>NC_092807.1:141499989-142939364 GCF_040954645.1 Diabrotica undecimpunctata
ATAACTCCACACATTTAATAGTCCAGTCGTTAAACTTTAATTTCACTATTTGGGAGAGTGAGTCATCGTTTGAAGGCGTAGAAGTGGGGAAAGACATATGAAAATCCAGTTGCGTACACTCACTTTTATTTCAACGTTAATTATATTATATTGTTTAAATATTATTGTTCAAAATAGGCCACAATATATTTATCTGCAGGTTTTTACTGAAGTTTCCATCTCTATATCCAAAGACCGTTTTCAAAGATATAAATTATAGTTATATTTATTTTATTTGTTTATTATTATATATTTGTATATTCTTATATTATTTTCTTTTTTTTTTTCTTAACTTTAAAAACGGTCTCTGTACTAGAGATCGAAACGTCAGTAAAATAAAAATGTAAATAGATGTATTGTGGCTTATTTCCACCATTCTCCCTAAAAATACGGAATGCCACAAGCAAAAAGCCACAGAAAAATAAATATTGCTATCATTTGTATATTTGAAAACGATCTCTTTATATAGAGATCGAAACGTCAGTAAATTAAACATTTCAATTAAATATATTGTTACTTATTCCCAACATTATTTCTAAATATACAGAACGGCAAGCAAAAAGCCATAGAAAAATAAATATTACTATCACTTGTATATTTGAAAACGATGTCTTTATATAGAGATCGAAAAATCAGTAAATTAAACCTATAAATAAATATTTTGTGGCTTATTCCATACAGTCTCCTAAAAATATAGAATGCCACAAACAAAAAGCTATAAAAAACAAGTAATTTTGCAGAAAGCTTACTGATGCCACCAGGCTGTCGCGGAAGTTACGCTAAAACGTCTTTTGACGTGACCCGTCCTTAAAGAGTTACACAATGAAATTTTTTTAAAACAAATTTTAAGACAGTTTCCACACTACCCGAGAAGTATGTCTTGTGGCGCGTCACTTTTTTTAAATGGGTGTTCGCCAAGAGCCATATTGTTCCATTAAATAAAATAAACACTTAAACAGTATAAAACTAAACAAAATAAAATCCTATAAAATAAAATAAAATTCTGTAAAAACAAAATAAAAATAATTTTGGATGTAACAAAACATTGTACTATTCTATTTAAACACAAACACTATACACACTTACTATGTTCTTCTCGTTTTTTTTTTGTTTTTGGTTTTTTTATGCTGATGCCTACTAAACTATTAGAAAATATTATTCGCTGTCTAAATCTGAAGATGCAGTGCTGCTATCGCTGTCATTATCTTCACCTGGTGTAATTATAATTGGCTCTAGTAAAGCTTTGACATGAGTGTCAAGTTCCCACATACTTCTTTAATTATGTGGCCTATACATTTAGGATTGCTTGAATCAAAAGTTCCTTAACTTCGTTTAATTTGAGCGTTTTGTTATTGGGTGCTACTTTTCCTTTCACTTGTGCCCAGATAAGTTCAATGGGATTAAGTTCGCAATGATAAGGTGGTAGACGTAGAACTTTGACACCATAATCTTTTGCAGTTTCATCCACAACATATTTAAGATATTCACTTTTCCTTAACCGTGCAATGTCAAGTAGTTGAATTTTGAGCATTGATTCTTTGTATGCAATCCCCTTTTCTGTAAGCCATTCTTGAATTCTCCCTTTCCGCCATGCCGTCGTCAGTAATTGTTCTAGTCTGCGGCTATGATATGGCGCATTGTCCATAACAATCACAGACCCAGGTTCCAATTTTGGTAAGATTCTCTTAAACCAGCGCTCAAATACGTCGGAAGTCATTTCTTTATGATAATCACCTGTTTTTTTTCGACTTAAATTGAAGCAAACCATCATCAAAGAACCCTGTATCACTTCCTATATGGGTGATGATTAAACGCCGTCCCTTTCCTGATGGAGCTTTTAATCCTGTAGACCAGCCTTCTATAAATGCTTCGCGTTTACCTTTGACATTTAAATCTTGCCAAACTTTTCCAACTGTATGACCTTCGTTAATCCAGGTTTCATCCAAATAATATATTTTGCATCCAGTGCTGCGAATTTTTCGTATTTCTTCTAAATATTTTCTTCTCCACAGAATAATTTCATTTTTTTCTAATAGCATACTTTTTCTGTTGCGTTTTACATATCGAAAGTTCATTTCGCGCATGGTTCTGATTAAGACCCTATGAGATTTCTTGGGTAAAGAGTCATCGTTTTTGAGCTCTTGAGAAATTTTTTTCAGTGTTGGAATTTCACTCCGAAAATAAAATGAATGAATTTTTCGACATATAATATTCCTTGTCTCGTCATCGAAAACAATGCTTTTCCTACCTCTAGTTTTACCTTTTTCTTGCTTTTTATTTTCCGATGTATCGAAGTACCTACACGATAAATACAGCTAACGGATACTTTTGTTAAACTGCTACAAATGTCGACCGCTTGGCTAACATTTAATGCCATTTTTCTGCCGACAATTCCTTCATAAACGTTTCGTATCATTACCTTCTCTTCGGACGTTAACATTTTCCGTCTCTTTTGCTGCTTTTCATTTTTGGAATCAACATCAGAATTTTGCTGTCTTCTCTTGGAACAACTCGGTTTTTCGTCCATTGCCAAACATTGCCAAACGATTGAAAAATAATGTTTTAAAATATCGATTTTTATTTTATAAATTTAAATATGTAACGAAACGGGACATATAAATAAAATTTATTTCATTACAATTTTTTGCTTAATTTTTACTATTGAAAAAATCATGTTTTTTTGTATTTTTATGACGGTAATAATAATAAGCGTGGAAGAATACATGTTTTGTATGACCATAATTACTACTTGTGAACAAGAATTGGCTACACTGTACGACAACTTCTGGTCAAGTCTACTATAGAGAAGCACAAATAAATATACTACTTTATATATTCTGTAATTTCTGATGAGGAAACGCAAATTGCAATCGAGAAAACAGGCAGTTTTCGAGGGCCGTTTATAGAGAGTTAACCTCAAAAATCATACGAACAAGCTGAATTTTGCCGAATTGATTTTGGGACCCCAGAAAAGATGCAAAAAAGTTTACCACTTTTCAAAGAAGACAGTTTTGGGTGCAGTTTATTGCAGAAGTTTGGTTCTTTTGAAAAACGTACTAGTGTAGGGGAGATTGGCGTCAATTGTAACAGGTGTCGTTTGTAACAATAGTGATATTTGCGCCATCTTTTGAAATAAATCAAAACGCACTAATATACATAGACGGATATCTACCTCACACCACCGACTGTAGTTTCAGAGTTAGCCGTAACCTATTGCACAAGTTCCAGGCACATGTTTGTATTTAATCATAAAAGTCCATTTTAGTTGCGTCACAAATTGTTGATTTTGCCGTTCAAAACTCAACTTGAAAATATTTTAAGTTAAGGCCAATCTTTTTTAACATCTTTAATTTCGTTTACTGTAGGTCACCTTTTCTACGAAGGGCATAATGTATACAAAAATCATCTTTCTTATTTATAGGTTAGGGTAGGTTAGGTGTCGAACTTGATGTCGATTGTAACACACACTGCGGTGTCGTTTGTAACATGTTACAATCGACACCTATTATATTCTTTTTTAATAGAGTTCTTTATTTTCTAGATCGACGAAAAATGGTGAAGCCAAGGCCAAGAAAAACGAAAAGGAGATTAACGCCAAAAGTTATTTATGACGAAGCAGCTAGGAAGGTAATAGATACTAATCAATCTATCAGAAAAGTGGCTAAAGATTATGGTATGTATAACAGAGTATTTAATGATGAAATGGAGTTACAGCTTGCTAAATACTGCCAAATTACTGTATATTTGTATTTCGGACTTACCACAAAAGATTTACGCAAATTAGCTTTTCAATTTGCAAAGTGTAACAGACTGTCTTACCCAGAAAAATGGAACACGACTGAACATGCAAGTGGAGACTGGCTTATGGATTTTATGCGACGAAATCCAAATTTAAGTCTTCGTACACCTCAAGCTACTAGCCTTTCACGAGCCATGAATTTTAATAGAGAAAATGTAAACAACTTTTTTAATAAATTATCAACTGTTTTAGGCAGCTATAATTTTGAGCCTTACAATATATATAACATAGACGAGACGGGTGTTTCGACCATTCAGAAGCCATCCAAAGTTATAGCTAGAAAAGGAACTAAGCAAGTGGGATCCATATCCATATTATCATCCCAGGAACGTGAAACACTATGTGTAGCCATTAATGCAGTGGGAAATACCGCACCCCAATGTTCGTCTTCCCACGATTACGTTTTCAAGACGGGCTTATTAGAGATGGGCCAGTTGGGTGTATAGGAACTGGAAATAAGTCTGGATGGATGCAAGATAATGAATTTCTTGTTTTTATGAAACATTTTGTTAAACACGTAAAGCCAAATGAAGCTAATAAAGTGTTTGTATTGCTAGACAACCACTTGTCTCATATTTCGATATCCCTGATAGAATTTTGCGGAGCTAATTTCATTACTCTACTTTCGTTTCCGCCGCACACTTCACATAAGCTTCAACCTATGCTGGTGATGACTATACACGATTTGCCTTCAATTGTAAGAACATCACTTCCTTTGGCCACTACGCCTGTCAATATTTTTGCTGGTTTCTCCTGCACTGGTATTTGGCCTTTCAATCGAGAGATTTTCAACGATAGTGATTTTAATGTATCAAATGTAACTGATCAGATCAGAATCACCTACAGATCAACACAACACTCACTTGGAAAGTCAACCGAGACTATCCACTACCTTGTCACCAAAAATACACACTACTCCATCACCCAAGCCTAATAATCCAGCAGTATCTATTCCGTCTCAAGATATTGCCGAAAGCAGACCTAACCAAACCAAAAGGAGGAAGAATGAGACGAAAGACAGCTATTCTGACTGACACACCAGAGACTAAGTCCGGCTGGCGGAGATAAGAATACGGCCGGGGTCAGAAAGCCCTGCCTGTCGTAAGAGGCGACTAATGGGTAGGAATCGAGAGGTGGAGAGCCGTCGCTTGAGGTGTCGGGTTGGTAGAAACACGGTCGCTTAGGCGACACGGTCACCGGTCTACATTCCTAGTATCCGAGACGAGACTCTCGTGGAACCACTCTACTCTCATTCCAAAAGACCTGGCGAGGTTGAACGAGCTGGGCCCGTACATACCTCTCCTGGCCTTGTGTCAGGCGTGGTGTGGGTGCCCCGGCACGTACCCGCCGGGAGATCTAAGAGTGGTAGAGGAGAGATCCTCGGCGGCGACCTGTCTACGTGCGAGGTGGAAATTCCTCCGCCTGCCGAAGCTATCCTCCCGGGGGCGGGATAACGGGTAGGTGAGGTACTCGCAACACAGGTACTACGGGGAAGGTGGAGCCCCACGAAACGTTTATCTTTGCATACGTGGCGTGGCACCTTCACTTTGGTGTCGGACTCGTAGGGGCAGAGGTTTCGTTAACGGACGTATAGCCGACAGGCCAGGTAGTCCAGGGTCCTGCCAAATTTTATTTGGAGGGCACAAAGCATAGCAATGATACACCAGAGAAGATATTGATTGAAGAAGAAAATTCGAAGAAAAGGGACACCGTCAAGCGTAAAGTTCAGCTTGAACATAATCCAAAGAAAAAATCTTTGCCAGCTTTGCCATTGAAGAAAAATATCAAAAAGATAAGAGCACCCCTGAAAGCAACCGAAAAAGATTCTTCTGAGTCTTCCGATGAAGAAGTTTTGTGCTTGGTATGCGGTGGTCCATATTCATCAAGCTCCGAAGATTGGTTACAATGTCGAGAATGTAAGCACTCGGCACATTTAAACTGTACAAACAAAAGCCCATTCTACATTTGCTTCAATTGTGAATCTGACTGTGATTGGTTTTTTCTCTGTAAAAATATGTTACTAGAATTTGTTATTGTTTTTATTTCTAATGCTTACACATATCTATTATTTTCTGTCATTGTAATAAGAAATATATTTTTTACTACTTCCTATTTAATTTATTTTTACTCTATACTATAGGTTAATATCTGTTACAATCAACACCAGCTCTGTTACTATTGACACCAATAAGGTGTCAGCTTTTGAGCCAAAGATACTGTGTAATAGAGTCCTTAGTATAGGTTAGAATAAATTAAAAATTTAACAAAGCTCAACTTAGTCAAAAAAAAAATCAATTTGTGACATTTGTTACAACCTACACCAGTCTCCTCTAATTGAAAACAAAAAAGTTTTAAATGTTTTAGATCGTTTATTGTGTGAAAGTTTAAATCCAGCGTTATTTAAGCATATTTCAAATGCCTCACATTTGTTGCCAAAACTCAAACTAAAATTTCATGCTATAGGTTTTAAAGGTTAGGCTCTAGTAATGAAAACTTCATAGTGGTCAGTCAATGAAAGGGATAGATTGTATTGATCTCGTCAGAATAATAAAAAATGGCAAAAATCGCGCCTAGTTTATTTATTTAAGACCTGTATAAAAGCGAAGTTTATTTGCTTCAAAATACAAAAATTGCATACGAAACCTGAACTCTTTACCTTTAAAACGCATCTTGATTTTTGTCTATAGGGCACTTGAATCAAAAGACATCGAATTTTTACCGTCGAGCTGATACAAATTTTTTTGAACACTGATTTCGCGCACGTAACTGACATTCAAAAACGACGGTCGCTTCAAGCGTTTTTTCTGAGAGAACATTTTATTCTACGCTAATAGTGCTAATAAACATTATTGTTAAAAATTATCTCAGCTACATTTTTTATTTGAATATCCTTTGAATCCTGCGCGCGATCCTCCGCAGGAGAAGCAGTCTCCTGGAGCTACAACGTTACTAACGTAATTGTGACAATTTATGTTTACTTTTCTTTTTGGAGCAATAATGACACTTGTGCAGTCTCCTGGAACTACAACGTTACTAAGGTAATTGTGATAATTTATTTTTAAGTTTTTGGACCAATAACGACACTTGTGTAGTGAAGAAGTGACGTTGCTTGACCAAACTTTGTATTTTATGGTTTAAAATTAAACATTAGATTAACACTTGTGACGAAATTGCTCCGGTATAATAGGATTATGTTTTTGGTTATTAATTTTATGATGAGAAGATATAAATTATGATATCTTTTTATCCCGAATTTTTAAATGAATTGTTTAATTGATTTATTTTATTAATTTTCTTTATCTTTAATCATTTGTTTTGTTTGAAATTTGATTATAATTAGTATTAGTATTGTTAATGTGGTGGTTTGACTCACAAGCGCACTAAAGATACAGCCGCCACTGCCGTTAAGAAATCTAATAAGTAATGATTTCGTGGTAATTAAAAATCATAATGGTGATAAATCAGTCAATCATTTATTTTGATAATATATTTTTTGGTTACCTATTTGTTATCATTATTTTGTATTTTGTTTTTTTTTTCAGAATAAACCAACGCAGCAAAAACCTTGTGCTACTTGCAGTCGCAATTCTAATCCAAAAAATTCATCGTCTCATAATACAAATTCCGAGGATCAAGTATTTTATTTGCCACTAATAGAATGTATGAACAAGACGGTATTGACTTCAAAACAGACGATTTCTCCGGTTCTGATTCAGGAGATGAATACACTTGACCCTCGTTCAGGATCGTCTTCATCCAGTAACAGTTCTAGCAGTAGCAATTCCAGTGATACTCCTACAGAAAACAATAATTCTAATAATGGCAGTCTTATTCACGAGCATAGCCAACCAGCGCAACCTATAACTAAACAGAGAGGCAGAAAGCGGACGCGCAATACAACAACCTGGAAAAATAATGTTGCTAAGCGTTTGAAAAACTCTGGTCAAACGTATATCTCAGTAAAGACAAAAAAAAACTAAATCAAGGTAAAACAATGGGACCTACGTGTACCTCAAAATGTCGGTTGTCCTGTGCTGCAAAATTTTCTGAACAAAAAAGGAGGGAAATCTTTGAATCTTACTGGAACTTGGAGAGTATAGTGAGGCAACGGGGTTTTTAAACGCTTGTAAAAGAACACTAAAATGTGCTTACCGCCGCATAAAGACTAACAAAAAGTACGACAGAAAATAAAACACTGCATATGACTTGCTTAATGAGAATAAAGAGATCCGCGATTATAAAAATTTTGTGATCAACACTTTGGGTATCACACGACGGATTTTAAGGACTAATATCGACGACAAAGCTCAGAATGATGGCTTTATTCCGCTTAATCAACGAGGAAAACAATCTACATTGAAACCTGAAGTTATACAAGCAGTAAAGGATCATATCGAATCAATTCCAAAGGTTGAGTCACTATCTCAGGGCTAGTACTAGCAGACAATGCATTGATGGAGGTTTGACAGTGGCAGAATTACATAGAAATTATTCCGAAATTCAGAAACAACAAAACAAGCCTAGTGTGAACTACGACGGTTACTCACGGATTTTCAAATAAAATTTTAACATTAGTTTTTTTCAAACCCAAAAAAGATCGGTGCGATGAGTGTGAAGCATACGAAAATGTTCCTGAAGAAGAAAAAAATAAATTAGGTGTCAATTTAAAATGCACCAGGAAGAAAAAAGTTTAAGTAGACATGAGAAAGACAGTTACTACCAATCAAGACTGAATTGTTATAATTTAAGGATATCTAATGCAAACAAGCAAGACACAACCTGTTATTGTTGGCATGAAGGATTGGGCAATAGAGGAGCCATTGAAATAGGGTCGTGTGTGTATACTTAGAGCAGATTGCATTTGAAAAATCAGGTTGCGATGTCATTATTTACTCTGACAATTGCTGTGGTCAGCAAAAAAATAGGTTTGTTTTTGCAAGGTACCACTATGCACTGAGTCGCTTAAATATTAAATCCATTCAACACAACTTCTTGATTTGCAAACAGTTTGTGGTAGATAAAGTGAACGATTTCTTCGATTTGAAATCACTTGAAGAGAACATGAACTTTAATATGGAGAAAAATGTCAATGGTATCAAGTGTTATCAAGACTAGTGACATAAAAAGTATTAGATTTACCAAAAATTCTGAAAATTACCAATATAGAACCACATACAAAACTGAAAATTGGGAGAAATCAAAAGGGACAATAGAGGCAATCGAAGAATAGACGAAATTACCTTGAAGCAAGCTTAGAACAAAATACTAATTTCAGAACGTAAAAAGAGTGATTTACTGCAATTATTGGAGGCTAATCTCGTGCCAAGATGCTATGAAAGTTTTTATAATGATTCAATTTAATTTTTGTTATTAATAGAAAAGTTACTATGTAGAATTTAGAAATTTTGTTTGATGTTTTTTGCGATTTTAATAAATATTTTTTAATAAATGTATGATTTCGTGTTTTATTCATTTAACATAATTGACAGGCTTTTCCTGAAAAATTACATCAGATCCATAAGTGACGTTATAGCACCGTACGTGCGATTATCTTTGTTATTTTACCACCTGTATAAGAACGAATTTCTGTATTTGCAAGAAGGAAAAATAAAACAAATAGTAAAATATTACTAGAACACCTTATATTAAATTCATTGAGCATATTATGCACCAGTACTTCTAAAAAAGAATTATTCCTAATGTACAATCGTAGAAACATTTATTTACAAATGTTCACCTATTACATAAGCCGAAGATTCGATACTGAACAACGATTATATTAAATGCAGTAAAAATTGTGCCATAAATGTAGTCACCAGTATCAAATCTCTCACAGAGCGTTTTTAATTTTGCGCACAGAATAATCTCATAAAATAGATATTCTTTGTAAGCACAAAATTGTCATCTACCCTGTGCATATCAAATAACTTTCACTTTCTAAAGCATTGTTTCTTATGGGAGCTACTTTTAAGATCTCCATACAGTACAGTTTCCTGCTAGCAAATCAAATTAAAGGCCAACACATTTCACTGGCCTAGCAAATATAAAATTAACAGGTCCCCACTTCAAAACGAATATTTGTAACGATTTTATTTATGGAGGTTTCCTTCTATTTTAATATAGGAAGCAATAAATTTTTAAAAGTTATTTTTAACTTGTGTGTTTTATTAAAGGGTAAAATTATCCAAAATAACTAGATGACATTACATTAGAATAAAATTTAATAAACTCTACGACGCAATTTCATGTTCTTTAAATAAAAATATAAATATACAGTGGTTCAAATATGAGCCTGGGATTGTTAGAAACTTTTTAATGGGACACTCTGTATACGTTTATACCTCTGAAAGCCCCTTAAGCTGACATCAACGAGCTGTAACATTTATTATCTGTATTTATAATACAGGATGGCATTTTGAAATAGTTAATATTAATAACATGAGGCTTTATTGTTAATTTCTTTAAAATTATCCTAGCACAGATTAATCTAGAGCAGTGGGGTCCAACCTTTTAGACGTTGCGGGCCGTATTAAATTTTAAATTATTATGAAGGGCCAAAGTACTCGACTCATTCAAAAAAAGTTTATTTTAAAAAATAATATACAAACGAAATATTATTTGCAAGTATTTTATTATGGTTTACAATTTAAATGTTATGTTTAAAATTTAACATAAAATAAAAAATCAATGGGATATTTGAGGCAATGGTTTATCCTCTACTAACTTTTGCACATCTATCTCTATGCTAGTCGTAGTGAGTATAATACACGCTTACAGAGAATCGGTTTCCATGCGATTACGTGTTTTAGATTTAATATGCTTCAAAGCAGAAAATGTACTTTCACATATATACGTACTACCAAACATTGAATATGATAGTTTCAACGCAAAGTTACGAAGTTTAGTAAAACGATCCTTGGACACTAACTTCCAAAACGTACTAATGTCTTCATTTTTCTTCGCTTGAAAAAAACGAATCGGACTGTAGTTCGCACAGCTTTAATTGGTATTCTGCTGATTGGTTCTGGATGTTGACTCCCATTGGATTGTTAAAACGCTCAAGATCGGGTTTTAGTGCATCAAATTCCGAAAACCTTTCATCGAATTCTCTTTTTATTTCCGTAAGAACTTTTGCAAACCTCGAGAAATCAACCACGGTTTCTTCTTAATTTATTTCGAAACACGCAGGAAAATGTGTGAGGTCGTTTATTTTCATCCAGTTCTCGAAAAGATCAAGTTTTTTGCAAAATGTCTCAATTTGACCAACCAAGTTGTAGGTTTAATATGGTCAAGTGGGAGGTAATGTCTGTTAGAGATGCCAGTTCATGAAGAAATGTTTTGTTAAGCTTTGTTATAAATACGTCTGTGTTAATAACAATTTCTGTTTCAAAAAACAGTAAGATCTCTTTTCTTAAAGAAAAAAAATTTCTAAGGCATTTACCTGCACTCAACCAGCGTATCTCTGAATGTAGGGGGACGTCCTTATATTCAGTATTTAATTCCTCCAAGAAAGAGATGAATTTTCGCTGTCGCTGAGCTCTGTTTTCTCCTCTTAAGCTGTTTACTATCTGCACTACAGTTTTCATAGTATCGTTGATTTTAATAATCTTTCTGCAAAGAGCCTCTTAATGGATAATGCAATAAAACATGACACAGTTAACTCCATTTTCCTGCAAAAGTCCAGCCAATTCCATTATGCGTCCCGTCACTTTTGAAAACCGCCTATATTTTTCACAGCGTCACTGCTTCAAATAGATTTATACCTTTGGTCCCGTCTTCCATGTGGTGCAGTTTTAGAAGTTCCTCAGTTACACAAAAATCTTCACCGATGCATCTAACAAAAATTAATAGCTGATTTTTTTCAGTAATATTAACAGATTCGTCCAGGGCTAAGGAGTAGTACAAACAATCACGAACTGTGTCGATCATTTTTTTAAATCAGTGGTATTCAGCTCATCAACTCTTCTAGATAGTTTGATGGGAAACTGAAACACATTCAAAATTTTTGGCCATCTTTTCATCTCCAAAGGATCGCGCCATTTTAACGGCACACCGCTTGATCATTTCTCCATCTCTAAATGCTTTTTTACTTTTGACAAGCTCCAAACATACTTCATATGTTGCTGCTAAGCTTGATGATTGAACAGCTGTCGGTTTTGAAAATAGAGATTTTTGTTTATTCAATTTAGCTTCTAAGTTCTTTTACAAGAGTATTGCGAGCTTCACCTTGATGTTTGTCGTATTTTGTTTTGTGCTGAGTTTCATAATGCCTACTAATATTGTATTTTTTTGATACCGCGAGTACTTGACAACAAATAATGCACTGAAGTTTGCCTTTTAATTCGAAGAAGAAATATTGATTTTCCCATTTTCCTTGGAACGTACGATTCTCTTCGAAAATTTTGCATTTTTTTTTTTGGCACTACTCATTCTGAATTTAACATTCAATTTATTCGCCACTGTTAATTCAACACGACACGTGCAGGTGACTGAAGCTAACTGCCCGCTCATCGGAAGTGGGTGTTCAAGGTTAACCACTTCCTCAAGATTACGGAAAGTTAGACAGGGTTGGAACAGGTAAAAGTTATCAATGGCAATATTTTTGAAATGTGTTTGCGGGGGTCGCAGTTTAACGAGCCTCGGGCCGCATGCGGTCCGCGTGCCTGAGGTTGGACCACACTGATCTAGAGTAAATATCAACTTATTTGGGTAAATTCAAGTAACGAATAAAACCTGATACGTTTTTCGATCGAGTTTTAGAATTATTTGACACGAATTAACAAAAACTACCTTAGACAACGATTAACAAAATCGGTAACACTCGATTAACAAAATCGCCAGTCCCGTAACTTATAAAACTGTTTGTTTTTTCACATTTTACATTGAAATAGTATCCGATGTGATATAGGAAGAGCTTTAAAATAGCTAAGAAACAATAAAATTCCGCCATGGGTGGATCCGAGTAGCTCAGGAGTCACCACTGCCGGTCCTAGACCCGGCTAAAGGAGGAAGGTTGCGCAGTGGGCTGACAACCTACTCCCGGAAAAAACACAGTTACGAAACCTAAACATTTGCCTCGGAATACAGGACGGAACTTTCGGAAACGACAAGTTTGAAGTTACGAAACATGGACTATATATTTGGAAACTGGAATGTGAGGACACTAAATAAACCAGGAGCTCAAACTGCACTTCTGCAAGAACTAAAAAGATATAAGCTCATGATTA
The DNA here is from genome assembly GCF_040954645.1 of Diabrotica undecimpunctata. Lineage (NCBI taxonomy): Eukaryota > Metazoa > Arthropoda > Insecta > Coleoptera > Chrysomelidae > Diabrotica > Diabrotica undecimpunctata. Next base: position 141,513,055 of record NC_092807.1, read on the forward strand.
CTGCTCTTCAGGAGACAAGATGGCTGGGGAAAGGTGTCAGGGACACTAAAACGCACACAATTCTATATAGTGGGAAGGAACAAGGAAGCAAAGAATGCGGAGTTGCATTTGCGGTCGATAATATAATTAAGTCAAAAATCATAGACTTCCTGGCAGTTTGTGAAAGGATATGCAAGTTAAGAATTTGCAGCCACTTCTTCAACCTAACAATGATATAACATTCACTGCCCAACAAAAGAACAAGAAGATACAAAGGAAAGCTTCTACCAACAGCTGGAGATAGTATATGAAAATGCGCCCAAAAATGACATCAAGATTATAATGGGTGATATGAATGCTAAAATAGGCAAGGAGCCGCAGTTCTATGTCACAACAGAAAACACCCATTGCACAATGAAAGAGGCGAGAATGTTGAGTTCTTGATAAATTTTGCCACCAGTAAAAACATGGTTATAAGTTCCACATTCCTCCCACATAGACATACTCAAAATGACATGGATTTCACCAGATAGAACCACAACCAATCAAATCGATCATATACTGATAGATAAAAGAAAGAAAAAAAAGACAACAAAGAACTAACAAAGAATAATAAAAGCACTATCTTAAAACCAATCAGCATAAATCCCCATTAATAACTATCTCTTAATGGACACTTTTGACATATTAAAGGGAGTCCGACAGGGATGTATACATTCTCCTATTTTGTTTAATATTTATGTTGAGAACATATTTCAACTAGCTTTAGAAAATGAGACACAAGGTATCAATATCAATGGCCTTTTAATATATAAATAATATTGCCAAGACAAAATTAATCGTGATTAGTGTAAAAGAGCACAATATGTTCTCAGAGTTAATGGCAATATAATTGAACGAGTCGCGGGAAGCTACATTAAAAGAGAAATTAAATTAAGACGAAGAAGTAAAAGGGCGGACTGGTCCTACCAAAACAACATTTTTTTAAATTAAGAATCTTCTTTGTAGGACCTTACCATTAAGTACCAGAATACTCGTTCTTAAATGTTATGCGTGGCTTATTGTGTTGTATGGAGTCGAAACTTGGTCGCTTAAAGTAAAGACTTTAAATAGGATCTAACCCTTCGAGATGTGGACCATATTCAGGCTGCTACGTATTCCGTTGGCTGTCCACCTTTCAAATGATAGGTTTTGAGAAGGATGGCATAAAAAAACGATTGTTGAATGCGGTAAAACATCGTATAGTATCTTACCTGGGACATATGTTAAGAAGACCCCGATACTCGATACCAAAACTAATAGTACAAGAAAAAATTTAGGGACTTGGTAGAAAACAACATTCTTGGCTAAGAAATATAAGGGATTGGGTGAAACAACGGACGCCGCTACTATATTTAGATAGGCCGAATAGAGCGTTCTCGTCGTATTACAACCATACAAAAGAATTGGATATTTGATCGCGACGTCCACCTTTGCACATGGCTTCCGAAGAAAAATGCACAGGTAGACTTGATTTGCAGTTTCAACATGCAAAACAGGACATAATGAATGAAAAGGTTTTAACAATATTATCATTAATTTTGTTCTTCAAATAAAATAAAATTATTTTCTAAAATTTATCGCTTCCGTATACAGAAAATATTTATTCTAATATCTTACAAATTTAATTTGTACTCTAATCATATCAAAAATATTAATACAAAATAAAAATAGATTTTAGATTCTTTTAAAATCATCAATCAGCTTCATAATTGGAAACAAAATGATTCGTCCGTAACAAAATATATCGTAAAATAAGAACGACTAAACAAAAGCAACAAGTACCTGGTTTGTATAAAAACAAAGATCGCCAGAGGCAAATATCAAAGTTTTGTAACGAAAATCTAATTATAAATACCAACTACTGTAAGCATAATTATAATTTTAACTAATATTTTCTCAGATTTGATATTTTTTCTTAGTAACTAGCCACTTTAAAATATTTTACTTTTGTTTAACCTGATTGTTCTTTATCGTAATAAATATAAAAAATAATGTCAGTATAGGTATATTAAAAAAAAGTACAGTGAAAACTCAGTATACCATTTAAACCATGATTATCAACAGTAGTCTAAGCGTTAACAGTTAAGTTAAAAGCACATTTAGAATCCGCACACTAACGCGGATCGGAAAAAAGTGAAATAGATCGCAACGGAACGGAATCAGCAGAATGTTTACAAACACATCGCGACTTTATGTTCAGGTTATATTTACAACATTAGAATCAAACAACAAGTAATATATATGGACGTTACATTATCATGCAGTTTTTTTGTTGATTAATTAAAATGAATGAAGAACTTTTAATCACACAACACATAGACTTCTAATGCACATAAAAAATCATAAAAAATAAATCAATCAATCGTGTTATTTTGTGAAAAACAGTCGAACATATACTTTTTATGCCAGACGACAGATATTCTTTTAGTAAAAAATCATTAACATACAAATAAATTTCTTTCTATTCCATTCCACGACATAGTGTCTACTTTAGAATACGTGCAATTAAGAAGTCATTTTTTGGATACAGCAAATTTTGCTCGGTCTACGAGTTTTGTTCAGTATGCAATTTAATTGATACGACAAGATTAAGAAGCTATAGAAGCTCTTTCTACAGAACCACTTCCCAGGTTCAACAATTATTGATGTGCAGACTCAAACTGAAAGAACGACCAAGGAAAGTAGACAGGAAATTGTCTGCAATAAACATCAAACCGGAGAATGTAAAGTGCGCTATAAACCACTTTGCTCCATCTAAATCTCCAGGGGAAGGATGGAGTATTTCCTGTCCTACTACAAAAAAGGATTGGACATCTTATTGCCTGCCCATCCTAACAAAGATCTTTAGGGCTAACATAGCACTAGGGTATACCAGACAATTGTAAGGGTAGTGTACATACACAAACTAGGACGACAAAACAACGCCCTACCTAAATCATACAGACCCATCAGTCTTACGTAATTTCTGATAAAAACAGTAAAAAACATTCTTGATAGACATATTAAGGAGGGGCGATTGATAGATCATCCTCTCAATGGCAACCAGCATGCATATCTAGAAGAACAGTCTTGATAGACATATTAAGGAAGGGCCATTGAGGGATCATCCTCTCAATGGCAACCAGCATGCATATCAAGAAGGAAAATCAACACAAACAACACTGGACGAAGTAGTTTAGGAAATCAGTCACTCCATTAATAATGGAGATATTGCATTAACCGTCTTTCTAGATATAAAAGGAGCGTTTAATATGCACTATCAAATTCTCTTTATGATGCAGCATCATCAAAAGGGATATCCGCTACCGTATGTATTTGGATCAAAGCAATACTGGAAAACAGGCTGATTCTAACAGACCTGCGAGGAGAGATTTGGTCAAAATAATTAGAGGGTGTCCACAGGGGGAGTACTTTATCCCCGCCGATAGTCACTCCTGGTGGATGACTTGATCTCGCTCCTTGACACACAAGGGATAGAAGTACAGGCTAGAAGAGGGAAATATGGTGATGTTCTATCCAGCATACTCCAAAGAACACTAAACTCTCCTAAACGACAAGGAAAAACTCTCTGTCAATCCTAGTAACACAGTAGTAGTCAGTTTCACAAGAGGATGGAACCTAGATAACATTTCTGTAGCTCTGGTAAGAATTTGGTAAGAATAACCAAAAAAGCAAAGTGTTCCCTTTGGACATGTTGAAGGAAATGTGAGAAAATATGGGGTATGAAACTGAAATAGATGTACTCGTTATATATGACTGTAGTCGGACCTATGATTACATATGACGTACTAATATGGTGGTCTCAATGCCAAAAAAAGACCAACAAAGAGAAGCTGAATAAGCTTCAACGACAAGCATGTTTAATCAAAACAGGTGCGATGTCGAGTACCGCCTCCATGGAGGTCAGGCTTAACCTCCCTCCATTACATATATGGATGGAAAGGGAGGAGAACATAGGAGCATACAGAAGGTGGATAAGACGTCAGGAAGCAAGGCAAAAGGATAAGAAACATCACTCTGAGTTGGAAATAATAACAGATGCAATACAACTCAATGTAATTTCGAAAAGCCACTTACAGAACTTTTTCCAGGAAGGGACTAATATGAGTTGACAAAGACGAATCTTTTTCGAGCCCTACGACTTAATAGAGTGTCATCTAAGGTCATAATAGACTTTATTGAAAAGGCTGAGCTGAAGGGACAATTTTAACCTAGGGATGAGTCAGAATAGACCTCTTAGGTAGAGTGAAAGAAGCGCCCACTTATATTGAAGCTAACCTAAGAAGCTACAGAGTTTGTGCAAAACAAATTGAGTGTTATTCCCCAACAAGTTTTCAATTGTATAAATATAATCAAAAACCTTTTTACCATATAATGGTTCAAGGTTTTCAATTATAATGAAACTGTTCTATTTACTGAACAAAGAAAACGTCAAACAAGAAAACATACCACAAAAAAGAGGTCATTACCAAACCATAAACCAAAGAAGGATAGACCACCCTTTTATTCTTGGACAACACCAGTTGGCACTGCAAGAGGAAATATTTAGTGATTTCAACTCTGAAAACCAAAGGGGTGCATTTTAAAAACATTCCAATAAGTTTATTGAATGGTTTAATGCCGTGACCAACTGACTACAGTTATTTACAAGAGAACAATATACATCATTCTTTAAGATGGAAAGTGCTAAAGCCCTGGAAGAATAACTTTCAATATAACAAGAGAACAATGAACTTCGATTTGAACAATTTGTGGCCACCAGTGATAACTGAAAAAGAACGTGTAATCTACGGCTCTATAGTGCAGGATATTGTATCTCTGAACGCATACATAAAACTGGATATATTTGATATATCATGACGTGGATAAATTATTTTTCTATTTGGTCCTGGTATACTCAGGATTCTTATATTAAGGCTAAATCGAGCCTTTTCATAGCAACAGTTAGTTCTGCCGAAGCTACTTACCGAGCTATTAAGACCTATCTGGGACAGAGGCAGAGTCCGCGAGCGGGATCACCTATCTGCTTGTTTCCTTTATATTTTTATTTGTATACTCAGAAGAGTCATTAATTACTGAGTCCTCTTTTCTTGTCTGCGTGTCAAGGCAAAAAATGTAAAAGACGAGAAATTCTAATAAAGGACTTCAACAGAATAGAAAATTGTTTGTCTTTGTCGTTATATTTTGGCATTAAGACGAGTTTGATGTTATGTAGATTTAATGATTTAAATAATACAATGCTACACAATAACTTTAAAAACCTATAACATTTATTTTTCCATTAATGTCCTTGAAACAATATTTAAATAATTTGATAATCCCATTAATATAACATATTAAGAAGATTTTTTTTACATGAGAACGGATTAATCGTTTTTCCATTATTTCTTATGGTAAAGCTTGGTTTGGTATACAGCCTGTCCAAACTTTCGGAACAGATTGAGATCTTATGTCTGGAGTTCCATTGTACAAGAATTTTTTTAAAAAACATATAATACATAAGTTATAAACAATAAAAAAATCTTATATAAAACAGTTAACAGTCAAAAATAAAAAAAAAAAACTACATTTCTAGATATCGTATGAATTAGAAAAATTAGGGATTAAAATCTCTTAGAACAAATAATGTAATTACTACGTAAAAAGTACCAAATCTGAGAAAATCTTGGAGGGATCTTTTTTTGTATAGAAGGACATAAAATAATTTCTTGTTTATATATTACTTTATTGGACAACTACCAATTATGATTTAAGCATTTAATTATTCAACTGATCGAAATACATAGAAGGAAACCAATTGTTTTTTATTCAAAATAAAATTAATACTAAAAAATAAGACTAGATTTAATCCCCCAAAAAATTATTAAACAGAATTTCTGTTTTGTCGTTTAATTTCAAAGTATCATGTATTTTTATAGAGTAAAATTTTATTTTAGATCTAGTGTTAATTAAGTGTTAATTTTGCGAAATAAAAACTAGTAAAAAATAAACTTTTCTTCTATTGTCTTTGGACATAGCAGATATCTGCATGACTAAGTAAATCATGGTAGCATTTAGCAACTAGTAATAACTATTTCAGTAGTTTTTCAAAATATATAGTTTTCTAGGTGGTCAATTACATTTTTGACCTAACTTTCCAATGGTCTAGAATAAACGTCATACATAAGTCATCTTAAAATTCGGAATAATATTCTGGGCGTAGCTACCCATTTAGTATTCTTAAGTAGACTAAAACGGATGTGTAGAGTCATTCATTTGTATGATGTAGACGTATTTATTTGTATTATCGACTACCAAAAGGCTTTCGATAATCATCTTCTTATGCCCATTCCACATAGCACAGTGTCCAAAAGATTAAAAGGTCCAAAGAGATTAGCTCTGTAACTATCAGTGCCGCTCCCATTGCGTCAGGAAGGGCATCCGGCAGTAAAAACCTTGCTAAAACCATGGAAAGAAGGAATATGGATAATAGAGGTTAGCCCCGTAAGCGACGCGCCGCAGTTACGGCTTCTCCGTAGCTGCTTTAACGAGAGAATGGTTTAACATATCCTCTGCATCCACGTTTCAAAGCTGCAGTTAATAAAATTAGTACAGCTAATTTGATAGTCAACGCAAGAGAATCGAGCAGGGCAGGGGAAAAAAAAGTTAGTAAAACGCATGGTACAATGAACACAAGGTATGATACATAATGTTCCAAAATCGGTTCGCTTCGCGCATGACGTAATCAAGAACCCTTCTTAACGCAACATTTGAATGTAGTTGTATAGGAAAGACTTTTGATATTAAGTTTTTTATATAATTTTTCTAATTTAATTATAGTAATAATTATAGTATATAAAACATGTTTTATTTATCTTTTATTACACATAAGTACAGGTTGATCAACTTATTCTCCAGATTCAATATTTTAGTTGTTTAAAAAGACACAAAAAAGTGGTATTTACATAAAAATCGGTTGAGTACAGCTAAAAATTTTAAAATTATTTTCAAATATACAAGGTATTTATACTTCTTAATTTGTTAATGATCACTTTGTAATTTAGGTACACAAAATGTGTACGTATGTACTGAACGAAACACAAAATCAAAATAAATAATGATAAAGTCAACTTTATTTTGATCGGATGAGCTAGTTGACCATCGAATATGAGTCAGAAGACGAGGTCATACAATATTGCACAATGTTTTAAACACTCCCTTTTCTTTCCCAGTTCTTTTGCCTGCCAATGCACTATCTAGTACCATTCTGGGAATTCTAGATGGAATTATTCTCTGCACATGGCCCAACCATCTAATGCTTTAAACCTTAATTACAGCAAATATGTTGGGTTCTTGATAGAGCTCCGTTAGCTCGATATTTGTTCTTATCCATTGTCCATTTCAGTTTTTCCTACCAGATTTTGAGCTCCCAAATTAATAAAAACTCTTAGTACTTTTTCGTTCTGACCCATTTTTCAGAAGCATATGTCACTATTGGCCTTATTACACTCTTGTATGTCCTTAGTTTTGCTCTTCGAGATATATTTTTGCTTCATAAAAACCCATTGAGAGCATATACAGCTCGGTTGCCAGACATAATTCTTTTCTGTATTTCTTCTTCACAGTTAAGTTCTCTTGTGATTTCTTCGAATTTATATTGTGTTACCTTTGCTGTTATCATTGTTACGTACTGCCCCCGAACGAATTGCATATTTGTGCATTCCATCAAATGTCGAGGTACATGCTTAGTTTTTGCTTCATTGCTACCCAAGGCACTAAAAACAAGTGAACTACAAGTTTTATAAAAAAAACTACTATACAATATAATAACTAAACAGCAACTAAACACCACAGGTACTTTTTAAGACACTATAATGCTTTAACTGAAGAAAAAACGTGGTAAATTGCTACAATGTCAAAAAAACTCGTTAACTATCACTACATAATGGGTCCGAGGGTTCTTGGCTACGTCACACGCCTGGCTCAGCTGTCAAATGTCATGCGCAATATCATGGCTTGTGTTCATTATACCATGAGTAAAACGTATCTATGTTAGATATTCCATTCTATTTTAGACAACAGCTTAGAGCTGAAATTAACGAAGGTCTTCTTAAAGAATGAATTATACTAAACCTACAGAAAGTAGCTAAAGCCATATTACTTTTATTATTACTTTTCAGATATTTAGGAGGAAAATAACGTTATAGTCAACATATTTCCGTTTAACTTTGACGATATAATTCCAAATTTGCCACTATCACATGACTTCATTCAAACAAATAATATTTATACCTTTTATGGGTTTATCGTGCAGGTTTCAATTATTATTCTCAACTAAAATCACCTGTAAGACACGTTTCTAAAACTTGCACGAGAAATATTTTGAAATTAAACGATTTTGTTGTGCTAGAGAAATAAACTTTTGTAAACTTATCACAATCAATATAAATAAAAGTGACTTTCTAAAAAAATATCAACGATTCTGATAGCAGCATTCAAGTCTCACTTTCATTTGTTTTATTATTTACAAGAAAATAAAAAATCGGTTAATGTAGGTAGCAAAGCTTCCATTTTACGATTGATTATCAAGTCAAAATATAAATTTACTTCTTGAACTGAAAAACACATATTGCGTTTAAGTTACATTTGATGTAAAGAATTGGAAGAGAAATTTTATAAAAGTCAAATTAAGTCCACTCACAAATGTAGAAACGTTTATTTTATTGTATTGAGGACTTAATTCCGTTACACTTGTACTGGGGTTCCAGATCCCGCATATTACGACATTTAATCCATCTAGCTAAACAGGTAGTCTAGAAAATATCATGAGTATCCTAGAAATATTAAAATCTGAGAAAACTTAGTAGAATGGCATATTTTGTAGAAGTGGGCGATTATCGTAGACGTTTTCTAATGATACATTGGTTTTCAGGATATAATGAGACATAAGTTATGACCTGGGATTCTTTGTTCCTGATGCTTCGTGCAGACTATCAACGGCGATGCAGCAGTACTCTCCGTAACTGTGTTTGTCGAATATGTATGCTGTTTTATAGCCTTCGTGTACCCTCGGGCTCTGTCGGTTGGTCTGAATCGGTACCTGTACCGATGCAGATTAACAATTAGATGCAACAAAAATACCAATGCCGATTTAGACGAACCAAGCGAGCCTTTTGGACATTCATTTATTGACGTATCTGAGACTATCTGCTAATATTATAAAAGTGTTTCATTTATAAATATTAGATAATGATTCTACAAATGTCTTCCACGCAGTGAAGTAAAAACGTTTATAAACCAGTTAATCACGTGAGACAGTGTTTAATGTTTATAATTGTCCCAAGAATTTAAAATGTAAGGTGAAAATATTGAAGGCTGTTAAGGATAAAACATCTCAAATAAGAGGTGAGTTGATAATCCTCTCCTCTCTTCACATGAGCTTTAGTATATGTTTAGTAAATAATAAGTTTATGTTATAGCAGATATTAATATTGTCGCATACTGCAGGTTCGTTTTTTGAAGTGAGTTTAATGATGGAAAACTTTGTTTCGATAAAGCAATGACAAATAAAAAAAATTCTTCTATAACCTCTGTTTTTCGTTCTCACTTCAACCCTCGTGTTAATCCCATCGAGTTAATTTGGGCTATTGTTAAAAGTAGCGTAGCCCAAAAGAATGTGACTGGAAGATACTAAATATTTATTTATCACAATACAGTGGATGAACAAAAAAATCAATATCAGGATGTGATTCGAGATCAGTTAATTATTTAGGAAGAGAGCTGGACGTAGGCATTAAAAGTAACGTCAATCCACTAATTAGAAACTTGAGTTACTGTAGCCTTGAAAATGATAGTGATTCGTTCTTTGATAGTGATTTAAAACAATTTTGTCTAGATAAGATCAGAAGGAATAAGAAAATAATGAGGAAGATAAGGCAAATATTAAAGTAGAAAGATCAAAATTACCATCATCTTCAGAAAAAGAGGAAAATAGAGCTAAGAATAAAAAAATTGGGTTATAGAGTGCAAGTCATACAGATCCAAAAAATGTCATAAATAAATGGGTAAAGCTGAAACCACCAGTACAGGTTAAAAATTCACATTTTACGACTAATTTACAGGTTCTCACAATTATAGAAATGTTTATATTTTACTCCCAATTTCTCTCGCATCATGTTTTCCAGTTGTGGCGTTGTTGCGGCTGGGTTGGAGGTGGGATCATGTCAAGAAGGTACTGACGGTGTAAATCTGCAGCTCGTTGGATCTCGGCCAAATTGCCGCCACCGCTATTTTTGCCACTAGCAGCAGCTTGAGCCATTGCCAGTTGGTAAGGATAGAACAACGGAGAAAATTGGAGCATATGTGCGGCCGCGGCGGGAGGAGCACCAGCAGATAAACCTAAAATGATTATAAGATTTATACTTCCATTTAAAATCCACAAGGAAAATAAATTCCTGTAGCTGGCTGTATACCATGTATCACAAAAAGAGGTTTAATCTTTATATATAGGTATATTTAAAATATACCTATATACAAATATTAAACCTCTTTTTCCATTAGTTACTTAAATAAAATTAAAATTATTTAGTATCTTCAATGGAAATTAAACACAATTTCAGTTGAAAATACGTTTTCAGTAGATATGTAAAAAAAAATAAAGAATGACAGCGGCATTTTTAAAAACATATTATTTTATGCTACTAATTTTACAGATTTTTCCTTGTGCAAAAGGCTGATTTGTTGAGCCAAATTAAAATCAGCACCATGGGCATGTTTAACACCATAATGAAAGTTCTTCTATTCGTACAAGTCTGAAACTGAGTGTAAAGATCCAAAGAACTATAATAATTTTTAAGCAATAAGTTTTTTTTCTATTGGTTGTTTTCGATCAAATGATGACCCGGCATTTGGCTTAATTTCGATGGGCAAGGTACATCGTTCTTGAAAAGTAGCGCGTCATTTCATTTTGTTCTTGACCGCCGAACGAATCATACACTGAGCTACAAAATTAACGCATCACCTTAAAATTTGAACATTTTTGATGTCTCGAATTTCCTAAACCTGTTGTCCGATTTGAGTGATTTTATCTGCTGTTAAAGTTATCTGCAATGTTGTAGATTATATCTTTCTCTAACGATAAATAATGTCTGAGATAAACAACTTCGTCCCAGATTAACGCGATGTAACTGGCAACAACGCCATTGTTCGGGTAATTATTTTATTTTATACTATCTGTAAGTCAGTTTCGTAAGCGCACTGATAGTGGTTTCATAAAGCAGAGAACAGATGTAGTTTAATTTAATTAGATGACAAATATTAAATATGACGTACAGTAGTAATAATGAACCGTGTATCAAAAAGAAACGTAAAAATTTAACATGCGAAGAAAAAACTATGATCCGAAATGTGTTTAAAGGACTTTGAACAAAAAAGTGTTCTTAAATTTGTGAATGAGGCAAAGAATGGGGCGGATGAAAATTGGAATATAAAAACACTAGTAATTCAAAGCACAAAAGTAATAGAATGAAGTAGAAAACTTAGATATATCAAAATTAACCGTTTTTTGAATGTTTTAAAAGTTTTTAGATTCATTAATTAATTAAGGAACTTACTTCTCAAGATTTGCTGATGCAATGCCTGCATAGCTGCTGCATTCTGCTGTTGTGTGTATTTATCTTGTGCGGCAGAAGATGCGGAAGAATGACTGGGTGGATGCGAATTCCGTGGAGGAGGTGGAGTAGGTTGAGGTGGGGGAGGAGCAGGTGCTGGAGGCGTAGGGGCATGTCGGGGAGCAGGAGTCGGAGTAACAGCTTTCGGTAAAGCTTCTGGAGTTACTGGCGATGGAGCCGGACTGCTGGACGTAAACACTCCATTCTGAAAACACAACAAAATTGATATGAAATAGTTTATTATATATTTGAGAGTGTAAACATTACAGTGATGAGTCTATATGAATTTCAAGCTTAAAAAGCTTTAATGACATGCAATAGAAAAATGGCTGTGATCCGATGTTGATACCGGTGAAAAATAAATATTAGCGATACTCGGATGGGCGAGGCAAAGGACGGTCTTCGGTCCATACCCAAAAACCGAGGAACGACTGATCATTGTCTTGTTTAGGAAGGTAGATTCTGATCAGTACTCAGAGACTCGAGGTAATAGCTCTTACCAGATCGAACTCGGTTCTCTGTTATGGCTTACAGCGTTTTATATTGTTGGTATGAGTGCGGGCATACAGAAGGCAGGCCGCCGGAAAGTGGTGACGATCCCATCGTTAGAATTTTCATATGTACTTCGAATATTATTCGCATACTTGTATATATTCTGCTTTCTGGTAGTACTTTTGAGATAGCTTTTTGCACTGTATCAAATGCTTTGTGGAAGTCAAAATTAGAATGAGGGGTCTATTACACTCGATAGACTTTTCAACTAGAGTTTTAAGGCACTGTAGTTGGGTTTTTTTGTCCTTTTGATATGATATGTATATTGTACAGGGTTTCTAATTATATTTTGACCCCCACTTATTTTCCTTAATTTCAGGAATACAAAAAAAGTTTCAAATAAAAGTTGTACAGTGAAGTCAATACCTCTGCAAATTCAACAATTTTAGCTCACAAAAAGGAACAATAGAAATATGGGTAGCTTCTGTTTGTCTTTAATATTGTAGTCTGTATCGGTATATTAAAAACAATTCTTAACTATGAAAACAAATCGCCTCAATAAAAAGGAAGAAGAAATATAAACGACTAGATTAAGATGATAACACAGTAAGTTACAAAGACACCGGTTCAATACAGAATAGGAACCATGTAGTATAATAAATTACCGCTCGGTTTGTTTAATATGAAAAAATTTTTTTTTTGTTTTGTTACGAAACATACTCACTTGGGCAAGTCTCTGCTCTATCTCTTGCTCCTGTTGTAAAGCTTTGACAAAAGCTGTCTTCAACCGGTTGGTGTGCTCAGCCTTTAATGCTTTCTTCACGTTATTTGTCACACATTGCTCACAGATGACTGATTTAGATCCTAAAAAATGCCTTAATTAGAATTATGCAGATTACATTACATTACAGTATTTTGGATTATAAAAAGTAGTTACGTTAAATAATTTTGAAATATATAATATATATATATATATATATATATATATATATATATATATATATATATATATATATATATATATATATATATATATATATATATATATATATATATATATATATATATTAAACCTATAGCTAAGATTAATACTATTACAGGAATTAATATTAAACTCAACAGTCCTCCGGGTTGAACCGTCGATTATAATTGCTCCGAGCTTTCGACATCCTCTTCGCTGTCTTCTTCAGAACTTACGAGGTCTCAAGTCCCCCGAGCCCCCAGACACTACTAAACTGATCACTAACCAATGCATTACTGGTATTACTGGGAACGGACGGTTCATTTATACCGTGGAAGGTGACAATTTGGGTGGAGGTTGGTCTGGGAGTTAGCGTGGGGATTGGCGTGGGAGTTACCGCGAAAATTTTTAATTTTTGACCGCTAATTAATTAATTTTTGGCTATAATTCCGTAGTTTTCAAAATTAATTTTGTGACCTGTATGAAGAATGTTCATAAATCCTATTTTGGATTCTACAATTTGTTTGGCCTACATAAGATCGGAGGCAGTCTAGTCTGCACAAGGAATTTCATAAACTCTGTGTTGTTCATTTGGAATATTGTCTTTGACTGATCGGACAAGAGATGAAAGTTTTTGTTGGTGGGTAAATAGTGTCTTTATTCCTTTTGATGTAAGGAAGAAAAGCTTTCGTATGATGAGGGTCTGAGTCTTTGGGTTGAGATTGAGTGGGAGATTGATGTCTGTGAATGCTCCTATTGATGTGATTTTCGCGGTAATGGTTTTGGATGAAGGATTATTTTAAACTAAAGAGCTCAGCGGGTCTACTTGCATCATCGCAAAGGCGTATTGATCTGACCAAGGGTATTAATGACTGAATTAATTTATGAAGGTGGATGATGAGAGTTGGCATGCAAGTAACGATTGGTATGGGTGGGTTTTCGATAAACCGAGTGATGAAAACCTCGGGATTGGTTTTTCTTTATGATAACGTCGAGAAACGGTAGGGATGAATCAGTTTCCAGCTCCATCGTGAACTGGATACCAGGATGTATACCATTCAGACGGGTTTGATGATCTTAATTCATCAAAGAAAGCAGATTAAGATATATGTCGACATTTTCAATAGAACAAGATTAGTTTGAATATTTTTTACTTGGAAGATGATTGCTTTGAGACTGAGACCAAATAAAAAAAAAGTCCTATTTCTAGTTATTTTGCTATAACAAATGCCCAGATTAAAGAAAAATGCTATTTTATTTTCTTACCTTTATTCTTTTTACTCGATTCCCATTTCCAGACAGGAGTAAAATCTGATTGACACTGACTACAGGCGAAAGTCTGTGGAGGAAGCGGTATTTTCGTTTCCTTGGTGAGGAAATCAACAACATGTTCTAAACCTACAAGATAAATAAATTCAGTGTTGCTCGGATTGGGTATGAAGTGCATCTCGGGAGGTGGTGGTTTTGGTGGAGGTATCTGAAAAAGAAAATCGAATTAGTTTATTATTGATAAAACATCAAATTAATAAATACCTGCAGTAAAGTTTTTTCTAACTGCTTTCTAAGAGCTAATTTGGCAGCAGCTTGTCTTTGAGCAGGAGTTTGATTATCTTCTCTTGTCCTCTCCTAAAATGAAACAGTTTTAGGGTTGCTAGATCAAAACAAACTTGTAGATTTTGCAGAAAATATTATGCAATAATAATAATATATGTGTAGACAGAAATCGTTCGTAGAAAATAGATTGGTATAGGAAGTTGACAGAATTTTACTAATACGGAAATAAAAGTAAAGTTCTTTGCTATTATTTGTAATTTTTAATAGTTGTACAAAAAAGTTTTCAATTTAAGGCTCTTTTAAGAATCTTATATGTTTAATCTGTATAACAGAATCAGAAATACACTTGCGCGCATCTTCACTACTCTAAATTCTTTTAATAATGGTATTTTTTTTAATAGGTCCCATTTAATTATTAGTAATCTATTAAGTTACAAATACAACCGTTAAACAAGTTTAGTCCTAACTATATTCCTTAAAAAATTATTGAAAAAGTTTTTTGGAAGGTTTTTATTACTTCTTCTTAACATGCCATACACCAAAGTGCGTAGGCGACTATCTCATTACTAGAATTCTGTTCTTGGCGGCGTGACACAGCTCGCCTGTATTGTGTATTCCTGTCCATTCTTTAATATTTCTTAACCAGGATAATTGTTTGCGGCCGGCTCCTCTCCTACCTTCGATCTTCCCTTGTAGGATTAACTGTGGTATTTCATATTTTGCTCCTCTCAATATGTGCCCAAGGTAACCAATCTTGCGTTTTTTAATTAATTTAAAGAGTTCTCTTTCCACGCCGGCTCTCTTAAGGACTTCATCGTTTCGAACTCTATCGACCCAAGGTATGCGCATCATTCTTCTCAATGACCACATTTCAAATGCTTCAAGTTTGTTGATAGATGTTTTTTTCAAAGTCCACGTTTCCATGCCATAAAGCAAGATGGACCATATGTAGCACTTGACCATTCTGTAGCGTATTTCGAAATTTAGGTTTTGATTACATAGGAGCGGTCTGAATTTCACAAAAGCTTGTCTTGCCATTTGTATTCGGGTTTTTATCTCTTGTTGTGGATCCGATTGGTCATTGATTGTGGTGCCAAGTTATTTAAAAGTTTTCACGCGTTTTATGCGATCGTCACCTATGCATATTATCGGGTTTTCTGGAGGGTTTCTGCTAATGACCATATATTTCGTTTTCAAAATGTTGATTTTGAGGCCATATTTTTTACCTATGCTATTCACCCTATCAAGTAATAACTGCTGATCTTCCAATTTATCAGTTATAATCACTGTGTCGTCCGCATAGCGTAGGTTGCTAATTGGTATGCCGTTCACCTTAATGCCTAATTCCGTGTCTTCTAATGCTTCCGCAAATATATTTTCAACATATAAATTAAAAAACATCGTAGAGAGTATGCAGCCTTGGCGGACACCTTTCCGGATTTCAAATTCATCCGTATATTGGTCTTGATCAATCCTCACTTTTGCCATTTGGTTCCAGTATAGATTCTGAATAATTCTGATCTCCTTCTGGTCAATGTTGGCCCTATGTAGTAGTTCCATCATGATATCATGTTTAACATTGTCAAATGCCTTCTCGTAGTCGATGAAGGTGAGGTAGACATCTTTTCGTTGATCTAAACAGTTTTGTATTAAAGTGTTCAAACATAAAATTGCCTCTCTTGTTCCTAGTCCTCCCTTAAAACCGAATTGTGTTGACCCGCTAAGTTCTTCTAGTATCTTGTACATTCTTGAGGGTAATATCCTAAGGAAAAGTTTCAGCAAGTGACTCATTAAACTGATTAAGCGGTGTTCATTGCATTTTGTGGCATTAGCTGTTTTTGGGATCATCACAAAGGATGACTGCAGCCATTCTCGCGGAATGTAACCAGTATCATAAATTCTATTGAACAGCTTTACCAAGATTTCGATATTCTCCTCGTCTAGGAGTTTTATTGCTTCTATATTAATTTCATCTGGAACTGTTGCTTTATGCATCTTTGTGGTTCTAACTGCATATTCTATTTCACTTCGCATTATTGGTGGCCCTGATAAGTTTTCGGAAGGAAGTTTGCGCGTTGGTTGTGTTGGTCTTTCGTCATTAAAAAGTCTTTCTGCGTATTCTTTCCACGCCATTGCTATCTCCTCTTCTGACTCTATGTATTCGTTTCTGTCGTTGCGTATTCTTGTTCTGTGGTGGCTTTGTGTATATTCGATATTTCTTTGATCTTCTTATGTAGTCCAAAACTATCTCCTTTTTCCTGCAATTGTTCTATTTCGTTGCACCTTTCCACCATCCAACGTTCTTTTGCTTTCTTAATTTTCTGGCGAATTTCTTTGTGTATCTGTTTGTATTTGTCTTGATTACGTTGTTGTTTATGTTGCCTTCGCTTTTTATTACTATTTTTACTGTATTATCCACTTGAAAAGCGAATAAAACAAAACAAGTTCAACCCATGAAGATGTAGACAGTCTGACATGCTAAATGTTTCTATCACTGGTCTGTATCTTCAAGACTTTTCCTAGAGAGATCATTAATTTTTATCGCTTCGAATGCGTATGTGTTTAAAAGGCCCTAGTTCTTAAAAGAACTTTTTAGTAATAAATTATGTTTGGGGCTATAACATTCCATAAACAAATACGTTTTCGTTTAAACCATTCCACTTAAGTACTAATTATATATAATCCCTCTTAAAATTTTATAGGTTTTTAGTTAAAAGCATCTTTAGTATTATTTTATCATGGGAACAAATATTTCAAATAAAGTACACGTCCCCTTCCCAAAAATTAATTAACTTAGGCCTAATTTATAAAAAGACAAAATCCCATTTTAGTTGTCAGTTGCCAGTTAATATTTGAATATTCAAACGTATGTACATATTTTTTGTTGTTACTATCTAGAGAAATTCACTATTTTGTGGTAAGTCGTTTAATGTTCGTTATTAATTAATTGCGATAGTAAGAGATCCTTTTTTGTCTATTTATATACTCCCTCTGGCAATTCACTTGTTCCGATACTATTCACTCACAAGCTCCCGATGTCACGTCAAGACCAACCACCCTTAGTAATATTTTTGCCGAAGAGGTAAAAATATCATATTTTAACATCTTGAAGAGCATATGTTTATCTCCAGGTCTACGGCTCTATACAGTTCAACAAACTATAGTGAGTGAATATTTTATGACGATGTTTTTTTCTTAGGGACAGTAATTTGTATAATTTTTTTGTAGAGTTTATTTTTAGTTTTTTTAGTAATTTACTAAATGTAACATAATGGTATACCGTTAATTTAAGTAAAACGGAACAATCGCCAATGATTTTCGTTCAGATTGTAGTCAAAGATTCATATGGTTTTTAATTTTTTTGAGGGATATTAAAGTTTTGATTAAAGAATTTTTGTATTGACTATTATTTAAACATTTAAAGTATATAAATGACTGCAATCTGTTTTAAGGTATAAGATTTTTAATGATAGTATGTGTCATTATGTCTTTTTATTAATATGTTTTTATTAATAAAAATTTTTGAGTATGAATAAACAATGTTTATTGTTTATTTTTTTATGTTTGTTATGAATATATAACCTTTTCTTGCAGCTTATGGCTAGATATGCCAATTTTGATAAGTTTTTTGTAGATAATTTGCTGATATGTTTTCTGGCGTGTGTTTTTGTGTTTTTTTGATGTTTTTGATACAAATGTTTGTTTAGTTTAATTATTCTTGAGTTCCTTCATAAGTTTCAGGTTAAAACTTATTGACGCCCATTTTGTTTGACAGTTTAGCTGTATTTAGTGTCTTTATTTGTCAAACTGTTATATTTTGTTATCTATATAATTTCTATCGTTCATCTATCTATTTTGATATACAATTTTTTACCATCTATATCCTTACTTACCCCAATAAAGCTGAGTTGAGTATTGTGTAAGAAAAGCTTTTTATTATCAACTTTTGTCAACTTTTTTACGACAGTAACGGAAACCACTGTAGTAGGGGCCCAGGCATTTTTTTAGCATGAGAGCAATCAAACCACTGCTCTGTCTTTCAGTACTGTCTACCAGACTGTCCTTCAGTAGGCAATGGCTGCTAAGAATCCCAAAGTTCGCAGCTTATAGTTGAAAAACACATACTATATTCAGAGAGTTGAATGAGATAAAAATATACAAAATATACATTGTACGTATTAGCGAAATGGAGTAAAGAACGAGAAGGGAGGGAAAATAGTAGAGATCAAGCTATTTGCTACTCGGGTTATAATACGCGACACTGGTGGGAATGGAGTTCATAATAGGCTGTACTGTTGTAGCATGTTAATTTCTCTTGTATTTAAAACTTTTGACGAGTGTGTATTTTCACTTAATTCTGTCTAGAAATTATTATTTTTATCGCTTCGAATACGTCAAGTGTGTGTACTTAAAAGTCCCTTTTCGTAATAAATTATGTTTGGGGGGTTACGAGTATTCAATTTCCAATGCACACTTGCACGATTCTCGGTTAATTTAGTCCACTTAAGAGCGATTTTACATAATCACTCTCAAAATTTTATTGGTTTTGGCCTAATTTAGTTAAAGCGTTATTATTTTCTTAAGGGAACCAATATTTTAAACAAAACTACACGTCTCCTCCCCAAAAATTTATTAGCTAAGGACTAACTTATAAAAAGCAATAATACAACCTTTCTTGGTTCAGTCCGTTTTTAATCTCCGAGCAATATGCGTTGAGACGTTGATATTTACGTTGTTTAAAGTCCGACTGGCAATTCACTTTTTGTCGCTACGCACTCCCGGACCTTTTTTCACTAACTGATTTATGCCGAGAGGGCAATACACTTCCTAGTAACATGTCGTTATTTGCCAACGAGATATGAAGGAATGTTTGAGAACACCAACCTTCGACCCTTTTAAATACTAGGCCTCCATTTATAGCCATATTAAAACTAGAACAGGCAAATGATCAGCCCCAAAACTACCGACCGATTGCACTGCTAAGCTGTTTCTATAAACTGTTGGAACGCTTAACCTACAACAGAATTAGTAAAAACATATTTGAATTGATACCTATTGGTATCAATGGCAAGGTTCAGACCTAACCGCAGCTGCATAGATCAGATCTTATCCCTAACAACACATATTGAAGCAGGTTTTCAAAGCAAAAAACATCCGTTGCTTTCATTGAACTATCAGCTGCATACGATATTGTCTGGAGACAAGCACTAATTTGCAAACTAATCCTTGCCATCCAGTGTCAAAAGGTAACTAAACTCATTGATAGTCTCATTTTTAAGTCACAATGGGCAACTTTAAAAGTGTCCAAATGGAACTCAGCAATGGACTGCCACAGGGATCTGTTTCGGCACGCTTACTGTTTAATTTATACATCGCGGATCTAGCTGGGACAACGTCGCAGAAATTTGGCTACGCTGACGACTGGGCCATTGCAGCAAGACATAATAACATGGATATTACAGAAACAGTACTAACGGATGACCTTACCGTTATGAGAGAATACTTTCGCAAATGGAGACTACGGTACAATGCAACGAAAACCGAAGTGTGCTGTTTTTATCTGAATAAGGTCCAAGCCAACAAAAAACTCTCCGTTTACTTTGAAAACAGATTGTTCACTCATAACTCACACCAAAATATCTTGGAGTGACTCTGGACAGAACATTAAGTTTTAAAGAACACCTACAAAGAGCAGCAGCAAAACTGAAAACGCGAAATAATATAGTCCAAAAGCTATGTGGCACCACATGGGGGTCCTCGGCCTCCGTACTCAGATCATCCGCTCTCGGACTTACATATATACTCGGCGGCTGAATATACTTCCCCGGTATGGCTCAATGGCAAACACACGAAGATTATTGACACCCAATTAAACCAAACAATGCGAATGATCTCAGGTACAATTAGACCGAACTATTCGCTTCCCATTCTGAGTCACATTCCACCGCCGAAACAGCGAAGAAGTCATTCTCTTCTCAGAGAATATCGAAAAATCGAGGCTAACCATCAACTACCCATCCACCATGATAAGCTTGATATCGAAATAAACAGACTGCGCTACAGATATCCCTCATTGTTAAGAGCCAACTCTTTACATCAGGAACATTTCAACCTCACCAACGCCTGAAAAAGACAATGGGAGAGCGACTCACCACAGGAAGCACACCAAATAGCTTGTATCGATCAGAAACCGCCAGGCCTTAAAATGACCCGCAATACATGGACAACGATAAACAGAATAAGAACAAGCAGGCCTGGATGGCCTCAGGAATGTGAGGCCAACTGTGGTAAAACCTTATTAACTCTCCGTATCTTATAGAAAATTTAATTGTCGCTATTTTACTTTTGGTATGACTTAGCTCCAAAATGAATTGTTTTAAAGTTATAATCAA
Organism: Diabrotica undecimpunctata; assembly: GCF_040954645.1. Taxonomy (NCBI): domain Eukaryota; kingdom Metazoa; phylum Arthropoda; class Insecta; order Coleoptera; family Chrysomelidae; genus Diabrotica; species Diabrotica undecimpunctata. Next base: position 141,534,123 of record NC_092807.1, read on the forward strand.
GTAAAGTACGAAAAAAACGGTATTTTTATAAATTTTTAAATATTTTAATTTTTTTATTAATGTTGCCTACCTATTTGAGAGTGAGGATAACTCAATTATTATTACTGAAGTTATTACCTAACTATTTCTGCAAAAATCCTAATGCCACCTCAAAACAGATCCGCCTTGGTCTATTAATATAGTACAGTACAGCTATGGTTATGGTAGATCGGGGCCGGGCCATAGACATACAATACAAATATAATGACTGTTGCAATACAGACCCGTTCCCCTAGAGCGACAGAGAAAACTGACGCAAAGCAATCCCTGCATCACTGTCTAATAAACTGGGTTTATCGACCACGTGACCAAAATGACCAAAGGGGAGGTCACGTGATCGATAAACTCCCTCCGTTAGAAAAATATGGAGTTGCTGCTTTGCGTCAGTTTTCTCTGTCGCATTGGGGAAACGGGTCTGTATTGCAACAGCCAGTTTTTTTGTATTATATGTCGATGGAGGGCCCATTTGTGAGCTCTTCAGACACTTAGACCTCCTAAGACGTACAGTACAGCTACACATATATTATCATTTCTATAATTAAGTCTCAGTACTTAAAAATAGATATAACAAATTACCTCTTGAATAAGGTTAGGTTGCATAGGTCCGGCATGCCCTATTCCTTTGTTTTCTACTCCACTAACAGTCTGAGCAGCATTAAAATAAAGAATTTAAAATTTAATAAAATGTACTTCTTTAACGGTGTCTTAAATTACAGTATAATTTAACATCATAAATTATGTCGTATTTTGTTTTTAAATGCAGCTAGGGTTCCAATTAATTTCCAACTATGTTTACGTCTTATTTCTTTCAATAATATTATTGCGAAAACAATACCGTCTAAACAAATAGATTAGAAACGTGGCTATTGATAATTTAAGTAATACTACACTAATTACCTGATACCAACTAAACAAGTACCAATGCTTGTATTTATTTTATGTGGTTTATTTTTGTTACGTTAACTTAGAAATTAATAATTAAACACAAAACAATATAGATAGGGTAGAATAATATATAAGCGACGATCTGATAAGCATTTTTAACCCATAGTTTTGAAGATCTATTAAATGGAGTAGCTATTAAATGTGGAAATAAAGCCTACAATCCATTTAAGACGACAAAAGGACTTCTACAAGGCTGTGCTACGTCCCCTACTCTGTTTAAAATATTCTTGGAAAAGACACTCAAACCATGGAGGAGAAAGTGCGAAGGAATGGGCATACCAGTAAGAGACGAATACCTATACACCTTAAGTTTTGCCGACGATCAAGTAGTCATCGCACAAGATGAAGAAGATCTCAGCTTTATGCTCAGAAAACTAGAAGAAGAATATAAAATCAATGGAATGGAAATAAACTTAGAGAAAACCGAATACCTAACAACAGAAAACAAGGATATGAGAAACCTAGAGATAGACGAGGGAAGACAAAAAAATGGAACAGATAAATTCAAGTATTTAGGAACCATAATATCGAACCAGGGAACAACAGAAGAAGATATAAACAACAGACTGCGACAAACAAGAAACTGTATAAGACAACTAAACTCAGTGTTGTGGAATAAGAACATTACGATAAAGACAAAAAAGAGAATATACAACACCCTGACAAGAAGTATCCTGACATATGGGTCCGAAAACTGGACAATAAACAAGAGAAATAGAGGTAGAATAAGAGCAGTAGAAATAAAGTTCCTGAGGAGAAGCTGTAGACTTACAAAAAGAGACAGAATTGAAAACGCAGAGATTAAGCGGAGAATGGGAGTGCAATCAGACATAATCGACTATATAGAGGAGAAGAGACTATCCTGGTACGGCCACGTCAGAAGAGCGGACAGAGGACGCTGGATAAACAAAATCACAGAATGGAGCACGATTGGAAGAAGAAAGAGAGGAAGACCCCGAAGGTCATTCAGAGATGAAATCGACGAGGCTATGGAGAAAAGAACCCTGCGAGATGGAGACTGGAATGACAGGGAAAATTGGAGAAAACGGTTGAGTGAAGGAAGACAGTGAAAACTGTGGAAATCCTTAGTAGTAGTAGTAGTTTTGAAGATTTGTACCCGACCTATTTTCTTGGCAGTTTATATAATAAACCTAAAGCAGAAACGTATAAAAATATTAACTTGAAATAATAAAATATATTTAGTAGAGTAGTATTAGACTATTTATATAAATAGTCCAAATTCTAAAGACAAAAAACATAGACCATAGAGACTTATTACTTATTAGTTACGGATAATAACAAACCTCTACTGGAACCCAGTCCAGAAATTGAAATCAGGAGACGAGTTAAGCAGGGATGTATTATGCCCCCATTACTATTTAATGTATATAGTGAAGCCATTTTTGAAGAAGCATTACTATCTCAAAGTGAAGGAATAATAATTAACGGAAGATCTATTAACAACATAAGATATGCAGATGACTCCGTGATTATGGCAAGCTCTGCTGAACAACTCCAATTACTGCTAAACAAAACAAACAGTTTCTGTGAAAAATATGGACTAAAAATGAATATAAAAAAGACCAAATGCATGAAAATAACAAAGAAAACAAATATACCAACAAACATACATTTGGGAAATGTACTTAGAAAGGGTTGATAAATATAAATACCTAGGAACCTGGATTTTAGATAATAATGATCAAACAACCGAAATAAGAGTCAGGATAGAAATAGCAAAAAATGCGTTTGTAAAAATGAAAACAATTATCTGCAACAAAGACCTTAGATTAGAACTGAGAGTAAGAGCACTGAGATGCTACGTGTTTTCGATACTGCAATATGGACTTGAAAGCTGGACATTAAAGCAAGAACACATAAATAAGTTACAGTCCTTTGAAATGTGGTGTTACAGGAGGATGTTTAGAATAGCATGGACACAGAAGAAAACTAACACGGAAGTATTGCGAGAAATGGGTAAAGAATGCGAAATAGTAAACACAATAAAAATAAGAAAGTTACAATATCTGGGACACATAATGAGAAGACAGCTATATGAACTGCTAAGGCTGATAATCCAGGGAAAGATAAGAGGAGGAAGGAGTATAGGAAGAAGGAAAGTGTCATAGTTGAAGAATTTAAGGGACTGGTTTAAATGCAGTTCTATAGAACTCTTCAGAGCAGCAGTAGATAGAGTAAAGATAGTGAAGATGATATCCAACCTCCGATCGGGAGACGGCACTTAAAGAAGAAGAATAAAATATAGTTTAGGACAAGAATGACAAAAAGAGATAGAAAATCTACTTATTAAATGAAGAATTTTGACAGAAAACCAGATGATAACTGAAACAGACACTAACAGAAATAGTCACCAAAATAACAGAGGAAGTGGTTCGAGCATTTCAAAAAATAAAGAAAGGAAAAAGCAGTTGGACCAGATGATATTTCTGGGTAAGTATGGACAGCATTAGGAGAGACAGGAACAAGATGGCTAACAGGTTTATTTAACAGACTTGTGGAAGTGGGACAAATTAGTACCTGTTTACAAAAACTAGGGAGATATAGATATACAACAATGTACAAACTGCTAGGTCATAAAACTATTTAGCTACATCACGAAAATATATGTGGGAGAGAGTAATTGAACAGTGACACTGAACCGGACAGGCAAACGACAATTGTTTTGAGTAGTATGGATCTCTGTAACAAGAACCTATAATATAACATATTATGTTTCCTGTAGTCGATTTGTGAAGCATTTGAAACAAATTTAATTTAAGCTTATTAATCATAATAAAAACCTTAAAAATGGCGTTTTTTAAATGTTTTGATCCTTATTTGTTGCTTGGAAAAATGCAAAATAAGTCGGAAACTTCGGTTTTATTAAACGTTAATAACTTTTTTTTTTTAAATAAACTTAAAACCTTCATATTACATAGAATGTTTGTTCTTGTGCTGGTTAAAGTATGACCAAATTTTCAAAACGATGGGTCAAATAGTTTAAAAGTTCTTTAATTTGTTGATTCAATTAAATTTTTTGTCACAGTATGGGCCAGAAAATGATAAAGTTACCGTATTTCTACAAATAACTTCTGAAAGAAGATTTTTATTCTATCAATATTATTAAAAAGAAATTAAAGAAAACTGATTTTAGATATTGCAAAATTATTTTAGAGATGACGCTAATTAGATATCTTAATTATTGTTATAAACAAACCTGCAGTCAATTAAAAAAAAAGGGATTTTACTTTTTAGGATTTGTAAAAAAAGGGAAGCTTTCCAAATATGAAAAACAAATTTTCGTGTAGGCAACAGTTAAAAAGTTATTCTAATTGTTTATAAGCAAAGAATCGCGATGTTTCTTGCAGAATAATTTTGCAATATTTAAAATCGTTTGTCTTATTTTTTTTTAATAATGTTGATAGAAAAAATCTGCTTCTTTCATAAGTTATTTTTACCTCATAATTTTCTGACTTTATTGTTGCGAAAAAAAATTAATTAGGGATAAACAAATTAAATAATTTTTAAACTATTTGACCGATCGTACCGAAATTTTTGTCACACTTTAACCACCACAAGAACCAAAATTCTGTGTAATATGTAGGTTCTAAGTTTATTTTTAAAAAAGTTATTAACATTTATAAAAAACCGAAAAGATAAAAACATTAAAAACGCCATTTTGAATGATTTTATATGATTTTATATGATAATATATGGAAGGAATATTCCATTGTTAGTCCAAACAGATACACTTCTCTTCAAACAGATATTCCTAAAACTCCTTGGTATAAGTTTTTTAATGTACCTAGAAAATATGTTACCACGATCATAAGACTGAGATTTGGGCATGCTTGTTACCCCAAACATTTATTTAAACTTAAGGTTTTAGATAATGATCAATGTGAATTTTGTACAGAAGAAGGAAACCTAGATCATATATTTTTCAGTTGCCCCAGAAATACTATAATTTCATCCAGATTAATAAATAACTTACATAAACACAATATATTAGCCCCTTGGAACCTTCAGTACCTATTATCATTAGACTCGAGAGCAGTGTATGATTTATTAGTTATGTTTTTAAAAGATAGTAAAATAACCATGTAAATAATTATACATTAGTTAATAACGTAACCTTTGTCTCTAACCCAATTGTTTACATTCCTTTCTTACCGTGGCCTAGTGTTGTATGTTAAAAAAAAATGCCTTGATGGGCACCTAGGCGAGAAGAGAGTGACCCTGTTTATTACCTGTTTACTGTTTTGTATATTTATTTTAATATAAACTCAGACAACCTTTTTTCTAACATGTTGAGTTTGGCTGAATGACTAAAAGTCTATGCAAAAAAAAAAAACCTTAATTTTTTAATAACTAAGTCCAAAAAATCGACTGCATGAAACATATAGGTTTTTGTTATAGAGGTCTTTACTACTCAAAACAACTGTCGTTTGCCTGGCCTGTTCAGTGTCATAAACAGGGTACCTTTTTTGCTCCCTTGCCTATTATGCAGTTCCCTGGCCCATTCTCAAGGCAGATCAACAACGGATGTAATTTTCATTACAAGGCAATTGATGGAAAAATAAAGAAACAAATGCTCATATAGTATTCATTGATCTTGAGAAAGCATATGATAGAGTTCCTCCGGAGTTTGTAGTGAGCACTCAATAAGAAAAGAGTGTGGAAGAGACTGATAAATTTCATGTGAAAGTAGGATTGCACCAAGGCCCGGCGCTTAGCCCTTTTTTATTCTCATTAGTGTTGGATTAGATAACAGCCAAACTACAGGGTAACATTTCGTATATGCTGATGATATAGTGTTGGTAGGAAATAGTGAAAGCGGTCTAGAACAAAAGCTAGAGCAGTGGAGACTCTTGTTGGATGTGAAGAATTTGCCAAAATAAAGGCCTTAAGCTGTCTTTATTAGAATCTATGGAAATTAATAAATTAAAAAATACAGACATAATTCTGAATGACCAACTTAAGACAAACAGTTCTCCCCTCCTCAACTTATTCAGTTAAAGACTATGTAAGTGTAAGTGTAAACACATACCAAAAATAGATCACTTGAGAAAGGCACTCTGCCGAAATAGCTGTAGTGATAAGATATATAAAATTTTGTGGAAGTTTTGAAAACAATGTTTTCAGTGTTTTATTGTTATATAAAATGAATTTCCATCAAGTAATGGTCGAATCCATCACTTATAATGATATTAAATTGTGAAAGTAATAGACCTCTGTTTTTTTTTTCATGTAAGCAAGCCTAAAATGCATACGACTATTTTATATTAATGTTATTGTATTGTGCAAAATAGACAGTCTTAATGAAAACAATACATACCTTAGATTGCATTGGTGCTGGAGTAATAGTAACAGATGGCGATAAATCCTTAACTCCTGGAGGAAAGCCACTTGGTGGCCTTCCCATAGAAGCCCTCTGGGGAGGTTGAGGAACTGATAAGTTGGTTCTATTGTTTATTGGTGACGCACTTAAAGGAGGTCCGTGAATACTGGCACGTGGAGGAGTAGGTTGTTGCTAAGAAATTTACATAATAATGCAATTAAAACAAAACGTTACAAAAATGTGCTGTCAGAGATGACAAAGGAAATATAAATGTTTGGTTGTTGTACTAACAAATGCTGGATATTATTGCTGTTTTTGCTATATGTTTCTTTTATAACTGTTAATGCATCTTTCCAATGAAGGATGCTTGAAATGCATCAAACCAAGATGTGTGAAATCAATTTTTTAAATAAAATTTGTATCAACTCCACAGTAAAAATTCGATATCTTTTGAGTAGAGTGTCCTACCGACAAAAATTAAAATGGGTTTTAAAGGTGAAGAGAACACCTTTCGTAAGTAATTTTTGGATTTTCACGCAAATGAAGTCAGTTTCTATAAAGCTGTTAAATAAATAACCGTTGCGCGATTTTTGCCATTTTTTACGATTCTCATGAGATCAATAAAATTGATCACTTCCATTAATCGGGCACTATCGAATTTCCATTGTAAGAGCTTACCATGAGAACGTTTATAATGTAAAAGTTTAAATTCAGCGTTTTTTAAGGATATTTCAAATGCCTCTTATTTGTTGCCAAAACTCAAAATCGAAGTTTCGTGTTAACGCTTTTAAAAATTTAAAGATTTAAAGCATTTCTACTGCGACCAGTCAATGGTGATACATTTTATTGATCTCATGAGAATCGTAAAAATCGTAAGAATCGGATAAATCGCGAAACGTTTATTTATTTAACAGCTTTATAGAAACTAATTTCATTTGCGACAAAATACAACAATTGCATAAGAAAATTGCATTCTTCACCTTTAAGACCCATTTTAATTTTTGTCGATAGAGATACTCATCAAAATATATCGAATTTTTATCGTCGATTTGATACAAATTTTATTTAAAGCACCTGACATTTTTTAAAATCGCTGTCGCTTCAAGAATTGTTTCTGTGAGAACGGTTCATTGTACAGACAAAGTTTTCTAAACAACATTTTTGTTCAAAAAGCTAACATTTCTTGTTTGAAACAGTTTTTTCTACACGGCATAAATTCTTGGTAAATCGGTGTTTTCCGTTCCCTTTTCCGAACGAGGCGGGGTTTTAGGGGAAACCCAGGATTAGCAAACTTTTGTGCATCTATTTTGGGGTACCAAAATTAAAATTCTCAGCAAAATTCAACTTGTTCGTATAATTCTTAAACGTCAAATCTCTGAGGAGAGAACTACTTATTCATTTAAAATTATATACCTATTACACGTAAATTTTTCTTCTAGCATATCCATATCAGTTTACCGCATAACTATATTTTTTCGGAAATAAACCACAATAATTATAAATAACCGTGCGTTAACCGCGAGGTGAGCGCACTGCTCAGTATTTTGACAAAATTACAATAAATTGTACAATTTGATAATTAATCCTGTTTCAGTTTCAAAACTGTATATGATACATGTAACTTGCTGATCCGCGACCAAATGCTCAGAGACATTGTAGCCTATCCTCTTCTAGTTCCATGACCGTTATCGATAATTGGATATCATGTTGGCTACCATATTCGCTATCGTGACTTAATTGACAAAAGCTTTAAATAACGATGTCGATTTTCAGTACCTTTGTCTTAGATTTTTCAGCCATGATGTTCTTCTTCTACCAAGACCACGTTTACCTTGGATCTTTCCCTGAATGATCATTGTAGCCTATACCAATGATATTTTGGATGTTTTGGACAGTGGTATTGATGAACTTAAAGCAGTATTTGGTATATTGTGTTACTTCATTTATGGGCACGGATTGAACTGCATCAAAAATATTTAAGTTAGTTATGCCAAAGAATCACTTTTGACTGCTGTATCAAGCTTTGTGGTTTGTAGACATTACAACCAGAGCATAAAAAAACGGATAAATAGGCACCAATACGATAAATATTTCAGGATAACTGCCAGCCTTGCTATTATATTGCAGGTGAAAACTGGACAATATATGAAACCTTTGTCATTTAATGGAAATCGAAATGTACCCTAAAAAGGCAGCCAAAAGACCAATTTAGAATTGAAAATCATCCATTTACTAGTCTAAACTAGTCTATGCTAACCAATTGCGAACTGGCGACGAAACATTTGTTGTGACAACGGTTCGGCTCTCTTTCTTTAGCACCTGACTTCACCGAAAATCAAAGGCTTATCTTAGTTGACACCCTCAGTATATATAAAAGGGAGACTCCACCCATTAGCATCCAAAAATAGGCGAGTGGTTACCGTTATGTTTGCATTTCGACAAGTATCTGGGAATGTATGTACCAAAAAAAAAAACAAAAATGTTTGAGAATTACACCACCCATGAAGAAACTTCCATCTAAATCTAAATCTCAAAAATCTCAAGAAATCGAAATGCGCAGAGGAGAACGACAGGGTTGTGACTTGTAACCATTATTATTTAATGTCATAGTGAAAGTATCTGTCAGGAAGCTCTTTTAGAAGCAAATGAAGAAATTGTAATCAACGGAGATTCGATATGCATAATGAAGAGTTAGTTACAAGAGCAGCAGAAGACTTACAACGACTGCTTACAAATAAAAATATAACAGAAAGCCAAGTATATTAGTACATATATAAATCTTCTATAAGGGCATGAAACAATCAACGCCAATTAGTATAAATAGTACTCAAATTGAGAAAGTACCAAACTACAGGGAACTTAAATAAATGAAAGTGGAGACCAAAACAATGAAATAAAAAGACGTATCCAAATTACCAGGGCCACTTTTGTTAAGCTGAAAAAAAGTTTTTTTGCAATAGGGACACAAGTATCCCTCTACGATTAAGAGGCTATGTATTTAACCCCCTAATATATGGAGTAGATGCCTGGATTCTTAAATAAAACAACATAAAAATATTCAAAGCTTAGAGATGTGCTACCATCTAATACAAAAGATAAGTTGGATCGATAGAGTCACAAATCGACAGATCGACAGATTTGCTATGTCGTATAAAGTGAAGAAAACTATAATACTTGAGCCACTTAATGCAAGGACAAAAATACTGCAGATAAAAACAGAAGGAAAAAGGAATTCTGGCCTTAAAAAAATATCATGGTCACGAAATTTGAAAGATTGGTTTGGTTGCACCGCGGATGAGCTATAGAGATCACCTGTAAATAAGATCAGGATAGCCTTGATGATTTCCAATATCCGATAGGAGTGGCACAACAAGAAGAAGAATCTTTTTCCGCTATTGTGTACTTACTTAGTTACTTAATCTTTAAGCCTTGTTTAAGCCAACAGTACGAGTGAGACGTATAAAATTAACGGAGACAAATTTAACCTAAGCAGGTATCCGTGGAGTTTGTGAATAATTGGGTGAATTTAGCAAAACAGAATAAAACAGATTAAACAGTTTCAACACTTCATAAGGGTGTAAAGTGGTACCGAAACATTTTAATCAAACTTCTTACAAAATGTATGGCCTCATACAATTGTGTGAAAATTCGGTACCCAATAACTGATAAAAAAAAATATATGTCCAAGTTGCTAATAGTTTACTGCGTACACTTGATAAAACTGAAAAAAAGGATGCAGTATATGCTATAAAAAGTATGCTAGCAAGTTTGACAGAAATATTGCCATGAAAAATACGAAGAAATTAAAAACAAGGTGACCTGAGTGTCAGAAAAATTCTGGTGTTATTTGTTGTGACTGTTTTATCTGCAACACATAATTGTTACATAAAAAGATTATAAAAATAAATGTTTTGTTATCACTATTATGGTTATTCCATATCCGTACCGTATGCCATGTGAGGTGCACGTGGGTTATCCAAAATAAAATCGTCCAAATATTTCTTGGCAACTCATGTGTACCACACAAAATCAGACAAAAATGTATTTTAAGTGCTCTTAACATTTTTCATCATATTTTTTGTCAAAAAAGTTTAATGGGTTGACAAAACATTTTTAAAATTATGGCCCAGAAGCTACAGTGTTAAAGACTCGTCTTTGTAAGGATGCTAGATTATAATACTGATGCCCCAACTGCTCTTAGAAAACCTAGCTCCGACGTAAAAAGTTTGTCCCGCACCTCACTCCTCTCTCATCAGATTACACAGCATGAGCATGAGACAAAAAACATTTCTAGTTTACTAGAACGTGTCGTTCCATGTGGACGGATGATATCAGTCTTGTCAAGATGTATCTTTACCTATTTGATTTCATAGAAAACAACAACAAACAGTGCTATAGAAACAAATATTTTTTATTTGGTTATATGACTACGAATATTGCTATGAAATTGCCGATTTAAGAAAAACCTGACCAACAAAACCAACATTTATAAATCCATTGCCTTTATGGATAATTTAATTGAAATTACTTACCAGTCGCATCATATTCTGCGGAGTTCCACTTCCATTACCAGACATATTGACCGCTTTATGAGACATGTTTGAAATAGGATGTCTAGAATGTGCCATCTGTGGCGACTGTTGAGCTTTAGGTGGCACTTTTACAGTCGTCGGTGTGATACTTAAACCACTTGGTAGACCAGTAGGTGGCAAAGCCGAAGCGGGTATATTTGGCGGCAAAACGGCGACATTTTCTTTGTGTTGCTGAGATTGTTTGAGCTTTTTCAGAAGCACCAGTTTCATTTCTTCTGCTCTTAACTCTTCACGCAGTCTTCTTAAGCCCCGTTCCCTGTAATAAAAAGATATCTGTGACTATTTCGCTCAATCTAGAATACTAAGGTCGGCAGATCAAAAGAAGATTATTAGTGTAAACACTTTGGATTATATGTCGGGAGATCGAAAACAATTATTCCCCTTTTAAGCACATCACAGTAAAATAGAATAATATATAAATCGTTATCACTAGAGTAAAAAAATTAAATCATGGATGACAAATGAAATTCTTGATCTAATTGATCAGAGGCTCTAATTTTATCAGATTAATAATCTTTCTAAACCAGAGACAAAAACAGTTGAATTTTAACAGATAAAAGTGGCAAATTATAGCAATATCAATTATCAATAGAAACACTAAAAAATGGAAGAGCTACATTAAAACTCTGTTCAACGCAGGTCAAAACATAACATCAATCATAATTCGTTTTGCTATTACGGGAGATAAACTCGAACAAATATTGAAATTAGCCAAAAACGGAAAGACCCTGGGGGAGTCCCAGGGTCTCTTGAGATCATTTTTTATAGTAATCAATATACAGGTGCAAATGTTCTTTCAGTTTTATAACACCGCTACTCACGAGTAAAAATGTGATAAAGATACAGTTTCTGGAATGTCAACATTGAACAGTTACCTTTGCTTAAGTTCTCCGGGGCTGTACTCCTTTACGGGTGCTAAAGGCGGCATTTCTCCTTCACTAGAATCACTGCTGTATTCTAAATTTCCGTTAGTTCTGGGCTTTTCAAGTAAACCATTAATCAGGGCGTCAGGACTTTCCACGTACGACCGGGGCTCTGTCCGAGGTCTCAATACCCTTCTAGTGTTGATAAGAGGTAACGTCTGCTGAATAATGGAACTTGGGATATTGTTTGCTAAGCTTAGTGGGTTGTAGATCGTAGGAACTGGAGGAGGAGTTGATGATCTGTTGCTAGAAAGAAAAAAGTATATTAATACGTGCAATTCCTGAAATAACACATTGATTAATAAGAGGAGCTAATTTATAAGTTTCAATTCAAAAGTTATATATTTTTACATATGAATTCGGTTTTATTTTGTATATTTACCATCCCCTGTCTATTTGGGTGTACTTTTGCATATAGGGGACTTTTGCCGTTTAGGAGTTCGACAAAAACCGGGTACCCCATTTTATCAGACCTGTTGCCACTTCCAGTTTCTGCAGCGGTTCTTTTGCTTTTAGTTAACTACAACATTATAAAAGAAAAACTACTCGTCAGTCATGGGATCAAGAAAACATGCAAAATGCAATAGTTGAAGTGCTAGAATATAGGATGGGATACAAAAAAGCTCCTCAAAGTTTTAATGTTCCTCAATCCACTTTAGAAGATCGTATGAAAAAAGTAAGAAATAGTAACTCTGTTGAAGAAGTTAGTAAGAAGGGTAGGAATTACCTTTAATTTATTTCTGTTTTCTTATTTTAAATAAACATAATTTTAGATCTGGGTCGGTACAAGCCTGTATTTAGCACTGCCCAAGACGATGAGCTAGCTTCGCATATCTTACAAATGGAAATCAGACTATTCGGATTTACTTTATCTGACCTAAGAATTCTTGCTGACGAACTAGCCGTACAGAATAACATCAACCAAAATGATGGCTGGTAAGTGTTGGCTTTATTCGTTTTTGTCACCGCATCCAAATCTTCGATTAAGGACTGCAGAAGGTACTTCAATTGGACGAGTTTTAGGATTTAACCGAGCAATAGGAGAAAAGTTTTTTACTCTGTTAACACAGGTTTATGACCAACACAAGCTTCCTCCTGAGCGCATATGGAATGTTGATGAAACAGGAATTACAACTGTCCCCAACAAACAGTCTAAAGTTATTTCTATGAGAGGAAAACGATAAATTGGTGCTCTGATTTCCACCGAAAGAGGAACCTTGATTACCGCCGGAATATGTATGAGCGCAAGTGGTTCCTATATGTCTACAATGCTGACTTTTTCTAGAAAGCTTCCAAACGCACAGCTTCTAGACCACGCACCTCCTGGGAACATTTGCTGAGTTCCAACCAAGTGGATTGATCCAAACAAATGTTTTTATTAAGTGGTTTAAAAAGTTTATCGAGTTTACTCACCCAACACCAGAAAATCCTGTTCTATTGCTTTTAGATGGACACGCGACGCATACAAAAAGCTTGGAGTTGATAAATCTGGCCAAAGAAAATCATGTTATTATGATATGTTTTCCACCGCACACTACGCACCGACTACAATCGCTTGAAGTATCATTTATGGCTTCCTTAAACAGCTATTATGGAAAAGAAGTACGAAAATGGATACGCCAGTATCCAGGAAGACGTGTTACAATTTACGAAGTGGGAAACTCTTTGGTGAGGCTTTTTTTAAATCCGCAGTTATACAAGCATGCAGAAGAAAGAAAAGAGAGGCTATGAAAAAACAAGTACAAGAAATCGTAAAGCATAACAACAGACGCGAAAGCAGAAAATTCTATAAATGCATAAAAGAAAGCACACAGTCATTTAGACCAAAACTAACGATATGCAAAGACAAGGACGGAGAACTACTAACAGAGAAGCAAAAAATTATAATGAGATGGAAACAATATTTCGAAGAAAATCTAAATGCAGACAACGAAAATGATCAGAACGAGACAATATATTATACGGCGGAGCTGCACATCGAAAATCCGAGTTATGAAGAAGTAGTTCAGATAATAAATAAACTAAAAAACAATAAAGCACCAGGAACGAACGGAATTTCGGCAGAATTATTAAAGCATGGAGGATCCGAACTCTGGGAAAGAATCCATTACCTAATAACATTAATATGGACGAAGGAGCAAATGCCAGAGGAATGGACAGTTGGCCTCATACAGCCAATATATAAAAAAGGAGATAAGAGGGAATACCAGAATTATAGGCCAATTACATTGCTAAATGTAATATACAAAATTCTTTCTGGTATAATCTACAATAGATTATTAGAATACTCCGAAAATATAATTGGTGATTATCAAAATGGATTCAGACCAAATAGAGCCACTACAGATAACATATTCATACTAAGAACGATACAAGAAAAAGCTTATGAATACGACATAGACCTATATAATATGTATATAGACTTTAAACAAGCTTTTGATAGTGTGAAAAGAGACAGAATGCTGGAAGACCTTTGTAATCTAGGTATACCTAAGAAATACATCAGCCTCATAAAAATGACGTAGCAGGGTTCAAAAGCCGCAGTCAGAGTAGATGGAGAACTGACTCCCCTGTTTAACATCAACATGGGAGTAAGACAGGGAGATGCCCTATCAACCATGCTATTCAACCTAGTTCTTGAGGCAGTCATCAGAAAAACCAATATAACCGGCCATATAAACACCAAATCAGTACAAATTACTGCATATGCAGACGATGTAGCCATCATTAGTAGGAATAAGCCACGACTAATGGAAGTGTTCAAACAAATTGATCCTGAAGCAAGAAAAAGAGGTCTCAAAATAAACGAAGCAAAAACGAAGTATATGACAGTCAAAAGAATAACTGACAATGAAAATAATATCACAATAGACAACTATACTATCGAACGAGTGGATGCCTTTACATATCTCGGCACAGAAATCAATCAGAAGAACTCCGTAAGTAGCGAAATTAATGCACGTATTTCCAGCGGGAATCGTGCATACTATGCTAATAAAAGATTGATGACATCGAAATTATTAGACAAAAGAACCAAAATGACTATCTACAGAACACTGATTAGACCCGTAGTAACCTATGGATGTGAAACTTGGGTAATGACGAAAAAAGATGAAGCCCAACTCAGGACATTCGAGAGAAAAATACTGAGGAAAGTATATGGCCCGGTACAAGAGGAAGATGGCACATGGAGAATCAGGAGAAACGACGAGGTTAATGAGTTAAATGAAGGTTATGACATTGTAAGATTTGTGAAAAGTCAAAGACTGTCATGGCTGGGACATGTGCAGAGACAAAACGATGCAAAAACAACAAAAAAATGTTACAATGGAAGCCCATGGGAAGGCGAAAAAAAGGAAGGCCCAGAACGAGATGGTTGGATGACGTGGAAGACGACTTGAAAACAATGAACATAAGACAATGGAGAAGGACACAAGAGAGATCTGAATGGAAGGACACAGCCAGACAGGCAAAGACCCATCCAGGGTTATGATGCCAAAAGAAGAAGAAGAAGTTATACAACTGCAATAAATGGTTTCAGGAAGTCTGGAATTTATCCGCTTAATCCTAAAGATTTTCCTGAGTGGATGTTTGCTCCCTCATGAAACTGCAGAGCGAGAACTAAATATACAAGAAGATGAATCTACGACACCCAAAGCTCCGTTACCTCCACCTATCGATTCTCCCCAACCAATCTGTAGCCGTATCGACTCTCCCCAACCAAGCTGTAGCTACTTAAACTCCCACACTGCAAATAATACTAACATCTCTTCATCTCCTAATCAAGCCACCACTAAATCTGATAGTTTACAAGAAACATTACCAAAACAAATGTGTGATTTTTCAGTCTCTCCAAAAGAGATTTTTCCGATCCCTAAGGCAACCAGGAAGCCATCCAACGATAACAGGAGAAGAGGAAAGACTTATCTCTCCTTATAAGTCCGAGTTAGAAGAAAATTCGGACAAAAAAAGAAAAAACGTGGTAAAAAGGCTGTAGGTACTAAAAACAACATTGGTTTCGAAATTATCTATTGCAGATTCTGAGAGTTCAGAGGAAGAAAATAATAATGATGATGCGTCGACGTATATAACTACAATGAACTATTTTCAAATTGTAAGGCGAAGGAGGGCTGGATTAAATGTGTTTCTTGTAACAAACGGGCTCATGAAGCCTGTAGTGCCTATAATGATGTAGAAGAAGTTTTTACTTCTTCTACATCATTAATTTCAATCAGTAATTTCTGTTCATAGATTTTCGATTTTTGTTCACATATTTTCAATAAATATTTTATTTACTGCCCATTAATCTTTTTACATGGTAATTAAGTTACTACCAGGTTTTATCATACCGGTTGGACAAAACCGGATATTTTTCAATGTTTTCATAAAAATAAAAAATTTAAGAATATTTATAAAAATTGACATTGGTATATAAAACTTAAGTCATTTGAGAATATTTCAATCTGCAGAAAACGTTTGCTACTCTAACATAGCACAAGATACAGTCAGTTTTTGGACTGGTATCCGGTTTTGTCCAACTCTCCCCTACTTAAGTTAGACCAAATCGACTTAACAATCGAGGTATAATTATTTATGAGCAATATTTTTGTGACATCCTGTATAATTCGTTAAATTTGAATATAGAATCTTTGTTCTATATTCAAATTATTAAAAAAATTATTTATGCTGTTGTGAGTGCTTATAAAGGAAATGTAATCAATGTTTTTATACTCTTATCATATTTAATTTTTAAAGATTGATAATGAAACATCTGAAAGTTATGTGTATGCTATATTTATTACATTCATAATTATTGATAAGTATGTTTGTTTAAGCACATTTAAATAACTTAGTTCCTAAAGGTATATAAACAGACGTGGCTATGATTTCATCAGATGTATAGATGATAAAGTAGATAAAATAGATACTCTACAAGAATGTATTGGACTGGTTACCAATTTTCTATACTAACTAATATTTAAGGAAACTGTTAGTATAGGTCTTGGTATTATCTTCTTTTCAATATTTGGAATATACAGTGTTAAATATTTAACATCGTAATTCTAAGCCCAAATCAAATTGGTGATAACAAATAAATATTTGTGAAAAAATAGTAACTTCTTATTTTATAAGAATCCGATACAAGTTATGAAGGACCCGACAAAATTCTTGAACGTAGTAGAAGACGTATGGACCTAAAATTCAATATAGTTCTTCCTTACATCTAAACGAACCTATACAGTGATGATTGTCTTACCACCCGGCTTTTTAACGTAAGAGATAGAAAACACAGTTACCTTGTGAAATAAAAAGAGATGAAACTCGTAGAGGTGAGAAATAATCGGAAAAACCTATAATTTATATTACATTACATTACCACTATCGATAGTCTCACACCTTTAGACGTTAGATTCGAGCTAAATCACCTCGGTCATAATTATTATGAGTAACGTCGAATGTGTGTTTTAATTTCGTATAAAGTAAAAACTGATTGACCACAATAAAGCAAAAATGTGAATAAAATAATTTAATTAATAGTGATTATTTAATCTAAAGTTTTAAATTATTAACCAAGAATAATTTCTACTATGATTTGAAGAGTTTCATACACTCTTGTCACGGAATAATTATAAATCCTTCGTGGATTAGTGGTAAGAATTTTTAAAGTTTTAAATTATTAACCAAGAATAATTTCTACTACGATTTGAAGAGTTTCATACACTCTTGTCACGGAATAATTATAAATCCTTCGTGGATTAGTGGTAAGAATTCTACATTGCGATAGACATCGCAGACGATTAGAGTTCAAAACCCACATGTGGTTTTCTTTTTTTTTTTTTAATAATTTGAAATTATGCAAAGATCGTTTTGCTTTGAATCACTAAACAAAATTAAACAAAAACTAAAGTTAAAACAAAAAATCTTATTGACAAAACAGTGTCGTCGTACTTTCGAAAATAAAGTAAAAACTTTTAAAGAATGTTTAAATAAGTAAAAATTCTACAAAAATAAAAAAATATCCGTGGCCACTAATCAATCGATTAGGAAAAGTCGCACTGAGATATTCACTGACGATGCGAGAATTATGTGCAGGACAACCATCGTGTTGAAACCATATGGAATCGAAAGGTATTGGTAAATTGCAAAGGGCTGGGACAATTTCATTTTGCAGAAGTTCCAAGTATTTCCGCCCAGTCAACATACCGTCTATAAAAAATGGACCAATGACATGATTCCCTATTATGCCTCCCCAAACATTTACGTTTCGAAGACGCTGGGTACGAGCGACATAAATCTGACGAGGATTTCATCGAGAGCAATACCTAACATTGATTGAATTGTGACGGCCATGCATGAAAACGTACATTCATCGGTGAACAAAACGTTCTCTAAAAAATGTTCATCTTGATGTGACATTTCCATTGCAGTTTGACAAAACTCTAAACGTCTATATTGATCCCCAGGGAATTGTTCGTTGGGTTTATGAAGTTTATAGGGACGGTATCGATGTCTTTACAAAATTTCACCTACTCTAAATCTTGGAATTCCACATTGTTCTCCGAGAGGAGGTGTTCATTGGGTAGGATTTTGCTCAATACTTGCACAAATCAAAGTGTCCCTTAGTTCCAAATCTGGATTTATCTCCCTTCGTCTGCGAACTCCTCTTGGATCGAACACGGATCCATAAGTAAAAAAATTACGTATAATATACTGAATTGTTGATCGTGCTGGAGCCGGCCTATTTGGAAACATATTTACAAATTGTTGTCTAATCATGTTGTCTGATAATCCATTCACATGCCAGACAACAATTTGTACTTTTTCCTTGACCGTTAAAATCCTTTTCGCGAATTGTTTTTTCAATAAAAAGTTTCTGTTTACCGTAAAAAACACTTCTCGATGTGTTATTATTTGATAACTTGAAGGCTTGATGATTTGGTTAGCTATAAAGCAGGTAGCTGTTCGCGCGCATCCATTCCAATGTCGTCAATTGTTTTGAAAATCATTACCTGTACAGAGGAATTGATATTAGCACTGAGAATTTAGTGATGGATTTGACATTAAACAGTCTTCAATGGATTATTTTCCATTCACAACTGAAGACTGTAAAACTGGAATTAAATTTGAAATATTTTGTATTTCTATTTTATAAACTTGGAATAAAAATAAATTGTAAATATTGAGTTTTTCGAAAACTTGTTACCTAATATGTATCATATTTTCTATTATTTTTGATTGAGTAAAACAAAAATTTTACTCTTGGTGTGAATTGAACCCCAGTCTTCTTATCAATAGACAACGTCTCTAACTATTACGCCAACTCCACATACAACAATAATTGTTTTCGGACTGAACATACCTATTTAGTTTGGTCAAATATTTCAGTTGAGTTATTTTTATTATTAAATAAACTTAAAGATTTATAATTTAAAATCGCTACTAATTATTGTTTTTTACTATAATATATCTTAATATATTTAATCATTTATTCTAACATCAGAAATTATTAAAATAAAATATTTTCGAGGTCATCCGTATAATTATGACTGAAGTCAAATAGACACGTCTAATAACTAGCCTTATCTCGTACTATCTCACAACTTAATCTGTCTTCTATCCTTTCCGCTATTTTGCCGGGTGGTAAGACACTCATCACTGTATACCAAATTTCAATAGTCTAGGATTTTTCCTTCAATAGTGATCAATGTAAAGACGGATAGACAAACGGACAACGACAAGATTTTATTAAGGACCTGTCGGGTGCTTAATAATTAATAAACTGGAGAAACTTAACAAACCACTTTATTACACTTAAACTATTACATTAATGGAAATAAAATAAAACTGAGGTTAAGCTGATTATGTTTATACAATAGTTTTAGTTTAAGAAATAAACTAAAGCTTATTTAAATAATTACATAATTATTGTAAACTCGACATCATCATCATCAACCTGTATGCGTCCACTGCTGGACATAGGTCTCCCTCAGTTCTTTCCATCTGTCTCTGTCTTGTGCGGCTTGCATCCACTGATTGATAACACGCTTCAGGTCGTCAGTCCATCTAGTTGGTGGGCGTCCTCTGCTCCGTATTGCTTCTTGTCTTGGTCTCCACTCTAAAATACGTTTTGTCCATCGGTTGTGTGATAATCTGGCGCAATAATATCAGATATTAATGTCTGATATTTGGCGATAACCTGCCCAATTCCATTTTACTCAATTAATGCAATTTTTTCGATGGCGTCTGTTGTTTTTGTTCTACGACATATTTCTTTGTTTGGGATTCGGTTTCACAGAGAGACACCCAAAATCTGGCGCTCCATAGCCTTTTGAGTCACGCGATTCTTATTCACTACCTTTTCTGTGAGTGTTAATGATTCCGCTCCATAAGTGAGTACAGGTAACACACATTGATCAAAGATTTTCCTTTTGAGGCAGATGTGTAGATCCGATTTAAATACATAAAGTACATTCATTTAGCAAATTCCCATCTGTAAATATGAGCACGTGTTGATATTCGCCGTCTCATTCGTCAAGAGGCTATTAAATATAATTTATTACCTTAAGCCAGACAGATTCTCATGTTACAGATCTCAACTTGCCAGCATTTTAAATTCAAATTGTATCGTGTTGATTTTTAAGTTAATATATTGTGTTATATTTATGTTATAGTTATTGTTAAGTTATTTACTGGTCGTGTTATTTTTTAGAGTTTAGTTTAATTGTGATATAATGATTAAATTTCAAGAAATTCTTACACTAACAGTTTCAAAAGTAAATATTTTTAAAAATCATATGATACACATCAGTACGACCCTGTTTGGCTTTCACAAACCCTTTGTGCTTCTATTGACAATTGGGAATTTGTAAAATGAATACGGTTTAGTTTAATTTACCAAACGTTGCCCAGGGTAATCCTATGCGACGTGAGAGCTTACATGCCTGGTTATCTCTGCCCAACCGAATTTCAGGTTCTAAGTACTTATACGATGTAGTCTGCACAATATCCCTTCCATCAACAGCAATATTTCGATTTAGCACCAGAATAAGTCATTATTTGCATCTTCTTCATATTAATCTTTAGTCCGACCTCCAACGAAGCGTGATATAATTTTTCAAACATTATTATTACATCATCCATACGATCGGCTATAAGGACGATGTCATCTGCAAATCTCAAATGACTGCTCGTCTATACCATGCTCGTTCATATGTGCCTTCTTACAAGTAAATTTTAAAAGCGTCGTGAATAGCTTTGGAGAGTCGGTGTCTCCTTGCCGTACTCCTCGCTGTATACAGAATTTATTTGTTTCTTGTTCAGATAGTCTTACGCTAGCTGTGGCATTTTGTATTTGATTGTATTTGATTCTTTTAGTGTAGCGATGGTCTATTCGACATTCTGTCAATGCTTTTAACATTTTCTGATGGCATATGGTATCGAAAGCTTTCTCGTAGTCGACAAATATCAGTGCCAATGGTTTGTTGTATTCTGCAGACTTCTGTATCAGGTTCTTTATCACTAATAAGTGGTCGTTAGTGCTGTATCCCGATCTAAATCCAGTTTGTTCTCTAGGCCCAATCTTTTTTGATAATTTTTGTGAAAAGTTTATATTATATTTGTGAAACCAAACTGATAGGACGGTAGTGTTTTATATCTGTTGTCTCCTTACTTGTGTAATAAAATAATGACTGTATTGTTCCATTTTTGAGTTTTTTCTTGGTAGATGCATTCGGTGAAAAGCTTGGCCAAAGCCTGGATAATTATATTTCCTCCTAGTTTGATCGCTTCGATCACTACTCCGTCATCGCCAAGGATTTGTTACTTTTCATTTCTGAAAGTGTAGTTTTGATTTCGTATGGAGGTATTTCTGGCTTTAATTCTTATCTCTGGTTTGTGATTCTGGGCAGGGGCTGATCTTGTCTTTCGTCGGTGCTCTCATACATTTGGCGATAAAATGATTCGACAACCTCAAGGATTTTGGTTCTACCAGTAGTAATGTTTTCATCTTTGTTTTTTATTTTGTACATATTTTTGTTACCTATGTTGTTCGTATTTCGCCTCAAAACTTTTGTTTTCTTGAATTATTTTAGTTACTTCTCTTGTATTGTTTTTACTTACGTCTTTTCGGATTGACCGGTGGATATCTTTATTTAATTTCTTCATTGTTTTGTAGTTGGAGCCGTATTTTTCCGTCAGCTGTCTTATTTTACCTAATAGCTCTTTGGTATCTTAGTTTAGTTTTTCTTTATGGGTCAGAACAGTCGGGCAGTACTCACTTTCCGTTTCTTTAAGAGCCTTCGTTATGCCATCATTTGCTTGATTTACATATATTTCATCTTGCGAGTTTTGTATATGTCTGGTTAGTGTATCTTCATACAGGTCGTTGTTTTCTGGGGGAATCCATTTCTTTTTTCTGGTTTTTAGGATCATCTTTGTTCTTTCCAATTTTTCATTTAATAGTATCTTAGGTCGGATTAATTTGTGGTCGCTTCCTATTGAAAATTTGTTGAGTACTTCGATGTCTTTGATTATTTCTTTTCTGTTTGTTATATTATAAACTATTTCGTTTTTGACACAGCCATCTGGGTTGTAGACTCGACATATCCTTCTTGATATTGGGTCATTGCATGTCCATCCGTCTGTCTGTCCTTCTAAACGATAACTCTTAAATGGAAATTCGTAGTCTCGAAACTTTATACACACGTTCTGGTTGACACGAAGAAGAACCGTATTGATCTTAGGATCAATATGTCAAAGGTATTAAAGTTACAGATAACTCCGGTTAGAGGAGAACGTAGAGTCTTGAAACTTTGTACGATGTCAAAAAAGCAGTGCTGAAGGCAAAAAATGAGAAACATGGGACAATAAGGGTAAACAAATAGACCAGAACAAAGGCTTTAGCAGAGAAAGCGAAGTTTGGAGAACAATAAAATCCCTAAGAAATAGAAAGGAAAAAGTTCATATCAGCCTAATACCGTTAAAAGATTGGAAAGATTATTATTGACCGAAGATCGTTCACAATTTCTTTCTGAAAATAATGACCAGTCTTTCCAGTCAGACATCTTTATAGAAGAAAACTCAATAACATCAACTGAAGTGAAGAAAATCATTACGGCAATGAAAAATGGACGAGCTTGAAGGCCTGCAAGTCTACTAACTGAACTTTTAAAGTATGGACCGGGCTCGCTACTACAACTACTCGCTTCTGTATTTAATTGCGTTTTAGGAGGCGAAGCACTGCCACCCGAATGGAAAACACCATTCGTATCAAACATTCATAAAAATTTAACAGAAGAAGACTATAGCTGTAACTGTAGAGGTTTAAGTGTAAAAAACTCTGAGAATGTTGGTTACCCGTAACTCCAAGTTACAGGTGAGAACGAGCAAAGTGGTTTCCGTGTGGGAAGGTCTTATATTGACAAACTGTTTTGCCTAAAACCGCTTTTAGAAAAAAGAACATTCAGAAACTTAGAAACACATGTTCGTTTAGAAAATCTTTATTATAACTAACACAGTAAAACAGTCAACAGTCATACAAATGTCAATAAAATTCATTTGTAGATGTGGTAGTTGTAGTAGCGAGTCCGGTCCATACTTTAAAAGTTCAGTTAGGAGACTTGCAGGAGTTGCAGGTCTTCAATCTCGTCAATTTTTCATTACTCTAAAGATTTTTTTCACTTCAGTTGATGTTATTGAGTGTTCTTCTATAAAAGATGTCTGACTGGAAAGACTGGTCATTATCTTAAGAAAGAAATTGTGAACGATCTTCGGTCAATAATAATCCTCCCAATCTTTTAACGGTATTAGACTAAATCATTTTGCAACCTAAATTGTTTTTTAATTGATTTTTTTTAAATCTTGCACAACAAAAACTAGCCATATAGAAGTTTGCCAATTTTTTTACTTATAAAAACGTACTTATCCTATCTAACCCTATAACCTATCTATTCTTCGTTCACAAATTGTTGAGAGCACGAAATATGCCTCAAACTCATAAAACGGTCGTAAATCATAGGCGTTCCTAAGGCGTTTATTCATTAAATAATAATAAATGTTTTAATACTGTTATATATAATATTGATAATATTTTAATACTAATATATTTAGCAAAAAAACAATTAAAACTTTCACGACTAATGTTGGTTATTATGTTATATTAATAAAAATAAGAATACCTTATCTCTTTGGATATTTCAATACTAATCTTCGCGTTTAATCACTTTACTAGAAAACCTGGAATTCATATCCGAAGGTACTATTCGTTCCACGATAATTAAGATGGAATTCCCGAGATTTTTAATAATATAATTATATTCGAAACTTAACTTGAAAGGGTTCAGTGAAAGGGTGAAAGTTATTACGAACGAAAACAATTTTTTTGTTTAGTACGTTTTTGATCGCATGTAATTTACGGCTCGTCGGTGTTTCCGCGTCTACGGCAGTAATTAGCGTCTCGAATATTTCTTTTGCGAATTATATGCAGTGTGTGAGTGATTTTTTATTCCATATACCTACGAACATATGCGTACCTTTCGCTCGTGCTCGTTTTGTTGGATTGTTTGTGATGGCTTCATCATCAAGTTTTACACCGGTACTGTTGCGTACAGTCAGTAAGTCTGTCTATTCACCAAGAGAGAAGACTATTGTCCTGAATGTTCACGATGCTCTGGTTTCTCAGAATCCCACAAACACTGTTCGCAACATAGTCGAAAGTTGTGCCAACATGACTGGCGTAGGAGAGTCAACTTTATATAGGTTCCTATCAGAAAGAAAAAAACACGGTATAGCTAACCCAAACACAAACGAAAACTTAAAGAGAGGGAAAAAACCTATTGAAATTGATGAATTTGCCAAAAATGGTATTCGAAGGAAAATTCATGGATTTTTTTTCAAAAAAGAAATACCAAACCTAAACAAAATTTTACAAGAAGTTAGAGACGACCCGGATTTGCCTCATATCGGACGAACTAAATTATGGCAAGTTTTAAAAGAATTAAATTTCCGGTGGGAGAAATCAGACCGAAAATCACTTTTGATTGACCGGGAGGAGAAGATGATGTTGGAGAAGAAATTATCTAAGATTCATACGAAAATTCCGGGTTGAAGAAAGGCCCATCTTCTACCAAAGATAAAACGTGGGTAAACTCAGGTCATACTCTAAAAAAAATTTGGTCAGATAAAAATATATTAAGCTCCAGGCAAGCCTTTATGGAAGGTTGGTCTACTGGTATCTCCCCACCTTCTGGTAAAAGCAGTAGATTAATAATTTCTCACATTGGCACTGAAAAAGGATTTGTTAAGCATGGTTTGTTGGAATTTCATTCCAAAAGCACAAAAGACTATCACGAGGAGATGACAGCTGATGTTTTCGAAGAGTATTTTGAGCAAATGATTGAACACATACCAACAAATTCAATTATAGTATTAGATAATGCACCTTATCATTCACGACTAGTAGAAAGACTTCTAACGAATGCGTGGAAGAAACAGGATATTCTTGACTGGCTGCGGAATAAGTATCTGCCTTACGAAGATGGAATGGTAAAAGCAGAACTTTTAAAAATTGCCCGGCAACACAAATCTAAGTTCAAAAAATACGTAGTTGACAAAATGGCGGAAAGGCGAAACATCACAGTCTTTAGACTTCCACCCTACCACTGCGAAATAAATCCAATTGAACTCATTTGAGCACAAATGAAAAGTTATGTGGCTAGAAAAAATACGTCATATAAAATACAAGCTGTACGTGAATTGTTATACGAGTCTTTATAACATATTACAAAACAAAACTGGAATAATGCAGTAAGACATGTAATAGAAGAAGAACAAAAAATGTGGGATCTTGATAACATAATTGATGCGACCGTAGAGATTATTAACCCTCAAGACGACTCGGATTCCGAAGTTGATCCTATTTATTTTGAATTTGAATAGTTTTCTAATCGTAATTATATAAGGTAAGTAATAGTAGTTGTAATCGTAAGGTATTAAAGGGGAAAGGCGCAAAATGTCGCCCGTCAAAATGTTCAATGTGTTTTAAATGTATCCATTTTTTTTCAAATCCTGAGAAAACTAAAAAGCATTTTTGAAAAATTTAAAGGCAGAATGAAATATTTTTTAGAATAAATAAAAAGTTTCTTTTGCATGCAATATTTTCAATTAAAAATTATACTATATTTTCTCTTTTATTTTCACCCCTGTTACATAACATATTAAAATAAACATTGTAGAAGTTTTCAGGGACTTTCTGCCCTGAGTAATAATGTAATCTTTCATTCTGCATTTAAATTTTTCAAAAATATTTATTAGTTTTCTCCGGATTCGAAAATAATGGATACATTTAAAACACATTGGAAATTTTGCCAGGCGACATTTGGCGCCTTTTTCCTTAATTAAATAAATGTATCTTTTACAAATGGCAAGAAACTTTTTATTTTTGAATAAAATAAATAAGTTTTATTAAAAAATACAATTTACATAAGTACAATTTAAAAAATATATTTATTTAGTTCAAATAAATGTTTCAATCATATACTCTACGACACTGGTCGTTCATCTCTAACCATTCAAAATACCCCCGTAATAGGATTATAAGGTATTGTATTCCTTCAGATATAAGGTGGGTTAGTCGAAAATGTCTTAAACCGTCAGTTTTAGGTTGGTTTTTACTATTATATCGTATTACCTATCCTCTCTGTATTTCAGTTTTCTAATTAGGGTTAAACTTGTAGTGAGCTATCAACAAATTGTGAACCGACTATAACATACTTCATGAAATTGAACTTGTATTGAAATTGTATATGTTATAAATATCTTGAAAATATGAATTTTTTTAACGAGAAAGAGTTCCGAAAGAAAAAGGTAGTATTTTAAAGATTATCATCATCCTATTGTTTATAACTTCGTCACAAATGCCGGTCAACTTTGACCGGTTATATCTCAGGAACCACTGCTCCTAATTCAACTTTTTTTTCTTTTATAAGAAACGACTTACCGAGTCTTTTCCACTGTCTCCTGAATTTAACTTATGCTAATAGTTACCGAGATATTATATTTGTTTATAATCCGAAAAATTGTTTATAACTTCAAAACATTCCTGAGACCATCCAAATAATCCGATTTCAATTCCATAAAGTATGTTAGTATAGTATAGTAGTAAAGTACATAGGCTAAGTACGTTTTTATAGGGAAAAAATGGCAAACTTCTATACGGCCCATTTTTGTTGTGCAAGATTTTAAAAAAATTCTTTTTTTTTTTAATTTAGATTGCAAAATTATTATGCAAAATCTGTTTAATCAATCTTAATTTGTAGCAGTGTTTTAGTAAGTATATTATAAAGATTTTCTAAACGAATTATAAAGGTCCTAAGTGTTTTCTAAGTGGTTGAAAAACATTGAATAAGAAAAGGCTTGTTTCCCCCTCTTTTTTGTATTTATTGTAATTTTGCAGCAACAGTAATAAAACAATTAAAACCAACCGCACCTTATAGAAAATTTATTGTCGCTATTTTATGTCATTATGACTTTTTGCTTATGACTTTTAAAGTTATAAACAACGGAAGTAGAAAAATCGATATTTTTAGTAACTTTTAAATATTTTAATTTTTTTATTAATGTTCCCGAGCTATTTGAGAGGGAGTTTACCTATACTTAGTAGTTTACCATACAAAAGGAATATTTTTGTTTATAGATAACATGTCTGTCATAACTATTGTATATTGTAAAAAATAGAGTTCATAAAATAATTCCCTTGTCACATTCCTTTTTTGTCAACCAAAAATTAGAAGGATTTGTATCATAAAGTGAAGAAAATCTTATGTGACAAGTATATTCTTTGAGACTGAAAATTAGATTAGTAAGATAATTATTAAGTATGTGTAATCTTTTATATGGTGAGAAAGGTTGGATTTTAATGCGTACACTTCTAAAAAAACTTAAAGCCTTTGAAATCTGGGTATATCTGAGAATTCTATGAATAAATTGGGTAGATAGCATCTGAAATTGAAGCCTTGTAGGTTGTGTCTGGTATATGTGCATACCACAATTTGTTTCAGTCCAACACTATTGTGAATGCAACTAGTAATATTCTCAACTTGTGCTGGTTGATGACGCTGATGTAACTGTCTCCAAGGGAGATGGGGCTCTTTTGAGGTGCCCCAATGATAGTGGTTTGGTTAGTGATGGTTTATATAGGGACTTTAAGTTGGCTGATTATGTGAAAATAACTGATTTTTTGTCACAGTTCTGATGGGATAATTTATTTTTAGTAAAACCACTAAATCAAATTGTAAATAGTTTTATATAGTTTACTTAGGTATAAAATTATTTATCCCCCTAAAATGTATTCAAAACATAGATTCTCTTCTTGGTTCTCTTCAGAGTTGAAGGACCTGATAGTAGAGAAAAGAAGGCTCACAAAAAATATCTTTTATCTAAATCACTTCTGGATTATCTGACACTTTTTCTTAGCTGAGGTCCAACTGTAAATTGTTAAAAGCTGAAAGCTACAGAAATCATATTTATTTAACAGAATTATCACTAGGAAATAATTTGAAGGGATCTGGTCATTTGTGAATGAATTCAAGGAGAAATAAGCTCTCCTTGCCCGCTGTGTTGAGGTATAGTGGTGTTGAATCCAGTCACAGACCAGATATTGTAAATCTTTTTATAGAATATTTTTCTACAATCTATTCCACTCAAATATGTATCATACCCAGTGACTCACCTTCACTTGGTCTTACTAACTTGACTAGTTTCAACATAACTATATCTGATATTTATTTAAAATTATCAGAACTGGATGCAAATAAGGGTCCTGGTCCTGATCGATTGCCTCCCAGCTTTCTCAAGAATTGTTGTTATATATTATCCAGACACATTTTTAATCTATCCTTAAATAAAGCTGAATTTCCAGAATGCTGGAAAAATAGTTTTTTAACACCTATTTTTAAAGACGGAGATAAGTCATTGGTGAATAATTACAGGACCATTAGTGTAAGTAGTGCAATACCAAAATTATTTAAATGTTTTGTATGTGACTATCTTAAAGCTTCACTTGAAAAACAGCTAGTAGACCAACAATTTGTATTTGGGAATCTAGCAGATCAACCAAATGTAATATACTAATGTTTGTGTTTGTGGACTTCCTCATGAAGGCTTTGGAGAGCAGCTGTAGGGTACATGCACTATATACTGATTTCTCCAAGGCATTTGATCGGGTCAACCACAATATTTTAATATTTACACTTAAAAAAAAAATGATTAAAGCTAATTCGGAATTCCCATAGGGTTCTCATTTGGGGCCCCTGTTATTTAACATATTCATCAATAGTATACACCATTGCTTCCATCACAGTTCACTTCTTCTTTTTATAGACAATCTAAAGTTCTACACAATTATTAATAATACAGAAGATTGTGTTAATCTTCAACACAATCTTGATCAGTTAAGTGAGTGTTGAATCTCGTGGCCCTGCATGCATCCAAGTGTCGTGCTGTTTCTTTTGTATGATCGAGAGACCCAATGGAATATAATTATAATATGTACAGAACATTCTTGTTGACTGGATTACTGAACTTCATGATCTGCAAATTAATTTAGACTCTTAAACTTTTATTTGAATCGCATTTTATGTCAATCATCTTTAAGTCTTTACAAATGATTGGCCTTATAAAAAGATGCACTAGAGACTTTTAGAATATTGAAGCGATTAAATTACTATATTGTTCTTTAGTTAGACCTCATCTAGAATATTGTTCTTGTGTATGGTCACGATCTTATAATATTAACATATCAAAAATTGAGACACTTTAACACAAGTTCTTGAAATATGTAGCATATAAACAGGGTATACCTTTTGAATTAAATCAAGTAAATTATGATCAAATTAAAGCCCAACTTGGTATTCACTCATTTTATGACTGACAATTAATAATTAAAGATGAAAAGATGCTTTATGGCATAATTAATTCTACAGTCTTGTGTCCTGAGCTATTTGAGCCAGTTGATCTACATGTACTTCTCTGTAAAAAGAGATTAGACAAAATATTATTCCGAATCCATTTCTGGTCTCAGGCATGTGTTTATTTGATTGGCTGTGGAATAGGTAGTCATCATTTTGATATGTAAAACTAAATTATGTGATTAATGTCAAATGTAGGTACATCGAAAATGTATTAGATAGGTGTACATTGAAAATTTATAGTATATTGGAATATAACTATTGTAACCATTGGTAATCTTATTGGGCAGGAGCCTGTTGAAAATAAATAAATAAATAAATAAATAGTGTTGGAAACTGTGTAGGCAAATACAAATAGCAGAACTTAATGCCTAAAACTATTAATAAAATTAAAAGAATTTAGTATGAAATGTAGTTCTCTGTTTAACAACTGACTCATAAACATATTTTAATGGCTAAAAAATTATAATAATTAAAGACAATGATAAGAGCAAAAGAACCATTATGTTTTGTTATAATGACCAAAGATAACATATTAATTATGTTACCTTTTAGTATTTAGGTATTTGTTTAGTCTATAATTAAAAGATGACTCATATTTTACATAAATTTCAAACAATGAGTGAAAATAATGCACCTTGGTCTAAACAGATCAGGTAAAGATTCAAATTTAATCTTATGAGTAAAAATGGGACATGAATTAAAAATCAAATGAAAGTATTGTACTAAAAATATCTGCATTCAAAGTGATTTGTACAGTCTTTGTTTTATTGTATACAAGTAATGGAACAAAGAACACAACCTGTAAATAACTCAGAAACACAGAGCCATTCATTACTAACTATTCAAGTTGGATCAATAAGAGATGGAATTAAACCTAACCTGTCGAAGGCTTTGGAAAAATCAATGTAAACAGAGTGTACTCCTTCACCAATTTCCAAGGCTTCTACCAGAAAGTCAACAGTAGTGAATAAGATTCAGCACAGTGCTATAACTCCTAACTGTTGTTCAACAATAAGGCAACTCAGGAAGATAATTATACAATCAGTTATTAAGTATATTACTGAATACTTTTGGTGTATCATTAATTATACTAACTGGCCCATAATTTTTTATTTCAAAAACAATCATATTTTATAGAATAAAGTGTAATTAAAAAAAAATTAAATATTAACACTTTTGCTGTGAAACTTTATTTGAGAACACTCTCCTATAAGGAATAAATTTTTGATAGCATATGCATTACGCAGATAATCCCAAATGGCGCCATTCACACAGACTGAGAAATAAGATGCCATATGGCAGCTTCCACAGCAAAAGATTAAAGGGAATAAAGAAGGCACCTACATCTAAGTAGAAAAGAAAACATTTTAAAATACAGAAGTAGTATAAGGTGGTAACCTTGACATATCTATACTGGTGATAAAAATATCTCTACCATTGTTTCTTACCAATAAATTGCATTGCTTTATTATATTATTTATGGGATAGAAGTCTACATGGCTAGTCCAAAACAGCCCTCTAAAATGGAGCCTCAGGTAAACCTTAGTTGCCAAAAAATTGATATGGTTAATAAATGGTCCATCTTCTTTTTAAGCCATTTACAATAAAATATACAGAGCCACCGGCATTTTCTGTCACTTCCAATGATACAAACTTAAAACTCTCAAGTATACTTAAGATGGATAAGAATTATATTCTCTGACATATAATTGCCTTAAAAATATTTTGTATACTTTCCCAACCATCATATTTACTTCTGCCTGTAGCGATCAAGTTAAAGAAGCATACTTAACTATGAGATTTGAACTCTTAAAATGGTTTGTATAAAAATTCTTTATTCTTAAGATTGAAGTAGGAAAATTATGTTTAATGAACTACAATTTTCTTTTTTCAACAGCCATTACTAACTTATTTCTTACTCAACATACTTATTATTCTGATAAATGGAGAATGCAAATGTCTCTTACTACCTTTTCCATGTGGTTATTTGCTGTGAAGAAATTTATTTCTCTGAAGAAATCTTTAGGGAGGCTTTGGATGACAGACAAGAGTGAGTAAGACTAGGTGGAGAAGTAAGCAACAATATTAGATACGCTGACGATACAGCCATTCTTGCAGAAAATTTACAAGATCTCCAAACATTACTAAATCTAGTCAGTGAAGCAAGTTATCGGAGAGGCCTTAAAATCAACATTTCAAAGACAAAGTGGATGGCAGTTGGAAAGGTCAATATAGATCAAGGTCTGATTTCTCTTAATGGAGATCAAAAGGGTAAATCATTTCAAATACCTTGGCAGCTGGTTAAATGTAAATTTTGACTCTGATGAAGAGATAATAACCAGGATCGAAATATCACGTAAGGCTTTTATAACCTGGAAACCAGTTTTATGCAATAGAAACCTGTCGATGAATATTCGTAAGAAGGTCCTGAAATGTTATGTGTGGTCCATCCTATTGTATGGTTGTGAGACATAGACGTTAAAAACCACAATGCTAAACAAGTTAGAATCATTCGAATTGTGGTGCTATAGACGAATCCTAAGGATATCGTGGGTTTCGCACACTTCCAATGAAGATGTTCTTCAAATGATCAATTCAGAACGTCTGCTCATAAACACCATAAAGAGGAGAAAAACAGAATACTTCAGCCATATAATTAGAAGACCTAAATACCATCTACTTCGCCTTATAATACAAGGAAAAGTGGAAGGAAAGAGATGGATTGGTCGAAAGAAACTTTCATGGCTGCGTAATATTAGACAATGGTGTGGTTCCACAGTAGAAGAATTATTTCGCGCAGCAGCTGACAGAGAAAGGTTTCAGGAAATTGTAAACATGATGAAGGCCAATGTCTGAATACGGACACGGCACCCAAAGAAGAAGGTTTGCTGTGATGATTCCATACTACTACCAGTAAACTTATAGAAGGGTGTACAGAAGGACTTGACAGACATACTATATACTTATCTCCTAAAGGAACAATATACCAAGTTTCAAGACTATGTGCTATCTATCAGGAGTTATCTATAATTTTTGTGATCTTTGGCCTATTAATGCTAAGTTCAATAAGGGTCTTGTCTTGGACTAAGAGGAATCTTTGTACCAAATTTCGAGACTCCAGGACTTTTATTTCAAGAATTATAACACAGACATATAGACAATTTCAAGAAGTCCTTCTTTTTTGGAAGCTAAGTATTTGTTGTTATAACATACTGCAGTCAATTGGCTTATAGTACATCTTCCATTTGTGTAACCTAGCTCAGGTTTTAGTGTTAAAGACTACTTATGTAGCAGGGACCAATGGCTTTACTTGCCCCTAAAGCACAATGGCAGCTCAATTAAATTAGAAATTGAAAAAATACATTGAACCCAGGCTGCCTGGCCAATACCTAGTCATTGAGCTATGACTGCCACTCTGTCTAATACTTAATAAACAACATTTTACACATCTTATAAGCCCTACTTTTAATCCTACTTCAGTCTTCCTACTTAGGTCTTTTACTGCATAATGCTTGCTTAATTTTCATCAATATATTTCAGACTTCCTTAATTTCTATATTTAGAACCATTAATATATTTTTTAAACTATCGAAGTAGATGCACTGGCTTAGCTGTTTACTTTGTTGCTTATATTTTGTACAAATGTCATATCTTCTGGACCAAAATAGGAGCATAAAACAGCACATGGAGAAATATATAACATACAAAGACAATAGATTTCAGGTAGCAATTGGCAAACAAAGCCGTGAATGAATACCCATTTGTTCCCAAGTGAAGTATCAAAATAATCAATGTTGACACTAGATGAACTAGTAAGATTTAATGACTTGGATCAGATGCTATACTAGATGTAAAAAAAATTCTGATTTGCACACACACAGCAATCAGAAAAATAGGGTTCCAAAAAATGAGTACAGCATATCAGAAAAATACAAAATAAATGTTTGATTACATAAATTCAGACATGATCACCCAAAAATAACAAAATAAATTGTGGAAACAAGAAAATCAATGTGATGTGTTGGATATAAAAACCTGTAGATAAATCCAACAGCATTATTTGGAGGGAATATTTGCTTGGATATTAGTTTTGTTCAATTGATAATTGATGAAAGTTATTTATGTCTATACAATATATTTAGGCCAACTATTGGAAATTGTATAACAATGTTTTGATTAGCACATAAATAAAAGCCTTGACATACTGATAATGTGTTTAACTTTAAAAAAGTGTAAAAATATCAGTCACAATTAAAAAGGCAAGTAGAAAAGGTAAGTTAAACTATGAATATCCTAAAACATTTAGTTTTAAAGTTATATGTCTGTAGATGTCTTTCATAAGTTTAATAATCAGAAAATAGTTGAATAGGTATATACCTTTAATAACTTGCTGGCGGCAATCCTCTTCCTGGGATGTTAATTTAGACAATATCACAAAATGTAAACAAATGTCACATAACCCCTTCTACTAATCTCTTTGTGTGTCTGTCTTTTATTAGTGTCTATAGACTTAGACACAAATATGTCAATCAAAAAGAAACAAAAATATAAATCCAGTTTCACTTATTTTCCTTTGCTTGATATAAACAAACTTATTACTATGTTTAATTACTTGTGAAGAGTCTTGTTGAAAACTATTTACTTACAATTCCTTAAAATAAATTGTGCTATGCTTCGTTCCAGTTATACATCAATAATAGAGATAAACAACAAAGTTAGTTTATAATTTATATTACATTTCTTATTTCCTAAAAAATACCCACCTAATACTCAAATCTACAACAGTTTCATCGACATCCATGTTTCCAATAAAAGTCTAAAAAGGAACTATCACCTTTTGCACGAATTATTCAAATTATTTTTATAAAAATAGAGTCCACGCATCTGAAATCACAGTATTTATGTAGATTAGCAGTCAATCAAACGAAAAAATAATTATATGAATGCTAGGCTATTCAGTCAAATTCATGCCCCCTACTACTGTTGCTAATTATTATTATCAAAAGATGTTGATAATCGGCATGTACGATAACCCCATTCCCAAAAGAAACCTTTATGAAATACAGTAGGTAGGTTCCAAGTCATCGAGTTTTTCTTCAATTATTAACGTGATATAATCCACTATTTTAATTGTTTACAATTTGCTTTACACTGAAAAGTCACACATCAAAACAAATTTAACCACAATTTAAATCAGAAAAAGCCGCTTCCAACGACACCAAACATGGTACATTTATGAAGTGATGGTTGAACGCACCTTAGGTCAATTAGTGCACCGAAATTGTAATCTAAACTCGCGTTGACAAATCGATTATCTTCCTGCATGTATATACACTTTTCTGAATAAAAAATCATCTTTCTACCTGTTACGAAAATATAAAAACTTTTCCCAAAATCTGCATTAGAATCGATGTCACATTATGGTAGGGTCATTATCAAAGAAATTTGAAAAATATTATTTTTATCAAAACACGAAAAATTGAAAAGCGCGATAGACACCAATTCACCCCGGGCCAAAATTAACAGACAACTGATTCGTTTCAATATGGCGTGGCCTTGTGTTGAGCTTATACACTAACGCAAGACTCACCGACAATTATAATCCCTTTTCTCTTTCTTTTATTACAATATTCGATGAACGACGTCCGTCGATGCTTTTTACGTTTTGCATTTATTCATTTGGCACACGATACAATCAACCGCAGCTACCATGTTATCTCTTTCACTCGAACGAGTTCAAAACTGTATCTTTCATCTTTAGACGGCGTTGTTTGCATTTGTAAACTTCTAAGCCAATCAAAAACAAAACTCTTTAGACGTATCTATCTCACTTCCACTTTCTATTGCGCTATTTACTAATGCGTTCGTCTGGCCGTGTACCCTATGATTAAAAAAATAAAAGATGTTTTACAGGTGAATTTTTGTTTAGTACAATATTCGGAAAGAATGATTATCTTATGTAATTAGTTGATCAAGGTCATAGTAGGATATAAAAATATTTCTGGTCATAAAAAATAGATGCATGTGCGACCTTTTGATATACGGCTACGGCTGTCAGAGTGGGCCAGGCCAGGTGTTTTGTCAATTCCTTGGTTATTTCATATTTTTAAACTTCCAATATTATTGTATCCATACTCTTTTAAAAACTACCTTCATCCTGAGTTCTGATGTAGATACAATATAAATTTAGAAAATACAAGGAAGAACTATAAAAAAGCTATCAACAAGTGATGTACATAATATGTATGTCTATTTACAAAAATCAGATGATTATAGAATATCTAATTTACTTTTCAGTCATCGACATATTGTTAATAATCCTTTTTTTTAATAATCAAATTTTAGAAACCAAACAAATTACCAGAGCCCATCCTTCTAAACTTATAGCATTAACTTTAGTTTTGAGTTTTAGCAACAAATGTGGGGCATTTAAAATATGCTTAAAAACGCTAGATTTAAACTTTCACATAGCAAACGATCTAAAACGTTTAAAACTTTTTTTTTTTCAATTACATTAGTACGTTTTTCAAAAGAACCAAATGTTATAAATTTTAATGCTATAAACAACACCCAAATCCGTCTTCTTGGAGGCATTTTCCGTGATTTTCAAAGTTAAAATTTCATGTCATAGGCTTTAAAGATTGATCTCTAGAAATGAAAATATTTTTTTCTGCGGCGTTCAGATTCTTGGTAAATCGATTTTTTTGCATTATAACCCCCCTACCAGGGAGTTTTTAGGGGAAAGCTCGAGGGTAAAAGTGATAAATATTTTTGCATCTTTTTTGGGATCATAAAATTAATATTCTCTGAAAAATTCAGCTTGTTCGTATGATTTTTAGGGGTCAACTCTCTGACGACTGGACTGGACTATTACTAAAGCTTAAAATCGAAATTTCGTGTTATAAGTTTTGACGATTGGGCTCTAGCAACGGAAATTCCATTCCAGTAAATCTGTACTTGCTTAAGTCTGAATGATACATTTATTCAGTGAGTAATGTTCTCTTTTCAGGCTCTTTTCTAGGACTAATATTTTCATTTATTCCCGTTTGGACTTCTTAGCATTGACTTCGTTAAAACGTTTAGCTTTTGTGTAGGTAAAGGTGGTACACAGTGAGAAAAAAAAAATGAATTATTGGCGATATTATTTTTTTAATCATCGATAAGAACTGACAGCTTCAGCCAATATGATTTTTGGTATTTTATGTATCACTTCCACAAATATAAAGGCCTGTAGTTTTAATTCAAAAAGGTTATGTAACTTTAAAAACCACCTTGCACATGTCTCAGTGTGTACCACCTCCGGTACACATTGAGATATGTTACTAGTACACAGTGAGACACATGATATATTCCATAGTTGGATAATAAAAATAAAAAAATAGTCAATATAATTTCGTAAAATACTTATATAGGGGAAGTGCGGGTATTGCCGCCCACTTAAGCAATTGGTTGAATTAAACAAAAACTATAGGTCTTGAAACAGAATTTCAACTGTCAAAATACAGTCATGTTATCGACTTCTAATTATTTAAGCCTGAAAGTGTTGATTTATTTTATTTTGCGGAGTATTACATTTATATTCACAAACCTACACTCAGGCGGAATTATCCGACCATGCGGGTAATTGCGCCCTGTGATGGTATAATACCGCCCAGGGTTACATTATATGAAAATCAAACACAAAATAATTATTTGCTCACAAACAACATCTATATATTTATTATGTAAAAAAAACATATTCAAAGAACTACTTAATTAAAAAAAAACGAATATAAAAACATTTAAAACTACACTCTATTTGCAATAATCGCATACAAAAGTTTTGTGATTATCGTAACCACTGCATTCCTTATGCGCCCATTTATGGCAAACTCCGCATCTGTACCACATTTCAGATTTTCCATATTCACCACAATACATGCATTCTTCTTCTATGTCGCTGTTGGGATCATCGGAACTATGATCGTTGCAAATTTCCATTTCATCGTGGGATGAAGCACTTGAAGAACTATCGTCAAACTTGACTTTCTTCGTGGCGCGTTTTACCTTTTTGCTGACGTTTTTGACAGGAAGTTTTTGCTTTCCTTTCTTCTGTAATTTTCTATTCTCTTTCTGCTCCAGTTCTTTTTTTTCTGGAGTTGCCGTCAAAATCTTTGAAATGCCTAATTTTCTACCCCTCTTTTTTAATTTATTTTCATTCACTACGCACAACGGTGTCATTTGTTCAATAGATATATCTCCTTGTCTCTCGTTTATAAGCTCCGATTTTGATGATGAAGGAGCGACATCTGCCTGAGCTTCGATGACTTTTGATGTACTTGGAATAACATCAGGTTCATTTATTTCCAAGACTGCATCTTTTGAAGGTACTCGATTTGGTTTGGAGGTATAGGGAGTAATATTAGCTTCAGGAAGTTGTAGTTCGACAGCGGGAATGTTAGAAAGGGTGGAAGGCAAAAAATCTTCATCCGTGAAAATATTCGGTCTATATGGAACAATACCACTTATTTCAAAGCCTTTTTGAGCTTTTTCCATGGTGGCTACATGAACGAATGCTCGATTGAAAATTTCCGATATATCAAATGGTATTATTTTTTGGTGAACATTTCGTCTCATATAGAGAGAACATTCACTTGAATAGGCAGATTTTAGCGGCCCAAAGAATGTCAGATCTAGTGGCTGTAGCTTATGTGACGTGTGGGGCGGAAACGATAACAAAATGATCCCATTTTCACGGCAAAATTTATATGCAGATAAAGAACAATGACTGCTGTGATTATCAAGCAACAGCAATGCTGGGTTGTCCTTAGAAGTAGATGCGTGTTTATTAAAATGCTTAAGCCAAATCAAGAATAAATCTTCATTCATCCAGCCTTTGGCCGAGCATTCATATATGGCACCTACCGGTCCATTGCGTTTGAGCTGATCTGACATTCGGATTCTAGGATAAATAAACATCGGTGGTATATATATCCCTGATGCACTTACTGAGCAGCACACAGTTATATTTCGACCTCTCTCCCAACTTACAGCTTTTCCC
The DNA here is from genome assembly GCF_040954645.1 of Diabrotica undecimpunctata. Classification (NCBI taxonomy): domain Eukaryota; kingdom Metazoa; phylum Arthropoda; class Insecta; order Coleoptera; family Chrysomelidae; genus Diabrotica; species Diabrotica undecimpunctata. Next base: position 141,572,969 of record NC_092807.1, read on the forward strand.
AGTTGTTTGACACCTTTTGGGGCTATAATTTTGGATGGCACCTGCACCGTGGTAATACCTGTCTCGTCGACATTAAATATACGGCAGGCTTGAAAGTTATATTTTGTTAGGACTATATTTAAATTTTTGAAAAAAAGGCCTACACTTTCAGCATTAAAACCCGAAATTCTCCCTAAACTGGTTGCCTCGGGTTTCCTCAAACTAAGATTTGGATGCCGTTTTAAGAAAGCTTGAAGCCAGTCTTTACCGGCCATTTTTTTGTCATCGTTAAAGCAGTTTTTAATATTATTTTTAACCGCAAACTCGTAGACGATTCTTCGTAAATCAGTGGCCGTTAGACCATAGAACATCTTCGCCAGATAGATGCAGCGATCAGCCACTTGCTGTTCTTGTTCACTGGAAAATATAGGATTACGACCTAGTTGTGCTGCACAAGCATTGTTGGCATTTAGTCTATCTTTTAATGTAGAATATGGGATACCTGAAAAAAAACATTAGAAAATGGATTAAAAAATAGAAATCCTATATTACCAAACTCTCTTGCACTTTGCCTTTTTCCCTTTCCGTTTCTAACTGCATTTATAGCTTCCTGAAGTTGTTCTGCACTCCAAGTTGCCTTTTTCCGTGAATTCACCGTTGCCTTTGGCATTCTTTATCCTAAATTAAAAATGTATAAATTAATGTTTAATACCGCTCACTGGAGGGTAATACCGCCCAAGTTGGGCGAAATTACCCGCCATCGCCATATTATAAGCAAAACAATTGTTAATCGTTATTTCTCAAAATATTGAAAGAATTTGTTTCGATCCATATATATAAGAGGACCGGTCACTAATTAATAAAAAAATCAATAAATTAAGTATAAAAATAAGTTACTTACAAATTATTTTCGAGCACGTAAATATTATATCAGCACCACACAAAACACGTTTATCTCTGTCAAACAACTAAACGTGCTTATGGCTGGCGATCTTGTTGCTCGCTTCTCTCGGTAGTATCGTGACGTCACTTCAACGTTGTCAAAGTTACTATTTCTCTATGTTTAACATATTGTATAGAGTGGGCGGTATTTGCCGCTGGGCGGTAATACCCGCATTTCCCCTACCTATTTCCCAAGAAAACATAAGAGCTGATATTTGAAAAGAAGACCAATTCGCGAACGTCTAAATGACCAAAATTTATTTTAAATTTATCGTAAGATGTTGTCAGCCTCTTGTTATTGCGAAATGACGTTGGATTTAGAAGAACAAATCTGACGTCTTCTTTCTCCACCAAAGCAATATCAGGAACAATGGGGAAATGAAACACGAGGCAGCTATTTTGTTGGTTTTGCGCATAAAATATATTTTTGGACTTTTTGGACTAAAACATAGTCGTCATCCTCTACAGGGTCACGATTGCAGTCAAATGCTTCATCATCCACTGGTCCTTCGTTCAAGAATCATCGTTACCATCACTATCTCCCAAAATAGCTTACATATCAAAGGCTTTAATTTTAACACAACAAAACTACGCACAAATTGAAAAATAACTTCTTGGAGTTCTGGTGGCATGTGAGACATTTCATAATTATGTATATGCTTCAAAGTTTGATATAGAAACTGATCACAAACCATTGATATCCATAGTTAAGAAACCTTTAATGAATGCGCCACCACGACTTCAAAGAATGTTATTTAAATTGCAGAAGTATGATTATAATCTGATGTATAAAAAAGGAAAAGAATTATATATAGCTGATACGCTATCGAGATGTTGCTCGGAATTGCCTGTAATAAAAAAATGATTTAGATATTGATTTGTTTAGATATTGATTATGTTTCAAATAATCAACTGCAAAAAATCAAAGAAGAGACTAGCAAAGACAAAACTTTAATTGATATAAAGAATTTCATAAAAAAAGGTTGGGCCAAAACAAATAAATAATTTACATAAAGATTTAAAAGCATTTGTTAAGATTAAAGATAAAATAACCTTCCTTGATAGTTTGCTGATGAGGAATAGTCAAATTATAATTCCTCATGCAATGAGTCTAAGAATCAACTCCGTATAACAGTATAGGAAAGATATAACATCGTAGTAACCTAATTTTTATGGGTACCTACTGATAAATCATGGCATTTGAATAGCTTAGCCATTTTTTGAAATGCAGATCTTGCTTTATCTATCCTATATTTTATTTCTAGGGAATGTCATTTCTCTAGGATTCAATTATTTCTAAGATTCTACCAATTTGCTGTTCCTTTTTAGAGTAGATAATCATACATTTTGTTTTCTTAATGTTTATTGAAAGTCCATATCTCTGACCCGTTTACTATATATATATATATATATATATATATATATATATATATATATATATATATATATATATATATATATATATATATCCTTTGATGTATGATTTTTAGAAATAACTTTAAAATGTGGCTCATTAAGCTGATGGTCCGGAAATCATTACAGGGTAAAATCTCTAGGGAATATTGGCATAAATGATGCAGTTCGATTGTTCTATGAGCTTCTATTTACTGATATTGCCTATTGTGCACCTTTAAAAAATACCACGCTTCTACTTTTCCCAAATGGTTTTCTTCGGACTTACGCAAATTAATTAGCTAAAAAACGAACGAATTTGGCTTACAATGCAGAGCAATTTATTGACAACTATATAAAATTGTCTCAGTGGCCTTTTAGACTGTAATAGACTCAAATATCTGTTTTTCTAACTACATGAGAGGTCTGGATGCAAGACTAATGGAGAATCCTAAGTCTTTCTGGAAGTATATAAATGATAGGTCTAACCATAGTCTACCCAGCTCAATGTTTTATGGCAATCAAACTTCTATGGACAGTCAAGAGATGGCAAATTTGTGTAAGGTATTTTTTCAATATGTCTATACTGACAATTAAAACACTTTGTACCCTCTTAAAAATAAAGTTATGAATATTAGTATAAGTGCACAGAAATTTCAAAGCTAGAAATCTTTAAGGAAATTGCTGATCTTCCAAATAAGCTTTCAAATGGTGTTGATGGTATTCCTAGCATTGCTAAAAAATGTGTAAGCACAATTGTATTGCCATTGTATCTACTATTTAACAAGTCTTTGTCTGGAAAGGAAGCTATGTTGTTCCAATTTTTAAAACCGTCCAAAAAAATAACATTGAAGACTGTCGCAGCATCTGTATCGAATCTGCAATAACAAAATTATTTGATTGTCCAGTTAGCAAGCAGATTTCTTGGATGTGTAAGGGTCTTATATATCAGGAATAATATAGCTTCTCCAAAAACATATCAAGTTTGACTAATCTATTAACTTATCAACTTGATTTTCTAAACATTGAAAGCAGGATACAGACTGATTAAATTTACATAGATTTCTCTAAGGTATTTGATTGTGTTGATCAGGAAATACTGTATACCAAGTTAATTTTGAATAGATTCTACCCAAACTTTGTTTCTTGGTAGAGAAGCTCTTTCACTGGTTGTATTCAAAAAGGTTATAATTTTTCTGAGCCGTAGTTCTCCTCTCCTATTTAATATTTTTTGTGAATGATATAGTTACATGGTTTTTGTATAGTAGCTGTACAAAATTTCCTGATGATCTCAAATTTTTGAAAGTAATTCAGATCAGGAACTGCTGCAGGAGGACTAAATTGTTTGTTAGAGTGGTGCCAAAATAATAAGCTATATTTGAATATCAACAAATGCAATTTTATAAGTTTCTCCAGAAAAACTACTAGGTTTGTGTCAAGTTACTTTATTAATAACCAGCCACTAAAATACATAATCTAAAGTAACTAATCTGGGTATAAATTTTTGATGAGAAATTAACTTTTGTCGATCATACTAATTCTATATTAATTAGGGTGTCAAAGATGCTAGCCTTTATTACTAGAAATTCTAGTTTTTTCTTAATTGTATCCACAAGAATGACCTATTGTTCTTTGGTTAGGTCTATACTGGAGTACTGTTCAGCCATATGGTCTCCTTGTTCCAGCAACGGGAAAATTCATCTTTGTTTTAATAATTCAGGTTTGTACTTGCGGACATCAGTCAATGGCCATTTGGGACGTTGGTCAATAAAGAATGTTATTTATTTCTTTAATTTTGGTTTTTATGAGTATCATATACTTAATGATCTTGTCATTATCCATAAACAACATTTTTTCTGGTTATGAACATTTGTCAAGGGTATTTGTTAGAGTATACTAGAAAAATTAGCAAATAGCTCAAAAATGTCAAGATTAAAGTAATGATTAATTGTATTAGACTGTTTATTAAATCAGACTACATAAAACTATACACTATTTCTGTATGAAAGAAAACAGGTAAAATAGATAAACAATTTATGCAATGCATAATTTACTTTATAGCACCAATTGTTATAAACAATCAGTGCTATAAATTTAAGAGTAAAATGAAACATTAAGGTAATACTAAGCAAATGAAAAAAAACATACAGGTATGAATTATATTTATTATATTATTAAATTAAGCTGAATTCATATTGGATGCAGCTCTAAGACTATTTGGTATTTTAAGATGTTGGTCAGTGGTTTCCAAAATTTTTACTATACTAAGAATGTCACTAGTAGTGTTAGCATTAATCCAAACTTTACCATTTACACCTATAGCTATTTCATAAGGAAACTTTCGTCCAATCATTCTCAAGAGAGGATTTTCAATATCTAAAAGCTGTTGTGCTAATACTAGAGATACATTTGTATAAAATCCTTCATCTGAGAGAATGCCTAATGGTCCAGCTTTATAATAAGAGTCTACACACACTAACTCTGGCTCCATTTCTCTGTGAGCACTCAACAGCCGAGCATAAACTACATCTCCAACTTGTACATCAGGTTTCTGCTTTTTGGTTGCTCCTTCAAAAGATAGTAAGGATAAGGCAGCATGCTCGGCAGTACCAATGTCCACTTTTAAAGTATCTCCTGATTTTTTAATGATCACTCCAACCACCAAATCACCTTTTTTAGGAATATATCTTCTCCTATTTCCTTCGATCCAATATATATTAGGGTTTTTATAGAAAAGTTTTCCTGGCTGGGCAACACATAAGGTGTTTGGTTTATCCTCATTCTGGCGAAGGCCTGGACCCAAAATTGTAACACCTCTCAAGGATTTAACATTTTCTATAACATGACCCGGAAATACAGTTTCAATTTCGGTCATTTTTACAACAAACCCTTTTTTAATACAAATTTGTCATAACCTAACCTTAATTTATTTATTACAATTATTTTAAAATTCAAATTGTATTTGTATTGTGCTCTGTCGTACTCGGTACTCGTCGCCTCGTTCATTCCTCCATTGTCATGTCAATCATAGATAAATTACACCTAGATTGGTAACAGGGATAGCCAAGGTCAAATCATGTTCGGATTAGGCGCCCATTCGCTTGGTGGCGCTGCTAGTCTCGTTCCTGCACGGAGTGAGTGTGCTGTGATCAAGTCAAAGTTGAGTTTAGACAAATACGGCGCCATATTTGTATTTGTTTTATTTTTTATAATTTAAAATTTTTTGTATAAATAGTGCAAAATCGTACAATTTTCGACGATTTTTTATTATGGAATCGAACACATTACATGGAATAACAATGTAGAGACGAAGAACTGAACAAAAAAGATGTGTTCCAGATTGCATGGATACTACCAAAGAATATAGACGCTTAAGCGTCTATATTCTTTGATACTACTTTTTTAAGTCCAGGACATTAAATGGATATGTTTGATAAATGGGTGAATGCTGTTAAGAGCCCTAATTAGAGAATGCTGCAAAAGAAACTATTTATAACAATTTTCGTGTATGCGCTAGTCATTTTAAAGAGGAAGATATAGTCAATGTTGGAAATAGCGGTATTACGAGAACAGCCGTTCCGAGTTTGTTTTTACCAGGACCAGGTAAGAACTATTATACCACTGACCTATATTCTTATTCACATTATATCTGACCTTTTACTATAAAATTAGTTTATAAATTTAACCTAAAATTATATATAAAACCAGTCTTACTTAGCTTAGTATTTGAATTATTTGTAGGTGGTGGTTCAACAACTATCTTAAAAAGCATCACCTTAGAGAGGGTTCGGCATAAATTTCTACAGGTGTGCGCCTTTCAAAGTTGGATTAGATTAGCAGACCATGACTACACTATCATGGAGAGGTCTATGAGCTTGCCTGCTTTAAGTATGAGGAGGGATCTGTCCCTCTCTTGTGAGTGAGATTGGTCTTAGAGTACCATATTATAATACCATGGTTTGCCTCATCTATGTACTTTTAATGTTCCATTTTGTAAAACAACCTATGGTGCTAATAGCCCACTGAATAGATACTTATCTTTGTTAAACAACCTAAATGTAAATGTATTTAATATGTCCCTCAATAAATATATAAATATTAGTAGAAGAGTTACTGGTACCATAGAGTTTGGAAACTTAACTGTGTAAAATACTTCATGTTTTTATTGTAACTAGGTAATACTTTACATATTTTTTTATTTTTGTTATGTTATTTTTCCATATTTATTGTTTGTGCTGGATTTTAGAATCATAGAACTAACTGTTGGGTTTATAGGTTTTAAAATGTCATTACATCTTTAATTATATATATATATATATATATATATATATATATATATATATATATATATATATATATATATATATATATATATATATATATATATATTAATGACTATTAATGACTGCAACCTCAATATAAAACTTTATTATATATATATATATATATATATATATATATATATATATATATATATATATATATATATATATATATATATATATGTATGTGTACATGCATGTGTTTGTGTACATAATATATTTTTATTTCACATTATTTAATTTTATTATCTTAAAATACTGTGTACTTAACCACTAAGTTGTAACACTTAATCGGCTTGTCCCGTATATTAGCCTGCATCCACATAGACAGCGGTAAGGCATTCAGAGTTATGAATAAATAAATTTGAATGTGTTGACAGGGATCTTTCCTATTCTGTTGATGACAGGGATGGGATGTCTGATCTTAAGATGACATACTGGTGAAAAAATCTGTTGATTGTAATTGTGTTTGTCATTTCAGGCATAAAAACATTATTATCCTCTGTTGTTTGGAGTTTATACTGAGCAAATAAAGTTACTATATCAGGTTTTAGCAAAGCTTACATTCTGGGTGAAAACTTTAAGCATACCTTAGAAATAAATTATTTACCTTATCCATTGTTCTTTTTTTTTGTTCGTTTTTTCTATTTGCTATCATTCGGTTATTCCTCATTCTTGGGTTTTCTTTTTGCAAGAAGCAATATTTTGCTAATCTAATCAAAATCATAATTTTGTTGATAACCAGAATATTTTTCTGGAACTCATTATGATTCTGATTATAAGAATAAAAGTATTATCATATAAATATATAACATATAGTATGAGTATAAATGTATATAAACTTCTTTCTAGAACTAAATCATTTAATTGTTCTGTTTCCAACTTAGCAGGGTCCTTGAGTTCTCTCTTTCTGTGAGTAGAACGCCAGACTGTAAGAGTTTTCACTGACCACTGATAGTGTGTGTTATTGCATTAGGATGAAAGTACTACAAAAAACTCAGAATGTCTGATGGCTGTCTGTTGCTTATTAGGCTTTAATTTGACATTAGAATTACAAAAAAAATATTTAAATACTGACAAGTTCCTGTCACAACATTTAGAACACTAAATTATACTACATTCACCTGTCCCTATTTTTGAACAAAATATTGCAACTATTTTGGTTTATTTTTAGCTCCAGCTGATTTACAGCTAGAATGAAAATCTGAATTTTCCAATCTTGGTTCATCATTATCATCAGGTTTTTGAACAGGTAAATTTTCTGTCTCATCTGGTATTTATTTAGTAGTGGAATTCTCTAGTGTGTTATTTGGACCTTCATCATTATCTTGATTCAATAATATAACAATTCAACAGTAAACTTCTTATATAGTGCAGAGCACATGGTAAAGCAGTTTTCCATTAAGTGAATTCTAAATTTTTGGTTTTCTATGCTAGATTCACCAATTTCCATATAACTCATTGTATTTTTCGACTTAACCATTTTCTTCATGATTATATGGTGTTGTTCTACTTGAATATATTCCTTTAGAGTGTAGATAATTAATAAATTCTTGTGAAGTAAAGCTAGTTCTCCTTGTTAGATTTGATATATACCGTCATTCTATATAAACCAAATAGTGATTTAATCTGTAATTGGTTAGAATTGCTTTTCTACCAGATAATGTCTGCATTTTTTTAAATACTTCAACTCATTTGCTTTTTTTTCAATTGCATAATGTTTTTATTCAGAATCTGTGAGGGTATGTGTGAAAAAAGCAATTGGTTTTCCAGATTGATTGCTTCGCTTATGTAATCGTAGATTAATTTTTTAAAAGCATGTACTTATCTTTACCTTCTAGGGATTTATCTTTAGATTCATTGCTTTCTAAAAAATTCTTGAATGTTATATACTTACTAATGTTTGAATTCTTTGGTGGAAGTTTGACAGTTTGGACCAGCCTCTAGTTTATCTGGTCTAAAGTACTTCCCCATTGTAAATTTATGCGAATAAAATTGTAGTAAAATGTCTTTTGCAGAATTAGGCTTTTATTCACATAAAACTTGATAAGAATGACAAAACAATTATTTAAATACTGACCCGTTCTTGTCACAACATTAAGAAAACTAAATTATACTACACATGGCTTGTATTATTAATATTTCTTGTAACACATATAACATTTCTTGTAACATTTTTATAAATAAAGATTTTATTCTATATTTTATTCTGTAATTTTTTTAACCACTTTGGCATTTTAATGTAATGGAAAATAAATATAGTCCCAACATAACAAGAAAACCCAAAAAGTATACGAAAAATATTTATTATCGTATAGGATAAGGATTTTTCTTGTTATTTTAGGATTATATCGATTTTCCTTTACTTTAAAATGAGTTCACAATCCTAGGTAATATTACTAAACTTTTGAATTTAGCGCCATGTATATAGTTATGCGCCCGATCACTAGGTGATGCGCCAATCATTGTTTTATTCCTTAACACGGAAGTTTCAATGCTAGGTGGTAGTGTGCTATGATGTCAATGTCCAACACGTGATCAGGTTATACCAATCGAAACACAGCAAGAAAACAATGCCAAAACCACAAAACAAAAAGTCTATACTGAAAACTTCAAAATATGAAAAAATAGGTACATACGTTTACATTATCAACTATTGTTTAAATCACATAATCTGGAGATCATAATATGTTGTTATAATAAAATAACAATATTAATAAAATAATAAGAGTGAGATAGCTACACAACATATATCTTGCTTGTTGCTTTAAAAAATATTCTATATGCAATAACGGGGTTTTGGGTGGCAAAGACAAACAAAACAGGATATTCCAACCTTCCTTTCTCTACACAAAAATACTCTTACTCCTACAAGTTTCAGAAAACTGAACTCAGAAACATCACAAGTGTAGAGTATAATTATACCACAAGGGCTATGTACTTTGCACAGGTGTTCTCACTAAGATCATGTCAGTAAAATGGATAGAGTAGACACAGCAGATTCGCTAAAATGAAAAGGTCTAACACATTGTCCGTAACTGTATGGTTAATAACTATTAGGCGTATATTTTAAACAGGCCCTTTCTTTAAATAAAAAAATCGAGTTTTAATTAATTAAATAATTAATAAGATAAGATAATAACGTCATTAATGACAAATACATATTTTGTATTACTTTAAGTATACTTCCATCGCATATTTATTTGAATATTTGAGATAATATTTAACTTAGTTTTATTGATCATGGAATAGATTCCTGATTGCCTCATTATTGGTTGCATACATTTGGGGGTATTAAAAATATCCGGGATCAGAGGTTTAGACAATCGATTTCCTAATACTTTCATACGTAATTAATTACAGTTTAACGGGTCGCGGTGTCTGATATCTGGATTTCCGTTAATGATTATTTTTAATCAGTTATAAAAAAAGTAGTAAGCTTTGTGAAAACTCGTTTGACAGTTGACATACATCTAATTTAGGAACGAAGACGGTAGTTTTGTATGCGGGCAAGCAGTAAAATCCGGTAATAACTAGTTTAAAATTGTGGAGAGGATAGTCCAGAAAAAATTAAAATTAGTTAGTCGTAAATCATTTACAATGAGTTCAACAGGGATTTACACCGGTTTAAATGAAAATTCCAGGAGTTCTAGTAGAGTCTTAAGACCTCCAGGCGGGGGCCATACAAATTTATTTGGTGATGCTGGAAACGAATCAAAACCAGCTCGAAAAGACCATGGAAGAAATAGTTCTTCCATTTTAGAAGGAACAAATACTCCAACTGCATCTCCAACGACTCCAACAAAAACTGTGGTACCGCCACCGATTCCACAAGCCAAGGAACCAGTTTCTCAACAACCAAAAGGTCGAGTTCCACCGGGAGGTTTTTCTTCCGGACTTTGGTGAATTACAATTAACATTTTATATTTAAATAATGTGTTATGACTGCATGTTACCTCTTTACATCTAATTTTTGACTTAATATTATAAAATTAATCAATGTTTTAACGCATAACTGTAATTTATACTGTAGCATTTTTTTAAATTTATAAATAAAGCATTTTTTCTGTGTGTAAAATTTATTTTCATTGGCAATGATAATTGAGGACATTGAGGTCATTGTCATTATCCAATAGTACAACTTGGTACAAAAACGGTACAACTGATGCACGTACGTATTTTCTCTTTTCCTTTTAATCGAAAATTGTTTAAATCAAAATTTTGAAATGAAAGAAGTAAAAGTTACTATAAATGAATTGTCAAAATTTAACACTTAATGACAAATGAGTTTAATTTAATATAACAATTTGTATGATATTTAGTATCCAGATACACATAAAGAGTTAGGAATGGTTCTTTGTATAACACAAATCAATTAATTTTATTTTAACCATATTTAAAGATTCCATAAAAAGTTATATGCTTGATATTTTTTACATCATAACTAAAAATAACAAGCTACACATATAGGATTTAAAAAAAAATACAAAATCGTTGAAGTTGATACAAAGAAATGACAATGACAACAAACAAAACCTTAAAATTTAAAATAGATTTCTTCTTTATTAATTCGACTCGTATAGTCTGTGCCCATAGCCAATAGTTCGTGTTACTCGTGTTATACTCTGTACAAGGCCATTATGGACAGACACAAGATGGAAAAATATTCCAACTTTCTTCTGACGTCTGACAGTTAAAGAAAAACTGAGGAGGTAAATAAGTTTAAATTAATATTTATTTTATTCTTAACATCCATTAATCTCTATATTTCCGAAGTAAAACAAATACTTTTAAAACATTTTTGCAACATTCTGTGAATTATATTTTTGACTTATATCCTCTGAAACATTTCTTATTTCTAGGTTCTACCTATACAGCAATGGCCAAGTCAAAGAATCACACAAATCATAACCAAAGTAGGTAAACCAAATATTTTTTCAAACTTCGTTTTAAAAGCTAAATTTTTTAGATCGCAAAGCTCACCGTAACGGAATTAAAAAACCAAAACAGTTTCGTCATGAATCAACCTTAGGGGTAAGTAAAAAACTTTAAATAATTCACATTTTCTAACTAATGGGATTTCAAAATAATTGTATCTTAGAAAAACAAATATTTTTTATTGTCCTTCCCGAATTTTTTGAATAAAGTGGAATTGTCTGAAGCCGTTTTAACTGTTTAATAATAATATGCTTGTTTAATCTGTGGACTTTTTAGTAACTGATGATGTACTAAGATCTTAAATACAATATATAAACATGTTTAATTCTTACATTGGGCAAGAATTATTTTGTTTATCGAACTAAACAAAATTAACTTAGATTTTACTTAACCCTTAAGTGGTCGCTAAGGTAATTTTGAACTCCCCTATCTAGGTAACCTCCCACTCAATTGTTTTCAATGTATTGAGCAAGCTACAGTGCTGTGCTTTGGGATCAGAATTTATTTTGTGTGTAAATTTTGGTGTACAAAATATGCCAAGCAAGACCTAAAGTATTTTCATTTTGTCTCAATTATGATTTGAACTTTTGACCAGTTTGATACCACTTTTTGGTGTTTTAAGGATAATGTATTAATACGAAATTACAGAAGCTAAACAGATCATTAATAAAAAACCCTGATAAACTAGTGTGACTATCTAGGCAGTATTGATAAAGGTGGTTCCACTGAATCAATTTAATTAAGTAACCTTGACTCATGTTCCAAATAGGAAGATGATGCCTATGATCTCTCTATTGATCCTGAAACCCAAACAGTAAACTAAAAACCCACCTTTCTCTGCCGTAATGAAAACCTGGTTTGGTACAAAGATCCACTGAAAATGAATTTGTGAAATATTACTACAGAAATATCACAATATTTTCTCAGCTTTTCTTATCAAAAGCAAGTGACGGATTCCTGATGTTGGTAATTTGGTAGAGGTCTTTGAGAATAAAAATAGAAACCTAACCACAGAAAACTGGTATACAAGCTATATCGTGGTTCAAAAACATCTTTGGAACAAAATAACATTCCAAAACAAAGATAGCCCCATATACTCGTCTGTGTTCATCTTTTCTGACAAAACAACTTGATGTTTTACAGTCTAAAAACTCCACTAAAGGAGTGGTCAATACAGTCGACCCAATGTGTGAGAATTATACTGTACAAAAGTGTTCCAGGCGATAATTATTCATTTTTACCAGTTTGGTGTAAATTCAAACATCATATTCAACACAACTCACCATGCTGATGACATAACTGTAAGGTATTCCTGAAGAATTAGTGATGCTTCTTATGAAACTACACCTGACAACTAGGGCCAATATAAGAAATTGATCTTTAGATGTCAAGTAATTTCTTTGCCTATATGTCCAATGTGAAAGAAAAAAATGGAACAACAACGATAAAATGCCAGACTAGTAATCAGTGAATCTCTAAATAATGTCATTACAATACATATTTTCTTGAATTGTAATTGATATAAAGACAAACAATCTTCTTAACTTCTTGATTATTAGTGATTTAGTTGATTTATTAAGTTGGTTATTGTTAAATATTTTGTTTTGATTGCTCATAAAAAAATTTAAAAAGATATGCAGTGGCTGTTTTGTTTTATAAATGACAGGAAATGGCCAAAACAAAAATGTTATATAGTTCTGGCTTACTTTTGTAAATGGTGTATAAAATATGCCAAGTAAGCTTCAATGATCACAGGCACTTCAGGATTAATTAAACATTAAATAATTATTAGGAAAAAAATTTTTTTGCTCTCATATTCAATTTTGAATAAATAACATGTTTATATAAATATGTTTATGTTTATCCAAAGAGCTTGTAAATACAAATTTAGCTATATCAATATAAGTAATGTAGTAGGTTTATAGGAATAGAAAGAAAAGCATTTTTGGCCAGCACTAAAATTTTTGTACCCATTTTACTAAATTCTTTTCTGTTATTCATCATTATCATTAGTGGTGTTACTGCCCTAGTTGAGCTTTGACCTTCCTCAGTCTGTTTTGCACCCTTATTTTGGCTTTTTGAATGTTTTACCTTTTGTTATTTTTTTGATATATCTTTATTCTTTCCTAAATGCTTCTATGTTTATGATCTTTTGGTCCTGGTAAATTCATTCATCATCATCATTCTGGGTTTACAACCCTGCGTGGGTCCTAGTCTCCTCAAGAATTTCTCTCCAGTTGTCCCTATCAATTGCCTTCCTCTGCCAAGCAGATACTCCCATATTTCTCATGTCTTCATCAATGTTATCAAGGAACCTTGTTTCTGGGTCTTTCTCTTCTTTCTATACATGTATAATTTCCACAATTTCTTTTTCAATTTTTTAATATAAAATTATTTTTTAACCCTAGATCTGTTTTTATTTTTCCTTTGGAATTATAACTAAGTTAACTTAAGTACAGATATTTAAAAGTAAGATTAGTTTTACATATAGTCATTGACCTGGCAATTTCTCTTATCTGCATTTTTTATGAAAATAGCTATTGATGTTACAATTTTTCCTACCTGAATCCACTTGATAAACTACATGCAACATGTCCTATCTTGTCAGTTTGAATTCTTCAATCATAGCCATAGACTGTGAGTTGTTTGTGAGCAAAATAGACTATTTCTGATAAGTTTCACAAGCTATTATCTTTTTTGGGGGTTCACAACAAAGGAGGAAATTGAAGATATAATAAATAAATTGAAGGGTAAAACTGGGTGTGGACTGTGGACTAGACAAGTTATTGGTTGATACTATTAAAGAGTTATCAACTATTTTAAGTACTCTAGTAAATTTAACATTCACTACATAAAGTGTTCCCAGTGCCCTAAAAAAAAGTTGTTCCACTATATATATATATATATATATATATATATATATATATATATATATATATATATATATATATATATATATATATATATATATATATAAAGGAGGTGACACCTCATTGTCTAGTAATTATCGACCCATTTCACTTTTACTGGCCTTATCCAAGACTCTGGAAACATGTGTAAATAATAGAATCATGCACCATTTAGATAACGAAAATTTCTTATATAATAAAGGCCAATGTGGATTTAGACTGGGTAGCAGCAATAAAAGCTGATCTGAACAAATATTGATAAGGGCCAATCTTGTATATTTGTATCGCTTGACTTGAGATCACATGATACTATCTGTATTGGAATAAGCATATTATTGTTAAGTGGTTTAATGATTACCTATCAGGAAGAACACAACTTACCTTTGTTAACACCGTGAACATTGCCTAGGGTAAAAGGTGTATAAAAAAAAATGGTAAAATTGGGACAAATTTTTCCATGCTGCTACACACCTCTTTCGTCCAGTGTTGCTTTATTGTTGTATGTCTATGTCTCACTTATACTTTATGGTCTAAATACTTTTAGTATTCTTCAATTGCTACCATCAATAAATGATGAAAGTAATTTGTGTATATTAAAAACAACCAATCAGTATTATTTATCCATTTCACCTACTAACTTTTTTTTAGAATCTCCCGTGTAATTTTAGTATATATACCTTTTTTTATTATAGATTATTTAATTCATATAACTTTTTATTTTTTTAGATGGATGCCAAATTCTTAAAAAACCAAAGGTTCTCTAAAAGGCACAATCTTAGCGCCAAACAACAACTTAAGCGTGCAAATGAAAGGAAAGCAGAGCGCGATAATAAAGGAAAAAAATAGGTGTAACATTACTTAGTAATAAAATTTTCTAAAACAAATTTGTTTTAATTAAAATTAACCTAATTCTCTTTGTCATTATTATCCCTATGGGGCATCAGCTTCATAATTACATTTCTCAATATGTGTCTATCTTGAGCCATAGATGTATTAGTCCTCTTCACAGAAATGTCCACAGAACAACTACCAGAGCCATGTCTTGCTAAAGATCTCATACCAAGTCTTTGTTGGTTTTCTTGTCATACTTCTTCCAGGAACTCAACAATTCATTGTATTGTGTGATTATCATTTCAATGTTAAACAGACCCTAACCATCTTTATCTATAATACAGGAATAAACAAAATATTACTGTTGTGTGAGCACAATGTTAGCTAAAACACTAACTTCCATAATATTCTTCAAAACAATCCTAGGATATATAAGGACATTACAACTTGTCCACATATATACTGTCTGACTGTACAATCTGAATCTTGTAGACTGGTTAAACATTCAATGACTCTGTTGATCTTGAATTCATCTTGACATCTTTGTGGTGTTAAATAATTGTAAGTTATCAACAGTATTTTAAATAAAGGCCACTACTATTTTTTCCCTTTTGTAACAATCGTGTAATGAACTATACCATTATTGTGTAGATCAACACCTCCCATGTAATAATTGTATTGAGATATTAGAAAAGGTGCTACATTCAGTACTCGTTTTAGTTCTGTTACATCTTTGCGGTTTTATAGGCTCTGCATGACATGTAATGACAGAATTATCGCATCATCTGGTCAAAGAAATAAAGTATTGTCAAAACAACTATCATATGATACTCGTTCCCTGTCTTTTCATTATTTCAGATGATTGTAACGGTGTGCTGAGTTCTATTTTCTCGAATTGTTGAAGGAGCGAAAAATATTCAGCTTTTAATTGTTTCAATAAGTTATAGGAGAAAAAAAATTGTTGAAGAAAACCATGATTATTTTTATTCTTGAAAACTGACAAAAATTCTAAGACAACCTGTGTTCCTAAACGCAAAGCATGTTTTACTTTTTAGGTGATGCTCCCACTTAAGGAATAAATTTAAAAATAACCACCACTTGAACATAGCCACCAAAATTTAAATCTGAATCTGACTGGTTTTCTATTTAGATATAAAAAAGAATGGTTAACAAAATGGGTACCATTTCCCCATCTACTATTAAATGATCTGAAACTTTATGTCGCCCAAGTGTCAATGAACTTTTATGTCGTCCAAGTGTCTTATTTAAATATAAATTCCATCTTATACTCCGAAATTTATTTTGACTCCCTTAAGTTTATTAAAAATTTATTTATTACACTTTTTTACTATTTTAACAGCTGTGTCTTCTCTAATTTCACGTTTATATATTGGAAAATTGTGCAAAACTCATCTTTTCTCCAATTTACTTTCTGTTCTTGAGTTCTCTGCACTTCCCAATTTAATCCAAATCTTCCCTTGTAAGGATTTCAAAAGAATCTGTGATATCCCCATTTTATGAGTCTGTAATCTCCTCACAAAACAACTCATTAATGTCAGTCAATATCGGGTCGAAAAACATCAATTAGTGCTAAAACAGTTTAGTATTAGATTTGTCAAGATATGTATGCACCTAATATTTATTTTACTAATGATAAACTACATTTCCGTTACTACCTCTTCTAAAGCCAGTTCCATTTCCTTTTGTATCAGTATTTTCAGCATTTTTCACCAGAATTAGTCCACAACAGTTTTTTTATATGATTATTTACAGATAAATCTTCAATTGTGCCTTATTCCCAATTAAAATAGTAATACCTATTTGTTGTTTAGATAAATGCAAAAAATAGCAAAATTTCGAAAAAAATAATTTATTTTTAACTATTACAAAAATTGAACTAATACTTTGAAATTTTCCTTAAAGTTGGGTCTTTTAATGCTTAAGATCTGATAAAAAATTCAAAGAGATTCGTTGAATTGTTTAAATTTTAGATATCAATAGATACCTGCTGGGTACTTAGTGAATTTATTGAATTAAATAAAATCCTACCCAAAGATATACCCAACTTCTGGCATCCTCTATCCGTTCTAGGCCATTCAGTATAATTTGAATTGTTTCTGCTTGAAACAAGCTCGTTGTTTATTTTTCAACAAAATATTACTTTGCAAATTTGGAATTTCGGCGGATAATTTTCAACGGCTTAATGTGTAATTTTAAAATCGAACCTGAATCCAACTGTTGCGATATACGCCATCTTGAATTTGAAAATAAAAAGGAGAACCATTTTTGTTCAATATCTTCGCCACTTTCAACTTTTCGGCAAAAATGGTAAGAAATGAAATTTTTCAAATGCAATCTTCTACAAATTTTTTCGTGCGATCGATATTTTCTGAGTTAAGGGGGAAATAGTGAAAGGGGAGGGGAAGCATAATTATCGAATTATATTGTTTATTATTAACTTTAAGAAATGATTGTACATAAATAAAAATGGAGACAACTATATTTTATACTTATAATTTTGATCTCTTATTTTTTTTTGCTAAAATTAATGTTTGAGGTCGTACGTATGCGGTAAAAGCGCGATCGTAAGCTCTTGCATCATTTAGGTGATATAGGAATTATAATTTTGTTCGAATTATAGTTTTGTTTAATACCTCGGCCATTTTAAACTTTTCGACAAAATGATACCGGCTTAAATTGTAATTGCGATTTTTTTAAATTTCTTTGCAAATTTTTTCGTGCGGTCCAATAGTGACCAAGTGTAATTATTGAATTATCTCGTTTAGTATTAACTTACTAAATAAACATAAATGTATACAAACAAAAATAGAGGGAATTACATTTTATATACCTACAATTTTGATCTCTTATTTTTTTGCTAAAATCAATATTTATGGTCCTAAGCCTAACGAACCCTAGACGGCGACGTCATCAGTAGCAACCATAAACAGGAACGAATCTATGAATATTGATTTTATCAAAAAAATGAAAGATTTTATAAAATATAATTTTCTTCATTTTTTCTTATGTACATTCTTGTCATAAAATAATAAACGAGGTAATTCTATAATAATGCTTTTCTCCCTTCCACTATTTTTTCCCCTAACTTGAAAAAATTGTAAAAAAGAAATTGTAGGAAATCGCATTTGCAAGGGCGGAATTTAATTGCGATTTTAAATTTACCCTTTTATTTGTACACTGGTTAACAAATAAAATTTGGGGCAGCTTGCCATGCCAGGTCAAATGTTTTCCCGCCTAGACTACTATCCCTACAGGGTGTTTGAGGAGATAGGCATAGTACATCCTAAAGAATGTCATCTCATTTTACCTTCCAATCCTCCAGTGAAAAGATTGCATATTATAAGACATAGGTACATATATGCAACTTCTTTAATTTTAGAATATAATTATGATTATTCTGTAAGTGTAGTGTATTTGCTATCTATGAAATAACAGTTTATATAGCTGCTGTAGTTCGTTTCCACAGAGCATAATAATAAAGCCCCAAACCAGCTATGTATATATAAAATTTTAAACAGTGTGAAATCGAATGTTATGGGCCCTAAATGTATTGATATTACAGTCAAAACAGTACAAGTACAAAGCATTGATGGAAAAATATACAAATAAATAAACAAATGTTTATATAGCATCAACTGATCATGTGGAATTATAAAAAAGTAGGAAGTTTTGCAGATAACACTGATTAAGAAAGAAGTTTACCTTAGTATGTGAAATATTGGTATGATGTGGTAACAACTAGTGTTAGAACCTAATAGGTAACAGATATTTTTATGTGAGCCTAGAACCCAATCCTAAGTCTATATATATGCCCATTAATCTTTATGGATTTACAATAAAGAGTTTATGCTGATGTCCTGTTGGTAGAAAAAATTGAAAGATAATTAGAACAAAGACAGCAGTAAAAACAGGCTGTAAAAGGGTTAAGAGTTTGATAGTGAAAAGTAATAATTGAGTTTGGTATCTATGTTTTATCACAGAGCCGTTTAATTAAAGCAGATGTAAAAAACTCTTTGTCTATTTTTTATAATATACTATTCATTGTCTTCCAACTACACATCTATCTTCAATAAAAAGTTGTAATGAAATTTGATATTTGCACAAACTTTCAGATAAAGAACTCTATTTAAAAACTAATGGAGGAAAAGTAAATAAACTCATTACCAAAAATAAAATTTTAATTAATAACAGCCAAAATACACAAATTATAACATATTTTCAAAATGTATACCATGAAACAATTATAAATGCCCACTGACACAATTAACCACCCACTTTGGATTTCACTCAATTTGCAGAAATTGTCAATATTGGACCACATTTTATAGTAAAAGCTACCTTTGAGGAAAAGAAAACAATAAATGGACAGTTAATTGTGCCAGTGAGTGTATGTTGACCATATTAATAATTCTGGAAGAATTAATACCCATTTTTCTTTATTTAATTACTCTTTATCAGTAGTATTCTTACTGATAAAGCACGGAATTTGTGCCTGTTTCTATTGTTTGTGAATTTTCTCTCCCTTGCTTTGTTATTTTTTTCCATGCTCTCCATGTCTATCATAATACTTTTCTTATTACCTCATATTGTTTGTTTCATTAATAGTTAGAGTAAAAAATATTTAATTATCAACAAATTGATATATACTTTCACGTAAAATAAAACCATTTACATGGACTTTTTACACTTTTATAAGAATTTACAGGTATTACTAGTAGTAAAAATTACTTCAGCCGTTTCTTTTTGGCAAAGGGAAATAGACTGCTTACATCTCCATCTGGAGGAATAGAAACTACTCCAGGTGATGCTGAAATTGCTTCTTCATCATTAGTATCTTCCAGTCCTTGTAAATTTTCCTCTGCTTCTTCTAAACTATGCAACAGTTGCAAGCCAGATTCTAGTACTGCTGAATCTATGTCTAACGAAGCAAAGTGAAACTCTGGATTTTCTATTTCTACAGCACCTGCATCTTCATCTACTTTAACTCTAACAATACTACTATATTTATCAGAAGGAGATGGACTTTTTGGAATCAGAAGTACTGCATAGTGTTCATTTAATTCCAAACACCTTCTTTGTAAAACATTTACATAGTTTACTACTCTAATCTGATAATAATCATGCAAACCTCTAATTCCACCCATACCAGTTTCTATTAAAACTTTTTCTATATTACTAGGAAAACTTAGTGGATTTTCAGCACAGCTATCTTCAGCTGAATCAATGACTTTTTGACAAAACTTTTCCAAAAAAGACTCCAGTATGTCTGTCATAACATCTAAAACGCTTTGATGAGTAGTTTCATAACCAATATGAGCAAACATAGCAGCTATACACTTAGCCAATATTTTTTTAACAATTGCTTCAGATAATGTTGGTATTTGTACCTCCTCTCCTTCTGTAAAGGCTGTAGTTTCTTTGGGTATAAAGTTAAGATTATTTCGCTTATGTTTTAATTCGATTTCAGGCATTATGGGCATTGGAGGTGCAGCATCTTCAGGTGGAATTAAATTCATTTCAGTTGCAAGCTCTGCTACGCGTATCATCTCTGTCATATCGCTAGCATATTTGTGCAATGAAATGGCATATGATATTAACGGGTCCAAGGGAGGTAAACTAATGCTACCTACAGTTTGCCGGTCACTATCATCTTCATA
The DNA here is from genome assembly GCF_040954645.1 of Diabrotica undecimpunctata. Classification (NCBI taxonomy): domain Eukaryota; kingdom Metazoa; phylum Arthropoda; class Insecta; order Coleoptera; family Chrysomelidae; genus Diabrotica; species Diabrotica undecimpunctata. The sequence goes on from NC_092807.1 coordinate 141,593,960, forward strand.
TTCGGCCAAACAACATTTATCCATTGCTTTCTCAATATCTGCTGTAACATCTGGGAGTGGAAAATCTGACGATGATGGTGTATCAATCTCACCCCAATGTTTCGACATAATACTTAGTTCAGATAATATATTTACTTCAAGCTTTCAAGCTCTTTAAAAAAACTTATGACAATTTGATAATAAATACAATTTCAATTTATTTACGTCAAAACATAACCTATAACCTGAATTTTCTTCTTATTCTTTGAAGTAAATATTAATAAATAATACTTACGTCAGCTTTGATTTCTTTCCATCAAAATGAGTATTTTTTATACCAGTTCTAATTTATTGTAATAAACGATACATTAAACAATTAAAAATAATAATTAATTACCAATTATTAAATTAATAACCATATATGTATATGTAATATAAAAATAATATATAATCGTAATTTTATATTAGTTTGTATTAGTGATTGTCTATACATTAGGAAGCATCCAGAGATATGCACAAACCATACATACTCGGTCTGTGGAGATATGTAAGAAAGGGATATTACACAAACTCAGGACCGGATTCAAATTAATTCAAGCTATATTTACGATACCTTTAAGTAAATTTTTCTTCCACCAAAACTTACAAAATTCGATTCTTTAACTTAGTTTTGGTTAATATATTAATACTGTAGAGTTAGTGTGATAACTTATGGAATTAATAATTGAAATTATAAAAATAGTTTTAAAAGTAGGTACATGCCGAATAAATTAAGAACTATAAAGTCGTAATTAAGTGTAGTGCTATTATAAAAATAAATTAGTAAACATATTGGAGAAGAAGTGTAAGTACTATTTAATATAATTGGAGATACATCAAAACAAGTTCCCGATAATATGAATATTTTTAAAAATAAATGAAAATACTGTTGGTTATATTTCTTCTCCTAACAACAATCAATCAAGTTCATATTCCAACGTTCTTCATTTAAATATTCAACTAAAAACTACTATAACCAAACCATCAAACACCCCTGTCTATCAAAAGTGGAAGGTAGATCCCGCTGACTGGGAACTATATCAACATCTTGTAACCAATTATGTACATCTTAAACTTTACTCCAGAAGAAAATATAGATACTAACATACAATATACTAATATTATTACAAAAGCTCCTGATATATCCATAGGAAAAACCAAATTATATAAAAGAAAACCGATGCCATGGTGGAATCAAGAAAAATGACTGTTACTATGAAAGCTAGCCAGAATGCATCTGAGAATCTTCTTAATTTTAAAAGTCAGAGCTAAAACTAAATATCACCCGGTCGTGGAGGTACCATTAAAAAAAAATGATGAATTCCATCCTCGGGATGGTAATAAAACACAGTAATTGTAGTCGACAACCACAACTCAGCAAAAGGAGTCTGAAGAAAAACAAACACTATCATCAATAAGAGACCTAACTAAGTGTCTGAATGTGGACAAATTTGTTGTTTGCATATTCACTTATGATGAAGGAACAAAACATGAAACCAAAAACATTTCGTTGGTGTCATTCTCGAGGTCAATGATGACACTTCATATTATTTTATAAGCTGTTTAAGGAAAAAAGAAAATGAATTTGTTTTTCCTAATATTATTACACACTTTCCATACACCTTTTTTAATATTTTCACAAAATTTGTCATTTATGTTACTTTAGCTCACTTACGTTATCACTTTTCAAAATCAGTATTTTTCATAGATTTATAAGTCCATTTTTAATTGGAAACGTATTATTTGTTTTTAGAGATTATTAAACCATATATTTTTAGTAGTTTTACGTTTATTTAGTGTGCGTTTATACTTCCTTATTTAATCAGTAACATACAGTCCATCTAATTTACTTACCGTTGCACATCATTATCATTGACAGAGATCGAAGTTGACATAGTTGTCAAAGTAAAAAAAAAACCTGAATCCATTTTAAATCAAAAATATTGCAAAAGTGGATAATACAACAAAACAAATTAATATTTAATGTAAATAAATAGAAACACAACAAGAGTTAAAAAATAATTTTATTAAAAACAATTTGAGCCGCTTGTATGAGTCGTATAAAGATGTAAAGTGGAATACATAGATATTTATTTTATTTTATGTAAAATGTAAAATAAAAAGTGTCAACACCGCAACTGTCAAATAAGTGTTATCAATTTATGCCAAAATATCACCTTCGTTCGATTACAGTTACAGCATGTTCCGAACAAATGTTTTTCATAAAAACGCTTTATAATGCATTTATACAAATTAAATGAAACATATTATTGTGTATTTCTTTAAGTTACCATTAATAGAAATCTTTAAATATTATTTCTACGCGTACATAATAAAATATGTCTAGTGGCTGTAATGTCAGTGTACTCAGCTAAGTGATTCTAAAAAAGAACACACCTACTGCCTAAATATTTCGTGTTGGTATCATGTGACCTTACGGGCTATGACGCGGATGAAGTGCAATGGTAAGTAAATTAGATGAAGTATATATGACTGTCATTTATGCATCGAGCAAAAAGACAATTGTCTTTTTGCTCGATGCATTTATGTTACGATCGTAATAATAAAAAAAAGAAACAAAAATTATTATAAAACCTCACTGCTAATACTAAATTTGTGGTCTCTTATTAAATTACTTTTGTCTATCGCCAAATTTAACAAGAAAGAAAAAACAATTTCTTTCTATTTTTTCTGGTTCAACATTTCAAGTCATCTTGGAATTACCTATATATAGTTACGCACCCTGGCACTAGGCGATGTCCCAATCGTCATTTTACTTGTTAACGCGGGACTGGCACTGCTAGGTGCCAATGCTAATGTGCTGTGAACAAAGCTTAAATATATTATATTACGCTATAGCGATAGATGGCGCAACATAAATATGGATTATACCCATTATACCATTCAATCAACCATTCAATCATTTTTTATTTCATGGGGTTTAAGAACAAACAAAACTTTTTATCAAAAATGAAATTATTTTAACATAAAATAAAACAACTAAAAAGTTCGATGTTTGTTTTCTTTATATACATCGACAATTCTTAATTTTTGATTTATAGTTCATCCATAGTAGTTCATCCACAATAATTTTAGATCGAGTTTCTTGTCATTAGTTGGGAAATAAAAATAACTACAGTTAAAATTATGCTTTATTTTTTATAAATAAATGTACACATTAAGTACTATTTTCAGGAAAGTTAGGAAAATACCTACTATATGTACAAACAAATTACTTACATCTTTGATTTATTTATGACAGTTGTACAAAAATTAAATAAGTATATACATAATTATGTACAATACAATGGCAGTGAGGTTGACTATAATACAATATTGGTATAATACTCTATATTATTTAACCCTTTAATGTCAACACAACGGAAAGCTGTTTTTTAAAGTTAAATTTTGCACTATATATTTTTCGCATGTCTATAATGTATATAATCATTATCACCATAATACAAAAATACGTATTCTAACATGACTTTAACCACAAACATCAATAAAAATACACTATTAATACACATTTAAATATTGCAGAAATCCAACAACATGATTTTTCCCAATTAATAGACCGAGACGTACACATTTCATAGATATTGTAAATTAAGAGAATATTTTGCTGTGGTGATTGCCAAACTGGAATACCTACTTCTGATATGGCACATATAGAAGATATAGAAATAAAGTCATTTTTCTTATCGGTTGTAGGTAAATCATACCGGCGAGGAGCACAAATTTACTTTTATACTAAATATTTTAAAAACATCAGCATTCAGTTTAAAGTATCAGTGAACTTAAAGTACTATACACTAAATTTAATCGACGTAATAATTGACGTAACGATACTTCAAATTAATCGACATATCCAATTAACTATAAGGAAAAATCATTTAACAGGTAAAGAACTATTGAAACAAAAAAAAAAAGATCATCAACGAGCATTAGAACATAAACACAACAATAAATAACAGCACGATTCAATAGATACTGTAAACAAAAACAAACTTAACGAAATGTTACAAACAAAAGAACAGGTGGCTGAAAAAAATAATGAAAATGCGAATGAAAGAATAAGCAAAAGTATCGAAACACTAATACAACAAAGGGCAGATTTAGTAAAGCAGGACGAAAAGGAAGATTTGATTTACTAAACACTCAATAAGACAATTATGCAGCACATCCAAAATATTATTAAATATATCGACAAGTTAACACAATACAAAATTGACGAAAATATAAGCACGGGGGTATTTAGAAGTACGATTACTAAAAATTCACAAAAATTATTAGGCTATAAAGACAAAAGATTAAGATAACCCACGACCAAAATGAAATCATGAACCGAAGAATTCTATGAAGAACTATACACCTACAAACTCCAAAAGCTAAGAATACACAAAAAAAGGAAAATTAGCAGAAATGACAAAATATGGATGACTCCTACTAATTAAAAAAATAAAAATTCTATTAAACAAATGTCTTAAAGAACAGGAACTGACACAAAACTGATTTAATGCAAGTATAATATTACTTTACAAATATCTTATCACAAATACTTCAGAACTATAGACCCATTAGGTCCCATTATACTCACTACTGACAGAATTTATTACAAAAAGAGCTTTACCATACTTTAGAGCAAGCAGGTTTTAGAAAACAATTTAGTAAAATAGATTACATGGAGCCATTACGAAACATAGATAAAATGTTACAAGACAACCTTGATATATGCCCGGTATTTATGGACTGCAACAAAAGCATTTACTTCGCTGGAAACCTAGACAATAATGATATCTCTGGAATACTGCAGCATGGACTTTAGATAGGTATACATACATCTTATAAGTTTTATGAAAAGAAATCCTTCAGTGGTTCTCCGTAAGCCGGAACCAACATCCATAAACCGAATTTAGCGTTTTGTAAAGAAGAAATCTCCATATTTTTTCATAATCTAGCAGAAGTACAAAGTATAATTTTAAGGGCCATAGAACTTTCAACACTGACGAGACAGCTATTTCTACTGTCCAGACAGCAGGAAAGATTTTAGACAAAAAGGGACTGAAGCAAGTGGGATTTGGTATCAGTTTAGAAACTGATATAAGGGTAGAAATATTGCAGTGGTGTGTGCTTTCAGCGCAATCGGAATTTATGTACCTCCCATGTTTGTTTTGTGAGGAAAATAATGAATGAGAAACTTCAAAAAAGGGGCCACTTTGAGCTATTCACGTTTTTTCGAATACACAATGGATCACAGAAGAACTATTCGTACAGTATTTAGAGCATTTCCAAAAATTTGTGAAAACAAGCATGGAAAATCCTGTTCTTCTTATAATGGATAACCATTGAATGATTGAAAAAGTATTGTACTTTTATCCATCCCTCCACACACATTACACATGATCCAAACACTTGATGCCAGTTTTTATGGTCCGCTGAATACAGCTTTCAATTTAGAATGCTCTAAGTATTTAAGGAACTACCGTATAAAAAAATATGCCCTTCCGAAATTGCAGAGCTTTTTAATAACACGTTCATTAGGGTAACTATTCCAGAAAAAGCTATAAAAGATTTTCAAGCTACAGTAATATGTTGTTATAATCCTAATGTTTCTATCGTAGAAGACTATAAACCACCTCGTCTTCAAAGCGCAATGGCACTAATGATCTTGCTAATGACGTCCCTATAATCCATAAATACCAGGGAACACCAACAAAAGATTTAACTTCAGCTCCTTAACCTCAAATTATTAGCTCAACAAAGAAAAGCGCAATACCAGAAAATGTTTTTCTGACGGCATATTGGCGCTCAAGGAGGAAGCTATAAAGTTGTTGATAGGAGAGTAAAGTTACCCAGGGAAAAGGTAAACAAGAAAACGTATAGGGACATAACTTCAAAAGATGAAGATAATGATGATGCATACAAGGACAAAGATGCAAATGGGACTCACATACAAATGTTTAATGTGCGGGGAGTTTGGGAAAAATGGAGAAATGTGATTTATTTGTAATTCGTGCTGGAATTGGGCTCATAAGGCGTGTACCAACACTGAAAGGAAAATATACATACACTGTGTGTCAGCCAAATGGAATAAATTAGCTTATAAATAAATTAGGAAGTATTCGAAAAAACGGTCGACCATGTCGATTAGTATTTATAGTTGCGCATTTTTTTCCATAAAAACTTTTTATACAGGGTGTATCAGATAACGGTGGTCAATACCAACTTGCTTATTTTAAATAGAACACCCTGTATATTAATTAATTTATAGATTTCTCAGATCATTTTATACATTTTTTGAATACAATGTCCTATACCCATCTTTGACTGTTTCGGAAATATTAAGTAAAATGGAAAAATTCCCATTTAATAAAGAAAATTATTTATTTGTCGAAAGTCGCTACCACTGTCTTAATACTTCTTGCCATTTAGGTCTTGGTAATGATAAACTAAGCAAAAACTATTTAAGCATTCTTTTTTATTGATATGTTAAAAAAAAAACAAAAAAATGTTTACTTTGGTTTAAAACGCCAATGTTTTATTGTTCCATGAGCGAAGTAGTTGCCAGTGCTATAGTCGTTTGAATTTCATTAACCGCAAGCCAGAAAAATGGTTCATTTAACAGAAATACACAAAATTACAATTATACAGATGATTGGCTATGGAGATAAGACACGGACGCAAATGAAAGTAGCTCGTTTATTTCACGAAGCATTTCCTGATTTGCCGCACATATCTCAAGGTACAATTGGTAAAATAGAGAAGCAATTCCACAAGCTGGGCCATGTTAGGAAGGTATAAAAAGAAGCTGCCAATGCAATAAGTGAGGATACCAAATTGGCTGTTATGCTTGAGTTTGAGGAACACCCACATACGTCTGTTCGAAAAGCAGCCCCAGTACTCGATATTAGCTATTCATCGGTTATTACAAGAAAACAAAATGCATCCCTATAAAATTATACACACGCAGGAGCTCATGGAACATGCTTTTGACAGGAGAAGGTATTTTTGTGAACAAATGACGGCCATGTTAGACAGCAATGTGATCCAGTTAGAACATGTTTTGTTTTCTGATTAGTGCACCTCTACTCTTCACGGTCATGCAAAATTGCCCCTATTGGTCTGGGGAAAATCCTCACTGGATAAGAGAAGTCAGTACTCAATACCCTGAGAAGGTTAACCTGTGGGCAGGAATTATTGAAGATCAGATCATAGGTCTCGTTTTCATAGATGGCAATTTGAATGGAGACAATTATTTAGCATTGCTCCAAAATAATGTAGTGCCAACGTTGGCCAACTTGTATCCTGATCCAGGAAACCCACAAGTACTAGCGAATATGATATGGTTTCAACAAGATGGAGTACCACCCCACTACCAAATCCATGTCCAGCAGTACCTCAACCAAATATTTCCAAATCGGTGGATAGGAAGGCGAGGATCGATGGAATGGCCACCACGATCCCCCGATTTGACGCCATTAGACTTTTTCTTATGGGGATAAGTGAAAAGTATTGTATACAAAACTAAACCCACTGACTTAGCTGACTTACGAAGACGAATAACACTTGCGATTAGATAGATCACATCTGAGATGTTGAGTAGCGTTAGAAGAAATTTCTATTTACGGTTAGGGTGTTGCCAAGACGTTCGTGGGGAGCATTTTAAACATCTCCTACATTGACAATATTGTTTAGATTTGTATTATTTAAAAGTTTTTGAATATGTTGTAGCGACTTTCGGCAAATAGATAATTTTCTTTTCAAAATGTGAATTTTTGCATTTTACTTAATATTTCCGAAACAGTCAAAGATAGGTATAGAATATTGAATATAAAAAATGTCTAAAATGATCTGAGAAATCTAAAAATTAATTAATATACAGGGTGTTCTATTTAAAATAAGCAAGTTGGTATTGACCACCGTTATCTGATGCACCCCGTATAAAAAGTTTTTATGGAAAAAACTGTGCAAATATAAATACTAATCGACGTGTTCGACCGTTTTTTCGAATACTCCCTCATTTATTTATTAGCTAATTTATTCATTTGGCTGACACACAGTGTATATGCGATGATTGCATTTAGGATACTTTTATGTATTCTTGAGTAATAGTAGCCTTATGTCATAATTACCCAACCTGTTGGGGTAATAATAGCCACGTAGAGTATTTTCTTTTTGGTTGTAAAACCCGTAGAATATTTTTTTTTTATTTTCGAATAACGATGAAAGTGCAAAATGCTCTTTTTCACTTACTACCTTAATCTGGAATAAAATATCATCCAAATAATTACAAAAATACTGTAGATAAAGCTTAGTGGGCCACTATTCCCCGGTCTCTATAACCTAATAGGTTATTTCACACTTTTAATGTTATTATTTTCGATTAAAGCTAGTCACGCACGAAAAGCTATACTATAAGACATAGTATAGCTAACTAGTGAAATATAATATATCTTAAAGTAAGTACGCGAATTTAAAATTCCAATAATAATCTGTTTTCTAGACTACCAAAAGGCATTTGATTGTGTGAAGTGGGAAGTTCTCTGGACAGTTCTTCATGAGATGGGAGTTCCAGATCATTTGGCAATATTAATTAAAAACTTATACGAAGATAACTCAGTTAAATGTAGGAGAAAAAACAAATTTGTTGTTAACAAAATAGAAGGAGGAGAAATATATTTAATTAATTAAATTAATAATTTAATTATAAAAAAAGAAAGTAAATTGGTTCAAGACTCATGAAATCAAGATCAAGTTTTAAAAGAGCGAGTTTTTCTTGCTCTACATGAATCCAGATACAACAGAAGAAAACGTACAGATAGTATATATATATATATATATATATATATATATATATATATATATATATATATATATATACTATCTGTACGTTTTCTTCTGTTGTATCTGGACACAGATAAACAACTATCCAAAGAAAAAATTAAAGATCTCAGAGAAATATTAAATATAGTACCACAAGATCTAAAACCATTTTATAATTTCTTAAGAACAGCTGGACCCTATTGATGATTGATAGTTTTGGAGTAGAAAATGTGGACTTTGATGAAGAGGATTAAAATTATTTGAAACACTTTTAAATAATATTAAAATTTTTAATTACCCATTATCAAAAATGTTGTCCTATAATTTGTAATCATAAAACATGTTTTATTATTAGTATGTAGGTTACTGTGTTAAGAAAACTTTTTAATATTGTTCTGAAGCTATTTTCTTGTGGCATTTTAAATTAATTACTATTTAAATGGGAATAAGAGCCAATTAAAGGTTAAAATACGTTTATTGACGTTTCAATTTCCACTTCGGAAATCGTTCTCAAAATACAAACATTAGTAAATTAAACAAATTTTGTTTTTTGTTACTTAGTGAAAAATTCTTCTAATAATTTAATTTTATCTGACTCATCTATATTGACAATTCAGACATACATTATACATTTTAAAGTAGATGACTTTAAAATTACTTTAATACTTAGTTAGTAATAATTAATACTTAGAACAAATAGAAAATGATATAACAACCTTAAAAATAAAAAACTGGAGAAAAAAAGCACGAAACAGATCGGAATGGAGAAGAATCCTAGAACAGGCCAAGACCCAAAAAGGGTTGTCGAGTCAGTGATGATGATGATGACTTTAAAATGATATTGCCAATATTGTTGAGTTGCATTCCTGGGACGACTTTACTTATAAGATAGTTCATTCGATTACATGAAATCAACTTTAACTTGAGAATATCCATCAGAAAAGATAATAACATGTAATTCGTCTTTAAAAAGACAAATACATGCCATGATGACAGTAAAATTCTCTTGTTAGTGATTCCATAGTAAATTATGAGGGAAAAACCAGGAAAAAACCTCATAATACTATCCCGACATGGTAAGTATTTGATCGTGCATTTAGTTTACCTTCAATAAACACCAAATTCCGATTTTATATGTTTGTTATTTAAAAAACATAAATGATGTATTCTCTATATGTTACTGACTTACCAATACTGGTATTTTCCTTTTAATAACTTCGTCTTTCAATATGGGTAACCAGATCCTACTACATTCTGCCGAGGAATTCGCGACACAATTGGTCTCATTTAGCATAATTAGAGCCGCTTCTTTGATTTTTCTCTTTTTACCATCCGTTTCTTTTAGGACTATATTTGAATCATTCCATTGAATCCTATGTTCATTATCCCATGCGTGTTTACATATTTGAGATTTATCAAATTCTCTATTTTTAATATAGGATTGATGTTCACTTATTCTAACATTTAATGGTCTTGATGTTTCACCTAAATAAAACTGATCCCATTCACAAGGTATTTTATAAATGCAATTCTTTGTCCTTTCTTGTTCATTGTTAGGTTTGGTTTTGGACAAAATAGATCTCAACGTGTTTGTTGTTTTGAATGTTGTTGAAATGTTGAATTTATTTCCTATCCTTTTAAGCTTTTCCGATAATCCTTTTATGTATGGTATTGTTATTTTCCTCGTATTATTCCTTGTATATGCTGTAGGATCTCGTTCTAAGTTGTTTTGTTCTATTCGATCGATTGTTGAAAATTCCTTATTTATAAACGATAAAGGATAATCATTTTTTAATAAAACAGATGTTAACAAATGTTTTTCCTCCAAGAATGAATTTTCGTTAGAAAATACTTGTTCTAACGAAAATTCATTCGTTTTAAATAACAAACATATAAAATCGGAATTTGGTGTTTATTGAAGGTAAACTAAATGCACGATCAAATACTTACCATGTCGGGATAGTATTATGAGGTTTTTTCCTGGTTTTTACCTCATAATTTACTATGGAATCACTAACAGGAGAATTTTACTGTCATCATGACATGTATTTGTCTTTTTAAAGACGAATTACATGTTATGATCTTTTCTGATGGATATTCTCAAGTTAAAGTTGATTTCATTTTGTAATCGAATGAACTATCTTATAAGTAAAGTCGTCCCAGGAATGCAACTCAACAATATTGGCAATATCATTTTAAAGTCGTCTACTTTAAAATGTATAATGTATGTCTGAATTGTCAATATAGATGAGTCAGATAAAATTAAATTATTGGAAGAATTTTTCACTAAGTAACAAAAAACAAAATTTGTTTAATTTACTAATATTTGTATTTTGAGAACGATTTCCGAAGTGGAAATTGAAACGTCAATAAACGTATTTTAACCTTTAATTGTGGCTTATTCCCATTTAAATAGTAATTAAGAAAACTTATTTTCTTGTATAATCTAAAAAGCAAAAAGGATTTATCCAACATTTTATTTTTTTTGCACAGAAATAATTTTGGTATTTGGTATAATATATAAAAATGGTATTTTTTTTAATTGTGTTGAAAAGGTAAGTCCAAATTTTACTGATATAATGGCATATCACAGGTATACTATAATAAAACATGTGATTTGCAACAGATTATAGAAGCTATTTACCTCAAAATCAGACTTGTGTGGATTCACTATTTTTGCATAACACCATCCAATTATGATGCTGCATTGCTTGCCAGGAATAGTAACATAAAAAAAAAACGATTTTGGGTAGTTAGTCATATAAAATGCAGAACAGAACGTGGAGAATTTGAATTATTTGAAGAACTAAGTGATGAGAAGTTTGTAAACAATTATAGAATGAAGAGATATAGATTTCACGCTTCCAATAACATGCTCCATTTTGCCCTTTTAATAAAATACAAACACAATAGTTAGGAGAAGTATAACGGGGAACAAAATATGCCCTAGTATAAATATGTAATATCACTCGAAGAGGTATGCTCGAGATATACTATATCGCGCATATAAAAATATATATTATCATTCCTTGTATGCAGGCGCTCTAATTACTATATTATAGTAATATATGAGATATACTATATATTATATTCTAGCTACCAGTGAGTGAGTAGCTTTTTTTTAAATGTAGTTCAAACACAGTTCGTTCGCTACTTCTTTGAAACTTATAAAATGGTACGTGCCTCAATAAAACAATTCAATTTTATTATTTTTCCTGGACGTTAAAGGGTTAAATTGTAATAATTTGGCTTCGTTTGTTTTGTTATATTTATGGTATGTTGCTATTTTCACTATTTTCTGTTATTGGACATGAATTTAATAAAACATTATTCAGTTCCTTCATATCGGACCAATCCATTAGTTGATTTTCAATTTTAAGTTTTCGTATGCAGCCCTTGAAGTTTGTAAGTGACTTTAACGTTCCGGTGGGAGCGTTATCTGAAACAAATAATAACAACTATACAATAAAATACTAAATACTATAAACTATATCATTATGTAGATATATAAGATATGCAGTTAGTGTATTGAAGGTAGATTATAAGTTATAGGTTTCAAAGAGGTTGTTTGAGCTGTAGACTTTTCCAAATTACGACCTAAAAAATCTTTTATGAATACGTTTGTAATAAAGTCGTCAGAGATTTGACCTACAAGCTGAACTTTGCTGAGAATGTCAATTTTGAAACGCCCACAAAGATGCAAATACAATTTCCAACTCCCACACCCCGGCTACCCTCTAAAACGCCCCCCCGTAGGGGGAGGGGGAAACGAACAAAATCGGTTTACCAGAAATCTGTATGCCGTAAAAAAATGTTTTCATTAAAAAATATAGCTGAGATAGTTTTGAATAAAAATGTTAATTAGCACTTTTTGTGTAGAATAAACCATTCTCTCAGAAACAACGCTGGGAGCGGCCGGTGATTTTCAATGTCAGTTGCGCGCGGGAAATAAATTTTAAATAAAACTCGACGGCTAAAATTCGATATCTTTTGATCAGTGTATCCTATTAACAAAAATCAAAACGCGTTTTAAAGGTGAAAAGTGTAGCTTGTGTATATAAAGGGGTTAATTAAATAAACGTTTCGCGATTTTTGCCATTTTTTACGTTTCTCATGAGATCAATAAAATTTGTCACTTCCATTGACCAGTCACCATGAAATTTCCATGTGTATGTTATATTGTGGATAAAATAAAAAATGTGTACGGACTTTTAAAATAGTTATCAAGCTTACCTGGTAATCCTCCAACGTACAATGGTGCCTCCATTTCATCCATGGTAGAATTGATATCGCTCTGGACCCAACTTTTTCTGATACCATCAACGTTTACTGTTAATTCAGAACTTGAATATAACGCCGTTACGTTGTGCCATTTATTATTACATAAAGCAATATCGGAGTTGAGGTTGTTAGTTACGTTGGTAATAACTCCATTGCCCAAGTTTACTGCCATAACTATACCACCATTTTGTAATTCTATGGATAACGCGGGATAGTCTCCCTGGTTAGAAACACTTAGTAATATACCGTTTTGTTCTGACGTCCTAAATTCAAAGCTGAGTTCTAACATTTCGCTGATTTGAAAATCTTCTTCTAAAAAATAAAAATAATATTTACATTAGGCTAAATAAGACAGAATAAAATCATATGAGACCATCATATGAAAATGATGTTGACGTAGAGCTAAAATTTAATCGGAATTGCCAACAGAAATGGAATGTCCATAAATCCTATTTTCTATTCTGTGATTTGTTTGGCCTATATATGTAAAGGTGGATGATGAGAGTTGGCATGCAAGTAACGATTGGTATGGATGGGTTTTCGATAAACAGTCTGATGAAAACCTTGGGATTGGTTTTCTTTATGAAAACGTCAAGAAACGGTAGGAATGAATCAGTTTCCACTTCCATCGTAAACTGGATACTAGGATGTATACCATTAAGATTGGTTTGAAAAGACACCCAAGCATCCCTGCCGTGGGGTCAAATGACGAATGTATCGTCAACATATCGTAGCCAAAATGTGGGTTTGAGCATTGATGTGGATAGTGCTTGGGTTTCAAAGTCTTCCATAAAAATATTGACAATTACTGAAGAGATAATGGGAAGCCCATTGGGGCACCATTTATTTGTCTGTTAAATTGATTTTGGAAGATGAAATAAGTGTTGGACATACAATATTTAATGAGAGATAAATAGTCTTTCTGGATACTGTATTTAATTTTCAGAATGTTTAGAGCTTCGTCTATAGGAATATTTGTAAAAAGTGAAACGATATCAAAACTTACGATAGCACAATAAAAGATGAAAACAGCTGAAAATGCTCTTGCACACTGGTTAGAAACGAAAGCTTTCTCTATAAGAAGATACATAGAAGATAGCCTTGAGGAGGAGCTCCATTGATAAAACTAAAAACTTAATAAGTGAAAATAGTAAATTATATTAAGATGCCACACGAAAATAGCTTCTGAACAATATAACATTCTATTGGGAACTGGGAACTAAATAACGGGTAAATGGTTAATCAACAATATTGTGATTTGAAACATGCGGACAGTTCTTTCAATCAGTGTTTAACTTACCGTTGTTTTTATAATATCGACTGTTAAATTTCTGTTCGATTGCTCCGTATGAATTTTTTTACTCATAGTATATTCAAGTTTTACTCACACTATACACATTTTGTTAATTTGTGTTTTATTGTGAGGTAAGACAAAATAAAAGTGGATATAAAAATGGCATAAGTAAACAAAATTAAAAATTAAGCAAATAGGTACTGTGTGACACTGGTATCCTAAGGACAAACATTATTTGAGGCCATTATTTGCAAAACTTGCTCTTTGCTCGAAAGTAATTTTTTCGGAAATCGAACAAAACGATTAAGGCCGAGTAGTGTTTAGTGTTTAGCTCACAACGTAAAGAATTTTATTAATGTTGCTAATGAGTTTTTAGCAACAGAAATTAAAATTTTCTAGCCTAAAATACTTACAGAATTTTAGAAAAATCTGTAAACCCAAAATTAATTAGGTTCACCTTGGACTGGAACATTGTTGCCTTTTTTGTAAAAACTAAACCACTTTGACTTATTAAATTCAAAGTGCCACGAACTAGGCAGCTTAATAACTCGTTTTGTTTGTGTCCTCCAATTAAACACATCCCAATTTTCCGTACAGTGGAATGTTTTGATTAAATCTTCTTAGCCACTAATGTCCACGACAATAGGCATTTTTTAATGCCTTTTTCTATAAAGCCGAAAATACGATCAGGCGAAATAAAGGAATGACCAATAAGCCAACATTGCCATCATATTCGAATTTTTGTTTTGTTCGCGGCAACCATCAGCGAACAAACGTACTCTTTCTATGTTGACATCAAAATCAAAATTCTTTAGAGCATGTTGCAAAGCTGACGATATTGTATTAGAATTTTTTCGAGAGTCAATTTCTGTCTACACGTAAGAAACCACATTTGTTGGTCTTAGTTTATCGAAATAAGTTCCAGCAACAACTGTAAAGTTATTATAGTTTATTTGCTGGCTGAAATATGCTGCTTGAGCAGGCAGTCTAGGCAGTGCTAAGTTTTTTGGGCAGTCGAACGAAAAGTAAGTTGTGTTGGGTTTTGGATTTTTATGGAGTTTAAAAAAAGCCTTTGCTTTTACGATATGAACACGATGCTCAGTAGCTAACTTTTGCCGAACAGCTAAAGAAGTTGCTACTTTCAATTGCTCCTTTGTTCTCAAGCAAGTGTAACAACAGTCAGTCAGCGGAGTTCCAAAAGCGATGTTGTAGTTAACATTCACATACTTTCGAAAATAACTAAGCTTCACATGCATAGGCTGAGGCACTCTTCGAAGATAATGCTCGAAAAGTTTTTTAACCCAGATATGCCTGAAGTATAATAAATTATACACCACAAATATCTTTTAACTTGATTATCTATAAGGATCATATTTCTTGATAACCGCCTAAATACTTTCAGTATGTAGTAATCAACCATAGAGTGTAGTTGTGAATTCCTGGCTTTGAAATATTTGGCGATAATATTGTGATAAAGTTTACAGTTTTTATAACATGGCCGAATTCGGAATACGATTTGCTAAGTACGTAAATATTTGTTATAATGTATACAAAAAAATATTCTTTTTGTGTTTACTTGTAGAAAACACATTTATATTTTAATTTAGATGTATAAATTGGATAAATTATTATTTTATAACAAGAGTTAGGCCATTTGATTTTAGTGTACAAAATAAATTGTACGACAGGAAAATACCATACTATTTATTTTTAGGGGCTTCTCATTGGAGGATGCGCTTAGTATGTTAGAAGATGAAAAAAATTTAGTAGCAAATGTAGATAGTAATACTTTGATGCCTCCAATAAATGCATGTGATGTCCCAACAGACGAAGACTCTGGTGATGAAGATATAATGTTGATGGATATAATGGAATGGATGGATGGAAAATAATGCGGTGACGCATTAGTAACCGATTATCAAGATAATATTTTATTACCAGAGCATGGAGAAAAAATAACAGTTAAAGGGTCTAAGAAAAAAAAATCTACCACTGGGTAAAAGAAGACATTCAGATGGAAGACCAATGTATCATTGTAAACGAACTTCCAGAACAACATGATTCTAAGATTCACCTTGAATGGTTTTCCCTTTTTTTATGAAGAACTCATACATCTGATAACGTCAGAAACTATCGATATGCTTCACAGAAGAATCGCCAACAAGAAGTTCGAGAATATGAAGTCAAAGCTTTTCTGGGAACTCCCATATTGAGTGGGTATGTAAACATTCCTCGCAGGAGAATGTTTTGGCAACGTGACAGAGATGCTAACAATCAACTTGTGACAGAAGCTCTTACGAGAGATAAATTTGAATTTATTATATCAAATTTTCATCTAACAGATAACTGTACCTTAGAACAAGGAGATAAATTTGCAAAAGTCAGGCCTTTGTTTGTAAATTTGAATAAGAAGTTCATGAAGTACGGACCTTTAACGGCAACGCATTTTGTAGATGAAGCAATGGTTCCGTACTTTGGAAGGCATTCATGCAAACAATTTATACATGGTAAACCCATCAGATACGGTTACAAATTATGGGTTGGTACATCACGCCTTGGCTATATTTACTTTTTTGAACCATACCAAGGATCATCAACTAATATTAGTAAAATTTATACCGATTATGGAGTCGGAGCAAGCGTCGTATTAGAATATTTTGATGTGTTAAGGAAAAAATGTCCAAATGAAAAGTTCCACTTGGTTTTTGATAACTTTTTTACCTCTATTCCCCTTATGGAAAAACTAAGAGAAAAAAGCTTTTTAGCCACTGGCACGGTTAGAGAAAATCGTTTTCCAGGAGTAGGTACACTTACAAAATTCAAAAATTATGAAAAAAGAAAAGAGAGGGACATATGACTACAGAAAAATTGCTGATCAAAATATAATTGCAGTAAAATGGCATGCCAATAATTTAGTAACGCTCTGTTCAAACTCAGCAGGACTTCAACCAATTCATCTTGTAAAGTGGTATTCACAGAAGGAGAAGAAGACGATCCAGGTATAAAACAAAATAGAGAATCTTCCTCTGTAATACTAGTAATATTTATCATTTCAGGTAGAACAACCGCATCTCGTACATGAGTATAATGTAAACATGGGCGGAGTAGATCGTAGTGATCAAAATATTAGTCTTTACCGCATTTCTATTCGCGGCAAAAACTGGACCAGTTATCATTTAGAAGACGCATTGCAACATCATTGTTACGACAAAATAAAAAACCTACTTCGTATTCTCGAGGTCGTCCATCAGCCAATGAAAACATTGATATTCGCTATGATCGACTAGACCATTTAGTAATTCCACAGGAAAAACCAACTCGATGTGGTTTGTGCCACGATAGAGCAAAAATGAGGTGTTCAAAATGCAACGTAGGCTTACATGTTAAATGTTTAGTTTCATACCACATACCAGTTTTTGTTAATTGATATAACACGTAAATTTGGAGAAAAATATTAAAAAATATTTTGATGTAGGTTTTAGGCATATCTGGGTTAAAATTCAAGTCACATGGCAAGTAGACTATGACTCTGGAGACTCTATACATGTTATGGATCATATAAATTTTTTAATGTAGTTTCTTTTTTCATCATTTTTTGGACCCAATCTATTGCCACTTCCATGTTTCCTGGGTAGCTCCCCAGTGATAAAAAAATTTCTTATAATTCTTTGTATGCGGTCCTTGCTTAAATTTGTGATTCCTACAAACGACTTGGCACATACTTTAATCATCTTACCCTCACTCAAACGTACATGGTATTTTATGGATACTGCAGCATGATTAGATTTCCCTCTTTTTGGTTTATGTTCCTTACAAGCCAATATCAGAAGGTCTTGTTTACTTTTATCTTTTGACTGATAAAGGTAGGCATGAAAATCTATCACTTGCTTCATCGTGAGTGTGGTACAATAATACGACAACTTTTAATAAACTTTTCTGTAGCCCTGCCCAACGTTAAAACGTGAAAAACAAGTGAAACTGCATAAAACCTCAAACTATTGTCGCAGAAGTCTAAAATAATAAATTTTAATATGAAGCACTTACCTAGCAAGTTTATGTACATTCCTTTTATGTGTTTCTGACCGAAGAACTTTTTTGCGTCCTTTTTCCTGTGGACTAGGTTTACAAAAAAAACCATTTTCAGTTACTAACTCCATAAAAATAAAAAAACTGTTCCTAATTCGCCAAAATACAACTGTTTCATCGCTTGAATAATTATAAACTACTGAAAATTTATTTCTTCAACACAACCGGCAAATTTCATTGGTGGTAGAGCTAACAGCGAGTTTTGCAGGTAAACATTCAAAGCAAAGAGCGAGTTCTGCTAATAACTGTAATTTTCTCGACAGCATTTGTATGCTAAATAACGAGTTTTGGGAAATTCTGATTATATCATTCGATTCCTATTTAAAATTAAAATAAACTTCTCAAAAAAAAATATTTTCGAAACTTTTGTCGATTAGCGAATTTTGCAAATAATGGCCTCATTTACAATATACTAAAAAAATGAAAGAATCCGAAATTATGAAGATATTGGTTAAATGGAATGCGAATATTGTCAAATATTTTAACGATAGCCAAACATATCAGATTAAAAAATATAAATAAAAACTACTGGTATTATTTATCTAAACATAAATTAAGTTTACATTTAAGTTATCTTTAGTAGATAAGCGTATGTTTCAATTATTGTAGGTACTTACTGTATATAGCATATGAGTCTCCTCCAAAGTAAGCGCCTTCTTCAACGTTTGAAAAGCACAATGTTATATTAGAACTCTGTACGTTTTTGTTATTTCTTAAAAATTGCTGTTCGTTGTTAATTTCCAGTGACCTCATGCAACCTCTGAAGGGAAGCAAACGACTCATCTAAAAAAATTCGAAAATGAAATCGCAATTTTCATTACCGCTAAATCGGCATTTTGAAATGTTGTTTTGTTGAAAAAAGAAAATACAATATAATTACTGTTTTCTAATTTGCAATTATACACATATTATTTGACCTATCGGAGGATTCAGTATTCTGAATATGAAATAGAAACAATATTTTGAGATTTTTGAATTTTGGAACAAACTATTCTTTTTTCCAAAATTCAAGGGTCTTTGCAAAAGAAATATCGCTTTTAAAATGAATTATTTGCCATAAAAATAAATTCTTAGACTATAATTTTTGTTTTTTTTTGGGCTTTCTCTCCCAGTAATTGACTTTTAATTAATTTTATGTATAGTTTATAAGAAGAGAGTTTTAATTATATTATTTGTAGATTTGTACATATTTAAATTAAAAATTTGAATCACAATATTTTTTCTAAAAAGATTCAGTTATTAAAAGTTAAAATAATATTTTATTTTCTTCAAAAAAATTTGTAAAACGCAAAAATTTAATGCTATTCTAAAACTACTCCGCATCTACACATGAAATATTCTAAAGTTTTGTTTGCCCCACTCTTTCATATTTTAGAAGCAGTAATAGCGCTGACATGACCGCTCCCTAGTGGTACAAATCAGGAACTAAAATCTTGATCAACTTCTGTTTCTTTTCTATAACATGTGTATAACCTTTGCCGAGACTAAAAATGACAGTGAAAGATCCTTCTATAAGCGTCTCTATATTCTTTGGTGATATATTGAAGTGAGAATGAAAGTTAAAAAACTTTTATATAACTTTGATGATCATGGCAAGATAAGTTTTAATTACATATAACCGTGGTAGTAAACGAATCTGCTGATGATGTAGTGGTGAGCGCTGGATAAAGAGGCAGGCAAGCTGGGCGACCGTCTGTCAGATTTTGAGGGGCGCCGATATAAAAATAAAATATTTTTTTTACGTTCAACGTACTATATGGAGTTGAAGCTTGGACACTGACGCAAGCCACAGAAAAGCGGATTGAGATGTGGATCTACAGGAGGATACTAAAAATATCGTATGTTGACCATGTTACCAACGTTGAGATCCTACAGCACATGAGAAAAAAAACGTGCTTAATTTAGTGAAACAACGTAAGCTTGAGTACCTCGAGAAGAAAAATATCGAATTCTTCAACTAGTTATGCAGGGTAAAGTATTTGGCAGGAGAGGACCGGGACGCCGTCGTATTTCGTGGTTAAAAAACCTCCGACAATGGTTTGGGATGACCTTCGCGGAGCTGTTGAGCAGTCAACAAAACCATGATAGTCTTGATGATCGCCAACATCCGGACCGGATAAGGCACTAAAGACGAAGAAGAAGATCAACGTACCCGTAAAGCGAAATATTTTAGCACTATTTTAGATTGTATTCCGATATTAGTTATAAGGAACAACTTTCATTTGAGTTAAGTTTTGTAGATACTAATGAAAGCTACTTAAAAATCAAGGAGCATTTTATTAGCTACCAAGAAATTGAAGAATCAATAGGCTCCTCATTATATAAGATAATAAAACAGTTAATGAATAATTTTCAATTAAACTTTCATCGAAATCCGTCCCCTTACGGACTATTTACAATACAAGTTTATAAAGAACTTCGTTCCAGAAGAAGAAATATGTTATGACGAAGCTATGGTTAGGTACTATGGGAAGAATTCTTGTAAACAGTTTATAAGGGGAAACCCAATCAGATTTGGATTTAAAACATGGTCGCTAAACAAAAGACGGTTATCTAATTAATTTTGATATATATCAGAAAAAGAACCCAAAAACCAGCGAAAGAGAAGAACAATTATATGAAAAAGCTACTGCTCCACTGCTAAACAGATTGCGTGGGTTACCCACAAATAAAAGGAGTTTATCATATAAACGAGATATAAGCGAGAAAATGGTATATGCAGCACCGGTACTATTCGCGAAAATCGTTTACCTAAGAGTATACCTTTATCTTCGAAAACTGATTTTCAAAAACAGGCAGATCGGGGTGATTGTAATGGCGTTATTGAACGCAACAATGGCATAATGTTTGTACGTTGGTCCGACAATAATATTGTTGCTGCTGCGTCTACGTCTCATGGCATGCAACCAATGACACTTGTATAAAGGTTTTCTCAACAAGAGAAGAAAATTATTCAAGTGTCTCATAGGAAAATATAACTCATCGATGGGAGGGATATAGTAACCTTACAGGATTGGTATTAGATCAAAAAATGGTGGTGGCTATTATTTACATGGTTACTAGACACATCATTGGAAAACGCTTGGCATATTTATAAGAAGTCCGGCAATTGAGTAAAATAAATCGATCTTCGCAGAGATATAGCCACTTCATATCTTATGAAGTATGGCACAGAAGCTAAAGGTGCAGGTTGACCGAAACAATCAATTTCAAGCAGTTTCGGTAGTCGCACCAGCGACACCGTCAGATTTGACAGACAAGATCACATCTTGATAAACATTCCGAACAAGAAAAGACAGATGTAGAAAGTGTGACTTGGGTTTGTGTATTGATTGCAATAAGCCGTTTCATACAAGATAATTCTCTATACATCTGTAAAACATAGTTTATGCTTAACACATTCGCGACCAACCGTCACACATGTGTGACGGTGAAGTTTTCGTAAGGACTGCTGACACATATGTGTGACACTGAACTTACGTGATGAAATGTAAAATAATTTTAGCACGGTTTATCACAGTGGGTCTAAATTTGGCCACAGTCCACCTAAACAATCCTTCTTTCACACGCTATGGCTGGGTTGTGATTTGGACGTTTAAAAAAAGAAGAAATAACCTGTAAATTTATGGAACGTAAATTTATAGAATGAAAACGTCGAATATGAAAAGTATCGTAATTGTGTATAATTTAGAAAGGTAATATAAGAATGTAACTTACTTATACACCGTGTAATAACTTATTATTTATTTTAGACGTATTAACAATGTCAAAACGACATCTAAGTACACGAGACCTTCAATTAGAGACCGAGATGGCTAGTAGGGAAGTTAGTGAGTACAGAAATGCCGAAAATATTGAATATGAATTCGAGGAGGACCATAATGATGAAATGTTTTATTCTAGTGGAAGTGAATATTCTCCTTCTCATTCTGGAAGAGAGACTGAGGATACTAGCAATGATGGGGGAGAGTCGAGCAATGACGGCGGTGAGTTGAGTAATGATGAGGGCGAAGCGAATGATGCAAATGAAAATGTGGTACAAGAAAATGATGAGGCGGACTGGCTTGATGTAGAGGAAAATATTGAGATACATCAGTTTACTGAACAAGAAAATATAAAAGTAGAAATTCCTGTTGATGCAACACCTATACAATATTTTTCATTACTATTTGATGAAGAGCTTTTGATAAAAATCGTAGAGTGAACAAATCACAGAGCTGCTTCACGCAAAGAAAACCCTACTTTAAAAAAATATTCCTTTTTAAGACGCTGGATGGATATAAATATTGACGACTTAAAAAAATTTTTGGGTCTCTGCATATTAATGGGAAACATTAAACTCCCCTCCTTACGTTTATACTGGAGCACAGATCCACTATATCATTTTTCAATATTTGGAAAAACTATGCCCAGATCAAAGTTTGAAGCTATTCTTCAAAATATTTGTTTTTACAAGCCGGAAGACGTAGAAGTTCAAGATCGACTTTACAAAATTAAAAACGTTACGAGTCATATTATAAATAATATCTCTAAAGTTTACTATCCAGGAGAGAACTTAAGTCTTGACGAAGCCCTCTTACTGTGGAGAGAGCGGTTAATATTCCGACAGTATATGCCAAAAAAAAACTAGTAAATATGGAATAAAAATTTATGAGATTACTAGCTCTGATGGATTTTTACTAAATTTCCTAATCTAGAGCGGCAAGGGGACAGTAGTAAATGAAAATGGGCATGCGTTTGAAGTAGTTCACAGACTTGTTACTGAATACTTAGAGAAGGGGCACACTATCTACATGGACAATTATTACAATAGTTATGAGCTTGCCAAGTTTTTACATGAAAAGAAGACCTACGTTTGTGGAACATTAAGAAAAAATAGAAAAAGTAACCCAAAGAGTGTTGTTATAAAAAAATTAAAGAAAGGAGAAGTCGTATGGCAAAGAAGAGGTCCAATCATAGTATTAAAATGGAAAGATAAGAGAAATGTAATAATGATTTCATCCAAGCATGGTTCCGAAATGGTTGAAGTTGAAAATCGTAGAGGCCAGAAAAAGTTGAAGCCAGTAATGATTCGTGACTACAATTCCTTTATGTCGGGAATTGACAGAATTGACCAGATGACATATTATGGCACACCACGAAAACTTCTGAGATGGTACACGAAAGTTTTCTTTCACTTACTAGATATTTGCATGTGGAATGGCAACTGGTTGTTGAATAAAAATAGGAACACGTCAAAGAAAACAAGGATGTCGTACCTTCAGTTTAGAGAGGAAGTGATCAAACATTTACTGGGACAAACAGAACGGCCAAGCAGAAAAAAAGTTGTTGCGGCACACAACTTGAAAAAAGAAAATAAGCGGAAAAGATGTCGACAGTGCAGTGCAACCAAGAAAAGGGCTGTCAACTGGTACACATGCCAGGAATGTAAGGGGAGTGATGGACAGCCCATTGGGTTATGGCTACACTCTGTTTTGCTGCACAGTGGCACAGAAAAGACAATTAAACTTATACAATATGTTTTATTTTTTATTGGAAGTAATTTTTAGTTTTGTTAATATTGAATAAATAAATGATTTTTTATAAGTAGTAGCTAAAAATGTTTATGTCACATATTTGTGACACTTGGGTTATGTTCAAATTTTTATTACTATAGACCAGTGTCACATATGTGTGACATTATCCAAAACATTTTTTTTATAATCCTTGTTCAATTATAATACTCCTCCCCAAAAATGGTGGATTTCATGTTTAACCAAAATCAGTTTGACTGGACAGACCTAAAAATAGGTTGGTCGCGAATGTGTTAAATATATAATTTAATATACCTTTAGCATTTTTCCTTATTTTATTCCTTATGTAACAGCTAATAACTTTTTTCAGCTAATTTTTGTTTTGGAAATAAGCTCAGAAACTTGAATACAGGACTCATACGAACAATAATTTACCAGAAAATATATGATTTTCCAAAAATATAATAATTCAGCATATTAAGGGTTAATGGTTATTTAGGAGGAGTTAATGAACGTCTGATGATACAGATAATTAATGAATTAGAATAATTAATTGATGAATTTCAAAAACATCTGTATTATGATATTAAAACTTACACGTCGAGAAAACAACTATATTGTAAACTAAGTTACTTACCAAATCTGGAATTTCAGTGTATTCTGAATTTTGCGCAACTCCTCCGAAATAAATTTCATCTTTGGGTTTTAGCCTAATATTAATTCTACTTGGTTTTGTATCTTTGTCGAGGAAGATTGTAAGCTTTTTCATTTTTCTACTTAATCGAACATGATGCCAATGTCCATCGTTAATTCTTGTTGAACTTATCGGCAGAGTTTTTAACTGTTTCTTTCTACCTTCAATATTAAGCTGCAATTGACCGTCTTTTAACTCCAACAGGATATAATTTTTTCTCTTGTTACTCTGCAATATTAACAGACATATTAAAAATATAATTACAATTTAATTTAATCTATACATTATTATTATTGTTATATGTTTACCATAAATATGCAAGGATAAAAAGTGTTCTGTAAATGTCGCCAGATAGTAGGAACCCAAACAATTGTTCGGGTGTAACAACTCATTGGAGCGAGGTGTATTAACTCGAGTAAAAACAGGAGGATAGGGGCACAACTATCAGCCAAATGCTCTTCATGTGGGAGTCCTGGGTAATAGAACTCCAACATGGTTTCCTAACTGAATCAAACTCAGGACAGCGTATTGTCGCTATGATCCTGTTATCTTAACGTGGTAGTAGGAACCAGTGCAGATTCTCATTTTAATACCGCTTTAACCAGAACGGTGTTGACACCGATCATATCATGATCGGTGTCAACACAACATATTGTTGAGAATATTTTGTCAACCATTTCTATTACATCATACTATGTAATTTAAGTAAATAATAATTCAGAAATACTTGTCTATTTCTTTGTTAACTAATTAATACAATACCCACATTATAGCGGGAAAAACTGACATCAAACGAGTATGAACTAAACATAACCACAGTTAACCGGGAGTGTCTACTGTTAGCACTCAGAAGTTGAACACTACACCACACTCCTCCTCACTAATCTTACGGCTTACCTATCTTTTACAAATCTAAAATTAGTCTAGGTTTTGGAACCCTAGAACAACGTCTTATGACAAGTGGTCTTATCGAACTATAACTCTTTTTTGCCGGTTCGAAATGATCATTTTCTGAATTAAGATTATTGCTAATAAAATGAGTATCAACAGTTTCTATTGCAATTTCCGTGTTGTTTAATGAATCAGTTTTTCGAATCGGCAACATCTGAGTAACATTTCTTACAAGGTCGCCTTTCTGTGTTTTTACTTCATACATTACATTACCAATCGGCTCTACAACCTTCCCTTCCAACCAATTTTACTTACCGTCATACATTGAAACTTGCACATGATCATCAGGCAAAAACTGCTTAACAGTCTTTGAATTATTATTCTGTCTTGAAATCAAAACAGAATCTTTAATTATAGATAAACGAGTTGTCAATGCTCTTCCAAACATAAGTTCACAAGGAGCTTTGCCTGTTGATATGTGTGGAGCTCTTCTACAGCTTGGTCATTACTGGCTGGGTGGTATGTAGCAGTGCAAATATGCCTTAAATTGTTATTTTTACAAAAATTACTGAATTTCTCTGAAATCCACTGAGGCCCATTGTGACTGCTGTAGTTTTAGACATTCGATCTACTTCTGGCCATTTAGAATGTGAATAAACTACTACTAACCACATAAAGCCTAAAAATGGACCACCAAAATCAAGGTGATTTTATTTCAGATTTATTTCTTACTTGTAAACAACCCTTAGAGTTCTGAGTAATAGACTCAATATCTCAGTAAATATTTGACCATCCAGAATATTTAACATTTCACCTGACAAGACGATGTACGGTGGACGCCTACGCAGAAATGCATGGCACCTTAAGAAGAAGAATTTGACCACTAGAAGTAACTCTTAGCTAAAGCTTTCATTTGAAAAGAACCAAGGTGTCCCACATGTAATTCAGACGTTGCTGATTCGAAAAACTGATTCATTAAACAACAAGGAAATTGCAACAGAAACTGTTGATACTCATTTTATTAGCAGGAATCTTAATTCAGAAAATGATAATTTCGAACCGGCAATAGAGACTGATAGTTCGATAAAAACCTAGAAAAATTTTAGTTTTGTAAAAGATAGGGAAGCTGTAAAATTAGTGGGGAGGAGTGTGGTGAAGTGTTACACGTCTGAGTGCTAACAGTAGACACTCCCGGTTAATTGTGGTTATTTCTGATATAATCTAAAAATATTAAGTATTTCTGAATTATTATTTATTTAAATTACATAATAAGAAGTAATAATTGGCGACGAGGATATGACGAGTTACGTCCTTATTAAGTATCCATGTGCAGTGAAGTCTGTTTTACGTAGCAGTCTTATTATTTTCAACCGGTGCGGTGTCTCTCCTATTTATTAATATGTCGGAATACGGAGAGGAGAAATCTTTGGCCCTTCAGGCAACCCAGGTATACCAATTAGTGAATTCCTTAGGAAACTTACATATGCCAGCGTTCGATAGTACTAAGTCAACGTGGAAAGTTTATACTCAGGTTTTCAAGAACAAAATAAAAGTGTATAATATTGAGGAAGATAAATGGCCCCAGTATTTGTTAACCTATGAAGGGTTTGACATTATGTCATTATTAACAGAGACCTATAAATTCATATTAAGGGTCCAGAAAGGGTCAGAGAGTATCACGGAATATGTGACTGCTCTAAAATCTTTGGCGAGAACGTGCAATTTTAACAAAAACGAGTGTAAACTAAACAACCACAATTCACCGGGAGTGTCTACTGTTAGCACTCAGACGTGTAACACTACACCACAATTTCTAGGCTAAATTCGGAAATACTAAAGACGCGCCGTTTGTTCTTCCTAGCTGATAATTACTATATATAGGAACTTGGAAATAAATAAAACAACTTGTGTGTTCTTCCATCTTATAACTGAATCTAGATTCCATTCTAGATTACCAATCGTAATCAATGGAGAGGTTGTAAATAATATTCGATACGCAGACGACACTGCACTAGTTGCAAAAACAGTAGAAGAATTACAACGATTACTTATAAATATAAATATTGCCTGCAACAATTATGGCATAAGTATCAATATAAAAAAAACCAAGTATATGGTCTTCAGTAAGAACATGACACAACCAACACACATTAGTATAAACGGCATTCAAATTGAAAAAGTATCAAGTAATAAATACTTGGGGACTTCAATAATCGAAACTGGAGACCAAAACAATGAAATAAAAAGACGTATCGAAATTGCCAGGGCTACCTACATAAAGATGAGAAAATTCTTTTACAACAGAGATATAAGCATCCCTCTACGATTAAGAATGCTAAGGGGCTACGTATTTAACACGGTATTTTACGGTGTAGAGGCCTGGACTCTCAAACAGAACAACATAAAAAATATTGAAAGTTTCGAGATGTGGTGCTACCGTCGATACTGAAAATAAGTTGGGTTGAAAGAGTCACAAACTTTGAAGTAATGCAAAGGATAGGAAAATACCCAGAAATTTTGTCAACGATCAAACGAAGAAAACTCGAATATTTGGGTCACCTGATGAGATGACATAAAAACAACATTAAAACTGTAGATGCTTTTTCTTATCTGGAAACCATCTGTTCTACAGTGGTCGTAAGGCAGCCAATTGGCTTGTACATATTCCATTAACAAATTGTTAAGCAAGCTTTCTCATAGCAAGAGTAAGCTTTGCGGAAGTGATCTAACTGAGCTAAAGGTTCACCTTTAGAAAATTGAGACATATTTTGGGAAGAGACCGAGTCGCCTCTCTGCTCGTTCTCTTTATACTTTTATTTGCGGACTCAGAAGAATCATTCATTTGTGAGTTCTCTTCCGGACCACCTCTTCTTGTCTCTAGTCCATTTTATTTCCTGAAGTTGGGACGAAATATTTTCAGGCAAGGCAGTGCGGCCATACTATACCATAATGGTATACTCCTCCAGAGTTCTCCAAATCTCTGGGGCTTTATTTGGGCAATATTTTTCTATGCCATGCATCTCCTGTGTACGATGGTGAGATTGGAGACCGCAGTAGTCGCCGCATCAATGTCATCGTATTATCAGTCAGTGGTGGCACGGCTGTCTCGTGATTTTCCGATTGAGCATGGTGTATGTGTGTGTGTGCTATGTTCAATTAACAAATTTATAGTTAGCGACATAGCTGCAGCTGCTACGTCATGTTCTCACTTGATCCGAGGGTGTTTATTTGGTTATATCAAATGAATTGTAATTCTAATTACAACTTTCTAATTAGTAAACAATACTTATGGCTCAGCTACGTAACAAACTGATGCGGCGTACCTAATATCAGCCCTATAATAAGAACGGAAGAAGGATCCCTAAGTCTACAACCAACACAAACGCTTTCAGCGCTACAGCGTAGAGACCAAAAGAAGAATAAGTAGATATTTTTATAGACTTTTTTACATCGGAGACATCAAAAATTAAAATATGCCACTAACGAGCATACTAAAGATTCTGACTACTAACTAATAATATCATTACTTACAGCAACAAATATAACACCGTTTGGATATAAAGTTCTAAAATCAAATTGCATTGTGAAGTTTGTCCTCCAAAATTTTGTTTTAATGTAGGTGTAACTATTAGGTTTGTCTCCAAACTTTATGGCATCCTGTTCGATATCGGTATTATCAAACTCTGTACATCTTTCAGTATTCTGCATTGTATTTGCCATACTTAAACTTCGCATTTGCGGTTCAAATTCCTTCAAAGGTTCTTCCCTCCCAATAGTAGCGTTCCCGAACTTTTCCACTGTAGTATTATCGAATGAAAGACCCCTAAAATATAGAAAAATCGTTCTAAATATATTTCATAGTTATATTGTTTATAACGTTTAACACAATTTTACAAAAAATAACAATGTGTTACAGATCGGGATGTTTTAGAGTCTTTTCACCCCTAAAAAATAAAAAGCATACAAGGGCACAACATCAGTTTTAAAATGAAGGGTACGTACAACCTAAAGGTGTGTAAAGGGGCAGTGAAGCACAATACATGATTCCGTATCCTGTTAGCATCACTCAAGTTGGTACACACCGGTAACCTGAGCAAACCCACTGGAGATTGGGTAACCAAACACAGTGGAAGGTGGGGTCAGGGCTGACGAAGAAGAGAGCCTTGGTCCTTCGATGAATAGGGGGTTGAGCGAAGGGCTAACAACCCTTCCCTGTAAAACTCAATTGTTGCGAATACAATGGCTAATGAAACAAACGGACGGATCTAACAATGACGAACTCAGCAAAGAAAAATGAACATGGTTATGGATTTAAAATTTGGAACCTGGAATGTGCGAACCCTCCTAAAGGCAGGAGCTATGATAAGTATGGCAGAAGAAATTGAAAAATACGGGGTTGAAATATTGGCACTGCAGGAAATAAGATGGAATGGCCAGGGAGAAATTCGTAAAAATAAGTTCTCACTATACTACTCTCGACATGAAATGAGACAACGTGAAAGAGGAGTAGGGTTTATAGTAACCATAAGACTGCAAAAAGCCATTATCGCATTTACACCAATATCAGAGAGAATTTGCACCATAAGACTTAAAGGTAAAACTGCATGAAGACGAGGTTGAAAGATTATATGGAGAACTTCAGGAAGTATGTGATAAAATCCAAAGACACGATGCTGTTATAACATTAGGTGACTTTAATGCTAAGCTGGGGAAAGAAGAAACTTTCGTAAACATATTTGGGAAACATAGTTAACATAATGAAATCAGTTAAAATGGATTGAGGGTTGCTCAATTTGCAACAGCAAATAATTATGCAGTTGTCAGCACTAACTTCCAGAGAAAGATCCATAAAGGAACATAGAAAATACCAGGAACCAATGAAGCCAATCAAATTGACACATCCTCATCTCAAAAAGATGGGCAACAGGCATAACTAATGTCAGAATGTATCGCGAGGCAAACTGTGACCCAGATCACTATCTTGTGGGGGCACAACTGCGGCAGAAAATCGCGACAGTGGCAAAAGGGAAAAATAGCCAAATTAAAAAATGTAATGTTGAAGGATTCAAAAGTCCAACAAAGACAGAAGGATATCAAAATACTCTCCAAATAAAACTCAACGGAATCAGAGATGAAGATACTACAGAGGAAGAATGGAGACAATTAAAAACAATAATAACGCAATTTGCAGAAGAAACTGTCGGAAACGCCAAAAGGCAAAGAAATGCGGAATGGTATGATGATGAATGCAGAACTGCAGTAGAGGAAATAGACAAGCTAGGCTTAATTAACTTCAAAGAAACACAAGAAATAGAGAAATTTATGACGAAAAGAGTATACAAGCGACTAGAATAAGCAGGAGAAAAAAAAGAGAGGCTTTGAAAAAACAAATTCAAAGTCATTTAGACTAAAATTGACAATATGTAAAGACAAGGACTGAGAGCTACTAACAGAGAAAAAAAAATATATAATGAGACGGAAAGAATACTTTGAGGAAAACCTAAATGCAGACAATGGAAATGATCAAAACGAGACAATATATTTTACGGCGGAGCAGCACATTGAAAATCCGAGTTATGAAGAAGTACATAGTTCACATAATAAAGAAACTAAAAAACAGTAAAGCGCCAGGAACGGACGGAGTTTCGGGATAATTGTTGAAATATGGAAAACCCGAATTCTGGGGAAGAATTCATTACCTGATAAAGTTGGTATGGACCAAGGGGCAAATGCCGGAGGAATAGGCAGTTGGTCTTATACAACCAATATATAAAAAAGGAGATAAGAGGGAATGCCAGAATTACAGACCAATTAAATTGCTAAATGTAACATACAAAATCCTTTCTGGCATTATCTACACTAGATTGTCAGAATACTCCGAAAATATAATTGGTGATTATCAAAATGGATCAAATGGATCAAATAGAGACAATACAGACAACATATTCATACTTAGAACAATACAAGAGAAAGCCTATGAATACGACATAGAACCATATAATATGTATATAGACTTTAAACAAGCTCTTGATAGTGTGAAAAGAAACAAAATGCTGGAAGACCTCCGAAGTCTAGGTATACCAAAAAAATATATCAGCCTTATAAAAATGACGCTGCAGGGTTCAAAAGCTGCAGTTAGAGTAGATGGAGAACTGTCTCCCCTGTTTAACTTCAACATGGGGGTGAGACAGGGAGACGCACTTTCAACCATGCTGTTCAACCTAGTTCTTGAAGCAGTCATCAGAAAAACCAATGTAACCGGCCATATAAACACTAAAACAGTACAAATTACTGCATATGCAGACGATGTGGCCATTATTAGTAGAAGCAAGACACGACTAATGAAAACTTTCGTAGAAATTGATCTTGAAGCACAAAAAAGAGGGCTTAAAATACACGAAACAAAAACTAAGTACATGACCATCAAAAGAACACCTGAGAATGAAAATAATATAGCAATAGACAACTATACTATTGAACGTGTGGATGCCTTCACATACCTGGGCACAGAAATCAATCAGAATAATTCCGTAAGTAGCGAAATAAATGCACGTATTTCCAGTGGAAATCGTACATACTATGTTAATAAAGAATTGATGACATCGAAATTATTAGACAAAAGAACCAAAATGACTATCTACAGAACTTTGATTAAACCCGTAGTAACCTATGGTAATGACAAAAAAAGATGAAGCCCAACTCGGGACATTCGAGAGAAAGATACTGAGAAAAGTATATGGCCCGGTGCAAGAGGAAAACGGCACATGGAGAATCAGGAGAAACGACGAGGTTAATGAACTGAATGAAGGGCATGACATTGTACGATTTGTGAAAACTCAAAGACTGTCATGGCTGGGACATGTTCAGCGACAAGAAGACACAAAAACGACAAAGAAGATGTTATAGTGGAAACCGGTAGGAAGGCGGAAAAAAGGAAGGCACAAGACGAGATGGTTGGATGACGTGGAAGACGACTTGAAAACCATGAATATGAGAAGGGGCCAAGAGAGATTTGAATGGAAGGGCATAGCCAGACAGGCAAAGACCCATCCAGGGTTATGATGCCGAAAGAAGAAGAAGAAATAGAAGAACAAGCTAAATCCAAATTTTCATGCAAATCAGTGGAGACGAGGTATTCAATGACATTGTTTTAACTATAACTAATCTAGGGAGTGAAATTTAGGGATTAAAAAAAAATTGACATTCATTCAACTTCATTACAATACGATTTGAATCAATTACCCTCTTTAATTTACAATTACACGATTTTTTTCTAATAAAGGTAGCTTTCAACCCTAAAAATGCAACCACAAATTCACGCACAAGTCTAAAAGTTTAAGTTAAGTAGAAATTAAGTCCAAATTGTCATGCAATTCGGTGGTGACGTTCATTTACAGGACTAAGTCGTTAATATGTGGCATTCGTCAAGGTTAAGGCCTCCAATTCAGGTAAAAGCATGTAACACATAGAAAAATCTTATAAAATACGCTTCTACATATTCTGAAGGTATTTTCTTGTGGAATTTTAATATTATTAGAGTATTATTATAAGAAAATAGTTTCAAAACCATATAAAGAGAACTTACTTATTATTAATGATGATATCTCGAATTCCTCCAACAAAACCTCGTCCTCCTATTTGTAAGTTTTCTATCGTAATTTCTTCAGGATTAGCAACTGTACTTGAAACACCATTTATTTTTATCGCTTTATTGGTGCCCAAGTCCAATTCTATGTTGTTGTAGTCATTCTGTTTAAGCTTCAAATCAATTTTTTCACCGTCAACTAAAATATTACCGTCTTGCATAGATATGCTTTGAGCTTCATTAAATTTGATTACAGTTCCAGTATCCACCACCGGCCTCAAAATAAAACTTATATTTTGAATGATTTCTTTGGCATAATTTAGTGATAAATATCCTTGCTCTTTTATCCACACGTGGTTAAATGAGAGAGTCTGAAATAAAAAATTAATTGATTAAAAATGAAAAGTGAAAAAAATGGTTAATTTTACAAAATAAACAAAAAGTATACAATTAAAAAACATTGATAAACCATAATAATGCGTACGACTTCATCGTGCTATAATAATCATTTCCATTCATCTGCATAACTTAATTTAACATAACATAACAGAAGTTAACATAACATTAACTTCAAATATTGCATTTTCACTAGTATTCCCGAATACAGTGATGGCGTACCTTTTGAGCTTGGTGTGTCAAAATTTAAATCAAAACGTAGTTTTCGTGGCATGTAACCACGATCTATATATATATATATATATATATATATATATATATATATATATATATATATATATATATATATATATATATATATATATATATATATATATATATATATATAAAATATATTTATAAAATGAGTGACCTTTTTGCCAATGTATGCAATGAAAATGTATGCATATATTTATGATATCTACAATATTTAACGTTGATCTTAAACGAAAAATAGGAAAAGTACCGACATCTACTAGATAAATTACTATTCCGTGGACTATCACTGCTAACCAAGGCAATATCTTGTGGGCTTCTTTTTGTACTAGCAAAAAGATCTTAAGTGTGCGAAAATTAAAAAAACATTTGATGTAACAGATATGTTATGTGTATATGAATCAGAATCTGATGTATATAAATAAGTAAATATTCGGAACGCACTCAGGTTGGTAGCATTGTAAGAGTGACGTGACGGACAGGTGTAAGGAAGAGGAAATAAAACCATTCTGAATCTAGACACGATAGATATAAGTTGTTTCATTTTAACCTAACCTCCACTCTCCAGAGTTAACCTATCCTATAAGCCCGACCACGTGTCATCACATGGTGCTGAAAACCAAATCTGAAACCAAACCGAATACTTTAAGACTTAAGAAGAGTATAAAAGTGAAATGGAATTCAAGGCAGCAATAAACTCAATGCAAATGTCAGGTAATATATACGAAAACTGGAAATTCTTCATACAAAGATTTAAAAACTACCTTCAAGCAACATAATTAACAAAAAAACCTGAAATAACCCATTGCGCGAAACTGTTACAATTAATAGGGGACGAAGGGTTCAAAATCCATAATACGTTCAAGTTCTCAACAGAAGAAAAAGATAAAAGCGAATTGAGAGAAGGTCTTATCACACATAAATTAAGAGATAAAACCTACTCGATTAAATTAAGAGATTCTGGGTCAGAAATGGTGAGAAATAGACAATTTTTAGTTCGCATTCCTGCAACTTCTGATGATGAACATACAGATAACGAATCTGAAAATAGTGAGTCACAAAATCATGAAAGTGTCTCTGATAATCATTCTGATCACCACTCTCCAATAAACTTACCTCCACAAACCTCTTCAGGTCGAATTGTTAAAAAACCTGATAGATTAGATTTATAAGTAATTTTATTATAAAATAAAGGGGGTAAAGGATGTATGAAACAATTGAGGAAATTCATAAATGTTTATTTAAATTATTTATTACAGAAATTTATTTACATTTGGTCATTTTAAAAAGAGGGGGATGTGATATTCGGAACGCACTCAGGTTGGTAGCATTGTAAGAGTGACGTGACGGACAGGTGTAAAGAAGAGGAAATAAAACCATTCTGAATCTAGACACGATAGATATAAGTTGTTTAATTCTAACCTAACCTCCACTCTAAAGAGTTAACCTATCCTATAAGCCCGACCACGTGTCATCACACTAACCAAGGCCAATACTTTTGGGCTTCTTTTTGTACTAGCAAAAAGATCTTAGTGTGCGAAAATTAAAAAAACATTTGATGTAACAGATATGTTAATGTTAATAAGATTCAAGAAAAACAGCGAAGA
Organism: Diabrotica undecimpunctata; assembly: GCF_040954645.1. Taxonomy (NCBI): domain Eukaryota; kingdom Metazoa; phylum Arthropoda; class Insecta; order Coleoptera; family Chrysomelidae; genus Diabrotica; species Diabrotica undecimpunctata. Next base: position 141,629,406 of record NC_092807.1, read on the forward strand.
CGATCAACATAGATGTATCTTCAACATGTAAGAAGAAGATTGCTAGCAAATTCATATTACTATATCTCCCTGGTAGAAAAACAAAACAAACTGACTTACCTTAGTTCGCGTAATTCCATAAGAAATTCCTGCATTACTTAACTGTGTTTCCATCTTCAAAAATCCTAGCAAAGGTGGCTCTCTAATGGGAATACAAGTCTTATTAAATGTAGGTGGAATACCTCCTAAGTAATGTTTGGACTTTCTTATTCTGAAGAAATTTATAGGATCTACTGCTTTTGTTGATTCTGGGAAGGGCATATCATTATCTACTCCCAAGGTTAATTTATAATACCTTTTGGCTTCTATTACCCAAGTTAGCACGATGGAATGTTCCAGACCGTCATTGACTTTTTTCTCACCCTTTAAAGTTGTGTATTCGGTTTCATTAAACATCATAAAGAAATGAATTTCACCACCGCGCAGATAGATATAAGCGTAGGTGCATTTATCAAACTGCAATACAAAACAAAATAAATTATATATTTTTTGAATGAATATTTATTATATATATATATATATATATATATATATATATATATATATATATATATATATATAAACAACTAAAATTAATACTATTACAAGAATTAATATTAAACTCAAGTCGAGAAATTATAATACGTTATACAGTGCGTTGTTTTAAATTATATATACACACTATAAATGGCAACACTGCGCGCCGTCGACTTTCCACGAACGTCCGTTGCTCCGTCGCCAATAATTTGTCATTATACAGTGGTTGGTGGTTGTTTAAAGCAATAATAGCGTAGATTTTTAATTTATTTTCTAAGCAACATGTTTGTTTATATGGCCGCAGAAAATTTTCTTTGTTTTTTGAAGGGAGGCCAATTCCTTGCCTACAGACAGTTCATAATATTGTTAAAAATTTTGAGAGTTGTTATTGCCTCAAAAATTGCAGAAAATGTCACACTCAAGAAGTGTCACCAGAAAAAGTTGAGGAAAGAGAATACCGGGATACACAAAATTGTGCAACAATCGAGGTAGATTCAACATGTTCAAGTAGAAGCGTTGCTAGGGAGTTCGATGTTAGCAATGTTACTGTAACAAAAGTGTGGAAAAAGCACGGTTACAATTATTTTAAATATTGCTTGTTATTTATGCTGCGAAAACGCAGCAGCTTTATCCAGATGACTACTTTCGAAGAATGGAGTTTTGTGAAACACTAATAACGAAGGATAATGATGAACCCAATTATATTAATATTTTATTTAATGACGAATCTTCTGTTTCGTTAGTAGGGAGACAAAAACCTTCCATTACAAGCTATTGGGAGCGGGAAAACCAGCACAGAAGTTGTTTACCGAACTCAACGTCCTCAAAAAGTTAATGTCTGGACTGGCAATTTAGGAGACCACATAAGAGGTGCAGTAGAGTATACCTAGATTTGTTACAGAATCATGTTCTTCCCGCTATTCTCAATCTTCCTGATGTAAATCTGGAGAATGTTTGGTTCCATCAAGACGGCTGTTTAGTTCACAATGCTCGAATAATTAGGGAGTACTTAAACAAAACTTTCACGAATCGAGTTCAGTCCCGATCAGTGGAATAGGCGATATTAAGTAGCCTGTGCGATCTCCAGATCTTACACCCATGGATTTCTTTTTTTGGAGACCTTTAAAAAGCATCATCTACGAGCATCCTGAGGCTAGAGTCCAAAATTTGGATGAATATCCAAATTTTGGGCTTTTAAATAGAAACCAAATAAGAGAAGTCTTCAATTCTATTACAGCAGAAACTCTTACATTTGTCAGCAGAAGTTTTTATGACAGATTGGGATACTGTTCAGCCGTAGAAAGTCAAATATTTGAATCATTTCCGTAGAGCATAAAGAATTATTTCTTATTTTATTAGGAATTATTTTTTATTTTGAATAAGAGTATATATTTTGTGTTTTTTTTTAGAGGAATGCCCTTTTATTTTTAATTCAACCACAAAAAATTGTTCACATTATTAAAAACCGATACAAATGCACCGCCTTATAATGGTCAGTGCATTTTTGTCGAGTATATGTTATAAGAAATGAACCGGGTGTATGTAAGCAAAACAAAAATCGACGGACGGAGCTGCATATCCCTTGCGTTGTTATGTGTTACTAAATGGTTTTCTCTTTTTCTGTCTAGGAGTCTACGTGTCGGAGCGGAGGGGATCGGAGAATTACAATTACCTCGAACGAGGCAATGTTGCCGATTTTTATACTTCAAGCTTCTATCTTTATTAGCTTCATTATTTTAATGCGTAAATGTAATCATAAGCCAGATTTATTTGTTAACAACGAAATTACTACAAACACACACATACACACACACACACACGCTACATCATAGGTATACAATGTACAATAAGCCAATGGCTGAAGTATGACCGGTTTATACCGGTAACACGTAAAAAAATCAGTTAAACCATTAGTAAAAGCAAATTAGAATAGGTAGATATATATGATATACTTACATCAGCAACAACGTAAAGGGTGGCATTTTCATCAAAAGTGGTAACTTTGAACTGTATTGAGAATTTCCTCGGATCTAAGTTGTTGTTGACTCCATACTCGAAGTAACCTTTTCCCCCGTAGAGATTATTAAGGCTTTCGTCAATAGAAACGTTCCTAAATAAACAAAAATATATGTTTCATAAAGAATATATTATTTTTCTAATTATTTTTTAATTTCTAAATAGCATTGGGCAGTATAGATATAAGTACTAAGTCCTAACAACTAAATGTTTGGACAAACGAAAATTTATTGACGAGAGATTAAGGACGAGATCAAAAATACAATAAAGCCTATTATTAATATTAAAATATTGAAATGGCTTGGCTCTATAAACTTTGAATTGCAGCATTGGCGGAAAAATAAACGAAAATATTGTGGCACCTAAATGTTCGGACAGTTCAAAAAATTACTATTTTAATATGAGGTTATATCGCCACGCGCCTTTTTAACCGCGGTAATCCTATCTGGCATTGTTCTTACTAAGGATTGACACTATCCCATAATTCACCTAATTTTCTCTTTAAGTCGGCAAATTCTCTTTAAGAAAATTTCACTTTATGTTATTCTTTTTTAATACAGAACCAAAATGACAAAAATGAGTTACAGTAACGTATGGTTGTTTTCACCATACACTTTGTAGTCTATACGAGTCCATTTAATAATGACTAACTGGATGAGCTGCTCTCCAGCGAATAACTAAATGAATTGACGGAAACTGGAGTTCAGCTTTACTCTTGTAAGTAGGCAGCTGGACATGTTTTATCATCTTGATAACAAGAGATAAACCAGAAATTAAGAAAACCATAATAGCTTTCTCAAAAATAAAAGTACAATCTTCTTTAAAAAAGCATCTATATTGCCAGAATGGTGCTCTCTGCTCTTCACCGCCAAAATTAGAATCTCGACCTGACTTTCAGATGATCTATCGGAAATGAACTCCCTATATAATTCAGATATTTTAAAATTGAGTAAGAGAAAGAGGGAGAATTCGTTTTGCTTAGCGGTGTTTACCAACGTAAATAAAACCTTAGACCGAAATTTATAAAATATACAAAGTGGACAAAAACATGCTACAACATTATAAAACTTAACTTTATCTTTAAATAACGTAGTAAACTATTGCAGTCCCAGTTTGGAGTTCAATAGCGGAGACCAACTGGAGGAGACTTGAAGCCACAGAGACATCATGCTACAGGATCATAGACGGATCAACATGGAAAGAAAGAAGAACCAACGCGACCATCAAAGAAAAACTACAATACACACCACTAAGGGAGGTAGCCGAGAGAAGGACCAGGTACTTCTTCCACCAGGCCACAAGAAGACTTCGTAAGACCAGAGACATCCTAGAGAAAAACAAGGTCCAGAGGATGTTCAGAAACATCCACAACCTGATCGACCACCTGATCAGGGACTAACCGGGCAGAAGCCGTGAACACCCAACCAGGTAAGTAGGTACGATGCCACAAAAAGTACCTACAGAAGAAGAAGCCATGAAGCCAACAGCAGAAGTCCAGGAATCCAAAAGGAAGAACCATCCACAGCAGGCGGTGCAAGAGCGGGACGTCGAGAAGAAAAATAAGATACTTAACAGTTTAAAATGTATTATTAATATGGCAATAAACGTTTTTATTTTTATTTTTATTTTTATATTTATTTTTATTTTATTTTATTTTTTATAACTAAACTAATTTATTTTATTAGTTTCTTACTTACCTTCGTTGACCAATGCATTTGCCGTTGGTTTTATTAAAGTTCCATACTCCAAAGTTTTCTCCATTTAATATTACTTTGTAAATATAAGAAGCTTTTTTTGCTGATTTTTTTGCAGATGTAGCTTCACTTTCTGAACCAATTTCTAAGCTGTGATCAGGATAAATAAAAGCCGTATCTAAAAATGTTCCCTTCTCATTTTGTCCTATTTGGACTTTTAACATCGAACCAGTCCTATAACAACAAAACCAATGAGGTCGACAATTAATTTTTATCCATTAAAAGAAAATTAGATGGAAACTAATTACCCAGTTTTATTAAGAATTAACTTGCGATTAAATTAAATTGTAAATTATAATAAAATTCCACAAGGACATAGCTTCAGAATAATATTTAGATGGAAAGTAATACCAAATTTTAACAAATTATATGTTTTCCTGATTTTCTATTTCCCTTTTCCGGTTGATTGGATTTTTAATCTGTTAATTACGCTTTGCAAGCTTTGGTACCTACTTTAACTTTTTAACAGTTAGCTTCCCTATTCTTTATAGGTAGGTCCTGATAGGAACTGGGTGAAAAAATAGTTAGTGTCTCTCTCGCTTCATTTCATCTCGTCTGGAATATTTGAAATTAATACCCTGCTGCTATTCCTAGCTACTATTTTCTCCTGCTTATCCTACACGTAGGTTTCCGCCCTTTCCTTCACCAACAGGTAAGACTCCTGTTGTTCTGTATGCACGTGCTATCCTTAGTAGTGCTTTTCTTTGAGCTTTTTCTAGCATTCACCTATATTTCTTGATGTTAAGTACTTTTTGCCATACCGGTGCCGCATAGAGTATAGTAGAGTGAACCACTTCCATTAAAATTCTGCTTTTAGCAGTCCCTGATCCTCCCGCATTGGAAATAATTCTTGTCAGCACCGAAGTTCTCTCCTCTGGCTTACGAATGACGTACTTCACGTGCTCACCAAAGGTTCACCTCGTATCTAGGACTACCCACAAGTACTTCACTTTTTTGGCAGGTAAGATTCTTTCTCCCTCCAGTGCAAAAACTATATGGTCTCTGGCTCTCGAATCCTTGAGGATCATAGCTTCAGTTTTCTCAGCTGCCTGCATGAGGTCACTGCTTCCCATCCACGTCTTTACTTTGATGAGTGATTGATTAGTTTTCGTTGTACTCCATCAGTACCACCAGGTCATCCGCATTTACCAATGCCCAGATCTGCCTCCAAAATCTCATTCTAAAGAATATTCCAAAGCAATGGCCAATTTCTGACCACGTTCTGGAGATATGGAGATATCCCCAAGTCGCCCAGTACTCTGGCAATAATTTTCCAGCTTGCACTATTAAAAACATTTCTTATATCGAGAAAGAAAGCCACCATCCATCTGCTATCTTCCTGTCCTATCCATCTTTCCTGTCTTGGTAGATTTATTTTCACGTTCAGGGCGTCTGTGAATAGCCGTTCTGAAGATCCCTTTTAGGGTGAAATACGTATAAGCGGATATACAGACGCACTATACGCGAAATCAAATCTTAACTGTCTTTTTCCTTTTATCCGGTATACTCTTTATGAGTACTAGAAACCAATTCGCTAAGGATTTTTGCTTAGTCGAGGAGATATATCCATATCTCTAATAACATCTTTATCAACGTCTGTTTTGCCTTGCAATTCTTAAAAGGCACAGATTAAAGCAGAAACCTGAATTTGGTTTCGAAAAATTAGTTTACGGATTTATTATCAGATGTCGCTATTTGCGTCCATACGAAGCCATGTTAGAGTTGCTTCTACCAAGACAGAAAAGATTTATTTTCACGTTCAGAGCGTCTGTGAATAGCCGTTCTGAAGATCCCTTTTAGGGTGAAATACGTATAAGCGGATATACAGAATAATACTCGTAAGATTCTTTTAACAGGATATTTAGAAAATGTGAGGCGGAGATTCGGCATAAACAATTTAGATTCCAAAGTGGCATGGGAACAAGAAAGGCTCTTTTTTAACCACCATGTACTGAGCGAAAAGTGCTGACCAACAAAAAGACATCTTTCTCTGTTTAGTCGATCTTTAAAGGGCTTTCGACTGTTTTAGTCACTCAGAAATGATAGATTCCCTACAAGATACTGGCCTGAATGGAAACTACTTGAGACAAATAAGAAATTTGTATTAGGACCAAAAGGACAGAATTAGAATAGAAGTGGTTCTGAAACTTTTTTCTTGTGGCATATCTAAGTTAAATAGTATCTTTATTTCGATTTCCACTTCGGAAATCGTTTTCAAAAAAGAAAGGATTTTAAAATTAAAATAAGGAGGTTATTATGCCTGTCATTGTATATAGTTTGCGATTTTTGGCCAAATTCAACAGGCAATTACCCGGCCTCGATCTTGCAGGCAGATAGCCATGTTTTGAGAAGAAAATTCTGAGGTTAATGTTGTACCTCGGGGTCGATATTAAATTATCATTTGTTGTGTATGTGTTGTATGTTTGTGTATTATGTGTTTATATTTGTATATTATGTATGTATAGATAATGTGTCCCTGATCTTGTATTAATATATCGATGTTGGTATATTGTGATGTCATTTTAGGTTTTATTTACAATCTGTTAACATATATTTTAATTTATCTACATCTTCTAACACTAACATTAGAAACACAATTTATAATATTTTTTATCGTCCCAAATTTATTTATTAGACTAATTCCTACAATTTAATGTATCTCTATATATAAGCCCTTCAGTCGTTCTGGAACTTTATCAGCGCCGCCGCCGCTCGAACATTTTGGAATTGTCTCGAAAACGGCACGCAGACCTTTCGTGACGTGGGACTGTAGTGTGGAATCATCTGAACGTTCAGTAACGTCAAAACACCGCCTTTAGGATGGAAATCAGTAGAGTAGCTAGTGGGCTAACGTAACAAGATTCTTGTGGCTGACTTATTTTTTAGTATGGGCAACCAAAACCTGCTACATACAATAATCAGCATTTTTAAAGTCCAAGTATGATTCAGTGTATGAGAGCCATTAAAAGTAGTATCTCTAAACTACTACTCTTTAATATTAAATCAGAGGCTTGAACTATAGTTACTGACTGAGTATGATTACAAAATAATAAATCTAAAAATACATTATGAGAGTTATGCATGTGGTTAACTTGTTTTAAATCTAAAAAAGAGAAATATTAATTTATAAACGTAGCAGGATAACCCACAAGGCAGTGAGTTAGTCAACCATCTTCATCAGATGAAGTCCACCAAAGCCAAAGTCAAATTATAATCTCCAAATAAGTAGAACAATAAATCAGGGTTCTGTGTGGCATTATTTTCAATCGTAGTAGAGTGGGTCAAATAGATGTTAATATCATATCTTGGCGGAACATAAGTTGCATCCAAGATGATATTTTTGCCACCAATATTAAGCTTAATAAAAAGGTGTTAAGCAGTTGGAATAACAGTAAGCTGATGCGCTGAACTAGAACATTTGGTTTTTTGATATATTAATATATACTTACTTTTGTAGATTCACAACATTTTCCTCACTTAATATTTCTCCGATGTCGGTATCGACTTCTTTAACTTTCACAACAAGAATGTTATTTTCTACTCTGATGGATAAATATTCTTCATTGGTCAAACTATTCCACCATCTGAATAACCAGCAATTGTTACAGTTAAACGTTATTGAAAGACTTTGGAAATATTGTCTCTTTGGTACTCGGTAAGACATAAAGCAGTTTGTTAAGTTCATTGGAACCTCCACCTAAAAAGAATGTATAATGTTTATGCACCTAAAGTATTTCAATGTTGTTGATAGGAACGCAGCGAATTGATTTATTTCACGTCTATTAGCGAAGAAAATACGATTACAGTTACAAAATTTTAGAATAGAATAGAACAGAAATATGCTTTATTGTCAATGAAAATTGTACAATTTTATGGACAAAGCTTACAAAAAGTCAAAAAAATAACAATAACAAAATTATTGATATTATCAGCATCGGCAAGGATTTGCACTGATTTATTATATATTGAACCAATGGTTGTGATTTGTGACATACCTATTACTTTTTCCAGAGCCAGATTGAACAGTAGACAGGAGAGAGGGTCTCCCGGCGCCACCCGTTATTTGTTTTAAAAGGTTTACTACTAGGTACTCTACATTTAACCTTTTCAAAAGTTAGTTTTGTTAAATTTACCAACTGATTTTTGGTATTCCTAGCTCTTTTATTGCTTTGAACATTTCTCTTCTATTCACAGAGTCGTAGGCTGCTTGTAGTGATGTGATGAGTATCTATGCCATATTCCAGTGTTTTTTCAAAATTTGTTTCAGGGTTGCAATCTGATGAATTGTCGATTTACCACCTCTGAAACTAGCCTGGTATTTTCCTACTATCCGTTCTGTATATGGTGCCATACAATAACATAGTACTGTGAAAAATATTTTATACGCTGCCTTTAGAAGCGTAATTCATTTGTGCTTAGAGCACTTAAAGATATCTCCTTTTGTGTATGGTGCAAAGTATTCCAATATTGCAATCATTGGGGAGGGACTTCTGTGTCCATATTTCTTTTATAACCTGCCGTATTGCCATTATGGTATCGTAGCCACCTTCTTTATATAGTTTAGCTGAGAGATGATCTATTCCGGATGATTTGTTTCTAGCTAGTTTTTTAATTGCATCTTTAATAACTTCAAGAATCGTTGGTGGTTCCTCTAATATTATTCATTATCACCATCATCATTTGGCTCTACAACTCTATGTGAGTCTTGGCCGCGTTTACTATTTATCTCCATTGTTGTCGGTCCTGAGCAGCTATTTCCCATTGCTGTATTCCCATTTCCATCTCTTTCGTGGTCGACCAGCTGACCTTCTGCCATCGCGCCTTTCCCAGAATGTGGCGTTCAGGAGTCTTTCGTCACTCGATCTTAGTACGTGGCCCGAGCATCTTATTCGGTTTGATTTAATGTAACGTACTATGTTTTCATCTCCATATACTGTCTGAATTTCATCATTGTGTCTTCTTCTCCATTCTCCTGTTGTCTCTTCTCTGCAAGGCCCATAGATAGTGTTAAGGCCATTATTGTATTTAGTTCATATTTTTTAATATTACATTTAATTTTTATTTCGCACGCCTATGATGCATCAGAGCACAGATTGTAAGTGTATGACCCACCGCGCAGAATCAAACAGAGAAAAAAAAAGATAGGTCGGAAGGTACGCAACAGGTCAGATTCGTACTTCCAATTTGTCAATAAATGCTATTAATAATAAATATTTCAAGATCAAGAAGTGTTATTTATTAGTAGTAATACAGCTAAAAGTGTTTACAGTCCACTTTTTTCAAGTACATACAACACACACATAACCAGATAGTCCGCAGTATCTTTCTTCCCAGTACCAGTAATTTTGTCGTTTCCCGCTGGTTCAGAGTACATGCCTCGCTTCCATACGTTATTACGTTATTGTGGGACGAATTATTGTCTTGTACACTCTACTTGTTATTTTTGCTAGTATTGAGAGTATTTTTGATTTAAGTACGGTCATTAATGAGTAATACGTCCTTTTCATATTTATTTTCAGATGTTTTGATCGCTCCCAGGTACTTAAATTCTTTGACGACTTCAATATTCTAATATTATTAGTATTATTAATTGAACGTAACGTTTCAAGAATAAAAGATGATTGACTCAGTATATTGAAATGTCAGTTGGTAGTTCAGATTTATTTCCTAGGTGGCGCTAGGAGTTACCGTCCCGGACAAACAGTGCGAGTTGTCTTCCTAGCATTTTATTTAATAATTAAAAAACTGCGTTGCAAAAAAGTCATGGATAAAAACTCTTCGGGATCTTTAAAGCGGTAGTTTTAGGTTTAATTTAAAGATTGCTAAACTGAAAAATATTAATTTTTCACGATGTTGAACGATGTAAACGAGTAAACGATGCATTTTAGAGAAAAGTCACTAAAAGCACCTTTTTTGCTTAACCTAAACAACTAAAAGACAAAAATCATAGATTTGACAAATTGTATTGTTTAAACAATTTTTGACCATCACTTTCTAAGGACAAAATGTACTTTTTTTATAAAGGGACTATTTCAAGTAAGATTGTGCAAAAATATGAAATCAGAATATTTTTCCAAGCCAGTGCGACTATACGACCCGGACTATTTAAAACTATTTAAATCTAATTTAAAAATGTGTTGTTTGATGTATCAAGAATTATCAAGAAACGTTTTTCTATTTATATCCGATTCTTTTTATCCACAAACAGAAATTTAAAAAAATGTTTTATTTTGCTTCAGTGGCGTACAAAACAGAATAAAATGTTGACTTTAATCCTGATAGCGCGGCAGGAGTTAAATTTTTCAAAAATTAGTTGTCTCAGTCGTCAGAGATTTGACCCCTAAAAATCATACGAACAAGTTGAATTTTGCCAAGAATATCAATTTTGGGACCCCAAAAAAGATGCAAAAAGTTTACCACTTTAACCGCCGTGCTTCCTCCTAAAATCTCCCTCGTAGGGAGGTAAAAACACAAAAAAAAAATTCAAATAAACAACGTAGTTGAGCTGAGATTAGTAATTAAAATTTTATTGCTCTGTATCACAGCAAAGCGGTGTAAATAATGTTCACTTACCCCATCTACTTGTTGTTTTACTAAGCTAATTAAATTCTGCAACTCGTTTAGTCTTGTGTCTATGTTGTTCAATCTATCCTTTACATCTTGACTCTTCTGTTCCTCATTCTTGGAGGTCTGTGGAACTTTTAAATTTACAAGCGATTCTCTAGCTATCCTTAAATCTGAGTTCAAATGCGTGATTTCTAAAAATATACTCGGTATTTATATGGGATGCAAGAGATAGCTGCATTACATAGTTCACATGATTTAATTCATATATTAATGTATAAAGATAATGATACTTAGTAATAAAATTTAGAAATATACGTCTATATATAAAATACAAAGAAAGAGCATATACAGTAAATAAATGTTTCAGCTAGACATAGGTAATATACATTGAGCTAAGTGTGGCAACTGCGCTTTCTAAGTCTATGCCAATATCCCACGACACTAAGAGATAGCCTACAATTACTCTGGCAAGAAATTGAAAAATTTGACTAATACATGTAATACGATATTCGAATTGTACGAGGTGTAAATTAAATACGCTGTTTACTAATAAGAATAATCCAAATAATATCGGTTCACAACATTTTGATAGCTCTCCGTACATTTTAATGGGTAATATGCGGTCTTTTTCAGTGAGCCAGCTGTAACAACAAACGAATTCACGATAAGTTTTAGCAAATTAATATTTGGTCAGCACAATTCATGCGAATTCGTAATTATTTACTTTTTATCAGTGGCGTTTCATAAAGACATCTTAAAAGTCTTGTATTGAAATTTGAATTTATTTGAGACATTTATTCTATAACTATTTTTTATTTATAACTATTTATATTCTGGTTTTTTAAGCGTTAATACTTGGATGTAATGTGAAGTGGGTAACACTAAGCCGCAAACCCCTATATTTTGTAGTACTGCTTATCCTTAAGTATATCCGATACACCAGCGTAATCTAGGCCAAGCAGCAGACCATTTAGTCTTAATACTGTTACTTAACCCTTTTTGTTTTCTGGTCAGGATTTGAACAATCAATTCGCTAGATCATTCACAGTGAAGTCTGGGCCGCTTGAGTATCTGACCCACGATTTTATTCTAGTCGTAAATACGCCTTTTATGTATTTTTAAAAGATTAATAAATAGTTGAATAGATAAATCCTACAATAATTAAAATTAATTTATATTTTGTCATTTAAAATTATCGTTATCATACCTAGCATATTTAGCACAAAAAAGTAAATCTATTCTTGGAATAACCGTCTTGGATAAAAAATAACAAATATTTATATTAAACATATATTAAACATATATTAAACATATATTAAACCAAAGCTATGAAAATGGAGCGAAATATCAATGATGACATAGAAAGAAGACAATTAATCTGGTTCGGACATGTTAAAAGAATGCCAGAGTACAGATGGCCTAGACGAGTACTGGAATGGATCCCTCCAGAAAGAAGAAAGAGAGGACGACCAAGGAGAAGTTGGCGCAACGACATTGATGAAGCAATGGCGGCAAGAGGTTTAGAAGAGGCAACTGCATATGACAGAAAAAGAAGGAAATTGGGGGCGGAGAAGTGGCGACAGCCGTAATCAATCCGTTATTATATATATTAAACATTAAAAATATTTATATTAAACATTAAATTTTTGACTTATAGCTTGGTTTATAAATCATCAGAATCCTGAGAATTCATTGAGTCTTCTGCCTCGTTGGCGCCGATCCTTATTATTACAGGTTTAATTTCCTTATACCATCCAGCTTCTACATTTTCACTTCTATTTTTAATACATGGTCAATAGCGTTCTTTCAATTAATTTGTAGGATCAGTAACAGTGTCAAAATTTAAATTAATAACATATTGACGATATCTACAACGATACTCCTTGATTATTCTGATTAGTTCTGCTTTGACTATATCCTCTGTAAATCAAATACATTTTTCTCGTAGCTAGCTCTGCATGATGAATTTTCTATCAGTCATCGTTGGAATGCGTTTAACAAGGCGGCTGTGGTAATATGCATTATCCAATACTATGGCAGAGCTACTATCTGGACGTTGGATAATGTTCTTGAACCACTTCTCGAATCATATGGAGTTCATGTCTTCATGATAGTCCCCAGTTTTTTCGATATAAAAACAAGAACACCATTTTGCAGAAAACCAGTATCGCTGCCGATACGAGCGACAGGTAGACGCTGGCTCTTTCCTAACGGCGTCCGCAATCTTGCCAATAAACCTTCGACAAAGGCTTTAAAAAACTAAGTATATGGTCTTCAGTAAGAACATGATACAACCAACACATATTAGCATAAACGATATTCAAATTGAAAAAGTGTCAAGTTACAAATACATGGGTACTTCAATAAACGAAACTGGAGACCAAAACAATGAAATAAAAAGACGTATCAAAATTGCCAGGGCCACTTTCATAAAAATGAGAAATTTCTTTTGCAACAGAGATATAAGCATCCCTCTCCGATTAAGAATGCTAAGGAGCTACGTATTTAATATGCTATTATACGGTGTAGAGGCCTGGACTCTCAAGCAGAACAATATAAAAAATATTGAAAGGTTCGAGATGTGGTGCTACCGTCGAATGCTGAAGATAAGTTGGGTTGAAAGAGTTACAAATTTTGAAGTAATGCGAAGGATAGGAAAAGACCCAGAAATTTTGTCAACGATCAAACGAAGAAAACTCGAATATTTGGGTCACGTGATGAGAGGACATAAATACGCATTACTTCAAAATATAATGCAAGGAAAAATAGAAGGAAAACGGAATCCAGGCCGTCGAAGAATGTCATGGCTGCGTAATTTGAGAGAGTGGTTTGGCTGTACCACTAATGAACTCTTTAGGTCAGCTGTAAACAAGGTCAGGATAGCCTTGATGATTTCCAATCTCCGATAGGAGTGGCACAAGAAGAAGAAGAAGAAAGGCTTTTTGTGCATTTGTTATTGTTCTATCTTGTCAAGCTTTGGAGGCTGTATGTCCGGAGTTAACTTAAGTCTCGTCGAGATAATAAATTTTTCGTTTTGTCGCACAATATTTATGAATTGAGCGTAGATAATTACGTCGCCATGATATAATCTCGGCATCGTTTTATATATCGAAAGTTAAGATCTTGTAATGATTTTCATAATAATTCACGTAAATTTGAGAGTTAGAGGTTGATAAACATGAATGTCTGCGGAGGATTTTTTGGGGTTCATCCAACTTAACAGGTTGTCGTCAGCGCTGATTTGCAGCTGGAGGTTTAAAACCATTTTCTCACGCACAATACGTTCAACTATTGCCACTGCTACTCCTGTTAAAAAAGAAAACCGACTAACAGCTTCCGTTAAAGGTAGTGTTTTTTAATCGATCATATACCTTCTAGATTATTTGTTTTTTGTCTTATGAGACGGATCTATGACATGGATGTCATGGAATATACCACTGGTTATATCTATTTTTATTCTACGAAAAACTGATGGAATATACGGGAAAACAAGTAAGTTATAGTACAATGACCGCTAGAATCCAGTATATTCGACCACGCGAATTCAATAAAAAGTTACCGCATATCAGCACCGAATATTCCGGAGCCTTGCAACACCAATTGCGACTTATTAAAACAGCAAATTCAGTAAGTGTAATGATTATAAATAAAGCATTGTGAAATCACCTTTTTTAATCTGAAATTAATGTGATAATAATCTGTTATATTTGTCAGAATGACGGTATTAGATTTTTGTTTGGATACAGTGCAACAACAACCGCTGATACGTATTTCGACCTTCTTAGGTCTCTTCAGAACGGTATAGTCACTGCTCTGAACCAAAACAAAAATCTCTCCCGTCCTAGACAATAGTTATTAAAATAACTATATACGGACGTAACTACGCCATCTAAAAACAAAAAGAGAAATCAAACGATTTCTACTTAGCGAAACCGAATTCAAATCTTAACCACTGTGTTTCCTAAAATTTGCGAAACAAACAGCTGGATAAATTACTCGACAAGGGAATCTAAAATTGCATTCCACAAGCCGTTCATCCTGGTCAAAATTATTCGTAGTGAATTCAGTTCCTGGTACTTCAAACGAAGTAAATAACAAAACAGAATGACGGTATTAGATTTTTGTTTTGATACAGTGCAGCAACAACCGCTGATACGTATTTCGACCTTCTTAGGTCTCTTCAGAACGGTATAGTCACTGCTCTGAACCAAAACAAAAATCTCTCCCGTTCTAGACAATAGTTATTAAAATAACTATATACGGACGTAACTACGCCATCTAAAAACAAAAAGAGAAATCAAACGATTTCTACTTAGCAAAAATTTTTGTTTGTTTGTTTCGCAAATTTTAGGAAACACAGTGGTTAAGATTTGAATTCGGTTTCGCTAAGTAGAAATCGTTTGATTTCTCTTTTTGTTATATTTGTATTTAAAGTCTAACAGTCTGACAGTATAATTGTATTTGAAGTCTGAATAATATATTTTGAATTGTAACTAAAATCTTTGCTAGTGTAAATAAAAGTTCATTGTGAGTATTTGTGATTTTTTAAAAGAACATTCATAATTCGCAGTTGCCACAGTTACCTCAATGTATATTACCTATGTCCAGCTGAAGTCCAGATTTTAGCAATTAATTAATAAGGTTTATTATCTACTACATCCAACCTAATGGTTATACTGGTTTTACTTACCTTTAGGATCAATTTGGTCTTGATACTTCTGATACTTCTTATCAAAATTAAACTGTTTGTCGAAAGCAATATCGTCTGTCTTTTTATAAATTTCTCGCATTGTTTCAGAAATTTCACTCGCGTTTTTGATTGCTCTTTCCATTCTAGTAATATTATCGTTTTGGGTGAGGAAGTTGTTGGTTTTTTGTATATGCTGGGAATTTTCATTATTATTTTTTCCATTTTCCAGTATGCCGTATTTTAGTTGGTCTATTTTACGCTTGATGTCATGTAGATCTGTAAACTATGGTAGTAGTCAAAACTAAAGATTTAACAAATAATAATTTTAAACATTTAGTAAAAGATCGAGTTAAAACTAGGATTTGCGATAATAGATCCATTATTTATATTTCAAGTGAAGGTATAACGTAATTATATGAACACACACACACACACACACACACACACACACACACACACACACACACACACACACACACACACACACAAGTTCTGGTGTTTACTGACAGATTGTTATTTTCTGTCAGAGTACTACAGAACTAAGTCCAGGTAGTGTTTGATATATATATATATATATATATATATATATATATATATATATATATATATATATATATATATATATATATATATATATATATATATATATAGTTTGACAGTTTATTAGACATTATTTTTGTTGGCTAGTTGTATTATGCGATGGATATTTCATCTGGATCAGGTGAAGAGTGGTCGTTAGGCGAATTTGACACAGGTAAATATTATAATGTTGTTATAGTTTAGTTTAGGATTGCTACTCAAAATGTTTGATATTAGTTGAAACCTGTATCACAACCTGACCTATTGCAGTAAACATCTAATTTGATATATTCTTTTTAGAAGGTGATACTTCATCTGAATATAACAAGACTGTTCTGTCAGCCAAAGTAAAACGGAGGTGTCCGCCCAAGAACCTTCTAACCGAAAGCATTTCTCATGATCTGACTCAACTCAGTACATGAAGAGAGAAAGGTATTTAAATCTCTGAAATATTGATTTAACAAGTTTTTAACTACGCCTAGAGACTAAAAAAGAATATTTTAATGCTTGATGACAGTGGGCGATAAAATCAAACATTTAAAATAAATTGGCTCTAGTGCAAGATATTTACGAACAGAAAGTTTTGTCTAATTATTTCTATTGACTGTTGAAAGTTTTTTCAACAGTGTTTCTATTGAAAGTTAACAAAAGAAAGTTGAATCGTAACAGCCCGTAAGGAGTACACATCTCGTAGTAATAAGGTAATGCAAGCGAAGATATTTTCCTCTGGATATGACTGTAAATGCACCAAAAAGTGCCGTGAGAAGTTCCCTTCTAAAGATATATTTAATCATTCTTTAATTCATTTTGGAAACGGGCAGATTACTCAAAACAAAATTATATTTTGCGGGGCTTAGTTAAGGTCTTAACTGTCAGTAGACGTCGGACAAGAGACGGATTAGAAGAAGCAAAATCAAAGATATATCAGTACACTATTCCAGATGAACATAATAATCAGCTGAGGGTTTGTGAGACCTATTTTCTTACCATGTTACAAATAAGTTGGGGAAGATCATACAGATATTTAAATTCAACAAAAGTTACTGCCGTTATTGACGCAAGGGAAAAAGCAGCGTCGCGCAAAATTGACGCTCAGATGTTATTGACCATATAAAGTAATTTCTCTGCTACCAAAGCCACAATACAAGAAAGAACAATGGAAACAAAACATACTTAAGTTCAGATTTAAATATTAAAAAAAAAATGTATGATTTATACAAAGAGAAATGTGATAGTGAGAACAGAAATTCTGTGAAAGAAAAATATTACGTACTACTAAGTCCTTAGCCAAAAATGTACCTTGCACTTTAAACCTTCTTCAAAGGACACTTGCAGCAACTATGACAAGTTATTTCAAAAATCCTTGCTACAATGAATGAGAAAAAGACAGCCGCTTTTAAAGACAGAAAGAGAACTGTACTTAAGGCGAGCAGAACAAGCGCGCACAGAACTGAAAAAAGATGTCGAGAAAGCCTCGCAGGATAAATATGTTTGCACATTTGACCTTCAAAAGGCATTGCCTTTTCCCAAACTCACAACTTCAATAGCCTATTATAAGAAGAATCTTTATATTTACAACTTTAGCATTCATTGTTTTAATAACAACACTGCATATATGCACGTCTGTTATAAGACTAATGGTGGAAGGGGTTTTAAAGATCTAGTTTCATGACTTGGGAAACATTTGTATGAACATTCAGATAGGACATTCAAATACGTTGTTATGTTTTATGACTCATGCACTGGGCAAAATAGGAATATAAAAACTAATAATATAAAACGCTCCCTTTAAACGTTTTTATTCTTTCTAAACTAAAAACTCCATAAAGTTTATGCCTAAAGTACTTTATCTGCTTTAAATTATCTGTGGAACAAACAAACTATAGCACCTTAACACCTCAGTATTTTAGCACTTAATATGGTACATATGCATAATAACACGTTTCACAACAATAACTACTTACTTTTAGAAAGATCCTTTAAATTAGTTATTCTTTGTCTTAATCTATCAGAATACGCTTGCGCAAGATTGGATTGAGTTACAATGCTATCCCCTATCTCAGGCAGTATAAGTTTTTGAGCTTGCTTTAAAGATTCTTTGGCACTATCCAAATGGTCTCTTGTTTCTTTTATACCATTTATAATGGCTTCATAGGCTCCACTAGCATTAATTTTTTTCCATTCGTCTTTCGTAAAGTTGAACATACTAAAAATATGAACGATATAAGTAAATAAAAAATGATAGTAATATTAATAACAATGCACTACAAATGTAATTGTCAAAAAAAAAGCAAACGGAAAATGCAAAACGTTTGGAAGAGGCCTATACAGGGTGTTTCAAAAAAAGGTAACCCCGTCTCTAGGGTAGGTAAAAAATTGAAAAATAATTGGGGTTTGCTTAGTAAAAAATTTTTGTAACGCCATCCGTTTACAAGATACAGGGCGTTGAAGAAAAAAAAAATTTACGCATTTTTTACGATTTTGCCGAAACTACTGGCAACATTGTAATGAAATTTTATACGAATATGTTTTGGAAGCTGATACATGCCATGAATTTGTTTTTATATCTGATTCTCATAGAGGGCGCTAGTTACACGGATCGTACTAATATTAGTCAATATAACTTTTTTAAGAGTATAATTATTAATCAAAATTTCAAGTAAACTTAAAAATCATTCAATTTTACATGAAAAAGGTACTCTTGGTAAAACTCGATACTGTGTACCGTTTTCGGAATATTTTGATTTGAAAATTATGAAGTAATAATTGATGCTGGTATAAAATAATTAGTAATTAAACAAAACTCACAAGAAGAAAAATAAATTAATAACTAAGAACATAAAATAAAATTCAATTACAGTAAGTGTTCAAAATGCCCTCCGTTTTCGCGAGTACACAAGTCTATTATTTTTTCTAAAGATTCCATTAACCTTCTAAACGGTAGGGGATCAGCTATGATGTCATTAAATTGACGTTGAATTCTTTCTTCCAATTCTTGGCGTGAATTTACCTCTGTAGCATAGACTGTTTCCTTAATATACGACCAAACTGCGTAGTCCAAAGGGTTAAAATCGCATGACCGAGGAGGCCAATGAATCGGAGTTTCTGCACCTCTACCAATCCATCGATTCGGAAAATGATTACTCAACCAATTACGACACCTTCTATCAAAGTGTGGTGGAGCATATAGAGCCATCGTGCATAAAAAATAAAGATCTTCGCTCGTTTAGCGTTAAATCTTCTAATATCTCGACTAAGGAATTGTTTAAAAAAAAAGGGACATATCACCATTTAAATTTCCAGGTAGAATATGATAACCTATTAATTTTTTACCTAAAGTTGCTGCCCAAACATAACTTTAAATGAGTGTTGGTAATGTATACCCTCCTGACTCGTGGATTCTCATCACACCAGTAGTGTGCATTATGGGAGTTAAACATACCTTGTCACGTAAAGGTGGCCTTGTCCGTAAAAAGAATGCATTTTAAAAAATTTAGTTTAGTTTATCATCTGGCAAGAGCTCTTGGACTTGTCTGTAATGATAAGGATGTAATTGCTGTTCTTTCAGTATCCGCCAAGTACTTGAAGAAGAAGTATTTGTTTGTCTTGCTATATTCCTTACGCTAACTGTTGGATCTTGATCAAGTAAATTTAAAATATTATTTTCTTTATTAATTGTTCTTGTTGTTCTTGGTCTACCAGAATTTATTTTATTTGGTCTCACATTCCCAGTTTCTCGACAACGTTGTTCAACGGCTCTAAATGTTTTTTTACTTGGTAAGTTTCTTCTAGGACTCTTTTCTGCATAACGTGTCACAGCTGCACTAGAACATCCTAAACATTCGCCTAAGGTTAATAACATGTCAGTTTATTCAACATTTGAGTACATTTTGATTTGATTTTACAAATAACAAGGTTTCAAAACTCTAATTATTGTTGATTTATCGTCATAACAATCAATAAATGTCAGATTTCCATGGCACGCTTGGAGAAAATAGAGGTATACCTATTAGAACTTTATCATTTCTACCATCATCAATTATTACTTCATAATTTTCAAATCAAAATATTCCGAAAACGGTACACAGTATCGAGTTTTACCAAGAGTACCTTTTTCGTGTAAAATTGAATAATGTTTAAGTTTATGTACTTGAAATTTTGATTAATAATTATACTCTTAAAAAAGTTATATTGACTAATACTTAGTACGATCCGTGTAAGTAGCGCCCTTTATGAGAATCAGATATAAAAACAAATTCATGGGATGTATCAACTTCCAAAACATATTCGTATAAAATTTCATTACAATGTTGCCAGTAGTTTCGGCAAAATCGCAAAAAATGCGTAAATGCGTTGAAGAAAAAAAATTTTTTTCTTCAACGCCCTGTATCTTGAAAACGGATGGCGTTACAAAAATTTTTTACTAAGCAAACCCCAATTATTTTTCAGTTTTTTACCTATTTTTCTTTTTTTTAACCCCTAGAGACGGGGTTACCTTTTTTTGAAACACCTTGTATACAGTGGTGGACGCGAGAAGCTGGATGATGATGATAATGGTGATGATCATGATAATGATGATGTGATGACAATAATGATGATTTTCTTGTTAGTATACGAAAACTAAATTTTTTAACAAACAATAAATTTATAAATGTACAAAAATAAAACGTGTCGAAAGTAAAGCTAAAACTGATTTTTGTTAAAAAAAATTACCCAAATATATAAGTTGTATAAGTAAATTATAAATTGTACTAACCTGTGATAATCCTCAACTTTTGTTTCCAACTCTTGTACATGTTTCACAGCCTTGTCATATAAATTTTGTGCTTTAGGTATCTCTTCCATTTGGCGTTTCACTCTATTATCTAGTTCGTCATATTCTGCAAACTTTGATATATTTATCAGGTCAGTGTAAACTGTTTCTAAAGCTTCTAGGACGTCCTCGGTAGCGTTTAGTTTATTTACAATATCGCTAAAGGTATTAGTGAGTTGCTTATTCTTGCCTTTCATTATTTCAAATTTTTCCTTGACCGATTCTAAACGTTGGGCGTTTAGTGTATTTTTATTATCTGCTTTTTTGGACAAATTATCTGTGTATGACAACTGATCGAAAAGAGCATTTAATTTATTTTTTAAATCTTCGATATTTCGTGGAGGTGTTTTTGGAACTTTGCCATATATTTTGTCAACTTTTAAATTAATCGAAGTGCAATACTCAAATATTTTCTTATCATTTAATTTCTCTATCGTTTTTGAACGTTGTTGGATTTCTTTTAATATCTTACGAGCCCTGGTTAATGCGTCTTTCAAACTAACCTGTTTTGTTCCAAAGTTGTCTAAAGAATCAATAATGTTTATTAATTTTTTACTGGCTTCCCCAGTTTCTTTCAGCAGTTTGTTTGAACCGTCAGTCAATTTGTCAATGTTGTTGATATTATCTTCTAATATTTCATTGTTCTGGATCATTTTCTTTTCAAGCTCCTTTATTGTGGCTTCGTATTTATTAATGTCGTTTGACTCTAACAGATTTTTGAACTCAACGTCTTTCTTGTTATACTTCTTGGATAACATGTTATGTTTATTTAGACGATCGGTCAGATTCCTCCAGGGTGGCCCAATACCATCTTTAAACATCTCGTAAACATTTTCTATATCTATTTTCATGTTATCGATTTCATCAAATAGTTTCATAGTGCATTCATCACAGGCTAAAATAAAAATGTTAATATTATGATTAACTTATTACTATTACATAATTTAGTTTTCACCAAAACTAATTACATAGTGTAATAAAACATGTGTTTCTAGAGACACTTAATTGTTATACACTGCGCATAAACTGAACTAAACAATATAATTTGTACAACCTTTTTTGGTAATTAAAGTCACTGACTTCCAAAGTTTATCAAATATTAATTATGATATTGTTCTTTATATTAATATAAAAATAAAATAGCCGGTATAGTAAGGTTAAAAAATGCGTCGGCACAGAGTACGTTCCTAGTCGCTATACACGTTCAAACTAAATCGACCGATGTGCAAAGAGCAGACGCTCGAGTCGCCGGTATCGTACATGACGAGTATGATGCGCAAACTTCGAAACGCAGCATCGATCGACCCGTGTGTGGAGGGTCTTAGATATAGACGTGCCGCCGTACCGATCATATACTACTCAATTGTTTCATATGCAGTTTATTCTAAAGAACGACGCCGACGGTGTAGTTTTGATCGTATTATTTCAAAAATCGCGCTACACTACACTGTTAGTAATTTACTAAGTTAATATCTACAAGAAAGTATCATTTATTTGTTTAATTTGTAGTATGTAAAAATTCCTTATAACTATCGAATATTTAAGGTATAAAATTTTTTCTTGGTACGCCCCTGGGCAATGTATATAATTTTGTTGAGTTTCTGTTTATATTGTGACGTAAGCGTCTGGACTCATCGAACAAAAAATTCACTGCGTAATAAAATAATTCATATTTTGCGTTTCAAAAATTCATCGAATCTTAAACCCAAGCCATGTTAAGGTTGAATCCCCTTGCAGCGCGTCTTTGATAATAATTCCGATTGGCTAGTCCCTTTAACTGCTACGACGGGTGAGACGCAACAAAGGAAGCCGGTACGACAGAGCGTCAGACCGAAGTAAATTCAAGTTAGGTTTGGAAGAGTTTTTTAAGAGAGAACGCGGCGTGGGTTGTCTGAAGAAACCGGTAAAATTGTTAGTAGAAAAGTGAATTATACTCGAATGTAATGTGTCAATTTTTGCAAGAGCAATCACTGTTTTGTTTTCGTGCCGTCTCTCAGCTAAGGGTTTTGAAGAGCGGCGTTTTAACAACTTTAAGAAATACCCACATGGTTCGATTACGCTAGAGTTTTTAAAATTTAAAAAAGCCAAGTTTCAAAGGTTGCGTCTCAGTGCCCAGCTTCCACCCTCATTTTATTTGTCCCAGGTTATTCCAGGCTATTTTTGCAGTGTGAGATGCATTTGTTTGTGTTGCAGTGAATCTGAGTCCCGTTCCAACCCCAGAACTTTTAAAAGAAAAAAAAAAAATAACATTTAGTGAAATTCAGGAAAGAAAAGCCTATCTTTTCGTCCAGCAGGAAGATTCTTGTAAGCGGCGTCCTTACTTCAAATAGCTTTAGAACCTTCTTATGTTGTGTTTGTCCAGGAGACCCATGTAAGTACCCCTTTTGATTCATTTTTGTAGTTACCTCATTCCAGTCCCCTTGTCATTCACTTATCTACGACCCAGCTCTCCAAAAAAAAGCCCTGAGTAGCCGTTCGCAAACGTTCCGGTTTGTTTTGCTTACCCTATCTCCACCCCAGTAATTTCTGTCCCCAATTTTCAACCCCCTATAATGATCCCAATGTAGTAGGCAAAATAATCGTTACAAATTTTACCAATTAAAAGCTATAACCATTTCGCGGGCTTTTACCTTAACTGTCACTTAGAAACTCATGTATATATATACATATATATGTATATAACGTTATTATGATATTTATTGTAGATTTGATTAATTGAAATATTCAAATTTATAATTTAGTTATCACTTACATTTACAGACGCCACCTTCGATATATTCTCTTTCTTTAACACATTGGTTACATTTGTCACCAGTGAATCCTTCTTGGCAAGTACATCGTCCTTCTTTATCACACACACCCAAATCTCCGGGAACAATACCGTATTTATTACAATTACAGGATATACATTCTGTAGAATTAGTGGGAGAGTAATAGTTTCTGTCGCATTCGTCGCAATGTTTTCCAGTGTAACCTATAACACAAAAAAATAAATGAACGAATTATATAGCAATTAAAATTTAAACTAAAAGCATACTTAAAAAGGTAATGATGAGAACCGTATAAGTTAAGAAACTGTCCCAGATTTTCTGATGTACTTGTATTCCTTTACGTGGCATATCCACCACAAAGCTATTCTGATCTTAGATGCGGCTGCTCTGAATGGTTTAATTGATGTGCATCTGTACCATTTCCTCAAGTTACCCAGCCATAAGTTTCTTCTCCTTCCTAAGTCTCTCTTATCCTGGACCTTTTCTTGTATATTCAATTGAAGCACTAAGTATCTTTCTCCACGCATAACATGTTCCAGGTAATGTAGCTTGATGTTTGGATGGTTTCCGTTATTTCCATTCTATTCCCTATCGCACCCTCTGTTGTATGGTCTTGTTTTCGATGTTTATTTTAAATATTAATTTTTACACTTTTTATAATTGTTAAAAAAAAAACAAAGCAAAAGGCTTGGTTAGCTGTACGTCTTCAAGGGTTTTTCATTAGCTATCCCTCATATACCTTTTAGAACCTTCCAAAACCTGGCCCAGAAAAAACTCCCAGGGAGTATAATCCCACTGCTAACTAACATTATCAATGCATGCCTTCTACTGTGTTACTTTCCTAATCCTTGGAAGGTGACCAGTACAATAATGATCCCTAAACCAGGGAAACCCCTAATCAGCACCGAATCTTATAGACCAATTTCTCTACTGAACACTTTAGGTAAAGTCTATGAGAGGTCTAAAGGAGAAACTCGTAGAATTCCTAGACGAAAACAATATCATTCTAAAATTCAAATTCGGATTCAGAGCTGAACACTCCTCTCAAAATGCATTGACAGAAGCAGCAAGCTTCATCTCATGCTCAATCAACGAAAAAGGCAAAATAGCCATAGGCACATTCCTAGACGTCCAGAAGGCCTTCGATCAGGTCTGGCATGCAGGTCTGATTGAAAAACTCCGCCTCTCTGGACTGCCAACCACCTTTCTAAAAACCATCCACTAATATCTCTCCAATCGGACAATAAGAGTTAAAATCAGCAACCTCAAGGCTCAATTTTAGTACCAATCCTATACACAGTTTACAACAGCGACCTCCCCCGCCCCTATGATCAAAATGAAACCATCCTCCTCTATGCCGACGATACAGCACTGCTCGTCTCAGGCACATAAGGAGCCGCTCTTCATTCAGTAGGTCTTAAGGCCAACTTGACAAAGTCGTCAAATGGTGCAACAAATGGAGAATCACTCTCAACCCAACCATTCGAAGACGAGGGCAACCTGATATACCTCTACGGATACAGACTCCCGTTCCAGAGATCAGTCAACTACTTGGACGTTCAATTTCAGACGAACCTCAATTGGGAAACTGAACTTAATCTCACTCTAAACAGAATGAGAAGAAGGCCTGGACTCTTGGGGGCCCTATCAGGCAAATCTTGGGGGACACAGAGCAAGACTCTCCTCCACACCTACAAAACTTACATCAGACCTATTATTGAGTACAGGGCCGTTTTTTTCCTTACTTAACAACCGCCAAATGAATGCCATTATGGTCACTGAACGTAAGATCTTGAGAAAGATTATATGAGAAGGAGTGCTGATTTTCCGTCGGCACTTTATCCACCAACTGGCGGCGAACATACCACCTATTGAGAGCAGAATCCAAACTCTCAACAAGAAATACGTTCTCAGTACCATAGCAAGCTTCATCACAGCAAAGGAGGCTCTAAAAACTTCTTGCCACCGCCTAGGACACATACTCATTAGGCACCCCAGTAGGAAAGTACCCTTCCTCCCGGCCAAACTTCCCAACTTGGCTGGAAACGAACTTCCTGAAGTAGGCCTAGGAGCGACGCCAATAAGATATCGTAGATGGTAACAATCTACATGCCAAAATGTTCAATTGAAAACAGCCGTTCCTACAGTATAGCTGGTAACTCGCGAAAGGTACCCCCTCAGAACTACACGGATGGCTATCAATCTTAAACACCAACACCACCACGCACCAAAAAACATAACAAACACACTGACTGACTACTGCTTTTTAGCAAGCCATTCGTCTATCCATCTCCCCAAAACAAACACAAACGCAATCGCAGACTGGCGTCTGCTGTTACCATCTCTTTCTCTCAGGCAAGGGAGCCCACACGTTGTTCATTAATTCAAAAACGTGTATAAGATTTTTTCAGCATTTTCCCCCTTACTGGCCTATTGGTAATGAAGTCGGTTGAGCTATAGACAGTGAGTACTAAATCTGTATTGGCTGCATTAGTCTACTATAGCGGCTATCATAATATTTTCATTGCGAAGTCACATAAGTTTTTCGTTGCGATGTTCTAAATTATTTTAGCAGTATTGTTTATTTCATCAAATATGGAATAGAGTTATTAAATCCTCAGAACTTACCTATTTTGCATTGACAGACAAAACCACCATCATTTTCAGGTCTACAACTTTGTGCATTATTTTGCTGAGCTGATGGACAAAGGCAAGGTTTACATGTTTCTTCTGGATCAAGATAATAACCCTCTTCACATATTTCACAATGTTCTCCAGTTGTGTGATCAACACAATTCTATAAAAGAAACACAATATTGAGTTATTATTATTGAAAAAATAGTGATAAGCTAACGAGAGCATGTACAAAATTGCATTACCTCGAACTCCTAAATAAATAATACAATGTCTAAATATGAATGTTAACTTTAAAGCTCGCCAAAGCTTTGATAATTACTAAATGAATGAAACAATGAGTGTTTATAAAAGCAAAAATGCTTTATTTTATGGTTTTCTTCAGTTTGGTAGTGAACAGTCAGTTAAATAATTTAACACAAACATTTTGACTGCCTTATATGCTACCTATGTCAAATGTCCTGTTTTATTTAAAATGTCACGTTTTATGTCAAATGTCAAGTTTTATGTCAAATGTCACTTTTTATGTCAAATGTTATGTTTTATTTATATCACGTTTATTGTCAAATGTTATGTTTTATTTATATCACGTTTATTGTCAAATGTCACGTATTATGTCAACTGGGTTTTACCAATTTAAATAGCTTAGGTGATATCCCAAAGTATTATCTCTCTCTCTCCAATGGCGCTACAGCCCAAATCGGGCCTTGGCCTCCTCCAAACTATGCCTCCAACCTTGTTAGTCCCGCGCCGATCTTCTCCAGGTTCTCACGTCTAGCAAATTTTGCGCGTCCGCTGCCACTTCATCCTCCCATCTTTTCCGTGGCATTCCTTTTGGTCTTGCGCCCTGCATTTTACGCCCAAAGTATTATATATGGCATTATATGCAGTTATTTTAACTTCATCTCTTTTTTTTTTGATTGGATATTATTTCTTTACAAACTCAGATTGACTACAAAAATACAAAATATTGTATAGAAAAAAGGCGATGGAAGAACTATACTGTCAAATAAAAGACTGTATACATAATGCAGCACAAGAGGCCATATGGCATAAGAGAAATGTGCGAAACAAGATCCACAGTGGTGGTCT
This sequence comes from Diabrotica undecimpunctata, assembly GCF_040954645.1. Classification (NCBI taxonomy): domain Eukaryota; kingdom Metazoa; phylum Arthropoda; class Insecta; order Coleoptera; family Chrysomelidae; genus Diabrotica; species Diabrotica undecimpunctata. Next base: position 141,656,877 of record NC_092807.1, read on the forward strand.
CAAGATATAAGAGAGTTAGTAGATAACAAAAAGAAAGCCTATCGAATCTAGCTACAAACACAAAATGTAGAAGATTGGAGAAGTGTAATATATAAACAGACATATTTCAAGGATATTAAGATTTATAAAAAACCCGAAAAAATACTTATGTAAATTGTTTTCAATCACAAATCTAGGCACACATATTGTTAACATGCGTGTCTAGTTTCAAAATATTTTTGTTGTACCTCTAGCTCAACCTTGAAGATTCAGCAGTTTTATAATAATATCGTTTACCTAATAACCGAACTAATTCATCAAATGTGAATATATTATATAGTAAACCGTCAAATAATCGAGGTTCAGTTTAATTGTATCTGACTCATCTATATTAACAATTCAGGCATATATTATACATTGTCTAGTCGTTCAACCAGCCAGTCAATAATGATAGTATTTCCTTCGTAGTCGGTGTTAGTAATTTAAGACATAAACATGTAATTAATTAATAATTTAAATAAGTAATGACATCTGAAAGTCCGTGTGTAAAAAGTAATCAATAAATACGATACATCACAAGCTAAATATATTTAGTATCCTCCAACAAGTCAAGATGTAGTTGTGAAAAGAAGTGTTGCCAATCGATTTATATATTGGTATATTGGCGATACAATAAAATGAATCCAGCCAATTTTTCATTTAGGTTATAGAATACCCTTATTAGACTAGGGAAGTTAACAAATCTGTGACCAGAAGAAAAAATGAAACGTGGAACAAAAAATGTGCAGAAATAATCAGATATATGGGCGTACCTCGAGTATCTCAAGCACGAAAGTTTATAGAAAACCTCAGAAAAGATCACAAAGAACAGGAAGCTTAAAGCCCGTAAGTAACGTATGGTCCTAAAGTTTTGGGAAAAATTTCAAAAGCATATAACTCTGACCACAATAATCTTAAATTATTCAACAATTTAACTTAACTATCCTTATTATAAATCAAAATTCAAATGACAGACAAGGGACCATTATTTTCGCCTGTTAATTAATTAATTAATAATTCCCCTGACACGTTGCATCATTGTTTGGACGACCTCGGCGTCAATTTCTCTAATTTTTGTATATATGCGGCGTCTTAACTGTTCCTGATTTTATGCTTCCCATCCATTATTATAGACTTTCCGACTTAATATTGCCCAGAACTCTTCAATTGGAAGAGCCTGAGGTAGGTTGGGGGGATTGCCTGCTTTCGGTACAAAGGTAATGTTGTTAGTTTCGTACCAGTCCCTTGTGATACTCGCGTAATGACATGAAGCAAGATATGCACTCGCCTTAACGCGCGGCAACATCTCGGAATTCTCTCTAATTGATCCTCTGTGTATTTTGGAGCTTTCCTTCTTTCCGGTAGATAATATTGTTACTCGATAGGGTCCTGTATACTGTAGTCTTTCCAACATAAAATCTTCTGGCCAGTTTTCGCTGTGAGACCCCAATTTTGTTCTTAGCTGCTTCAATCAGTCTTGCCTCTCTTATATGGTTCATAATCTGCGGTCGGCCACTTTTACGCAAGTTAACACATGGTATCCCTTATTCACATTCTCTGATTGTGCGATAAATTGTCGATTTGCTTATGTTTTGATCTCGATAAATATTAACAATATCTCGTTTCCACATTCGCCCAACGTTATTATAAACACCTCGACGAATATCAATTTTATAAGATATTTTGCAGAGCACAAACCAAAATATTTTGCTTTGTTTATTAAATGTCAATAACTGATGACATTTCAATTCCGTGGCCTTCTTTGTTAAATGCATTTTGCTTCTCAATCAGATCAGGTGAAATTTTTCCCAAAACTTTAGGACCATACGTTATCTCAGAGTGGGAAGAATAAATCGCTATTACAGGAAGCAAGACCACATTGCGAAATAAATTACAGAGACTTCAGAACAGATCCAATAGACCAAGAAGAAGTACAACCAATCAGTATGGACGAAATAAGACGAAATGGAAAACAGGGCAGCCACAGGACCTGGAAAAATCCCCATTGAATTAATAAAGCTCGCACCGTTAATACTAATAGAATTGTTGTCGGTGATCTTTAATAAATGTCTTATCAAACAAGAAAACAGTCCAAAAGTTTGGCATGTATAAATTCCATCCACAAAAAATGATATAAAAAGAAATATAAAAATTACAGAGGTATAAGTGTTATTAGCTTATTGGGAAGGTATACGGTCGATTGATAAAGGAACGATTCGAAAACCATTATGAAGAAATAGACGATCAGAGTAGATTTCGTGCTGGCAGTTCTTGTATTGATAATATATTTGTACTTCAACAAATTAATGACAAAAGAACAGTCAGAAATTTACCAACTTATTAGCCGTTGACTATTCGTTGACGTAGAGAAGGCCTATGATACTGTACTCTTAAAAATATTGTTTGAAATATTGATGAAAGCAGGACTTAGTAAAAAAGTGAATAACATCTAAAATACCGGAACTACACGACTATGATCTATTTGGTTAACCGTTTCATTATCAGGGGATTTCCAATTCTCTTATGTCTTTGTGGGAGAATCGTATCCCACCTAGAATGAACGGCACCAAAATTGATATTTACTGGAAATACACCACAATTTCCACCTCCTAAGCCATTAATCTTTTTTTTTTATACTTACATTCAGTTCCATTAAGTGTAGTTAATAATATAGACATTGAAAAAGAAAGCAGTTTCAGAACCATCAGAATTGATATCTCGATTGAAGTGAAATATCTATTATATCTATATAAACAGATAATAAATATCTGAAGAGAAATTTAAAACTACTTTGCTAGCTATAGCTTTTTTAGTAGGAATTCCAATTCTTGATTTATAGTAATTAAAAGGGAAGTAATGATGGAGATGTTATGCCTCCATAGTGGTAGAAAACATGGGCAGGTAGAACATAAGAGGATTCTTAACTCAATCCCAAATATGAAGATGCACCAGGTAATCTTAGGCTAATAAATGGACAGTTCAGATATTGATGGAAGAGTTGGTCAGGAGCTTCGATTTTTCATCTTCAAAGAACAACAGTAATTACCATCTTTCAGAGGTGAAAGTGAAAACCAAGCAACTTCCGTTGAAGCAATCATAAGCAAAAGGCACATAATAAAAAACCCAGGATATTATGCCCTCCAAGTAGTCCAGATTTCTCATATGTATTTTTAACGATTCCACGAACTTTAATGGAAAACACAATAGACTGCTGGATAAAAATTTTCTCGAGCTCCTGAAAAAACAACCTCCGAGGTATGAAAAAAAGCAGGTATCATGCAGTACAATTGGCTGTAAATTTACCAAACCTCTATAAGATCATGCTAGTAATCGATTATATATGTCGACTCTGCCAGAAGAAACAAAGAGCGATGAAACAAATTTATCTTATTAACATAACGGTAATTCAATATGCTGAAGATAAAAACTAAGATAAATAAGCATAGCTTAAGATTTTACCTTGCAATGGCCAGTTTCTGGATCACACTCGTTTGAGTGTCCTCTGCATTCACATTGTTTGGCTATTCCAATAACACGGTCTATCCAAGATAGTTCTGGATCCTTAGGAAAATAACGATAGTATCCTTCGTTTGGATCTTCACAAGAAAGTCCTTTGTATTCAGGTGGGCATTCACATTTTTCTACAGAATGCGTTATTAGATAAGCTGATACTTCGTTCTTTGCTTTATCCAGAAGGACTTCCTTAATTCTTAAAAATAAACTTAAATTAGAAAAACTGTTGCATTTTAACATACTATACTATCGATATTATGTCAATTCAATAGTCTGTTCGACTACATAAATATGATTTTTAAGTTAAATTGCCTACAATTGTCACAGGAGGTTATAGATGATAATGAAGCAGTAAAAAGTGGAACAAATACTACTGTACTATACTTAATCCATAACAAATATACGGAAGGGCAAAGAGGCTGAACATGCCCCTAAGTCACTGTAAAGGTCGTGGCATATTATCATGCACGTTGCGTTTCCAGCACATAGCGTTTAGTTTCAGAAAAATATAATTTAAATGGTTTTAAATATGAACAACGCACACTGTCCGGAACATAGCGTTTCAGACACTTAACGTTTCCGTTCAGTATAATCGAAAACAGTATTTTACTGATGCCGACGGCTACGTAACGAGTCGTAACCGGTTGGTAAGGATAATGTGAATTAGATGTCCGTCGTTTTCCCCTTGTTGTTTATTTAGGTATTTGTTTGATTTTGATACAGAGTATTTAAAAAAATAATTTTCGAGGCTATTTTGTCATTTATGCAATAAATCATTATTGCTTTGTAACAATTAATCACGGAAGTGATAAACAATTAGGACTTTTGTACGGAAGTGATACCTCTTCTTTTTAAAAATACTTTTTGGTTTGATATGTATGGCTTCGTTAAATGTAGTATTTTGTTTTTTTAACTTAAGGTGTAATTAAATTTAAAATATATTTAAACTGAATCCTATTCATTCTTTGTATAAAGTTCAGTATTCACCTTCCTTTTTCCTTTCTCTTAGCATTGGATGTACTTCAAACCTTCTTTTTACTACAGTTTTACTTTTTTCATCGTTAAGTAGAAGAGCAATTGCACATAATTTCTGTCGAGAAAAGCGAGATCATATGTTCACCGAACCGCTCGAAATGCTACGTGCCGGAAACTATACGTACACGATAATATGCCGCGACCTTAAGTTTTTACCTTTTTTTATGTATCCTGCAAAAACAGACAATAATTATACTGAATATTTCAATGATGGTGATCTACACAGGGGGAAACACTTGTTATCAGTTTTATTTTTCTTCTACGTGTACCCAGTGCAGTGCAGTGTTAGCGTTTTTTGAGAGGGCATATCCCTTAAATTGTTTTTTGCATGTTTTAATAACCATTATTTTATATACAACATTAAATTTGTATGTAGATACATCATGATATAATTTTGACCCAGGTAAATTTTAAATTTTTATTTTTTTTTAATAACAATAAATATTAAGATGAGTTTACAACTCTGCGTGGGCCTTCCCAAGAATTTCTCTTCAGTCAACAAAAATACAGAAGTTAAAATTGTATTAGAAATATTATTATATTGTGTAAAATTTCACGAGAACCTGTAAACACACCAATAAACATGAAGGTTACCACTTTTATCGAATAAGAGTTGAATTTTAATAGAAAAGAAATCAGACAGATCAAACATATAGAAAAGCGTGAGAGCGGAAATTTTAAATTTTAAAACCGACTGTGATTTTTAAGTTGTAGCGATGTTAAAAATGTATTGGTCTGTATTAACAAACAATTTTTGAAAGTAATACAAACGTTTCTGACTTTCCGGATTCTAGATGTTTTAGAATTAATCACTTTTAATAAATTAAAAAATAATTTTTAATCAACAAGAAATCTCTAAAATACTAACCTGTTATTAGCTTTTATAATAAATAATGTAACGTCCTGCAGAATAACCATAAAACAAGATCTACTCAATTTATCAACACATTCAGTGGGAAAATCCGAATTATTGGAGGAAACTATCCAGTTACCAAACTCTGTCGATTCGGTCATTTGTAGATCATTGTGATTTCCTAGGGATCTTATTTGAACATTGTTTCCCTCTAAAATTACATCAAACCTGCCTCCGGAATTATCCACCGCTAGGTAACCGCCGTAAGAAGGGGTTATATCACCCAAGAATGATTTTGGTAAACTTAATTCGTCTTCAGTTACCTAGAAATTAATTAATTTTATCATTAGTATATTAAAATTTTATTTGTAGAGATGGTTACAATAAAAAATATTGAAAACAATTTTCTATATATATATATATATATATATATATATATATATATATATATATATATATATATATATATATATACATATATATATATATATATATATATATATATATATATATATATATATATACACTCAGGTGCAAAAAAATCGATCCATGGGTATTATTTGCTGAAAAAAGAAAACGTTTGAAGATATTAGTTTTAAATCAGGTATATATGTAAAAGTATATGTTAGATTAAAATAATTTTTACAGATTATCCAAAAAAATCATTTATTTATAGAGACATACGCCAAAACTCAAAAATACAAGAATATTCAAAACTTTCTGAAATTAAGAAAAACATTGATAAGTAATTAATATCTAGTGTTTCCCCCTCGGGCCCTTATAACAGCCTGTACACGTCTAGGCATTGAGGTAATTAACCTCTGGATATCAAATTGATCCAATTGGTCCCATATTTCTTGAAGAGCCGCTGTAAGTTCAGCCAAGTTGTTTGGACGGGGTACTCGTGCTCGAAGACGTCTTCCCATCATATCCCATAGATGTTCTATGGGATTGAGATCGGGACTGCAAGCTGGCCAGTTCATACGGACAATTCCCACCTCCTCTATATATTGGTTGACGATTCTAGCACGGTGAGGACGCGCGTTGTCGTCCATAAAAATAAAATTAGGTCCAATGAAAGGAGCAAAAGGTACCACATGCTGATCTAAAATACTTGTTATGTATCTTGCGGCAGTCATAGAACCTCTATCTACAATAACTAAATCAGTATGGGCTTCTGAACTGATACCAGCCCAAACCATAACGGAGCCCCCCCGATAACTTATTCTTTCCGCAATATTACATTGAAAATATCGCTCTCCGTGTCTTCTCCAAACTCTTTCTCGGCCGTCTGGTGACCTTAGACAAAATCTGGACTCATCTGAGAACAATACATTGCTCCAATCTGCATCACTCCAGTTTTCATGTTCTCTTGCAAAAGCAAGGCGAGCTCTGCGATGTTCTATGGATAGTATTGGAGATATGGCTGGCCTTCTGGATAATAAATTACCTTCTACAAGTCGTCGACGAACTGTCCATCTGCTAACATCCACATTTCTCACTTCGCTCAGACGATTTGCCAGTTCAACTGAAGTTAGATGCCGATTTCTCAAACATGATGAGACCAGAAATCGATCATCTCTTTCGGATGTTACCCTTCTACGACCTGATCCTGGTCTTCTTGCGAAGTTACCGGTGTCGATAAAACGCCGAACTGCTCTTTGAACCGAAGATCGACTAACACCCAACATTTCAGCTGCATAATATTGGCTACGACCATCTTGAACTAAAGTCACCACCCTTGCAGCATCTGTCGGAGTTAGAGACATTTGGGAATGATAATTAAATAAAAATGTAGCACGTTTTGAAAATAAAATCACTACACTAGTATGGTTGTTGAATTAAAAACAACATTCAATAAATAATATCTACTTGCTTCAGACCCTTTTTGACAAAAACCTGAAATACCAATTTGTTTTAAGAAATATAAAAAGCAATATTAAAAATATTATTTTATTTCTCGTATACGAGGGTACACCTAAATTTACATACGTAATTTAATGTCTCTAAAATTATACAACTTCAAATAAATAAGAAATAAGGAATGGATCGATTTTTTTGCACCTGAGTGTATATATATATATATATATATATATATATATATATATATATATATATACAGCTCGATTTTAATAAGATGCGTCTTAAAATTGTTTAAACATTGTAGTAAAGAAATCTTTAATTGATGGAATACAAAATTATATAGAATTATTACACTCAAATTTTATTTTTTTTAATTCTCTGTGTATTGACCTATACTGAACACTTTTCATCACAATAAAACTTCTCAGTGTACAGTATATCTTCATTTATTAATCAATTTCTAACAAATAAAACCTTTAACGTAAATAAAAGAAAATGGCAAAATCTCTAGGACTTTCAAACATACTAATGGCGTTCCTTAAGGGTCGGTATTGAGTCCTACACTTTTTATGCTTGCTTTAAACGATATCTGTAAAAAAATTGAGCTTCCAGTCAAGTTTGCAGTCTACGCTTAAACTGAATAAGTGGAGGAGGGGAGAACTGTTTGTCTCAAGTTGGTCTCAAGCCTATTTTCTTCCATCTTAAATACGTGACCTGCCCATTGAAGATGCTGTAGGCGGACATACTGAGATGAAGGTGGTTCTTTATATATATATATATATATATATATATATATATATATATATATATCTCTTTGAGGAGCAAAAGTATTCGTGCAAAAAATGCCCTAGTGGAGCAACAATACTTTTATTCACAAATTGATAAAGAAAAACACATCAAGGGGTTAATTATCTACTATTGATACACAATCCGATGTTTTTTGCAACTAAGTTTTTATTTTTTTAGTTATGGGGTGGTACAGATTTTGTCCCACCGTACCAGTTTGTACACATTTGCAGACAAAACTAATGTAATATAATATAAAAAAGCAAACTTGAAAGCATGATTTACTTTTAGATAAACATAACGGAACTTTACATACAAAACAAATCCATTCACTCCTAACTTGTTTGTCTTTGGTGCTGCACAAAGCACATCTTCTTCTTGAACTTCGCTGTGGCTGATGTTCTGAAGAATGTAGTCGCACCTTAATGGGAACAAATGGCTTTGATTTTTTGATTTGTATTGTGTCTAATGGCATTCCATTAGATAGTTTCTGTTTAGAAACAATTTGGTCTGCCAATAATCCATTAATAACAGCACGGCGAAAATCTTTTGCTGTTACTTTAGGCAAGTTCATCAAATTGTAAAGGGAGTATGCATTTACAAGCGCAGCATCTAATAAATAAAAAAAATATTCGATGCCACCATTTTTTACTGCAACGATCAATTCTGTAACTTGATAATATCTGGTCAAATTTATCTACAAAATTCATATTTTGATTGTAATCAGTTACAGCACGAGGACATGGTATTAGACGTCTGTCGCCATTTTTTTCTTTTCGACTCACTTCACTGACATCTTCAGGGTTGTCGAAGTTGGAAAGTATATGTACTGCTCTCCTATCCTTCCATTTTACTACTACTAGTCCAGAATCGCTAGTAAACTACTGATACTCTCCTCTATTCATTTTTTTATCAATCATAAAAGTTGGCAGATATCGGCGAGACATATTTACAGTACCTACTGTATGGATTGTGGTAGCGGGTAGATAGTCTTGTACGATCCCGGAATGAGATAGATTTACTTCAGATATGCAAACCTGCAAAAATCCTCTCACATATCCATTCCCAAGGAGTAAACCTCACACGAAAGAAAAATCATTGAGGAAGGCAATCGGAAACCTCCCCAATTAACTTTCCCTATTATTTTGTAAATACTTCAGTTTTCAGTCACTTATTAATAAAAAACTGTCAACAAGATTCAGTACACGATTCACTGAAAATATAATAAAGTTTGTGATATACAGAGTGCGATAAAATCTGGATTTAAGCATGCCAGTGTGTATGCCTAGTCTCCAGTAGAAGGCTGTTACATTGGTCGAAAAACTGAAAGCTGCAATGCTACAGTGCAATGTAAGCGACAACGATTTAAAAAGCTGGTACACTTATAAGGTCATCGTCGCTTAGCAATACCGAAAAAGGTGGTACATCGCGTGTACCATGGTGGCTCAAAGAGATATATTATATATTTTATAATTGTATCTGATTCGCCACCTGTCGTTCACATTTATATGGCTTAGTATTCGTCTCAGTACCTTTCTTTCAAAGATGTCTATGCGATTTACATATTTTTGAGTCAACACCTAAGTGTCACATTCATAGCTCACTATCGGTTGGATTATGCTCTTGTAGATTCGTATCTCTGTTTTTTGATGTACGTCTCGTGATTTAAATACTAAAAATACTGCTCCTAAGAAAATTCTTAACAATCTGCATCGAAATCTCTCAGCAATCCATTTCCTTATCCACCAACGACTATTTTTTCTATTCTTTGTAATTGGTTTTAACAAAATACTCTGTCCAATCACCTCACACAAAATCAGCACAACTTCGTGCACCATTGCAACCTGTATTGTAATTAGTTCCAATTCATACCACTGACGTAAACCTTGTCGGAAATCAAGAGAAGATAAAATAAGACAGTAGTGAATTCACACTCGTGATTCATACACGTAGACTCTCATGTCATCGCTGCTTATATTTGACTCATCCAGCAACCATCTACATAAAGCCATTGCAGAGTAGTTTCAACGGATTCACATTTCACCTTGAGTACTTGAATTATTGAGTTACCATAATCAACAACCTACCCTGATGCCGACAAAGCCCCACACAAGTGTAGCGAAACTGGCCGCCTCTATCTCCAATTTCATTTACCTAAAAATTATCAACTAAATCTGATTCTGAACTTAAAAACGTTTCATTTGAAATTAATGAAAATAGCATCGCCAAAAAATCCATATTATTGTAATAAGCCTTCCAAATTTATTGTAGTACGATTCTAATAAGCCTTATAGATGATAAACAGTCAAATCAGTTTGATGTGGGTATCATTCGACAAATTATGCATAAGACATTAACACCATCTTAAAACGAAAATATTGTTTTCACCATATATATATATGTTAACTATATTGCAGTGAAAGATACGTGATAAGTCTGTAATTGAAAAAAAAATTAAACAAAAGTTACAGGATAAAGACTAGTGTAACACTTACCTGATTATCTTCTTCTAATGTTCGTTCTAATCTTGTCGACTTATTCCAGTGATAGAGAGCGTCTGTACATGTGTAACTTCTTCCGAAACAGAAACATTCTGTACAACCCTTAGTGTTTTCCTTTGAAAGTCCGTAATGGTTAATTTTGCACTCGTTACAATATTTTCCTTGAACATTTTGCTTAAAAATTAAGTTTACTATTATTCACCATTTAAATTGTATGAAAGTGTTGTAAATTTCATTGTGAAGTATATAATTAGTATAATGCTTAATTTATACAATGATAAAAAATCTGAAGAATACGGAAATTCGTTCAATTGTAACGTAATTTTCTACTCTATTAAATTAGTTTTCTACGTTCTTAATTTAGAATTTATTTTGGAGATCTCCAAGGATGGAATTGATCAAAAGTCTTCTCAAATCAAATAGCCCTGCTTCTGAGGAGCGATTAGTTACAGGGACCCGATCCGTCAGCTGCGCATGTGCGAGGCGACTGCATTTGAAGCGAACCTTCAAATGAAAATCTTGAGCGGTATCTTGCCTTGTCGAATATTGTACTTTGATCTTTGATATTGTGTTTGCACGTGTATAAAAATTGGACTGTAGGACTGATAAAATTTATCATAACAAAATTATTTTCCTTTCTCAAATTTTTTTTAGAGTATACAACATGGTTAATGCTTGAGGAAGAGGAAAACAGTGTGCGCTATGAACAATCCGAAGGAATCAAAGATCCAGATAACCAGAAGATCTATTTCAATTGCAGTCGTTCAGGTGAGGAATCAATGAGTTTTTAAAAGTTCTGTTTATAGTTTATAAAAGAGATTATTTACCCCATTTCAGAGTGGTTTTCGCAAGGGACGGTCTACATTAGATAATCATATTTCACTGCAAACCTCAATCAATGAAGCCTTTGCAAACAATCAGAAGTTGATTGCAATATTCTTTGACATAACCCAGGCTTTTGATAGGACGTGGAAACACTCTAGATTAGTAACACTTAATAATTATGGAATTCAAGGTAACATGATTGCTTTTATTAAAAATTTCTTAAGTAATCGTTCTATAAAAGTTAGAATAAATGGAATCACAAGTTCTCCAAAAATGCTAGATAATGGAATCCCTCAAGGATCCATTTTAAGTCCAACCCTATTTTTAGTGGCTTTTATTAGCATCATAAATGTAATCAGAGCTCCTATTAAAGCTAGCATTTACGTGGACGATATTGTTATTTACACCTAATCTAATAACCTAGTTTCAGCAACAAATATATTACAACTTATGTTAAATCGACTTCAAAATTGGGCATTACAAACCGGATTTAATTTTTCTGCAGAAAAAAAAATGGTTCTGCTATAGAACCATTGCAGAAATTTTTTCTGCAATGGTTCTATACCATTGAGTTATTTAAAAGATATTTATATTATTTATTCTAGAGATATATTTATGAAATGTGTGTTATTTATTGAGATTTTATTTGATGAAGGTGACAGTTGTAAGACAATGAATGACTATCCTGTATTGTTGATTGGAGAACTTAAGTCTGCTATTGTAATGGTTTCACAATAAACGGGGAAGTTCTTGAGGAGACAGATTTTATCCAATGAAGTAGAGATAGGTGTAATGTGATTGTTTGTTTGATGAAAGTAATGTTCTATACCATTGAGTTATTTAAAAGTTATTTATATTATTTATTCTAGAGATATATTTATGAAATGTGTGTTATTTATTGAGATTTTATTTTATGAAGGTGACAGTTGTGACAATGAATAAGATTAGATGTACAAATTGTGTGGGTGTGCAATTCTTTCAACTTGTAATTATCAAATTTCTTTGATAAAGTTCTATTGAAATATATGGCAAATGATTGTAAAGTCAAGTATTTAAAGTTAAAAATTAAGGACAATTTAAGACACACAGAAAACACTTAAAAGGGGGACGAAACAAACATTAAATTTAAAAAGGGGGGAGGACTTGAATGCACTACATCTCTTACTTGGAGAAAATGAGTTTTTATGTTATCTATTATATTATTTTATCATTTTACATTATCTATCTATAACATATTATGTTTGTTTCGTCCCCCTTGTGTTTTCTGTGTGTTTTCTGTGTGTCTTAAATTGTCCCTAATTTTTAACTTTAAATACTTGACTTTACAATCATTTGCCATATATTTCAATAGAACTTTATCAAAGACATTTGATAATTACAAGTTGAAAGAATTGCACACCCACACAATTTGTACATCTAATCTTATTCATTGTCACAACTGTCACCTTCATAAAATAAAATCTCAATAAATAACACACATTTCATAAATATATCTCTAGAATAAATAATATAAATAACTTTTAAATAACTCAATGGTATAGAACATTACTTTCATCAAACAAACAATCACATTACACCTATCTCTACTTCATTGGATAAAATCTGTCTCCTCAAGAACTTCCCCGTTTACTGTGAAACAATTACAATAGCAGACTTAAGTTCTCCAATCAACAATACAGGATAGTTTGAACCATGTTCTTTCAACCATCAATTAATAGAGTACCGGCATCATTTATTTAACTTTGTATCGAGACCTGAAGATGCTTTGCATATTGTAGAAAGCGAAACCGGTCGTCTGGATAGTTAAATTAAATTGATTGTGAGTAAGTCTAATTTATTATTTCTTTTACCTTTTGAAATGGACTCACACAAGCAACACATTCATAATATACCTATAATAATCTTTATCTTCACTCATAAGCGTATATTATGTTAAATATATATTTTAAATTATCTGGTACAAAGTTAACAATCTCCATATACTACTACAACAAAATAACCAAATTTCGTCGGTTCATATCAGCCAATAATCGCCAATATCCATTATATTAATGTGGATTTTCTTTTTTAAGTATTACTGAGAGTACAAGCTATTTATAGCTTGTATAATTTATATTTATACACTCTATATTGTAGTTATGAATGTAACAACTATGTACTTACCTGTAGAAATAAATATTTTAAAATTTTCGGTTTTTATGCCTAAATCGTTTTTATAAATTTGCTCAGATTATTTTAGGTGGAAGATTGTCACTTTTGATATGTCATTTCAAACATTGCACATGCGCAGTTGATGGATAGGGTACTTGTAATTAATCGCTTGCCTGCTTCTGTTTTGGAGCAAAGTCATGGGATTAGTAAAGAGGAAAGACTTTACGAGAGATGGATCCGAAATTCCGAATGGTGGTACACCAAGGACAAACGTTTCTAGAAGAAGATGTAGGCGGACTCGCCACAGAACCAAACATTAGAAGATAGTACAAAAACATCATATTTGTTTCTGTTAAAAAATACTCCCAGCATCTTTTTGGAGACTTTATGCTATTACGAAATTGGAATCTTAGCCAGGAACAGGAATCTAGCAAATATCCTGTTAGAAATGAACCACAATTATTAAGTAAACCTTTATCCAATTTAACCTCTGATTTTTAAACCTTTATCCAATTTTTGAAAGGGTATATCACTTTCTCAATTATTGATTTTTATCTAAATAGTGGAGTGGCCATTATATCTGATCTATTAAGCTGTACGATAACGCTTTTAACATTAAAATAGTTCTATAATGCTAAATTAATGGCAACAATTCACGATTTCTTTATGGTAATAATACGAAGTACCAAAACTGAGTCAAAATTTCAGTGTAAAGCTTATAATCAGAAACTAATACAAACTTAGACTTACACCTAGAACTAATGCAAAGAACTTAAAAAAGCGAATTAGTAAGTATAAGTGATCCAAATATAAATATCAGCAACATGAAAACACTTACCTTGCATTTACAAGATCCATCATTATTACATTTGCAAAGGCCGTCTTTACACTGTTCTCCGTCAGTGCCGATGGGATCGCAATTACATTTTTTGCAGTTGGGATAATCATAGTAGCCGAAACTACACGAACTACATTTTTTACCTTCAAACCCGATCTTGCAAGTACAAGTTCCTGTGTTGGTGTTACATTGTTGACTAGAAGTACCAGTAATTGAGCAATTACAATGCTAAAATAATTAGAATGTGTTAATATTATTAGTACCACATATATTTAGTTAATTACAGTGGCAGTTACCGCTGAGAAAAAGCTATATTTTAGAATAAAGATGATTATGTTGTATTTGGTCCGGTCTTACAAATTTAATACCGTCCTATTAGCATATTATCATATGCATCAACGAGCTTTCAATTAAAAATAAAAATTAGAATTCTAAGCATTACTGTAATAATTAATTCACTTGCTAAATGAATATATTGATAAAGAAGAAGTAAGCATCTAAAAAAGAACTGTTAAAAAGAAAAGAGAAATGTTTTTGAAGTTATACTTCTATACGCACGGTCGGCGTTGGAAATTTGCACGGGAGTGAATCTGTGAAACCATTGTACAATGTAAGATAATGAGTAAGAGAGAGACATAAGATATATTTTCTCTCTCTTCCGCTCTCTAGAATAAAAATGTTCCTTTTGTATATATATTTAATATTATAAATATATTATATTATATATAATACTATATATATAATATAATATATATTAATATTATTATTTATGTTATATGTTTTGTATTATTTATTAAATGTTCATAATTATTTTAGGCTTTTGTATTTCAAAATAATCACTGTATGACAGACAACTGTCAATTTTGAAATCCGTTAGTATCATGTCTAATTGGCAAATCTTTTACGTGTTTGGTTCATACGCTGGTGTACGTGAGTTCGAATCCCAATATGAATTTCCTTTTTTATTTTTGAAATATTTAAAATCCTCACGTTAATGTTATTAAATATATGTAATATACGCAAAAATGCTAAATTTTAAAATAAAATGAAAATTTACAACATAATCCGAGTTTTTATTTTTATCTTCGTAAAGTAAGTATATTGGCAGTTTTAAATACTTATGAATATTGTATTTTAATTTGTATTGTATTATTATATTGAATTATGTTGCAGTGTATTGTATTGTAATTTTTATATTAATAACAAAATAAACAATGAATTTTACTGCAGAGTATGTGTAAAAATTTTTTTTTGCATTCAACTCCTTTTATACATATATGAAAATAAAAATATATATTTTCATTAACATATTGATACAATCCTTCATTTACTATACTCCTATTACAGGTCAAATGTTTATATACAGCAAACGATGCACCATATACCTATATACCTAATTATTTTTCTCTTTCTGCTCTCTCTTACCTATAGCATTAAATATGTAATGATTGTGCAGATTGACTCCTATATAAATTTTTAACGGCGAACGCGTGTATAGAAGTATAACTTCTACCGGCAGTCCCACTGGGGACTGCCCACCCGTTTTTTGTTTATTTAAAACACTTATTCCACATCAACCACGCAGGGTTATTACTGGGATGACAAACACAATAGTTTTAATGAATATGTACATTAAATAGTATAATACAATTTTATATCTCTTAAATATTTTAATAAATTTAAATTTTTATCTGTCAGGATGGATTGGAGGTCCTCTGAAATTAAATGCATTCTTCTTTGATTTTGGAAACATGGGCAGTAAAGCAGGAAGTGTTTCACTGTCAACTAAGTGGGGCAGTTGTTGCAAATTGGTGGTGGATCTTTACTGATTAAACATTTGTGTATGACAGCAGTATGACCAATTCTTAAACGGTTTATAATTACTTGTTCTCGTCTACCTGTGGGTTCAAAAGAGCTGTTCACCTTTGGACTCATTGGGTTTAATTTGGTTGCTGAATTTTCCCAGTAATTTTGCCAAATGTTATTGCAATGAACTTTAATCAGATGTTTCATGTCACTATAAGGATATTTTGTAATTTTTGTAGTATCTTCTAAATTGATACGGCTTGTAGTTGCTAGTTGATCTGCTTTTTTATTTCCCCAGATTCCAGTGTGCGATGGTACCCAAATAAAAGCTGCGTCCTTTCCCATGGAATGAAGTATTTCTAATTAATTTTTATTGCTTGCATAATGGGATTTGTTGTACAAATTTGCTTTAATTTCAATAATGCATTATGTGAATCTGTAATGATGACGCACTTTATCGTGTTACTCGTTTTGAAAAGGCTTTTAATATAGCTGTGAAAGTTAAGGCTTTTAATATAGCTGTGATCTCGCCTGTAAGTATACTATAATTTGTAGGTAAGTGTATGCTGTAGGAGTTTTCTTCATCAGCATAGTAAGCAGCAACATGTCCATCTGGGGTTTTAGAGGCGTCGGTAAATGGTAAAATTAAACGGACATTTGTTCAACAAATTAGATACAATACTGTCCTCTCACTTTTAAATATTTCGTAATAAGGCAGGCAACAACTAGTTTTGTACGACTGGTTCAATTCTCAGTTGACCAGTGAATTCCTGCCACACATGACTTGGCACATTACAATGGCATAGGATGTGTGTGGCAGTCTCTTCTTCTTTTTTGCATTTTCTATACCATGGTTCATTCACCTTACCTATTTTGTATAGGTGTTTTTTTTAAACAATAATATCCAGCCACCATTTCGCATTTCGGTGACCGTTTTATTGTGATTCATCAAGTGCCAGAGTTCTTAATCAATAAGCTTACTTTTGATTATTTTTTTGTTTGGATTTTACCTTGAGCTACTGTCTTAGGCTTACAAAGATTTCTCTCGATCCTTGTTTTACCAACAAATCTGCTCGTTTATTCCCCGTTCATTTATGACCCGGTACCCATACTAAATACAATTTGTTGTCTTTTGTCAGGTTGTTAAGGAAATCTTTGCAGTTCCTCGACAGTTTTGATTTTGAGGTGAGAATTTTTACGGTCAGAACAACCGCTTGGATATCTATATACAGTTAAGTCCATGGTTTTTTACCCGTGCGTTATCATTTAAAGTTTACGAAATAAGTCGGAGATTTACTTCACACAACAGCAAGTGACAGAAAGTGGCTACTGCTCCTATCACGGATTACATTATAAAATTTGATGTAATATAAATAACTTCTAAATGCAAAAACAGGACAGAAAATAAACAGCAAAAGTTCAACCAACTGACAGCCCCAAGTGAACAAACCAGAAACGTCACAAATTTTACTTAAAATCTGAAAACGTCCTCAAGCGTCTTTTTTGTACTTTCGATGTCTCTTCGATGTACTGAGAACGTTCATAAAAATAACATGATTGTGTCTTTACTTAATAACAGGCGATAGCTGGTTTGTATTTGGTTTCATGCGTGGAAGTCAATGATAATACATAAAAAGTATGTGCTTTATCTCGCCAAGTATTAATGACGCACGGGTAAAGAACCATCGACTCAATTGTAAATGTTGATTCTCTTTATTTTGTGGTCTCCATTCAGGATCTCATCAAAGCAGGCTACCAAAGCAAAAACTTCAGCCTGGAACACAGTTGTATAATTGACATAAGTTGTAAGATTTGTAAAAACAACATCACGTATAACCTTATTTACTAAAATTAAAAACTTATTAATGTTAGAATGATTTATGTTCTGTAGATTATAACTAATTATCGAATTTGTTTAAAGTTATTAATGTGTTTTTGCAAATTTATTATATTAAAGTATTTAGTGCTGATTACCTTGCATCCTACTCCTTCCTCGATACCCCAAGCATTATCTACGCATATTTCGCATTCAGTGCCAGTGGTCAACGGAGGACAAATACATTTGCCGTTGTTGGGATCACAAATGTGTCCTTTTTTATCACAAGGGTCACATCCTAGAAAATGAAGAAGTTAAAGGTTAATTATACTTATATAAATTTCAGTAATTTTTAATTGTAGATGAAAATATTTAACTAATACAAATTCCTATCTACTGCAATATTGATAGGAAAAATAAAATTAATGCAACAAAGTTCATGAAAAATAAAATAATTCAAAATATTTGTATGCGAATAAATAAAACAGACAGGATGTTTATATTTTAAGATTTTATAGGTCTGGGACGTCTTCTAAAATATTGTATACTTATATAAATAATTAAAAGCAAAAATAAAATATTTTAACAAGAAAAATAATTTATTAAAATAAAATAACATAAAATTGTGTTCTACAAAATCCAAAATAATGTGATAATTGTCATACAAAACTTACATAAAAAATTATAATATTTTGTTGGACCACCTCGTGAACAAACTAAACTTCTTACTCTATTAGGTGTACCTACTCTTAATAAGGCATACAAAAAATTTTGATCCAAAGTTGTCTATATGTGCTTCACAGCTTCACTTGTGCCTTGTTGTTCTATAGCGGCCCAGACATGTTCTATGCAGTTCACATATCAGGTGACCGGGCTGGTCACGCCATTCTGTCAATACCTTTATGGTATAATCTTTCGTTTACAATTCTTAATTCTATAACTACAGTAGACTCCCTCTATAACAAGAACTGAAATGGCAGACTAATTACCTCGTTATAGCCGATCTCGTTATATCAGACAACAATAATACTGTGCATACATATAAATATGTAGTTTTCTAAAACATTAGCTTCCCATAGTGAAGCCATTCGGAGCAATATAAGATCGATATAGAGCTAAAAAATATTATTTCAGGTGTTTTTGAAAAAAAAAATTGTTCACTCTCATCGTCAATGAAATACATTAAAACAAAAAAGAGTGTATTATCAATGATATACGTTAAAACAAAAAATCTGTGCTTAAATTTTTTTCCAACTACATAATGTATAAAGTGTATTTTCAAGGATAACATAAACTATTGCTTCTGTAATTGGAAGAAGTCTGTCATTTTTGAATGCTTTAAATTGTCCAGTATCATTCTATCTATCATATTTGTTAAAGACGTCAAACAGTTGTATTTATTGTACAGAAGTTTATTGCGGGCGGCAGTTAAGTTTATTGCCAGGCCGTTTAAAAAGGTATTTATTTATGGCCACAGCCGGGCCAAAAACGTAAAAAAAAACACGTTTTTCGATCTTATTTTCTCTCTTTATAACCAAATTTGTCTCGCTATAGGGGGTTATAGTTCAATAAAAATTCCACGGGACATCTAATGTACCTCATTATAAGCGAAAACTCGTAATAACCGTGTTTATTATAGAGGGAGTATACTGTATATCTCTATATCTTTGAGCAGTCATTTTAGCATTTGCCAGAATATCTAAGTCGGTGCGGCCATCAAAACAAATACCACTCCAAACGCAAATAAAGCGTTTCCCAAAAACAGTATACAACCTATAATGTTCTTTATACATCTCTCTTCTTTCCCTCCAAACCAAAATACGTCCACCGGAATTGTTAATACGAAACCTAGACTCATCTGTAAATAAACAGTTTCGCCATTAGTTGATTGTCCAGTTGGGGTGTTCTTCAGCCCGTAGTCTTTTCAATCCGCGATGTTCCCCGGTTAGTATTGGATGAGATGAACGTCAAGCCAATCATATGCAACCTTCTTCTAACGGTTTGGGTTGAAATTCTCCACCATGAACATATGAGACTACACCATAACGTGAAGCTACACTTGTCGAGTCAGAAGTGACTCACACTTGAGACTCGACTTACACTGAGGAGTAGACAGATTGAGTTCTTGTATTTCTACAGAACAAGATACTGGTACGTCATGAGTGAGGGGAGTATCGAGTTTCAAATTCTTCCCGAGAACCTCGTATTACCATTTAGTCTCCCTTCCACATTGTGGATGAACGCCCATGTTGATGTTTTTTTTTTAATTTGAGGTACCTTGTTGTGTCACCTCGGGGGAACAATTAAGGGTCTAACCACCTTCTGTTGTCTCCGGGTGCTCTTTAGAGGGCTTCGAATATACTGTCGAGAGCTCCTCTACTTAAGTCCATTTTCGGGTTATGGACTTAGAAAATATTTATCTTCGGTGTCTTGCCTTGAAAAAGGCGATATTTCTTACATGAAAATTTCTTCGTCGAAATAAAACACCAAGTTAAGTTGAAACAATTCTCAGCCACAGAGTATGGAAAATAAATGCAGGAAGCAGAGCCCCGAGAGCACTAAGCTCTCGGAGAGCCCGTGAAGGACTGCCCTGGCTGACCTGAAAATCGCCAATATTTATATGCGCTGTTCGAGCGATAAATAGGGATTTCCAGGTCAAGAGCCAATGGGAAAATTCGAGGCGGGGCGATGCGCATCGAAATGCGTACTAGTCCACAGACTATGGCATTCGATGACAGTTGTATAGATCATAAAAATGCATTTGGTTAATTTGCGAATTGTTTATTTTTCCGAGTAATTTTTTTAAACAATTTAAAAAAAAATATTTATTTTGTAAAATATTACTTTTCTCTTATTATAAGTAGAAAATATTATGAAATGATAAGTAACTTAAATATTTATGTATTATTGTCATAAATAATATCTTTTAACAATAAATTTTACAAAAAATTAATTTTTATTTAAAAGTCAAGACTATGCTTAATAATTATGCTCATTATTTTTAAAATTAATTTTTCTTACTTTATATTTAAATGGTCCAATGTGCTGAATTGTACAATAGTAAATTTTCCCCATTTTCAAAATACTGTTATGACAGATATAAACCTTAGATTTAAATATGAATTTATGATATAAATATAGAGTTGATAGTTTATACAACAGTTATAATTCAGATTTTGAAGTATATAATTACTATCGTTGAGTTTAGTATTGTAAACAAGTTGGTTTTGGCATTAAGTGATTTAAACGAAGTGTAACAATACTTAAGTGATTAAATAGTGTAATTTATTGAGTCGAATATTCAATTAGTGTTAAAAAAATAAAAAAAATTTACTTATTCTTTTATTCTCCTAAAACTATTCATAATTTAACCATCAGATGCACAGCCATAATCACTGTCGTCGCTATCCTGTCTACATCTAAAACACGTCTCGGCATTTTTGGCTTCAATAAACAAATACACTACACTAAACTCTCTCTTAACGGACACCTCTCTTCACCGGACACCTCTATACGGACGGTTTTTAAAACTAAAATCAGTCGGCGATATATGAAACTGTATGTAAATTTTCGTTACTTTTTAATATCTGTAACGACTCGGTACTTTAACTATCAATAGCCGGTATGTTATACCCGTTACTTTCGAAACTTTTAAGAGTACATCCACTCAAAGCTAACAAATATTTAAAACTAACAAAGTGAAATAGATTTTTTTTTGGTTTCTGAACCATCGTTTTGCCAATTTCTTTTCATTTATATTAAAAATAGTATATTTCTTTTCATTACAGTTGTAGTACCTAATAAAGTAATAAAATAGTGTAATATCAAAGAAACCCGGCACGCCTCTTTGGTGTTTACATGTCACCGAAAACCAACTCAAATATCTGATGAACACATTTTAGACGTCATTTTATTAATTTGTAGGAGCGTTTGCGTAAAAATTTTTGTTATTTTCGGATTAAATTTGACAATAAATTTTGCGTCTATCTGAACAACTATTATCTGAAATAATTTTAGTTTAGATGTCATACTAACAGTAGATCCCTTTTATTGGAATAATGATTAGACCAATTTACTTTCATACTTCTACTTGCACAGTAAAATATTCGTTGTTGCAATAATCCAAAACAGTCGTATATTCGTGGATATATATACTTTGTATAATTATAATTCAAAATTATGGAATTAATCTGTATATACAATTAACATATTACAATTTACATATTTAATTTTACTATTTTTATTTATAAATATACAGAGTTCATAGCAATTAATTTGATTAAAATATATTTGTACTATTTTTCAGTCAAGAAAAGTAATTGTAAAAATAATAACTATATTCCAAAAAAGTTAATAAGTATATATTTGATTTTCATATAAAAGATTAATTATTTTCTTGTAAAATTTATTTTTAAACGATAATATTTATAACTATAATACAATAAAAACAGTTGCACTGAATCCCAATATGTGGTCCTGCATTTGTAAGACACCACGTACACTTACCACAAGCGCATATTGAATATATATATTTTAATAAGCTTTCGACTATTTAAAATTATTTAAAAAAGTAAAAAAAACCTTTTGTTCGTTCCGATTATGGCCAATATATACATATAACTACAACTCAGCTATATACTTACTTTCACAGCTTGTTTTGATATCACCATAGTGGTTCGGCAAGCAGCTAGTACATTGTTGACCCGTAACACCCGGTTTGCATAGGCATTTTCCAGTTTCTTTATCACAGTTAGTGTTGGGAATTGTACCATATATGTTACATTTGCATTCTGTACACACTTTGTTTTTCTTCCAGTATCCATCCTATAAATAGGAACAGTTACTAACAATACATATTCACGACATATTTATAGACTACAAAGCAGCTTACGACTCTGTGAATAGAAGAGAAATGTTCAAAGCAATAAAAGAGCTAGGAATACTCTTGAAACAGTTGTGTGTAGAGTACGAATTCAGGGGGAACTGTCTGAACTTTTTAAAACAAATAACGGGCTGCGCCAGGGAGACCCTCTCTCATGTATGCTGTTCAATCTGGTTCTGAAAAAAGTAATATGTATGTCGCAAATCACAACCATCGGTTCAATATATACTAAATTAGTGCAAGTCCTTGTCTATGCTGATTACATGAATATTGTTGGGAGAACGGAAAACCTTGTACGAAAGGCGTATGTAGCATTAAAAGAATCAACTACAAAAATGCGTTTAATAATAAACACCAACAAAACGACGTATATAAAAATAAGCACGCAACCACAAATCCTACAACCACTTGTTATAGAAAACAAAGCCATCGAAGCAGTAAACGAATTTTTATACCTGGAAAGTACCTTAACATTGAAAATAATACTACCACAGAGATAAACCGCAGAATTTACACGGAGAACAGATGCTATTTTGTGTGTCAAATTGTCAAATCCACAATTATATCGAGAAATACAAAAATAAAACTCTACAAAATAATAATACGCCCAGTCCTAAGGTATGGTTCAGATACCTAGAGTCTAACAAAAAGTAATGAAAACATGTTAGGATGTTTCAAAAGAAAAGTACTAAGGCGAATCTATGGAGCAGTGAATGATAATGGAGTGTAAAGAAGACGATAAACTTCGAAATTGATAGAATATACCCGGAACTAGATATAGTAAAACATATTAACATAAGACGTGTGAGGTGGACAGGACATGTAACGCGGATGGAATAAAATAACCCAGCTAGAAAAACGCTCCTTGATAGACCCATTGGTCAGAGAAGAAGAGGATAACATCGATGAAGACATGGATAGGGACGACTGGAGAGAAATTCTTGAGGAGGCTAGGACCCATGCAGGGTTGTAAAGCCAGAATAATGATATATATTTAACAATGCTCCAAACTAATGTGCCAGCTTGCATTGCATTCTATATAATAGATTTTAGATCTATGTATCTTGTACTGGATCTGTGGAGTGGCGCACCCAGGGGGGTTTTGGGGGTTAACCTTCCCCCTTCCCCAGGGCACTATTCCGACACTGTTAATTATAAATTTTAAGGACTCAAAATAATGGAGGTAGCCTAAAAAAATTTCGGTGCCCAACCAAACCCCCCTCAGGAAAATTCTAGGTGCGCTACTGGATCTGTGTATGGTCTATTGGACTCTAGCGTTTTCTTTGACGAATTTGATCGCAATCTGATGAAAACAAACTATAATAAAGTAGATTTTTCAAAGAAAGTTTTTTACATTCTATACATATAACTATGTATATATAACTATATACTGTAACAACCTAAACTTAGGCATACTCATGATAATCAGATAATTGGAATAATATTTGGACTACTTACCTCACATGAATTACATTCATTTCCTGTATAATGTGGCTTACAGAAGCAAGCTCCTGTGGTCTGATTGCAAGTTAGAAATTTCGATCCGTCAGGGTCACAGGTACAAGCTATAATAAAAAAGGATTTTAGATTAATTCTTTAAAAAAGTATTTTAGTTTTAGTAACCAAACAATTGATTTATAGGCTTATAGAAAATAGGCGTTTTTGAATTTGAATAATCTTTGTTATTCTAGGTGGAATCTGTCGAAAAGCAGACCATAATGGACATTTTCCATATGAGTCTAGTTTTTTGCTGGAATCTAAAAAAAATCGAAAGTTTTTGCTTTTTTCGCCCATACTTTCGCCTATAACTTTTAGCAGGTCTTAATAGTTGACTAGCTAGAAATTGAAAAATAGCTGTCTTTCTTTTTAATTCGTTTTTCTCTGTTTCGCTCATAATAATTTTAAAATAATAACTTTTATATAATAAAATAAAATTGACTTTGCAATCAATATAGGCCAGGGAGCGTCGAAGATTTTTTACGCGCATAATAAATCTGAGACATACCCGTAAAGATCGTAGGAAGTTAGAACTGCGGAGGAAAAGTTTTTTAAGTCACTATTCGTTTGAGGTTCGAGAAGCCAACTTCAGCTACGAACGTGGTTCCAGTGGGGAGGGTGTTTTGCGTTCTATGTAAGTATATTGCGTTCTATGTAAGTAAAGTCGGTTCGCTATATTTACGCGGGTTTCGGATTAACAAAATTATGCTAATGACCCATTGATAACCAGTTGCAGTAAACGACTTCCCAGAAAATTAGGTAAAAACTGCATTAATGGTCATATTTTAAAATACATTAAAATAACATTAGGGTAGGTATAAATTTGTTACAATATTGCAGTTGAATTGATTCTTTGCCAGTGTTGACATTGTATGTTTGGTGGAAATATTTAAAAATGCCTAAACCGTGTGTTAGATGTAGATAGTCTAATTTGTAGTGTACATAAGTATTTTACGGATGAAAAAGAAAATGGCGGTCCTTTAAAATCGGTAATGTCTGTTCAACAACGCGTATGTGATGCTCTAGGAATTAGTGAAACCAAACTAAGAGGAGTATTACAAAATCGCAATAATGAACGGCCGAAAGAAGATCACCGAAAAACTCGCCTATCATTGAAAACGAAAGATATTCCAGATGGAAAAAAATTTGAAATTCGTGATACCATTTATCGAATGCGAGCCAACAAGGAACATGTGACCTTAAATACAATTCTCTCGGAATTAAAAGATAGAAAATTTGACGAAATTTGGCAGAACAAGTCTATGGCAAGTGATACATAATTTGGGTTTCAAATTTCAAAAGGAGAATAACAGAAAAGCCCTTTGTGAAAGAAGTTCTGTTGTGCATAAAAGAATTAACTTTCTAAGAAAATATTCTAAATTAAAAGAAGAAAGGGCAAATTTTATATATTTAGACGAAACATGGATATTTTCTAGGGGTGCAACCAAGAGAATATGGCAAGATGATAACGTAAAGTCTATCAAACATACTGATGGAGAAGGGAAGCGACACATAATTTTTCATGCAGGAGGGAAATCGGGTTTTATAGAAGGTGCTGATTTAATATTTTCATCTAAATCAAAATCAAGTGACTATCACGATAATATGAACACAGAAATGTTTGTAAAATGGTTACATGAAAAACTTCTCCCAGGTTTAAGTGAGCCCAGCGTAATTATTTTAGGCAATGCACCTTACCACTCTGAAGTATTAAACAAAAGTCCAACGAATTCTTGGACTGTTAATAAAATTAAAGAATGGTTGACAAAGGAACATATACCATTTACACAACATATTTTAAAATCAGAATTATTACGCTTGGCAAATATCCACGCAAAACCAAAAACCTTTGTTGTGGATGAGATTATTGAAAGTTGCGGTCATCAAGTTTTACGTCTGCCACCGTATCATTGCCAGTTGAATCCCATCGAATATATATGGGGAATAGCAAAACAATATTATGACAACCATATTGGGCCTAATGGTTATAGCGACGACGCAGTTCGGGAAACTTGGCGAAAGGCACTTTCAATTGTAACTCCAGTGTGGTGCAACTGTATATTCAAGTGCGAGAAACTAATAGAAGATTGGTGGACTCGTGAAAATAAAATAAACGAAATAAGTCCAATCATAATAACAATTAATGGTGATGACAGTGATGATGATGAAGATTATGATATTTTTGATGATAATGACTGATTTTCATTTTTATTGGCAAGTTAAATTTTTTTATTTTTCATTAGAAATTCTCTCCATGGAACAAATATACATATTTTCCATATTTTCTGTGTGAAGTGTAATATAAAATTATTATTAGGTTTATATTAGCCACATTAGACTCCTTTAATGAAGTTATTCTCCTTATTATACTGTCAATTATATAAAAGATTTTCCATTATTATTTAATTAAAAAAAGTTATGGATTATTTTTCATTTCATTTGACCAGTTGATATTTCCCCAAAGAGCAGGTAATTAAAACTGGGTACTTACAATAAAATTTTTAATCCGAAACCCGCGTAAATATAGCGAACCGACTATATATAACGTTGCGTACTAGTATTGAAGAAAATATACCGGCATATGTTTCTACGTTTCTGACTACATTCTAAACTAATTTGTTTTAAGTTGATTTGTATACATTAATACATTTTGCTGACTTGTCTCATAATATTTTGTTATCACTCATTATTTTTTACTTTTAATTTTCTATTTCTCTTGTGATCTTTTGGGGTTTTTTTATGTCATGAACATTCTCCTAACGTCCCATATTCTAATCTTAATAGCTTTATACCTTTTCACTTTAGAGTGGATCCTAATTTTCCTAACGTTCCGAAGTGTTCTAGTGGTTGGAACATTTTTCTTCTTCTTTTTCCTTTCTCCTCTTTATAAGCAATTCTGATTGTTCATTGGCGGATTAATACCTCTGTGGAAGGTTGTCACTCAATCTTTTGCGCGGTCGTCCGATATTTCTTCTACCGATTGGTGACTTATCTCTTGCTATTTTGACGACACAGGTCTCCTCCATTCTGCTTATGTGGTTATTCCATTATTTTCTCTATTTTGTATCCATTCTTTTATACACTGTACGTTACATTTTCTTCTAATCTCTTCACGTCTCTTTCGATCTGTCAGCGGGTTTCCTGTAATTCTTTTCAGTACTCTCATTACTGCCGTTTCCAGTAGCCTTTGCGTTGTCTCTGTGTCGGGTCTTGTTTCTGACTCATATGTCATTATTGATCTTATACTGGCTTTATAAATTCTTGACTTCATCTCGGTGTTAAGGGTAATCTCAGACACAGTGTGTCTGTTTCGCCATATTGTGTCATTAAGGCATTCTGCCAGTCTATTTGCTTTTTGTACTTGATCTCTCACTTCTTTGTCCAGGTCTCCATAGCTAGACAGTGTATTTTATTTCCTTTACTTGCTTAATAATGATGCCATCAATTTCTATTTTACATCTGGTTGGTTCTTTGCTGACTACTATTGTTTTGGTTTTCTGAGATGAGATTGACATATTAAATTCTTTTGCTCTTATGTTAAATCTGCGGACCAGTCTTTGCAGACTATCTTCATCTTGAGCTATCAATATTTCGTCGTCTGCGTAACAAAGTATTTTGATTTCTTTGTTTCCCACTCTGTATCCTCTTCCTTTGTTAATGCTTTTGAGGATTTCATCCATGATCAAATTAAAGAGCACTGGGCTCAATGAATCTACTATCTAATGGAGCAAACTAAAAGTTCTTGTATCAGGAAATTGGTTTCTTCCTCATAATAAAGTATAAACTGATAAGATTACTAGTAGCTATCATAGATGAAGTTGTAGAATTAACATAACTATTTAAAATAGAAAAAAAAAAACACAACTGGTGTTATGGCTTTAACTAAATAAATATGAGATAGATTTGAAAGGAATCATTCATTTAAATATCAATTTATAGATACAATAAGTGACAAGATACACCTTTATAAAAAATGGCAAGAGCACTTCAACATATTATACAAGCCCTACTTTATACATCAGCAATACCATCATTAACGTAACGAAGAAATATATACTCGGTCTTTGATAAATTCTTGTCAATTGTCAATTTATTGACAGATATTCTTTTTATTTTTTACTCTTAATCTAATGTCTGTATTTTGTTAGTTATTTTTCATGAAAGTCTTTGATAAATTCTTGTCAATTGTCAATTTATTGACAGATATTCTTTTTATTTTTTACTCTTAATCTAATGTCTGTATTTTGTTAGTTATTTTTCATGCAGTCATGACTAGAACCGAATTGATCGAGAGTAGTGAATCGATTGAAGAACCTCTATTTCGTGACGCTACCCGTGACGCCTTCTTGGAGTTGTCTTCTTTAAGTTGTCCATCTATTCTTACTTCCATTTTGTTGTTTTGGTAGGTGTTTTTGATAGTTTTACAAGGGGAACTTCTCTATTATACAGAAGATAGATTACATCTTTGAGTCTTACTCTGCCAAACGCTTTCTTTAGGTCAATCAGACACAGAAATACTGGTTTATTATACTCTAGTCAAGTGATTTCTCAGTAATATGCTTTATAACTAATATTGCATCTGTACACGATCTTCCACTATGAAAACCCTGTTGTTCATCTGCTAAACTTATCCTCTGATTTATTAGCACTTGTAAAATTTTAGTTGTAAGTTTTAGCGTAGTATATAACAAGTTTATAACTCTGTATTTTTCTGGCTACTTTTTATCTCCTTTTTTGAATAGTAGAATTAGTTCGCTCGTTCCCCATTTTTCCGGTATTTTATTGTGTTTTAAAGTTTTATTAATTAATGTTGTTAATTGTTCTGTCATTGCTGCTCCACAATATTTCAGTAATTCGTTTGGTATCCCGTCTTTACCTGCTGCTTTTTTGTTCTTCAGGTTTTTCCGAACTTCCTGTACATTTATATTACGTTCTTCATTTGTAGTAATTTCTAGTGTTTTCGGTTCTAGCATCGTTTGTTCTTCCTCTGCATAGAGCTTTTTTAGGTAGTCAATCCACGTATCCTTTTCTAGGTGTTTTGGTTCCATTAGTTCCTTTACTTCCGTTCTTTGACCTCTTATGAAGCGCCATATTTCATCCATTCCATACCAGTGATCATTTTTTATTTTTCTTATAAGTGCATGTGTTTCATTTCTAATTGTCTTGTAATTATGGTATGCATCTTGTGTTTTGGTTGACATGTATTTCAGGTAAGCTTTTTTCTTTCCTTTGCATTTTTCCTTAGCTTTTGTATAAAACCATGGAGTTCTTCACCTTGGGAACGATTTATTTTTATTTATATTTGTTTCACCAAGAACTTCCTTGGTATAGGCTAAGATATTAGACTTAATTTTTGTCCAGCTTTTTTCGACTCCATCATTTTCTGTGATATATGTGCTTTTTTCGGTTATTCTTTTTTGGAATAGGTATCTTGTGGAGTCATCCTGTAAGCTTTCGACTTTTATCTTTATGGTATATTCTGGTGTTTTGTTATCACTTATATGTATTTTCATTCGGATTTTGCACATTACCCATTTATGATCGCTTCGCATAGATCTTTGTCCTCTACGGTTTTTAAAAGTGTATTTGTATTGATCTTTGTGAGGGAAAAATGTATTATTAATACGCATTTCGTTTATGCTGCAGAGGTCCGTTAGAAGGTCTCCGTTTTTATTTCTGATATTTTCATTATATCGCTGTTTTATTCCTGGAACTATATCATTGTCAACACGGGCGTTAAAGTCATTTGGAGTCTCGTTTATTACAGTTTGAAGGTGTTCGTAGAAGTTTTCCCATGTGATGGTATCTGTTGTTCTCTGGTGCATCATATTCAGAGGTTTGACATCCAGTTTAACTTTTGCACTTACTATTCTTTCAGAGATATATTTATATTCTTGTACTTGGTGTAAAAATTTTCTGTGTAATAACAGGGCGACTCCTTCTTTGGCTCTGGTTTCTTTCGCAACACCACTGTAAATCATCAGATAGTCATCAAGCATAATTTGACCTTTTCCTTTTTTCTTCGTCTCTTGTAGTGCACATTATGTCTATATTTTTTTCTACAAGCTCTTTTGTAATTCCCTGCTCTCTTGTGTTTGGAGACTTTACGTTCCAAGTAACAATGCTTGGTTGGAACATAATTACCTTAATTATTACGTACCTAGAGCCAATTGAAGATATTTTCTATGTCGAAAGTCATAACCAAATTAAGGATCCTAATTCACTTGTAGATCAGTTTTTATATTGTAAAAATATGCAAATGCAAAATTAACTACTTGCATTAAGATTCAGATATAGTCTGGTTAAATAAACCTATTACCTTTTTTTAACGTTGTTCCCAAGCGTTATATAATTATTCCGCGAATCGTTTACTATTCATTTTATGTCCATATGACTAAAGATATCCTCTTACAATTATAATAATTAAGATGCAGGCGGCAATAACTACATCGACAATCAAAAGCATGATCAAAATTCGTACGCTTTTATTATACATTATTTATGGCGCACATGCAAATTAAAAATCATAATCACAGTGATAATATTTTAAGTTATGAATCGAGCACACACTTCCTGGCCCACCCTGACTGAAATCGATTCCAGCTCAATTATCATACGCCTTAAGATCTTCACGAGTGATCTCAAAGACATGCGATACCGATTCTTTAGATCACGCCTTCGTTGCCGGTATTCTCTTCCTTCCCTCTTCGTTAGTGCTTGAAACGATTTCATCTAGTGGAGTTACCTTATTCTAATTAAAGATGCTATCAAGAATGATATAGACAGAGAGTGTTTGCACCGAACTAGTAGCGGTGTTGAGTTCAGTTGTTTCAATATATTAACCTAGAATTTATTTGCACGTTTATTAATGTACGCAACATCAGTTTGTTGATAATTCTGATAGTTAGAACAGAACTTTTAAAAATATTCATGAATTTATTTTAAATAAAGAGCAAATACGTTTAATAATGTAATATTAATATACATTTTGTGTCATTATTTGCAGTGAAGATTAATGTCAAAAAAAGATAGAATTCGTTTAAATTGGTATTTTTCTTCTTCTTCCTTCTTGTATGTAGGCTTTAAAGCCTGTTTCTTCTTCAATTTTAGCCTCTTAATTTGTTTAAATTATCGCATCATCTTTTTCTTGGTCTGCCAATACTTCTTCGTCCATTTGGTGACTTATCTGGTGCTATTCGTTCTATCCTATCCTCTGCCATTCTACTAATATGTTCGTTCCACTCCTGTTTCCGTTTGGTCGCCCATCCATTTATGTCTTCTATATTGCATGCTCTTCTTATGTTTTCGCTTCTCTCCCTATCCAACAGACTTTTCCCTGAAATTCGTCGAAGTATTTTTATCTCTGTTGTTTCTAGTAGTCGTCTCGTTTTAGATGTGTCAAGTCTTGTCTCCGCCGTGTATGTTAATATAGGTCTAATTGCTGCTTTATAGATTCTTGTTTTTGTGTCTTGTCTTAGGTGTTTGTTCTTCCAGATTGTGTCATTAAGAGATCCCGCAGCATTACTTGCTTTTAAGCTTTGTTGTAGTACTTCTTCTTCAACATCTCCGTAACTAGTTATATATATATATATATATATATATATATATATATATATATATATATATATATATATTCTCAAACCTTGCTTCTTGCTTTATTATTTTCCCATCAATTTCGATTTTACATCGTAGTGGGTATTTAGATGTTGTTATACATTTGGTTTTTTCTGCTGATATCATATTGTATTTCTTGGCTGTTATGTTGAAGATGTGTGTTAATCTTTCTGTAAACATTCTGTAACCATGATCTTTACGCACTGCTTGTATTATTTATTATATTAAAGATTATTATATTAAAGTCCATTATTATATTAAAGAGAAGTGTTAGTTTTCCATTTATCTTTGCCTGTATTCGATTATGGAAGTAGATGTTTTCGATGGTTTGTATAATATTGATTGGTATGTTTCTTTTATACAGTAGGTGTAAGATGTCTTCGACTTGGATGCGATTGAAAGCCTTTGTCAGGTCTATAAAACATAGATATGCTGGTTTATTGTACTCGATGACCTTTTCTCTGGTTTATCTTGGTACAAATACGGCGTCTACGCAGGATCTTCCGGATCTGAATCCTTGTTCATTTGATAAAGTTGCTAGTTTATCGATTTTGTTGGTTAGGACTTTTGTGGTAAGCTTAAGTGCGGTGTTCAGTAGATTTATATATCTATAATAATTGTTGGGGTCTTCTTTATCTCCTTTCTTAAACATTGGTATTATTATATTGTTTCTCCATGGGTCTGGTCTCTTGAAGTGCAATATTAGTTTTTGAATAAGTTTTGTCATCTCTAGGGTTATACTTTCTCCTCTGTGTTTTAGAAGCTCGTTGATTACTACATCTGGTCCTGGTGACTCTCTATTTTTAAGTGAATTTATGGCTATCTCTACTTCTTGAAAACTGATTTCTATTTCGTGTCTTAATTCAGGTTATTGTGTTGATTATTATTTTCCTTTCCTTTAAATAGTATTTGTCAAAGAAGTAAAACATTAATATAAATCAAATGTCTTAAAAAAAAGCCACATACAATCATATACATAATAAGAATAGACTAGGTAAGGTATGGGTCGCTCTGTGAATAGAGGTGAAACGACAAAATATTCACTTTGCGTGGTCTAGCTATCTTTGTCGGTCCTACGTGCATGATCTACCAAACTAGTATAGATGGGAGTAATGGAACGCTGGAGGTGGGAGGTGTATTTATTATGCTAGGTGCTAAAGAGAGATAGACTACCGGTCGAGTGATCAGCGTTTCACTATTTTGCTCACGATGCCTAGTATACTCTTATTAAGTCTATGCATATAACCTTATAGTACTTCACTATTTTTCCTGCCTCTTGTCGTGGATCAACTGCCTTTTTTAACGTTTCAAAAAGAATAATTCATGTGATCCTGGCCCATCTCTTATTTCTGAGCGGTGCGAGTGGTATCTTCTCCACAATGTATGTTCTGGTCTGCCTACTTTTATTTTTTCTGGCCTGTTGAAGTTAAGTTGTTTCTTAGTTTTGCTACTTAGTTTTCTAAGTGTGTATTTTGTAATATTTCTGAGGGTATTTTCTGCCTATCAATTTCATTTGCTCTTTTCAGTTCCTTTCTTTTTTTGGGGCTTGACTTTGTTATATCCTACGGATTATACGTGGTCAGAAAATGGTGTATGATTTGTATAATAAAATCGGTGTGACATTTAATTTAAATGTGTTAAAATTTAAATCTTAATCCTTATTGCTTATAAGACTGTGCTAACTATGACGATTGTGTCATTGATTTTCTATATTCGTTGATGATATGGGAAAGTTTTTTGTTTATTACGATTGCTATTTCGTTTAGAGAAGTATCTTTTGTTCCTAAATATATATAAGTATTGTTATTTCTTGATATGAAGTAGCCTGATTCTTGCCAATGTGTTTCCTTGGCCTACTGCTAAGGAAACCCATTGGCTACTGACTCTGTCCCTTGGTTTTATATATAAATTAAAACGGTCGTTGAATATATTAGCTATGCTATAATTTCACTATTTGGGAGAGTGATTCATCGTTTAAACGCTGAATATCCTCAAATTTAAATGTACACAGCGGTCCTCAAAAACTACCCGTTTTCTCAATTGCAATTTGCATTTTCTCATAAGAAATTACACAATATATAAGTAGTATATTTATTTGTGCTTCTCTATAGAAAAATTGACCAGGAGTTGTCGTACAGTGTAGCCAATTCTTGTTCACAAGTGGTAATTATGGTCATACAAAATCTGTATTCTTCCACGCAGCGATTATTACCCTCATAAAAATACCAAAAAAACATGATTTTTTCAATAGTAAAAATTAAGCACAAAATTGTAATTAAATTAATTTTATTTATATGTTCCGTTTCGTTACATATTTAAATTTATAAAATAAAAATCGATATTTTAAAACATTATTTTTCAATCGTTTGGCAACTTTGGAATTAGCGACGGAACTCCGTTCAAATTCCGACCCACAGAAAGCCGTAAAACTGGTTTTTGCCGAGCAAGTGCCCATCAACAATCGTTCATTTACATTGGCGTTTCTGAGGGTAGTGCATGTGTTGCATTTTGTAAATATGTTTATGCGATAACTTTGTGTTATTGATAACACGTGTTATTGATAATACGAGTGTTGTAGTTTGTCGTTTTATAGTAAATTTTTAGTTATATTCTGTGATTAGTTGGTTTGAGTTTTATTGGAGTTAATCCAAAAATGTATCACATGTTCATTCAAATTGGTACAGGGTGGACAAAAATACAATACTTTTGTATCAGCTCAGCTAGAGTAATCCGAAAATTGAGACAAAATGAGGGTGTTTCATTTAAAAAAAATGACGGTGACGTCATTACTCGAAAGTAATTCACCCTGTATATTAGAATATTATTTTAAAATACGGTAAATTAAAATCAAAAATCGACGTGTTTCAGGATTATTTCTTAAACTGCTCTGTTTAGCTAAAAAAGAATTTGTTCTATACTTTACAGACACAGTGTATAATAATAAACAAATAAAATAAATATAACTATCATTTATATCTTTGAAAGTGGTCTTTGGATATAGAGATTGAAACGTCAGTAAAAACTTGTAAATAAATATATTGTGACCTATTTCGAACATTAATATTTGAAAAATATAATATAATTAACGTTAAAATAAAAGTGGGTGTACGTCACTGGATTTTCATACGTCTTTCCCCATTTCTGCGCCTTTAAACGATGAAGTACTCTCCCAAATAGTGCAATTATAGTTAATATATTAGCTAGTAACCTATCAATAAAATATGGATTTTAAATTGTCTGAATATTAAAATTATAATCATTTTAACTAAATATAATTGTTAAGACCTAAGACCCAGTTTGAGCGATTTTTAAAAACATTCATCTTTTTATATATACACTTGAATACATGTTCTTCAATGCTCAGAAGTCATGGAATATCAAACCCACATTTTACACTCAATGGGTTAAGAATGCTCTTTTAGCCATGATTAAAATCATTCCACCATTGATAATATTATAGGCACAAAAAGCCAGAAAAAAAATTTCTACAATAAAGAAATGCTTTTGGACAAAAAGGACAACGAATAATTATCTTATTATCACAATAATAATATGATGGATGATATATGTACAAGTACAAAGGTGCGCGCGCGTGTGTATCAGAGTGTTTAGATCTATGAAGATTAACGTCTAAGAAATAATACATTAATAGCTTAATTTTAAATAATAATAAAGAAAGTTATGCGTAGAAAAATAAGCGAATTATATTATATTGAAACTGCTTCTATTAATATATTAAATGCAACTTTTATGTATATGAGTAAAAAATTATTTTTCTATATCGTCGCCTTGGTGGTCAAGAGGCGTAATCCACAATTTTTATGAATCGAAGGTAAGTACGCAAGATTATTTTAAATTCGTCAAAAAATGTTGTGGTCAATGGATTTTACCCACAAATATCTCCTAGTGAGGTATTTTGTAAATTGCCAATAGGCTTAATACACATATCATAAAGCAGTCAGTAGTAGCAAGCAACATATGTCTATTGACTTTCCAAAATAAAATAATTTTTTATATCCGTCTCTCTGTTGACAAGAGGTGTATGTGGCATACGACCTTTGACTACAGTTACTTTACCTAATGATAGGGTCGTGTTAGAAATGCGACCATTATTAATCAGGAAAAATCTTTAGAATTTTTTAATCATTGCCACGTATTTTTACAGTTTAGCAGGTAGTCTTGTATTGTCTTTCGTTGTTAAACAGTTACTTACTATAAGTTATTATTTTTGAAATATTTCTGTTAATGTGTAGGAAGTGATAAAAGTAAAGAAAATAATGAGTTGCGTACGTGGAAAACGAATTCTTGCAGCAGTTTTAAATCAAGAAAACCCCGAAGGTAAGCAATTATACATAATTAATACTACATTTATGTGCAAAATACACTTAAGTAGGAGCCAAGGAAGCCCAGGGACAATCAGAACAGAGGATAAAGGAGAAAGGCTCTGTTCAATCTAGTCAACATGCCATGTACACTGAGCTTCGTAATGTTATACCAAGTACAAACTCTAAAGGTATTTGTTTAAGCTTATTTTATTTGTAATAAAAACTTGCTGTAAACATTTGAGTTGGGCCATTGGACTTTTGTTTTAATATAA
The DNA here is from genome assembly GCF_040954645.1 of Diabrotica undecimpunctata. Classification (NCBI taxonomy): domain Eukaryota; kingdom Metazoa; phylum Arthropoda; class Insecta; order Coleoptera; family Chrysomelidae; genus Diabrotica; species Diabrotica undecimpunctata. The sequence continues at coordinate 141,693,472 of NC_092807.1, forward strand.
TATGAATCTTTTATTTTTACAGTGGATGATAAGAATATCTCACAAAAGGAATATGCAGAGCTTGGACTCCATATTCAAAAACCTGACGAATTAAATGAACTAACGAAATATGCTGATATTATTCATAATGTTTATCGCAGTTTACACTCTGAAGGTACTTATTATTATTTTGCTTATTATAGAAACTTTCCCTATTACTAATATTATAAATCTTGCATTTTACAGCTGTCTTTGAGAACTTTACAGAAAACTTATATTCAGCTTCCGAGACTGATATCCAAAAGCATGACGAATCTAATGCTCAATATACCTAACCTAATAATATTGTTATAACACTCACAGACTCTTAAAGGTATGTCTCTTATTTTTACCAATAACAACTTGTTAATCTTTTAAACCACAGCCCGACTACTTTAATCTTGTCAAATAATATGTAATGTAACTTGTTACAGGCGATGATGCGAGCACTAATTCCGATTTACCAACAGAAAATTTGAGCAGGCAGCGCCAGCGAAATCAAGAAAAGTGGAAACGGAATGCTCAAAAAAAGTTAAGGAGTTAACTGCAAATGTCACTACAAGTGCACGACTAATATTAACAGGCAAATACGGAAACAATTGTTGGCTGACTACCTAACTTTGAAAACTGAAAGAGCTAGATGGTCGTTTATTGGTAAACAAGTGACAAGTGTTCCTGTAAAAAGAAGGTACATGGGTGACAGTAATCGAACCAAACGAACCTTAGAATATTCTGTTAGTATTAATGGAAAAAACCATAGAGTCTGTAAGAAACTTTTTTTTGGGAACATACGATATTTCTGAAAAAAAAGTTCGAACTTTAGTGGAAAAGTTGGCTCCCACAGGTGTCACAAAAATAGACCATAGGGGTAAAAAAGAACCCCTAACAAAAAAAGCGATGAAGTGAAAAACTTAATTAGGGATCACATCAAATCTCTACCCGTTGTTGCTTCTCACTATTGTCGGAGCAGTAGTAAGAGAATGTACTTGCCATCTGGGCTGAGTGAAACTCGGCTCTACTTAGATTATATAGAATACTGCAGGGAGCGTAATGTAGTTCCCGAAAAAGCTAGTTTCTATAAATCTATTTTCATAAATGAATATAATTATGGCTTCCATATTACCAAAAAAATAAGTGCGACTTTTGCACTCAATACAAAAATAAGTCGATAGAAAAAAAAACAGGTGAAGAAACATACAACTTGCACCTAATACGCAAAGAAGAGGCCAGAGAGCACAAGCAAAATGACAAAGCCAAAGCTAAGTTATATTCAACATTTGAATGCTGTAGTATGGATCTAGAAAAAATACTGTTAGCACTAAGTTTACAAGCAGGACAACTATATTATTTAAAAAAACTAAAGACCTACAATTTTACATTGTATAATCTGGCTGTTAGGGAGGCTACTAATTATATGTGGCATGAAGGTTCTGGTTCAAAGGGTGCATCAAAAATCGCCACCTGCCTATGGAACTTCTTGATGTCGTTGGGAGAAAAAAAATGAAATAACCTTCTATTCTGACACTGCGTTAGGCCAGAATCGCAAATCTGTTATATCTGCAATGTTTTTGCGTGCTGTGGAACATATGCCCATTAATATCATTAATCAGAAATTTATGGAATTAGGGCACTCCGAGATGGAAGTATACACTCTGCTATAGAAGCTCGAGCTGGAAAAGTAGATGTATTCACACCAGAAGGATGATATATGGTGGCTCGTACCGCTAAAACCAGAAAACCTTACTACAAGGTTGTTAAAATGGTGCATACCGATTTTCTTGACTTTAGTCAGTAATCAGTTTAAAACAAACAAAACGATTTCTGAAAGCGGAGAAAGAGTTAAATGGCTAAATGTTAAGTGGTTTCAATATCGCAAAAGTGAACGTGCAACTATTTACTATAAATATCAACTGAGTGAGGACCACTTCCAATCTCTGAATATAAATCGATGACAACTTCGAAACCAATCCACGATAGATGTATCAAATTTATACGCAGCCAAACTCAAAATTGAGAAAGGCAAATCAAAAGCTTTGTTAGAGATATGTGAGAAAGGTAGTATTCCATCTACCTACCACGACTTCTACAAAGGTTTAGAGTTTGATGAAGATGCTACTCGTAAAAGCAGTGATACAGAAAGTGATGTAGACTAGTAAAGTCTTTATTATAACGTAAGCTCAATTTAGTTTTATTTCGTTGTTTTTTTAGAATAGTATGTAATAAATTTAAAAGTTCAATTTTTGTTTTATTTTAAACAAATATTTGTGCTGTTAATATTATCTATATAGGTATCACAAGCTTGCATAGTAAAGAATAACATTTATGTAAAAAACTATTCTAAACAAGTATTTTTTATTATGTTTAAAAGTTTCAGTTTCAAAGTATTTTAGAGGCATAATTCTTTTAACACTTACACAAATGCAACTAATTTTCAGGGCTCAATGGACGTATGACACGTAACTTAAAAAATATTTAACAGAAAATTGTAATAATTAACATACTTCTAAATAATCCTATAAAGTATGCTAGTCTAAAGTTATAGCTATAAATCTTAAAAAATGACCAAGTTATAAACAAAACAATTGAAATTTATTGGCCTAAAAATGTTTGAAAGCAAATTTCTCAGTTTCACGACATTGTGGTTTACGCCTGTTGACTACCAAGACGACGATATAAGAGATTATTAATAATAGCGTTAGCATCATTATAGTGGTGCTTCAGCCATTAAAGCCTCAACCTTATTAAGTTTTGTGAGCCATACTGTCATGTGCTTGGGTTTTTCAATTAGAAGTACGAATCTTCTCAGTATTTTGCGTCACTCCGTCTATTCATCTGAGCAGCGGCAAATGCTCAGAAACATTCTCCTGTATAGAAATATAGGACTGAAGGTGAACTTGAATAAAACGAAATATATGCAATAAATAATAAACAAGAAACCACCCAAACTATCAAAATGGGGATGAAAAATATAGAAGACATCCCAGAATTAATATATCTATGATCCCTAGAATATAAAGAAAACAACAAAAGGCAGAAATTAGCATAGAACCTAACAGGTAGCATAGAACCTACCTAGCAAATCAGCTTAAAACGAACTTTACAGACATACAAAAAGAGACTCATTTACCAGGAGAACTAAATGCTAGATCTATAAAACATTGATCAGACCAGTGCTTACGTGTGATTAAAAAAATGTTTTAAAGAAAGATTCTTCAACATAAAATATGGTAGCATCTTTTATATCAAAATATTATTTAAAAGAGGCGATATAATTTCGACATTTACCAAGCTGATCAAGCTTGAAATACTAATAGTCTAGTCGTCACAGAGTTGAGCCCTAAAGATCATCCGAACCAGCTGAAATTTGTCGAGAATTTTAATTTTGAGATCAGCTTGACATTAAAAATGTCATATCTATTGATTCAAGTAACCCATCGACAAAAATCAAGATGAATTTTAAAGGTAAAGAGTTCAGCTTTCGTATACAATTTTTGTGTTTTGCCGCAAATAAACTTAGATTTTATAAAGGTGTTAAATAAATACTTAAATTAGTATTTATTTAATTACAAGATAAATTTTTGCCATTTTTTACGATTTTAAAAAACGCAAAATTTAATGTTTTACCTTACAAATGACCGCAAGTCACGGAAAATGTCTCCAAGAAGACGGTAGGTATTGGGTGCGGTTTATAACATAAGCTTGGTTCTTTTGAAACACCTACTAGTTTAAATAAAAAAAAGTTTCAAACAATTTAGATCGCTTGTTATATGAAAGTTCAAATCCAGCGTATTTAAGATTATTTCAATTGCCCTACACTTGTTGCCAAAACTCGAAACTAAAATTTCATGTCACATAATGACGGTATTAGATTTTTGTTTTGATACAGGGCAGCGACAACCGACACGTATTTCGAGCTCCTTAGGTCTCGTCAGAACGGTATAGCCACTGCTCTGAACCAAAACAAAAATCTCTCCCGTCCTAGACAATAGTTATTAAAATAACTATATACGGACGTAACTATGCCATCTAAAAACAAAAAGAGAAATCAAACGATTTCTACCTAGCGAAACCGAATTCAAATTTTTACCACTGTGTTTCCTAAAATTTGCGAAACAAACAGCTGGATAAATTACTCGGCAAGGGAATCTAAAATTGCATTCCACATGCCGTTCATCCTGGTCAAAATTCGTAGTGAATTCAGTTTCTGGTACTCCAAACGAAGTAAGTAATAAAACATAATGACGGTATTAGATTTTTGTTTTGATACAGGGCAGCGACAACCGCTGATATGTATTTCGACCTCCTTAGGTCTCGTCAGAACGGTATAGCCACTGCTCTGAATCAAAACAAAAATCTCTCCCGTCCTAGACAATAGTTATTAAAATAACTATATACGGACGTAACTACGCCATCTAAAAACAAAAAAAAAAATCAAACGATTTCTACCTAGCGAAACCGAATTCAAATTTTTACCACTGTGTTTCCTAAAATTTGCGAAACAAACAGCTGGATAAATTACTCGGCAAGGGAATCTAAAATTGCATTCCACATGCCGTTCATCCTGGTCAAAATTCGTAGTGAATTCAGTTTCTGGTACTCCAAACGAAGTAAGTAATAAAACATAATGACGGTATTAGATTTTTGTTTTGATACAGGGCAGCGACAACCGCTGATACGTATTTCGACCGATCGTCGATTGCCGATTGTCGCTGCCCTGTATTTTTCTTCTCCCGAAAAGAAAAGAAAAATATTTTAGTTCCTAGACTCTATGTTATCGGTAAATACAATTTAGCAATCGGAGGGACAGATCTCATGGACGAAAATATAGCCAGGTAGTGAATAAGTAAAAAATGGTGATGGTGCATTTTTTCTTGGCGTATTGATGTATCAATACAAAATGCGTGGATTATTTACAAGCAGTCTGGCCACAACTGGACACAGCTACAATTTAGATCCACCTAAAACTTTAGGTCGACCATCGTTAAGCTTATCATCCAGCACTAATAGTAGAGTTAGTGATGATATTAGGTATGACAATCTTAGCCATTTTCTGGTATCTACTCCGGAAAATAAGAAAAAGAAATGTGCAAATAAAACGTGCAAGTCTATAATGAGAACGATGTGCTCTAAATGTAACGTTGGCGTATGCTTAGCGTGCAATGTGCAATTTCACACTAAATCATTTATAGTTTTTATTGTTACTCATAGTTTTTATTGTTCATTATTTTCATAGTTTTAGTAATTTTTTATTTTTATTATAATATTGGTAGTATCATTTATAATATTATATTTAAAATACTTTATATTTTAGCAGTTAAAGTTTTTAAAAACTCAGAGATCTCAGAGTACGAATAACATTGTATAAAAATATTTTTTAGATACTTTTAACAGAAAGGAACTTGGTGGAACGATTAGGCCTTCGACTAAAACTATTGATTCGTTGTCAGAAATTGAGAAAAGGTATTCGAAAACTGATTGAAGAATTTTTGAATGAGAACAGCCCGTCAAAAGTCAGGTGGTAGTTATTTGTTAACCGAGTTCAAGTGCCAACGTACTCGCTTGTTAGTCTTTAGGTGGGTAGCTGATTAAATATGTATTGATGGTGTAAACAGTTTCGATACTTCAGCATTATTATGGTAAGAGAGAAAGAGTAATACTTCGATGCACAACAAGGAAGTACTTGTGTGAAAAATTGCTTGACGATAAATAGCAATTAAAATGGTAATCTTAACACCAACAACAAATTAGTGAAGAGAAAATAATAAGTGTATTTATAAAGTTCTTTTGCTTAACAAGTGCTCAAAATCAATTAAAATTTTGCTTGCAGTTATTTGCTTTGGCAACAAAAGAGTAGTGTAGCTGCATTAGAAATTTACAAATATTCTTAATTAGTCATTCCCAGTATTGTTCCCAGTAATTTCTTCATATTCACTTGAACTTAAACATGCTTATTAATTTCAGTGATAATTAAATGGCTAAAGTAGAAATGTTAATTATTGTTCTGAAGTTATTTTCTTGTGGCATTTTAATTCAATTACTATTTTTATTGGAAATATGCCACAATTTATGTTTAAAAATTCCATATAGAGGAACTAAAGGCTGTAAGAACTTTAAAAAATGACGACTTCATAATTACCCTACTAGTAGACAAGTGGAATTCAACTGTAACCTTCTTCTTGTAGTGCCTATCCGTTTCGGATGTTGGCGACCATAATGGCAATCTGTATCTTGCAAACTGCTGCTCTGAAAAGATTTGTGGTTGCTGTATTAAATCACGTAAGTAGATTTTTCAGCCAAGGAATCCTTCGCCTTCCTGGTCCCCCGTTTTCCTTCTACTTTTCCTTGTAGAATTAATTGCAGTAACCCATATCTTTTCCTGTTCCTTATGATGTGACTGAGTTATTCGATTTTGCGATTTTTAGCAGAGATTGCTGATTTTTCGGCCTCCGACTGATATTCCTCCTTGCTATGCGTCGAATACAATGCGGATGATGTGTTCGCTATATATATTGAATAACGTGGGAGAGATAATACATCCTTGATGAACACCGGCTTTTAGTTTAAAATTATCGGAGTATATGTTGTTGACTCTTACGCTTGCTGTGTTGTTGATATACAGTTGTTTCAGTAGCTATATTAGATGTTCGGGGGTACCCATTTCTCTCAGTATTACCCACATTTTATGCCACTTTACATTATCGAACGCTTTCGAGTAGTCGACGAAGAACAAATATGTTTCTACATTAAATTCTCTAGATTTTTCTATAATTTGTCTGAGATTGAGAATTTGTTCTCGTGTACCTCTTCCAGGGACAAATCCACATTGTTCTTGTGGGATCTGTGGTACAAGTATTGATTTTAATCTCTCGTTAATTATAGTTAGCAGAATTTTACTTGCGTGGGAGATCAGGGCTATAGTGCGGTAGGTATTCCAGTCAGTTGGTGAGCCTTTCTTAATGGATGGGTATGCAAGTGGGCCTACACCAATCATCTGGCCATTGTCCTGTGTTCCAGATTTCATACACAGTTTGAAAATTACTTCAATTCCTATATCCCCCATTTCTTTAAGTGCTTCCGCCGTGATTCCGTCTTCTCCTTAAGATTTTCCAGTTTTTAATTTTTTTATTGCGGTTTCTATTTTCGATTTTAAAATATGTGGTTCCTTTTCGTCATTTATTTCTTCTGGATTCACGTCTTCATGGTCACTATTCCAATATTTGTTAATATCTCCATCAGCTTGCCGTAATTTACTGTATCGAACGTTTTATGGTAATCAATGAAGCATGCATAAATATTGCAATTCATATCTCTACATCGTTAAAATAGCACTTGTAGCACAAACTGTGTACGGCTGATTTTTTCTTCGCATAGTCTATATATCCTTTGACGACTGATTTTTAGAAATAACTTTAAAATATGGCTCATTAAGCTGATGGTCTGGAAATCATTGCAGGATACGGATTTTGTTTTCTTTGGTAAAGCAATAAACGTTAACTTCAGCCATGATCTTGGTATTACTCCGTTTATGTGTCGAACTGTATCCAACAGTATCCAACTGTAATAATGGAAAAAATTCAATATGAAAGCAAAATTAAGGACATAATAATAAACGAACCTTATACAAAATTAACAAAGAATCCAACAAAGTCTTTGAAATACAGGATATATAGAACTTTATTCAAGTTTAAAGATTATTTAACAAATTATCAAAGAAGATTAATTACACCTCATTACAGCAAGACACCTCTTTTTTATGGAATACCGAGAGTTCATAAAGGTAATAGCTACATCACTTAGAACTATTTGTAGAACCATGAATTATCCCTGTTTACTGATTACATCACATTAAGAGAAATATACAACATTTTTTAAATAAATTATATCGAATATTGAACTTAATTCAAATAATATTTTAGTAAATTTTAACATACTTACATACATCCCATAATGATTTAACTGGCTGTGATACTGCGGTGCAGAAAGCAATGGGAAACTACTGCACTAAATCTACCAAGAAAAGCTCCATGACAAATACAATCATGAATAAAATCGAGGCGTTTGAGATGTGGTTGTATCGAAGGATACTAAAAATTCCATGGACTAGCAGAACCAGAAACGAAGAAGTTCTTCGAAGAATGGGACATCAACGAACTCTATTAAATATTATTAAGAGGCGTAAACTAGAATATCTTGGACATATAATCAGAGGACCAAGATATGAGTTACTTCGGCTAATTCTCAACGGTAAAATCGAAGGAAAGAAATGGATAGGACGGAAGAAACTCTCTTGGTTGAGGAATTTGCGGCAGTGGACAGGTTTGACTGCGGACCAATTGCTACACGTAGCGCAAGACCGAGATCAGTATAAAAATATTATAAGCATGGTAGTCGCCGACGTTCCGTAGGGATATGGCACTCTAAGAAGAAGAAACATACTTAGTTTATTTACAAATTTGCCATTATTTGCACGAGCAAAACTAGCTCGTGCAATTAATGTAAAACGGGAACAGCGTGAAACTGCCGTATGTAGTTTAGGTGAAATCAATTGTCCTTGTAACAGCATCCTAATAAGAAAAACTGGTATTAGTGCTAGAACTGTACGAAATATTTTAAAAAGAAATAAGTACCATTGCAAAAAACTTTTTCATGATCATCAGGGAAGTTTTACCTGTTGATTTTGCAGTTTTGGATATTTTGGAAAGAAATTTGTCTGCAAGGAACTGCCTTCTGTGATTCAAATGAGGCTCAATTTCTATATGAACAGGTATAATTGAAGTTGTTTTCATGGCATCAAGACATACACGTAGGGACTGACTTATGCAAGATATTCATTTTGTTTAAAATCTGTGAACTAGCAGAGCCGTATAAGTCACATCCATAATCCAATATGGATCTGATATAGGCACGATAGAATAAGTAAAGCGATTTCAACGCCAGGTGCCCACCAAGTTTTAGTGATCATTTTTAAAAAATTTAACCATTTTATCCATCGGTCTAAATGTAAATAATATGCATTTTACATGTCAATTTCCTATCAAGTACCTAAATGTGTCCTAAATAGAACATACATTTTTTAAATTTTAATTAAATATCTCGTTGGATGTGAAATTTGATTCTACCATCAATAAAATCAATGATATTCTGAAGAGGTGGAAGTGGAAAAATTGTCATTAATTTCAATATTTGTAATTCTAATTAATTATTTATTAACAATAGTAAATTATATTAAAATTCCACAAGAAAATAGCTTCAGAACAATATTTTAATTCACAGTTCTACAGTTAAAGTTTTAATATTTGATAAAAACTATGAAAACAGTCATTAAAATACAAAACTTTGTAATTTTTTTTTTAAAAAGCCATTATTAAAGATCTGAAAGCAATAAAGATCAACTTAAGTAATACAATTGTGTTAAAACCCAATTTAATGACATGTCGCAACATGCTTTTTATCTTAAAATAAATAATAAACTTTCTTTGAACATCCCGCCTTAAAAGATTCACTTCTGGATCCAAAAATAGCCGTAGCGTATTATCTTGTAATTTAGAACAGAAAAAAAACTTTCACCTAATAAATAACGTTGATAAAAGCGACCTCCCCGAAGAGAAAAAATTAAAAGCTTATGAATGACTCGCAGTGTGGCTGCCTCTATACAGTGGTAAATGATTATTATCTATCTACCATGGTTCTGCATTAAAGTATAATAGATATTGTAAATAAGATATAATGGGAATTACTTTTCTTGTGTACATCTAATGTATTTACTAACAATTTACCTACATTAAAGAGATAAATTAGGTGTATTATGTTTATTATATAGTTTTTATGTAATTTTTGGTTTGTTATGCGAATATTATTCGGGATGGTCCTTACGTAATTGTACATTGAAAATATTATAATAATATAGTCTTCCTTTTACAATATTTAATATTCATATACAAATATGAAATATCATATCATTATAAGTGATAAGTTTTTGCACTTAATATTCTTTTATTCTTTATGTATTTTGTTTTTTGTACGATGCAATTTTTTTTTCTATTTTTTGGCTACAGTAAGCACATAAATAAGATGGCGATATGTTGAACCTGGAGGCCTAATTCTTAAATAATTTTTTTGAATACCTGGGTTTGTCAGGTATAAGTTTACCTGTAAGTTTTGTGACATTTGTTAAAAAATCTTCATAATATATGTAGGTATATTATAAATTATTGTACATACTCCCTCTCCAGTTCCATCCGTTCTTCTGGAGTATTGGGCGTTTATGCGTTACTTGACACAGAGTATAAGATTGCTGACTGGCCGGGTCAGCGCATCTTCTTCTTATTCATTCTCTGGACCAATTGGTTACTATTCGCTCCATTTTCTTCTATTTCATGATTTGTTATTGACTTCGCACAATGTCAGTCCAATTTTTTTTGTTCTCTCGTTGTAGGTCTTTCTCATCTATTGATTGGTCTTCCTCTCTTTCTTTTCCCCTTTGGTTCATTTGGTTGGTATTCAAGTGTTTGTTTCGCTATGTTGTTTTGATTTTTCCTCAAAGTATGACCAATTCATTTAGATTTTTTCTTTGATTTTAGTAGATATGTTGGTTTGCTTTGTTCTTTTCCATATTTTTGTATTAGTTATTCTGTTGCCAAGAGAACAACCTGGTGGTTTTTAACACATGGTTTAAATTACCTAAAAGACGTCTATATACGTGGAGGTCTCCTCAAGATTGCGAAGATAATATTGTGAGGAACCAAATCGACTACATTACAATTAACAAAAGGTTCCATAATAGTATTCTAAATGTAAAAACGTACCCAAGCTGTGACATAAATTGAGACCACAATCCTGTAGTTGCAACTATCCGATTAAAACTTAAAAGAGTAGACAAGGCTAAACCCAGTCAGAGAATAGCATGGAGTAGTGCTGACCAAGGATAGCAACAGAAGTATGAAGACATGATAGACACGCAGTTAGAGTCTAGAGTCTAAGACAATAGCTCCCACTAAGGAGAAGACAATAAAAGAAAACATTGAAGACATGTGGGGGAAAATTAAAAATACTGTCTTGGAGGCAGCAGACCAAAGTATACAGAAAGAAAACCATGGATGACAAACGAAATATTACAAATTATGGAGAGGAGACAGATGGTAAAAAACAAAAACCTAACAAGATACAAAGAACTCAACAGGGAAATTGAGAAAAAAATAAATGTAGCTAAGGAAGAGTTGATGAAAGAAAAATGTAAAGAGGTAGAAGATTTGCAAATGAAGCATAAATATAGAGAACTATACAGAAAGGTTAAGGAAGTAGTTGGAATACGGAAACCTAAACACCTATCGATTGTAACAAACAAGAAAAACCAAATGGAATTAGACCCTGAAAAACAGAAAGAAATATTTTAGCAATATCTTAAAGATTTATTTGGTGATCAGAGAACAGAAGAGCCCCCATAAATAGATACATATGAAAAAGTAAACATTCTCACCAAAGACGTTTTGCAGGCAGTAAAAGACGCAAAGCACAACAAGGCACCCGGCGAAGACCTAATAACAGCCGAACATTTTAAACACCTAAGTGATAATGCTGTCAGGAAATTAACATAACTCTGCAACATTATATATGAACATAGCATAATACCGCATGACTGGCTAACATCCACATATATAGCTCTTCCTAAAAAACAAAAAGCAACCTAACCTAACCTAACCTAAAAAACAATAAGCAAGTTAATGTGAAGACCATCGAACTGTATCCCTAATGAGTCATGCCGCTAAGATTTTTATGCGAATAATTTATAACCGAATTCACAATAAGTGTGAAAAATACCTGAGTCGTTCTCAATATGGCTTTAGAAAGGGTACAGGCACTAAAGAAGCAATTATGGGATTGACATTGATGGCAGAAAGGTATCTTGAGGTTCAAAAACGGCTGGATGTGTGCTTTGTCGATTATAGAAAGGCCTTCGACCGCATCAAACACGGAAAATTGATTGAGGTGCTAAAAGAAGTAGGATTGGACGGACGCGACATAACTATCATAAGTAATACATACTGGAACCACACAGGATGTGTTCGAACAGAGATCACCAAGTACATCAACACATTGGAAACACCAAATACATCAACATAGAAGGAGGAGTGCGCCTAGGGTGCATTTTATCTATCCTATTATTTAATGTATTTGCCGAACATATAATTAGAGCTTCTCTTGAAGATCGCCCTGAAGGTGCCAGAGGCAATGGAATCATCATTAACAATATAAGATATGCTGATGATACCGTAGTATTAGCAGGAACAGATGACCAACTAAAAATATTGATGAACATATTATCAGAAGAAAGTCACAGGCTGGGCTTGGACAATAACTTCTCCAAAACCAAAATTCTGGTATTACACAAAAACCCCCTATATAATTAAATAATTCCAAACTACTTGAATTTACAATTATATGATTTTTTTTTAACTAATGGTCGTTTTCACCCTAAAAAATAAAAAGAATCAATAGCACAAGTCCAATTTTGAAGTGGAGGGTAATTACAACCTAAATCCAAATTTCCATGCAAATCAGTGAAGACAAGGTATTCAATGACATTGTTTTAATTCAAACTAATCTAGGGTGTCAGATTTAGTGGTTAAACTGTGATAAAATCTTAAATTATGTTGTTTAATGATAATTAAAAGATAATTTGAATCAATTACCCGCTTTAAATTACAATTACTTATACGATTTTTTTATAATAATGGTAGATTTTCAAAACATCATTGAGCATATCACGTGCTCATATTAAATCGATTTTTTATTTTTGAAAAAAACGACTTAATGGCAAAGTGTAAGAAGGGACTACTAATAAGCAGATAAGTCAGTTTCAGATATGGCAGATTTTAATATCTTTGCTTTTGCAGCAGTTTGTAGGTCACTCCACCAAGATATGTATCAAGGCATTCGTGAAATTTTGGCAGAGATTCTCGAAATTGAAGAACTCCATTGGACGTTTAACTCATTCCGTCTCGTACAAATCATTAAGCTGATAGCCCATCATATTTTTAAGAACTGCATTGCGTTTTGACGAATCTTCAAAAAAAGAAACTACTTCTTTCATCGTTTCAATCGCATTTCTTACAGAATGAAGTGATGAAGATTTACCGATTAAAAGATTTAAAATATGATTGAAGCATGATAAGTACACAGCATTAATATCGTTATTTTTGAAGGTAATTTTTGCACTGACAGTAACAGAAATCATTACAGAGCAGCTATCTGTAGTCAAGCGTACGCAATACTTAATATCTAAAGTTGAGTTTTCTAATACAACTTGAACTAAGTTTAAAAAATAAAATAAATCACATGGTTTGAAAGAGGGCCATCGCCACCCTCCTTGGATCCACTTATGTTGCCAACCTTCGTAACGAAGATGGCACATGGATAGCAAAAATGTAGTAGAAGAGGAAGATCAAAGAAGTCCTGATAGGTGATGGTGAGGCAAGACATGGGATTAACTTAATATCTATAGTGATTTGAGTAACACTACTCAAATCACTATATTATGTTCAATGATTGGCTCACTATTTATTTATTTATCGTATGGCAATTACAACACATTTAGAACAAATACACAAACACTAGTAATATAGGCATTTTACAAAATTTAAATAGTTACAAACAAACATCAAGTGTATTTATATAATCAATTGACTCTGAAGTTGCAAACAGGAAGTCTTCAGGGCTACCATTGTAGGATCTTGAGTGACACTCTTGAATAATGTGGTCGATGGTTTGGTTCTCCCCACAGTCACATCAAGGAGACAGGTTCTTTCCCCATTTATGTAGCATGTATGCACATCTGCCATGTCTGGTTCGGATCCTATTTAGAGTGGACCATGTTTTGCGTGGAAGATCAAAACCTGGTGGCTTGTGGTAATGCAGGGCATGTTATTTTGCCATTCGTTCCATTTTTTCGTGCATGCATTCGTGATGTTGAACTCCTCATGTATCATTCTTACCGTTTTTATTGGTGGTTTTCTAGAACGGAGACGGGTATTTCGTGCATCCTCGGTATCTTGGTGGATCGGCAGGTTTATATTGTTCATGATCTTTTTGTATTCACGTGTAAGTGCGTCGACTCGTCGTAAATGTGGAGGTGGGATGTGACTTAATACTGGAAGCCATTGGGTTGGAGTTGATTTAATTGTACCAGCTATCATCCTCATAGTACTGTGCAGCTGATTGTCGACCTTTTTTACGTGTGGACTGTGTAGCCATACTGGAGCAAAATATTCAGCGGTCGAGAAAACAAGGGCTAAGGCAGTAGAGCGGAGAGTGGAAACCGATGCTCCCCAGGTGGTACCGCAGAGCTTCTGTATAATGTTATTTCTTGTACTCAACTTTTGGGCAGTTTTTGTTAAATGCTCTTTAAATGATAGCGTTCTGTCTAGTGTTACGCCCAGGTACTTCGGTGTTTTGTTGTGGGTAAGTGTGGTATTTTCAAACCGTATGTTGAGTTCCTTTCCAGCAAGTTTATTGTTCAGATGAAAGCAACTAACTTCTGTTTTGGATGGATTTGGTTGAAGTCGCCACTTGCGAAAATATTTGCCCAATATATTTGCATCGTGTAGCGAGGGCCCAGTCATCGGCGTATCCGAACTTTCTTGACTGTGTTTCCGGCATATCTGCTAGGTATAAGCTAAATAGTAGTGGAGAGAGCACTGACTCCTGTGGTAGGCCATTCTTAAGTTTCTTTGGTAGGCTGATATCTGTGCCCATCACTACTTGAAACATTCGGTCGTTGAACATGCTATCTATTAGGCGTGCTATTGGTTTACAGGGGATTGCACGGAGAATTTTGTATATAAGGCCCTTTCTCCATACTGTATCGTAAGCTGCCGAGAGATCAATAAATGCCGCTGAAGTTTTAAGTCTTCTTTGAAAACACTTGGCTCACTAATAATTTGTAAGTGGCCAACTGTCATATCATATATCAAGTATTTTTAACCGAGTTTTAATGCTGACTATGATATTTCTTCGACGATTTTTAGTGCGTTTTACTAAACTAATCTTAACTAAATATTAATTGATAATAATCTCCAAAAATTATTCGAAAAAAACCTATTAAAATAAAAACGATTGGCTATGTTACTTTAACCCTAAAAGGCCAACAACGGCCTAAGGAATTACAGTTTATAAAATGTTAGACAGGTTAGACGCTACTGACTTAATTCAATAAAATATTAACTAAAGTTTTCATTATCTTATAAAGAATATTTATGGCATTTTGATTGATTGTTGTTTTAGAATACACACTAATAACCTAAAGTGCTTCGATAATAGAATAAAATTACATCAGTCCTATATTTGATAATCATTAAACAAGTTATTTTACAAGTAGATGAAAGATATTTTAAAACAGCGTACGATGAATACAAATTAAATTGTTACGCATTAGTAGGTTTACTGCGTTAATCAAGTTGAAATAAGTGGTTTTTGTGTTATCAGATTATTTAAGTTACTATTTTTTACTTAGTGGATTAGATATTTAGAATAAAACAAGTTAATGCATGTAAGACTAGAAAATCACTTAATTTGTTTAGTCAGTTAGGTACTGTAAAAGCTGTAAAGGATAGGCTGGGATATAATTATTGAAAACTCGTTACAATAAAACTATAGACTATTATTTTTATAAAAAGTATTAATAACTTTCTAAAACTACGTAGTGAGAACTCTCTGAGTACAGTATTCCTTTTCTTGTAGTTCTTACTCCAATCGGAGGTTTGCTATCATCACAGCTATCCGTGCGTTATTGGCGGCTGCTGTGAAAAAATCTACTGAGCTGCAACTATACCACTCTCTTAGGTTTCTTAGCCAGGAAATTCTTCGTCTTCCTATGAATTTTTTACCTTTGATTTTACCTTGTATTATGAGCCTTAATAACTCATGTTTCGCACTTTTCTTCTTCTTCTGTTTCCTATCCGTTTCGGATGTTGGAAATCATATTGGCAATCATGACCTTGCTCGCTGCGGCTCGAAACAGCTCCGTTGAGGTTTTCTTAAACCATGTTCTTAAATTCCGCAGCCATGATATTCTCCTTCTACCGGGTCCTCGCTTACCTTTGACTTTACCTTGCAATATAGACTGCAGCAGGGAGTAACGGTGCTGATTTCTCATAACGTGTCCCAGATATTGCAATTTTATGCGTTTGATCGTAAACACAATCTCTGGTTCCTTCTTCATTTTTTCTAGAACTTCCTTGTTCGTGATCCTTGCTGTCCATGATATTCTCAGCATTCTTCTATAAAGCCACATCTCAAATGCTTCAAGTTTTTTAATAGTGGTATCTGTAAGCGTCCATGCCTCCGCCCCGTATAACAACACAGAGAAAACATAGCATCTCAAATGTCTCATTTTTGTATCCAGGGATATGTTGTGACTTTTGAAGATGGCGCTTATTTTGTTAAAGACCGTTCTTGCCTTTCCTATGCGGCACTTTATTTCCTGTACATTGCTCCATTGTTCGTTTATAATAGTTCCCAGGTAGCAATACTGTTTTACTCGCTCTATCTGCGTCCCAATAATGTATAGATGAGCCCCATTTATATTCTCCTTGCTGACAATCATTTGTTTGGTTTTGTGGGTATTAATGTTTAGTCCGTACTGTTGACTGTACTCGTTTATTCTGTCCATTAGCCTCTGAAGTCCCTCTAAACTATCTGCTATCACCATGGTGTCGTCGGCATATCTAACATTGTTTACTCTTTCACCATTTAGAAGGATGCCTTCGTCTATTCCGTAAAGAGCCTCGTTAAAAATTTTTTCTGAATAACTTTTAGTGTCCAGCTTTCCATTCCATACAACAAAGTCGAGAACACGTAGCATCCTAAGGCTCTTATCCTCAGCTCCAGAGGAAGGTATCGATTAACAAACATCGTTTTCATTTTTATAAATGCTTGTCCTTCAATTTCAATGCGTGTCCTTATTTATCTACCTTGGTCATTGTTTTCATTTACCCAGGTTCCCAGATATTTGTAGTTATTCACTCTTTCTTCTTGTTTTCCCTCGATATCTAGCCTTCCTACTGTATGTTGCTTAGAAATAATCATACACTTGGTTTTCTTAACGTTCATTTGTAGTCCATATTTTATACTGATTTGATGTAATCTATTTACTAAGCGCTGCAGTGCTTCTAGACTGTCTACAAAAAACAGCGGTGTCGTCTGCGAATGTTATGTTGTTCAAGATTTTTCCGTTTATTGATATACCTTGTTGTTCCTCTGATATTGCTTCCTTTCGCTGTACAGATTGAATGGAGACAGCACGCCACCCTGTCTAACACCTCTTTTGATTTTTATAGTTTCTGTATCGACATTTTCGATTCTAACCTTTGCTTTTTGATTCCAGTATAGATTGACAATAGCCCGTATATCTCGACTATCCACATTCTTTTCTTTTAACAGTTTCTGATGTCGTACTCTATCAAAAGCCTTTTGATAATCTATAAAGCAGACATAGAGATCCTGGTTCATATCTAGTCGTCTTTACGCGAGAACGTTAAAAGCGAACAGAGCCTCTCTCGTTCCTAGTCCTTTTCTGAATTCAAACTAGGTGTCATCTACATCTTCTTCTATTTTTTTGTATAGTCTTCCATGTATTATTTTGAGGAATATCTTAAATGTGTGGCTTATTAAGGAAATTGTTCTGTACTGGGAGCTCTCTGTCGCATGTACTGTCTTTGGTAGTGTTACAAACGTGGACAGCAACCAATCTTCGGGTATTACTCCTGTTGTATATACTGTTGAACATATCTAAAAGTATATGCAGTGTTTCTTCGTCAATGCATTTAATTAGCTCAGTGGGTATCTGATCTTGGCCTACTGATTTTGCTGTCATTGCATTTCTAATTGCCTGTTCTAATTCGCACATTATTATTACTATCATCGTCGAATAGTTTCATTATGTATTCTTGCCAAAATCTTAGTTTATCTTTGATGTCTGCAATGAGTTTACCATTATCATCTTTGAGTATCCCATAGTGTGCTCGCTTTTTGGTATTTGTTAGTTCTTTTATTTTTTATGAATATTAAAGCTTTTCTCATCTCTTCCATTAATGCTAGAATTTCTGAAGTCACCCACTTTTGTTTTTTTGTATGTCTTTGCAAGACAAATATATTTTCTTCTAGTAATGCCTTCTGAATATTATTATTATTATTATTATTATATTACAAATAAGGGCAGAGGAGCGAGCTCCTGTTATGCCCAAAAATCAAAAATAAAAAACATCCTTATAAAACTAATACCAATTATAAAGTTAAGTAAACATAAACAATTAAGTATATCATACAAAAGTTGAATGGTGAGACAATAAATAAATAAATAAATAATGCTGTCAAAGAAAAAAAAATCCTATAAATAAAATAAACCACTATCAAATTTATTTTTAAAGATGTTAACACTAGTTGCCGATATGGTGTCTTGATCCAAATTGTTCCAGATATTAAAGATTCTATTTGGCAAGAAGTTCACCCTGGACCTTGCAGTAGTTTGTTCCCTTTTTAATTTGTATCGATGGCCTCTTAATCTTTCGTCTTGATTCAAAGTGAATATGGTGCTTAGGTTCCCAAAGTTATGTTTTAAAATACGGAAGGACATAATTAGATCACCTCGAAGACGTCGCTGCTCGAATGTCGTAAGATGAGCCATGGATAATCTATCTTCATAGTTAGGTCTTACACGACCGTATGCCAGTCTTGTAGCTTTACGCTGAACATTTTCAAGTAGGATCTTATCGCGAATGAGATCTGGATTCCACACTGGTCCGGCAAACTCAAGAATAGGTCTAACGTATATTGAGTAAAGTTTACTAACAGAAGTTAGAGATATACGTGTAAAACATTTACGGACCAAAAACAGTTTCGAGTTTGCACGTTTACACACCGACACTATGTGATCAGACCAATTTAAGTCACTATTAATTATCACTCCGAGATCATTGTGGGAGGTTACCGAGTTTAAGGGATGTCCATTAATAAAGTACGGTAGTGATGGGTTATTTTTGCCGATATGTAAAACAACGCATTTTTCAATGTTAAGCGGAAGTAACCATTCTGAGGACCATTTGAATATTGCGTCAAGATCTTGTTGAAGAACATGTTGGTTAATAGTTGGATTCACATATAATTTCGTGTCATCAGCGTAAATGGAAACCTTACTGGATACGATGAGCGGAAGATCACTAGTGTAGACACAAAATAGTAGCGGTCCAAGTACTGATCCTTGTGGGACTCCACTCTTGACTGGCTTATCTAGTGAGTGGTCTTCCCCAACACGAACCCTGAAGTATCTATCGGATAGAAAATCTTCAATCCAAATGTTCAACTTTCCGCGGATACCATAGTGATCCAATTTAGCTAGTTATCGACATTTTGGAACACGGTCAAAAGCTTTGGAGAAGTCTAAGTAGACTACATCGACAGGATTCCGATTGTTTAAAGATAATGACCAATCATTTACACAATGAAGTAAGTTTGTGATCATTGAACGACCTTTGATAAAGCCATGCTGTTGGTGAGGGATGATATTTTCTTGAAGAAGAAACTCAGACATAGCTTCTGAAATAATCGATTCCATGACCTTGCCGACAATAGGAACCAGGCTGATTGGACGATAGTTATTGCAATCAAGTTTATTTACATTGCTCCACTTTTCATTGACATCTTCTTATGTTAAGATTTCTTCTCCTACTTCTGTTAGATTTGAGTTGACTTGTTGGATTACTTTTTGATGTATTTCTCTTTTTCTTAATTTTGTGTAATTAAACGTTGGTTTGTTTTTAGGTATTACAATCTTTTTGAGTTTCACGTGCATTCTAGCTATCAGCGGGTTATGATCTGAGTTGACATCTGTTCCGGGATGTGCTTTTACTGCTTTAGTTGAGTTTTTGTATCTATTTTTGACTAATAGTCTATTTGATTTCTGACTATGCGATCTTTGTTGTCTGCAGGAGATTTCCAAATGTATAATCTTCTGTCGGGTAGTTGGAACATTGTGTTCATTAATGCAAAATGTTCATTTTGACAAAATCCACAAGTCTATCCCCTCTTTCGTTTCTGTCAACTAGTCCAAATTCCCCAACATATTCGTCAACTTTTGCTCTTCCGACTTTAGCATTAAAGTCCCCCATTAATATTGTAATGTCTTCTTTTTGAATAGATCTTAAAATTGTGTCTAACTCCATGTAAAAAGGTACTCTCCTCTTCATTCTTATCCGTTGTTGGTGCGTATACTTGAATTAAGTTAACTTGTTCTATCAGTACGCTATGGACATATTATTATTTATATAGGCGAGTGGCCAAAATTTTTTGGTTAAGGTTGGGGGACATGTAAATAAACAAGAAAAAGCAAACATTTTTATTTCATAATTGATCGATGGACTCGTCATGGGGCTCAAATCTGACGCTGAATTGGCTAGATCTAAATGTGAAAATTATATGAATGCCTGTTTTGCTAGTGTTGTCCAAGGTGCCACAGACAAGAATTTCGAATCAACTCTTCTGGGCTGTACGGTAGACGATCAGAAAAAGGTCAAGAGACGACTTCAGAGCGTGCTCAACTACTTCGAAAAGTTATTATTATTGATTTGTAAATAAAAACATGAAATTAACACCAAAAAAAGTGTAATTATGGTTTATTTTAAATTAAAACGCAAAATAATAAAATTGAATAGAATAAATCAGTCAACATAACCTCAAAATGTGACGTATTTGATTTTAATTAAATATTTGATTACAATCAAGTTTTGATTAGCGTTCGACCAATCGGCCCTAAGATTAAGATTAAATTTTATATTTAAGTCGCGATACCTTGGCTCAATTTAGATATTTCGATTTTTAATTTTGATGAAATATGCCATGGACTTCCGTAAAAATAAGATTTGTCCGAACTGTTAATTTTGATAAAAAAATATATAATAGCGATTAAAAATTTATTTTATTAGTTGTTGAATCTCCCTTGGTAACCAATTTTGCATTAAAATCTAATATTTAAAGAAATTTTCCTAAACTTTTCAAATTTGAGTGATAGAAAGTTATAGCAATTTTTATCCGACGCGCGAATAACGCGCAACCTCGTGTATTCAAAGCATACGTGTAAATTGCTCATGGAAAATGATTTCATTTCCATGAGAAATTCGTAACCCTTTGATAGTCGATTAGGTTTGTTTATATATTTATAACAATTATTTTTTTTTAATAATTTCTGCCAAGGGTACGATTTTTACCCACAATAACACATGGGAAGATTTAGACATTTATCAGGAATTAAAAGAAATTATAGAAAAGAACAGAGAAAAAAAGAGAGCCAAAAGAACACGAAATCAGTAAGACACAAATAGCACAACCCGACTGATTCAACAAGTAAGAAGCTAAAAGTAGGACAATTACGTAAAAGAAATGAAGGAAGAGACCGAAACATGCAAGAAATATGGAAACACTAAAAAACTTTAAAAAAACAATAAAAACACATTCCCTTACTACACGGAGACAACGAAATCGTCTACTTTATGTAATAGAAAGCCAAGGTGATTAGAAACAGTCTTTGAACACTATGAGAGTACACAAAATTATGACCAAGATGAAGACTTTATCGAAGAAGTCGAAGAAATAAAACTAGAAATGCCCGAAAACCAAGAACAAATATTACACACCACATCACTCAGAAAAATAAGTGAACTGATCAAAAAAGTTCACCAAAAAAAGCAATTGATCCAAACGAAATCACTATCAGGTCGAATGCTGTATACTAAGATACAGTCTCCTCACAAGCTCCACAAAAACACAATGAAAGGAAGCCTACGTAATTAATAACGAAGCCAGGAAAGAACCACACATTTCCGCAAAATTACAGGTGATTAGCTTATTTAAAGCAGTCAGCAGATAGTAGAACAAATCATCCAAACCAGACATCCAGACCGACTAGGATTAATCTCAGAAGTATAGTTCAGGGTCCAGATAGGATCAGTTCCTAGTTGAACACAGAACCCCGAAAGCAGGAGTACCACAGGGGGCAATCTTATCACCCCTTCTGTATAGCATATTTAAAGCCAAAGTTCCAAGAACATTCAAAATACTACTCAGCCTCAGTGTACTTACTAAGGTTGATTTTATATGTTTCAGACAGGCCTCAAAAAAATCTATAAAAAACACAAAAAACGGCTTGTCACCAGAAAAAAAATTAATAAAAAACTACCAAAATGCGCAAGCAACAAAAAAATAC
Source organism: Diabrotica undecimpunctata (assembly GCF_040954645.1). Classification (NCBI taxonomy): domain Eukaryota; kingdom Metazoa; phylum Arthropoda; class Insecta; order Coleoptera; family Chrysomelidae; genus Diabrotica; species Diabrotica undecimpunctata. Next base: position 141,715,739 of record NC_092807.1, read on the forward strand.
TAACAAAACCCAAAAAGCGAGTAAGAGGTGTCTACAATCTCGAGCGCCGAATCGCCGAACTGAGCCTAGCCGGGTGCCCGAGTAGGGAATACAGTTCGGTGTTAAATCACTAGAGATAACGGGACTAAAGCGCCTCACGTTGTCCTGCATAGTTTGGGGTAGGTTATCATGCAGGAATCCTTGTACTCACGGCTTTCACATAACAAGAATTCTGCTGATTTGAAGTCTTCATAGAGCATCGTCGTGCTAGCGTGGGGCGGAGGATGGTTAGGAGTATTGGGGCGGAGGATGGTTAGGAGTATTGTGGCGAGGTAGAGGGGTTTCTGATTTATACGAGATAATACTCCTCACTCTAATAAATTGTAGCACCCGAATGCCATTATTAGGTGTGTGAAAATCTCACAGGCTGGGATCAATAAAATTGCTTGTTTTCTTGCTATTGATACTTGTAAGCATTAATGGATACTGGATACCTTGAGAAACTTCAGATAAGACGGAAGTATCAGAAACAATGATGATTACTATCATACGGAACGGATAGGCAATCACAAGAATAATTTGATAACATCTTTTGTTTTTCTTTCAACGTAACCCTTATCTTTGACAAAATCTTGTTTATATATCAAATATTGTAACTATTTCCAAATACAAGCCAGTATCATCGTGCTATCTGTATAACACATACTTTTTAAATTTTATTCATACCTATCTGTCTCGTATCTCGATAATTATTTTAGTAAATTGATTGTTTTCATATATTTATCCATAATATACATAAAGAACATTAAAATTACTGCCGTTGTAAATCAAAGATTATGATTCATATCATTTACTGCAGGCAGACTTACTCAACGGTAATACAAAAAGTTTTATTTATAAGGTACATAATTTTCTACCTACTAAAATGAACAAACTACATAAATCATGTATACCTAATCTAGTTATTTAGATTTTATTGTAACATATTTGTGTACAAGAACTTGTCAAGATGTTATTTTATTCTTACACGACATAACTGGCGGAACTGCATTTTATGGTTATGAGTTATTTCATAATTCTAAACGTTTACTCCAGATATTTAAATACTTATTCAATTATATGGAAATTAAGGATTATGTATGCAGCATTTAAGTTTGTTTTTATGTTACGATTAGTTTTATAAAAGCTATTTTCAGGGCGGGATTATATTTTTCATTGAAAAATATTTATCTGTGATATCCTTAGGTAATTTTCCAGGGAAGAATATTTTCAGTAATATTTGAAGGGGGATACTATAAAGGACGTACGAAATCGCACGAAGTGTATTGATTGGTGCAACTAAAAGGTGTAATATTTTTTATCTATATAAATAACCCTTATCATTTTTAATTGTAAATTCAAGATTTTTTATAGACGCCACCTCTACAGTTGTAGGTAGAAGAAATTTCCAAATATTGGGCTTCCACGAATTTTTTTAGACTAAAAGTGGCATACGAATCTAAAATTACAAACCAATTCAACTGTAACTACGAAATATTTTTTAAATTAACGTATAGTAGTTGTTTGGGAAAGTATTTAGTATTTATTTTCATATTTTACATTTTTTTTACTTTATTACTGTACTATATGATCTTATTTAATGGTATATTCTAACTACTTATCTACTTTAAAAATATTATTTTTTTCTGTTCAGTAAAATCTCATTGTCAAACTGGCTAGCACATGTCTGTTTTTAAGTTCAAAGAATCCGACTTTTCTTTTGTTATTTGGAAATTATGTCGCAAACACAGAAATCGCTGTAAAATATCAAATTTAATGATATTTTACAGCGATTTGTTAAATAACCACAACGTAGTGGATCTGCTATTGAAAGAAATAAGGAAATTCACAAGGAAAATAAAATTACTGTACCTGGCTGAACAAAACAAATAACTTAAGTTTTATTTAAAAATCCTTTATAAAAGGTATATAATGAAAAATACCCGTTCGAGCTACATTACAGCAGAACATTTTTTCGGACTAAAAACTCCATCATTGGTGCATTTATCTAGAATAAGTATTACCATTTTAGTAAATGCAAACGTAAAGAATAAATTTTGACTAAGGTTAAACAAGCAATGTGGTTAAATACTCTCCAGGTGTACATGAGTCAAGTCACTAAATATTTGGGCAAAACCCTTAAACTGGTACAAAATTTGCTGTTTATTACTACTACTACTACTATCGGTTCACAGCGTTCTCCGACGCCTTCCGACTCCTAACCGCCATTCTTCTCTATTTAACCATAGGCCAGGAGGGATTTCTCTTTCCTCTAGTTCTTTTTCAATTCCCTCTCTTCAGCTTCTTCTCGGTCTTCCTCTTTTTTTTTCCTTGTGGTGTCCACGTCAAAATCTGTTTCGGGATCCTGTCATCTGGCATTCTCTGTACATGGCCGTACCATATTAACTGTTTTGTTTTTATGTCATCAACTATTGTATGCTTGACTCCCATTATTTCTCGTATTCTCTCATTTGGTATCCGACCTCTTCTTGATTTGCCTGCTGCTCTTCTCCAGAAGTCCATTTCTGTTGCTAGTAACAGTTTCTCTGTTCTTTGTTTCATTGGCCAAACTTCACTGCCATAAGTGATTACACTTTTAAGTATGGTGTTGTATATGAGTTGTTTGTTCGCTTTAGATATTGTTTGGTCCCACAGAATGCCGTTTATCATGGATATGGCTTTTCTACCCTGTATGTTTCTATCTTTTATAGCAGCATCTAGTGTTCCATCTTGAGTTATCTTCATACCCAGGTACTTGTATTCATCACAGTGTCTAATTTCTACCCCACCGTCTAATATAAGGGCTGTTTATATTTTTGTTAATAATTTGGTGCAATCTTAAAATTTTTAACAGATACCCTGCATGGCAACGCAAGACTTCCAATTTTGGGGGTTACTGATCCAGAGACGATGTCTCTATATGAACTCTAGATGTCAACTGATTAAAATGACAATTTTAGGACCGATGTATGAACAAACCAAGTCAATGTAACTTGTAGTGTCTTAATAAGACACTAGCCAACAATATGTTAAAGGAATATGTTAAAATTTTATTGATTGTTACTTGTGACAGTAGTAAACATCAATATGTTGGGCTTGACGTGTAATGTACCCTGAAAATTATGTTAAAACATTGTAAAACAATTGTATGTACGGAATGACTTTAAAAAGTATTTGAATCTGAAGTAGGTAAGTGTCAATACATGTACCTAAAGGAACAAGGATAGAATAAAATATTGATAAGGCCCTATATGTTTTAAATTAACATTTGGTACCTAAAAATTAACTGGAAGTTATGTGTATGATGCTGAGTTGTATTAATTAATAAAGACAAAGCAAATGAAAGAGTGGCAAAGGTAAATGAAAGAACAGGGTATGAATGTATGTGTATAACACTATGTAGTGGGTTGTAATTGTGAAAGCTGGTTAAATGTAAACATAGGCGATAATAAAGCCCTTTATGTTAAAAGATAACATTTGGTACCTGGAAAAATTTTCTTTGTGTTGATTGGTTGTACAGTTGTTGTGTAGTTGAATGTTAAAGAATTAAGTGTTAACTGATTTATGTATGGTAATTATATTATGGAAAACCAGCAAAATTGACGTCTGAAATAAGACGTAATTAAGCTAAAGAACAATTTTTGATTTTATATTAGTATAGTAGGTGATGAAATAACTGAAAAGAAACTGAGATATCCAGAGCACCAATCACGAACCAGAAGAAAATGTGTTAAAAGGATTAGATAAAAGTTTATTATAATAGTAAATAGATATATGGCAAATGTGCTAGTGTTTGTGAAAATAGATTAGATGTTACTGTAATGTTGAAATATCAGGGTATGCTTAAGAACCCTGATGCTCTATAAGAACACAGAGATGGTCCTGTACACTAGAAAAAGAAGAATCACGAGCTTCATACCTCCAACTAAACTACAGTCTAAACTTTTCTGACAAAGTGAAGTACAATGGTATTACCCTTGACCGGAAGTTAACATGGAACTCACACTTAGATGGTAGAGCTAAAAGAGCATATACAGTTCGACCAGTTATACAGTTATATACGAACAGTCGACGCATGCTGAGGATTTCCTGGATAGACAGAGTTACCAACGAAGAAGTACTACATAGAATGGGTGAAGAGCGCGAACTAGTCATAACCATAAAACGTCGCAAACTAGAATACCTGGGCCATATAATGCGCAATGAACAACGATACAACCTACTTCGGACCATTCTTCAAGGTAAAGTGCATGGGAAAAGAGGTCCAGGATGAAGAAGAATATCCTGGTTGCATAACCTGTGAAAATGGTTTAACGTAACCACTACCGGACTTTTCAGGGTAGCAGTCAACAAAGTCAGAATAGAAATGTTAGTATCCAACATCCGTAACGGATAGGCACCATAACAAGATGTCGACGCACCTGGGGCCTTTCGCCCAGGATGATCGCCTGGGTCTACACTGCTGTCATTAGGCCAATGCTAACCTAGCGAGCTATTGCTTGGGTACCAAAAGTTCTAGAGCCAACAGCGAATAACAAATTAAACCATTTTCAGCGGATGGCTTGCATAAATATAACAGGTGCCATGAAAATAACACCAACTGCTGCAATGGAGTTGGTCACTGGCATTACGCCTCTAGACATATATGTCAAAGAGGTGGCGCTGGTGACAATGATGCGACTACGCTCAGCTGGTGCAAACCTTGATGTAGGAATGGGACAATTGAGAACTCGTTTCTGGCGGAGAGAGCTGGATGCGCTATCCCTGCTACAGATAGGCTGCCACTCAATTAAACGAAATTTTGTCTTTGACCAACCCTACAAAATCGAAATAAGACAGTATAGTGAGACAAACGTGGCAAATGAATATTGCAAATACACTGATGGCCTCAAAATGGAAGAAGGCTCAGGATGCGGGATATACTTCAGATTACTGAATCTAAGAATACAGTGGGGTATAGGCAAAAATGCCAGCGTAGTTCAGACAGAACTGCCTGGTATCTCCATAGCCACAAAAGAAATAACCCAAAAAGGTATAGCCGGGAAAGTTATAATAATCTGCACAGATAGCAGATAAGCTCTACTAACCTTGAATAAACCACGTTTCACATCAGATTTAGTAATACTAAATATGTAATAATTATTATAATAATAATTAGTAATGATAACTCAAGCGTCGGATGGTCATACCATTATCCTAAGGTGAGTTAAATGACACGATAGGAATAAAGGCAACCGTATTGCTGACCAATTGGCTAAGAAGGCGGCAGGCCTAAGACTCTTAGGATCTGGGGATCTTTTTGGTTGGCCAACTACAACAATAGCAAGGATTATCAAATCAAATCAAATCATTGTACGATAGAGCCAAAAATCCCTGCTGCAATGAATCCCTTGCGCCAATATGGCAAGAAGAAAAAACTTACTTACTTTTATTATGACGAGAAGGTACCTTATTATAACTTTCAATATGACCAACTTGTGCTGCATTTAAATTAGAAACTAAAGAAGAAACAGCAGTTGAAGAAGCACAAAACTGTGCATTCCAGCAAAGTCTCCGTTCGCTCAATTCGCTGAAGTAGACAACCTTCTTCATATAGACCGCAAGCCCCTAAGGGATTCGCGAACCATCGCTTGGGAAAAGCTGTCCTAGGTAATTCGAACGACCTTTGTTCTGATGGACGATTTTCAATTATTACTTTTTATGAAGTCTTTATCTTTCAAAACCGTAATTTTCGTCTTTTTTGTCGATATTTGGACGATTTCTCTATTTCTATTTACTTATTTTCATGATATACATTAAATTTTATTTAGAATTATAATTAAAATTATAAACGACCATATGTGTCTTTATTAGACGGACTATTATTAGTTCCAACTTAGTTTTAAATAAAACTCCGGTCCTGTTTCTTACGGAATGAAATTAAGGCTGTAGGAGATTGAATTTGAATATTAACAACGAATAAGGAATAAGGCATAGAATAAGGATGTTTTAGGAAGAGCCCGAGGCACCTGCGGCGTCTTAAATAGAACTAAATTGTTTACTAAACAAATATTGTTATAAATTACGTTTTCCATCATACTATGATGATAATTTATTATGCTGGATTATGGTTATTATTGAATTTAATAGCATGCGTGTTATTGGCTCATTAGGATAACATTTGTTCACTATTATCAAATGATAAGATATTGTTGGCAGGGAAAAAATTAAGACCGTTAGTAACAAATATATATTTTGTTATATACCAGAGGCATACTTTTAGGTTTTGCAGTGTTATAATGTAACCATTCTTTACAAATTTAGTTATGAAAATAAGGGAACTTTAAAAAAATCATGTGTGAGTATAATGTGAATATAATGACATTAAAAAAGTTCAAAAGAGTACAGAGTCGACATGAGCCTTTTTCAATGAAAGTAAATTAGAAATGAATAAAAAAGAAGCATTACATTAATCACATCACGTAATGTATGAGAAATAGAATAGAGATAAAACATTTAAAGCTAGAGAGAAATTTGCTGGCAAAAGTTTAGTTTAGTGAGAAATTTGTGAGTGTGGAAAATTGGCACAATTTAAAATGCAGGAAAAAATAAATGATTCGGTAGTTGGTAAATGATTTTGAGGTCATAAAGATATTATATAGGTACTTTATAATGTCCAAAAAAAATTCTCGTATACAGTTCCCAGATGTAAAAGTACATCAGAGTGAATCATGCACTAGTACCATTATTATCTAAAAACAGAAATAACGACACCAATGGATAGATAAAAAATAGACAACAGAGTTTGTTTGTTTTCTATTTGAAAGTGTGGGAGAGCAATACAAATATATTAAAAATTGCATTAGACCAGGCCAGATCTGTGAAAAAACGCCTAAATTTGGATTTAAGAGATGGCATTCGAATTTTTGCAGAAATAGTTTGGTGATAACTTCAATAATAATAATTGACTTATCCTCTCTATCAAATAAGTCGGGAAAATTAATAAAAAAAAATAAAATATTTAAAAATCAATAAAAATATCGATTTTTTCTAGTTTCCATGCTTGTAACTTTAAACAAATTCATTTTTGAGCAAAGTCGTAATAAAATAAAATAGCATCAACTAAATTTTTGATAAGATACGGCTAGTTATTAATGTTTTCATTTATTACCCTAGCCGCAAAATAGCCATAAATACAAAAAAGGGGGGGAAACAAGCCTTTTATTATTCAACGTTTTTCATTATATTAAATATTATTCAAAAAATTTTAATATTTAAAAATTACGAAAAACATTTATTTTTTTCAACTTTTTTCGCTTATAACTTTTCGCTTATAACAATTAAGAAATTTTCTTTTTAATCTGATGTAATTCGAATAGAGCCATCTAAAAAACGCATTACCAAATGCCGGAGATGCTTTAATTTTATTAAAACCTCAAAAAATCATAAGGCTAAGCTGAATTTTTTTTGGAACCCTAAAACTAACCCCCTAGTAGGTTAAAAAAAACCGAAAAAATGGATCTATCATGAATGTTAGTCGTAGAAAAAATATTTCAATTAAAAAATGGACACAATTTTGAACAAAAATGGTCATTAGTACTTTTTGTGTAAAATAAATTGTTTTCTCGATCTCACGGCTACGCGCGTGAAATCAATTTTATATAAAATTTTATCAATTCGACGGTAAAAATTCGGTATCTCTTGATCAGAGTATCTTATCAACAAAAATCAAAAAGCCTTTTTAAGGCAAAGAGTGCAGCTTTCTTATGTAATCGTTGTATTTTGCCGCAATTAAAGTCAGTTTCTATAAAAATGTTAAATAAATAAAAGTTGCGCGATTTTTACCATTGTTTACGATTCTCATGAGATCATTCAAATTTATCACTTTTTCTTTAAGAGGTGACCATAGAATTTTCATTGCTGAAGCCCAAGCTTGAAAAGCTATGGCATGAAATTTCGGTTTTGATTTTTGGCAACAAACGCTTTAAAACGCTTTCTGATTTTTGTCGATAGGACACTGTGATCAAAAAATATCGAATTTTTACCGTCAAATTGATACAAATATTATTTATAATTGGTTTCGAAGCGATACTTTTAAGAGAATGCTTTATTTTACACAGAAAGTGCTGATAAACATTTTTGTTCAAAATTATCATTTTTTATCTACAGTTTTTGTTTAAAATATTTTTTTCTACGACGCACAGATTCTAGGTAAATCGATTTTTTCTGTTTTTTCCCTTACGAGGCGGGTGGTTTTAGGGGAAGTCTAGGGGAAACTTTTTTGCATATTTTTTGGGATCCCAAAATTAATATTCCCTGAAAAATTCAGCTTGCTCGTACGCTTTTTAGAAGTTCAGTGGCATTTTGGTCTCTGACGATTCAAGTAGGACGTCGAGCATACATCGACTCAAGGAGAACCCAAGCCCAGATTAATTGACTCTGACAACTGGAATGTAAAGAAATAAATTTATTTAGAACAAAATTAAAGTATCTCCAGCATTTGGTAATGCGTTCTTTAGACCGCCCTCATTAAGTTGCATCAGAAAAAAATGAAGAAAATTGCTTCATTGGAAGCTGAGAAAATATATTTTTTACGTATAGCAATTTTGATATTTTCTTCTTCTTCTTCCTACTTTATAAATAGGCTTAATGCCTGTTTTACTTCGGTTTTTAGCCTCAATTGACGTTGTCTGAACATCTTTTCCTCGGACGTCCCAATGATCTTTTTCCATTTGGCGATTTGTCTCTTACTATTCGAACTATTCTATTTTCTGTCATTATTTCGATGTGTTGATTCCATTCCACTTTTCTTCTTTTGGTCCACGCGTTTATTTCCTCTATACCACATCTCGCTCGTATTTCCTCACTTTTTACTCTGTCTCTTAGAGTTTGGTTTGTTATTTTTCGTAAGACTTTCATTTCTGTTGTTTCCAGTAGTCTTTGTGTTTTCGCCGTATCTGCTCTTGTTTCCGCTGTGTACGTCATTATCGGTCTTATTGTTGATTTATATATCCTGGTTTTTGTTTCTCCATATTGTGTTGTTGAGACATCCTGCTGCTCTGTTTGCAATGTTCACTTGTTTTTGTACTTCTCCTTCCACTTTTCCGTAGATTGACAGTTTTATTCGCAAGTATTCAGTTTCCATCACTTGTTCTGGATTTGTTTGATATTTTCCTTCAACTTAATTTTTTTGGTATTTTTCACGCGCAATACCGATGGTTTTTTTATATATTATACATATCTTGAATAATATTATATATTATATGGTATAAATATATCTTAAAGATATGAAAATTTTTTTTGAGTAATAGCTCCGAAAGAAAAAGGAAAAAAAATGGTTGAAAGATTATCATTCTATTGTTTGTAACTTCGTTTCGTCGCAAATGCCGATCAACTAAAGAAAGCAAATAAAAAACTACCTCTCAATATTGTTCATTAATATAGTTATCCCTGTTTTTTTTTTATATTGTGTAAGTGCATATTTGTCTTTCAGATTTAGGTTGAACATCTGTAAAAATAATCGCTATTGCTTACATCCTGATTGCTTTTCTTGTATATGGCTGAGCGAAAAATGTTTGTTTCTATCTTATTCTATTTACGATAACCACAGGGGATATTTAGGTATTAAATCTTCCGAAACTATATTCGAGCGTAAGAATTTTGATAGAACATTCACATCAACATCCTCTAAATGCGAGATAAAACGGTGAGAGATATACAAATTTACAAGCAGACAATTTTAGATACAAGACCATTTACTTAGTTCTCTATTTTGAGCCAATTTTGTATTTCTATATTTAAGTGTAGGTAGATATAAATGTCCGACTTCTGTTTTCTATTGTTAGAATAAAGTTGTCATCGAAAAAGGTGAAGGTAATTTTCGAGTTTATTACGTAACACCCAACACAGGTTCTTTCAACTGCATGGTAATCTATCATTGTAATGTGAACTCTCTCAATTAGAGATAAAATCCAGATCTTGTGGTAGTGACTAATACGGTATTGGGTTTTACGAAATAAGTTAAGTGTGATATTTTAGGCGTTTACAGTTCTACTTCAAATTTATATTATTGTCTTTTCAATTAAAATTAATCTTAAAATAACTTAGCGATTTTCTATATACTTTAAATATACACTTATATACATATATCCCGATCCTCAATCGTTCCACCATTTCTCCATAGTTTTTTTAGTTTTCTCGAAAAGTCATTATTTTTGAAAGTTATTCGTGACTGAATGTTTACAAATTACACGTCAAAAAAGCATATTTTTAAACGATTTTAAAATTTTTTTTTTTCCATTTCCAGCTGAAAATCTACCTATTCGATTTTTGGACTAAATTTTGGACTAAAAGAGGACCTTGTCCTCTTCTAAAAATCATCTCGACAAGAAAGATCAAAACGAGCCAAAAAAGGCATCTATCTAGTACAGTATCTATTTAAAAAGATGTAATGATGGACTCAGATCCAACAATGTCAACAATTACAGAAGATGCAATCAAAAATAAATACAGATACAGCGATTAGTGCAGTTTTAGAAGCCATCCGAAATAGTCCAGAGTTATAACGGGATCACTCACTGGAAATCAAGACAGAAGAGAAGGTTATCCAAGTGACCCCATCTGTATTAAGTAAAGGCAAAATAGTTACTTTGTAAAATTCAATACAAACAAATCGTGATTTAAATGCATTCACTGGAATATCCACCCTAATTGCGCTGGAAAAAAATTGTGAAGCTGCTAGTTTGTTAGAAAATAAAAATTCGAAATCATTATTCCTTCAGCTAAAACAACGTATTGTTCTAGTGTTAAGTTAAAAACTGACCTCACTTTTCATTGCCTTTATATTTGGTCTCTCGGCAAACACATGTAAAAATTATTTTCAAAACACGGTGGAACTTCTTTCTGAAGTATTAAAACCTGCAATCCCCTGGCCAGAAAAAGAAGAGATTCAAAATAGGATACCTGTTAGTTTTAAGAAATTTCCTAAAACAAGAATTGTTTTGGACTACACAGAATTACTTTTACGCAAAAGCAAGTGTATCAAGTGTCGTGTAATGACTTATTCTCACTGCAAAGGGTGCCACACATTAAAAGTTATGATTGTGATAGCACAATCTGGTTTATTTACATTTGTAAGTCCTGTTTATGGTGGCTCTATCTCAGACAAAGAAATTTTTATTTAATCAAGATTATTGGACAAATTGACACCAAATAAAGCATTGAAAAGAAGATTGAATTAATAAGACCGCCACTTTTGGAAAAAAGAACACAATTATCAATGCAAGATGCTCTTTGTACTGCTGAAATTGCTTCAGCAAGAGTAAACGTTGAAAGAACTACACAAGATCTTTAAAATTATAAAAGCAAGAGTTAATTTATTCCTAGTTCCTTATATAGACTCTGTTATAAATATTATTTCCGGTATTGTTAACCTTTCTGCACTAATACTTAGTAAAACGATAACGACAAGTAGTCGTTGTCGTTTCATTGTTCTCGTGGTCTTCCTACTGATCGTCTTCCTATTGAGGAACCATATCTTGCCGTCTTTACTACTTTATTTGTTGTCATTTGGCTGATATGATCGTTCCATTCTACTTTTCTATTTCTTACCCAGTACTTGATGTTCTCCACCTTGCATCTACGTGGACATTTCTAACATCCTTTTTGTCCTCTCTGTGTCAGGTCTTGTTTCTTCCGCGTATGTCATATGCATGGGTCTGATGACTGTTTTGTAAATTCTGCCTTTCGTTTCTTTCCCGATATTTTTATTTCTCCATATTGTTTCATTCAGGCAGCCTGCGGCTCTGGTTGCTCTATTCACTTGATCTTCCACTTCCGTTTCGAGCTTTCCGTAGCTAGATATGTAATGCCTAGATATTTAAACTCCATCACTTGTTCTATTATCTGACATTCCAGCTCCAATTTACATCTTAGTAAATTTGCTGTTGTCTTTTGGGAAAATTAATATGTTAAATTTTCTGGCGGTTATATTAAATTGGTGCGGAATACGTTGTAAATCATCTTCACTTTGAGTGAGTAGTATTGCGTAGTCTGCATAGCAGATTATTTTAAGTTGTTTTTCTCCCATTTGGTATCCTTTTTTAATTCTTACTTTTTTTATTATTTCATCTATAATCAGGTTAAACAATAGTTGACTCAGGAAATCTTCCTGTCTGATTCCATTGCCAGCTTCAATAGGATCGGGTAGTTCTTCTTCTACTTTTACTCTGTTGTTTTGGTAGATATTTTCGATCGTTTTGATTATTTCTAGAGGTATCTCTCTTGCGAACAGTGGATAACGTCTTTTAATTTGACCCGGTCAAATGCCTTCGTAAGGTCCACGAAACATAGATATGCCGATTTGTTGTATTCTAATGATTTAGCGTCGAATATTGCGTCGGTGCATGAACTTCCCGACCTAAAACCTTGTTGTTCTTCTGCTAGTGTTATAATTTCATTCAGTTTATTTGTTATTTTAGTGTTTTGTTTAATAAATTGTAATTTTCCGGGTCCAATTTGTATCCCTTTTTGAAGAGAGGTATTAGGATGCTTGATCTTCATTCTTGAGGAATTCTGTTTTGTTCTATTATTTTTTGGACTAGTTTTATTAGTTAAATTGTATATTTGTACACATCTAAATTAACAGATGTGAGTGTAGTGAAGTGTAAATATTTTTTCCAAGTAAAAGTACCTATAAAAAATAAAACAATCTTTTAAAACAAGTTTTTTATTTATATAATTGGAATAAAACTGGCAATACATTGTAAAAATATACGCCTACTAACATTTTTAACATGTTTCGTATAAATTGTACATCAAATGGTACTTTGATAATAATTGTGGACTTATCGAATGGACAAAATAGTACAAAATGACATATTTGTAGTCAGGTAAGTAACATTTGCAATTGTACTTGTCCATAATACAGATGGTTTTTCTTTAAAGTAATATTATTTTCCTCAATTATGCATTTAAGTCACGTAAAGTTGATTGTATAGATTTTATTTTGCCTGCCAGAGAGCACTTTATTTCTACGCAATATTTTCCTGAAACAATTCCATCGACATTTACTGCCAGCCATGGTACATCATAATGAGATAAGAATTCCCAAATGTTCAACTTTACTTTGAGTTATGTTTTCATACATTTTTAAAGCAACTCATTCATATTTTTTCCCATGCAATATTGCAGTATTTCCTTTAAAATTTCAAATTATACAATTGGTTGACTTTAAGTGGCCAATTTGGGTTTTTATTTTTACTATATGTAATTAAATGGTAACAAGTGGTTGCAGTTACTCTTAGTCGCCTCAGGTCTTTCCACACTTCTCCAGTTTGGTTTAGCGTAGCTAAACACATTTCAACAGAATTACTGTAGTTACTTCACCATTATTTGTATAAAATATAGCTAAATCATATTCTAGTACAATGTCAGTAGCCCATGTATCAGCAAAGACTGGTAAAACTTTATTGTTGCCAATAATACTGTGACATTGACTGTGAGATATCTGAAGCATTTCTTCCTCATAGAACTTTGTGTCTTGATGTATAGGAACCACACTTTTTAAAGTCATACTTAATTCTGAATCTTCTGCCCCGGAGAGTAATATCTTCAATATCTCAGTATCTGCTGGCTTTGCTAGACGCGTATCTAATTCTCTTTTTGCAGTGTTTTTTTTTCATGTACCAAAACTGGTTAATTGGCACCAAACTTTCATACCTATTATGTTTTTTTAATTTTCCCCACTGTTGTTGATGTTTGTAGTGTTTAATTTTTCCAATTTTTCATATGCCTATAAATAATAAAAAGGAATTATAAAGATGAAGTTATAGCAAAATGGTTATTTTACTTTTATCAAATCACTATGTAACCACGTACTGAAAATATATAGTAATCTGTCAATTATATGTTTGCATTTGCCTGAATTTCCAGCCTTACATGTAAAATTACAAACAACATTTTTAATATTATCAATCACTTCAATTTTCACTTGTAGTTGGTGAGGTACTCCTCTCAAATTGCTCGTTTAAAGGCATAATGCTTGTATCACTGCGGTTTTTCCACTACATGATAATATTCCACAAGTAATAATATGGTTGGAATTTAAAATGGCTTGCCCAACTAGGAATCTAAAATTCCCTATCAAATTTACAATGTCAATAAACGATATCCCTATTTCATCCGCCATCTTTCAAAACAAATGCTGCCACCTATAGTCGTCTGAGAACGCGAATAACTACTATATTCTTTGGGAATTTAATACAATTATTATTTAAATCATGAATGTGTTGCTTGTGTGAGTCCATTTCAAAAGGTAAAAGAAATAATAAATTAGACTCACTCACAATCAATTTAATTTAACTATCCATACGACCGGTTTCGCTTTCTACAATATGCACAGCATCTTCAGGTCTCGATATAAAGTTAAATAAATGATGCCGGTACTCTGTTAATTGATGGTTGAAAGAAACTTTTAAATAACTCAATGGTATAGAACATTACGCTCATCAAACAAACAATTACATTACACCTATCTCTACTTCATTGGATAAAATCTGTCTCCTCAAGAACTTCCCCGTTTACTGTCAAACATTTACAATAGCAGACTTGAGTTCTCCAAACAACAATATAGGATAGTTTGAACCATGTTCTTTCAACCATCAATTAATAGAGTATTGGCATCATTTATTTAACTTTGTATCGAGACCTGAAGATGCTTTGCTTATTGTAGAAAGCGAAACCGGTCGTCTGGATAGTTAAATTAAATTGATTGTGAGTAAGTCTAATTTATTATTTCTTTTAACTTTTTTAATTATTATTTAATTTTCAACTAGGAAATTATGAACAAAACAATTTCTGATGAATATAAGCATGCACAAAGTAAGTGTTTGCTGTACTCTATTTTTTTTTGAAAGTATTTATTATACCATTCTACGGATATTAAGAATAATTTTTGAATGATAAAAATTGTACTTTAATTACGTTAACTCTAAGCACTGGATATTTAGAAACCTGTTATTTTCAAAAGATTGTGTAGAAACGTTGCATTAGTCACTACTATTTCTATTTAATGTATACTAAAATTCTTCAGATATTTATTAGCTTCGGAGAATCGTAAAGATAGTGATTACTAATTAATGAAATTGAAAATGATGTAGACATTAGTAAAAACAACGCAACCCACAAAATACAGTACTTGATAAAATCGTTTAAGTTATATGGATTTTTTATCGAAAATTATACACACACCTCCAAAATTCTAAGCCCCGCTTGTTAAATTTTAACTAGGCAAATGTAAGTAAGTTCTTTATACAGAGTGTTTCAAAAAGTTATGTCATAAATTAAATCACGCATTCCGGGGACAAAAATAAATTGATTAAATCCAACTTACCATAGTACAAAAGTGTACACAAAAAAAGTTCCCTGTACATCCCTTTGAAAAAATAAAAATTGTTTTTTTTTGCATTATTTCCTAAACTACTTGACATTTTGTAATAAAAATGGACACGTTACTTTCTTGTTCTGAAATCATTTTTCATAAAAAAGAGAGATTTTTCCCCTTTAAATTTTTCACAGAAAAATTTAAAGGGGAGTGTGCAGCCCTAAATCCCTCCAAACTTTTGAGTATGTTCAAATCAAATGAATTTTGTGACATTATTAGTTTAACATATTATTTTTAAAATATTATTGCATCTTATCACTTTTTTTAAAAAACAGGTTTTTATTGAGTTACGGCCCTTTTCATTAACCTTTAAAAAATTACGTGCAACTTAATAAATGGCTTAAATGAATTAACAAGTACAAAAAATGTCTATAACCTCTATAGATATGATATTACAATAAATTATGTTTAAAATGACCCCCATTTTTTCAATACACATTCGGTATCGTTTTAATAAGGAAAACCGAATGCGCTGAAAAATCATATTTTTCTGACGAAATTCATTTGCAGCTTCAATTATTCTAACCCTCAATTGTTGTTCGTCGTCTATTGTTATAGAATACATTTTCACTTTCATAAACCCCCAAAAGCAAAAGTACATCGGGTTAAGACCTGGACTTCTGGTTGGCCAAGGAATAGGTGCGTCACGACCCCTTCCAATCCACCGATCAGGATACTGCCTGCAAAGGTATTCCCGGACTTCATTACTGTAATGCGGTGGAGCGCCATCTTGTAGAAACCACATATTTTGCCTTATTGCAATATTCACTTCTTCCAAATACTCTTGTAAATCGTTTGCCAAAAACTGCAAATAATTATAACCATTTAAATTGTTGGGAAGAAATACTGGGCCTATTAGATTGTTATCCACAATTCTTGCCCAAACCTTAACTTTGAAAGCCCTTTGGTGATGAGTGGTTTTTCTGGCGTGAGGATTTTCGTCGGATCATGTGCTTGTTATGATGGTTTGTTATTCCATTTCTACTGAAGGTAGCCTCGTCGGTAAACTAAATATTTCTAATAAAATTAACATTTCAAGTGTTTTCCATTAACAAAAAATCGCAAAATACAATCCTTTTAGGATAATCTTCAACCAATAACTCTTGAACCGTTGTTAAGTGATAGGGTTTAAGCAGCTGATCCTTCAAACACCTTACGTTGGGAACATTTAGTTGAGCAGCTATTACCCTTGTACCTACTTGTTCCAAGGACTTCTTCAATGATTTCCAAAATGTCTTCATCAGTTGCATCCATTACTGGACGACAACTATTGCCAGCAATGTACCCGTTTCCCGTAAACGACGATCAATGGTCAGAAATAATCGTCTATCGGGTGTATTTCGATTGGGGTATTTTACTGAATAACGCCTTGCGGCTGCTGCACTATTTCCTTGACATTCACCTACGATATTCCCGACAGTTTATTGAAATCATAATTTAATCTGATCCAACTTACCCAAAGTTAAATGCATATCTGCCATTTCCTAAAATGTGTAGGCCATTGTAATATCAAAATTTTTAATATTAATCTTATTCACATAATAAATGTGAAATACACACATTCACATAATAAATGTAATAAAAAAACTTCAATTTATTGAATATTATTGATGGAACTGTTTGTAATTATTGTATCCGTAGAAACTAATTGTAATTTTATGGTGAACTAGGAAAAAGCTACTTTTTCGAAAAAGTGATGAGGCCAAAAAGTTTTAAAAATCATGTGTTAAACTAATGATGGCACAAAATTCATTTTATTTGAACGTATTTAAAAGTTTGGGGGGGATTTAGTGCTGCACACACCCCTTAAAATTTTTGTGTGCGCTTAGATTTTGTTGTTTCTTTTGCATGAAAAATACTTTCAGCACAAGAAAGTAACGTGTCCATTTTTATTGCAAAATGTCAAGTAGTTTAGGAGATAATGTAAAAAACAATTTTTATTTTGCAACTTCAAGGGGCTGTAACTTTTTTTGTGTACACTTTGTACTAAGTTAAGTTTGATTTAATCAATTTATTTTTGTCCCCGGAATGCGTGATTTAATTTATGACATACCTTTTTGAAACACCCTGTATAAGCTTGTACATAAAATGTCATAAATTGTACATAAAAAAAAACACAAAAGAGGGTAAAGCTACTGGACCAGATGATGTGCCAATCGAATTATTAAAACTCATCGATGAAGATGTTATTGATGTAATTAGTATTGAGGTGAAGTAATGAAGAATATGCTGGCTTAAGAACTTAAGGGAATGGTTTGAATGCAGTAGTACAGAACTTTTTAGAGCGGCAGTCAACAGATTCCGCATAGCCAAGTTGATTTCCAACCTTCGATAGAAGATGGGACTTAAAGAAGAAGAAGAATAAAATGTCTATTATATTATCACAAATATAAAACATAATATTGTAGCAACAGCTTGTTTTCGCCCAAAATATTTAGACGGGTTTAAAAGGAATCATTTTAAGCCGAAATCAAAATAAAAGCGTGTAAAATGTCAATAAATCGTGTTGGTTATTGTCCATGTGGCATGTTTATAGTGAAGAGAACGTATCTTTTGCTTAGATTGAGTATACTATTCTGACATCTCACCACATCCTGGACTCCAGTTTCTCTATCTATATCTCTCAGAGAAATTCCTCTTACAGTTCTTAATTCTTTCATTTCTGCAGTTCTCATTAATCTTTTTTTACCACTTATTTTGTATTACTAGTTAGGAGAACAAAAGATAATATATGCATATTTTGTTTAGTGTAATATATAATCGTCGTTAAACGATAAACTACTTCCACATAATACTCTTATTTACTCCGCCTCTGGCTCAAATCGGAACCTATTCATAATAATAATTCAATTAATCGAGGTTATGTTTCGTATGAAAAGGATTTTGTACCGATGTATTGTGATTTCTTTTATTGTCTAGGTGTCGACAGATTTTGATTGAAAATTACTGCGGGTGTGATTGATGATTTTGTCTAGTCATCTGATGGTTGATGGGTTAACAGATATTGTACATTGTGAGAGTGACAACAGTTTCATTACAGCCTATCTAAAATATTGATTGTCGTCATTTATTGACGGTGAGCTATGGTAAAACATAAATCGGGCCAAAAATGGAAACAATATATATTCCTGGATATATAGTGGGTAATACAAGCTTGTTACCCCTCATATTTTATTGATTTTTACAATAGTAGATAATAAAATGTAAGAATCTACTACTTTTTTAAAAACAAGAAAAGATCAGAACAACAACTAGGAAACAAAAGCTAGGAACAACCTAGCCGATGGCACGAATGACTTGATTATTGAATATAAAAGAAGAACGAATGAGCACCTTAAGAGAATGAACATCAGAAAGGAAAAGTTATCAAGAATATCCTATATAAAGATATAAAAAGAAAAATATAAAAAAGTTATTTTTTCGCATTGTAAAAATTACTCTTGAGCAAAATAGATATAAGTACTCAGTTAGTATTGTTTGTGCACAAACGTCGTCTTTTTACTCTATATAAATTAATTCGATTTCTCCGAGAACGAGCAGAAACCTTTGGAGAAACAGAAATTAAACACCGAATTAATCAGGGACGTAAAGTTGTAAGTTGTCTGAACTCATTATGGTGGGATCGCAACATTTCCAAAAGGAACAAAAAAAGAATAGGGCACACCATGGTTGAATCAGTTCTTTGTTATGGCTCTTAAGTATGGACAATTAATGCAGACCTCAAGAGAAGATTGTTGGCAGTTGAAATGGATTATTTGACAAAAAGTGCTAGAAGATCAAGGCTCGAAAAGAAGACCAACGAATCTATAAGAAATAACATGGATGCTACAGAAACGGTCATTGACAGAATAGAAAAAAGAGGTTTAAAATGGTTTGGACACCTATTGAGAATGCCTGACGACCGTTGGCCCCAAAAACTTCACAGATGGAAACCCCCTGGAAGAAGAAAAAGAGGTAGACCTCGACGCTCATGGAATGACGAAATTAGAAGAGCGATGGAGGAGGAGCATGCCTTGGACCGGGAGGATTGGCGGAGGAGAACGGGAATACGGTCATAGCCGTCCCTAAAATATATTGTATTTACAAGTTGGATCCTGTAATATATATATATATATATATATATATATATATATATATATATATATATATATATATATATATATATATATATATATATATATATATATATATATATAAGGTTCTTGAACTCCTAAGTGAAGCATAGAGCTTCAGTGAAAACGCGACATCGGGTTCTATTTTGCGCTAAGGCCTTCACCTCATTCCAAGACTTTCCTTGACCTCTTATCTCGTCCATGATGGATCTTTTCCAAGTTGGTACTGGACGACCTCTTTTTTTCTTCCTTGGGGATTCCACTCTAGGACAATCTTTGCAATACTGGAATTTTTTTTTCTGAGTGAGTGACCAATCCAAACCCACATTTTGGACTTTATTTGATGTTCTACCCTTTTTTGTTCGGTCAGGTGTAGTCGAGACTTATAAATAGATATTAAAATTGTTTGAGGTTCTGGTAGGTAGAGTAGTTGTTGAATAATTGCACTATTCTTAGGAAAAACAGAAAAAAAAACATACTCCCAATCTTTGTTATATATTTTCTGAAGAATTTGGCTTTTACCGCAGCAATGTTGGTCAGTTCAATTACAGTTTTATTATATAATAGCGATTATTATAGTTCTATTATTATAATAGTAAGATCTATTTTAAATGGATTTTTTGAATTTATTTAAATATTAACTTAGCTTCAACTGGTACTTGACCTCGTAGATCTGATATATAAAATAAAAAGCTAGGATATCACTTAAAATTCTACGTAACTCTAGTTTTCATAAATTTAGTTCCTGAGAGATATAGAAGTACCTACCTATAAAATATAATAATCACCAATCCACTAGACAAGGCTGAAATCTTTTAAAAAATACTCCAAGCCCATTCGTCACTCCTGAAAACCCCAACTTCGGACAACGAGATTCCGTGTAGTAACCGAGCAAAACATCGACTATCTTTTGAAAAATTCAGTCCCCCAAAAAAGGCCCAACTATCATGAGATAGATGCCAATAGACACCGAAACCTTCAGAAAACTGTGTAACTTAGATAAAAACACAGCCCCCGGGCCCAGATAGCATACACAGGAAATGCGTCAAACAACTTCCAGAAGCCATATTCCCGCTACTAGCCGAAACTATCAGCCTGCCTGCCTTCAGATGGAACATTTTCCTACACCTTGTAGGTATCCAGCACAATCATGATCCCTAAACCATGAAAACCAATTACGAGAGCTGAATCTTACAGATCAATTTCACTGATAAACACTCTAAGCAGGATCTACGAGAGGATCCTAAAGAAAAGACTTATTGAACACCTAAAAACATACAAAATCATCCCAAACTTCCAATTTGGATTCAGAACTAGCCACTCCACACAAAATGCAGTGGTATAAGCAGCATCCTTCACTTCTCAGGCAATAAATGAGCACAACAGACAAGCTATTGGCATATTTTTAGATGTACAAAAAGCATTCGACCAGGTCTGGCATATTAGAGTGATCGAAAAATTCCACCGAGCGCAGTGCCCATCCCATTCCTGAGAATAGTCCGATCTTATATAACTGCTCGGACTATACGCGTCAAAGTTGAAGACAAACGTTCACTCCTCTACTACTACTATCGGTTCACAGCGTTCTCCGACGCCTTCCGACTACTAACCACCATTCTTCTCTATTTAACCATAGGCCTGGAAGGATTTCTCTTTCCTCTAGTTCTTTTTCAATTTCCTCTTCAGCTTTTTCTCGGCCTTCCTGTTTTTCTTCTTCCTTGTGGTGTCCACGTCAAAATCTGTTTCGTAATCCTGACATCTGGCATTCTCTGTACATGGCCGTACCATATTAACTGTTTTGTTTTTATGTCATCAACTATTGTATGCTACGTTCACTCCTCTAACACATGCAAAATAAAAATGCGTGATACAAAAAATCAAAGTTTAAATGATTATATTTTTGAAATTGTATAATAATTTGAAATATAAAATTACAAAACAGTGTTGCTCGATTTTCAGTAAATATTGAAATTAGTTTAGAATCATTACTTTGAATTTGAGATGTTAATATTGAATATTATTGAATTTAAATCGTTACTTTAAGGAAATATTAAGTAAAATGGTATCTCAGTTCTCCGCATTGCTTAGAACAACTGTAAGTTGCCTGCATTTGGCGCAACTCAACGACTGTAAATTATTATAATTTTTTTTTATATAAAATATACTTTTTTAGATATAATAGAGCTTACTTTCTAACATACGATACATACGATAAAAATATAATATAGAAAATAATTTTAGGGATTTAGTATACTCGATTAAATTTTAATATTCTCAGTAGATTTTCAAATTTAAGTTTATTTCGAATTGTTTCACTTTATTGCAGAGAAAATGTTGAAAAAGAGTTCTTTTATTGTAAATAAATAATGTTGAACATTTTAAAATTATTTTTAATTCTAATCATATTTCTTTAAATTAATTTTCAATGTCAAAAATAAAAATATTTTATCCTCGAATAAAAATCACAGTTTTTAAAACACTTCATATATAACTAATAAAAGTTGATATCTGATGGATGGTATATGGTATAGATACGTATATATGGTTCTTCTCAGAGTCTTTTAGTGCGTCATTAATTATGACGTCACATAATGTATTGGATGTTTCGAAAATTATTTCATGTAATTATTGAAGAATCTGACAAATGCCAGGATCATACTTAGGCGCAGGTGAAAAGCTTATGGCATTAAACTAGTACTTTATTGCAAGGTGAATTAAGTAGTAAACAATATTGTTTATTATATTTATAAATATGTAAACATTTAAAAATGACAACAAAACGATCCATTTATTGTTTTCTATATAATCGTATATAATACAAGCATAGTTGGTTCGTCTTCTAGGTATACAATTAAATAATTTGCCGCCACTTTTTGGAAACACAAATTGTTTTCAAAAATTTTTATTATGTAACTAATATACTTAATTATTTGGCGACATATCAACTAATGATATATCTGAAACAAAAAAAGGGGATGTGGCACTCCGGAAGTGACCGAGGAGAGGAAACATAGCTTTCTTACTGTCTAAGTAAGGAGCGATGGTTTTAATTTACTTTAATTTATTTTATTTTATTCCATTCTATTTTATTTTATTTCTATTGGATTCGATAATCGATTCGATTGTATTTTATTTTATTTTATTGTATTTTATTTGATTTAATTTTATTCTATTTTATTGTATTTTGATTCGATTCGGTAATTGCTTCGATTCGATTTGATATTCGATTCGATAATCTATTAGATTCGATTTAATTCGATAATCGACTCGATTGGAAAATCGATTCGATTCGATAAACTCGATTCTATTCGATTTGATAATCAATTTTTGATTGATTGATTTAATCCGAGAATCGATTAGATTAGATAATCAATTCGATATTTTATTCGCTTCGATTCGTTTCGATTATCGATTCGATTGTATAATCCATTTAATTCGATAATCGATTCTATTTGATAATGGTTTCGATTCGATTTGAATCAAATCGATAATCGATTCGATAATTGATTCAATTAGATTTGATATTTGATTCGATTCATTTATTTATTAACAATTTGGGTTCAAGACTAATGGATACTGATTCGTTCATTGTGTTCCAATAATCAGAATCTTTTTCGTTACCTTCATTTGCCAATCGTCTTATAGTTGGCAAAGAAATTCCTAAAGTCTCAGTTACACGTTGACACTACTGTCTGTGTCAAGTTAAGAATTCATAAAGGAGCCTTATGGGAAGCGGTGATGCCAGAACTACCGATAGACTGAGATAGGCGAGAGTAGTGGAGTTGCAGCGAAAAAGCAGGGCCGAACTGCATGTTATATTGCACATTAGACGTTTTTTCACTTAGGTAACTTTAAATTTTTTTTGTTTTTTTGAAAAATAAAAATTAAAGACATGTCTTTTTCTCACAACAGTTATTTATTAAATTTCGGCTTAGGTCATCATCAGACTCTTAAAAATATTCTTAATTGTTTAATGAACAAATTGAGTGAGTATTGTGGTAGATATTATTAGTGTCAGTAAAAAACATAAAAAAACAATAAAAACTTCTGTATATTTTAAAAAAAATACAACAGAACCATAGAAATGTAACAAATTATTTGGTTTTTTAGTTTGACATTTATATATTTACAATATTACAATTATCAAAAACTATGTACATTCTTCGTCCATATCCAAATCGGAATTGTCACTACTATCATATAAATCTATAACTATGGGAGTTACGTCTTCCATTAGACCGTCCACTTCCCAAAATTTTTTCTCCAGAGTCATTACATGTTGAATATAGTTTTTCCAGTTATCAGACGTAACATTTGAAAACGCTTTTTTTATGAGGTCCTCCATATCCTTCGCTTTGAAGGTGCTGTTATTTACGGCCACATGCCTTTTTACTTGGCTCCATACCATTTCAATTGGATTTAATTCGCAATGGTATGGAGGCAAACGAAGCACTTTGACATTATTTTGTTGTTTACAAAGTTCTTCAATTTTGTAATTATCAAAATTTTGTTTAAATTGCGCGACTACCTCCAAAAGCTCGCACTTCAGATAATTTTCTTCAAAAAATATGTCTTTTTGTCTTAACCAGTCCATAATGTTATTCTTATTCCACGATTGGTTAGGCAACAACTCGGTTTTTACACTATGATATGGAGCATTGTCCATAACAATAACCGTTTTTCGAACTAAGTTGGGCAACAGTTTGTTTTCAAACCAGTTCTCAAAACACGGACCGTCCATTTCGTCGTGATAATCAGCGCTGTTTTTTTTTGCAAGGAAAAACATTTCAGCACCGTTTACAAAACCATTTTCACTTCCGGCATGGACAAGGATGAAACGTGGTCCACGCTGAGTGGGATGCTTTAGTCCAGTACTTAGCCCTTTTATGAACGCATCTCTTGCCGAGGTGACGGTTTTGTCTTTCCATTCTCTGGAAACCGAGTGCCCCACATTGACCCATGACTCATCCAAATACACAATGTCATAGCCCTCAGCCCGATATTGTTTAATGGCCCTTAAATATCCATGCCTCCATGCAATTATATCAGGACGTTCTATTAGCACGGCACTTTTATCACGTTTTGCATAAACAAAGTTCATGTCTTTTAACAACCTGTACATTGTACTGCGGGTAAAATTTGGCAAGTTTTCGTCTTGGTTCACTTTTGGCAGAAGACGATTCAAAGTAGGAGGAATGTTTTCAAAAAAAAAACTATGCACTGTTCGACGAACGCCGATACGAACACCTTCATCGTAAGTATAGTCTCTGGAGTTGTTTCGGCAACGGGTTCTTTTTCTGTTTGTTTTTACCTCAGAAAGCTCACCTTCTTTGTCTTCCTGTACGATTTTTTGAATCGTACGAACTGACACTCCTGTCATCGCGGATACTTTGTCGAATACAATACGTTGACTTTCATCTCGAAGCAAATTAATGTGGTATCTCACTACGTTTAAGATCACTTTTTTAGCACTCAGATGTAAAATTTGACCACTTTTAAACGGCAAAACTGGATCCATTTTAACAATATAATTTTTTACACTTGAGATTTGAGTGCGCGATGGTTATGCCTTAACCCTTGTCCGGGCAGAAGAATTTAAAAACGTAATCGGGCAGTTTGGGCTTATGTATACAGACAAACATATAATCTCCACTTCACCTAATTACACTATTTTGAAAAACATACCGCTCATTTATCTATAACTCATAAATCTGTCTGCTTTCCAAATGTGCTTTCCAAATGACACTATTGTTTGGAATGACTAAGTACATAAAGAGAATTAGAAAACTATTAATAGTCAATTATAAAGTAATCAATATTGTTTACTGTTAGGGCCTGTTAGCCCGGCTTGCCCGATAATGGAAGTTTAAGCACAATATCTTAATTATTATTGCTTTCTATTTATTAACTATTGTGAAAGTAATATTTTATAAATAATTTTGAGAGTTGACACCTAAGCTGTCAGAATTACCTGTGCCATAATAATTAACCAATTGCGTAAAACCTAATATTTTAACCACTAATAAAGACATTTTTCTAATAATCTTTAAAATCACTTCCCTGAAAATGTAACCATATTTATAAGTAATTGTAGTCGTTAAGCTTATTAAATAGATACGTACCTATCTTTTTAAAATAAATTTGATTAACATTGGAAAATATAAATAAAAATTTGAATATAAATAAAGAATGGGTTATTTCGGCCGGCCCTGCATAGTCCCGTGAACTATTGGCAACATACGCCCGTAAGAAATGCACTGGCCTATCTGTTCAGTTGTGAATTCTTAACTTGAAACAGTCTGTAGGTAAAAAAATATCATTTTCAGCATAATTTTAAACCTACCTCACGAACAGCAGAAATTGGTAATAAAGTTTGTCCAGCTTTCTTTTCTAAATGAAAACAGTTCAGTAATTTTACTATCAGTACTAGTTCCTTCTCCGTATATCTTGGTATTTTAAAAATATTTTAATGAACAAATATATAATCCAAAACACAAAATAATGCACAGCGCTGTGAAATAATGTCAAATATTACCTCAACGACAACGATCACTTCACTCTTTGTCACTTCGAAAGGATGGCAAACATGAATGAAGTTTTACACGAAGTGTTCGTAATTCGCGTAATTGATTGGCTTTAGAAAGTGCGCATTTTAAATATCAACGAATCAAACGTAGGTTAGGAATAGACCGCTTATGTATGTAACGCTGCAATGTTTGTGTATTTAATCACAGACCTACCGCTTTTTCCGTCACATCTAACTTAATGCGTTAGAAAGAAAATGATAAGTTGTTATCAACAGGTCCTCGAAGACACTTTGTCTCAGGACCATGTAACCCATGTAGAGCTATACGTTGCCATGTTAGCAATTCCAACGGTAACTTGAACATCCTAATTTGCAATAATATATAATGTAACATATTTATAAATTAATAACATTTAACGGGTTTTCACCCATATATTTTAGTGGCTCATAGCATGTATACTTCGTTACACTGATGATGGAATTTACATTCCGAAAACGTTCTGTAATGTATTTGTGATATAGCCCGTTTGGGTATTTTATTATATACATTTTATAAAGGATTTGAAATAAAATTTTATACAATCTTTTCGGTGATTTTTGAATATTAGCTTGGTCAAACATCGTGACGACACGATATATATATATATATATATATATATATATATATATATATATATATATATATATATATATATATATATATAGAGCATTTAACATAATAGTCAAACAAGTCATAAAGTATAAAAAGGTGACATCGCGAAGCCACTTCGTTTCTTATTTATTACCGTGTTGTCACCACTTGTTTCCTAATCGAATCGAAACAATTTATGGCCGCTTGTAGTTATTACCACAGATTTGTACCTCTTTCTTACAAATATCGGCAATGTCAATGTAGCTGGACGAAAGTTGTGGCGGTGTTTTATTTATATCCCTACGGGCTGCCGATATACCATTAATCAAGTCGGAAGACATTCTATATGAATATAATTAAAGTATTTATATATTGCATGTTATAAGGGGAAGCAATGTTTTAATTAGTATGAATATTTTTGTTATTAGTTCAATAGATCCCAAGCCATTTGTTTATTTATCGCCTTGGCCATGATTTTTGATATATCTGATATATGTATGATATATCTTTTCATCATAACTTCTAGAGGTAGTGTATTATTTAATGGCTATGACTCATGCATGCGCAAAGTATAAATTTACGCTTACCTGACGCGCAGATATTGTCAAGGTCATAGCCGTTTAGAAAATCCACGAGCTCAACCACCCTTTCCTGTTTGGCAATGGCTGCTTGCTGTTCGAACGAATTTGCTTTCTTTTAGTAATTTTAGTTATATATTGTATATTGTATTTTGATCCATGCTATTCTGTTTTAGTTAAACTGATTTATTCCTTCAACACCGCATCTTGTAACCAATAGAATCATAGAGACGCAAGGCAGAAATAGATGGAAATATCTAGATGACGCCTATATTCAACAATGAATTAGGGATGATTTATGATGATGATGATATCGCATCTTATAATTTCTTCATTTATTTCACTTTTTTGTTTTCAAAAATATATTTTTTTTTTGTTTCTGTCTGTTTTTATTTTTCTAGCTGTAGTTTCTGTCTCTATTTTAGTAACTTTTTATATTATTATGTTTATATTTAATAACAGCCATCTTATGATGATTTTGACACTGAGTGAAGAGTTCATGGAAGAAGTAGGAGAGAAATGAGGGTCGTAGGATAAAAGTCGGCAATCTCCCCACTTTTTACCAAAATTAAGTTGGATACATCAAAATATTCGTATTTTAAAACATTATACAAAAATAAAGAGAATAAGAATAAATTATCTATAAAATACCATATAAATTTAGCCTAAGAATCAAACTCGGCAATCTCTATGAACGATTTAGAATCAAAGTCGGCAATGTCCTCTTTGACCAATGAGAATCCTCGCAGCGACCATGTGATATATCACTAGGAGGCGGCTGGAGTCGTTTTCGTTATAAGTTCTCGTAGTTTCTTTTCAACCAAGGTGTCAAGCTGTTTGTTTTTTTTTTATTTTGTTAATATTTTAAAATGGAAACTGTTACAACTCATGTTGAAAACAACAAAGCTCGCAAACGAATTCGCAATCCGTCCACATGGCGGCAAAATGTACGAAATAAAAATGAGGTACGTTCTTTAAATTTTAGTTGTAGTTTTTTCTCGAAAGTTTAGGTTTAATAGCAGATCACTAATCAAAAAGAACTAAGAAAAAAAACTAATGATTTGTTGAAGCTACTGTTAATTTTATAAGGTAATTATTACAAATATTTTTTGAAAAATGTTATTTTTTAAGGTACTCTATATCACAGTTACCATAATTCCTTACTTGCGGTCACAAAACGAAGGCCTACAAATGTTCTTCTCTAAGAATGAGAGATATCAAGCGTTTTCATGATACGTTTTATGCAGCTAAGGACAAGATTAGACAAGATTCCTTTATTCTAAAATTTTGTACAGTTCAACTACTTAAACTTCGCCGTCCAAAAAACTGTAAACATGAAGCAAAACAACGTCTGTGAAATGCTTTGTAAGGAATAATATAATGAAGCAAAATATTCCAGTGTGCCAAAAGTCTTCGTTCGGCTCGCGGAGACAAGAATACGGCCGAGGTCAGAAGGCCCTGCCTGTCGTAAGAGGCGACTTATGGGTAGGAATTGAGAAGTAGAGAGCCGTCGCTTGAGGTGTCGGGTTGGTGGAAACGCATACGGTCGCTTAGGCGACACGGTCACCGGTCTACATTCCTAGTATCCGAGACGAGACTCTCGTGGGACCACTCTACTCTCATTCCAAGAGGTGGAAATTCCTCGGCCTGCTTCGCCTATCCGCCCGTGGGTGGGATAACGGGTAGGTGCGGTAATCGCAACACAGGTACTACGGGGAAGGTGAAGCCCCACGAAACGTTTCTGGTATACGTGGCGTGGTACCTTCATTTTGGTGTCGGACTCGTAAGGGCAGTGGATCCGTTAACGTTCGTATAGCCGAAAAGCCAGGTAGACCAAGGTCCTGCCAGTTTTTAATTGGAGGGCACAAACGCTTAGCAATTTGCCAAAAAGTCTTTTTGAACAAACTAAATATTACGAAACATCGCCTCACATACATTATGAAATCATTTGTAAAAACAGAAGAAGCACATACGGAAAAAAGAGTGAGTATCAGGAAAACTGCAAATTTTAAAGAAAAACACGAATCAGTTCAAAAATTTATTAATACTTTTAAAAGTATTGAATCGCATTACTGTCGCTCTTCCACATGTACCTTTCTTCTGATTTGTCAATATAAAAGATGTTCCAAATATATATTACTCAGTGTTCTCCAGAGGAGAAAGTAAAAACATCATACTTTAGTTCGCAGAGTTTGCAGAAAAAAATTAAAAGATGTATAGATGAAGAAGAGAAGGCAAAATTTATTGTTGAAAGAAAAATTCATAAGAGCTAATGCAGTTTTTGAGTTGCTTAAAGAGTCACGAGATGATTTGATAACACTATTTTCGATTGTAAAAAAACCTTGTGCTTCCTAAGGTCCCCGACCAAAGTGCCTACTACTCTAGGCAATTGTACTTGTATAATTTTACCATAGTCTAGGAAATCTCTCATTCAAAGCTTACTCAAAAAAATGTATTTTCGTATTATTGGACGGAGGGCGAATTTGGAAAAGGTTCGAACGAAATTTCTTGCGCTGTCTTTGACAGGCTTAACAGAATTGATTTTCACTCTGAAATAACCACCATTAGGCTAATGGCAGATGGCTGCAGTGGACAAAATAAAAACACTACGCTAATTGGTATATGTTGCAAATGGCTTTCATAAAGTACAAAACATTGAGGTAATTTTTCCGGTGGTAGGCCAATCTTTCTTGCCAACTGATAGGGTCTTTGGCAATATTCAGAAAGATATTAAAAAACTGGAAGTTATATCGCACTCAAAAAAGAATTTGAAATTGTTTTAAAAAATAGCTACAATTACTCACTAAGGGCAAAATTACAAAGTGTTTAATTGGAAAGAAACAATCTCAAGTGTTTTTAGACACGCTGGTACATGGCATTTTTCTTTTAAAAATGCAAACCGCTTTTCCGTGGGAAAATGCAAAACTATAAATACAGAATATAGAAATGATTTGCAAACATTTAAAAGTGTTTTAAAGAAAGGCTGTACGATCTATTTGATTGACCCGGTTATTATAGAAGGTGGTCTGCAAAAAGTAAATTCATCTTAAAGATGTGATAAACTTCTCATCAAGCACTTTGGAAATACTTGGAGAACCATGGAGGAACTCAAGTTTTTTGAAGATATTATCTTCAATAATAATCAAATAAAGCTGCTAGCGGCTTAGAAAGGAAGTGCTGATACAGTTCCAGATACTGAAGAAATAATAGAGGAAGCAACTTGTGCGATTTTTTTTAAATCTTCCTTCTATTTTAGTATAATATATAATATTTTATTTCCTAAATTATTGCTTGGTTTAAATTGTTACTGTTTTTTATTTTTAGGAGCTATCATAAATAAAATTATCTGTAAAACTCTCCAAGGTAACATAAAAACTTTTTATTATATTCTTGCCGAATTTTAGTATCAAAACCGGTAATATACACCTTTTAGTATCAAAACCGGCATTCTCCATTATTTTTTCCAATTAAAAAAAAACTGTTAATAATTTAGGTAAAGTTTCTTCACTATTTGCTGTCATTTGCCATTGTCTTATAAACTAAACTATATTTTGATATAAGGTTGAATGCTCGAATAAATGAACTTTGAAAAATTAAAGGCAAATATCGAGCATAATAATTGTAATAATCAAATCTTGCCCAAGTACTTTCGCTTTCTACAGCATCATCAGGGGCATTTCGTCAAATTTGGGCTATTATTTCTATGTAGCGTAGAATCTTTTTAAATAATTTTAAACTGTTTGTCCTTGTTCTAGTGTAGTGTTATGTACAATTTATGTTTCAATCTTATGTTTATTACATTCTGTGCTTGCTGGCTAGCCCAAATTAGACGAAATGCACCTAATGATGCTGTAGAAAGCGAAAGTACTTGGGCAAGATTTGATTATTACAATTGTGCTCGATATTTGCCTTTAATTTTTTAAAGTTTAAACTATATTTGTTTCAATAGCACCTAAAATAAAGGCATATCATTGTTTTACGTTTTACTCAAACGTCAAAATGATGGAGATTGCCGGCTTTGTTACTAGGACTCTCAATATCACTTTGTAGGAGAAGCTGAGATGCAAGCCTTGTCGATGACGATGGTTTAAGATGCTAATAATCCTTCAGAGACCTTAATATTGGTATAACAATTAAATTATGTACAGTATTTTCGGAAAAAATTGAAATAAAGACAACAAATTTAAACCGCTATGTCAAATGACTTGAGACTTTAAAAAACTTAGAGATTTTTATAGTGTATTTTTATGTATGAGAGAGTAATAAAACAATAAATTATGTATGCAAATCCCTAAACTGTTGATACGAGTGACTCAATGATAAACAGATATTTGTCAACAAGTTTACAGAAGTATATAGGAAAACAATTTTAAATTGAGTATGACCACCAGGTATAAAGGTTGGAGCAGAATAGAATACAATAGTTGTGAGGGTTACTAATTCCTAAATAAGGTTGCCAGTGTCGGAGTGATGGAGGTTAACAGGTACTAATGAATTTGCAAGAAATGTAAGATCTTTATTTTATTGGTTATATATAACCAATAAAAGTTTAATAAGTACCTACCTATTTGCAAAATAAAGTTTAATTCTTTAGATAAAATAAAACGTTTTATTTTATCTATTTGCAAAATAAAGTTTAATTCTTTAGATAAAATAAAACGTTTTATTTTATCTATTTGCAAAATAAAGTTTAATTCTTTGCCTATTTGCAAAATAAAGTTTAATTCTTTAGATAAAATAAAACGTTTTATTTTATCTGAAATGAGTGCATTCCACGAAGTAAGGGTTTCAACAATCAAACATTTAATTCTTTAATTCCAGGAATCTACGACAGTAATTGACTAGATAATTACCTTCTAAACTTATTCCACAGAAAATGTGATAGTGGGTTTTTCCATTTTGTATATAGGAAGGTCCAAGTGGCGTATTCAAAATTCTTAACAGTTCACTAAAAGTAGGTACTTCAGTTGCAAGGTGCAGTTTATTGTGTATACTAGTGTTATGGAAAATTTGGAAGTGCCGTGTAAACGTCGAAAAATTGGTCCTCTAACAGTTAATGAAAAAACATTAATATTTAATTGTTTTAAATCATTTACAGACAAACGTTTATGTGAAAGTGTTGATGAGACCGTTGAGTTAGTTAGCAGTACACTTGGTGTTGGGAAATCTACGATTTACAGAGTTATTAAAGAAGAGAAATGTGGTAGTTTTCAAATGCCACGTAATGCTCCAGGGAAACCAAACGACGGAAAGTGCATGAATTCTTCTTTAGACAAGAATTTCCAACATTGGATAAAGTTCTTGTCTCAGTTCGAGATGATAAGGATTACCCAAAAATGAGTCGAAATACGTTATGGAAACTTTTAAAAGAAATAGGCTTCCGCTGGAAAAAGAATCCCAGAAAGTCTATTTTATTAGAAAGAAGCGATATTGTCATATGGAGAAGACATTTTCTAAGAACCATAAAGGAAATGAGAAACCAAAAAAGAAAAATATTTTATCTTGATGAAACATGGATCAACGAGGGTCATACACGAAATAAATTTTGGCAGGATGAAACTGTTACAAGTCAAAGGCACGCTTTTGTAAATAACTTATCTACTGGTTTAAACCCACCATCAGGAAAGGGACGCAGGCTGATAATAGTACACATTGGCAGTTCAGACGGTTTTGTTGAAGGTGGTTTATTAACTTTTGAATCAACTCGTACCGGTGACTACCATGAAGACATGAACACTGATGTCTTTCAAGAATGGTTCGAACAAATGATAGATCTTCTTCCTAAGAACTGTGTAATAGTAATGGATAATGCAAGTTATCACTCCAAACTTATAGAAGGACTGCCCACAACCAAGTGGTTAAAAAAAGACTTGCAGAATTGGCTCCAAATACCATCCCGGATCTATAAGAAAGGAACTTTATTCGTTGTGTGCCCTTCATAAAGAAAAATTTAAAAAATACGAAATTGATGAAATTGCCAAAAATCGTGGAATGACCGTACTTAGATCCCCACCATATCATTGTGAATTAAACCCGATTGAACTGGTATGGGCACAGATAAAGAGTGAAGTTTCAAGAAAAAATACCACTTTTAAAATTCATGATGTTAAGCAGTTGTTTTTGGAGGCCGTAAATAATGTAAAACCTGAAAACTGGGAAAAGGCAGTAAATCACACTATTAAAGAAGAGGAAAAAATGTGGAAGCTGGACAATATTACTGATAAAATGATCGAGCCAGTTATTATAAATCTTGGTTCTGAAAGTTCATCTTCTGAATCTGATTTGGATTTGTAACAAGTAGCTGTAAGTTTTATATTAATATTTTTATTCATCTATTTAACATGCCTTAGACGGTTTTAAAAACTCTTTTTCTCTTTTGTAATTTTTAAAAATTAAAAAAAATGTGAATTTTTTAAAACCCTTTTTAATGTAGGCCAGTCAGTTCTAATATAGTGTGTGATAAAAGAGGTCACTTTTGTTTACATACACATAACACTTTATAACACTGAAATAATTCATTTATTTTTTACAATTATTCAAAGTAATTTTTCAATTAATCTTGAGCACGCCCATGGAGTGGTCGGAGCTACCAGTTAAAATTATGCTAATTACTCTCTCGTTCATAAAAATAAACTATAGTACCAATACATACAGAGTATGAATTGTTGCTTTTATGTCTACGCTGACTATGATATACATATATCTAAAGCAAAGTAGTTAAATATTTAAAATATACATACAAAGGTGTAATTAAAAAACACACTTATTGTGTGGAGTGTATATACTTGGAGGAAATTTTGAAGAGGGATTAATAGAAAATAAAGTTTTTGTAACTCTTTAGAAGTGTATTGAAATAAAAATGAAAGGAGGTTTTTGTTTCGTTTTTCTACTTTTTTGAAAAAAAGCGGAATATTGCATGGAAACGATAACTTGGTATACCCTGTATATAGACAAATATTTCCCATAAATCTTAGACATTTTTACTACAGAAAGTTATGCGTTAAAATTATATCGACATCTACGTTGGCTGACAACTAAAAAACTATTTAAAAAAAAAACGATACTATTCTATTCGAAATCTACTATCAACTAATTCCCTTCATACTGAAAAAATAAGATTAGATCGGTATTATGGTTACTGATAAAGATTTTTACAGTTTCTTTAAAACTAGGTCGACTATATTACGAAATATTGAATATAATTGTTAGTAGTTAAAGTTTTTATTTACAATTCCTATTCTGATTACACAATTTTCTTCTATTTATTGCTTTTAGTTTGTTTTTTTTTAATTGAATTATAATTTTTATCAGTGTTGGGAAATAGATGAATAGAACTTGAGTCTAAATAAAAGTTCATTACAGGGTCATTTGAACAATTTAATATTTTTACGTGGAATTAACGACAATTTTGATTTAAAATAAGTTTATTTTAAATAACACACTATACGACGAAAATAATATCATACATAAAAGGATTATCGGAAAAAACTTGGGTCTGTGGAATGATCTCGACGTGGTGGATGGCCGAGTAGTCGGTCTTCATCTCTACTAATGTGAGGGGAGCACGACCGATGAAACCAAGAACAGTCCACCAAGAACCGTCGGTGCATCAGGTTGGCGCCGGACTCCGCCGCTATATGCTAAAAGGCGCAACAATCATTCCCAATTGCTGCGTCTTCCTCCCCAAAAAACCTTCCTCTGATTGTACTAATCCCTGACAAAAATTGAAGACCCTTAACTGTCACCTTCCATGTCTGCGACATTTATCACAGTCACCAAATGGTCAACGACCAAGATTTCCCAAGATACATCTGACCTGAACTCCAAGTACAATCAGAAAGCATCACCCACTTCTTATCCATCTTTTATCCTTTCCATCTACCCACAGTGTAGGGTGAGCAGCTACACTGAGGAACACCGTATACAAGCGTTGCTGTCACTGCTGACGGAGAAAACCGTGGCAAATCAAGAGGCTCGTGAGCCACCGTGACCAGGGAGGAATAACTGCGCAAAAGCAGTCGCAAGTGGTGCCCCCGGGATGCCTGGCAACCTTCCGGGGTGATAAATGCCTTAGCTGGATAAAGGAGCACTGTCCAGACGAACCTTTGTTCATCCCGACGCGTGGGAACAGATATGGATAAGAAACAACCGACAAGTTTTAATAAAACACAACAAAAAGAAAACGATGACGATCTGCACGAGGACACAGAGTGGAAACAGCTTGAAAAACTAGGGGAACCTAAGATCTTGGAAAGGAGGGCTCCCTAGGCAGATCACCTACGAGGACTGATATCGAGGAAGAGAATGCTAGAATCAGCAAAAAGTCAGGAATCGAGGAGGAAAATAACAAAAGCAGCGAAGAAAAGGGAAATTGTTCAAGCAGGAAACAAAGATGTGATATGAATGAATTGAAGGGACTAGGGTCTTATACTCACAATCCGTGTTAGGTTGTAGAGAATTAAAGAATATAATAGGACTTAGTCAACAGTTAGTTACATAAAAACAATAAACAACATAAAAAATATATAAAATATAAAAAATGGTCAGCAATATATATATATATATATATATATATATATATATATATATATATATATATATATATAGTATCAAGTGACACAAAAGTGTAGTATTGAAGTTTAAAAATGGTATGAGATCTATACAGTCATACTATGACTGGCTGCATCGAGCTAAGAAGAAAAGCTACGAGAGACAGAGGGAGACCGCACGATGTAAGAGCAGGTAGAAAGACTAAAAGCCATGAAGAAAGAGCTGGTGCGATTAATAAATGGCAAACAAAGAAGATGTTGGAAAGAACTTTCCGAAAATGTTGAAAGGGATATCTGGGGAGACGCCTACCGAATAGTTGTCAAGGATTTTAAAGAAATAGGAGGCTTCTTTAAAATCAAGGACAGTCTAAGGGTAGAACTGACCAAGGGTTTTTTTACTGAGAGGGAGAAAGTAAGTTTTACGCCCTCCAAGTGGAGACACCCGTGACTGAATTTACGGAGGAAGAAGTGACGAAAGCTAGTAAAACGCCTGAACCTGATAAGGTAGTACACGAAGTATTAAAAATCATCATCAAGGAGCAGTGGGCACAGGAGATTATGAACAACCTGCTAAGAAGACAACATCTCCTAGGAGATCTGAAAACGGCAAATATCATACTTAACCCAAAACTGGGAAAGGAATTAAAGGAGCCTCGTGAGACAAGGTTGGAGAGAGATAATGGAAAAAGTGGCATATTTGACTATCACTAAAATCTGGGTTTAGGAAAAGAACATCTGCAGTAGATGCCATAAGCAGGATCTAGTGGAAGATATCTAGGAGCAGGTGCATGGTGTCCTCTATTCTTGAGGGGTGTATTATATCACGTATGGGGACGACCTGGTGATGCTGGTGGAGCTCAACGAAAACTGGTCAATTATGCATGGAGCGAACCGAGCCCTCAGTAAAGTGAAGACGTGTATGGGAAGCAGGGACCTCATACTGGCGGCCGAGAAGACTGAAGCTATCATTCTCAATGGTGCAAGTGCCAGAGATCATATAGTTTTTGCAATGGAGGGAGAAAGCATATTAGCTGCCAAAAAAGAAGTAGTAATAATAGTACTTGGGGGTAGTCCTAGATACGAGGCGAACCTTTGGTGAGCACGTGAAGTACGTCGTTCGCAAGGCAGAAGAGAGGTTCAGGGACTGCCAAAAGGAGAATTTTAGTGGAAGTGGTTTACTCTACTATACTATATGCGGCACCGGTATGGCAACAAGTGTTAAACATCATGAAATATAGAAGAATGCTAGAAAAAATCCC
This sequence comes from Diabrotica undecimpunctata, assembly GCF_040954645.1. Lineage (NCBI taxonomy): Eukaryota > Metazoa > Arthropoda > Insecta > Coleoptera > Chrysomelidae > Diabrotica > Diabrotica undecimpunctata. Next base: position 141,752,833 of record NC_092807.1, read on the forward strand.
AAAGAAAAGCACTGCTAAGGGTAGCACAACATCAACGGTGACCTGGTCGTGAAGGAAAGAGCAGAAACCTTCGTGAATAACAACATAACCGAGTGCCAGGAAGAATGGACACACTAGCATAGAGAGACATCTTTCAGGGCCTATCTAGAAAGAATAGCGAAGGTATCGGATAGAAACTACGCAGAATGTGAAGTGTCTGATACGGTCGAGAGCTGCGTAGTCGAGTGCAGAATTTTTTAAAGCTTCTTCTTTAACAGAAGTTGTACACTTTTATAATTATTCTGATTCTATTATTCGCATTTCTAAAGAGTCTTCAATGGAGCTGTGAGGACACAAAATATTTAGCTGCTCCAACAGCCAAATATTTTGTGTCATCACAGATTTATTTTTCCTTGATTATTAACTTGTATATTCAGCCTTGGTCCAGTTTACTTAAATTTGACCCTTTAGATACTTTTTATTTAATTTTATCACTATACAACTTTCAAAAGCGAGAAAAGTGCTAGAAGAGGCAGGTCTCAATAAAGAATACGTATGTTTGGTTTATTTTCTCACACACAGGCAAGTTGTTTACAGCATTTCAGCCTATTTTAATTTTTAAACCATAAATCTTCGAGGATACACCGTTGGGGACAGTTTTGACATATGAGAATATCTTCAATATTTTTTTTTTCATTGGTTGCAGTAGACATCATCTTTAGTCGATTTTCTCCCATTTATTCATATTTTTTACTGGAGCTCCTCGCTTGCTGGTTCTATTCATGGTTTACAGGTTAAAGTTTAGGGTTTGGCTGACCAATCAAAAATGAGGAAGAGGGAATATTTTCTGTTTTCCAGTAATTGGCGTATTTGTAAACCTGGTGAATTTGTTTAGAGGTAGCGTGCTGTGGCCTAAAGACAAACAGAGGATGAGGTATTTTTTGTTTGTCAGCTAAAATTGGCTATACTCTGGATAACAGCAGTTTTTCAGTATTTTAAATAGAATCGGGAGCAGGCTAATAGGTCTGTAAGGCTTTATTTCCTCCAAGGCTTTCCGGATTTTGGAATTAATATTATTTGGGCTAAGTTCCAAACTCGAGGAAAATGTCCTGTTCTTAATACGGCGTTATATAGTTGTCGGAGATAAACCAGGGCTTTTCTTCGTAATTACTTTAAGCTTCCTACGGTAATTAGGTCATACCATGGGTTATTGGGGTTTAATTTAGTGTAAATAATATTATTGACTTCTTTCAATGTAATTTTTTTAGAAGAATTTCAAGTTAATAGAGAAATTCTAGATAAATTTGGATTTCAATATCTATATTAATACGTTCATCTGCAGGAAAAGCTGGAAAATCATTATGAGATATTTAGCAAAAATTTCGGCTATCTCTTTACTGACTTTTGCCCATGCGCCATCTTCAGATCTTCAGTGCGGATTGGAGGGTTGAAGAATTGAAGACGTTCTATTCACCTGGTTGCTTTCCAGAGTGAGTACTCGGTAGCTTCTGTAGGCGAAAAATAACGCAGTTAACTATGCTGTAGCTCTATTCAGATTGGTCTTATCTTGCGGTGCTCTCGACAGCTGTCATCTACGTCTTAATGTTCGTTTCTCAGTAATTTTTGATTTTATTGGATAGTTCATGAGTGGGGCGGTTTATTTCCTCCATTGCCATTGATTCCCATGCAGCTTCTTGTATGGATTGGTTAAAGTATTCTGTGGCATTGTCAATTTACAGGTTTTGTTTTTAGTGAGATATTTAATTCTAATTTATTACATAGTAATTGTCTGAATTGTTCCCAGTTTGTGGATTTGTTAGTTGATGTAGCAGATGGTCTTATGTAAAGAATTTCTGAACTGATTTCTATTAAAACAGGAGAATGGTTAGAAGAAAAATCATAACACGAAGAAGCCCTTAAATATTTGTTTGGTAAACCCATGGTGACACCAAAATCTACCAGATCTAGTGAATTTAACATTGGTGATTAAATGAAGATTTTGACAATACTTAAGAAATCAGATGCAGAATTGTGCAATTAAAATAACCTTTTTTGGTTAAAGTTAAAAAAGAAACCTTGACGTTTGGGAGCATGTCAAAAATTTCGTGGACTAATCGTAAAATGAATTAATAGATTAAATTAATAAAGCTTTTGAAGTAATTAACAGGCACAAGAAAATATTTCCATCAATTTCTTCAGAATATAAAACATGAATTACTCCCATTGATAAAGATAAACTTGAAAGGAAACGTGCACCTCACTGTCCATTTCTGGCAAATTTTTGGTCTATTATCAAGATTAAACTATTTTCAGATTAAACAAATTTCACTTGTCCGTCTAATAACTTAATGTAATTTCTTAAAACTTAATAAAAGATCAAATCCAGCAGATACGAAAATACCAATTTATATTTAAATACTCTCATTTATTGCGTAACAGCAATTTATAAATTCTGAATTAGGAACCAAATGATTCATAAAAAAGCAATTTGCCGGCAATCTTAAAATGCATATCGACAACTCTATTATAGTCCTCCATTAAGATACCTGGAATAAATTGTAGTAGCTGAAAGGATCGTAAAAGGGGGCGTAAGGACTGTAAGTTGTATTATCGTACCTCTGATATAATTATAGCAGGTCTGATTCTGGTCATGCACATAAAACGATAAAAGATAATAAAAACAAATCATTATCATTATCTTTGATTTTGTCTTCATTTATTTTTCCTAAAGGCTATAACAACAAATATGTTTATACAATTCGAATTTTTCGAAAACTTTTAAGCAAACACAAGGTTTTCATCACTCTATTTATCGAAAACCCACCCATACCAATCGATACTTGCATGCCAACTCTCATCATCCATCTTCACAAATTAATTCAATCCTTGTAACAAGATCAATACGCCTTTGCGATGATGCAAGTAGACTCGCTGAACTCTCTAGTTTAAAACAAACCCTCACCCAAAACGGTTACCGCTAAAATCACATTAATAGGAGCATCCACAGACATCAATCTCACACTCAATCTCAAACCAAATGCTCAGACTCTCATCATACGAAAGCTATTTTTCCTTACATCAATGGTCTAACTGACAACAAAATCTTTCATCTCTTGTCCGATCCAAATAGAAATTGTAGAATTCAAAATAGGATTTATGAACATTCCATTTCCGTTCACAATTCCGTTTCAATTTCAGCTCTAGGTCAACACCATCTTCATACAGGTCAAAAATTGATTTTGAACGGTATCCTTTTTTAGTTCTTATTTTTTTATTATTTCATCCATTATTATGTTTAACAATAGAGGAGTCAGGGAGTCTTGCTGTCTTAATCCATTTTCAGCTTTAATTGGGTCACTTAGGTCTTCTTGTATTTTTACTTTTATTATGTTGTTTTGATTATTTCCTAGAGGTATCTCTCTTACGTACAATAAGTGGATAACATCCTTTAATTTGACTTTGTCAAATGCCTTTTTGTTGTATTCTAATGATTTCTCTCGCACTTGTCTTATTATAAGTACATCATTATAAATTATCTTACCGACTTAGAACATTGTTGTTCTTCTGCTAGTGTTATAATTTCATTCAGTTTATTTGTTATCACTGTGGTTGTTCATGTTATCCAGAACCATAGCCCCCATCTGCTTCTATAAACCAAAAATTATCCGAGAAGCCATAGAAATTGAAAAAAAGGCCAAATTTACTCTATAAAAGAGATGACGGCATACGGTTGTCTTCGACATGGAGACTTCTCATAAACAAAATATCGTTAGATCCACCTGCCAATCAAAATCCTACTGTCAGAAATGTTCGCGACAACCCTTGCGCCAATCCCCACGCTGCCAACCTCCACCTAAATCACGTCACCAACGACGGTTTAAGTGAACCGGACTCTGTTCCGTGTTGCATTGGTTAGTAATCAGTGTAGTAGTGTCTGGGGGCTCGGGAGACTTAGATCTCGGAAGCCCCGAAGAAAAGATTTGTTTAGAATAATAATCGTTATTCTAAACAATTTCGATAACATATAAGTATCACATGATTGGTACATAACTCCGGGTTGACGAAATAAGGTGTTTTTAAAATTGCGATAATAACTAGTATATTACAAGCAGTAGACACTAGTGTTAGGCGGGTTACGTGAAATTACGTAATTAAACTTCTCAGCGTAAACGTGTGCGATGGAATGTGTGAGTGATTCACCACAATTTGCTATTTGACGCTCACTACCTATTACATCCGTTGTGGCGGTTTCTGTTTACATTACGGGAGTAATCTACGTAATCTCACTAATTCAGCGCGGACGTAGTATTACGCATTCTCTTTTATTCCTTTATTTAGAGTTCTATTTATAGGTTGTGTTAGGTTCAATATGAGTGGGGCTTAACCAGTCTCCCCCCTTCCACTCGACCAAACAAGTCTATTGTGGTTCATCTCTAGTTTAAAGGTCTCCTCTCAGCCCAGGTTGTTTAATGAAATCTATTATGATCTTTGGTGACACTTCTATTAAGTCGTAGGACTCCCGTTGATAATGCTCACATGTATTGAGTCTTATCCTATCCAACTCTGGGCAGTTACACAGAAAGCCTGATAAAATCTGCAATCCACGCTTTCTGTTAGTCCGATTATATCTATGTGTCCCTTGAAGCAATAGTGTCCTGCTATGAGACCTACAATAATTTGCAGATGATTCACATTCATGTTCAGTACATCTTTGGATATCTTCTTCAAAGGTTTATGTATACGTAAAAGCCTTCGAATGTTTGAGGTCTGTTTGTTCGTACCAGTGGTCACGCTTCATTTGTTTACCCAGTCCGATATCGTTCCTTTGGTTGTGCCTCTGTTTATTACTTCACATAATATTACTTTTTTTCGATTTTTGTTTCACATCGCTACTGTAATCATATATCAAATTATATTCTACCTCTCACCTACTGCAAATTAAAAAAAAAATTATTACTTTTAATCTCAAAGAAGAAGGTCTGCATCCAAACAGGATGTGACACTTAATACGACAAACTAGAAGAACTTCTCAGACGGATCCAAAAATTTCAATACCGATACGGTTCGATTGATAAATTCCAGAGGATTATGTCGGCTACATATAGCTCGGAAATCCAAGAAAGATCCACAGTGGTTAACGGAAACGATATGACGTCACGTCTGTATGCGCTTCCTTTAATAATGTTTGCCGCATTTACATACCAAACGTCAGGAACAAACAATTTCGGAGCACGACTTATAAACTCCAACAACAATGTAACTTTACCATAGAGAAAAACTTAGTTATATTCACATTTTCCGGTAAGTTAATTTTACTTTTGGTTTTGAACTGTACTTGAAATATATCTATTTTGGACCCCGACCCTTATTAAATATAAGGGTCGGTGTCACTAAGATCAAATTAATCGGTGAATAACATTGATTAGTCGATTATATTTTATTGCGCTTCAATAACTATTTGTACGCCACAGTTATTCGTCGAATAATTTCTAGTGTAATGATTTTTCCACCAAATATAATCGTTGACGCATGCGCATTAAATTTATTTACCACTATAATCATATCCATTCATGCTGAGGGGTTTTGGCATTTAAACACCACGCTTGCCAGGCGGGTTGGTGAGTTGGTTTGGGAAATTGGTAGGATAGTAGGTATTGGGTAGGAATGGGTTTAGGACATGATTTCTCTCCATAGGAGTTGAGAGACAATCAAGGCTCGCGTAGGGCAGGGTCGCATCCTTGAAATAAGTCTATCCTCCACTGGGATTGTGGAGGAGTACTTACCCGCTACCAATACCAAAATACTTTTACCCATTACTGTGTCAGAAGTAAGATCAGCTTTAAAGGAAATGAAGAACCATCGATCGCCTGGTGACGATGGACTCGTTATTGAGGCAATAAAAGCAGGAGGAGAAATTCTATTAAAATCAGTAAGCGAACTGTTTAATAAATGCTTACGTGCGGGTACGATTCCTAAAGACTGGAACAATGCAGTGATAGTCTTGTTACACAAAAAAGGTGATATTACTAAATTAGAAAATTATAGACCCGTCAGCCTCTTGACACATATGTATAAACTCTTTATGAAAATCTTAACAAAGAGACTAACACCTAAACTTGATTTCTATCAGCCCAAAGAACAGGCAGGCTTTAGGAGAGGATATGGCACAAATGACCATTTGCACACCATAAAGATCTTAATTGAAAAATGCATCGAGTACAACATACCACTGGTTCTTGCATTTGTCGATTACGAGAAGGCTTTTGATACTGTAGAGTTTGAAACCGTACTGGAAGCCCTAAATCAAAGCCGAATAGATCACAGGTACACGTCACTAATCAAAAACATCTACGAGAACGCTACATCAAGTATACGACTACACGAAGACACAGAAAAATTCAGCTTAGGTCGAGGAGTAAGACAAGGAGACAATATTTCACCAAAATTGTTCACGGCAGCTCTAGAGTCAATATTTAAGAACACCCAATGGCAAGATATGGGCATCAATATAGATGGAGAAAGATTAAATCATCTGAGGTTTGCAGATAATGTCGTATTAATCGCAGATAACTTACAGGATACGGTTTCTATGCTACATTCGCTTAAAAGTCTGTCTGAAAGAGCAGGATTAAAGATAAACTTTGAGAAAACTAAACTTATGACAAATCTCGTAATGAGTGGAAATATAACTATCGACAATAATACCATACAACAAACAGACACTTACAAATATCTGGGACACGAGATCAAAATAAACAGAGACAATCAAACAAATGAAATACAGAGGCGAATAGGCCTGACATGGGCAGCATTTGGCAAACTAAGCCATATTCTAAAAAGTTCAATTCCCATGTGTCTCAAGCGAAAAGTTTATAACCAATGTGTTTTGCCTGTACAAACTTATGGAGCAGAGACTTTAACACTCACGCAGAAATCTGCGAATAAACTAAGAGTTACACAACGAGCCATGGAACGTGCAATGCTGAATGTGAGCCTCCGAGACCACATAACAAACCGACAAATCAGGCAAAGATCAGGAGTTCAAGACGTCATCGAAAGAACCACGAGACTTAAGTGGAACTGGGCAGGACACTTAGCCAGAACACAAGATGGACGATGGACAAGACGAATTATGGAATGGAGGGCCAGAAATTATAAAAGAAGCCGAGGACGACCACCGACTAGATGGACCGACGACATAAAAAGAGTAGCGGGAAACTGGCTACAAGTGGCCCAGTGTAGAGAACACTGGAAAGAACTGAGGGAGGCCTATGTCCAGCAGTGGACGGGACTGGCTGATTGATGATAATCATATCCATAACCTATAATCTTTCTTATTGGTTGATCTTTGTTTGATTACTAAAAATGGAAAGAAAACGTGAAACCACCAAAAATTATTTAGAATAAGAAAAGAAAAATCTGATTGCAATAATTAAAAATTTAAAGACATTTTTGAAAACAAAAAACAGACACTGGCTGGTTCAATCACAAACATGCGTCATGGTAAAATATTGTTAGTTCTCAAAATACCGATTTTTGAGAAAGATTTCCGAAGTGATAATCGAAACGTCAAAATAAACTTATTTTAAAGTAAGATTGTGGAAGATTATTCCCTAATAAAAATATTAAATTGTATAGGATACTTTGTACACTCTTTAATGACAGAGTAGAGGTTACCCAGGGAACGGTACTAGGCTCGGGCTTCAGTCTGGTAGAGGTCTCTTGGTCGGGGCTATTATTACAGCTCAATTGCAAATAATTAGTTAGTGGAGTACTAAAGATAAAGAGAAGAGAAGTTAGAAGATAAAGAGAAGGAAATAATTGAGCACAACCCTATTTTTAGTGGAACAGGGAAACCTACGACATATAAAATAGGATAACGAGAAAGATAAGGTACGATTAAGGTAATCACGCGAGAATAAAATAAACCGTGAGAGAAAAGTTATTATGGTTACGCGGTACACACTTAATATTTTGCCACATATACACTGTTTATATAATTAATCAAATCGTAGTATACATCAATAATAATGTCTGAAAGAGATACACCATGCACAGGAAATAAATATATATACATAATAAAAAAAACTTACTTTACTTAATCAGTAAATTATCATCATAATAAAAAAAAAATAAAAGGCAAATAGTTCATCAACAAGGTTATATTGAGGTATAGTTAAAGTAAAAGCGCTATAACAATTCTACTGAACAGTTAAATAGCACGAGATAAGTTACAAGAGCACGAGACAATTTGTTATTAAATACAACAAAAAATATTTTTTTGAAAAATAATTATGATTAATTTAGTATCCCCAAGAATAATAAAAAGGCAAGGAATATTATAGTTATATCTACGTCAATATTTGGTATAACTTGAAATATACAAATAAGTGATTTTTATGCCTTGAGAATACGTAAACATGAGGTTACTAAAATGTTTGATTGTGATCACCTCAAATATGTGTATAAAATCTATCATAAATATAACCTACATATAAAACAAATCTGTTCATAAATCGTATGTATATACACAGTAGCATTATACTATTAATAGTTCGTTCGTTTGGATTCAAATTAAACAAACCATAAATAAGGTAAATGCACTGAACTGGAGTCATAAATCAATTCCTAACGATTTAGGTAGCGAAGATGAGCTTTAGTTCATAAAAATATCGGTACTCACAATACCGTCGGCGACACAGGTAATGACGTTCTTTCATAGAATGGTCTCGATAAAGGCACTTGACAAGTTGCACTCGCAACAGGTATATTGGGACGTCTCAACCGGCGTAGATGATTTAGGTAAGGTAACGAATTACGGTGGCTTCAATCAGCACATTATTCTCAAATTAATGTAGGTACAGGTAATCAATTTTCACACTAGACTAGACTGAACTGAATCGACGGAGGAGGAAAGAAAAACGGCAAACAGAATTGAATCAGTGTCCTCGAATTGGAAGACATCTGTATGACAAAAGAGAAAATATTTAATGTAGGAAGCGCTGTATGAAGATATATGGATAACGGTGAATTGAAAATACACTTACCACCGTTTGATGAAGACAACCGCATGCGACAGGAACCACGTCGGAAATGAACTCGATTCTTGATATTTAGACAAGCTAGGGATAAAAAAAGAGTGGGAGTATTGGCCGAAGAGTGCCACGCGAAAATGGTACTTAATTGACAAGTCTGGTGTGGTCTTATTTCTATCTTTACTACTTTCTCTAAAAAGCCAACATCTCCGCTTTTCTTAAAAAGTAGGCTGGGTGGTTCGACAATAGAAACTAACTTCTTTGTTAAGAGGAAAGGTTTCTATTTAACAAATGAAAGATAATAAGAGCAAGGAACATATGACGAGCTATTTCGTTGTTGAGAAGAGGCATGACAAATCGCTCGTTGCTTATGGGTTATTTTTAAGGCTTCTAGCAAAGTATATACCATAGGTGGTGTGAAAGTAATTTTCTAAGAGAAATAATTTAAGGAAATTTTAAACAGGCTTCAACTTCTGAAACTTCACCTTCTTCTTCCTTATGGTATGTAGGCTTTAAAGCATGTTTCTTCTTCAATATTAGCTTCCTAAATTGTTTAAACTATCGCACCATATTTTTCTTGATTTGCCAATACTTCTTCGTCCATTTGGTGACTTATCTCGTGCTATTCGTACTATCCTATCCTCTGCCGTTCTACTAATGTGTCCGGTCCACTCCTGTTTCTGTTTTGTAACCCATCCATTTATGTCTTCTATATTGCATGCTCTTCTTATGTTTTCGCTTCTCTCCCTATCCAACAGACTTTTCCCTGATATTCGTCGAAGTATTCTCATATCTGTTGTTTCTAGTAGTCGTCTCGTTTTAGATGTGTCAGGCCTTGTCTCCGCCGTGTATGTTAATATAGGTGTAGTTGCTGCTTTATAGATTTTTGTTTTTGTGTCTTGTCTTAGGTGTTTGTTCTTCCAGATTGTGTCATTAAGAGATCCCGCCGCTTTACTTGCTTTACTGCTTCTGAAACTATGCCAGAAAATAGCTTCAGAACAATATTGTTGTGTTATGTACGCTTCAGAGGCTTGTATATATATATATATATATATATATATATATATATATATATATATATATATATATGCAATCTATCGCTCCAAGGACCCCCGGAAATCTTGATGCTCATCTATCAAGTATTATAACTGATCTACTAAGTTTTTAGATAATCTAAACCTAGTTTTAAAATGTACATCGTCAAATTAAATAAAATTGTTACTTCTACTTCTACCTCTACTTCTACTAAATTAAATATATAGTATGCACACAAAATTCATATCATCTAATATAATCACTTTTACCTGCAATACAATTTTGATAATTAAGTTAAACCGTTGATTGAATATCCGAATATTCAATATTTTGACCGAATATTCAATATACTGACGAATTTTCTTTATTATAACATATTATAGATATTTAAAGTAAGGTTAACTTGTCAGTTTACTCGAAGAATAAATATCTATTTGGACGATAATGAACAAGTGAATTATTTTGAGTTTATTCATAGAATAAGTCTGAATTGACGTTAGTAAAATGTAGATGTGTCAGTTATTGGTCGAATAACTTTATTCATCGAATAGACTACTATTCGTCGTAGGTGAAACCGGTCATAAGCATTGTTTTTCAATTTACTTTTGTTTCATACACATCTTTTGTTTATAGATCGATAATACCAATGTATGAATTATGTAGTGAATACGGTTAAATTTATAAGCTGTCCAGGTATACATAGTAGTGTAGTTTTAACACTATTAGAAACAATAAAGGTATTTCTCTGCAAGCGCATAGCCCAACATACAAGGTAATTATCCAGGAATTTCCATTCAGACCGTTGCGTTGTCGGTCGGAAGATTGCAGATAGCCGTGGTAAATTGTTACGTTATTTATCGTAGGGATGCATCGATAATATCACAGGCTCAAGTATCGTTACTGACATTTATTCATAGTGAATTCTTATAATTATGCAAACTCATATCTCTTACAAAAATATATGAGTTTTTGCTTTGATCTTGCTTAAATTAGTCCTTACATTCTTGTTTTGTTTCAAAAAGGAAGGCAAATCGGACCCGGAAAATTACAGAGCAATTAATTTATTGAACACAATACTAATATTAACAACCACAGTGATAACAGATAAAGTGAATGAAATTATAACACTAGCAGAAGAACAACAAGGGTCGGGAAGATCATGCGCCGAAGCGACTTTACATTAAATTTATAATGAGGCAAGTGCAAGAGAAATCATTAGAATATAACAAACCGGCATTTGACAGGATCAAATTAAAGGACGTTATTCACTTATTGTACGCAAGAGAGATACCTCTAGGAAATAATTAAGACAACACAATAAAAGTAAAAGTAGAAGAATACCTAACTGACCCAATTAAAGTTGGCAATGGGATAAGACAGGGAGTTTCCCTGAGTCCTCTATTGTTTAACCTAATCATGGAAAATATAATAAAAAAATAAAGACTAAAACAGGATACCAATTGGGAGAAAAATAACTTAAAATAATCTGCTATGCAGACGACGCAATACTACTCTCTCAAAGTGAAAATAATTTACAACGGATGCTCCACCAATTTAATATAACCGCCAGAAAATTTATTATATGTTAATTCCAAAAAAGACAGATTGCATGGTAATAACAGCAAATTTACTAAAATGTAATTGGAGCTGGAAGGTCAGATAATAGAACAAGTGATGGTGTTTAAATATCTAGGCATCACACTATATTATATAGTCTGACAAATACTAAATTAAAATTCATCCTCCCAAATCACGCGCCGTAAGTGGTGAAATGTATTCGAAATCATGTGCCAATCATGAAATCTAGGAAATTTTGAATTCGCTCATTGGCGGCGCGTAAAAGAATGTGTTTCCTTGCTGGTCATTTTTCATTATAACAATAGCATATTATATTTCTGCGTATACTAATAAAAATAATACATTAGATCTTGTTTAAAAAACGGTCTTTATTCACATTTAATAATGTGTCGACTGAGCGGAAGTCGACTACATACCTAAAGATGTAAAATACTCAAATTACTATATTCTTCTTATTTCAGAAGGGGATACAATTATTTAGTCTGTCAATAGAAACAGTACAAGCAACCTCAGATGCTTGTTTGGTCTGTATGGACATAATGTCTTCCAAAAACATGCCAAAACGTGTTTATTTGGAAGAGGTTATACATCGAGTCATGCATTACATGAATCATATAGTTACAAATACAATACTCAACAAAATTGATTCTACGTATTGCGTTTACGGCAGTAAATACAACAAAACGCAATTATTAAGATTCGAAGTTTATTTCTGAGAAAAAATTTAATTCTTTTGAGTGTCAAATAACCGAGAAATCTATTTAATAACGGAATTAATCAATATCCTGACATTATGTCGAAATGTATTTGCACAGCAAAATAAAACACAGCAGATGAATCAACAGCTGAATCAGCAGATAGACTTCTCTAGTTTTTTAGTACTCTTGAAATTTTCAAAGGTCATTTTAACTATTTGAAATTTATGATTCTTTTTTGAGCTTCAAATAACTTTCAACCAATCATCTGGCAAAAAAATGTCATTAAAATATAGTTTTTGTCTGTCGATCTTCCAAACTCATTTTTGGTAAATTTAGATCGGTTAATTCAAATTAATCTTACTTTTAGTTTAAGCCTTAGACTTTTTCTTTTGTTATTCTGTGACATTTTTCTCTGGAGTAATTTTAAGCATGCTTGTTTAAAAGAGAAAGTACAGACTTCTACGATCATTTAGAAACGATTGTGTGCGTCCACATAATCATTTTTATATAAATTATGTATTTCTTAAGATGCTCTCTTACCTGAAGGCTGTTTTAATGGTGGAAATTATATTATAAACCATTTTTCCTCCAAGTAGTTAATATACTAGTGTCACTTTACACCTAGACAGAGAAGGAAGCGAAAGCTCACACATACAAAGAAGATAACTGGATACTAAAGAAAGAGTGATATGAGCACATTAATAAGATTGTATGTTTTAAAATTGTTGTTAAATTTTATAATTAATTATTTGTATTCGAAATAAATTTAAAGCATGTTAAATCCTTGTTACCAAATTATATTTAATTTTTTATATCAGTCGGTACACCGTTTTTCTTCTCGAATAATTAACACTCTTGATATGGTGCTGTAATTTGCTGTAGCCAAGTTTTAAATTATGCAGGTGTTAATCCCCATAGATTTGTTATGCTCACTTACAATTACTACTTATAAAATTATAGACAGAACATCCGATATTTAACATACCGATAGTTTCGTTGTTAACTGAAACAAAACATAAAAATTGTTGTATGTTATAATTTACATACAAGCTGACGGCTAGCACAGGCTGTAAATGGAAAAGTTAAACGATTCACATAAAATATTTAAAAATTTTGAATATTTGAAAACAGATATTTAAGAAGGTACCTAAGAAAGGTTTTTAGTAAATGGTAAATACGCCATCATATATACGATTAGATCGTTTTTTACCCCATTCAATAAAAAACAAACTGATGAAAAATCCGTGAAGACGTACAGTTGATTTTGTTTTGTTTTTTCTAAACAATCTTAAAAAGTGAAAAACATAGTTTTTTGCCTATAAAAAGTTTATTATACATTGTAGAGAAAAAATTTTCAAATAAAAGTTGTAGATTATAAAAACTTCTTTATTTTAAAAGTATACATAAACAACTGACCAAGATCATTATAAAAACACTTATTTTTGTAGTAATGTATAAATGTTCATAACTTTGTTTTTTACATCAACACATATAACCTAACTACTTAAAATTGTGGCAGTTAATGGCAGTTAAAGTATTCCACATTCCAAACAGATCGACCAAATAGTTTTATAAGTTATTCAATTTGTTTATCCCGGAGAGTGATTATTTAAACAACAACTGTTCTTGCCCAAACAGTCACTATAGAGGTATTTTATAAATCGCAATCGATTCTTTAAGGCTTCATTTATAAGGTTTATTAAAAAACTTCAACATTTTATTAAATTTGTGATTAACCCTTTCTATCCCGGTTCTTAATTTGTATGTTGGTCCCTCAATCCCAAAGATTTTTTCATGCTTAGAGTCCCATTGCCTTATATATACGTCGCATATAAATAAACTAATAAATGACCAAAAAATGTTTTTTAATGAGTCTTTTTGTTTAACAAACTACTACTCAAAGGCCGACTCCGCATCTTGCACACATGTATCTCGATTCGCTTCTTTTTCTCTGGTGTTTTTTTGTGGCTACAAACGACACATCACTTCATTTTCTTATCAGGAACTGAACTAGGAAAATGTCGCCTTTTGAGGATTCTTGATTAAAGAGTTTATACTTCTGTTGTTTTTTCTTGTTTATGTCTAAAACAGGATGAAGAAATAAGTGAACAATAAAAAAACAATTATTACAAATTTACCTATCAACAAGTACCCCTATAATGGTGAGTTGATAATCTGCAAGATCTGCCTTTCTGAAGACTGTGTCAAATATAGTGCATGTGCGTTAAGAAGAGACAGATCAACCATGTGGAAAAATAGCTATTTATACAATTTTGTGGTCTTTCTTACACATTCCGTGGAACTCAACATCATACCTGATCGATCTATTGCACCCATATTTTCGTTGTAATCTACAACAACAGCTGTTATTTGTACGGGCTCTTTCGTCTTGAAATCTACTTTGTCTAACGTAACCACGCGATCTTCATGAAAAGTAGTCAGCATTATAACATCACGCCTATCCTTTCATTTTACGCAGAGCATATTTTCGGCACACATCGAGATAGATTCACATTTAGATAATTTTTGAGTTAAATTGGGCATCTCTTTACGATTAGCACGGACTGTACAACAGGAATTAGTCTTATGTTTATACAGATATGTACACAAAGTTGGGCTAGTGTACCAGTTGTCTGTATACAGGTTATGGCCTTTATTCAAATATGGTTCCATAATATTTGCTACGACTGAGCCTGATATTCCAAGATCTTGGAACAGAGTAATATCTGTCGATTTTCCAGTATAGACAATAACACCTAATACATGTCCTGTCTCGCAGCCACATATCAAAAAAAGTTTTATTCCAAAGCGATGGCGTTTGGTCTTTATGTACTGTTTAAATCTCAAACGCCCCTTGAAAAGAACTAAGCTCTCGTCAATAGCAAGATTTTTGTGTTGTAATTTTACTGAACACTTTTTGCAGTTTGTGAAAAGAATCACCCACCTTATTTTTGCTCAGCATTATCTAAAATGTGTAGCATGCTAATGACTACTTAGAAACGATTCCTTGACATTATTTCGGAAAATATTGGTGTATGAAGCAACTTATCAGTTGACCAGTTTTCTTTTACCTAATTTTTCCATGTCGTGAGGCTAGGAATATAACACCCAACAAGACGTAAAATTCATTGATATCAGTTTCGTTCCACTTATTTTTTTTTATTTGTATAAACCTCGGAGGCATATTTGTTAGTTTAGAGACAATAATCTCATTTATCTTTGTGTCCATAAATAAAAGAAAATAACTTAAAGCATCTGACTTATCTTGTATGGAGTCAAAGTGTGCGCCGGTCTCTCTATCATAAAAATCATTCACTACGGAAATAAATGAAGTTTTGTTCCATTTCAGAACCAAATTTTACTTTGAGGCCAAATTATCTTGAATCACTTCAGGTGACTTATTATTTTTGTTTCTGTTTTCACCATCAAGGGGATTTTCTTCGTCAAATAACTCATTATTGCTATTTTGGACCTCATCAAATATAACTTTATTTATCTCGTCATCTTCATCCGAATCGGGATTATACTTACTGCCACTAGAGACATATGGCTCTTCATTGGAGTCTAACATCGCGAAAATATCGTCATAGTCCTGTTTTGATAGCCCACAAAAGTTTCCATACTCATCATACCTTTTACACTTGCTTAGAACCACGTGCTTTACTCATATTAAGCGCACGATTGCGACTGTTGTGCCCAAAATGATTTTTTAAACTGAATTTTTAATACGTGAAGTCGTTCGACGGACCTGCAGCTTCACCTTCGACCTATGCATGTAACAGCGTTGCCACCAGTGCTACAATATAGCATATCTAAAATATGTGAACAAATATATACGGCAATGGGTCCGCATGATCTGTCTTAGGTGTTAAAATTTTGCGGTTTTGGGAATAATAATCTAACATTTTCTGACATATTTCTACGGCATTGGGACACCAATGGGTATAAAATTTTATAAGCAACGCATATTTTCGGCTTTGATAAATTGAGACCATAACACCTCGAACGTCTATAAAAATACGGCGGCTGGGACAGAAAGGGTTAAAAAACAGTTTGAAAAAGAGCTGACTAATTAGCTTCTAAACATTTATATTAACTTGATATTTTTTTATGTCACACGGTTGTAAGTAGGCTCAATGAAGAGTCGGTAAAAAAGCACACCAACAATTAACAGACCGACCAATAACAAGAAACAAGCTGAGATATTGCAGCTGACAGTTCTCCCCTCCACTTTTCCGTGGCGTTATTCTACGAGTACCATCATTTTAACGGGTTAAAACTTTTTAGTTATTCACTGTGTATGCTATCAGTTGGATCATAAAATTTAGATTTTCTTTTACAATTGTTCAAGTTTCAGCTCTTAATGTTAATAAACAATGAAAATATGATTATAGGAAAAAAAAATGTTATCTGGTTCTCCATTGGTCATAGAAGGTTAAGGTTTTTTTTGAAATGTGTGTTTTTTCACCAGCTTTTCATTGAGCCTACATACAACTATATGACATAAAAATGCCCAAGTAAGTTATTAAAAATGTTTATAAGCTAAAAAGTTATCCCTTTTTTATACTGTTTTTTAATAAAGAATCTTGAGATTTTTTAATATACCTTAAAAACGAAGCCTCAAAAAATCAATAATTACAATTTACAAAATACCTCTACAGTGACTATTTGGATAAGTAGAGTTGTTGAAACAATCACTCTCTGAAATAAACAAATTGAATAACTTATTTACCATTTATAAATTACTATAAAAATAAGTGTTTTTTATAATTATCTCGGTCAATTGTTTGTGTATTTTATTTTGAAAACTCAAAATAACGAACTTTTTATGATGTACAACTTTTATTGAAAACATTTTTCTCTAGAATATATAATAAACTTTTTATCGGCAAAAAACTGTGTTTTTCCTTTTTAAGATTTAAGAAGAAAAATAAACAAAATAAAGTTAGCTGTACATCCTCATGGATTTTTCATGAGCTACCCCTTATATCTGTATACAAGATTTTTTAGCTTTTTTTCTTCATTGGCTGCAGTAAATAGTTATTAAGCTATTTATACCATTTTTTAAAAACGTTGCAAGTCATAATTTATATAAAGTGACGTCACTTATATTTAAAATGTCCAGAACGTCAACTTTAGAGTTCAAATTTTCCTAGCACAGCTAATAATACGAAACCCATACGGAACTGCTCGATCTTTCATAGGCGTCAACATGGTATAATAATTAGAAAAATGTAATCATCATTATATTGGGAATTTTAGAATTATATTAATTAAATAACCAAAAACATTTGTTATTATTAATAATATAAATTTTATGAAATAACTCTTTAAGTCTAATATTCCACAAAATAATAAATTTAATTCAATAAATTAGACAATTGTACGCAACTGATACGGTAATAGTTCAAATTTTATTGACAGTTCAGCGTGTAGCAAAATTGTTTAAAGTGCTTCCGCTTTTTTAGAGTAAAAATTTTGTTTATGTTTTGATTTCCTACACAATTTGATCATAATATATTATATATTAATATGTTATATATTAAGGGCCTGCGTAGCGCAAGCGGTAGGATGCTTGCCTCGCACGCCGGTGGTCCGGAGTTCGAATCTTACCGCCGGCAAGAACAACTAGACATTTTTAAAAATGTCTATAGGCCCCAGGTCGACTCAGCCTGAATAAAATGAGTACCTTGGGTAAAACCAGGGGTAATAATAGGCGGTTGAAGCGTAGCACTGGCCATGTTACCTTCCTTGTATACCGTAGGCCCTAGATATAGCAGACTACCCTGCTATACTCCCAAATCCGCGCAGCGGTATAAAACGGGAGACTATTATTATTATATATTATATATTAATAAATTGTATTTATAAATACATATTAAATTTAGATTAATAGCTTTAAAAACTAATTATTGTTGTGTATTGTGATTGTGCTATGCCAAAACAACTAAATAGTCTGTAGAAAGCTGATAAGCTTTCATATAAGGTAGATTATTTTGAACAAGAATTAATGGCGGGACGTTTTTACTATTAAAGCCCTAAAAGGGGTAGTTTAAAATTTAGAATATATACTTTTGTATTAAAGTGTTTTCTTATGTATTTTAGTGTGTTGCAGTAGTCTAAAAACTAGGTGTATTTACTGTTAATATAACAGCTTGACAAATAGTTGACATTTTAAAAATTCCTCACTTACTATTCTGATGTTTTGGCAACGCTGTGGGGTTCGGACGTAAATCTTGAATGACGTGCAATCATTTTTATATGAAAAATTCTATAGCTTTAAATGTTTGTATTCTAATTTTAATTACTATTGTATAGCGAGTCATGGAAATTCTATTTGACAGTTATCACTTTGTTGGTTAACTTTATTAAGTACATATCAATAATGCATTCAGCAACACCTTGTGAATACGGCAATATAATATTGTTACTAATCAAGTATCAAGTAATTTGTCATTGAAATCATCACTGAAATGAATAACAAATCTTTCAATAAATGTTAAAAACCAGATTACTGCGAAATGAAGAAGTGACACACTTGCAGCTTGAACTTTAAAAGTATCATCTATCGATTGATCCCACGCCTAATATAAATCTAATATCTATCTCATCGATATAATCGCAGTGTGAAAGCCTATCAGATTTTCAATCGCTACAACGGCAAGGTAATGTTCCTTTTAAGATACGGGACACTAAAAAGTGCATGCCATCAGATAACGAACGCTCCTTCAAACTAAAAAGAGTTATAACAAGACATGAAGTATATATACAACTTCATGAAACGGTTTGTTGTGATCGATTGTATTCAGTTCATAAATATAAAAGTTTGGTTTAGCTATCGAGGCTTAATTTTAACAAAAGTTTATTCAGATTTTGACCTATTAATTGTACTTAAATGTAACTGTAAGTCTAACTGTAAACGAATCTCTAAGCTTGTTAAAAATAATTACATGTAATAGTTGCTATTAGTAGGAGGAGTTAAAAAAGCTAGACATATTTATTTTATACATATCGAGTGAACACTTTACTTTCTGTTCGTATTTATCTTTTAGAAGTAATTTATATTTTGGCATTGAATACACAGTATTTAATCTTAATATTATTAAGTATATTATTACCAGGGCCGGACTGGCTCAATAAAAAGGCGCGAAACTTAACTACAGACCCTCTCTGCTAAGCTTTTTAAATCAAACTTTTTGAAATCCGAAGGCATGTAAAGTAAATTAATATTTTTGATTTTTTTTTAAATTTGTTTTTCAGCTTGTTTGCACCCACTACTGGACAAAGACCTCTCCATGAGTTCTTCATCCTTTTTTGTTTGTGCTATTTTATGTGGGTTTCTCACTCTTCCTTTGATGTCTAGCTACCGTTTTTGTGATCTTCCTCTACTACGACTGTGCCTTTTGTGGGAACAAAACCGGGGTCGCTTACTAAAAAATATCGTGTTTGGTTATGGCGTTTCATAAAACTAACATCATAGTTGTTTAAAACAAGTTAACTGCCAAGCTATATTTTTAATTTGGCCTACATGCCAACTGAACCTTGACAATTATTACTGTTAGATATTTAACGTCATTGTTGTAATTTTTCCAAAAGGATTTAATAATGAAAAAAATGTCAATATTTGATTGCCGGCCCGATGGGCCCGACATGGCCTAGAAAGAGTTTGAAAGTCACTTCACGCCACGCCGATCCAACTTCGTACAATAGGTAAATAGGGAGAGAGTTTTGGCACTCCACTACCACACAGAGATTTAGTGTAGCTGGAGTACTTGTTGATACATGTTGAATCACTTAAATAATTTAGTATTTACTGTTACACAATGAGTTCACGAAATACACGAGGTTTATCAGATTATGAACTTAAACAAATACTAAATAATATGTCCGACGAAGAAGATGAAAGCGACGATTCAATTATATATTGTAATTATGAACCTAATTCCTATGAAATCTATGATAATTCTGGAGATGAACACTGGAAACTTTCGAGTTGATTTCATCATTCAATCTTCGCTTACCCACTGCTGGACATAGATCTCCCTCATAATTTTCCATCTATTTCGATCTTGTACCTCTTGCATACAATTCCTATGACAACGTTTTAGATCGTCAGTCCAACGTGTTGGTGGACGACCTCTGCTTCGGTAGGCATCATCTCTTGGTCTCCATTCCAGTATCCGCTTTTTCCATCTATTATCTGTCATTCGAGCCACGTGACCTGCCCAGTTCCATTTCAGTGTTGCTACTCTCTCTACTGCATCAGCCACTCCTGTTCTTTGTCGTAGCTGGCGATTTGGGATCTTGTCTCGTAGTGAAACGCCCAACATAGCACGCTCCATCGCCCTTTGACACACACGGATCTTTTGAACTGTTCTCCTTGCCATGGTCAACGTTTCCGCACCGTAAGTTAACACTGGCAAAACACACTGATTAAACGTTTTTCTTTTAAGGCATATTGGTATATCAGACGATTTGAAAATATGGTTCAGCTTGCCGAAGGCTGCCCAAGTCAGTCTTATACGACGGAGAAGCTCAACGGTTTCGTTATCTTTTCCTATGCGAATCTCATGACCTAGGTATTTATAGGCCATTACCTGGTCTATGGATCTTGTTTCTACGCATATATCTTCGCTGACTACAAGATTTGTCATCATCTGGGTTTTAGATATATTATTTATTTTCAATCCCCCTTCTAGCGAGGAAAGGTAGAGCTGATTTAAAAGTTCTTTGGCCTCATCTATCCTATCAGCTATCGAGTTGATTTACTAAGTATTATATATTTTTGTACCCATTGTTATAATATTTGTAGTTGAAGATGAATGCGCTGAAAATGTTTAACACTTTATTATTTTTAGCACTAAACATACAAGATAATGAGAATCATCAGAATCTATCGACGTGTGATGTTGGAATATCAATGAAAGTAGATAATGATTGGGCAGAACCAAAAAGCAATCAAGTACAATTTTTTCAATTGAAGCTGGTGTTAACAGTGATGTAGCTGGCATGTTAGCAGTGAGTAAACCAGAAGAGTTCTTTTCCGCTATAGTTAGTGACTCAATATTTGAAATGATAGCAAATCAGACAAACTTATACCCTACGCAAACACTGGTCAATGCCGACACCCCTTCATCTTCTAGGCTACACAACTGAAATCTCACAGATACTGTTGAAATAAAAAAGCTTTTTGCTTTGATAGCTTGGATGGGATTTGTAAAATTACCAACATTGTCAGACTATTTAACTCAAGTTCCCTTGTTCAAAATGGGGTTTGCATCAAGTGTTATGCCTAGAAATAGGTTTGAAATTCTATTGCGAATGATTCACTTTTCAAATAATGAGGGAGACAGATTACACAAAATAGATAATTTAGTAAACTTAATTTTGAAAAACTATCAATTTGTTTACGCACCTGGAGAAATTGTGTGTGTGGACGAATCAATGGTTCCTTTTAGAGGCGGGCTACTGGTGAAACAGTACAACAAGCAAAAACGATATAAATATGGAAATTTTTAAATTGTGTTGTAAAAATGGTTATACATATAATCTATAAATATACGCTGGTAAAACCTTAGAATAAGAAAAAACTACCCCTTTAGGCATTGTTATGAAGTTATGCACACAAATATTAGATGCGAATAGAACTGTTTGTACGGATAACTGGTATACCAGTATAAAGTTAGCAAATAAACTGCTAGACATAAATATATATCTGATAGAAACAATCAGACGAAACAGAAAATTATAAAAAAAGTAGCTAACAATAAACTAAAAGTAGGTGAAATAGCAGCTATGGAGAATAAAAGAGGAATACTACTTGCCATTCCATTCTGAAATGAAACTGAAAATGTACAAAGAAAAAAACCAACTTCTTTAGTAAAACCAAAAATGGGTTTAGCTTACAATACAGGCAAAGCTGGAGTTGACTTATCAGATGTTATGACAGCATATTCCAGTCCACTACGTAAAACGGTTAAGTGGTACAGAAAAATAGCAATAGAGCTATTACTAAATACTTTAGTAGTGATTGTATACATTTTATGTATGCAGGATGCTGGTAATAAAATAGGTGTGGTTGAATTTCGCAAAGAAATTTTAAAGTTTCTCTGTTGTAGCAGTTCAGCAAATCTCATCTCTCTGGTCACTCCGAAAAGAAAATGCCACGAGTTAAGTGAGGACCAGGGACATAATCATAAAATACGAAGATACTGCAAATCATGTTACGAAGCAAATATGAAAAATGAAGGTCGTATAATAGCATAGTAAAGAATAAAACTAAAAAAGTTACTACAGAGTGTGAAGGAACACCATTCTTGTGTTCACAATGTTTTAATAAGTTACATACTTTTACACAGGTACATGAAATATAAAATGTAATGTTTTCGTCGTGGCGTAATGGGACATTGTGGTGTCTGTACCATGGGCCCGACACTGCAGTTAACTTGTTAATAAATGTCATCAATGTGAACCATATAATGCCTACAGGTTGCCTTAGTCTTGTCATAAATTTTTGCAACAGTATAGTCTCCTTTTGAAATTTTGGGTGGATTGGTTTCTACCAAATCAAAATCTTTTGGCGAATCAAAACTTTCTTGATAACCGACACTTTCGTTACTGGATGATCTGCTTTCTCTAAATACAAGGTTTTTACAGCCTGTCTCTCAGTTAAATTTATTTTAATTTTTTTATTGACGTTTTCTTTTCGAATCCTAGCTTTTTTTTCTAAATTTTCTTTGAAAGGTGTGTCCATTAGTAGTCCTTGGCTTTTGTGTAAGGGCAAATCCGTTCGGGAGTTAAAATTGTTGACATTGGGGCTTAACACAGTGGCCACTTTAATATTAATTCCGACTGTGATTTTTGAGATTCCGTTTCTGCATTCACTTGATGTTCTTGAATTTGATGAACGCACATTTTTTTCAATAATTGGAGATACTTAAGTTTTGGGAGTCTGTAATGTTTGAGAGTTTTCCTCTGATGTTGCTATTTGACCACTGTTTGACGAAGTCTGTTGTCTGTTCTCTGGATTTGGTCTATCTGTTATGTATGATGATAAATAGTCGTCATCAGAAAATATTTGATCATTAAACAGTTCTATGCCAGTAGCTCGAAATCCACTGCATAATTTTTTTTTTGTGAAAGCTTGAAGGAATGCTTCCAATGCTTCGCAAAATCTATTGCCGTTATGCTTAAGTAACCTTCATGATTGTCGATAATAATTTTGGGTGCTCCTTTGACGGTCTTTCATGTTGGCCAAAATGATGCAAAACAGGTAAAAACAGTTCACTTCTCATCCACCCAGTTGGTGTTGCGGCATCTTTGCTTCCAGTAGGGGCTCCGTGAAGTATGGTATGCTTAAAACGCACGCGCGGAAATACAAAGCACAGTGGCATATAATTTCAGGGGTGCCAATAGTTGGTACAACGGTAACAAGGAATTTTTTTGCATACAATAGTTTTCTATTTAAAAACTAGATTATTCTAGACGCAAAATACGTACTGCGTCTAGAAAGCAACAGATGAAAATTACTTTTTCACAAGATTAGACGTAATATATAGAAATTACAAAAACTTTTCAATATCTTCTTTTAACGCAGATCTGGAAAAAATTTAATGGGATAATATACTGTACGAAAATTTTATAGATAATAAAATTCGAATTTTCAATAATATGTTAGTTTCGCTGTTTGATAAACATGCTCCCTATGTTAAATCAAGAATTACAAAGCCACCGTGCTCCGTGGCTAATACCCACAATACAGAATATGATGAAAACTCGTAATGCTGCTTTAGCCAAATATAAGAAAACTAAAAACGTCTTAGACTATAATTACTATAAAGATCTTCGAAACGCAGTTACTAACGCAGTCCGTCTGGAGAAGAATGGTTATTTAAATTATCGGTCTGCTTCTTCGAATAAAAAAGATCTTTAGAAAGCTATGAGGTTATTCAAAATTGTAAATAAATCAGTTATCTCTCAGGAGCTTAACGATCCTATCTCTATAAATAATTATTTTACATCTGTCTTTAGCCCTGTAAATTGTTGTCCTGAGACAACCCAATGGTATCAGTCAAATATTTTCAACCCAGATATTATTTTCTCATTTAAAATGGCCACTATTGATGAAATTAAATCACTTATATTAGGGTTAAAATCGGAAGCTGTTGGATGTGATAACATTTCATGCAAAGATGCTACAACTCTCCCTTTCTATTACTGCTCCTTATAATACGCACATTATAAATTGTTGTTTGGAGGTAGGTTATTTTCCGGACACTTGGAAATACGCTTTGGTAAAACCACTGCCCAAATCAAATAAACCTGAATCACTTAATGATCTTCGCCCAATAAGCATTCTACCGGGACTGTCAAAAATTTTAGAAAATGTTATCTATAAACAGATATACGATTATATTTTTAGAAACAATCTAGTTACGTATATACAAACAGGCTTTAGAAAAGAGTTTAGTACAACGACCCTGCTTCTTGACTTAACAGATAATATACTTCGATCATTTGATGAAGGAAAAGCAACCTCAGTCATCTTGCTTGATTTTTCTAAAGCCTTCGACACTATTGATCACGCTCTTCTGTGTGCTAAATTAAAATATTTTGGATTTGATGATACCTCCTTACAGTTTTTCAAATTTTATTTAGTAAATCGTTATCAAAAAGTCATAATCCATAATAATTCATCAGAATTTGCATCTGAATTTCTTTTGTTTTTATTTATCATTCATATTATTTATCACATAACATTACAAATTATTTTCTTTATATTACTTTTCTAGTAGCCACATGACTATTTCTATCATTTCAATATTATATTATTATTTATGCCAATTTGTAAACCATTTTTTTTTTTCATTTTTACTTATTTAAAACTAACTTTGTAAACTTGAGGTTAAGTGGAGTAGCTCTAGCTAGACTTCGCCTCATGTATCTCGTGTTTGTAAATTTTTACAGACTAAATAAAGGCAATTTATTATTAATATGAAAAAAAAGTTGTGGATACCTGAATTCTTTAGCGAAATACCTATCTAATGATGTGCCCCACATGATATATTCCTAATTAAAATTAAGGGTTTGTCCTACTGGAAGAGAGGGGATTGACAAATGACAGATATCTATATCGTTAAAACATAATGTCGTTTGAAATAAAAATCGACTTGTTTTAACATTTTCGACGAATCCCATGAATATGGCTAAAATATAAGGATCGACTCTTTTGAGTGACAACCCTTTATGTATAATATTAGAGTCTTATCTTATAATTTTTCCGTAGACAATATTTTCGAAACCTTAATACATTTTAATAGGGAGCATATGCGTGCCTTCAATGATTAGGTTTATTATCTTTAATATCTATTACAAACATGAATTATTATAATATTGTACACATACATTAAATTCATTTAATGCTAAGTAAAATCTAATTATTTAGGTACGTAGCAGCTAATCTCACCTAATTGAAGATGCATGCAACTTCCTCACGATATGTATGATTACTGGACAACATTAAAATATCTTTCTATTTACGACATAGGTGGTACAGATAATAAGAGAAAAATTATAAATTTCCGTGTAGAAAGTGATTTGCCATAATGATGATTGTGTAAATGTTATACATTTACAACAAAAATTGAAACATGGGAATGGGAAAAACTAACAAATAGTATTAAGTTAAAAGGATGGAACCAAAAAAAATTTTTGGACTGAACAAAACAGCACTACAAGTTTAATATGATGTAAATTTTACATATTATATGGATAATATTGTCTGTAATAGGGTAACTAACTCTACAGGGTGTTTGCGAAAAACTAATAAATAGTATTTAAGTCAAAAGGATGGAACCAAACATACTTTTTTGTACTGTTTACAACAGCACTACAAGTTTAAGATGATGTAAATTTTATATAATATAAGTATAGATAATGTAATCTGTAAAGTATCTTAGAGAAATATCACCACAAATTAAAGGTCTTTCTTTAGAGAGGTAAATCTTTCTGGAGATACTTTAATTTAGACGGTTTTTACAAACAGGCAAACGTTAGTGTTTTGCCATAAAACACTTATTTTAGCCCTAATTATAGATTAAGTATAGAGAACCGTTTCCAATTAAATCAGCTTTTTATTGTGGCTAGTTGGTTATGTGAATATGGCTAATAAAATACCTTTCTAAAACTATAGAAAATATTAAAACAGAATTAAACAGAAAATTCCGTCAACCAAACCGTCTTTGTAGTACCATAAAATGCTATAATTTCTATTTATTAAACATGCTATACTTAAATATACAAAAATGTTTTAAAATTACTTTTGGAAGAACAAGAGAGTTTGTAAATTATGATTATTGTATAAATAATGTACCTTTAGAGGCACGTCATAATATTAAAGATTTAGGTATAAATTTTGATTCTAAACTAACTTTTAAATATCACATTAACGAATCTTCAGCTAAAGCTTTAAAAATGTTGGGATTTATTCTTAGAAACTGTAATCAGTTTTCAGTACAAACTTTAAAAATGTTATACTGTAGTTTAGTTCGATCAGTTTTGGAGTATGGTTCTCTCATTTGGTCTCCTTCATATAACAGTGACATCTACAGTATCGAGAGAGTTCAAAATAAATTCTTGAGGGTATGTGCTTACAAAATTGGTTTTATTAGACATCAATACACATATTTTATGATGATATACTGTCAATACTAAATATCCAATCTCTACATGATAGAAGATGTCAAGCGGATTTATGTTTCCTTTTTAAAATTATAAATGGATATGTTCAAGATCCAGAGTTACTAAGTTTAATAAATTTTAATGTTAATACTAGAAGAAATCGTAACACTGAGATTTTCAACATTCCATTCCACACTACGAATTATGGCCAAAATGAACCCATTACAAGAATTTTACGAACTGCCAATGAGCACAGCAATAGTTTAGAGTTATTTGGAATATCTACAGCAACATTTAAGAAATCATTTGAGAGATTTTGAGCATTGTTTAATAACTTAGGCTACTACTTTAATTGAATTTTGTTTGATTTTAATTTTGGTTTGTTTTTTATTAACGCAACCTATATATAAGCTTTGTAAAGGTTGACGTCATATTTCTGTAAAAATGGTATATCCGTTAATTAAATAAATAAATAAATATTCTATATAATGCCTTTACAGAATTTACCGAAAAATCGGACCAACCTAGAATTTTAATTACCCGATTATATAATTTTAATAATACCCGGAAATTTTGCCCAAGCAATTTTGTTGGTGTATAAAAAGCCACACTTTCCCAGTTTTATTTTATTTTCCGTTGAGAAGACGAAATTAACATATCTAGATGTAAAGACGTTTTAGGTGTGTTTTGAGACCCTTTTCAAAGGGTAAGATCTTTTGTTTTTTAAACAGTGAACGCATTTGTATATCTGGCACCGCTCCTTAACACTGGAAATAATACTACCGCAGAGATGCAGAATTTGCACGGCGAACAGATGCTATTTTGGGCTAAATCTCCTCATTAAATCTCTACAACAAAATAAATAAAACTCTACAAAACAATAATACGCCCAATCCTAACATATGATTCAGAGACCTAGCCTCTAACAAAATATAATGAAAACATGTTAAGATGTTTCGAAAGAATAGTACTAAGGCGAATTTATGGAGCAGTGAATGACAATTGAGTGTGAAGAAGACGATACAACCTCGAACTTTATAGAATATACCAGGACCCTGATATCGTAAAACATATTAAGGTAGGACGTCTGAGGTGGATAGGGCATGTAATGAGGATGGAACAAAATGACCCAGCCACAAAAACGCTCCTTGATAGACCCATTGGTCAAAGAAGAAGAGGAAGACCTAGAACCAGGTTGCTTGATAACATCGATGAAGACATGAGAAATATGGGAATACGTGCTTAGCAGATAAAGGCGATGGATAGGGACGATTGGAGAGAAAATCTTGAGGAGGCTAGGACCCACGTAGGGTTGTAAAGCCAGAATGATGAATGATGATCTTTTATATACCTTTTGTTTCTTTATATTTGTATCTTTTACTTCTTTGCATTTTTGACATTGTATTTTCTCCATTTAGTTAGGGTCCCAGTTTTTCGCGTTGTGAATCCAAATCAAGGCTCCCCATAATTTAAATTTCATTTCTTTCCCATTGGAAGTCTTATCACAATTTATCCCATCTTAATGTAAGTTCTGTCCTTAATCAGGGACGACCTCTATCCTGATATGGAGGTCATTCGCAATCGTAGTATGCAGCTCCCTTTTGTGTCACAGTTCAGACGGAGGCTTCCTTTTATTTAAAATTTGATTAATCTGAGTAACAGATTATATAAAATATTGTGAGTATTATGATGTTACTTAAGTTAAGCAAATGTTTATATTAAAATCCATGAGACTGAACCACTGAATTGAGTTATGTGATATAATTTAATATTTAAAATCTTTTGGTATATATTATTATAGTGCATATTTCATTATTCATTATTAAATATATAATGTTAATTAATATTTTGTTGCAGACTCTATTTTAAACATGTTTAGATCGAAATGGATTAACTAAACAGTAAACCATTTGTTTTTTTGCGTAAAAGAAGAAAAAAATAAGTCACTTTTCTTATGATCTACATCTCCCTTATTACAAAAATAAATGCATATGGGCAATAAATGCAGAGTTACTATAAATCCCTCCAAAACACAAACCATTCTTTTTAAAGCTTCAAATTGTCGCGATGCCCAGGGCCGGATAACTCTTTTGGGAGAAGACCTTACTTTCAGAAACTCGGTTTCCTACTTGGGAGTTCGTTTTACAAGAACTCTCAACTGGAAAGCCGACGTTCAATAAACCTTAGATAGGATGAGAAAGAGGTTTAACCTCCTGAAAGTGCTATCTGGTAAAATGGGTGGGACATCTTTAAAAACATTATTGCACACCAACAAAACATTTGTTAGACCAATCGTCGAATACAAGGCATGCGTCTATGTCTCTCTGACGCCCCTCCAACTTAATGCCATAATGGCAACCGAACGTAGAATCCTCAGATACTGCATGAGGAAGGACTGGTCGTATCCATCAGCTCACATATACATACTGGCCAACATCACACCAATTAAGGACAGAATCCTATCCCTCAGCAGGAAGTATGTCCTAAGAACCATAGCTGGCTCGAACAACAGAGCCAAACAAACACTAAAGACGCCTTGCAACCGCCGAGGGCAAATACTCACCAGGCTTCCCATAAGAAAAATTCCGTTTCCTCCAGCAAAACTTCTCCACAACACTGGACATGAACTTCCTGATGAGTATTTTGATATCTTAGAATCATTCCCCATTAAATATTGCAGTTAGAAACTGCGCGCCAAAAACGCTGATAAAGAGCCGTTCCTACTGTATGGCTGGTAACCCCCGAAGTACCTGAACTGGCATGCTACGCAAAAGTTCCCCACTTCCTCTTGTGCGCTCGTCTGTCGTCCACACACACACCATCTTCTACTTTCCCCTGTTCCTTAGTAGTGCACTACTCCTCAACACTCACAAATTCAGAAACCGACGTTTACCACACCCCCACTACTCCGACAAAAAAAAAGGAGTACCCCATCCCTTGAAGAGGCTCAGGCCTAAACAATTAAAACCCAGATAGGAAATATTATAATTACGTAACTTTAAACTACAATTAAGGAAATTTTTGGCATAACCATAACTTTGTACCTATCAGAAGTTTTCAAAATTTAAATATTTATATTGTATTGTAACGTCCATGATTACAGCTAAGGTATTAAAAATACTATAACATGAATTTATTTTGTAAATCGCTTTTCTATAAACCGAACATGAATACGTTGGCTAATCTCTCGTATTTGCGCTTAATCTCCCATGTAATTCCCATAACATGCACAATCTATTATACGAAATATGTTGCATTCAAAGTAGATTTATTTTCTAATTATAACTCGTTATTAGAACTGAACAGTTAAATAGATAAATACTTTATTCTCACAGGTAAACATGTTATGAAATGCGACAATAATTAAAACTAATAAAATGCATATATTATTACAAATTTAGATTTATTGCATTATATGGGGTATATAAAATTGTATATCAAAATCATCATTCTGTATTAGGGCGGTTAAGTTAGCCCAAAAAATAGGGGTGAGGTTACAAAAATTACAATCCTATTTACAATCTAATGGTTTGACATTCAATTTTTAATCTAAAAAGTATGTTTATGGGTTTAAAACGCTTTAAATTCTTTCTGTGTTTTAACTAGTTCAAAGTGCCGTGGCAAATTAATTGTTTATTTAGTGACTTTACACAGGTCTTTGCATCTACCTTAATTAAATTATACTTGGGTAACCACAGTACCCAACAGTTTCTTTTATCAATTTACAAAAAATATTGCTTGCGTGACCTATTTTACTTAAATTATGTTTAATTCAGAATTCTCCTATCAAGAATTTGTTGTCGATAAACTTTATTCAAGCCAGCGCCTCTGGCGATCAATTTGTTACTCCACAACAAATGAATGGTCCAAATTAAAATTGTAAATAAACAAGACCATTCATTAGGGCAATGTATTTTTGATTGATCACTCTCCGTCAGCGAGCGCAGCATGTTTCTAAGAACAAAAGGCTTATTTTTCTCCTTTAATACCACAAGGAAACGGCAAAAATGCGATAAACGCTCGTGCAATAGTAGACCAGGAAGTGTAACGGAATCGCGTGTTTGTACTTATCAGCAAGATTCAAATGTTATGTAATTTATAAAGATTTTACTTTTCATTTTTAAATTCGCCTGCATTGTATTTTTATTTGTATCAAAGTAGAAGAATATAAAATTCAGATTTTTTTTCGTTTATTTGGGTATTTTTTCAAATTCTATCGTAAATCATAAAGGAAAGTGTGCTATATTATATTAAATATCAAAAACTGCTATGTTTGCTCATATCTTATATGTATTTTAAATGAGTTTCAAAGTGGTTTGTGAATATAAAGTTCATAAGCGGATATTTCAATTGTATAATAACTATTATACAAAACGAGATCATAACTAAAGGAAATGAAAATAAAAATAATTAATTATGCAATAAATACTGAAAACTTTTGTTTTCAACACTTCCACAAAATTTATTATAATTTAATACAGTCTTTAACTGAAAAAGTTGGGGAGGAGAGAACTGTATTTCTTAAGTTGGTCATTTAGAATTATATCTGTATATTTACTACTACTACTTGTCGGATTATAACGTTCTCCGCCGTTTTCCGACTTCCGATCGCCACTTAGACCGGTTGTTCCATAGATTTTTAATGTTCGATTGTCTAAGTGTCTAAGCCTCAAATTCATATAAAAGGAAGGAGAAAATACAAAAACGTACCATTCGTATGTTACTTATTTTTACATATACTTATTTTTTTACAGATTTTTTTAATATGAGTTTTGAAAATCAACAAGCATATCTTGAAAAGCTTCATGCGAAATTTCTCTCTGATTCTGAGTTAGAAGTTGAACCTGACGATGACGATGCTAGTTTGAAAGGAGATTTCGAAGAGATAAACAACCACGACACCGACATGGAAGAAGAAATTGAGGAGCCAATCTCAGAAGTCTTGAATGTTCTACAAAGAGTGCCGCATTTCATTGGTAAGGATGGAACAACTAAATGGAAGGAAACCGCCGGATACGAACTCGCAGTGACAATTTAATGAAGGTAAAAATTTCTGGAGTAACTACGGAAGTACTACATATGAAAAGCGCATCAAAGATTTGGAGTTTTTTTTTTACTGAAGAGATTTTGCAAACCATTGTAGACAACACGAATATCTGTATTGAACCGTCTTCTTAAAATCTCAGTAATAAATCTGCAAAAAAGACACATACTTTTTGCTCAGACACATCCGTTTTGATGATAAACGAACACGATTAGAGAGGCAAAGATATGACAAATTGGCAGCTGTGAGAGAATTCTTCGATTCGTTTAATTCAAATTTACCTAAACATTTTTCATTATCAGCATAGTAGATAAAAAACTGGAAGCTTTTCGTGTCAAGTGTGGCTTTAGGGTATATATGCTCAATAAACCTAATAAATATGGCGTATAAATCTACGCATTAGTAGACGCTAAGTTTCCTTATACCGCAAATCTAAAGGTGTACGTGGACAACAGCCACCTGGTCCATATAAAGTTGATACGAGCAATATTTCCCTCATTCCTCGCCTCTGAAGTCCTATATTTGGTTCTCAATAGTAATACCACTAGTGATTCAATTTTCGCGATAAGTCTGTCGATTTACTTCTAAACGAAACTGAGTTGCCTGAAAACACCACGAGTCCGTAGGACGAGTGGTGTTCTCTTTAAGAAACTCAGTTGAGTTTAGAAATAAAAGACAGACTTATAAGCTAAATTAAATCACGAGTGGTATTTTATTAGAATATTTCATGAATAAAGTGATAGGTCAAAAATTCAGTAGAATGAGAGGAAGGAATTTAGTTAGTCTTTCGTTGTTATTTTCTGCATCTAATTTGTAGTTGCGATCCACACAGAACATCATAAATTGTCTCCATATATAAGATTTAGATTTTCTTGTGTTACTCGGTATATTTTCTTCAATGTTTTGGTTTATAACTTCGTTTGAAGTACCACCGAAACGACTCATTTTGACGTATACAGCTACAATAATTTTTTTGGCAAACATCAAACTTTGCTTTGCGATCGGTATTCATGGTTACGTCGTTGAAAACACGAAGCTGATAGACCAATCAGAATTGAAAGACAGTTGGTGTTTTCGCGATAACACAAGCTGTCTTTGGTTTGTGATTGGTCAGATTATGTGAAAATTTTAAGATGAGTGAAATAGTCACAGAAATGTAACAATGGACAATTTTTTTACGGGCCTCAGCTTGGCCGATTTTCTTTTGACCGAACATCATCTGACTATGATAGGCACTATAATGACTATAATAAATCCAAAGGAGGAGTAGATCTAGTTGATAAAATGTGTGCTGCCTACAATTGCGTTCGAGCCACTCGCCGATGGCCTATAGCCATTTTTTATTCCGCAATGAATGTAGCCGGTATAAATTCATTTGTAATAAAGAAATATAAATCAAATGAGACAGATAAAATGCCTAGAAGATATTTTCTAGAAGCTCTTGGTATGGAACTAGTAAACGATCATCTGCAAAGTCGATTTTAGAATAAACGTATTCCTAGATCAATTAGGTCAAGAATAAAAGAAATTTGCCGGATTGAAGAAAACATTTTTCCCTCACCAAATCCACAACCTAATGGCCGAGGTCGTTGTTTTTACTGTAGCAGACAAAAAATAGGCAAACCAGATATACCTATCAAAAATGCCAAAAATTTTTATGCTTAGAACACGCAAAATGCATTTGCTCCGACTGCCTAAAGGACGGTAGTTCAGAAGACAGCATCGAAGACTGACTTATTTCCGTTCATTCATGCTTCTACTTTGCGCATCTCTAACATTTGTTTTTTATTTAGTCTTTGTTTAATTTCTTAGAAATAGTTGTTTTGTATTTGTTTAATTTAAGTGTCTGTGTTTTATAGTACTCAAAACGTGAAAAAGACACATCTGTTAACTTTTATTTTCAAAATATGAGTTTAAATACAAGTTAATAATAAATTCGTGTGCAAATGTTTTTTTGTCTATTTTAATTATATATTTAAAGAATCGACAAGTTCTTAGACCGTTTTTCCGAAAATATTTGTTCTTTGGTCCTTTTCTAGATTTACGCGACGTTACATTTTGTGTACCATCATGTCACGTTATCCCTGAAAGGTTAAACGTGGCCGTGCAACTTGCATGCGACATCTTATGTCTTTTCTTAGATCAGTATTGTAGCATTTTTAAGTTTTTTTGGTATATATTAAAATCCCCTCGTATATGTTAAAACACCGAAATATTCTTTCAATCCTTTTTGCGTCGACGAGTTGATAATAAACACATTTTTAAAGTTTATTTTTATATCAAAGATGCATATTTCCTCGGTATTCTTTGATCGTTAAGCCGCCTAAATTGCTCGTTAAATAAATATTCCCGTTTATATGTTTTGTTTATACCAAGTTGGGCAAATGAATTTTAAAGAGAATTACATCACTCTCTGTAAAGCCGCTGTCAAGAGCAGTTGATTTCGTAGTCCGAATTTAGCTTCAAATTAGTATTGGATTTTCGTTTTTCGCCTTTTTTTATGGGAAAATGTGTAGCAGTGTAAAGTTTTATGTGAAGTTAGTAAGGTTTGGGAGAAACTTTAAAAAGAGAACACGCTGAGGGTGTCGGCGTCCAGAAGCCGGCAAATTTGTTGAAAATAGTGAAGTATACTCAATGTACTGTGTCAGTTTTGAAAGTGTAATCACTGTTTCTATGTTTTCTAAGAGATTTGTGTCGTCTACAACAACATTGAAGGATAACCACATGTAGCCATTGTATCCAGTTGTACCTGTTCCAGTTTTTTAAGAAGCCGAGTCTAAAATTAGCGTCATAGTGAACAGTTTTTATCCTCAATTTGTCTGTCTAAACAGTCTAAAGTCATTCTAGACTGATTCTCTGATTTTTTGCATGGCAGTAAATCTCCAGTGAAGTCCAGTTCCAACCTCAGAAATTTAAAGTAAAAATGACATAGTGAAACCCAGGTAACTTTTTTTGTTTGAACTTTTAAAGTAAAAATACATTTTTTTTGCTTTCATACAGGTTAAGAAATTGTAATAATTAAAATTGTAGATCTTAGGGTGTGGCTTAGCTGTCTATGAATTGTTCCCAATTTTAAAATTTAGTGTAGACATCTGACAGCTAGCTTTATTTTTGGACATTTGGTAAATACCTAATCATAACAGATCTTGTTTTTGTTTTGTTTTTAAAAAAGGTCAACCTCTATGCATAGTTTCACTTAAAAAGATATTTTTTTATTTGTAATAATTCATTTCTGCTACAAATTGTCGCCCATTAACAATTGTAAGTTTTGTAGTATCTCCAACTTCTAGAGTTTGTAAAATGATAGAACATAGTAAGTGTTTTTCTTTGTTATCGTATTTATTTTTTGTAACTATTAATATAGTATTTTTGTACTATTTACTTTGTAACGGTTTGTGGTGAGACAGCAATAAATATTTAATTTTTTCCCTAAACCATTTTGTTTATTTATTTTAAAAAAGTTTCTAACCCCTTTTTGTGTTTTTAGAAAGGAAGAGCAGGAAGATTCTTTAAAGCGGCGTCCTTATTTTAAATAGCTTTGAGAACCTTCTTGCGTTTTGTGTGTTCCAGGAGATTCATGTATTTACCCTTTTGTTTCATTTTTGGTGATAACCTCATTTCAGTCCCCTTGTCATTCACTTATTCACGACCCAGTTCTCCAAATAAACCCTGAGTGGCCGTTCTCAACGTTTCGGTGTATTTTGCTTGCCCTATCACTAGCCCCGTAATTTCTGTCCCCAATTTTCAACCCCCCCCCCCCTAATAATACCCTATGTGGTAGGCAAAATAATCATTACAGTATCTACTGTGATCCATGCAGGACACCTTGTATATATCAAATTAATTTATTTTTACGTATAATACCCTTCCAAATATTCTAAATGTCAAATCATTTTCAATATTGTTATTTATCATCTTTACATTGAGCTTGGCTCTCCTTGTAACAATTCGATGGCAACAACATATTATACTAATAGTTAATGTATTAATAGTTAACCACTAGAATAGACGAGATATGTACACTATTTCATCCAACATATCACAACATCCGGTGAGTCTCTTCCAGCAAAAAATGTAACAAATTTGATCAAGGTTACTTCCACTAAACAACTATTGTCATAAATATACTCACAAAACATATACCAGATGGAAATTACTCGCCTTACAACTACACTAATACTAATAAATTCCTTCAACATTTTGTCATTATATCCCAGTACGTTATTGATTGTGCCATTTATAAATTACTTTCTGATTGTCCGTGAGAAATATCTTATGCTAAAGTAAGAGCCTACTCGGGCAATATACACAGCATTTAAGATGAACACGCTCCATATTTCATGAATAGTTTACTATACGGAAATCAGCGACTGAATACAGTCTATTATGTCTGTGTTACATGTGCATTTAATATTCTTTCAACTGATGAAAGGGAATATTCTCGTACTGAGATGACCGCAAGAAAACTTACAAGATGGACAATAAAAATGTTTATTACATAGATACTTTACATGCTACATTAATAATGTAACCTAATAGGATAACAATAAATTGCTTAAAGCTTTGCAATTTACAGTAGAGTGCATACGTTGTCGATAAAGACCCGGAATAAGCCCATGTAGATAGACTATGTCGTTGTTTAAAATTTATTACAATGTAATGTATTTCATTAGGCATAACTGAAGTGTAATTGGCCAAATTTTTCTTTATGGTTTGCCCTACAATTATGTCCTAACCCATCATTTCATATTTTTTTACTGAAACCGGCCGTACTGAAGACAAGTAGTTTATTGTACATATTCTATTTATTTATGATATCGGTTCCAGAATTCTGTAACCCTGTACCATCTTGTACAGGTCTAGTTGATTGGTAGAATATTGGTACCACGTCAGTTTCACGCTGTTATGTTTCGCCAGTCTATAGAGTTCTCGGTATTTCCGCACTAGCCTAGAGTCTACATTAGGGTTCTTAGAAGTCTTTGTAACCGTTTAACTATCTACGCATATATTGATCTGTTTAAGTTCAAAAGCTCTCATGTTAGCTGCTCCTGCGCAATGTAAGCTTGATAAATATCTGTCTAAAATACGGAGGTATATTCTCCTAGTGGAATTAATGTTTTCCCACCACTCTGTATTTACCTAAACCCAATTCTTCTGTGGTTTTAAACACGGTGTTGTACCAAGTATAACTCTACAGCCTGATTGTGTATCTTCTCTACCCTGTAATTCCTTATTTGTGGATTTACCACCATAATATAAATCCAGTATAATATGTCTGGCTTTAAAACTCACATTTTTCCATGAGTGCATGTGGCTACCATTAGGATGGTCACCGTTATCTTGGTTATTCGTTATATTTTTTGATTTCAACTAAGACTCCGAGTCTAATATTACCCCAATGAATTTTACTTCACCCAACTCACCAGATAGGTTTCGAGGATCGAATGGCCTTATATTCCTTCTGAAAAATTTCATGATTTTGGGGTCTGGGGGCTTACATTAAACCCTAAATTGGTCCATTTTGTAACTACAGCCAGAACCTGTTGCATTTTATTTCTGACTTCCATTGAATTTGCCGAGGGTTAAGATAATAGATCATCCCCATAGAAAAGTACATGCTGTCTGTCGTTGCTGAGTCTAATTATTAACCCATCTGTGGCCAGAATTCACAAGAGAATAAATAAAACTTCCGCTTGTGGACATCTTCTGGCTACCTGTGGTGACACTAAGTCTTCCAGCAACTTTGTTTGTTTCGTCTATTCCTTTCAACAAAATCCCGCCTATACCAGATAGCCAAGAACAATTTCACTCAAGAAATATCCAAAGAAAAAATAAAATTAGTATATACAAAACACTGCTGAGGCTGGTTCTGACATACGGGGTGGAAACATGGATTCTACCGCAAAAGGATGAAAGGCTTCTGGGAATATTCAAGCGTAAGATATTCCGCAAAATATTTGGAGTTATAAACGATGACTTAATTTTGAATTGTTCCATCTCTATAATAAACCAAATGTAACGTTCACTAAAACACAGCGACTTCGATGGGCCGGGCATATAATACGAATGTCTGACAACATGATTGCTAAAAAGCTAACGACAGGAACACCTATAGGACGAAGAAGCAGAAAGCAGAGGCTGATCGAGAATTAGACGGTTAGATGGAGTTGGGACCGACTTAGGTAATCAGAAGATGGCATTGCCAGAAACTGAACAGAATGACGATTAACCTTGGAGCAGGCCAGGATCAACAGAAAATTGTCGAGCCAAAAATGATGATGATGATGACTCCACGCTCTAAACAAGATAATGCAATCCGTTTCCGTTTCCGTAGAGAATCCTGCTCTAGATTCGTATTGTCCCTGATGTTTCATACTTTCAACCCATACACAATCATTAAGTACCAATCGAGCAATTTTTCTAGAGCCTTTAGTACAAATGATATCAGACTTATTCATCTTAAGGAATTATGTTCTCTCTGTCCAATTTTTACTGGTTTCAATAAAAAAGGTACCCTTATGAACTTCCATAGTTTTTATTGTACCCCAGTCCTAAGCTAGCCTGTAGAATCATACATAATTTTCTCTAGAGAAGCTGGTTTTCCTTTTGAAGAAGTATTGGATATATCCTCTTTAGACTTATATGTCTCAAATGAGTTTATTACACATTTGGTTTTGTCCTGATCTAGCACTCTTCTGACATACGCGAGTGTAATCAATAAATCAATCAATATAATAAATGTGTACCACGTCGTCCAACGAGAAAGATTAGGTGCGTCACGAACATTATACCTTACTGGGCTTAACCTGTTAAAGAAGATTTTGAGAATTGGAAGACTATTTTTCACCAGCCAACTGCTAGGACCAGCAATCAACCAGTTGGCTGGTATCTTCGGTAAAACTCAGACGTCATTTCCGTTTCTAGTAGGAGTCAGTATGTTCCCTTTAATTCAAATCTATTAACATCGACTTCATGTCATTTCAATTTTAATTTTAAATATATTCAAAATTAAACGCCTTTTTGAGTGGCTAGTTTTAATTGCCAACTGTCTTTGTTTTATGTTCTATAACATATTCAATTTTCACTGATGAAGGTCTGATAAGACCGAAAACGTTCTGATGAAACGGTAATTCATTTAGAAAATTTCATTTTGCACCAGAAGTTTTTTACTTTACTATAAGTTTATTTGTTTCTCTATTATTGTGCGTTCAACAGAAATAAAATAATACGAATGTCTAAAAAAATAAGAAATTTATTCTTCCAGGTAAGTGACTCGGAAGATCAGGTTGTTAAAAATACAGAGCAAATTTAAAGAAAATAAGAGAACCTAAAACAGATTATGATTACATTAATATGTATAAAATGATAAGATAATAAGAATATGTAATATACTTTTATTTCATGAATATTTACTTAGGTCAACGCTTTTAAACAAAATTTGTAATCAAATAATATAAAATTACATTATTTCCTGAAATATAATATTAATTTCAACCTCACTTACTTTGCAAAATAGAAGCTTATCTTAGATGCTGAGTACAACAATACTATCGTTAGTAGAAATTTTATGCACTAGAATAGTGGGTAGATATTAAAAGTCATTATACAGGATGTACCACACTCGGTGCCGGTCACTACTTATTAACTTTTTTTTGTACAAAAACTTACTTTTTAAATGATATCAAAATTTCAAGGAGTCCTCATTTTTCAATTAAAGATCATCTTGAAATAAAAGAGTTGCCAAAATTATTTTTCCAGTAGTGAAAAGTGCAATGGTTCACAAAAATGTAAACGAAATTACATAATTTGGGTTTGGAAACGAGACTGGCTACTTGTAACGTCGGTACTCTTATTACTCTTTATTTTTTTTGCTCTGCTTTTTATAAGAATGTAAGGTATAGCTTCATGCTGTGATTTGAGATCATCTATATTAGATGATCAAAAAATAATAGCAACAAAAATATGGTGAAATTGTTATTAGGTTGGCCGTGAAAATACCCAATCAACACGAATTTTTCGAAAAAAAAACAAATACATAATAATCTAAATTGATCCTGAATTTGTTAATATTGGATGAGATATCAAAATACCTAATAGTTAGGGTATTGGTGTGTAAAATATTAAAAAAATATATACAATATTCTACCTAGTTGACTAAGACTTTTTGTACTAACTTGTTTAAATTTTAATACCTATTAGAGCCAATGAACCTCTAAAAATAATACCAATAAGCTAAATTTTACTGAGAATGTCAATTTTGGGTCTCCAAATAAGATGTAAAAAAGTTTACCACTTTTGACCCCCGGTTTTCCCATAAAACCGCCCCCCGGAGTGAGGGAAACACGGAAAAAATCGATTTAACAAAAATCTGTACGCTGTAGAAAAAAATGTTTTAAATAAAAAATGTAGCTGAGATAATTTTGAACAAAAATGTTTATTTGCACTTTTTCTGTAGAATGCACCATTCTCTTAGAAATAACGCTTGAAGCGACCGGTGATTTTCAATGTCAGATATGCGTCCGAAATCAATGTTATATCAACTCGCCTGTAAAAATTCGATATCTTTTGATCAGAGTGCTCTATCGACACAAATCAAAATGCGTTTTAAAGGTAAAGATAGCAATAGATAGCAATAGATAGCAATTTTTCAATTTTGGCGCAAATGATTTCAATTTCTATAAGGGGTTAAATAAATAAACGTTTAGCGATTGTTACAATTTTTTACCATTCTCATGAGATCAATAATATGACCAGTCACTATAATTTTCAAAACATGTAGCCTGAAATTTCGGTTTTAAGTTTTGGCAACAAATGTAAGTCATTTGAAATGTGCCTAAAAACGCATTGCTTGTAAAACCTATTTACCAATTAAACTAACTAGATATAAAATTAAAACCAAACTGTTTCAAACAATAATCTTTTCTATTTTCTCGTTACATTGTGCGGGAGAAACACTTAAGATTTGCTCTGAAAATATCTTAAAGTGGCACATAAACAACTTTATATTCTACTTTCCTTGTAGCTTAAGTGCCATGTATTTTATCCACGCTAAAGGACAGAGACAACCTTATGGCCGGTTGCAAGCCTGTGTATACATATTTGCGAGATAACTATGTATGCTGTTACGGATTTCTAACTAATTGTTATGGATAGTTATGTGTTCAAGTTCAGCGGCGCGTCAGTTTATAAAAAAAAATTATTTTTTTTAACAAAGTGTTATTTATTTAAAATTAAATGGTCAATGTCGATTCTTCTTATGTTATAGTTGCATGTTGGGTAGTCGCTTAAATAAACTTATATCTTAGATACCTTATAACTTAAATCAGTTATACAGCCTGGAACAGCGAAATGGAATACTTAATTCAATAATGAATAAATGGGAGCATGTTCAAAAGAAACGCTCGGACACCTCGATTATTTTTACTAGAATAAAATCTGTTATAGTAAATTAAATTAAATTAAATCTGTTAATTATAGTAAATTAAATTAACTTCAGTGAAATAGTGCAGC
Organism: Diabrotica undecimpunctata; assembly: GCF_040954645.1. Classification (NCBI taxonomy): domain Eukaryota; kingdom Metazoa; phylum Arthropoda; class Insecta; order Coleoptera; family Chrysomelidae; genus Diabrotica; species Diabrotica undecimpunctata. The sequence continues at coordinate 141,794,391 of NC_092807.1, forward strand.
AGTCATCAGGAATTACTGTAAGTTACCATAATCTTAGTATCTCCACTTATCTGGGAGAATAATATGGTATTCTATCATATTTTTTTTCAATCATCTGGGCGAATCTAAGTTCATCCATGTCTTCACCTGTAGTTGAGAGTAACTACTGATTTTTACATTCAATATTTTCTTACGAACTTTGCACCAGCTACTAAGAAATTTCAATAAACATAATTACGAACATTTTGTTCTCCATCATTGAATAACAGTGCGAGATAGATAATCAACTTAACCAAGTGCGGTTTGGTTAAATTTTTATTTCGGTAACCTTTTTGTATTCTCGTAAATTTATGTTTGATTAATTTTTGTTATTTGCTATAATTGTTATGCATTTTTAACCCAGTGTCTCGAGATATGCCATTAAACAGCAAAGAGAGGCCTTTAATCAACCTTGGTTGAATTTTTTCTTACTCACTATCAGGCTCTCTTCGCTGATAATTGAACCTGTGCATTATTATATTGTTGTATTTGTAAAGGTACTTATTATTCATATTACTGCTTATTTTTATATGTACACCACCATTTCATAGTTGATGGTGTATTTTTATTACTTGTATGTACATTCAGCTACCGACATCATTGTGTTGTTGAATATATTGTTTTTGTTTTATGTATGTATTTTATTTGTCGGCTCCTAACAAAGTATCCTGATATAACCATAACTCTGAATATTTGCTTTTTACCTTTAAATATTACTATACTATACTATACCTTTGACCAGTAAAAAGATCAGGCCGATTAAGTTTCGTAGGTAAGTAGATATACGGAGTCCACCTAATATATTTATTATTTGTTTATGTAGAGTGTTGACCAAATTTATTGAATAGTTAACTGTTGAGATCTTTCCTTATATTTGGTCTCCGAACCAAAATATCTTTCTTTATTTCTTTTCTTTTCTAAGGTTTCTTAATTTTGTCCTTAAACCCCAAAAAATTAAGTGGCCTATCTTATCTTATCTTTGATAATTTTACCCATCTATCTTTTTGTTTATTTCTGCATCTTTTCCAATATCTCTTATTCTATCTTTACTTATTTCGTCCGTTGGGCCCATTCCCGGTTCCAAAAGCTAGTTTCGAACCCACGACTCGCTTTCCACCAACCATCTGGCTGCCGTCCGCAGTGTCTCCATTGGTGACCTTTCTAGCACCATCCAAAAAAGGTTTCCGAGGTTACAACACAAAGCAAGCAAAAACTATTTTAGCGTTTATTTGTACTGATATTAAATACAAGAAACTATTTTTAATGTCAAACGTGGAACAGTAGCGCACCTAGAATTTGCCTCTGGGGGGGGGGGTTTTTGGTTGGTCACCAAAATTTTTTTTATGGTGTTACCTCCATTTTTAGTCCCTAAAATGTGTAAGTAACCGTGTCGGAATAGGGTCTTGGGGGGGGTTTTAACCCCCAAAACCCCCCCCTCGGTGTGCCACTGACGTGACGGTAACTAGAAAGATAGGAAATGAGGTGGAAATAATATTAACTGTCAAAAGACGAAAACTTAAGTACTTAGGACACGTGATGAGAGGGCAAAAAAAACGCATTATTACAACTTATTATTCAAGGCAAAATCCGAGGAAAGCGAAATGTGGGAAGACGAAGAATATCCTGGCTTAAGAACTTAAGGCAATGGTTTGAATGCAGTAGCGCAGAACTTTTTAGAGCGGCAGTCAACAGAGTCCGCATAGCCATGATGATTTCCAACCTTCGATAGAAGATGGAACTTAAAGAAGAAGAATTTTTAATATTTTTTTTGTTTACTTTAATCTAAACATTAGCAAATTGTTGTCTGTCTACATGACAGTAGTTTTGGTTTCACAGTCTTTTGAATTAAGTCGTTAACTGCATATCAGGACAATGGTTTATTTAATAAAAATACACAAAATAACATTTCTACAGATTATTGGTTATATAGATAACGCATACACACAAAAGGTACGTTGCTCACTTATTTCATGAAACATTTCCAAAGCGGCCTATATTCCAAGGGTTCATTATTTAGCATTTCTCCAAAATAATGTAATAACAACTAACTTTGACAAACATATCCTCATCCAGCTCACCCTCAAGTTCCAGCGAACATTTTCAGTCTTAGCAAGATCGAGTACGACCTCATTAGTAAATCAATATTCGGCGGTGCCTCAATCGAATATTTCCAGAACGATGGATAAGATAGCACGATCGCCTGATCGGACGCCACTAGACTTCAACTTATACCTATATAAATATATATATATATATATATATATATATATATATATATATATATATATATATATATATATATATATATATATATATATTGCTTGCGATTAGATCGGTCACGTCTAACATGTTAAGGAAAGTTAGATGACAATTCCAAGACGTTCGCGTTGAGCATTTTTAACATCTCCTACATTCACATTATTTTGTGTTCATTGACCGGGCTATTAGGTGTAGGTATTACCAGAGTTAATACGTATGAAATATTAAGACTTATTAATTCGAAATGTCAAAATAAACTTAAAATGTAATTCTCATTACAATCAATTGTGGTTTTATACCATATAAAATAATATTTAACGCAAACATGTCATAACAGAACAGTTTCAAAAGCTCTTTAAGGATTTCCTGACTGAGAAACCTTCTAGAGTGGTATAACTGCAGCTCAGTACACTTTTTTAAAGCAGCTGCCAATAAGATGCGGATAGCTATAAGTATAATCCGATAGGGGAAGGAATCACGAGGCCTATGTTTAACAATGGTCATAAATGACCATAAAAATGTTTAAATTAGTGAAGAAACATAAAGTTATTAAATTGAGTAATTAAGAAATTTATAAATTAGTTACTACTTTAATCGGAATAAGCCACAATAAGTTTAAAATAATTTTATTGACGTTTCAATTTCCACTTCGGAAATCGTTCTCAAAATAGAAACAATAAATTAAACAGATTTTGTTTTCCGTTACTTGGTGAAAAATTCTTCAAATAATTTAATTTTATCTGACCCGTTTATAATGACAATTCAGACATATATTAAACATTTTAAATTAGACCACTTTAAAATGATATTGCCAATATTGCTGAGTTGCGTTCCTGGGACTACTTTATTGTAAGATAGTTCATTCGATTACATGAAATCTTGAGAGAGAAAACTTAAGAATATCCGTCAGAAAAAATCGTAGCATGTGATTCGTCTTTAAAGACAACTACATGCCATGATGACAGTAAAATTCTCTTGTTAGTGATGCCATAGTAAATCATGAGGAAAAAACAAGGAAAAAAACCTCATAATACTATTCCGACATGGTAAGTATTTGGTCTTACATTTAGTGTACTCTCAATAAACACCAAATTCTGATTTTGTATATATGTTATTTAAAAAACATAAAAGATGTATCCTCGGTATGTTACTGACTTACTAGTAGTGGTATTTTCCTTTTATAAACTTCCTCTTTTAATATAGGTAACCAGAGCCTACTGCGTTCTGTCGAGGAATTTGCGACACAATTGGTCTGATTTAGCATAATTAGAGCCGATTCTTTGATTTATCTCTTTTTACCATCTGTTTTTTTTACGACTATACTTAAATCGTTCCGTTGAACACTATGTTCATTGTCTCATGCGTATTTACATATTTGAGATCTATCAAATTCTCTCTTTTTAATATAAGATTGATGTTCACTTATTCTAATATTTAATGGCCTTGATGTTTTATCTAAATAAAATTGACGCATTCATAAGCTATTTTATAAATACAATTCTTTGTTCCTTCTTCTTTATTGTTAGGTTTAGATTTAGATAAAATAGATCTCAATGTGTTTCTTCTTCTTCTTCTTAACATGCCATACACCAAAGTGCGTAGGCGACTATCTCATTACTAGAATTCTGTTCTTGGCGGCGTGACACAGCTCGCCTGTATTGTGTATTCCTGTCCATTCTTTAATATTTCTTAACCAGGATAAGTGTTTGCGGCCGGCTCCTCTCCTACCTTCGATCTTCCCTTGTAGGATTAACTGTGGTATTTCATATTTTGCTCCTCTCAATATATGCCCAAGGTAACCAATCTTGCGTTTTTTAATTAATTTAAAGAGTTCTCTTTCCACGCCGGCTCTCTTAAGGACGTCATCGTTTCGAACTCTATCCACCCAAGGTATGCGCATCATTCTTCTTAATGACCACATTTCAAATGTGGTTGTTGTTTTGAAATTTGGAATTTTTTTTATCTTTTTAAGTTTTTGTGATAAAACTTGTTGATATGTATGTGGTATTGGTTCCAGAGTTTTAACCTTGTTTAAGCTTCACGCTTCTTCAATGAAGGGGTACTCCTTTTTTTTGTGGAGTAGTGGTGGTGTAACAAACGTGATGAATGATGTTTTAGACCAGGGAGTCTTAAGTATTCGTTTAGCTCGGTTGTTCGATCCTAGAATGGTTCTAAGGACATACCTCCTGCTGAGGGATAGGATTCTGTCCTTAATTGGTGTTTGCCAGTGTATGTATGTGTGCTGATGGATATAGCCTGCTCCGCCTCATGCTGAATCTAAGGATTTTTCTTTCGGTTTCCATAATGGCATTGATTTCGTAGGTCTTAAGAGATGCGTAGATGCATGCCTTGTAGTCGATGATAGGTCTAATGAATGTTTTGTAGGTGTGCAATAATGTTTTGGATGACGTCTTGCCCAGTTTACCGGCTAACACTGCTAGGAGTTTAGACCTCCTTCTCACCCTATCTAGGGTATCTTGAATGTCGGTTTTCCAGTTGCGAGTCCTGGTAAAATGAACTCCCAAATAGAAAACCGAGTTTCTGAGAATAAGGTCCTCTCCTAACAGGGTTATTCGGCCCTGGACATCGCGACAATTTGAAGTTTTAAATAAAATTAATTGTATTTTGAAGGGATTTATGGTCACTCTCCATTTATTGCACCAACTAATAACTCTATCTAGATGGTTTTGTGCTCTTTCGAATACAGACAATTGTCTACGCTCTCTGTGTGATCCTGACGTGAGGAGAGCAGTGTCTACAGCGTAAAGTAGAAGGGACTCCGATCTATGCTGTGGGCGGGGGATGTCACTGTTGTAGACTGTGTATAATATTGATGCAAGTATTGACGCCTGGGGTACTCCAGCTAGTAACGTGAAGGGTGTGGATAAGTAGTCGTCTACTTTGATCCTGAACGTCCGATGAGAGAGATAGGAATTGGTTAGTTTAACAAAAGGTGTGGGCAATCCAGCAAGGTGGAGTTTTTCAACCAGGCCTGTGTGCCAGACCTGATCAAATGCCTTCTGGACGTCTAGGAATATGCCTATGATGTGGTTCCTTTCGTTAAGTGATTGTAAAATGAATGTTGTTGCTTCAACCAATGCATTTTGAGTGGAGTGTTCAGCCCTGAATCCGAATTGGTAGTCTGGAATGGCAAGGTGAGCGTCTAGGAATTCTAGAAGTGCTCAGTAAAGAAATAGGTCTGTACGATTGGTGGTCTGTAGTCTGTGGGGTTGGTGAGGGTTTTCCCTTGTATGTGGTATTGTTATTTCCCTTGTATTATTCCTTGAATATGCTATAGAATCTATAGTGTATAGAAAACTAACACACACCAACAGATATCTAAATTACAAATCAAATCACAATATCAATATTAAAAGGGGAGTCATTAAATCTAATTCGTTCTAACGAAAAAATTCGTTCTTAGAGGAGAAACATTTGTTAACATCTGTTTTACTAAAAACAGATTATCCTTTATTGTTCATAAATACGGAATTTTCAACAATTGACTGAATGGAACAGAACAGAACGAGATATTACAGCATACATAAGGAATCATACGAGGAAAATAACAATACCATACATAAAAGCATTATCAGAAAAACTTAAAAGATGGGAAATAAAAAACATTTCAACAACATTCAAAACAACAAACACATTGAGATCTATTTTATCTAAAACTAAACCTAATAATGAACAAGAAAGAACAAATAATTGTATTTATAAAATACCTTGCGAATTCGATCAGTTTTATTTAGGTGAAACATCAAGGTCATTAAATGTTAGAATAAGTGAACATCAATTTTATATTAAAAATAGAGAATTTGATAGATCTCAAATATGTAAACACGCATGGGACAATGAACATAGTGTTCAACGGAACGATTCAAGTATAGTCCTAAAAGAAACAGATCAGATGGTAAAAAGAGCAAAATCAAAGAAACGGCTCTAATTATGCGAAATGAGACCAATTGTGTCGCAAATTCCTCGGCAGAATGCAGTAGGATCTGGTTACCTATATTAAAAGAGGAAGTTAATAAAAGCATAATACCTCTATTAGTAAGTCAGTAACATATCAAGAATACATAATGTATGTTTTTTAAATAAAATACATATAAAATCAGAATTTGGTGTTTATTGAGAGTACACTATTAAATGTAAGACCAAATACTCACCATGTCGTGATAGTATTATGATTTTATTATATTTTTTCCTGGTTGTTTGCTCATGATTTATTATGGAATTACTAACAGGAGAATTTTACTGTCATTATGGCATGTGGTTGTCTTTTTAAAGACGAATTACATGCTATGATTATTTCTGACGGATATTCTCAAGTTAAAGTTGATTTCATGTAATCGAATGAACTATCTTACAATAAAGTCGTCACAGAAACGCAACTCAGCAATATTGGCAATATAATTTTAACGTCATCTACTTTAAAATGTAAATTATATGTCTGAATTGTAAATATAAATACGGCAGATAAAATTAAATTATTAGAAGAATTTTTCACCAAGTAACCAAAAAACAAAATTTGTTTAATTTATTAATGTTTGTGTTTTAAAAATGATTGTGGAAATTGAAACGTCACTAAATTTATTTTAAACTTCAATTGTGGCTTATTGCCATTAAAATAGTAATTACTTTAATATTTAAAAAGAAAATAGCTTCAGAACAATATTAATTACTTATTTCACGTTAAGTCTCTATTGCTTAATACTAAAAACTTTAATTAGAACAAAGCACAAAGTATAACAGGCATATGCGTAGATAATATAATTTAATATAGTGACATGCTTTATTAAAATTGCTTTATTGGCTGAAATTTAAAACGTTGCAAGTAGAACTTTGCTGTAAAAATTTTTAAAGCATGCATTGTTAGTAATTAGTATAGCAAAGCTTATTAGCCATTGTAAGTAGTTTTACTTGGAAATATTGCCCATTACTATTAATTTCAAACTTACGGTTTTTTAGTACAATAATGAGAGCATTTCTAGAACTGGTAGGTTTGCTTCTAGTAGAAAAAATTCTTATCGTACCCTTATATTTAGGTGTCGTTCTCGTCCTGGACGTTGTTCTTGAAGTAGTCTTCGAAGTGGTTCTCCAAGTTGGTCTAGAGGTGGCCTTGGATGTAGCTCTCGATCTCGATCTCGTTGTTGATTTTGTTTTTGGAGTGGTTTTTGATGGAAATCTGGAAGTAATTCTTGAACTGGTTCGCCAGGGAAATCTTGGAGTAGTTTTTAAAGATGTTCGTGCCGTGGTTTTAGAAGTACGAGGTATCGTAGGTTTTGTATGCGGTGCTCGAGTTGTCATTTTTGGTGTATGCGTTGTTTTATAAGGAAGATTGGTAGGATATATGAATGGGCATCTTCTTCCGCACGTAGATGTAGGGCAAGGCAAACAGTATGAGTTGCATCTGGTTGGTACATAATATTGTGGCTGTGGTATGACATATCGTGGTGGAATTATTTTTGGATTTAGTTGATAAAAATTACCATCATTACTTGGTTGGTAATTAAACACATGTCGGTAATGAGGTTGCTGCTGGTAATATTGAGCATACCGCTTGCATCTAGCAATTCTTTTTAAGAGTTTCTTTGAGTTTCTGTTTTCTTCTAAATCTTCAGAGTTTTCCGGTAAACTTAAATTCTTGTAATATATGGGTTCAAAAATAGTAAATAATTCATTAGGACTAACACTGACACTTTTGATTGTTTCGTAACCATGGTGATTAAAAAATAATGAAAACAACACTATCGCGAACAGTTCTTCCTTCATTATAATCTTATTAACGGGTTTTTAACATATTTCATAGTTAAAAACATTTGTTCTGTAAAAACCAGTAGGTCAATTGCAATTTTTTAAAATTATATTAAACTTATATTAAAGTGTAACTTTAAATTATTTTACTTTAACTGAGATCTACTAATTTTATGTGTTACGATTTAATACTCATATAACTGTATACTTTTTTATATGTACATAATCTTTATAGTATAATATAATATAATTAAAAACAACTGAATTTATTAAATTATGATACACATTGGAAAGATCTTTGATATTAGTATTATTATTGATAGTATTTTGATTTTTTTATGTGAATCATCTCTAATAGGCATCTTTTGTTGTAGTTTTGTTTTTTTTCCAAAATCTATACATTTTCAAAATCAAAAGAATGGCTATTTTTAGAAGGTGTAAAATTCTGCCGCAGCTCAACATTTTTCCAACATGAAAATGAATACTATTCTCAGATTTCTGGAGTAGCCATGAGTTTGCCCATCTCAGCACCAATAACAAATTTAGTAATGGAAATATTAGAGACAACTGTCATCTCTAAATTAAATTTCAAATATACATTTCTATAAATGATTGCGACGTACTCGTATGTCTAGTCGACTTCGAAAAAGCTTTCGACAAAGTACAACACCGAAGAATGGCAAAAATACTACAGAGCACAGAATTAGATAACGAAGACGTGAGAATCATTGCCAATCTTTACCGATATCAGAAAGCCATAATACAAATAGACCAACAAAAATCGAAAGAAGTACCTATAAATCATGGAGTAAGACAAGAATGTGTGCTTTCCCCTTTACTTTTTAATATGTATTCAGAAGAATTGTACAAAGTACAATGGGATAGAAGAACGGAAATAAAACGGCGTATTAAGATAGCTTGAAGTGCTTTTAATAAGATGAAAGCAATATTATGCAATGGAAAACTCAACATAGAAATTAGAACTAGAGTATTGAGATGTTACGTGTTCTCTGTCCTGTTGTATGGAGTTGAGGCCTGAACAATTACAGAGGCGACAGAGAAAAAACTCAATAACTTTGAAATGTGGTGTTATCGAAGAATGTGGAAAATATCTTGGACACAACACATAACAAAGCAGAAACGCTACGAAGAATGAAAAAAGATAAAGAAATACTCAAAACTATAAAGAAAAGAAAAATGAGCTACTCTGGTCACATACTAAGAAACAAGGAATACGAATTGATGCGGCTGGTCATACAAGGGAAGGTGGAAGGCAAAAGAGGACAGGGGAGAAGACGCACGTCCTGGCTGAAGAATCTGAGACAATGGAGTGAGAAAACGTCAATAGAACGTTAAGAAGATAAACGATATGTCGAATACATAATATATTCCACAAAAATTGACAATAACTTTCATAATAACATTCCATTTACTTATCAACTAGAAGAAAACAAAATTACTTTTTTTGATTTAAGTCTAGAATATAACAACAATAACTGGTGATAACAACTAACTGGTTTACAAAAGATGTTTAGTCCAGAAGATATCTAAATTTTTATACCAACGCATCTATAATGCATAAAAGAAGTGTTGTGTTCAGTTTTACTGACAGAGCTATTAAGCTGTCTACAATATCATTCCGAAAATCTAAAAAAGTTAAAGATATCTTTCGAAAAAATAATTACTATATTAGTATAATTACTATACTATACTATAATAATTAATATATTAATAATATAATTATTATAAAGTCACTGTACACTAAGGCGAAATGCAGCATGACACATACTGGAATCAACAGCGACGCATTTGACATACTTACTGGAGCCAGACAGGGATGCGTGCTTTCTACGTTTCTTTTTAATATAGCAGTAGACTATGTTCTCTCCAAACTAGACTCCGACACAAGAGGGATACAATGACGTTAACCACACGCCATAGCGATCTGGAATATGCCGACGATATCTGCCTGTTGGGTCAAAGGTTCCAAGATGTGGCTGATCAATTGGAAACACTTTCCACTTAAGTCAATAAAGTTGGTTTAAAAATCAATATTAGTAAAACCAAATCCGTGAGAGTAAATGCAAGAAACAACACGCTATTTACTATCAACAACATGCAGATTGAAAATGTGGAAAACTTTACTTATCTTGGAAGTGTCATAACAGAAAGCGGAGGTACAGAGGACGATATTCATATGAGGATACGAGAAGCTCAACGAGCTTTTAGCATGCCAACCCTGTTTGGAGACCTGGTAAGTATACTACAAGAACAAAGATCCGCATATTTCAGTCAAATGCCATGTCTGTTCTACTCTACGGATGTGAAACATGGAAAGTGACAAAAACCCTTACAGATAAACTGCAGGTCTTTATTAATAAATTTCTACGACGAATTGTTCGTATTTTCTGGCCTAACATCAGAAAAGAAGATCTACCACACCTGACCGAACAAAAAAGGATAGAACATCAAATAAAGTCCAGAAAGTGGAGTTGGATTGGTCACACACTCAAAAAAAAATAATTCCATTAAAGAAAACAATTTTAATAATTGCAAACATTTTTGGTCTTAAATTTTCGATAGAAAAGCGATTTATACTCTTTGTCTATTTTATTTGAAATATCTAAAACTATGTCATATCCGTTTGATGGCATATTTTTTCTTATCTGCATTTATATCTATATTAAATGTAATAATGGTATCATCGTTACAATTATGCGGTTTCGGAGAAATAAAATACAATGCAAATACATTGATATTATTAAAATTTCTAGCTGTATGTATAAATATTTATCATTTTTAAAACCCAGTTATTTACAAAAGTAAGTGAGAGAACAATTAGGTAAAGAAACAGCGCCAGCGCTAAAGTTAGATAGTCAAACAAGATAGAACAAACAGTATGTATAAAAAAATTTAACATTTATCTTAGATACTCTTTCCCAGCAAAAATCTGCAATTGCATTATAATTATTGGAAGCATTAAAATCTCGAATTTTACTGCGACAAGCTGAATTATCACAAATACTAAAAGAAGTATTTAAACGCATATCAAAATTTACAATCATTAAAAAAATTGTAAGCTTAACTAAACGGCTCACACATGAAAATCTAGAAGAGACAGAAGATATGGAAGTTGTGCAAGAAACATCCCTTCCAATATCTTTCCAAATCAGTAATAAAACAGTATTAGAATCTGACAAGGTAAACGTAAACGCATTAAAGAAAAAACTAGAGACAGCGATACATGAAACATTAAATACTTCACCCGTGCCTGCGTTTTAAAAAAAATTCAGGTCTGGAACAAAAAATAAAAGATGAAACTACTTTTTTTGAAAATACAGCAACAAAGGGAACGTATTTACAAAATGTGTATGATTTCTTAATGACAATAGTGCCGACAAGTGTAGAATCAGAAAGAGATTTTTCGGCGGCTGGTTATATTTGTGCGAAAATGCGGTCCTCGTTTGATGATGAAACGATTAATTGTTTATATTTTTTAAAAGCATACTTTTATAAAAAAAATGTTATTAATATTATTTTATAACGAGACTAATATATGTAAAATGTAACATAGAATTTAATATGTTTGTTTTACGTGCACGTTTTTATGTATCTATCTACTCCTACTCTATCTGTAATAACATAAATAATATCTACTCATTTCAGAACAATATTTATTGGATTTCATACATTATTTTTGTTAATAAGTCAAAGAGAAAAATATAACTAGTAATTTTTTTATTAATAATACCGGTTTTAATACCGGTGCGGATCCCGATATTTCAAATTTTAAATATGAAATACCGGTATTCAGATTTTAGTTCGGTATTGTAAGCCCTAATTACAAGAATAAAATGCCAAAACAAAAAAGTTAAAGAATAATTTTAATTCAAAATTCATGAAATCATATTTATAGAAGCATTGCAGCGAATAAATAAAAATAACCAAGAACATTCTGCAACTGAAAACGAAATAAAATAAATAATGTTAGTATTGTTCTGAAGCTATTTTATTGTAGCATTTTAAAGTAATTACTAGTTTAATGGGAATAAGCCACAATTGAAGGTTAAAATAAGTTTAGTGACGTTTGAATCTCCACTTCTGAAATTGTTCTCTAATATTTTTTGCTCGAGTTAAGATTTAGGTAAGTTCTGACAGTCATGTTTTAAAGGTGATTTTCAGTGACGATAAACTGTAAACGATCAATTACTACGTAATTATTGCGAATGGAAAAAGTTGATCAAGGTTAGTGTGGAATAGCGGCGTCTATCCACTCAACAACTTTTCTGAAAACAATTTCTGGAAAAACCATAACTACATTACTGATCAAATTCAGTTTTATTTAAGTATATATTTAAAAAATTTATCCAAATTAAAAGAATGAAATAAAATACGCTAGTCTAGTTTGAAAAACCCGTAAAACGAACTGATTCAAAACTTTTATTTGCATATCAACGCACACGTTACGCATATTATACTTAAAAATTATCTTAAGTACATACTAGATATCAACCGATAAGGTATTTTTGATGACTTCATTTGTGGGGTGTACTTGTACAAAATAAAAATTCAATGATTGGAAGTTACAACCGGTGGATTATATTTAGAAAACGACTTAAAAATATTTAAAATTTACAATAGAAAAAAACTGAACAGCTAAAATTATCATAGCTCTGTTACAATATTCCCCTGTTGATCCAACACGTTTAAACACAGAGATTGTAAACTTCAAGACCGTTTTTAGATTATTTCTCTAAACTATATTTTGTTTGCTACAAATAAAATATTAACCTATCGATTACAGCATATACGACCAATGGTGACACACATGGATCAGTATCGTGGTTAGAAAAAGAGCAGCACAGCACAGCACAGACTTGAGCTCAGAGCTCTACAGAGGCAGCCGTTAGGGAATGTTACGGGAGCCCCGAACAGCACAAGGAAAGCATTATTAGAGGCTATCAGTTGTCTTCCCAAGCTGGAATTACACATGGAGACACAATAATGTGGTAAATAATGTTATAGGACGACTATTAAAAAATCTATATTTTAGATGAACTCAGATTTATGATGAAAGCATGATACACGAAATGCAAAATGCTGCATAGGTTATTCGTGAATAGGAAATACTAAGTGACGTGTGGTGGGTATATATTGGAAAACAGTTACTAAATTAATTAAGTTCCGTGTAAGAAAGTTGTTGGTGAAGTTTATTGACATGACAACGTTTGGAACAAAGATATCATAACTAAATGTCACAGATATTTAGTGTCTACTCTGACCTACTAAGAGAGTCCACAACGTAAAAAACTTTTGGATAATGTATCTGTGGAAATTACTCTATTTTAAAGTCACAGTTACGAACAAGAAAAACATCTAGCACAAATAAAAAAATATGTATATATTGTTAACATATTATCCATAGTTATTACAAGAAAAAAGATTTCTATATACTCCCCCAACTTACAAAATAAGAGACAGGCAAATACAAGTTGCAGATATATTTGAAAACGAAATAAGAAATTCCATAAAAAGAACAAAAAATAACAGGTCCTGGAGACATACCTACAGAATTGCTAAAACACGCAACTTTGGCCTTGATACAAAAAGAAAAACAAATATTTAACAAATGCAACAATATGAAAATATACCGAAAGAATGGAGAGTTACTTAAGCTCCATACATAAAAAAGGAAACAAAAAAGACCTAAATAATTATAGAGGAATATGCGTCACATCTTCTGGAATAAGAAATATGAAACAAGAAATGTGGACAGATGGGAGTAAAAATTGACGACAAATATATCCATAGCCTTTTGTTGGATTTGATCAAATAATTTTAACAGAAAGCAAAGACGACATAACATATAGCATTACATATGTAATGATTGTGCAGATTGACTCCCAAATAAATTTGTAACGGCGAATGCGTGTATAGAAGTGTAACCTCTACCGGCAGTCCCACTAGACTGCCACACACGTTTTGTTGTGTTTATCAGGAAAAGGTTTGTGTAAAAAATAATTTTCAAAAAATTGTACTGATGGACTTTAAAATCAGTTTTTTTGTCATTTTAAATCGCAATAACTAATCGATGGCGGCATACTATGACTAATAAAGGAAGCTATGATTAACAAAATAAATGTCAGTATTAATATATTGATATATCGACATAGCTGTTAGTATTTGGTATTGCTGATCCAAATAATAACGATGAAATTTCAACATATCAGATGGGAAGATATTTATGTCAATGAGGCTCTCTTTATTTTCCACACACAAACGGCATCACATTGTAGTTAATTTAGCTGTTCACCTGGTGAATCGATAATGACTTTATTTCACGAGAGAAAACGCAATGCAAAAAGCTGAACTATCACCAACGACAACGTTGAAATTTACCTTTTCTTAAGGGGAGACTTGCCACATAAATATATACACACTCAAAAATGTTTTGCATATTATCTGTAACGCCACTGAACCTTTCTCATTTGAAATTTTTTGCGCTGTTTTCTTTTTGTCTACTAAAATAATGTATTTTATTGCTTGTTTTTTGTTTCTTAATCGTCGAAAAGATTCTCAGTATTCATATTGTGTTCATCAGTTTTCGAAAACCGATATTTGTAAAAATTGGTTTGCGTTTTATTCACTTTGTAGTAAACAATATGAATAGACAAGTGATATCTGAGTTCAACAGAGCTAGAATCGTTACTTTGATTGAAGAAGGCCACACATAAGTCGACGTTGCTGTCCGGGTTGGAGTTAATCAGAGTGATGTGTCTCGGATTGTGAAAAAAAATCGAGAGACGAATTCTGTTAGCGATGGTCCAAAAAGCGGAAGATCCAGAATTACTACCAATGTCCAAGAGCGCTTTTTAACGTTAACTGCCCGGAAAAACCCCACTATGACTGCCCCAGCTATTAGAAGAGAGCTCCAGCAAGCTCATAATATTGTAATTTGCGATCAGACTATTAGAAACAGGTTACATTCGGCGAATTTATTTACAAGAAGACCATTGTTTGTACCAAAGCTTACGTTAGAGCAGAAAAGGACTCGACTGGAATGGTGCAATGAACATTTACAATGGCATGACAACAAATGGGGAAACGTGTTATTTTCTGATGAAACCAAAATTAGCCTTTTGTCGGATAATCGCCGAATTAGGATTTGGAGGAACCCAAATCGACAGGATAGACTTAACCAAGCTGTCCAAAGAGTCCCATATCAAGGTGGCTCCATAATGTTTTGGGGCGGCATCATGCTAAATAATAAAACTCCTTTAATTCCTATTGTTGGTAACATGAATGGACAAATTTATATTGATACCATTCTTAGGCCTGTTTTACGCTTGTGGCGAGGAGCTGTTGGTCCAGAATTTATTTTTATGGACGACAATGCGCCTCCCCATCGTATGAGACATGTGGCAGATTTTTTAGAGACAGAAGATATCGTCAGATTACAATGGCCACCTTGCTCACCTGACCTCAATCCCATTGAGCACGGATGGGATATGCTCAAAAGAAAAATTCAGTCTCGGCAGCCACCCCCAAGGACACTACAAGACCTTAGAATAGCAGCGATTGAAGAATGGGGTACCATGGACCAGAACTACATTAATACACTTATAAGAAGCATGGGACATCGCATTCAGTCTTGCATTGATACAAGAGGTGGAAATACGGTATATTAAGTATTGGTTCCTATATCTGTACAAATTTAAAAAAATATATTTATAATACATATTATAAATAATGATAATAAATTGTTAATCCTTTAAATTTTGTTTATTGTTTTTTTCAAAACATACAATTTTATATATATAATAAAGTATTTTGTTAAAAAAAAAATAGATTTTACCAGATAAGGTGGATAATTTTGAAAATATTACATTATGCAAAACATTTTTGAGTGTGTGTATATATTGGTAGGTAGATTTTAAGTTTAGCGATAAGTCAGAAACTGATTATTAAAAAAAAAAAAATAAATAAAATAAAATCGATTAAAATAGAATAAAATAAAACAAAATAAAATAAAATAAATTATGATAAAGTCAAATAAAATAGAATTAAATAGAGTAAAATAGAATTAAATAGAATAATTAATAATAATTAAATAAAATAAAATAAATTAGAATAAAATGGAGTAAAATTAAATAAAATAGAATAAAACAGGATAAAATAGAGTAAAATTAAATAAAACAGAATAAAACAGGATAAAATAGAGTAAAATAGTACAGAATACAATAAAATAAAATTACAGTAAATTAAAATAAGTTAAAATAAAATCGAATAAAATAAAAATAATTATAATAAAATAAAATAAAATACATAGAACTAAATATAAAATGAAATGAAATGAAATAAACTAAAATGAAATAGAACAAAATAAAAGGAAACAAATAGAATAAAATAAAGTAAAATAATTCAAATAAATTAAAATAGAATAAAATAGGATAAATTCAATAAAATAAAATAAAATAGAATAAAATAGAATACACTAAATTAAAATATAATAAAATAAAATATTAAATTTCACGAACAGACCACAGTATGCTAATTTAATTGTTTCAACCGGTAGTCTTGGGTAGTAAAATTAAATTGATTGTAAGTCTAATTTATTTCTTTTACCTCTTTTAAAATGGACTCACACAAGCAACACATTCATGATAGTTTTAGTTCTTCTTAAAATATAATTAATTTTATTTGACATTATTATTCTTATATATTATGATGATTTTGATGTGCTTAAAACGTTGATATGAGTGCAATTTTCAATTGAAGCAGTAAAATTAGGTCAAGTACTATTGGTTTATATTGAAATCAATAATTATTATCATCAAACACTTTCAATAAACATGCAACTTTTCATATATTTTAGGACTAAATAAAATACTGATAACTATGTTTTCCAAGATTGTTAAAAATGTAGTTATCTATATGGTTTTAAAAATATAAAATCATTGATATTATTTATACCTTTGTTATTTTATTTATATATTATGTAATAATACCGGTATTTTTTATGACCTGCAACACGATAAAAATTATGGCAAATTTCTTAAAAGTTGTAATTTTGTTAGTTCCCATTTTTCAGTAGCAATTTTTGAATTTTTGGAAATAACTTCGTGCGATTTATATATTCCTTCGGGAATTAGTGCATATGTTAGTTAATTAGTGAATATGATAATTGTCTATTATAAACTATTTAACGTCAAGATGCAATGTCGCATTGATTAGTGAGATCGAACTTGAAATCAATAATTAAGCTGTATCACGTAGATTCGAACCAATGTCTGTAAAGTTAGCATATCCATTTTATAAGGCCGAATTCAATCGAACACTATAATTTATTGCAAATTTATTATGAAAAGAAAAAATTTATTTCTGTCCCCAAAAGCTACCCCATCATCCCCTAGCTCAATACATACCTTCGAAAAAACCGAGATTTCAACCAAAAAGCGAACCGCAAGAATTTTTTATTTTGTATTTTAGACTTGTTTAGAACCTTTATCCACGTAATTGCATACAAATATTAGTATTCATTCATTCAGGATTGTACAGGGAGGACACTTTTCACACTTAGGGGTTCATCAGAGCGACTTTATTGTAACACACAAGACAAAGATCACGGTTAGATAGGTGGGCAACAAATAGGTACACATACAAAGGAAATATCCATTCAAATAATAAAATTTTTCATTCACACCTTTCATTAAATTTTTTGCAGAAATGCTATAATCAGTTTAAAAATGTTTGTATTCTTTGAAAATCCAAAGAATAGAAGATATAACATTCATTACAACGTGACAGGCTCGGGTGGCAAAATTATTGTTTGTAAAAAAGCTTTCATGGGAATTCACACTGTGAGTCATGAAAAAATTCGAAGAATTTCTAAGCTTCTTGTATAAGGAAAAGCACCACTAGATAAACGTGGAAAAAATATTTCAGGGAATGCTAAGTCTGAAAATTTAATAGAACAGATTAAGAGACATTAGAACAGATTAAAGAGATTAACATTATACAGAGAAAGAGAAGCATTACTTAGACAAAAAATTGAATCTGCGAATGATGTATGACCTATTTTGTGTCAAATTTCCTGATAATAATAATAATTCAGTAAAGTATAAATTTTATTTAAATATTTCCCAGGAATATTTTTCACTATCTTTTGGACTATCTTCAAATAAAAATTATAAAAGTCCATCTTCAAACGAGACAGCGCAACGCGTGGCCGTTGCGGAATTATCTGTACATAAAAGACGTGCAAAGAAGTTCTACAATAAAATGGCAAAAATTGCATAGATATGCAAGACAGATGCCACTGTATGTAGCTTGACGTTTGATTATGTGCAAAATCATTAACTTCCACTTATTCTTGTACAAGATACTTTTTACTTACGTCAACTAATCTACAACGTTTTTGAAATTCACAATATGCAAAAACACAAGGAATGTTTTACACCTACCACGAGGGTCAAGCTAGAAAAGGTCCCAATGAAGTTGCTTCATTTCTTACAGTAAGTACTTTAAAAAATAGATTAAAAAATAGGCATACGGAACAATATGGTCGTCAGATATTTGTAGCTTATCTTTATACGGATTTCCATTGGATCAGACAGATTTACGAAGTTTAGTGAAAAATTATTTATATCATGATGGTCGAATTATAAAGCAATTTAAAAGGAAAAGACTGGCTAAATGCTTTCCTTAAACGAAATCCGTTGTTAACTCAACGTTTTGCAAGCAACATCAAACGATCGAGAGCAGAAATCAGTGAAACCACTATAAGAGACTACTTTAACAAATTGGAGAATGAACTCGTCGATGTCCCAGCTAACATTTGGAACTACGGTGAAAGAAACTTAAGTGACGACCCCGGCAACAAGAAAATTTCAACAAAACGTGAAACTAAATATCCTGAAAGAATGATGAATTTTAGTAAATCGGCAACATCACTAATGTTTTGTGGAAATGTGGCTGGAGTAATGCTACCTCCATACGTCGTATATAAATCCAATAAACTGTCGTCTACTTGGGTAGAAACTGGCCCAAACGGGGCACGGTACAACAGATCGAAAAGCGGATGGTTCTACACAGCTTGTTTCGAAGACTGGTTCACTTCTCTTTTATGGCCAACATTGAAAGACATTCCAGGCATTAAAGTTTTCATTGGTGACAATTTATCGTCCCATATATCATTAAAAGTTTTACAGCTTTTTGAAGCAGAAAAAATTAAATTAGTGTGTCTTCCTGCCAATTCTACGCACCTAACACAGCCATTGGATGTCGCCTACTTTCGACCAATGAAAATAGCTTGGCGAAATATTTTGGTAGAATACACAACACTGAATGTTAACACCATCTTAATCCCAAAAAGCACCTTTCCCAGCCTTGTGAAAAAACTGGTTGATATAATTAGTGTAAATGGCGAAAAAAATTTGAAAAGTGGCTTCAGAAAATGTGGCATTTTTCTCCGAAATGCAGAGAAAGTACAAACCAGAATTCTCAACTATGAAACTGATGCTGCGCAAGTACCTTAGAGAGTACAACGTAAGTAGTAAGTGACGCTGTTTTAAATTTTTTTGCAGAAAAAAGGGGATTACAGTCCACAGATAATGGAGTTGTTAAAAGAAAAAGAAAAATAGAAATAGCAGCAGGAAAAAGTATCTGTGCTGATGATGTTTAAAACTAACACGATGCTAAAGTTGCAAAAAAAGCGTCTAAGAAGAAGATAGTAAAACAAAATGGCACTACAAGAAAATCAAAAACGAAAACTGGAATGGCAGCAAAACGTAACATTGAAAGATCAATCCAATAATCAGATTTGCGAAACAGAGAAAGAAAATCTACAAAATGAGGTCCTCGGAGACGTTAATAACGAAGTTGTACTTGGCAGTAGTCTAGATCAAGAAATCTCTGAACAAGCGACCATTGCTCCAGCTGGTTCTAGTGAATTGCCTAAACATAAGACGGTAAAAGAAACAAAGACGGTAAACGTTTCAATAAAATAGAAGATTTTGGAAACACTGCAGATACTACGTCTAATTTTGCATTTTATGAGAGCTATAGGAATAATGCAGATCTACAAGAGTTTTCCATTCGCGTTGGAGACTTCGTAATTGTAGACGCTCCAGGAAAATTCCATGGATTTGTAAGAGGTAGTAATAACTGTTACGGTTGGGTGCAAGTAATGGTACTGGGTGAAAGAAGTTTATGGCAATGGCCCGAAAAAAGCCACCGTAAAAAAATCCTACCACTTGGATAATATTGATTTAACAGAGCCATTGGAACTTGGAAATAACCGATATTTCTTTCGAGATTAAAAAAAAAGCTTGTAAATCATTTTATCTTTCATTTTTTGATAAGAAATTATGTTTTTTGTAAACTTAGGACCCAATGTAGAGTTTCATGTTAGTTTTAGTTTTTTTTTGTTTGAAATTTAAATAAATATTTTTTATACCAAACATAATGTTTGTTTCTGATTCATCTTGTAGGGTGACTTTAGCCCAAACAATAATAATCATACAGAATAAATGTAAAATGTAGCTTAAGACAGTCACCCGACACTGGCAGGTGACTTTGCACGCCACATATTTATTTTTTTAATAATAAAGTAAGCGCTTCTTTGCGTTTTGTGTAATTTTTCTAAAAAAGTACATTGAAAAACTCAAATACAAATAAATAAAGAAACATACTGTTATATATTCAGAATACTGAAATCTACATTTAAACTTCGAAAATGAGTCAAAGTCACCCAAAATTACGGTACATGTTCATAGTATATTTACAATGTATTTCAATAACAACTATTAATAAAGAAATAATTTGATAATAAATCAATATCAAATTAAAGTTTCTTCTTTTCAATATTAATAAAAAAAAAATAAAGACAAGATTATTATATTTTCTCTGAACATGCTCATAAATCATTGCTTGTATTTTCGTAAAACTTAGACACAACACCTTGAACACTAAAGAAGTAGAAAACGGCGGTCGTTTAAAAATCTTGATTTATCTACGACATTCGTTTTAAGCCGTAATATCTCAATTAACTAATGTACTACAGCGCACTAGCACGTAGAAGTATTTAAATATAGTTTAGAAAGGCGTTCTAGACAGAGTCAAAATTACGGAAGTACATTTCTGTCGCCTAATGTCTCTTAAGTTCAACCAAGGGTTACTGGATTGTTACTGACTTAATGGTGCGAAAACAAAAAAAATCAACAGTAAACTAATGAAGGTTCATGTGGAGCATGAAGTTAGTAATAAGGGTGATCACAAACGGAGTATATATATATATATATATATATATATATATATATATATATATATATATAAATGTGCACTCGTAAGTGAATGGGATATTTTCGGTCAATTTGGAGATAAAAAAGACAAGAGTTGTGCTACTTTATTTATTTAGTGAAGACGTTTCGCCCAATGTTCATTGAGCATCATCAGTTCATCTAAAAGAGTATTATAAGCGATACATCTATATGAAAAACAATTAAGTAAATGATCTTACCTTTAAAAGATCTGTAGCATTAAGATGTTATTATTGTGAAGAAACATAAAAAATTAATCTATTAAATAAATCAGCAAAAAATACAGAAACACAGAACGCCGGAAGATTCCCAATTAAAGTAATTTTATATTAATTTTTTAAATTTAACTTTTGAAAACATTGATTGATTCTAAAATCTATCAAAAAATGTAATTGTCAATTTTGAAATGTTATATTAACAACGGCAAGGCTAGGGATCTTGACTGTTATGATCATATCATGCAAAATAAAGTATTTGAAAGCTCGAATGTCAGAACTGACAATCAGCTGGTGAGATTTAAGGAAAAGTTTTGTAGAGGCCAACATAAATGTTATGATATAATAAAAGAAGTTGAAGAAGAAACCAACAATTTAAAAGTAGAATACGGAAGAATCAATTTTGTAGTATTAGTGCATGGTAAATTTGGCATAAGTTGCTGATATCAGTTCTCTTATTTAATGCATTAGGTTGTTTCAAAATATGACACATCTCCATAAACTGTCTCTTATTGAGACAGTTGATATACTGCAAGGGCACAAGTATGTTTAGAAAGTTTAATGTCACTACGATGTGAAATAAGGAAACTTATTAAATAATCAGGAACTTATTTTCTAAAATTAAAACGCCTCTTTCCTTTTTGGAACAAGTGAATGTAGTCTATCAGATACCCTGTTCTGAATGTGATGCATGTTATATTGGTCAAACTGGCCGTTCCCTTAAAGGACGCCTTACTTCACATCGTAGTGACATTAAACTTTCTAAACATACTTGTGCCCTTGCAGAACATGCAATCAACACCAAACATACTGTGAATTTTGATGATGTTAGAATTCTCTGTAGAGAACGTAACCTTAATAGGAGACAGTTTATGGAGATGTGTCATATTTTGAAACAACCTAATGCATTAAATAAGAGAACTGATATCTGCAACTTAAGCCAAATTTACCATGCACTAATACTACAAAATTGATTCTTCCGTATTCTACTTTTAAATTGTTGGTTTCTTCTTCAACTTCTTTTATTATATCATAACATTTATGTTGGCATCTACAAAACTTTTCCTTAAATCTCACCAGCTGATTGTCAGCTGACATTCGAGCTTTCAAATACTTTATTTTGCATGATATCTATAATATATAATATATATAATTTCTGAAAAAATAAAAAAAAAATGTTAAGACAAAATCAAATTACCGACCGACAAAATCGCAGAACCCTGTACACAGTAATATTAAGTTTGTAAAATATAAACCAGGTATGAGGGATATTAAGTGTTTTTCCGAATTATTAGTGAATCATAATTGTGGGGACATTCACGGAGAAAAGGGCAATACCGGTTGTTCGACCATTTATGCAATTTGTATTTTGTAAATAGAAAATTTGAATAAAATGGTAAAATACCTTTGTATTGTAAGGCGTACCACGAAAAATTAGAAAATGTATAAAGCTATAGGATTAGTGAATTTGTTTAAGCAGATATTTACATATCCTTTTTTCTTAGAAATTGAATACATTTTTAAGACCTTTTATTAAGAAATGTTTGATTGATGGGTTTTTGGTAGCAGTTGGTTTTTTGTAATTATATTCAAATTTGATTGGTAGAAAACGGCTGGAATGAGAGGGATATTTGTGAGTTCTGATTGGTTTAGAAAACATGGAGACAGGTTTGAGAGGTCGATGTGAGTCCTGTCAGGACAAGAAATAAGGATTGTGGATTGAAGACCCGGAGACGGACACTACTGTTTTTCTGATACGACTATGCCAATTAGAATTTCCAAAAAGTAAATTTTGTGAAAAGTTGTGTTTTGTGTTTGTGGAAAGAGGTCCAGCTCTGGTAGCAGGTAAAAGAAGTTGAAGAAATAGACGACATACTGTAGGCAAAAAAAAGATTTATAGTTTATATTTGACCAAGTCGATCGGTTGAGATATCCTTGTCTGAAGAGAAGGAGTTTGTTCCTGGAGTTAGGAGTCTAAGTGATGAGTTGGGCAAAGATTAATGCAGTTGTAGAATTGTTTCATCGAAAAGGATAGGCAGAGGAGATAACAGACGTATTTGTAGAAACTGGAAGTACGAGCGAGGTGGACAGGTCACAATCGAAGCAGAATAAGGTGAAGTCAACAGTTGTGAAGATAAAAGGTTAGCTTTTTCATTTAATTAATAGAGACTATCAACCACGACCATCTATTTAGATTAAAGTCATTTGTTTTTGATTGTTTATTTTTTTTAATTAAAAATTAAAGTAAATATTCTTCTTAAAAAATATGACCTTACATTTAAGGCATACTTGGAATCGGCACCAAAAAAACTGCACTTATTTTAGCAACTACATTCAAAATGATCTTTTATGTTCTCTAAAAAATGTAAGGAATATTCAGAAGGAAGTAAAATAGCAGCCTCTTTTTGATTGCAAGTGAGATTTCTGATGTCACTCGCCACGAGCAGAATGCTATTGTTTTTACATATATCTCTAAAGATAGTACGTTTCCAGTTGAAAGGCTAATAATATTGAAATGTTGAAAGAATTAATTCTACATTGCATGATATGAATATTTCTGGGAGCATGTTGAAGCTGTATGCTTTGACGGAGGTTCGGCGATGTCAGGAAACTTTACTGGTGTTCAGAAAAGATGTAAAGAGAAAAATATTAAAATTTTGTATATTAATGAGCTATGCTGATTGTCTTACTTTAGCATTGGTAGCCACTTGCGCTTATGATATTGAAAATCCAAAGATTTTCGAATTTGTTGGTGTAACACCATTCGTTTATTTTTATATTTTATATTTTATATTAAAAACTTTGAAATCTTTATCTTAAACACGTTGGGCTTGTCGGGCTGAGGCAGTTGCTGTGGTCAAAAATCAATTGTTCAAAAAACTTTTTCTCGATATTTCGATCAACAATGCTACAAGACTGTTTGGAATATCCAATAGTGCCTTTTTTTGAACAAAAACTTGCTCCAAATATCAATAAAGATAGTGTGGTTGAATAATTTAAAAAAATCGTACCATTCCAGCGACGAATGGTATTACCTATAATGTGTTGATATAATAAATTTTTAATGCCAATCTGCATTTTAACGTATTTTTTATATATGTGACTGTGGCCATCCATATTTTTCATAATATCATTGTTGAAAATTAAAAAAATATTTGGGAGGGGGGGCACAATTTTTCCCATTGGAACCCACACTAGAAAAAACTAGCCACACCTATGATGACCAAAATAGGAAATAAATTATGTTCCATTAAATAGGAGAATGAAAGGAAGAACCGCAGTGGTGTAGAGAAATTGGGTAGAAAGAATCAAAAAGATAGTGAGGCAAAGAGCCATAAATGGGAATGCATGAATAACGAAAATCATTCATAAAGGTTATCTTTGTAAAAACCCATTGAAATGTAATAAATGGATCTCTTAGTATGAGGCATTATTAGACGATCAAAAAATGACGTTTAATAAATTAAAAAACTAGCAAGAATATTATGTTGAAAATTTAAGTAATGGAAGTTTAAATACGGAAAAATATTAAACTTAAACAAAAAAAAAAAAAAACATATTTGATAGTGTGTATATAAAATTTTTGACCATTTTAGTTTTTCTGGAATCAAATAGGTATTGATTGAACCTATTTTTATGTGTGGCTTTTTTAATTTACTAAATTTCAATACATGAAATTATCTCTTTGAATGTTTATTGTTCGTTCTAATATTTTATAAATATTGGTTAGATTGTCGAGACATAGATTTTGTTTAGTGTTTAAAAGAAGAAAAATGTTAATATGAGTATAAATTCTTTTATCTCAATTATTTTTTACTTCCTGAAAACGTTAATTAATTTGTTGCAATTTTGTAAATATTAAAGACAAGAATGTATTTTTTGCATATCTAATAGTTTTCTATTATTCTTATTAAAAAAAATTGCAATTGACTATAACCTTAAACTACACTGTAAATCCAATATTGACCACCACTTTAACAAAAAGCGTCAAAACCTCAACGCACTTATCCACAACGCGAACACCGGATCGCGGAAGATGAAATCGACCGAGCAACTCGTGACTTGCAGCTGTAAAACTCGAGATTAAACTAAAACCGAGAGACAATCATGAGATTGAAGATCGCGTGAGTTGGGTACTGTGAGTACCGCGGATCTCGCTCGCGGTTCCTTATCTCATCAAGGTACTATGTTTGTGTGCCGCCCCGGTTACCGAAGATTGCCATTTGGTCCATAAGGACAGATATGTGCCTTCAAAGTTTTTAACCCCTAATAAATATGAGAATAATGTATTGTATACATAGTTTGTGATAAGCACGTGTAAACATGTGAAAATTTGCTACAGCCACTGGTGATAGGGTGAACAAAATTAGCAAACAATTATTCAGAAAATTTCTCGCTTATTCTAATTTCTTTAGGGTACAGCCCAAATTGAGTGCTGGTCGCCCGTAATTTCGACTTATAACATTATCGCTTATTATTATATCTAATTGGTTTTTTTTTTTTTTTTTAAACCAATACTAAACGCTCAACTTACAATCAACCAACAGAATATCGAAAGAGTCGAGCAATATACATATCTAGGCACCAATTTAAATAGCCAATGGGACCACTCAACAGAAATTAAACAGCGAATAATAAAAGCAAAAGCAGCATTCGTTAGAATGAGAACCATTTTCAACAGTCGAGACATATCATTAAAAACAAAATGCCGTCTATTGAACTGCTACATATTCACAGTTCTGCTCTATGGAATGGAAGCATGGACACTGACTGTAGCATCTATGAATCGGCTCGAAGCTTTCGAAATGTGGTGTTATAGGCGCATCTTACGTATATCCTGGGTTGACAGAGTTACTAATGTGGAGGTCCTGCGTAGAATGGGGAAAGAATGTGAAATTCTCATGACCGTCAAAACTAAAAAGTTGGAATATCTAGGACATGTAATGAGAAATCCAGAACGTTACGGCCTTCTCCAGCTGATTCTCCAAGGGAAAGTAAATGGTAAGAGAGGACCGGGAAGAAGACGCATTTCCTGGCTTCAAAATTTACGAAAGTGGTATAACACGAGTACCACTGAACTGTTCCGCGCTGCAATAAATAAAGTAAAGATAGCCGTGATGATCGCCAACATCCGGAACGGATAGGCACTTTAAGAAGAAGATTATATCTAATTGGACACCTATATATGTAAAACTATTCACTTTTCAACTCCATCCTCTACTGGAATTTGGTTTATATTTCCCACTTTTGTCCGTGTTTGTTCTCAATCTGCTGAGTTATTTTTTTGTACTTTTAAGTTTTTACAGTTTGTCATGCTATTCTAGATTTGGAACTCTCTAATAAACCATCAATCTCATGACATCTTTTTTCCTAGTTTTGGTTTTTTGTTTTCGTTACATGTTTCTTGTCTAGATAGCAGTATCTTTTCTACATGCGTTGATCTTCTGAGTCTTCTCTAGCTCTAGCTAGCTAGGCATATATTCTATAGTTCCTTCTTTTATTGTATAAGTTCCTTTAATTCTTCATTCCACCAATTGTTGTTTAAATTTTTTCCCTACGTCCTCTTTTGCCGCGGGTGCACATGACTGGCTCCCGCTCGCAGGTAAGGAGACCTTTACCGATAAAGGGGTTTGCGTAAAAATTTAGGTAGGTAGCTGATGGATTTTATTGGTGTGGATGGCCAGTTAGAAATTGGATTTATCCATCATCCTTTAACTTCGTATACATTTCGCTGCAGACTTATTTCAAATTAGTTTACTGATAGTTTTGTGTCTTGCTTGAACACTTACTGTAAATGGTGTAAGGAACTATATCCTCTATATTCCTTTCAATTATTACTCGTAACAGATTATATTTGTCATTTCGCAATATGTGGCGGTACGAGGTCTTTCTTTTCTTAATTTTTGTTCTAACTCTCTATTTACCATTTATTCCCCCATGACCATTGATCGTCTGGGGTCTTGTTTGAATAAAAATTCAGAGTTAGATCTCAATGGAGACATGACACAGCCTTGTTGGACACTTCTTTGTATACGGATGCTCTTAGTAGTGTGGCTAGAATATTTTAAGGCTGATTTGTGGTTCCCATAAAGGTTTTGAATTATGTGGATATTTTTTTATCTAGCTTCGTTTTCTGTAGTTCATAAAATAATTTTTCATAATGGGCTTTATCAAAAGCCTTCTGATAGTCGATGAAACATATACTTTTTTCTGGAGATCGAGGCATTTTTAAATGAGTGTTTGAGTCGCAGGTTTGTTTATTTCACATTTTTTATAAATTCGATTCTGTATGATATTTAAAAATATTTTTAGTTAGTCACCCATTAAGCTAATGAGCCTAAATTTACAGGAACTAGATTTCCTTGGAGATCAAGCATCCTAATACCTCTCTTCAAAAAGGGAGACTAATCGGACCCGGAAAATTACAGAGGAATTAATTTATTAAACACAACACTCAAATTAACAACCAAAGTGATAACAAATAAATTGAATGAAATTATAACACTAGCAGAAGAACAACAAGGTTTTAGGCCGGGAAGATCATGCACCGACGCTATATTTATAATGAGGCAAGTGCAAGAGAAGTCATTAGAATACAACAAACCGGCATAATATGTTTCGTGGACCTTAAAAAGGCATTTGACTGGGTCAAATTAAAAGACGTTATCCACTTACTGAATGCAAGAGACATACCTCTAGGAATAATCAAAACGATCCAAAATATCTACCAAAACAACACAATAAAAGTGGAGATAAGACAGGGAGATTCCCTGAGTCCTCTATTGTTCAACCTGATTATGGACGAAATAATAAAAAAAGTAAGAACTAAAAAAGGATACCAAATGGGAGAAAAACAACTTAAAATATTCTGCCATGCAGACGACGCAATACTACTCTCTCAAAGTGAAGATGATTTACAACGTATGCTGCACCAATTTAATATAACCGCCAGAAAATTTAACATGTTAATTTCTCCAACTAAGACAAAATGCATGGTTATAACAGCAAATTTACTAAGATGTAAATTGGAGCTGGAAGGTCAGACAATAGAACAAGTGATGGAGTTTAAAATCTAGGCATCACATTATCTAGCTACGGAAAGCTCGAAACCGAAGTGGAAGATCAAGTGAATAGGGCAAACAGAGCCGCAGGCTGCCTAAACGAAACAATATGGAGAAATAAAAATATCGGGAAAGAAACGAAAGGCAGAATTTACAAAACAGTCATCAGACCAATAATGACATACCCGGCAGAAACAAGACCTGACACAGAGAGAACAAAAAGGATGTTAAAAACAGCAGAGATGAAAACACTTGATGGTATGCCTTGCAATTTTTAGAAGGCTCAGATTAAGGCAGAAGTCTGAATTGTGTTTCGAAACTATTTTACGGATTTAATATAGGTATCTATTTAAACATTTTCAGAACCTCCAACAATGGTAAAATGTTCAGATGACAAGTATAAAATAAAGAAATGAATGTTTGAATGGAAGATCTCGCATACATTCGTTGGTTTTTATGGAGACGTACTATTTACGGATAAAACGGTATCCTTTTAAATCAGAATTTGGGAAAACTTAGCGAACTGCTTTGTAAATTGCTATTTCCAAAATTCACATACAGAACGGCCGGGTAAAAAATTATGCTTCTACTCGTACACTCCTCTTTCAAGAACTGGAAGCAACACATATACAAGAGAAACGTAGTGTTCATTCATCTGTACGCGAACAGTAGACAGTTGACAAAAATACATCGTAGTATTTGGGTTTCGTCCAATGGTAGTTAAATTGCACAAAAATACACGAAGCACCACGAAATTAGCGTCCATAAGAACTGCTCTCCTTTATTCGTCGTTAGTTCAATTGTATCTAGCACGTCCTTCACACTCGTTAGTAGTTTCGGTAACACCTTGAAGTTACTTATCAGATGTACATCATTCGCAGTAAGCGTTTTAATGCCAGAACTGCTCACTTCCTTATTAAGAAGTTTCATGAGTTTCCCACAAATGTCTTTAACGGCCTCTTTCTTCAGTGGATTGTTAAGTTTTTGGCGGTTTAGCGTTTGTAGACTGCTGTGGATGCAAAGTCGAGCACTCTGGATGTTGCAGAAATTTCCGTTTTCACATACGACTTACATCCAAGGTGCGATCACTTCAATTCTCCCGACAATAACTTGTGGAATAACATCAAGGAATTTGGATATTGGTCAATATACTTGGGAATTCCAAGTTTGGCCAAATCCAAATTTCTAATTGACTCGATGCAGGGAAATTCCACTTTTGCTACGTAAAACAAAGGATTTGTTTTACATAAAAGAAGGTAGATTTTCTCTCATCGGTCAGTCGAGCTTGCCTCTTCTACTATAGACCTAGTCGGTGCTAATATTGTATCAACTGAGCTATTGTTTTTTTATTTCTTGATTCCTATTTACCATTTTCATTTTAGCATTATTGTTTATTCAGACCTTTTCAGGTTAGAATATAACTTTGATTTTTATATTAGTTCATGTATGATTATTTGATATTTTATTTGACTATTTTCTGATTGTTTTTTCATTTCTACAATTTCCAGTAATTTCCTTGGTATGTAAATAATTAATATATAGATGACCTTATAATTTCATGAATCAAAAATGCTATCTAATTATTGCCGTGATGTGGTGTTTTAATTGGTTCTCATTGATTTTGTTCTATGACCCATTTCTTATCTATCCCGCTTAGGGTATAATTTTTCTTTCCCATAATAATTATTAAAAAAGATAAATGATAGTACGTGAAAATTATTCAGTTTTGATTACCAGTCAGTAGGTCGGATTTAATTCCAATTCTATAAAAACTATTAAATTCACGTGTGGTCTCTCTGCAGGCTCGAAATTCATTTGTTAAGGCCACTGCATGTCAAATGAACCACTGATATGATAATTGACACTTATTTATTCATTTTATTGTGGTAACATTAGCTGGAAGAAGCGATAAAATCATGACACTTCTTTAATTTACTTTTTAAATTACTATTTACTAGATACCAAGGAAGTAAATGGGAATATCCATTTTAATAATCGATTAATATTATGCATCTCGAGAAAATCAAATAGTAATTTAAGATTATCTCACAGAAAATATCTACTTTATGCGATGCTAGAATTGGCATCTGAAAAAGTATACTCATTTAGATTCATATTTTCAAAAGTTATTTCTAATAGATGTTTTGCAATTCCACATTTGATGATCGCGACTAAGCGATAAATTATCTTATCTTCTTTTAGTTGGTGGTCTCTGTCTAACTACTCTCATGTGTAATTTTTGGTCTTGATATTCGTTTCATTCGTTCATTACTCATATTAAACAATATTGGATTTATGTTTTGTACTAATCTATTGTTAATGATGTATAGGTATTCTTTTGTTTGATATTTCGCATTTAACCTCGTGTGTAATCGAAGTGTGTTCGTTGCAGTGACTATTATAGTTTCCGTCAAGATATAAGAAATTTTGCCTGACGCTGGTGTGGATGGTGGATCACCCTACCGATTTAGTATTATAATAACAAACAACAGACCCTCCAGGAGCGGATTCGCTAAAATTAACAAAAATGTTTAAGTACATAATAATATTTTAATAGGGTTGGAATATTAAATATAAAATTAAATATAATATCATATATTTAATACGTATTTATATCTATGTAGTTATAGGTATGTTATTATGTACAATGAAATAAGAGAAATGAACAAATTAAAGAAATTAAGGAAAATAATGTTAATAACAGTAAAAGATTAAAAGAGTGGTAGCAAAAATCAGAATTAAAAAAGATAACATAATAAAATTAGAAACAATAACATAAAAAAATAAAATTTGAAGTTAAGATGAAAGAAAATAATTACAAATCACAACTCTATGTCACTATAGCTGTCATCTTCAGTAGAATCGTCATCATCTAATGTTATAATTATTGGTTTAATATGTGAGGTTAACGTTCTGTAATGATCTTCCGTTTTTATAACACGTGAAACACAATTTTGCCACAGTGTTGGGGAAATCTTTTTTATTTCTTCTACAACATGTGATACCGATTGGCTATTAAATTTGGGACAGCAATTGTTTCGCCATAAACTTACCTTAAGTTGGCTCCAGATTAATTCAATAGGGGTGAAAACACAGTAATAAGGAGGTAATCGCAATATAATATGACCATCACGTTTGGCTAATTCGTCTATAACAAACTGTTTCTCAAATACTTTTGTGTGAAGAACTTCCAACATTTCTTTTTTTTTTGTATATCTTTCTTCAAAGTACAAATCATTTTCATACAAAAAATCCGGTATTTGTTTTTTCGTCGAGCCTGCACTGGGGATTTTTCTAATTTGTTCGCTGTGATACGTCGCCTTATCCATTGCAATGACACTTTTTGGAGACAAATTTGGCAACACTTTCTTTTCAAACCAATCCTTAAACAAGTTACTCGTCATATTTTCATGGTAATCCAGCTTTAAATCTTTAATGTTTTTTGTCGATAGTAAAAAACTTTCTCCTCAAAGCCAGCCATTTTTGGATCCAATGTTCAGAATAATTATTCGCTGACCTCTATTAAATGGATAATTGGGTGCACACTTAATAGAGTCGTCTATCCAACCTTTATGAGCAGTATCGTGGGTATCGAACCATGTTTCATCCAGATAAAATATCGGTCTTCCTTCATCTCTTAATTTAGATATAGCATCCAAGTATTCGTTTATCCAGTTAATAAGTCGAGGGGAATCCATTGTTGAAGACCACTTATTGATTTTCTTGTATCGAACACCAATGTGATTCAAAAACCTTGATAAAGTTGAAGGCGAATACGTAATAGAATAGTCTTTAACAAGTTGATTGTAGATCATACTAAGCGTTGGAACTAGGTTCTTTGAATAGAAATTATAAACTGCTCTTCTAATTACCTCAGCGTATTTTTCATTTGCTGCTTTATATCTAGAAAAGTCACCCCGCTTTTTAAGAGGTTGAATTCTATCTGTAACAATTTTCCACACTGTTGTATATGGCATCCTTGTTAATCGAGCTGTTGCCTTGATGAGAAATCTACCGTCTTCTAAATTTCGATTATCTTCTTTTACTGTTTGATAAACATCCTAATAATTTCTTTGGCATCATCAGATAAATGTAAACGTGTTTTACACTTAGCACTAGCTTCACCGATTCCAGATGTTTTACTTGAATAGTCGTGATTTAACCATCGATCTAAATACAAGAAAATAACTGCTTGAATGTGCTAATGTTAAACTTAAATCTGTTTGCCCCGTTTCGTAATGTTTCATAAATTATGTTTTCTAGATTAATAAATGATACCTAATTATACCTAAATATCCTAAAAATCTATTAGCACGAGAATTATAATGTGTAAAGCTATAGAATAATAATAAGAGGTATACTTTATCTTTAACTAATATACTTACTAATGATTTAATTTTCTTTTATTTAAAGATAGAAAGCTTTATTATTTTAGCATTTTATTTAAAGTGAAAACGACAAAACAGATAATATTTCAACTCCATAAAATTCAAGTGATGAGTCCGTTGAACATGAAAATTGTTTGTGATGGTTAATAATAATTGATTCCATGGAACTTAATTTCAGATGAGTAAATCAGATGAGTAAGCAAAGATGACTAATTCGTGTATAGCAATTTTTTTTTAATACGAAGCATGGTATATATTTGTATAAGTCACTAAAGTTATACTAATTTATATTTCTACTTTTACATATTTAATAAAATTTATTAGTAATTCTAAGGTTTCTCTATTAGCAGTTGACAAAATGTGTGATAGACTTAACGGAAGCAAATATTTCATTTCAATAAGAGTTTTAATTAATTTATTAGGTGTTTCTAAATATATGTTGCAGCCAAAGAAAA
The DNA here is from genome assembly GCF_040954645.1 of Diabrotica undecimpunctata. Classification (NCBI taxonomy): domain Eukaryota; kingdom Metazoa; phylum Arthropoda; class Insecta; order Coleoptera; family Chrysomelidae; genus Diabrotica; species Diabrotica undecimpunctata. The sequence continues at coordinate 141,827,866 of NC_092807.1, forward strand.
TATGGTTAAGATCTCCGTAAGAACTTATATCACAACTTCAGGATGGGGACGGTAATATCTTCTTCTTTAGGTGCCGCTTTCTTAGCGAAGGTTGGCGATGACCTCTGCAAAGTCTTCCCTATTTTGGGCTTTCCTTATTAAACTTTGAAAGTCTAATCCTGTCCAATCTTTGATGTTGCGCAGCCAGGTCATTTGTCGTCTACCCGGGCCGCGTCTGCCTTCTATTTTCCCTTTTATAATAAGCTGAAGGAAGTTATACCTGTCGTCTCTAAATATGTGTCCAAGATAAGACGTTTTATGCTTCTTGAGAATTTCTGTGAGTTCACGTTCTCTATTCATACGCCTTAAAACTTCTTCATTTCTAACGCGGTCGGTCCATGGAATTTTCAGCATACGACGAAATACAAACATCTTACGGCGGTAATATGCCAAGCTTAAATAAGGGCGACGGGAATCGACCATGATTCGTTTTTAGGCGAAATACAATTGCTAAGAAGAATTTGGTCGTTGAGTAATTGAATATGTATTGGGGTGGGAGTGGTAAAGTGGAGTGTATCTGGAAATACGTATTTTGTGAGTTTTCAACAATATTTTCCCATTGCTGTTCTAATTTCAGCCTTATTTTATTTTTATTGAGTTAAATATATCCCTTACTGTATAAATATTGCAACAAGCTCCATTTTGTACTGCTTTTTCATTCCCTGGTATATCTGCATGGCCTCTCAACCCAAATAAATGTTATATTTAAATTTGCAATCTTGTTTTTTAAACGACATAACATAGGACACTCCATTTCTTCAAATTTTGTATTTTTTATAGAGTCTAATGCAGATTTACAATCTGTTACTCCTTCGAGTATTTTATTGCAGGTAACACTGCTTGGCAGTAAGTATAAATGCTACAAACAGATGGTAATTTATATATTGATGATTGCTTTGTATTTTAGATATCTACCCCACAACCAACAACTTCCTTCGTCTTAGATCCATCTGTAAATATAAGAGTTTTGTTATAGAAATCAGCCAGTATGAATTTTAGGAGGATGTGATTTATTTGAAGAGATTCAGTCAACTTGAGAATTATAATTCTGTGTGTTTTTATTGAATATTTAAAAGGTATGGTGTACATGTATTGTAATTTTTTAATACCAAACAAAATTTGGACTCCATTCGTGCTCCAGTAAATTCTTGTGTTAGCGGGGAAGAATTTTTTTCTTTTTCCTTTCACAATGTGACTTAAAGTATTGATCATGTTTAACTCCCGGACTTTTATTATTGTTCTGAAGCTATTTTCTTGTGGCATTTTAAATTAATTACTATTTAAATGGGAATAAGCCACAATTAAAGGTTAAAATACGTTTATTGACGTTTCAATTTCCACTTCGGAAATCGTTCTCAAAATACAAACATTGTGTATTTAGAGAACGATTTCCGAAGTGGAAATTGAAACGTCAATAAACGTATTTTAACCTTTAATTGTGGCTTATTCCCATTTAAATAGTAATTAACCCGGACTTTCAGTTTTAACAAATATTTTTGCTATAATAACTGACGGCGTAAATCCAAAGGAAATTTATTACATTTAAGTATTGCATTCAATGGTGAGGATATATTATCATCCCACCGATGCAAGTTCTGAGACATTTATATTGAACTCTATCAATTTTTAAAGGATGATATTACTTGAAGATCCTATAAGCAACATCCGTAGTCAATGATGGATCGCAACATAGGCTCTATAGAACATTAAAGCTATACTAGGGGTTGCGCTCCAACTTCGATTTGTTATGCAAAACCTTTCTCGCTTTTGCTTATTAGTTAACGTATATGACTGAACCATAGTAATTTTGTGTTAAGTATGATACCCAAAGATTTATATTCCTTAACTACCCACAGAGTACGCCCACACAGGGTAAGGTATTTCTTTTGTCCATGTAACCACTGTATTCATAACGTTTTCTAGAGCCCCAATGCCAGCATAATAAGTATCTTGAATGGAGTATATACAGATATCATCTGCATATTGGATACATTTGAAGAAATTAGAGAAAAGTGAATGAATATTGCTCTCTGAGCAATCCGTAGGTATTAAAATAAATGGTGTTAGATTAAACAATCTGAGATTTGCCGACGACACCGTTCTGATCGCAGAAACACTTGAAGAGCTACAGACATTGGTGAATAAGATAGCAGACTGCAGCGAAGAATATGGACTATCTTTGAACATAAAGAAAACTAAATTTATGGTAATATCGAAATCAATACAAAATGTCCAAAATTTATATTTACACAATGAAATTATCGATCGAGTTAGCAAATACAAATATTTAGGCACTTTTATAAATGAAGACAACGATAGCTCAGCAGAAATCAAAATAAGAATAGAAAAAGCCAGATCCATATTCACTAAAATGAAGAGAGTGTTCTGCGGAAGAGATTTGAGCCTTGAAATGAAACTTCGCCTGATGAGATGTTACGTACTTTCTGTGCTGTTCTACGGAATGGAGTCATGGACGTTGAAAAAGATTGATACCAAAAAATTAGAGGCATTTGAACTGTGGATGTATCGCAGAATCCTGAGAATATTTAGTCATATTTACGATCAGAAAACGAAAACTGCAATACTGGGACACATTACAAGAGGCGAAAGATATGAACTGCTTCGAATAATTATGCAAAGGAAAATAGCAGGAAAAAGGAAAATACCATAGGAGGAAGACGAAACTCCTGGCTAAAGAATCTACGGGAATGGTATAGCTGTAGCAGCAACGAATTGTTTCGGTCAGCAGTTTCGAAAATACGTATAGCCCTGATGATCGCCAACCTTCGGAACGAAGATGGCACTTGAAGAAGAAGAATGAATATTGAAAGAATATATATTAAATAATGTAGAACTAAGTACCGATCCCTGAGGCAATCCATAATAAACAATTCTTGGACCGTGCAATACATTGCTATGTTCTTTGATATATACATACATCAAGAGAAATATAATTGTAATATATTTAGGGCAGTCATTTCACTCAAACCAATATCGACCATTTTGTTTAAGTATATTTAGGTTAAAAGTGTCATAAACCTCTTTTATATCAAGAAATATAAAGGCAAGATACTTATTAGAATGTTATTTGAATGTCAATAACTAAATGTGTTACTGCATCCAACGTACCATATTCCCTCCTAAAACCATATTGAGTAGTAAATAAGAGATTATTGTACTCTATCATATACTACACGATTTTAAGGATATAGGACAAAAGGAAGAAGCTAAGTTTCTATCTTTATTAGGTTTTAATATTAACCAAATGGTGACTTGTTTAAACTGTTCAATATCCTTTCCAATCGATATTTTTATTATATATTTGAGAGCAACCTTAGGTAGATTTTTAATGATATCGTATGTAATAAAATCATGACCAGGAGTAGCATGTACATCTAGAGGTAGAGGTGTTAATTGCAGCTTTTAGTTCGTCAATACTCAAATCCGTACAACGCTAGGATTGTCCAATTCCGAGCTTTGCTTGTAACACCTGGATTAAAGGAAGTAGCAGACATCATCTACAATTATACACAATACGTATGCAACACACATAACATAAACATATAATCTACGCTAAACATACTTTATACAAATAAATACAACCATAAAACACAGAAAACAGTCAGAATTCAATATTCCAAGGGTAAAGACACCACCCTCAAATTTTTTGTCAACCAAAAGAAGGCTAGGTATTACCTACAAGACGAGGCGGAGTGAGTCAACTGTCATTTTAAAAAACACAACCTACAAACTTGCTGATTATACATTTTCCCGTAATTTTTTAAAATAATTATTTTTTTGAAAAAGATTTCCGGAGTGAAAATCGAAACGTCAAACGTAATTTAAAAATGTAATTTTCATTACAGTTAATTATGGCTTAACCCCATATAATATTTAAGAAATTTGTAGAAAAAAGTTTTCTCATTGTTGGCCAGTGTAATTTATTATGAAAACTCATTTTATGTCTAATTACCAACTTTTGTTTAAAATTTATGTAATTAATCTTTTAGACATAACCAAATAACTCAATCCTTCCCCAACGGCAAATATGACGTGTTTGTACACAACGTGTTTTTTCCGATTCTGATGAATTAATTATTGTCATTAATTGGAACTAATTGGTTTAAAGCTGATGAGATGCCGTAGTAGGTGTCAAATATATAACGACCGAATTAATCAGGTAGCCGTGGGTGTTTGCTTTGAACAATAATATAACTTTCGTATTTGTAATTGGAAAATTTATTATGATAAAATGAGCTACACTGATTTTATTTCGTATAATATAGATAGTTCATCAACTTAATTTTATATAAATAAAACTCAAATGACCTTAGCCGAATATATACTATGTCATGTTATTTTTTTATTATATCTTTTGTTCTGATAACAGTAATGACATTTCTAAAATTAATCAACAACTTTTTTACAGTAAAAATTTAAGAAGAAACAACATCGTTATCGCCATCCATTCATCCTTAGCCAAATTAGAATCTAATATTAGAATTAAGCGAAATGTCAGTAACGTTTATAACATAACGTTGCTAGAATTGGTTTGTTCTTTCTATTATTCTTAATTTTCTTACCGATTCTCAAATTAGAATCAGTACTATTTCAGCATAAATATTGTCACCAGCATCATATATAGACCAGTAAATGAACGTGAAATACGGCGACACTGTAATTTTCCGTATCACCACCGACTTACATGAAAATTTTGATTTAGGTTTTAGATATATAGATTTAGGGAGGTGGCCTTTTGGCCTATTCCACTGCGACCTTTTCAGATCTATTGTGGTCCTCTAGTCCTAGATAACATTCTCTAGCCTGGCCCTTTTTAAAAATTCTAATAACTTCGAGATTGTACCTTCCATGTAGCTATTTGCCGGTGGATTTTCTTCTGCTAATGCAAAGAACCACACATTTGCCAGACTGTCACATTGACATAGAATGTGCTCTGCTGTTTCTTCTTCGAGGTGATAGAATCTGCACAGGTCATCATCTGACAATCCCATCAGCTTCAACTGACTATTCAGCTTACAGTGCCCTGTTAGAAGACCTACTATGGCTTTGACTGTTTTCCTGTCTTTGTTTATTAGGTCTGCCGTAAATTTTAGCGCATGTTCTGTAATTAACTGTTTCGCCTGTCTTTGTCCTGATGAATGTCCACCATTCCAGAGATTTCTACTTCCTTGTAGTCGTTCTTGTTACTGTCTTTGCAACGCGGCAGAAGGGTTTCGGTCCAATGAATGGTATTGATGAGTCTTGTTTGGCCATTTCATCTACTTTTTCATTGCCCTTATGACCCTTGTGCCCTGTTACCCAGGCTAACATAACCTTGCTACGGTCCCTTAGTTTATTTAGGGCACACACGCACAATCCCATACTAGCTTAGAATTGACCTCTACAGAATTAAGTGCCTTAAGTGCTACCTGACTATCTGTGAAGATGGCAACTAAACGGAACGTTCGCCCGATATTTTTGAGCCATCCGTGTACCAGGTAGCAGCAGCTTGTATAGGTACACCTTCATTCCAGTCTTCCGTTCCTGGTATATTATTTGTGAACTTATTGTTAAAGCTATATCTCGTAGCTGTTGCATAGATAGGTTGCCCCATCACAATATCGGCTTTTAGCTCCTCGATTAGCTCTCTGTTGTCAGCACCATGCATCTGGCTTATATGTCTCTGACTATGGATTATTCTGTGCATCCCTGATCTGGCTTCACCCTGTATAAAGATATGAAGTGGTGGTAGATTCAGCAGGACTTCCAACGCTGCTGTAGGAGTTATTTTTATGACCCCCGTAATACACAGGCATGCTAGCCTTTTTGTATTACCTAGCAGCCTTATTGCTCCCACTTGCTGCGTCTTTGTTCACCACGCCACGGAGCCATAGGTTATCATTGGTCTAATAACTCTTGTGTATAATCATAGGGTCATTTTGGGGTTAAGTCCCCTTTGCTTACCGCACATTCTTCTACATCTGCCAAGGGTCAGTAGAGTTCTGTGTGGTTTTTAGATTTAGGTTCTACTTACCTTCCACTTCATTTTTGAATTTGTGCCGTTGGTTGCCTTTTATTTTTTAGGGGTGAAAATTACCGCTATTAGAGAAAAAATCGTTTAATTCTAAATTATAGCGCGTAATTGATTCAAATTATCTTTTAAAGTGAATGAATGTCAATTAACATTTTTTTTAAGTGGCTTTGGCAGAGCCAATTAGCCAAACTTGTTTTTGTTTGTTGTTAAAGTCGACTGAATTTTAATTATTATTGATTGCAGATTCATAGTCAAAATTTTCTTGTTATCAGTTATCAATGTTACTACTACATAATAACTAATATTTTTATAGATACATAAATTTTGTTTTGGTATATCTTTATTTTGTTTTTTTATTCTTTTATTATCTTTCAGTTTTTTTTTGTTTGTTTTTTTGATTTTTTTTGTTTTTTTTTGTGTTTTTAGCTCCTTTTTTGATTTTTTTTTATTTTTTGGTCTAGTTCTATTTTCTTAATACTTTTGTTGTTTTTTTATTAATTTGTGGTATACATTTTTTTTCAAACTATATTAACAGATGATGCCTATACACTATTTACAACTTGTATTTTCATTATTATAATATGTTTGTAAATGCAATGAAGAATTTCCATATTATTTGAAAATAATAAAAGATTAAGGTTTATTGGAAAACAACACTTAGAATTTATTAATTCCTTATGAAGTTCGCTTATATTATTAATTTGTAAATCACATTCTAATATAATATGTGTTAGATCGCCTATTTTGAAACAAGTACAATTGGGAGTATTTGATAAGTCGATTCCATGCATGTAAAATAGCGTAAGAGCATGATTTGCTCTCAGCCGATTAATGGTCTTTATAAAATGTCGATTAGATTCTGTGTAAAACCATCTCCTTGAGGGTTACACTGATATAAGTTTAAGCCAGTCTTACATTCTCCGTAAAGCAAATGCCAATTATTTTTAAGTTTTTGTCTACTAACGGTGTCAATATCTGTCGCTGGAATTAAATTTTTGTTTATTTTTTCTCCAAGCATATACCTATGTTGATTTAGCCAAATTGTCAACGATTTCATTGCCTTTTATTCCCGAATGGCCCTTGATCCATGTAATTGTTACATTTAATCCTAATTGTATAGTTTCATACAGAATTTTAAGAATTTTCAGTTCAATATAGTTTATGTGTTTGACTGTTATTAAATCTGTCGACCACGTTTTTATTGTCAGTAGATATAACATAGTTGCTAGTCGGATTCAGTACTACATACTGAAGAGCCAAACATTATTGCCATCATTTCTGCTGCGTATATTAAGCATTCACTGGGTAAGCTATACTGGTGATGGTAATTTTTATTTTTGTGTAACATTGCAGAGCCCGTTCCATTTGCATCTCTTGACCCTTCAGTAAAAATGAACTGATAATTTGTCCATTTTTATTTAATAACTATATTAAACATATTTGGGAGTAAATATGAGTTTAAGTAACATATTTTAACCTTTTTAAAAATAGTGTTTTTGCCATTTCACCGTAGTAGGGCGGAATTTGGCTTTTATAGAGAATATCGTCATATTTTACCATACTTAGATAGCTTTCTATCAAAGGTATAGATTTTTTAATTCTCCAGTACCTATGGGTGAGGTCTAAAACTGATAGCTCATGAAGATCTTGAACGTATTTACAATTTTTGGACCTAATTCGGATTGTAAATTTGTCGCTAAGAAATTGGGGGCGTAAATGCAATAGAGGTTCCACCGCTTCATTTTCCATTATTTGGACTGAAGTGGATTTTAAATAACCTAGGCATTATCTCTGGCATTTATTTTTTTGAACTTCAAGTTTGTTTAGATGTGTATTGGCCGCTGATCCAAATAAATGACAGTTATAGTCGAAAATCGGCCTGATCATGTTACGGTAAAACATCAAAGCAATATTTGGGTCTGCACCCCAATTTGTTTTACAGAAAGCTCTTAAAATGTTCATTGGGTTTTATGATTTTTTAACAATTTGATGAATGTGATCTTTCCATAACAATTTTCTGTCTAGATAGGTACCAAGATACTTAATACAGTTTTTATAGGGAAATTAAATTTTCCTACATTAAGATTGCCTTCAATATCAATTGAAATTCAATAAAAACAAAAAAATTGGAATATCTCGGACATATTACACGTGGAGAGAAATACACCTTGCTCCAACTGATCATGCAGGGAAAGATCCAAGGAAAGAGAAGCATAGGGAGGCGTAGAATGTCATGGCTGCGCAACCTGAGAGAGTGGTACGGATGTACATCAAATGAACTTTTCAGAGCAGCCGTCTCAAAAGTTCGAATAGCTATGATGATTGCCGACCTTCGCCGCGGAGATGGCACTTGAAGAAGAAGAAGATTGCCTTGTAGAACTCTATGTTTTTGTGAAAAGTAACACACCTCAGTTTTTGTGTCAGATATTGAAAATTCTATTTCTTTATAGCACTGATTTACGATTTCTAATGTGACTTTCAAATTATCCTAACAGGTATTAAACAATTTTCCTGCTGTATATAAAACAACATCATAGCATATTGAAGAATTTTTGTATGGTTGGGTATACTAACTTCAAGATCTGTTATACAGGTCATATAAAATCTGGCTTAAAATACTCCAGGTAATGTCAAGGAACGCAGGTGCTGTAGACTTATTTGATGTAAAATTAAGCTGAATTGAAGTAACTAGAGCTGTAGTTGCATCTTGAGTGGATCTTGACTTACGAAAACCATATTGGGAACTTGGAAGTATACCATCGTGTTCTAGCCAATGTTCAAATCTATTTTTAATTATTCTTTCGAATGTTTTTAAAAGACATGAAAATAAGAAGACAGGTCGGCAAGAACTTGGACCAGGTTTTGCACCCTTATTTTTAAATGGTTGCAGTTAAAAGGGTTTGAACGAGTCAATAATCACGAGTGTATGCAAACTTTGAAATGCAATATCTTAACCAATTTTTGTCTTACAGAAAAACAAAAAACCAAAATGTCCAGAAAAGCAAAACCTATATTTTCTTTTTTTATTTAATTAATGGCTTTGAATAACTTGATCCATTCAGCCAGGATAATGTATTTGACTACTTGAATTTTCTAATGATGTATTGACCTATTGCATTTGTGAACAAAACAGTACTTCGCATAGATTATATTTTCTTATTTTTTAAGATTTTTGTATCACTAATACTTAGGTATTTACTAAGGTATTTTGAAAAAATGCATTTTTTCAAAATTTCAAAAAAGAAAATTTCTGGCCACGCCTACGCATTTTACATATTTTGTTGCAGTTGAAAGTTGTTCATCACGAGATCAAAAACTTATGCTAATGCAACTGTTCACAATCATCATAAAACATAAAACTTTATTCACTTATAATTCCATTAATTTTCATTTAATAACTGCTAAATCTTCCTAAGCCTTCTAATTCTCTCTAAACTGTAACATAGCCATCACGATCATTATTTCAGGAGCATATATATGTACATTAACTTAATCCTTTTGGGTGTTGAGTTTTTCCGTGGGTGGTCTAAACAAATGTAATGTTAAATATGTTCTTGAATGTTTTGTTGCTTACGGCTGCTGGGACCCGTGCAAAAATGAATTGTTTCGTGTTTGTATGAAAAGAGGTGGAGTATATTTATCGAGTAACCTGCACGATCTCATTAAAAGCTCATTCTTAACGCTTCTCATCACGAAAACTAACTAATGCGTTTTTCTTTACAACATAAACATAGCGTTCATAAATAATATTAACATTTTTGTAACTGAGAAAAAATAATAACCATAGTTACATATACTGTGAAATATTACAAAGATATGATAGTTATTTATGTACCAAGGGTATTAAAAATATATTTATGTCCTGTGGGTGATAATCTCACAAACGCGACGGCCTCTGGTCGGCAATTTCTAAGTCACCTGATGTTGCTACCTGTTTATGCACCCGCGGTACACTTATTTTGTGCGGGTATAAAGTCCTAAAGGTGTAAAGAAATAACACCCACGTGTCTGTATAAAGACATAAAAATAGGTTTTGATAAATTAATAATAATTGTTGTCATATTAGCACATTATTCTATTTTAACTTCTGAATTACTAATTGACTAAATAATTATGCCCTTTCGTATTTATGGTTCTTCAGGGCATTAACATATTTTTATATATACGCGATTTTTATAAAAAAAGGTAAACCTCTGCTCAAATCCAAGCAGAGTTTTATTGTGTGGTACAAGAAAAATGTATTGGCTTGTTAACACCTTTAAATTATAATTAAAATTAGAGTCTTCTACAGCTGGCGTCGTTTCTCGCATCCTAACTTCCAGCGTTTTATGTCGAAGCAATCTTCAGTTTTTAAATCTCTGGCGATCATTGCTTGTTTGACATATTCTCTCCATGACCGTCTTGGTCTACCTCGTTTTCTTCTAGTGGGCGGAGTCAATTTTTTAATCTTTTTTGGCCATCTATTTTCAGGCATTCTCTGCAGGTGTCCATACCAGTTTAGTCTTTTGACTTCGATAGTATCTATTATGTGTAGGTCAATTTCCATTTCTCTCCTAATATCTACGTTCCTCACCCTATTAAGTTCAGTATGCCGGCAACATCGTCTCCAATAGTCCGTTTCCATTGCTTTAATTCTTGATTTGTTTTTTTGAGTGATTTCCCAAAGTTCAGCGCCGTACAACCCAATACTTTCTATTATTGTTTTATAAATTTTCTTTTGTTAATTTATTATTCCACAATAGTCCGTGTAGCTCTCTAATGGTTTCTCTTGTTTGGTCAATCCTAGAATGTATTTCTTCGTTACTCACTGCTTTTGATGTTATTTGAACCCCCAAGTATTTGAAGGTTCCAGTTGATTTTATAGTTCCCATTTCAATTTCAATTTGTAGGCTTTCTCATTTTTCTCTTGTAACTAAATACTCGGTGTTTTGTATATTAATCGTAAGGCCCGAGTTGGTATACTCCTCCTCCAGTTTTCTAAACATATAGTCTATATCGCTCTCGTCTTCACCTAGAATGGCTTGGTCGTCATCAAAGTGTATCGTGTACAATCTCTCGTCTTCGATTGGAATGCCCATATTGCAGCATTTTCTTCTTCACACTGAGAGCTCTTCATTCAGATATATTTTGAAGAACGTAGGTGCTATGCAGCAGCCTTGCTTTAGACCCTTACTAATAGGAATTTGTCTAGTTAATTTGTTTCTGGTCATATTTTTGTAAAGCTGTTGTACTGCTTTTATATTTTTTTTATTTATTCCTTGTTTTTCCATTGCTATCCAGAGCATTAAAAGTGGTACACTATCGTGTGCCTTAGTCAGATCTATAAAGACTACATGAGTTGAAAGGTTGTGGGCTAATCTTTTCTCAATAATCTGCTTTAGAGAAAACATGCTATCTATAGAGGATCTGCCTGCACGAAAACCATTTTGCTCTTCTACATCTGTTATCTCATTTTCAATTTTATTTTTTATTATTTTTTCATAGTCTTGAAAGTAAATTTATGACACTTAGCCCTTTGTAGTTTGAACAATTCTCTCTATCTCCTTTTTTGTAGATGTTGTTAATATGTGCTTTTGTCCACTTTGGTGGTAAGTCATGTCCTTTAATAAGGTGAAGACATAGTCATGTTTTTCGATTGTTTAGACTTCGATCTTCGATTTCCTGTACTATTATTTCATCGTCTTCATCGTATTCCACTTCATATATTGTTGTAATGGTGTTCGTGAATTGCGGTCTTGTTTCAGTCAGAAGTTGTTAGTAATGTTCGATTCAACATCTTTCTTCTATTAAATATATTCTACTCACTTCTTTTCTGTTTGTTTTCAGGTTTTTGATCGTTTTCCACGCTTCTCTTGATCTCGTTGACTCTACATATTTGTTAAGCTGAAAGTGATCGTAGCTTGTGAGACACCTATCTGTTCGTGTTACTAAGTCGTTATTGTGAGCGTTGGCTAGTTCCTTGAAAAAAATTTCTCTTTTGGCCGAAGATGTTATGTTATGAAGAAACTGTTATGAAGTGGTATGAGATTGTTAGTGATGTTAGTGACATAGATGCTGTTTCATAGAATGAGCATATTTATTCCAATCACGAGAGTAATTCAGAGTTATCGTATGAAAATATCGATGATAATGAAGAAAGTTTAAATTTTGACAGCGAAGATTCAGAAATCTCAAAAGGAAAACCGAAAAAATATGAAGAAATAAAAATATCGGGAAAGAAACGAAAGGCAGAATTTACAAAACAGTCATTAGACCAATAATGACATACGTGGTAGAAACAAAACCTGATACAGAGAGGACAAAAAGGATGTTAGAAACAGCAGATATTTATGCAAATATCTATATCTTTATGCCCATATTTATCAGAAATCTCTACTATCCCAAAATATTGACAAAACCCTCCAACATTATAATCGATATACAAGAAGACCTCATTCTAGAAGATGGATGGGAAAATAAAGTGCAATATGAAGCTGATGATACGTTACAAGGGGTAATTCTGGACATACAAGATATAGTTAAAGATACTGGAACCGAAGCAGAACTTCTTGGCCCTAGGAAATATGCTGAAAAAGAATTAACAATTATTGAAGAAAAGAAAAGCACTGACTAAAAATGCAGGAAAGAAATATTCGACGAAACAGCAAAAACTATTGTTATAGGAAAGAAAATTAATTTCTTAAAAATTATTTCATTGACCCCAGAAAAACTAATTAATGTCATTGAAAGCGAGAAAATACCAAAGGAATCAGTCAATAAAGAAAATAATAGAAAAGACATATTAGGGAACGTTCAGTTGACTCCTGAAACACAAATTAATATTATTGAAGACGAGCAAGTAAAAGGGGAATCGGGAAGGGGGAAAGTTAAAGTGGAACTGGGCGGGCCATGTGGCCAGAATGAATGACGAGCGGTGGGCCTAAAAAGTTACAATATCGAGACCAAGAACTGACAAAAGAAGCAGAGGTAGACCACCTATACGATGGACAGACGACGTCAAAAGTCAAAAGAATCGCTGTAGAATTTTTGTATAATATCTCAACTTTTATAAAAAAATAACAGGTCGTTTAATATAACCTTTCCCATCTCACGTATCACATTAACGTGTAGTTATTCATCAACTTTGAACCTGAATAATTAATGTTCAACGAATATTATTTTGAATTCACGTTGCAAATTTATATATCGAAGCTTTATTATGTTATTTTTGTCTGGAAGTTTATGCTTGCAACGTTTGCGGGCATTAGGCACGTGTCTGTATAAGTTACTGGGGATTAAATGAGTGTGTTTTACTCTGACGTTCATGTTGCTAGCTTAATGACCCGTTTCCGGCTTTAAGTTACTAGGGTGCTCGAATTTTTATGCTCGGTATGGAGTTAATACAAATGTTTTTGTTTGCTAAACTCGAAAAATGCAAAATATTAGAGGAAGTAAATCCCCAGTTTACGTACCACTTTTATTACATATATATTACCTTAACATTATCGGACCATTATAAATAACTCCCTACCAATTATAGCGAGATTCATAACTTTTTAGAAGCCCCGCTTTAACTGGACTTACCGAATAAAAACTTGACGCTTATCGAAATGAGAAATACAGTTATGAAAAATATAAAACTAAAAAAACCCCAGGGTTTGATCTGATAACAGACAGACTTGCAATAACTTCCAAGTTATTGCAAGAATGTACAATAAAACGGTACAAATATCTGCAGCGAATTTTCAACGCCATCATCAGAATAGGCTACTTTCTGAGTCAATAGAAAATTTCACAGATTATCCTGACACCAAAACCTGGAAAAAAAACCAGAAGACCTAAAATCCTATAAGTGCTGCCGATTATATCCAAGATATTCGAAAAGCTTCTATTCTACCTCTCAGCGGCCTTCCTAGACGTCTGTCAAACCTTCGATAAGGTTTGGCATGAAGGCCTACTTTATAAGATAAAGAAACAATTGCCATATCCTTTCTTTCCACTCCTAAAACCCTACCTATTAGATATATACTTCCTGGTAAAGAAACACGATGAATACACTCAGCTCCACCCTATCAAAGCAGGTGTTCCACAAGGAAGCGTACTAGGACCTATTTTATTCCTGATGTTCACTGCAGACCTCCCATTCAGCAGTAACACAATAGTTGCTATTTTTGCAGACGACACCGCAGTACTGACCATGGACTCTAGACCCACAAAAGCATCAGAAAATTTACAAAAACACTTAAATAAAATAGAAACTTGGCTAAAAAAATGGCGAATTAAAGTAAATGAGACCAAGTCAATACATCTAACCTTCACAATGAAACGAGGTGAATGCCCTCCAGTTACACTCAATGGCAAGCAATTAAGTAAGGCAAACGACACAAAATACTTAGATATCCATCTTGACAAACGACTAACATGGCAGAAGCACATCCTTACCAAAAGAAAACAACTGGGCAATAAATTTAGATAGGGAAAGGGGAGGCACATGTGGACAGAGGCACAAGTGGACAGTTGATTTTTTTCCGTATAGATTTCTTTTCGAGTAGTTCTAACTCATTCTCCTAGGTGGCACTGATGATATAGTTCTATGCCAAGAAACAAGAAATAAATTCAATGTCAGTTGCCATTTGTTTGTGTCACGAGGTTGTGTTACTTTTGCCGCGTAAAAGTAAATAAACAGTTTTTTAGAGATTGTAATATTCTTTAGTGACATTCTGTGTTTCCTTGTAAAGTGCATCGTATTTTAAATATTATCATATTTGATATCAGGTAGGTTTCTGCAGTTTTGTTCTAGTCATAACCTAAAAACACATATCCGGAACTTTTGAAAAACTATGCATACGGGACAGATGTGGATACTATACAGAGGAACAAGTGGAAAGTGTCCATACAGGCCTGATCTGTGTATTTCGCTTTATAAATAGTGCTAAGCAATCTCTTCCTGTCGTTTTTTTCTGTATTAAAAACATGTTTTTATTTTAAAATTATCCAAAAAACATTCTGGATAATTTTAAAATTTACTTCGTCTATCCTACTTCATGTTTGTCAAAAAATACATGCTTTCGGCCTAACTTTCCTTTTTTGGAATCTTATATTTTCATTCTACCTCGTAATGTCGACTCTAGTATACCAAAACTTCGGTCAACTTCCGATACAGCTTTTATTGTAGCTATTAATTGACATTCTTCATAGTTGGATTTATTATTTCTTTTATGGTAAGCTCTTGGCATTGTAACGTTATAAACGTCACATCTCTATTAATTTATATTTTAATAAATATTTCATTTTAATTTCTTTATTAATTTATTAATTTTTTTATCTTCAGTTTAATTTTTACTATTTTTCACAAAATAGTTGGCGCCCACAAAATGTTTTTTCCTTTCTTCCTCTGTGTTTATTTTCTCTCTTTCTGTCCCATAGAATAAATATTTGCCCTCTCACTTTTGTTCGGCAGACTATTCTGTTCCGTGTTGACTGACAAGCTAGTTTCATGATATCTATAGCAACATTCTATGACATCTGTGCTAACTTCATTCAGTCTCCCACTTTCTGTCAAAACAACTTTTCTGTAGTGGGATTATTTTTTGCCTCTTTTTGAAATTTATAAAAGAAGGCAAAAATTATAAGATTCATTTTTATGATCTACAAATTCTCTTGGGGTAAGTACTTTCATTGTAATATTTATTCTATAATTCTGACCACATTTCCAATATTTGTAACCTTACTTTCTTTCGAAAGCACATTTTTTTTCTGATATATGCATTAGGACTCTTTAACAGAATTTAACTAAGTAGTAACATTCATATTTCATTTTATCCTTGCCATATGCTATTTGTTTAAGTGTAATTTTGTAAGATGGCAAGGAAGTTAAACCTTTCTTTTTGATGTGTTTCTAATGCGAGTTGTTCCTTATCTTTTAGTTTATTGGACATATCAAAACCTTACTGGTTTATTGGACATTTTATTGGATTCATTGAATTTATTGGAAATATTGGTTTATCAACAACTGAATTGACCAGATTGAATTGATTGGCCACATTCAATTTTACTAATCAGGACATACAGCCACGTGTGACTGCAGCTCTCTCTCCAGAAGCCACAACTTCTAATTGGAGGACCTAACAGCTAGAACACACAAGCAGCCCATCGAAGCAATAAGTAACACTTTATTAACTAATATTAACTGTTAAGCTTTGGCAGGGTTAATTATTGTTTTTTTATTCATTTAAATAAATATGTTTGGTTAAAATTTGTCTTATTTGCTATCAACTGAGAACTCAGGTTCAATCCCTAGTTTAAGACAAGACGAACTCACCCTTGAGATACTGAGCTAGGTAAGGTATAGACGATAAGCTCCCATGGTTAATTGAGGTATTATTTTTACAATAGTATTTCAATTCTCTTTGGTAGTCTTATCGTTACAGCATATGAAATTCAGGACACTACTATACATTTCGTATAGGGTAAATCTGCGCTGCGTGAAATTACGCCACTCCGATTACGCGGAATTGCCCAAAACGTATTTGAGTTGTTCCAAATTAAATACTTAATGTTTAATAAAGATACATCAATGGAAATTATATGTAAATGATATAAAAACTGTAACTTATGTCGAATAATTGCAGTCTTGTTTTCTACGAAAGTACGCCCCAGTTGTCATTGATAATTAGATAGCCCGATTTAAAATAACGTATTTTTTATTACCATTATACCAAAATATGTCATAATCCTCCTCATCATATTTTCCTTTCATTACTATTCAGTTTTTAAGGCTCTTCGCTGGTCTTTCAACCATTATAAATGAGCCTAATGAATTAAATCCATGAGACTTTATGTAAGAGATGGATGGTAACCGGTTATATTTTATGTTATTTTTGGTATTATAAAAGATATTTTTTACTTAATTACACTGGAATAGTTTTTTGTAATTACAATAAGTTTAAAAAGGTTTTAAAACTTTCTATATCCCTTCTTGAATATATTGAACTGATGAATGACAAATGTCAATCTTTTGGAATGCTCTCTTCATCCCGAAGACTTTTTTTTTAAATATCTGTAATTTATTCGATAAATTGATCTGAACCATATTTCACCAGATCTATAGGCATGACTTTAGACTGTTTTAGACAAATTAGTTTACTTACCACAAATTCTGATCTATCGCGTCTTCTTTTCGGGACTCTGTTTAACCGGACATATATTTTTCTATTTTCTTAGATAGGCTTTCTTTTTCCTTCTATCATGGATGCTAAATCTTCTGAGTTCTTTTTTGGAGGTTTTTTTTCTAAGCATTTACTTACCATCTTGTAAAAAATCATAGGTGATTTCACTGCTTTGATGGGATAAGTTTACGCTTTGAACATACCAGGCATTTTGTCTACGCTATGGTAAGTGTCTGGTTCTAGGCCCGTACACTGTATTTCAGTCCCTTGATGGCATTCTTATTTAGCTTACAATGGTGTATTTGTCCCATTTGTTTCTGCGATTTAACTTTATAGTAAATTCATTTACAAATTTGTACTTCTTTGTCTTAAATATGATCTTAAACATGCCACAGTATTGACGTTCATTAAAATTAAATCTTGGATGTAGTATTTGGTATATTACTTCTTCTGCTGTTTTTGTCATCATCATCATTCTGGCTTTACAAGCCTGCGCGGATCCTAGCTTCCTTAAGAATTTCTCTACAGTCGTCCCTATCCATCACATTCATCTGCCAATCACGTATTCCCATATTTCACATGTCTTCATCGATGTTATCAAGGAACCTTGTTCTGGGTCTTCCTCTTCTTCTCTTACCAATGGGTCTGTCAAGGAGCGTTTTCTAGCTGGGTCATTTTGTTTCATCCGCATTACATGCCCTATCCACATCAGATGTCCTATCTTAATATGTTTTACGATATCAGGTTCCTGGTATAAAGTTCGATGTTGTATCGTCTTCTCCACACTCCATTGTCATTCACTGTTCCATAGATTCGCCTAAGTACTTTTCATGTTTTCATTAAATTTTGTTAGAGTTAAGGTCTCTGAACCATATGTTAGGACTGGGCGTATTATTGTTTTGTAGAGTTTTATTTTTGCATTTCTAGATATAATTGTGAATTTAAGGAGGAGATTAAGCCCAAAATAGCATCTGTTGGCCGTGCAAATTCTGCGGTTTATCTCTGTGGTTGTATTATTTTCAGTGTTAATTAGCGCTCCCAGGTATATAAATTCGTTCACTGCTTTGATGACGTCGTTTTCTTTAACATGTGATCGTAGTGTTTGTGGTTGCGTGCTTATTTTCATATACTTCGTTTTGTTCGTGTTTACTATTAAACCCATTTTTGTAGCTGGTTCTTTTAATGCTACATACGCCTCTCGTCCAGGATTTGCACTGATTTGTTTATATATTGAACCAGTGGTTGTGATTTGTCACATACATATTACTTTTTTCAGAGCCAGATTGAACAGTATACATAAGAGAGGGTCTTCCTGGCGCAGCCCGCTATCTATTTTAACAGGTTCAGACAGTTCCCCCCGAATTCGTATTCTACATTCAACTTTTTCAAGAGTTAGTTTTGTTAAATTTACCAACTGATTTGGTATTCCTAGCTCTGCATTCTAATGTATTCCATAACTTTGAACATTTCTCTTCTATTCACAGAGTCGTAGGCTGCGTTGTAGTCCATAAATATGTGATATCAATGCCACATTCCAGTATTTTTTCCAAAATTTGTTTCAGGGCTGCAATCTGATGAATTGTCGATTTACTACCTCTGAAACCAGCCTGGTAGTTTCCTACTATCCGTTCTTCTGTGGTTAGAGCATTCAAAGATATCTCCTTTTTTGTGTATGGTGCAAATATTCCAATCATTGGGGAAGGATTTCTGTGTCTTCATTTCTTTTATAAGCTGCTGTGATGCCATTATGGTATCATGGTCATCTTACATATAGTTGAGCTGGGAGATTATCTATTCCGAGTGAATTGTTTCTGGCTAATCTTTAACTTCAAGAATCGTTGGTGGTTCTTCTTCGCTCTTGTCTGTTCCCCTTACCTCATCTCTTTCGTCTTCCAGGTTTTCTTCTTCTTCCTCTATATTAAGTGCCTGGTTAAAGTATTCCACCCATCTATTCAACACATCTTTCCTTGTTGTTAATGACTTCTGCATTGTCATGTGGTTGCCTTGAGTTTTTTTTGTTGATGTTAACTTTCTTATAAAATGCTCTGAATTCTTTCTCTCTGTTGAGGTTTTCTATATATTTAAGTTCCTTATTTAGGTATTTTCGTTTTTTCCTTTTGTGTATCCTCTTTTCTTCTCTTCTCTTTGTCTGGTAATTCTCTACAGTTGTTCTAGTTCGTCAGGTAAGCATCTTTCTGTAGGCTTCATTTTTTTCTTTTGTTGTCTAAAGTCCTTTTAATTTAGTTGAAATAACAGCTGGTTCTAATTAACTGATTTAAAAGTTTTTACGTATTAGACCTCATTTCAGGTCTATTATACTAATCTAGATATGAAATAATATTATGTTTTAGATACTTGGGCTTAATTTGTTTTGTTACAAACGATTTACTTTTGTTACTACGCAAAAGCATTCGATAACGTAAAGCACGAAAAGATAATTGAAGTTCTCCATAAGATCGGAGTCGACTACAGAGACATTCGAACAATAGCGAGTCTCTATTGGGGCCAAACAGCTAAAGTGAAAGTAGGATCTACATTGACCAATAAAATTGAGATCAAGAAAGGGGTACGACAGGGCTGTATCTTGTCTCCTATTGTCTTTAATATATACTCAGAAGAAGTATTTAAGACAGCGCTGGAGGAAAGCACAGAAGGCATAAAGATAAATGGAGAAATAATTAATAACATAAGGTATGCTGATGACACTGTGATTCTAGCAAGTAGCATGGAGGAACTAAGTTGCCTAATGAGTAAGATACAAAAAACAAGTGCACAATACGGACTCAGACTAAATATCACAAAAACCAAATGGATGTTAGTAAGCAAAACCCAACAACCAGCACAGCAACTGATATTAGACAATGAAAGAATTGAACACGTGGATTCGTACATCTACTTGGGAACAACAGGTAACTCAAATTGGGATCAAGCGAAGGAAATACGTATAAGAGTAGAAAAGGCAAGAGCATCGTTCACTAGCATGAAGCAAATTTTCACCTCTAAAAGCCTCACCCTACCTCTCAAAATTCGACTTCTGAAATGTTATGTATTCCCGGTTTTGTTATATGGAATGGAGGCGTGGACAATGACCGCAACATTGATGAAAAAAGTAGAGGCCTTCGAAATGTGGGCTTACCGACGTATATTACGTATATCCTGGACTGAGCACGTGACCAACGAAGAGGTACTACGCCGGATAGGTAAAGAGAGAGAGGTAGGAATAAGTATAAATAAATTAATTTACTAATGTTTGTATTTTGAGAACGATTTCCGAAGTGGAAATTGAAACGTCAATAAACGTATTTTAACCTTTAATTGTGGCTTATTCCCATTTAAATATAAATTAAGTATAAAGAAAAGAAAGTTGGAATACTTGGGTCACGTTATGAGACATAATAAATATAGAGTACTACAACTGATCGTTCAAGGGAAAATAGACAGCAGAAGGGGTCCAGGGAGGAGAAGACACTCGTGGCTCCAAAACTTGCGGCAATGGTTCGGATTATCATCTGCTGAACTATTCCGATCTGCCGTAAACAAAGTCAGAATAGCCATGTTGATTGCCAACGTTCGGAACGGACAAGGCACATGAAGAAGAAGACAAACGATTTGTTTCTATAGAAAGACAGTTTCTACCCTTTTTTTCAAAAACTCTCAGATTTGTTTTTACTCTAAACTCTTTCTTTCTTTCTTAAAACTATTACTGATATAAAATCACAAAGTAGAAATCCAAAGATTTCTTGTTTGACGGAAAAATCTTCAGATTTTTGCTTTAATCTGTGCCTTTTATAAATTGCAAGGCAAAACAGACGTTGAAGAAGATGAAAAGATAGATATTGGGAATCTAAAAATTGCATTTCACAGCATATCTCCTCACCTAAGCAAGAATTTTTGGTTTCTTGTACTCATAAAGAGTAAATACAAATAATAGAAAAGACAGTTAAGATTTGATTTTACGTATAGTGCCTCTGTATATTCAACTAAACTATCTACCTAAACCTAACTGTCTTTCCTATTACTGATATATTTTATGCATTCAAGTAGCAGTTTTTCATTATGTAGTAACTCTATCCATCTCTAATGGATTTCATCTCGAATTAAGCCGAAATTAAAAGAAGCAGCGACCACTACACTAGATAATTCATGAACCGGTAGGGATTTTCAGGGGATTATGAGTCGACAGCCTGTGCCCGAGTTCTTGGCTGCTTTTTTCGCGATTTTCTTCCTTTTGCGTTTGTTACACGTCAGATGATGTCTTCCGGACGTGCCCGACGTTTCATATTTTCTGAAGGAATTACCAGCGACGTTACGGAAAATTAGGTTTTGCTTTTATTTATAAAATGTCGAATATGTCTTAGATAGGAGAAAATGTAATATAGATAATTTTACTCACAATACGGGATATTGTTTTAATTCGTCTTTGAACAACCAAAATCACATTTTTGCACATGTCCATTAATCGATTTTTACAAAGTTAGAATATTTGAAAGATATTTATTTGTTGCCTCTCAGTCTAATAAATAAATAAATAAATAAATAATAGCTTTATTACCCAACAGTTTCCCATTTCTAGGGTAAAAATTTAAGATACATTTTTAATTAGTATACAATCATTAGTAGGTGATACAAAAATATTAAGTAAAAAAATAAGTGCAAAAAATAAGTAGATGAAAAACAAAATAAAGAGTTAGAACAATATAATTAAACAAATTACTACGTATACAAGAAATAAAAAAAAATACACAAAAAAAATACACAAAAAAAATTAACAATCTAATGTATTCCATAAACCAGTGCGGTATCCACCAGATGATTAATTGAGCATGAGAAAATATTACAATGGTTGCATATTTTGTTATAATTATTGCACATAATATAAATGGGTGACTTCAGTAACATATTTGTTCTCGCACGTGGACAAGTAAACACTATAGTCGACCTGGAAGTAATTCTTGGCACATTAAATCTAATTTGACCTAATATATTACTGCTAACTCTAAACTTACAATATTAAACCTGTTACATAACAAATCGTAATCATAACCATGGACAGGATATACTCCTTTTAAAAGCTAAATATTTTAAGTTTCCGTTGTACCTTTTCAATCTGTTGCATATAACATTTATAAATGGGATACCAAATTAAGCTACAATATTCTAGTTTTGTTCGCACCAGCGATAGATACAGCAGTTTAATCGGTCTTATATCGCTAAAATTTCTACAGTTTCTGATGATAAAACCGTACATTTTCATAGCATCGGATACTTTCTGCTCAATATGGTTGTTAAAGGTTAATTTTGAATCAAATATAACTCCTAAATCTTTAATGCTATTACATTTTTCAAGATCTGACCCCTGAATTACATAATTAAAATCAACCTTGTTTTCCTTCTAGAGTAACTTACTACTTTACACTTATTGACATTAAGAAAAAATCGGTTGCCTGTAAAGTCGGTTTTACGGGCGAAAATTTTACGTGACAACGTCTTTTTCTCGGTAGAATATTTATTGATATGAATATTATTAAATTGCACAATAGGAACAAGGAATTGAATGAAAATAAGAATTGCACAAATTTTAACTATAGAAATATATTTTGTTTACTAAAACATTGTACATGTAAACTTAAACTTAACTAATTTCTATTTGAGTGATTTTGTTGAGGATAGGACGATGATAGGAGAAATATGAAATGAAAGGAAGTGTTTCTGCTGTAATGTGTCTTGAATGCCAAGAACGCTCGAGAAAGACAGAGACACAAGCACGGAAGCACGCACCGATTCAACGCGCCTAATTCTCTAGTGCTTCGCGCGCAGCGGACCGATCATGTTTGAGTGGGAGAGAGACGCAAGGCATTCGCCGGTCCGGCGGGCTTCTCTCTCGTTCGGTGACTCACTGTAACAGACGTGAGCGGGCGTTACACTTTTTCATGAATGACTCCGAGCCACAACCTAATTTAAGACGTTGTCACGTCAAAAGTTTGTTTTTTACACACCAAGTATCTATATAATTTAGATCGTTCTGTAAATCTATACAGTTAGCAATTGTTTTAATTTCACAGTATATTTTAAGATCATCCGCAAAACACAATTTTCTGTTATTGGTATCTAAAAATAAATCATTGATATATAATAGGAACAACAATGGACCTAAATTTGATCCCTGTGGAACACCGGATGTAGTACAGATTAATTCTGATATGAAACCATTATAGGATACAAATTGGTTCCTACCTATTAAATAGCTTTCCAGTAACTTTAAAATGTTTCCAGCAAATCCCAAATTTGATAATTTAAAGAGAAGGTATTTGTGATCAACCTAATCAAACGCTTTAGAAAAATCAGTATATATCACATCTACTTGACCTTATACATCCAAAACATTTGAAATATATTGAGTTATTACAGCCAAGTTTGATACAGTAGAACATTTATCTATAAAGCCATGTTGATAAGGTGATATCCATCCCCTAACAGAAGGGTAAATACGGTTATATAGAGTTACTTCGAAAAGGTTTTTTATGTTATCTTAAATGTTATTCCAACTAGTCTCTCTGTAGATTTCTTATTTGGTTATCGTTTATTTTACGTCCTTACTTTAGCATATAATTGTTTTAAACAAGTTAGAAAAGGTCCGACACTAGCTATATTTGATAGACTATTTGAAGAAAGTCACTGTCAAGAATTTCTTCTGAAGTGAATAATCTTAAAAAATTATTTTAATATTGATTTGATATTCTGATGTTGTTTTCTTGTAAATCGTATTGTAATGTAACTATGGAAATTATTTTTATTTCTGGCGTTATTTGGATATTTTAAAGTAGGGCGGCTTATTACACACAACTTTACCAGTTTCACGTTTTGTCAACATAAATTTGTACACAAGCACAGTTGTTATATTGGCATGTGTTTGGTCTGTTCTCAACCACTCGAAAAGTAATTCAATTACGAAAAGAAATCCTTCTAAGACGATATAAATAGAAAATGATCTCGATTCAATTAAAAATGATAAACATTTACTTAAAAATTGTGTACAAACTCCATAAATATTTCTATTGGTGGTATCACTTCGATGTTATTGACCCAAGTGGGCTGGTTTATCGAAAATTTTAAATACAGGCACTCTGCGTGCCGCCTGTCGAGTCCTGTTAGCGGTGAAAAGATAACGATATTAATTGAACTTACGTCATTAATGTTGAGAAATTGGTTCATGCACAACAACCACTGTATGGGTTTATATTTTTATATAGGAGTAGGTATGCCTTCTTACAGATTGTTGAAGTGTAACAATGACATTATATATGTATATATATACATATATATATATATATATATATATATATATATATATATATATGTATCTGTATATGTATATATATATATATATATATATATATATATATATATATATACATATACAGATACTGACGTGGTGAATACTTTGGGCGCAAACGGCGTTCACTTCCCTGAGACCTCGTATGTAACAATTAAAAACATGCATTGTTGAAAAAAAAGCTATTTTCATATTTATATATGTTATAAACATATAATATATAATTTATATATTTATATGTTAAATATAATTAACCATTGAAGACAACAATTTTTTAGGACATCAAATTGTTTTGAAAATTTCTGTTAAAATATATTTTCTGAAAATGTTAAATGAAAAAACACGAGCAGATATTACTTGAGATAAATCATTAATAATAATAAAAATTCATACATATACAAAATGTTGAATGACAAATAAACATAAAAATTCTACTTAAACATAAAAAACCTAAATAAAGTAAAAAAACGTGTACAGGTAATTTACGGGTCATTTTGCACTTGGCTTTCCGCACAATCTATGCAAAATTTTTTAGAACACTCCAAACATAGGTCTTTTGCAAGAAAAACACAGACATGCAGTTTTCCTCTCCTTTTTTGGTGGAAATTTGGAGCAAGTTTTTCGATTTTCTCGTATTAGTTTGTCGGATGAACCAGCATTAGTTTCATCATAAAACACATTTTTCTGCTCTAGGGTACGACCGATAAAGCGTTCTCTCATATATGGTTCAATCAACTGTTTAGCAACAACCTTCATGGATTCCATCTTAGTAAAAAGTTCTCTATCACGGTGTGATTGGTGTATAATAAATGAATTTGTTGTACTCATGTCAAGAATTCGAAAAAGATTGCCATTGTCTAATGACGGGTTCGGCGACTTGAAAAATAAACACTACATTTTTGATCCATTGAATCCACACTACCTTTGGTGTTGTTATAAAATATATTTATTTCATCTTTCCCAGTAAGCGATAAAACTATCGAATGCTGAACGAAAGAAAGAAATAAAACTGCCTTGTTTTTTTTCGGCACGTGTAGCGAGACCGTTAGTTCTAAGAGTTTGTGCTAATTCCATTGATGTATACCAATTATCTGTAGTCACGTTACGGTTACTGCCAAGTTTTTTTTCTGCTTTAGAGAGTCCAGTACTATTACTACCCTTACCACAATATAGATATGTATGATATACAAATATAAATAAAACACCTTCTGGCGTTCGCAAGACATTGCAATTTTAATCCATAATTCGCCAGTTTTGATTGCATATACATTTTGAAACGGCAATGACCATAAATTGCTACTAACATTTCATTAACAGCTGTATTAGACCCTAAAGAAAATAAGGTTTGTGAGCTTTGATAAAAATTTTTAAGTAATTCCGTTATTCCAGCCTCTGGATCAGTTTTTTTTCCATTCTTCATCATCATCAAATATTTCCATTACTTTCTTTTCAAAATTAGGGTCATTGTATCGGACTCTTTTTTAAAAAGGATACTTTGCCATTTTTGATTACGAGAAATAAACAAAATCTATCGACTAACTATTTACTAGGTCCAGATCATCAGCGTATGCCATAATTTGCATTGATTAAAATAAAGTTTGTTCTCCCATTGTATAAATTGGCATCACTTACAGTCTTCTTCAGCGTTTTATTTAAAATTAGGTAGGTATGTCAGTGACTCTACCTATCGTAACCCCATACGTGTTTCAAAAGCTTGTGAAAAATCGTCTTTGTATGTTCACTTGCAGACCCCCTTATTTAGTGGCGCTTTTACTCATTTTATTGGAGAAGTTAAGTTCACTTAAAAATCCATACAGTTTACATCTTAGAATACTTTTATTAGTTTATTGAGAAAGTATTAACATTAACTTTGTCCTTATATTTGTTCCTATTTTAGACCTACCCTGCGTAAATTGCTTCGGCACATTTACAACATATGAAAATAAAAGAATCGTTTGAAGGTTCAGAAAACAGCGATTTTATTTTTATGAACATTTTTTGTACTAGCAGTAAGTATAGGATATAGAGAGTTTCCCAAATGGTGTGTCGAGACCCAAAACCGAACCACGAAACCAAATGCCTGGTGGTCCCGCCTCGCCGTTTCACATCTTGCTTTTTAAGGTCGCGCTTTGACTGGCGCCACTGCTTTTATTATAACCTTATACTACCACATCCACAAAATTCTGCTTCTTTTATTCCATTCAGTTTAAGCTTAGTGTCAAGCAAGAGAGCGCGTATTTTTCGTGCGTATTGAATACGTTGAATTTGACGATGGATAAACACAATAGGATTATAAAACAAAGTACAGGTTTTAAGACTTGCACAAATAGACCGTCGATCTGTACTATAGCCGAGAAGTTCTAAGAGCGACAATAATAATAGACAATCGAGTAATGTCCATCCAGAGGCAGGTAAGACTGGTAATTACAAACGGTGTTATTTGTTATGCTGCACTCTCAAATGAGTCCATGAAACCTTGAAGCGGCACTTGGAATTACAGCACCAGGAAATCAGTGGTAAGTCAATAGATTTTTTATAAATAAAAAGAGAGAGTTAATAGTTACCAAAAAGACTATATCTTTGAATTTTTCTCAGGACGCTCAATCTGAAAACCTTGTACTTGCTTCTTATGAAATACCAAAATTAATTGCTGAAACCGGTTATCCTCACATAATTGCCGAGAAATTAATCGTTTCAGCAATCAAAATAGTAGTATCTCGGATATGTGATAAAAAGCAGGAAAAGCAAGTGAATTCGTTGGCTCTATCAAATAACAAAGTAAAGCGTAGGATTGTGGAGATGACAGATAATATTGAGAAACCTATTATAGGTCACTTAAAGAAGTGTAACTATTTTTCCTTGCAAGTTGATAAAAGTACAAACATATCAGATAATGCTAATCTAATGTGTTTTGTAAGATACGATTTTGAAAATACTATTCAGGAAGAATTTCTACTTTGTAAATCTCTCTTAATAACAACAACGGATGAAGAAATATTTAATCTGATTGATAGTTACATAAATGACAATGGACTTAAATGGAATACATGTGTGGGACTAACTAGCGATGAAACATGTGCAATGGCAGGCACGCGTACTGGGCTTTTTCCGAGGATCAAAGCCGTAGCACCAGAATGTGTAGCATCCATAGAGAGGCATTAGCTGTCAAAAAAATGCCACTGCTTTTAACCGAATGTATGCAAGAGTGTGTAAAATTTATAATCTTTATAAAATCTTGCCCACTGAACTCAAGAATATTTTCTGATTTGTGCAAAGAAATGGGAAGTAAACAGAACATCTTCTTTTACACGGCGAAGTGCGTTGGCTATTAAAAGGGAATGTTTTAAAAAGACCTATTGAATTAAAGTAAGAAATCTCAATATTCTTAGAACAGCATCCCCAACGGCTAGGGATGCAATATTTCAATTTAAAGACAGTTTTCATGATATCAATTGGTCAATCAAGGTAGCCTATCTTTGCGATACTTTTGACTTCTTGAACAATTTAAATATGACATTATAAGGTAGCAATGCCACTGTATTTAAAGTACAATAGAAGATAGAAGCTGCAACAAAATACTTAATTTGTGGACAGGTCGCGAGGAAGCAGGAAGTTACAAAGCAAACAAAACTACAGAAATAGTATAACGTGAATTCATTGCCGGATGAGATTTCAGCGGCTTTCAAGGAAGACCTGCTAAGATTGGAGGCAAATCTGCAGAAATATTTTCCCCCATACACAGCAACAAAGCATGGATAAGGAATCCATTTACAATGGACGTAGAATCCAAAACAGGATTTCCGAATTTAGATATTGAGTCAGTAATTTAACTATCGTGTGATAGAGCACTCAAAGATATATTTGACAAAATACCACTGATAGATTTCTGGCTGTCTTGCGTCAGTAATTTAACTATTGTGTGATATATACAGCACTCAAAGATATATTTGACAAAATACCTCTGATAGATTTCTGGCTGTCTTGCCATCAAGAGTACCCAGTTTTAATAGAAAAAAACGATTAAGTTTCTAATTCCTTTTGTTACGGCCTATAAGTATGAGGCAGTGTTTTCAACACTGGTTTTCCTCAAAAATAAATATAGGAACCGTTTGGAAGTCGAACCGGACCTGAGGATAACATTAACATCTTTTCCTCCAAACGTGAAGTTTTTAGTTAACCAGAAACAACTGCACACTTCTCATTAATAAAGTATTTGATTTTTATTTTATTTTATTACATTTTTGTTTGAGCTAATGATTCTTTATTAAAATATATAACACTATAATGAATATTTAACTATGTTTTCTAGTACACACACACCAGGGTATGAACAATAATTGGTGGGTCACGAAGGATAAGCACAAAAATAACCGGGCCACGTAACAATGGTTTGGGAAACCGATATACCAACAAAAAATTGCCAATATTTTATGACTACATACTTTATATTTTATTTCTCGAGTATTTAAATGGAAATATCTTAAATCACTTTAAATAAACATAATGACCAGATTATTATCTAGATTGGAGTTTACAACGTTTTTGCTGTTTTAATTATTGCTATTAGATCAGTTTGATTGCTTAATATTCTGGCTAATTGGATATCTTAATTTGCTTTTTATTTTCAAGATCACTTTAGTTGAAGGCATGTAAATACTAATAAAATGTTAAAATGTAGTGGATGGATGCGTAGGTTTGATTCATATATATGATATAGACCAGGCATTATTATACCATTCATTTTATTATCCCAATTAAATTTTAAATAATCACAAAATTTGGAAACATATTTATGTGAATCACTGAAACTTCTTATTGTCAGTTATCGTTATGGATAGGATCAGTTAAAATCTTCAAATTTTTACTATTTTGTTGTTTAGGTATGTGTTATATTTTTTTTTCGTTTAATCTGTACATTAATTCTTTTAATATTATCACACTTTTTATTAATTTAGTTTCAAATTTAATCAGTTGAGTGATGTTCTCGGTATAATGCTTGTTTTCTCGGTATTAATATTAGTTTTTTTTACAGAAAAGTTCCCAAATCTCTTCATAAATAAGACAAGAACGGCCAAAACCTTCTACGCAAGGATTAGAAGCTACTTAAATCAATTAAACTACACGTTCATAGAATGCTTTCCCTTCCAATCGTCCTCAATTTCTCCATGGCAAATAAAGAACCCTCAGTGCCCAACCCGCCTCATTTCTTTCAACAAACATTCAACAAACCCAATCAAATCCGCCTTCAAGGATATGCCTCACAATTACAAGGATTCTACACATATATACACAGATGCATCTAAATCAAATGAAGGACTGGTGCTGCAGTCATAACCCCAATATCGACAAATAAATACAAACTCGCTTCAAAGTACTCCATTTACTCTGCTGAACTATATGCTCTATAACAGGCCACCCTTGCTGTCAACGCATCCAATAATACAAATTATATTATATTCTCAGACTCTCTAAGTTCCGTACAGTCAATCCAATATTTCTATCCAACTAATCCTTTGGTCATCGAGATAAAATAAGAAGTTCATACACTCAACTGAATGGACCAGGGGTACTGGCTAATTGGCTTAGTTCCAGTGCCATAAAACAAAACACATACACACACACACACACAACTGAATGGAAAAAATATTATATTCTTCTGGATACCATCTCATATTGGAATTCAGGGAAATGAAGAGGCAGACAACGCTGCAAAAGAAGCTGCAACTAGTGATAGTGCGGAGTGTACTGAAACATTTACGAATGCGGACGTGAAAGTAGCGGTCAAACGTAAAGTGCGATATATGTGGGAAGAAAAGTGGAAAGTTTCATCGGCCAAGCTACGCGATAGTAAAAAATCTATAAAACCCTGGCCCACATCACCAACAAGTCGGAGAGACCAGGTAATATTAACGCAACTCTGGCTGGGTCATACGCGATTAACTAAAATAGCCATGTGTTTTCCAACAAACAAGAACCAACATGTGACAACTGTGAAGAAAAGTTAACAATCAAATATATATTAGAGAAATGTCCAGCATTAACGTTAAAGCGCATGTTGTATAATATACCCAACAAACTAAGTGATGTATTAGGTCTACAGTGCAATATGTCAAAATAGTAAAAAAAACTAGAATTATTTGGTATTTTATTTTAAGAAAAAATGAATAATAATAAACTGGAATGCTACGCTGAAAGGTTCTAACTGACAAATTCGCAATTTTGTTCCTAACGGTCCTGGGTGGTACTTTTAAAGCTGAGCTGTCATAACTATCATTAAATAGCTGTTCTGAAGTGATGCTTGTTATCCTAAGTTCAAACTAAAACCTGATTATTAAGCATTACGTCCTATCTAATCCTTACAACCCTGAAATGTAACAGATATCTATTGTCAGTATTGCAATATGTTATGCTACTTAAAATCTAGCAAGTCCTAGGTAATAGATAGGACATATTCAGCATTTCACCTAAAAACAACATGACCTAAAAATCGAAAGGTTTGTTTCCGGTAATGTCAGATTTTAGTGTAGAAAATTTGATTTGTACTTCGAAGTAAGTATCCAATTAATGATTATTATGTAGATATTGTGCCAGATAATAGTACCTCCATGACTGTTTTAAGTGCCTCTTATATTTAGTTCCATTTTTATTTTCATTATATTTACTGTACTGGAGCTGGAACTTACTATAAATGTAACTGCAAAATCTCTAATATACAAAACTCGCTTAAACACTTTAATAATACAATCCATAGATCATTCTATTACTGATTAATTTAGGAACAACCTACATATTATGTACTCCTGTTTTAGCACTTTTTAGTTTCTATCAAATTAACTTATGATTGCAGTAGTTAGGTTAGTTAATAGTTATTTAGTAACGTATTAAAAGTGTATCAAGTATTGCTTTGTTTTATTCTAGTATGACCACCAACGCTTTCACCAGTCGTGGCCATCAAATGACTAAAATTTGCCTTAAATAGACAACTAAGAGAACGTCTACATGCAAATAAAAAGCTTGTCAATACCAAAAATGTTAACAATAGTCCCGACTACGATCCAAAGCAAGACGATTTTTGTAGCGAGTCCTCGTCTGTAGAGTCTGCAGAAGAATACTTTATCAATGATGAAAATGGCCACTGCCTGTCCCACACTCCAGCTATGTCTGATAATGAAAGTTTAGTCGAAGAATATGCGTCTGTTTATCAATTAGTGAAGTCTATTGTCAATTACATGGTCACTTCGTTCATAGATATTGCTGAAAACAAACACTTTAAGATGTACACCAAAAAGGGAACTATTAAAAACAGAACAAAAAATGAGAAAGGACCTGTCAAAAGAAAAAAGCAGAAATTATCATCTGTCGCTCTTCTTCTTCTTAGAGTGCCATATCCCTACGGAACGTCGGCGACTACCATGCTTATAATATTTTTATACTGATCTCGGTCTTGCGCTACGTGTAGCAATTGGTCCGCTGTCAAACCTGTCCACTGCCGCAAATTCCTCAACGAGAGAAGAGAGAGTTTCTTCCGTCCTATCCATTTCTTTTCTTCGATTTTACCGTTGAGAATTAGCCGAAGGAACTCATATCTTGGTCCTCTGATTATATGTCCAAGATATTCTAGTTTACGCCTCTTAATAATATTTAATAGAGTTCGTTGATGCCACATTCTTCGAAGAACTTCTTCGTTTCTAGTTCTGCTAGTCCATGGAATTTTTAGTATCTTTCGATACAACCACATCTTAAACGCCTTGATTTTATTCATGATATCGGCGTTTAAAGTCCAAGTTTCTATACTGGATGTTAAAGTAACATGCAGTATTGGGAACTTAACAAGCAAGCACAACGTTTGTTTGTGCACGGTAATGTTAAACAACTAAACAAAAGAAAAAATACTGTTGGAACTGATTCGCGTAGCATATTACCTGGATGCTAACGGATTAGATATGCAAGTATGTAAAACTTTTTCCTGGCCACGTCAGGCTATGACAAAAGTAATGATTGATTTTTGAAAAATAATAGGAATTGGTAATAATAATGCTATTATTATTATAGGGCAAGCAAGACCAACGAGGGCACCGACCAGCTCTGAATTTTATTGACAATCATCAGATCGTTGAACATATAAAGTCTTTTCATCCTACCTTGTCCCATTATCGTCGGAAGCATGCTCCCAATCGTCTATACGTACCATCGGATATTTCAATTACAATGATGTACAATGACCACAAAATAAAGAATCCTGATTGTCAGGGTAGTTATGAGCTTTATCGTCAAGAAATTACAAAACTCAACATCGTTTGCGTAACTTGGCTGTGAAGAGTGCTTCCAGTATACATCATATGATCTCCATAAGACCGAAACCAATTATATCAATCCAACAGATAATTAGACAATTGAATAGTGTGTGAAATCTATATATCTCACAGAAATAAATATATTACTGCCAGGAAAGAGTGTGAAAGAGATGCGAAATCGCCACTAAAATCATAAGATCTCAGTTTCAGCAGATTTTAAGAAAGTGATTATGCTTTCAAAAGCAGGTATGTTTAATATTTTTACTAGACGCATAACTGCTTTTAACGAAAGTTTTGTTACTGTGTGGAAAGGTAGAAACGTCCGTCCTTCAGGAATTTTGTGGCACGAAGGAATATTTAATTAGGAAGAAAAAAAAAGAAGATACATATAGTGTCTACTTCCTAAAAAACAGGGATAAAGAATCCTTAACAATTTGGCTGGATAATTGCTCGTGACAGAACAAGAATTGGTGTTTGTTCAGCTTTTTTGTCTATATAGTAAATTCTACAGAAGTACTTACACTTCTAAGAAGAACTTAAAATAATTAACCATAAAATACTTTGACACACGTTTATGTCCGCAGATCATTTTCACTACCAGGTAGAAAAATTATTAAAGAGGGCCAAAACTGTTTGGGATTTTAATGACTATGTTCAATGTGTTTTAAATTCAACAAAACCGAATGATGTAGCATTAGGGATTAGAAATTTCTATGAGTGAACAGATTTCAGTTTAAAATACAAATTACAAAAATTAAATGGGCATTTAATACTGGTGTGACACTTCCACCTACACGAACATCTAACCGAGGAATTAGTAAAGATAGCTGAAGAGGACCAAAATGGAGAATTTTAGGTTTTTTTACAACATTGGAGGGCTATATTAAGTTTTATTTTATATGTAAAACAATGTCTCGTTATAAGTGCAATAAAAGTTAGTTATAAAAAATCTTGTCCTATCTGAGGTTTTTAATAAAATCCCAAGCTAAATCGTCCCATCTATCAAAACTCATGCAAGCTTTAAACTAATTACTTTCGTGGATCATGCCATAAATTGTATATACAAATCAAATTCATTCAAAATACAGTTTGATATCATTATTGTTACAGATGGCGCAGCAACTAACATTTTTTTCAAAATAGCTCAATTGGTAGATAGGACGTTTCAGATTAGCGTGCCAGTAAAACGTTTGGACAAAATAACATGACTAAGGAAATTCTAATAAATGGAAAAAAATCTTCATCAAATCTTCATAAACTCCAAAAAAATTAAATACTCAAAAAATTGAATGAACCCATAACTATAATTCTGCAATAACGTTTATATATCAAATCTACAAAGCTATCCCTCGAAAAAGGGAGTCTAGTGGGGTAGTGATCATTAAATAGTCTCTCCTACTCAATTTTCAACCTCACCTTCAAGTTGGTGCACCCTATTATCATAAATGTTTGCTTTGACGACTGAAATTAAGTAAATGTAAATTAAAAACTGGCCAACATGTCTTGGCGAGCCCAGCAGGTTTTAAAAGCACGCTAAACACCTAAAATAAAAATGAAAACTTAATCTTTATCACCAAATATGTACTTTCTAGACGGACTATATAACGCCAGGCGAGTAGAAAAAGATTTTCAGAATCTCGCACTAATCTGATAGTCTGTCCCATGGATTCTGAAGGAGACAAGATTATGACAGGTAAACGTACTAAACTTGGAAAATCCTTATAGCTCAACTTCGCTACATATAATGCTAGATATCTAGCTACAGAAGAAAGAATCTTACAGATGGAAGCAGAAATACCGAAAATCAAATGAACTATGATAGGCATTGGCGAGGACTAACAACGAGGGGAAAGCCTGAAAAAACTGAAATCAGGTTATTTGCTTTATCAGGTAAGTAGTGAAACTGAAACAATAAGAGGCGTTGGCTTCTAATTACACAATAAATACGAAAACAAAATTATATCAATAAAAAGTGTTTCTACTAGAATTTGCCCGAACAAGTGGCCATGCGGACTAGGAAATATACTAATTCTAAGATAACATTACTTCAGCCCTAAATGATATTACAATAATAGACTATATCCTAATGTATGATGATTTCAACGCCGAAACGAGGAGAATGGCAGATGAGACAGGAAATTAGAAAATTCAGTAAATAGAGAAATCAGCGAAGGAAATACGGAATGTGTTGCAGTTTCGCAACTGTTAATAAACATTTATTAAATATTAAGACTTTTCTGGTAGTTTTGATTCTCCCCGTATATCAAGATTTCATGTACAAGGGTGCATCGTGGTTAAAAACTACATGCTACGAGACGGGCAATCTGCAAAATGACACAGATGTGTATTTGAGATAAGCGATGCATCTACACAATCCGAGTCGAGTTTTATCTCTCAAACCACACATGTGTGTGCGTTTGGGTTAAGACTAGTTAAGAGTAGAGTACCTTAAGACACTTAGCATCGGTCCTTTGACCGAGGAAGTCGTTTTGATGCAGAAAAGTTACATTAGGAATTTTGTGGTTCCTGTTATTCGTCGGTGAAGACATATTTTTTGCGGTGGCCGGAGTGCCATCTTCTCATTGGGTAAGGATCAATACCATACTTTTGTTGCTGCATGGGGCTAAGTACGTTTATTTGGTGCCCAATTATTACATATTGTGTCGCGATTTTGAACTTTTGAACTTTATTCAGAACATTAAACGTTGTCAATTGGACATTTTGCTTTTGTTTTGTGTAGTATTTACTCTATTCTTATTTTTTGTAATATGTCATTCCCGATTATAATTTGAATTGAGTTTAAATATTTGTATTTGAATATATAATTTGAGTTGAGTTTGATATAATTCATATATGATATTTTTGATTGCATTTTGTGTAACTGTATTAACAAGGTTTATTCATTTTATTACGAATTAAGTATATTATAATATGTGCGTATATTTTTCACTCTTTCACGTTTAATATCAATTTTTTTATATGACATATTCATATTTTTATTTCTTTTTTGTATAATATTATTTCTATCTATGGTTTGTTTATGGTTCTCTTTTTGTGTGTCGTTACGTATTGATTAATATTTAAGTTTGTACTACATATATTCTTCTTCTTTTAAGTAATATATTCTTCTTTATTTATAGTTGTATATTGGGTTATGTGTATTTATGTTTAATTTCACCTTCTTGTTTAAAATAGAGTTTTATACAGTCCACTGGTTTTCATTTCTTTTCTTTATTTGAATATACATACCCAATCCGAAAGGGGGAAACCAGCGAGTTCTAGATTGAACAAAATATCTTCTCTCCCCCTTCAGGATGACCAAAATTGTTATATTGAGGTCATCGTATGTGCAGAACGCAACAGAATGCACTGAAGAAAATGAAAATAAATAAAACTCCGGAAGAAAACAATATCGTTATAGGAGCCGCAAATATTGGAGAAGAAAGACTTTTAGAGAATATTAAGTAGCTGTACAACTTATGTCTACACTATAAGCGAAACAATTTTTTTTTCTTATGGGGTAGAAATTTTCTAAACCGTATCAGGTTAACCCATCCCTATGTATCTCTGGCGTGTATTGGATTCAGGCTAGAGGACATCCAAGCTCATTTTCCCCTAGAAGGAGGTTCTACAAACGAATGCATTCCTGTTATCTTATCTACCAACTAAAACCACCCTCTCCTATTTAAGCGAAGTTGACTGTCGTACGTACCGACTCCGAAAGTGGGATGACCGCTATAGGATTGACGACACTTTTCGAACACTCTCTTCTCTTATCTAGAACTTATTTCTGTAGTTTGTCCTGTTGCCGTTTATCTTCTTCTTCATTCTTCTTAATGACTGCTTAGATGTAATTGTGTACACTATTCCATCATTCCTTACTTCCTGTGATCTTCGCAATCATATCTATCACAGTCACAGGGTTCGTACCTATATACATTTTGTTTCTCTCCACTGTCCATCTATTTATTACACTCGAGCATTGTGTGAGCAATTCTCACACAATGCAATGTATATCTGTCTTTCCGAACCTATGAATATACGCCCTAAAACACCGTATCCTGTGAGCACTTGCGTCATAAAGTAATCCAGTCGCCTGTGACCACAGTCCACCCAGTCCCTTATGCTCGGGATCAGCATCTTAGTCCACCGGACAACACCTTGTGCCGTTCCAGTTTTCCTGCCATTTTTCCATTGACCTTTCCCTTTTTCATTTTCTTATGGCTGTAGTCAAATGCTCTCTTCTCTCATAACGATGTCTTCTTTCAAGCCCTTCGTGAAAAAGTACCATCTTATGTGATTTCTTCGCAAATTATAATTCTTAAAAGATCTAGCATATATCGTTACAATAATCTATTGTAGCTATAAAACTTAAAACCTTCTTTCTCGGTCTAATATGAGAATGATATTTGTTTGCGAACAAGTTGAAATATTTTATGTTATCAATTATATACGGTTTATCTCTTTTTACATTTATCCGCCTGCTGAACTAATGGTATTCGCACCTTTTACAGTTTTATGTAAATATGTTGATGATGATATTTTAGTAATGTTGGTTACGAGTTTATTTTATTGTTTGTATTTTATTAGTTGTATTAGAATCAACTTACTTGTTGTGTTGTGTAGTATCTATGAAGTATAACATACAGTAGGTGATCAAATTATTATAATCAGTCACAAAATTTTAAGTTTTTTACATTTATTCTGCTTTGCAGAATAAACTGCTTTTTATACTGCTATGCAATTAGGTGATGCCAATATGTTTTGTTCTAATAACTTTACTTTTTTGACATTGACAGCTCTAGAAATGTCATTTGTGTCAAATTATGTCAAAACCATCGAGTTAGAATCTATGGAGAGGGCATCACGTGACTAAAAACGACCTCACTTCGGCCATATTGTTTTGACACTTTTGACAGATCGTATATGTTTATTTACGTTTGTTGTTTTTCGAATATTTTTAGTTTTATAATACTTTTATAGAAACTGTAATAATATATTGTGATAGTGCATAATAATGGTTTCTTGTTCTCAACGTAGTTGCAGTGGCAGAATCAATGTTAATAAAAAATCTTCAGGAATAACGTTCTACAGGTTAGTATACAAATATGTAAACAAAGTAATGGCCCGTACTTCAGAGAATAAATTAATAGTATTTGACTGTATTAATTTATCTTTATGTATAATATATCGTGTTTTTAGTGTTTACCGCGGGATAAATAAATCATAGTTTATTAAAAATGTATTGCACTTTGTAGATTATGATTAAATCTTCTGAATAACTAGTCATATTTTTATAGTAGTTTTAATATTATTGAGTCCGGCCATGATCCCACCGCCATATTGGTATCACCGTTAGCGACGCCTACCTACGCCGTTTTTAATACACACGTTAATATGCTCATAGCTTCTCCATAGATTCTAACTCGATGGTCAAAACATACACATTGCGGGGAATTTGCGCTTGTAGGTTAGAATTTAATTTATTATTTATTATATCTATTTTTATTTTGTTTTTTAAAGGTTAATATCGTTTTATCTATGTAGTATGTTTTAATAATGTACGAGTATTAGTGATGATTGTGAGTGAAAAAACCTATCAGTTTTAATTTTATAGACATTTTCAAAAAATATCGATTTTTGAGAAAAAAATCTTAATGGGTAAGGCTAAAGACATTACTGAAACTAAAATAGTGGAGATAAAGACACTTTTATGGAATACAAAGCTTTCCCAACGTCAGATAGTTTAACAGTATCAAGTAGCGCAAGCAAAAGTGAGCAACATCAAGAAAAAAATTGATACCAACAAACCCCTGACTCGTGCCCAAAAATGTGGTCTAAAGTCTGTCACTACACCCAGAGATGAGAGAAAAATTAGTGATATCTTCGTAAACAACAAAAGAAAACACGAAAAATTCTTACGGGACTTATTCGTGAAGCTGGGATGCCAGTCTCTGACATGTTCGCAGAAGGCTTGCTAAGCAAGGTTCATATTGCTCTATCAAAAAGGCAAAGTTGACTGTCGTAATGATGAAAAATAATCAATGCAGCAAAGCAATGGGCCAAAGAACACCAAAATTAGACAATTGAGGATTGGAATAAAGTAAACTACATCACTACTAAAGTTTAAATCCCCATAACCACTGTTTTTATTCTAAAAAAATATCTTTTATTTTTTATTCATAGGTTTGTTTCTCCGATGAGTCTACAGTGGAGATACTCATGGACAAGCGACCTTCTCCGAAGATGGGTGAGTGAAAAATATCACAAGGATTGCATAGTCGAGAGAGTAAAGTATCCTCACAAGATCTTAGTATGGTATGGGGGGATGAACCAACATCAGTATATTGAAGTTCTGGAAAAAAAGCTTTTGCCACAAAGTAAAGACTGGTTTGGCGAATCGGAAGATTTTACGTTTATTACCTCTAAGGCAAAAACAGTAACATCGTACCTGGAAAAAAAGAAAATTAAAATACTGAAGTGGCCAGGTAGTTCCCAAGACTTCAACCTGATTGAAAATCTATGGGAGCTCATGAAGAGAGGGATTGTCCAAGAAACTGTCACAAATAAGTAGCAGTTAATTGAGAGACTCATTGGCACCTGCACAGAGACCATAAAATAAAAGAAAAGTGCTTGAAAACCATTCAAAGCGTGCCAAGAAAAGTCAAAGCTGTCATCGAACCTAAAGGAGGTCACACGAAATATTAAAAAAAAAAATGTTATTTAGGCTGTTATTTATGTTGTGCAACACAGAC
Organism: Diabrotica undecimpunctata; assembly: GCF_040954645.1. Lineage (NCBI taxonomy): Eukaryota > Metazoa > Arthropoda > Insecta > Coleoptera > Chrysomelidae > Diabrotica > Diabrotica undecimpunctata. The sequence continues at coordinate 141,867,468 of NC_092807.1, forward strand.
GAGCCGTGTGTACTCAGCATACGCCGCGCGGCCTATGCTGAGTACCATGCGCCGTCGGCGGTTTTATGACTTCTGGCGGCACATCAGTAATAGATATCTCGTGCTTCAACACAGACGTGTGACTGTTTTGCAGCGGTTTTATTTGGTTGCTTTTGTGAGTGTTTGCCAAATTTTGTACATATTATGGAAGCTATAGATATCGATAAATTAATTAAAATTAAAAATTTATTTTATAAAATGTATTTTTCCTATATTTTTTTTGTATTTAAAAAATACAACAAACGGGAGGAACGTTGTTAAAAACTAAATAAACAAAACACATAAATAATGCATACATAATAAAATATATTTTTAAGATACTTAAAAAGTATGTGACAACTACGTAGTTAACTTACCTTAGTGTTATTATTAGTTTTTCTTCTGGTGATATGCTTTCTCTCATATGGATGTTATTTCTTGAACATGACTCTTTAATAATTTCTAATAGCTCTTGAAAAGATTGCTTAGACAATCGGATAAAATTAAAAAACTTTTCTGGGTCATCTTTAATTTCTTTAACTAACGTGTAAAACATTCCTTTATTTTTTCGTTCATTTACTGTGGGATGTATCCAATACCTGCGTTTCTTCTTCTTCTTTGATCTAATATGAAGTAAACTTGCACTTATTAGGAAAAACAAATCGTCGTCACTTTCACTAGATGATTCTAGAGACATCATACCATTCTACGTCCAAAACTCGACTAAATCTGACAACACCGAATACAATGGCAAAACTACTGCCACTGTTAAACCGCCTAATGTGTTTTAAGCCGCGCGGCAGCCGACCAGGGGCAAACCGCTCTGTTTGTGTTTAACCTTAAGGTCAAAGAAAAAAAATATTTTAAAATTTTGTAAAAGAACGTGTTCCTGATTTTTATATTATATTCACATCATTAGATGCTTATATTTAGTTTTAATCTCTATTAAACACCTAAATACAACGTTTTTTGCAATAATCATAATAATTTGATCACTGTAAATAAATATGCACTGGGAGTCTAAAGTTTATTCCTTATACTTATAACTTTACTTTGTGATCGATAAATCTTAAATTAATAATTTTGGACATATCTTTCTAATTCTATATCGTTCTCAACAAATTGGGAATTAAAGATACCTACATACATTTCTTTATTGAAATATCAGGCTGAGGCGGTGCCTGTTATTAAAATTTAATTATTTCAAATCATGAGTGTGTTGCTTGTGTGAGTCCATTTCAAAAGGTAAAAGAAATAATAAATTAACGATAAATCACGATTGTGAGTTAGTCTAATTTATTATTTCTTTTACCTTTTAATTATTTCAGTATAATGTTTATTGATTATTCATGTCACTTAAAAAGAAATACAAATTATATATTAATTGCTTTCTATAACATCTTCGTTTATATATATATATATATATATATATATATATATATATATATATATATATATATATATATATATATATATAAATACTTTCGAATTATCGGGTAAAGTGGTCTGTAATGAAAATCTTTTTTTTTCTGAGATACTCAATATTTCGCCATTTATTTAATAGCTTCCTCAGGAGTAAACTAAAATAATTTGAACATTATAAAAAATGGCGTACAAATACATTTTAAAACACTCACATCAATTAAAAGATTTCGCAAATAAAAACTGACGTTAAAGTATTCGAAATATTGAATGTCAAAATTAAATTGTCTTAAGCACGTTCGTTACAGCTATACCATAAAAAATTAAAATTATTTCAAATGTATAAATAAAAATAACAATAAAAGAAACGTTAAAAGAATGATTTTTCTTTGATGAATTATTAAGGTTAGTTGTTATTAAGATGAATGTTGGCTATTTTGAATATTTTTAAATTTTGTTCGATATGTTACAATATATGTTACTTAACTGTCCAGTGTCCGTTTTATAATTTAAAGTGTTTTTATTTTTGTTAATGTAATACATCTCAAGAAATAATCTACTTTTGTAGTTATCAGTCTGTGCCAAAATGTGAGCTTGGTTATAGTCTAGCATATGACCAGTATTTTCATAGTGCTCAACCATTGCGCAAGTATTTTTTCCCAAGCGGCAATCACTTTTATGTTGTGTGATGCGTTGTTTTAGCCATTGTGATGTTTGACCAATGTAGCTATTTTGACATCCTAAACACGGTATTTCATAAACGACATTACTTTTATATAAGGTTGGTACTGGGTATATATATATATATATATATATATATATATATATATATATATATATATATATATATAAGAATAAGTAAAAAGTAAAAATATATATATATATATATATATATATATATATATATATATATATATATATATATATGCTTTTCAAGGGAAATATTGTAATTACATTAAAAAGTCAAACAGGTAGTAGGGTATCATCCCACATAATTCATTCACGTGTAAACAACAAAACCAAAATCAACACGTATATTGATATTGAAGCTACATTCACTAGTGGTTCAGCACAAACTGTGTCTGTAGTCGTGTAAAGCAAATAACCAACTTGACCAGATTATTTATTGAAAGCACTCACGTGATTTTCATTCAGTAATTCTCTTTCAAACTATTATCTAGAGATGGGGAGGTAGTTGTAATGGTTTTGGGTATTGGTATTATTCACCTCTTTGACTGTGTTCCAGTTAGAGCAGTTTTCTGTTTTAATAGTTCTGTAATATATATACTCAGTGACATTTAGAAGTGTTACAACCGGAAGGAATAATTTCTTGAACTTAATTTTTTGGCAACAGAATGACTATATTTAAAACATGCTATGATAACAATACCAATGTTTTATCTTTTCTACTTTTTGTAAAAATAAAGTTTTATCTTTAAATTTGTTTGTGAAGAGACCGATTTGTGAAAACCGGTTCGTATAGAAATTTTAAGTTATTATTTCTCAGTCTAATTGTATTTATTGTAAGAAAATGCCTCTAATTCGAAGACACCAAAATTACCACCATATTAGCGATTTTGACGGGAGTAGAATTATTGCGTATAGATATATGGGTTTGTCGTATCGCGAAATTGGCCGTCGTGTTAATTGTACGGCAATGACGGTTATGCGTGTCTGTCGTGTGTGGACAAACGAAGGTAGAGGAACACGCAGAAGACCAACTGGCCAACCGAGGCGTACCACAGAGCGTCAAGATAGGCGCTTTAGATTACTGGCTCTGTGGGACCGTTTTGCTACTACGCGTCAAATTGCTGACCAATGGTTTGGAGTAGTAAAGGGTGTTTTTTAAGAGATATAGAAATGTAAGTTAGTAACACTTTTTAACTGTCGGCCATTTTGACAGCTTTCAAGTGATTTATGTTAAGTTTGGTTTGGCATTTCAGAATGAATAGAACGCCTGAACAACGCTTTTAAGTTGTACAAATTTATTTTGAAAATTGTGGTTCAAGATTGCCATTGATTCCGATTTTCATAAGCGAAGTTTGTTTAGCGATGAAGCTCACTTTTGGTTAAATGACTACATCAACAAATAAAACTGCCCTATTTGGAGTTAAGATAATCAAATGTATGTTGAGAAACCATTAAATCTAGACAAACTGACCGTTTGGTGTGCTTTATCGTCTGGTGGATTCATTGGACGGTACTTCTTCAAAAACGATGCTGACCAGAACGTTACAGTCAATGGTGACCGCTATAGAGCCATGATTACTGCAAGACAACTACACCTCCAATCAGAAGTCAGACGAAGATTGAAGAGACAGTGGCCAACAGACTTTATTCACTAATTTCAATTTTAATTTTCATTTCAATTTTAGTTTTAAATGATAATCCTATATTAATTTAATTTTTTAGTGTTAGTATTGAGAGTGTTATCAGTGAATAATTTCTCCTCTCATGTATTTGCAATACTCCATTTACTAATACACCACAATTTTAGAATTGAAAGATAAAAAGTACATATAATCGTTTTCATCGTTCTTGGCGTGTGCGTGTAAAAACACTTGCAATAAGTTGTTTCATCTGTCTTTCCTTGTCTAAGCTCGATTCGTTTACCTCCTCCAGTGGCGGAGCAAAATGTAGCATGTCAAACGAAATAATAGTTATAAAAGAAAATTATAAATTATTTTTTATTAAATTTCTAATAACGGAATATACGTATACATTGCGAAGAAGTATTTTTCTAGCTTGCAGTACAATAGGACAGGATATAACGAAAAGTACATTTTAAAAGGATTTTGAAATATACCCAAAAAAGTGTTAATTATTTAACCCACTTTAATTAAAAAATGATACAGATTTTTTAAGTTTTAAGCACTGTAGCGAATTCTGAACTGTTACAACGTACTGATCTTGATTAATTAGCTAATCAGTCAGCGTCTTCACTGGAACTGTCTTCATCATTAAAATCTTCTGCCAAATCGATGATAATCCTACTTTCATTTTTATCATATGTGACCATTTTTGCCCAGTCGTCCTGAATTAATTTTTCAGTATGGTTAACACAACTCGCCCACACTGCAGGTGTTGCCTCAGCTAATGCATCGCCCCAAACTTTTTTCACTGTTTCATCTCCACGTCCATGTTCTCGAATATGACGATCATAGTATTGTTTAGAAATGCCCCAGACCAACCCAATCGGATTATATTGACAGTGATATGGAGGCAATCTCAAAACCTGATGCCCATGTTCTGGGAGTAGCTCGTCTATAACGTACCTGGTATTTTGTGGTTTATTCTGGCGACAAAGACTCAATAGCTCTGTCTTGCCCGAATCGTCGTCAAAAATTATTTTTTTCGCTCGTAACCATTCTTGTAAGTCCGATTTTTTCCAACTGGCATTCGGTAACTTTTCTATTAAAGAGCTATGGTACGAGGCATTATCCATAATAATTAGAGATGGTTCCTCCAACATTGGTATCAGCTTTTCGGAGACCCACTTTTTAAAAGACTCTTTATCCATAGAATCATGACAGTCTGCACTCTTCGATTTCGTAGAAAACAGTAATCCAGCATCTTTAACAAATCCACCTGCAGACGAAGTTGATTAATAATTAGTTTACTTTCAACAACAATTTTCAATATACAATAATACTAGTAAAATAAACAGTTTCCTTTGTTATTTTGTTTATCGACACGATATGAATAAATACATATAGTATTTTTCATATAAAAATGCGTGCACGTCATTCAAGATTTACGACGTCAGAACCCCACAGCGTTGCCAAAACATCAGCGTAGTTAGTAATTGAGGAATTTTTAAAATGTCAACTATTATATAACAGTAAATACACTTTGTTTTAAGACTACTACACACTAAAATACATAAGAAAACATTTTAATACAAAATTATATATTCTAAATTTTAAACTTACCTCTATTTAGAGCATTAATAGTAAAAACGTTCCGCCATTATTTCTTGTTCAAAATAATCTATCTTATATGAAAGCTTTTCAGCTTTCTACAGACTGTTTAGTTGTTTTGGCATAGCACAATCACAATACACAACAATAATTAGTTTTTAAAGCTATTAATCTAAAGTTGATATGTATTTATAAATACAATTTATTAATATATAATATATTATGATCAAATGGTGTAAGAAATCAAAACATAAACAAAATTCTTACTCTAAAAAAGCGGCAACACTTTAAACAATTTTGCAACAATTAAACAATTATAGTTGCGTATAATTGTCTAATATATTTAATTAAAATTATTATTTTGTGGAATATTAGACTTAAAGAGTTATTTCATAAAATTTATATTATTAATAATAACAAATGTTTTTGGTTATTTAATCAATATAATTCGTAGATCGAGCAGTGCCGTATGATGTTCATATTATTAGCTGTGTTAGGAAAATTTGAACTCTAAGGTTGACGTTCTGGAAATTTTAAATATAAGTGACGTCACTTTATATAAATTGTGACGTGCACGCATTTTTATATGAAAAATACTATATATTAATACAGTTGAGCCACCAAAAAGTTAAGAATTTTAAAGCATTATTATGTAAAACTTATTTTTAATACCAATTATTACCAGATATAATAAAATAGCAATTTTTAAACTGTGTTTAATTCTTATAAAATATCGGTGAACGTACAATGAAGAATATTATAGCAGTTATAAATATAACCAACAAAAGGATTTCTCATCTTTACAAAAATCCTCCCACTTATTTTGAATAAAACCACGAGTAGGTGTAGGTGTAAATGTAAAGCCAAGCAAGAGTGGAACATTTTATTCGCATGTTAAAGGGAATGTTATTGGTTATATATTGGAAATCAATTTATAAAGTTAAATTTGTTCGACAGTCTGATAGGATACAAAAATTCTTTGAAGGAGAATTAAGTAGAACTTGTAGAAGGGTGTAAAATGTTTTTGTCAAAATGTAAATGTAATGCGGTTGGTGTGTTTTAGCATAATGCCGTGAGTCGCATACGTAATGTGATTTTATTATATGTTAATCTTACAGAAAAAAGGCTCTCTCATTTTCCATGGGTAGACGAGAGCGCGCTTGTTCTGGGGCGGTTAAGAGGTCATAATATTTTTGTGTGTTTGGAATTAAATAAAATACTGGATTGTTAATTATTTTGGGAGACATTTATACAGCAATATGTTTTATTCTCCTTCATTTGTACCAAGCTTTGTACTTTTTCTAGTTGTTTCAGTAGTTTTTATGATGCTTACCAATGACCCTTCAGTTTATTATTTTTTAGTCACTCGTCCCTTATTATCATATATTGTTTGCAAATAACTTTTATTTGTTAAAAAAGAAGTTATGTATTGTGTAAATGCGATTAGAGTGACCTTGTGGGCATATCCTTCAAAAGTAGATAGTTTTCGATAGTTATCTCTATTCTATACAAAATAGTGTTCATCGATCTTTCACCAATAAAAGAGATGTAGCTGTACTGGTTCAGAAAGTTAAAAAGCTGTACAAAATACCAAGTTCTTTAGCTGATTATGCAGGGAAAGGGTGATGGTAAAATAGGTGCAGGCTGTTGCAGAACTTTTTAGCCAAAGAACATATGACAATGGTAAGGAATGAACAGAACATTATACAGAAAGGCCGTCGACAATGACGAAATAGAGATGACGATGGTTAATGTTTGATAGAGAACGACACCTCTAACAAGAAGAACAGAAGAATCCTCAAGAAATAACTATAAGATAAATAATAGGAAATTTTACAAGTTCAGCAAAACAAAAACCTGCTCCATTTTGCCAAAGGACCCACTGAGAAGCAAATCAGAGCTAAAAGGAAAAGTAATAGAATAGTAGATTGAGTTCAAATGCTTAGACATCACTCTACCTTACGAAAGGTTTAATATATAAGTATAAGAATAAGTGAATAGAGCAGAGCTGCGGGATGTTTACATAATACGAAAACCTAACCTGACATAATTCGAACAAGAAGAATGCTGGAAACTGCAAAAATGAAAATACTAAGAAGACGCGACAATCAGAAGTAAAAACCCAGTTGGAAGGGATCTGTAGGACGACCACATAGGACATTGTATCAACCCAGTTTCTAATCCAAATTCGGTCTCTCCGCTTATCTCTTATTTTCTTTTACACAAGGCTAATCATCTCTGCAACAATACTTTTTAGAATCAAACGACACCCTACACGGACTCCAAACCTTATTAACTATATATATATACTCTAAACTCTAGACTCTAAACCTATATATATATATATATATATATATATATATATATATATATATATATATATTATATATATATATATATATATATATATATATATATATATATATATAAATATATATATATATATATATATATATATATATATATATATATATATAAAATTAAAAAGCAGGTAGACTAATCAAACCGTTAACCGTTGATCTTAATAACTTTTTCTACGAACATAAAAGACTGAATTTCCTTATTAAGATGTAATTTTATTGATACACCAATGTATTTTACTTATTGAATAAAATCCGAATTTATTATTCGAACTTAATATCATATTACAGAAAATAAATTATCTGATATAAGATTTTAATTAATCAAAGTTTCAAAGTAACTGTAACTATACCTGAATGAAGAAATTGTTCATTTTAACAAGTTCGTTACAGATATATTTATAGTTATATAAGATTCATAATGATATGTTCTCATTATGAAGTTCATTTAACGTTGAACGTTCGCCGCTAATTAAATTTTCATCCTGCTCATTTATTTCGAGAACGTCAAGATATCTTACTATTAATAAAATAATTATTAATGTAATAAATATAAGATTGAGTTAGTATAAAATTTTATTTGATATTGTAAAGACATGAAAAAATTGATATGTTTTTTGTTTTTGTTATAGCTACAGAGAAGCGCTACTACATAGTTATTAAAATAAAATAAAATTTATTTACTCAATGTACTAAAATAATTTTGTTTTTGACAAATCAAAGGAATAGTGGCAATTTTTACATACATACCTATAAAATTTTTGCGAATTACAAACAGATATTTAATATTAACAATTTAAGAAACGACAAACGCATTAAATAAAAATATAAAAACACGAAATATCAAATAGGGACAAAAGAATAAAAAAGTTGAAATCTATACTACTAGAGAACTCCTACCCCATAGGGCTTTTAAATAAACTCATTTTCGGTTCTCCTTTTCCTTCACAATTTTCCAACAACCACAATCTTCATAACAATGAGGTTCGACAATTGAAATACAACACTTCAATAATACCATCTAAAATAACTTATTGTTCCTTACCATAAGTTATTCCAGGTCTGACGCCTAAGCTAATAAACATTTTCAAAAATGTTAATGGCTTGAAAATTACAACTAAGAATGAGAAAACGGTATCGAAGTTATACACAAAGACAAAAGATCCGTTTACAATACAGGAGTCATCGAATATTGTTTATTCTATACCGTGTGCCAATTGCAACAACGTTTACGTCGAAGAATCATTTTATAATTTCCACAGTAGGGTGATATCACATCGCAGTGACATAAAAACCAATAAAATAAATGCATGTGCACTCGCAGAACATGCAATAACTCGGAAACAATTTCGAGTCGAGAAACAAGTTCAATTTCGAGGATTCCTATATTTTTGCAAAAGAAAAATACCATGCAAAACGTGTTTTCTTGGAAATGTGTTTCATAAAATCCAGTACATCTTGCATTAATAAAAAGTTTGACATAGATAAATTGAGCAACATTTATTGTTATTTACTGGAAAAACATCAAAAATAAAATAAATATTAACTTCTAAATATTCTTGTATGCATAACTGGTTGCATACCATTAAGACAGGTTAATAATGAAAAATCAAAACTACCCAAATATGGGCCTCTTGCTTCTGGAAAACAAATAAATACAATATTAAGAACAACTAATTACACTTTAATCACATTGTTTTTTCTTTCTGTTCTCCAAAAATATTTTGTCCATTATATTTTATATTTGTTGTTTTTAATGTTGAGTGTCAAAGTTTATTTTAAATAATCTCAACGACTAGTAAATTGTAATATTTTGTAAATATTTACACATTTTTTTATATATATTACAGTGTCTTGAAACAGGAATAAAACCATTCCGAAAGCTCGACAAAAAGTCAAAAGAGTATTTCTCTAACATTTCGGCCAACCTTCTGAAAGCAGCCCTAATAAACTGGTGGTTTTAGTAACGTTAGATAGTGAAGGTAGTGACATAATACCTAAATCCAGAAATAAAGGCTTACAGTGTCCCTTATATTCCACTGTTGCAAGTATCCTCATTACTCTTTTTTGTAGTTTAAAAATTCGATCTGCGTGGCAAGAATTACCCCAAACAGTTATTCCGTACTGTAGATGGCTATGGAATAGTGCAAAGCAGCACATTCTAAGGGTACTTTTAGGAATCATATAAACTAAGTTGCGTATTAAATATTATCATCTAGAAAGATTCCTAATATTTTAAAACTATTACTTGAGATATACTTCCAATGGGAATTAAAAATCAAATTCTGACTTTTCTCTTCATTTAGCTTCAGCCCATTATGTAAAAACCAGTTTTTTGCTTTCTGGGTATCACTATCTATTTTAATTTTTAAATTATGCTGATTAATATCAGTATTAATGATAGTTGTATCATCAACGAAGCGAACACATTTTATAGGGAAAGTATAGTGAAATAAATCGTTCAGATAAATAAGAAACAAAGTGGGTCCTAATATCGAACCTTGAGGAACTCCATATTTGTCAGTGTTAAACTCAGAATAGCTGTTATTAAAAAAAACTACATGTTTTCTATTTATTAAGTATGATCTACCTAGATTAAAAGTGTTTCCCTTAATACCGTATTTATGCATTTTTTCCAACAGTAATTCATGCGAAACACAGTCAAAAGCTTTGGATAAGTGACCTAATGCCAAAAACACAAAATGACCTTCCTCCAAGTCATCAACTATATCTCTCACAATTTTCTGTATAGCTAATGTAGTGCTACACTTTTTTCTAAAGCCATATTGATAACAGTGAAGTATTTTGTGTTTTTTGAGATATTTTATCAAACGAACATTTAGAATACTTTCAAAAATTTTGCCGAAAATTGGAATGATTGAGATGGGACGATAATTTCCAATTTCGTCTAAAGCTCCCTTTTTGAACACTGGTAGCACTTTTATTACTTTTAATAGATCTGGGAAAATCCCTTCAGTAAGAAAATTATATAAAGTATAATTAATTTGGCAATAATTATATCGACTGTTTCAAGAATTATTTTTTTGTTTAAGAAATAAAAATCCGTGCAGGATTTTTCAATCTAGGCCTGATTTCAGTATTACTAACAGGTAATAAAAATAAAGAGTCGCAAGGAGAGTGTACATCTTTCAAAAAATCTATGGCTACATTTTCATTTGTGGAATTAAAAGAAATTCTAATGTTCAGCTACTGAAGTAAAGTAATTATTGAAATCGTTTGATGTAATCGCGCTTGGATAGAGTTTTTTATTTTGAAACTTATTTCTGTAATAATTTATAATTTTTCAACTGTCACGAGATATATTTTCTGAATTGGAAAAGAAATTCTCATAAGCCAGTTTTTTCTTTAATTATATTGTTGGTTTATAGTGCTTCTTAAACTTTTTATACTCACTATATTCTTTTGTGAATATAGTGGCTGTGATCAGCGTGCTACCTCTCTCTGAGAGAGCCATTCTGATGAAGCTGCAAAGCAGACCCGTTAATACGAACATCATTCAAATTTACGCTCCAACATTAGAAAAGCCAGAAGAGAGTATCGAGGAGTTCTACGCACTTGTACAATAAGTCTTAAAATATACCAAGAAAAACGAGCTTACCATCATCATGGGTGATTTCAATGACAAAGTTGGCAAAAGCAAAATAAAAGACATCGTCGGACAACACGGCTTAGGCAAGAAAAACGAAAGAGGAGACCGACTTATTCAATTTTGTCGGGAAGAAGACTTTACCATTGCTAACACCTGGTTTAGACTTCCCCCGAGACGACTTCATACGTGGAAGTCACCTGCAGATTCAGCCAACAATATCATCAGAAACCAGATAGACTTTATTCTCATTAACCAAAGCTTCAAGAACAGCTTGACTTCGGCGAAGACCTTCCCTGGAGCAGACGTCTCATCGGACCACAACCAATTAGTGGAGAACTCAAACTAAAGAAACTCATCAAAAGTAAACCTAAACAGAACCAGGATTATGACACTCTAAAAGACCCCGTAGTTCATCAGAACGTAAGAGATATAATGAGAGAAAAACTAGAAACCGCTAAACAACAAGAACAGAGTGTAGACCAAAAATGGACTTATATCAAAGACGTCATGCTAAATGCGGGAAAAGAACATCTGGGAAAGAAAATAAGAGTAAAAAATGAAGAATGGATGACTGACGACATTCTGCAGATGATAGACCAAAGGATAATAATGAAAAACAGAGACGGGAAGAAATACCAAGAAATCAACCAAACAATTAAAAAAAGTACGAAGAGCCAAGGAGACATGGATGCAAGAAAAATGTAAACTAATCGAAGAGCTCCAAGTGAAACACGATTATATAAATATCCACCGACAGATTCGAGAAGCCACTGGTCAATACAAGAGGAGAAACACACACCTCCTCATAAACAAAGACGGGAAGAAGTTGGTGACCTGGAAAATGTACATCGAAGAATTTTTCTGGGACTACCGAGGTAACCTTCCAGAAATAAATTGCATGGCAGGGCCGTCAATACTAGAAAGCGAATTAATTACTATTTAAATGGGAATAAGCCACAATTAAAGGTTAAAATACGTTTATTGACGTTTCAATTTCCACTTCGTCAATAAACGTATTTTAACCTTTAATTGTGGCTTATTCCCATTTAAATAGTAATTAATTTAAAATGCCACAAAAAAATAGCTTCAGAACAATACTAGAAAGCGAGGTGAAAGCATCTTTAAAACAGTCTAAGAATGGTAAGGCCACAGGTCCAGATAAAATACTTGTTGAACTTATTAAGGTGATGAGTGAAGTGAGCACGAAGGAGTTAACTGAACTGTTTAACGCCATATACGATTCAGGTAATATCCCAGAGGAATGGCTATTGTCAACATTTGTAACACTACCAAAAAAACGATCTGCGAAAACGTGTGAAGATTTCCGAACTATCAGCCATATGAATCATGCACTTAAGATTTTTCTTAAAATCATACATGCAAGAATTTACAAGAAATGCGAAGAAAATGTCAGTGAAATGCAATTTGGATTCCGCAATTCCATGGGTATACGTGAAGCACTTTTCACCTTACAAAGTCCTACTTCAGAGATGCCGCGATGTCAGTTGTGATGTCTATATTTGTTTTATTGACTACGACAAAGCATTTGACCGTTTTCAGCACCAGAAGATGGTCGCCGCCCTACAACAGTCGAAGACCAGCTGACTGACCAACTGAAGATCATGCGAGGAGTAAAGCAAGGCTGCGTGCTCTCGCCGACTCTTTTCAATATATACTCTGAGGAAATTTTTACTGAATCCCTCACAAACCTAGAGATGGGAATCCGAGTGAACGGTGAATACATCAATAATATCCGCTACGCCGATGACACTGTGTTACTAGCAACCAGCCTAAATGATCTACAAGCCTTACTAGACCGAGTGGGAACTGTGAGCGTAACATACGGACTAGACCCTAATATTAAAAAAAACTAAATTCATGGTTGTCAGCCGTGCAAATTTAGATCCCGGGGCACTAATGGAAGGTAGCGAAGAGATCCAGAGAGTCGACAGATTTACTTATCGCGGAGCTACCCTCAACTCACAATGGGACTACGATCAAGAGCTTAGATCCAGAATTGAAATGGCACGGTCTACATTTATCAAGTTGAGATACTTGCTGTGCTGCAGTGAACTCAGTTTGGGAACCAAGATGCGGATAGTGAGGTGCTACATTCTTTTAGTGTTACGATGTGGAGTTGAAGCCTGGACACTGACGCAAGCAACTGAAAAGCGGATTGAAGCCTTCGAGATGAGGATCTACAGGAGGATACTAAAAATATCGTATGTGGACCATGTCACCAACGTTGAGATCCTACAGCGTATGACAAAAGAAAAAAAGTGCTTAATTTAGTGAAACAATGTAAGCTTGAGTACCTCGGCCACGTGATGAGGAACGAAGAAAAATATCGAATTCTTCAACTCGTTATATTAAGTGTTTGGCAGTAGAGGACAGGGACGCCTTCGTATCTCGTGGTTGAAAAACTTCCGACAATGGCTTGGGATGACAGCGGAGCTGTTTCGCAGAGCAGTCAACAACACCATAATAGCCTTGATGATCGCCAACATCCGGACCGGATAAGGCACTGAAGAAGAAGAAGATATTCCTTTATAACATCAGTAATCTTGACTGTGGAAAGATCTCGCATTACTATTAGTTCACTATCAAACCAACAAATTGGAGCTTTACTATGAGTTCGTGATTTTTTTATTCTTCTTCTTCAAGTGCCATCTTCGTTCCGAAGGTTAGCGATCATCAGGGCTATACGTATTTTCGAAACTGCTGACCGAAATAATTCGTTGTTGCTACAGCTATACTATTCCCGTTTTTTTAGCCAGGAGTTCCGTCTTCTTCCTATTGACCTCTTTCCTGCTATTTTCCCTTGCATAATTATTCGAAGCAGTTCATATCTTTCGCCTCTTGTAATGTGTCCCAAGTATTGCAGTTTTCGTTTTTTGATCGTAAATATGACTTCCTTTTCTTTACTCATTCTTCTCAAGACCTCGACATTTGTGACTCTCTCGGTCCATGATATTCTCAGGATTCTACGATACATCCACAGTTCAAATGCCTCTAATTTTTTGGTATCAATCTTTTTCAACGTCCATGACTCCATTCCGTAGAACAGCACAGAAAGTACGTAACATCTCATCAGGCGAAGTTTTATTTCAAGGCTCAAATCTCTTCCGCAGAACACTCTCTTCATTTTAGTGAATATGGATCTGGCTTTTTCTATTCTTATTTTGCATGGAATGTTAGAAACTTACTTACTAGTTTACTCTGTTTTTGCTGTTTTATTTTTTGTATCTTTTTTTTTTATTTTTTTTTTATTTTTTATTTTTTACTTTTTTTTACTTTTTTTTATTTTGTTTTATTTATTTTTTTTATTTTTTATTTTTCTGCTGAGCTATCGTTGTCTTCATTTATAAAAGTGCCTAAATATTTGTATTTGCTAACTCTATCGATAGTAAATATAAATTTTGGACATTTTGTGTTGATTTCGATATTACCATAAATTTAGTTTTCTTTATGTTCAAAGATAGTCCATATTCTTCGCTGCAGTCTGCTTTCTTATTCACCAATGTCTGTAGCTCTTCAAGTGTTTCTGCGATCAGAACGGTGTCGTTGGCAAATCTCAGATTGTTTAATCTAACACCATTTATTTTAATACCTACGGATTGCTCAGAGAGTGTTCTATTAATTACGTCTTCGGAATAGAGATTAAACAGGGTTGGTGACAGTATACACCCTTGTCTCACACCTCGCTTTATTTCAATTTCTTCAGTGGTATTATTCTCTACTCTTACTACTGCTTTCTGATTGTAGTACATATTTGCTATTAGTCGGATGTCTCGTTTATCTAAATTCTTTTCTGTCAGGAGTCTGATTAGGTGATCATGCCGCACTTTATCAAAGGCATTGTTGTAATCTATGAAACACATGAATACATCTTGATTTATGTCAAGACATCCTTGAGACATAACGTTCAGTGCAAACAAAGCAACAAATTTTTTTTATTGGAAAATGAAGTTCAGTTAATTTTACATATATTTCGGTAATAGATTGAGCTTATTCTGTTGCTGTGAGTTACTTTGAGAGAAACAACTGAAGCCCAGTCAACGATACTTAACGACTGTTCTAATATCAGGATGCCATTTCTTACGTTATATATCTTCTGTATGTATTAGCACTAAGATTTTTTTCAGATTTTATTTTTAAGTAGAGAAATTGAGCAAGCTGATCAGAAATATATGGGTAAACATTCCACAACATTCTATCTCACTGCTTACGTTTGTTAAGATGTTATCTAAACAAGTTGCTGATCTAGTTGTGATTCTAGTAAATTCATTAACATTTTTACGGTTAAGCCAAAAGTAGAAATTAGATCACGGAAACTGTTTAGTTCATTTGAAGCTTTTTTGAAATCAATGTTGAAATCTCCAATTATTATTATTTTTAAAAAAATTACTATAAAATATTATTTCATTCAAAAAGATAAGAATAAGGGTGTTTATAGTTTATTTCATGGATTTTTTTCGATGAGTGAAATCATACTCGAGGCACATTTAGAGTTACATGTTACATTTCTTTCAAATACAGGCAAGTTAGAATTTTTTTCACCAGTAAATAGAAAATATTCAATAAGTAAGTTTTTACTTAATTCATATTCCTAGCAGGCATTATGTACGGCTTGTTTTTAAAGGATTTCAGTTTAAATTAAATAGCGGCATTGTATGTTGTCGAATATTGTCGTTCGATCTGTTTATCAGTAGATGGGATGGCAGAGATAATATCGTGGTACAGCGAAATCAAAAGTTAAGGGCAGTTGTGAGTAAAAAAATTAAAACGTCAAGATAGCCAGAGGTCGGCAGCATGATTCTGATCTTTTCTTTGTGCTAATTTGGACTGTTGCGTTCTTTATAAAATAGGTATCAAGAGGTACAAATAATCTTAGAAATAAAGGTAAGTTATTAAAAATGTCTTTAAACGAGTAAAATATAGGTTTAAACCAGAAAAGCAGCTGATACTTTGCTATTAAGATATTACTATATGCAAGATTACGTAAACTGTTAAAGATCTTCAGTTCCTTAGCAACAAAAATATATTACACGCTTAAGTTGATCGTAGTTTCCCACATTATAAATTCTAATTTCGATATAACTATAAAGATATTAGCAACTGTAGTTTTCCCACATCGCTAATATGAATCGCTATATTTTTCCTTCAAAGACAGGAATAATATGAACTAAGCGCAAATTCAAGCCCGTAACCACGTTCATAATTACATTTGAGCATATTCCAATCCAAGTTGGTGATAAATTTGCATATATCCAAGTCATAGCAGTAGATATAATTGATGCTGCATATTTTACCACATTAATTGTACCGAAACAAAACAGCTAATGTTTAACGGCATCATTAACAATTTATTTTATTAGAAAAACTATATTTTATATTCCAAGTTGCATATTTAAGTCAACATCTTTCTATGAAATTAATTTAATAAATATAAGTTACTAAAAATTTGCTGAGTACACACATAATATACGTCGAAACATATAAGATCAGAACCATGAGAGCAGAAGATAACCTAGAAGAGTTGTAAGAAGAACTTAAGGCCATAAAGTGAGGCCAATCATCATGGCTATTCTGATCTTAGATGCTGCTGCTCTGAATAGTTCAACTGATGTGCATCCGTACCATTCCCTCAAGTTACGCAACCATGAGATTCTTCTTCTTCCTACACTTCTCTTGCCCTGGATTTTCCCTTGTATAATCAATTGAAGTAGGTTGTATCTCTCATTAAGCATAACATGCCCCAGGTATTGCAGCTTTCGTGTCTTGATGATTTCCAATACTTCCATTCTTTTGTTGATTCTTCTCATGACTTCGTTGTTTGTTACATGCTCGGTCCATGATATCTTCAGAATTCTTCTATACACCCACATTTTAAATGCTTCCAACTTTTTAGCAGTCGACGCGTTAAGTGTCCATGCTTCTATCCCATAAAGCAGATTTGAGAAAATATAACACCTTGCCAGCCTAACTCTCAAGTCCAATTTTAGTTCTCTTGCACAAAGTACCTTTCTCATTTTATTGAAGTTTGTACGTGCTTTCTCTATTCGAACTTTGTTCGTAAAGCACTACCGTTAATTGTCAGGCTTTCACCACTATTTTGGGTTTTTGATATCCTCATAAATTTGGTTTTCTTGGTGTTTATTGATAATCCATATTCTTCTCCATACTCAACTATCTTGTTCATTAGCTTTTGGAGGTCTTGGAGGTTGTCTGTTATTATGATAGTATCGTCCGCATATCTAATGTTGTTAATTGATGTTCCATTGACCTTGATTCCTGCTGTTTCTCCCTCAAGAGCTCTTTTCATAATTTCTTCAGAGTATGCATTGAATAGTAGTGGTGACAATACACACCCCTGTCGCACTCCTCTTTTAACTTCGAACTCTTCTGATGTGTGTTCATTAATGCGTACGTGTGCCTCCTGTTTATAATATAGATTTGTTATAATTCGAAGGTCATTGTGTTGTAGTTGTTTTGCTTTGAGGATGTCCATTAGCTCTTTGTCGAAAGCTTTGTTGTAGTCTATGAAACAGACGTACATATCTTGGTTCACATCCAAGCATCTCTGGATTAGTACGTTGAATCCAAATTGAGTTTCTTCAATAACCATATCAAGTGTTTTGTAAATGCGTTTATGAATGATCTTTAAAAACAATTTAAGTGTATGAGACATCAGGCTTATGGTACGGTGGTCGGTGCATTCTCTAGCATTTTTCTTTTTTGGGAGACAAATGAATGTTGAGGTCAACCATTCGTTGGGTATGTCACCCGATTGATAAATCTTATTAAAAAGCTTTAAGAGGACATCAATGTACTCATTTTCTATTATTTTCAGGATATCAATAGGCAGTTGATTTGGCCCCAGGCTTTTTACGTTTCTGGTGTTCTTTAGTGCATACAGTATTTCTTCCTTTGTAATTTCTACACTTGTTTCTCTGTCCTCAAAAGACAAGTCTTGTGGGTTTCCTCTTTCGTCGTCGAAGAGCTCTTCCATATACTCTTCCCATCGTTTTAGTTTTTCGTCAGTCGTTATCATAGTATTTCCATTTTTATCTAAAAGAGTTGTGTTGTGGTTTCTTTTTTGCAGTCCTGCTATTTCTTTAACCTTTTTATGTATGTTGAATAAGTCGTATTTGTTCTGAAGATCCTATATCTCTTTACATTTTTCCTCATAGTAAGTTTGTTTTGTCTCTCTTATCTTTTTTCTGATTTCGTTGTTAATGATTTTGTAATTATGACTGTCTTTTTTCTTGGCTTGTCTTCGTTGTTCCATCATGCCGAGTATCTCGTCGGTCATCCAATTGTCTTTCTTTCGTGTCGGTTCTTTTAATATCTCTTTGCATGGAGCGAGGAGGCAGTTTTTTAGTGTTTTCCATTGTTCGTTTATCTCGTAAGTGTTAGTATCTAATTTATCAAAGTTTTCGTATATTTTCTGGTGAAGTTTGATTTTTATATCAACTGAGACCTTTTAAGCTTATGCAAAACGAGGTTTATAGGCAAAGAATCAACTAAAATTAAGAGACACCTTGGACAGTTCAGGAAATAAATAAGCTATAGGAGGCGTAAGCTTTACATACATACCATACATGGTACATACGAAAATTGGAAACTTATTTAATAACTAAATTCCAAGGTCTCTAATAGGTTTATGTATCTGGCACTGGAAATAAATCGTAGATATAGCATTCAACTTATTCACTGTTATGCATCAACTTCTATAGATGATGGAGAAATTTATGAGGGAAAAATTACGGGAAATTTTAACGGTAACACGAAAAGAAACTAAAACAACAGACAACAAATATATTGGACTGAGATGTAGAAATCACAGCGGAAATAAGCTCGTAAATCTCCCCAGTAAAGAGAAGTTATTCCGTTTAAACACCTTCTATGAGAAAAAGAGGCAGAGAAAATGGCAGAATTTGGAAAAAGGTTTGGTACTACTCATCACGCCCATATTATCGAAGAAGCTTCGGGCCCCTGGTGTTCACCAGAAGTCTTGTAACCAAGAAAGACGGATCTAGTCGCTTTTGTGTAGACTATAGAAGATTAAATCAGGTTACACAAAAAGACAGTTATCCATTGCCACGAATAGATGATACACTAAACACGGTTTAATGGTTGGTGCTAAATGGTTTTCGATCTAGATTTAAAAAGAGGCTACTGGCAAGTAGAAGTTAATTCTAATGATTGAGATAGAATAGCTTTTTCAACTGGTCGTGGTCTGTACAGGTTCCAGATTCTACTATTTGGTCTTTGTAATGTACCAGCTACGTTTGAACGTCTGATGGATATGGTTTTAAGAGGACTTACCTGGAAAACATGTCTAATACATCTTGATGATATGTCCAAAACCATCTTGATGAACATCTGAAAAACTTTGAGAGGTATTTGACAGATTGAAAAATACCAATTTAAAGTTAATTTATATGGAATCTTCACTATTTCACAGAAAGGCATACTATTAAGCACATATCGTCTCAGAAAAAAGAATTAAAACTGATTCAGACAAGATTTCAGTTATTAAAAATTGGCCTAAACCAGGAATAGTCCAGTGGTCAGAGATTTGACCCCTAAAAATCATACAAACAAGCTGAATATTGCCAAGAATATCAATTTTGGGACCTCTAAAAAGATAATGTTTATCACTTTATCCCCCTGGCTTCCCCCTAAAACCCTCCTCGTAGGGGGATAAAAACGCAAAAAAATCGATTTAACAAAAATCCACCGATTTAGCAAAAATACGCCGTAGAAAAAAATATTGTCAATAAAAAATGTAGCTGAGATAATTTTAAACAAAAATGTTTGTTAGCACTTTTTGCGTAGAACGAACCGTTCTCTCAAAAATAACGCTTGAAGCAAGAGGCGATTTTTAATGTCAGTTCCGCGCGCGAAATAAATGTTAAATAAAATTTGTATCAACTCGACAGTAAAAAGTCGATATCTTTTGATCGGAGTGTCCTATCGACCAAAGTAAAAATGCTTTTTATAGGTGAAGAGTGCAGCTTTCGTACGCAATTTTTGTATTTTGTCGCAAATGTAGTCAGATTCTATAAACCTGTCTAATAAATAAACTGCCCGATTTTTGCCATTTTTACGATTATTGTAAGATCAATTCAATTTATTACTTTCAACTGCCTGTGCATTAATCTCACATATTTTGTGTTGTGAGCACACTTCTAATAATTCTTGTTACATGTTCTATTATTTCTGTTACATTAGCGTTCAACAAACACTTCTATCTTTGTTACAATACTACATTAACCCGTAAATACATTTTACTGTAATAAACGAGTAATTGATAGGATTTTATTATACAATACTATATGTAAAAGATACTATTAGAACTTTGCTTGTTTGTAGCTAATAGACTAGCTAAGAAGCTTTGCTAGTAATCTTGTATGACTAATGTGGATAATTAAAAATATAGTTTTGAATTATTTATTTAAAAATAATTATCATTCAGTACCGATTTAATATATTAAAATGATCTTTCAGGATTTAAAACTTAAACAGTAAACGTACAGAAACTGAATGTCGTATACAACCAACTGTACCAAAGAATAATTTTTATTATGGGTAGAGCTTGTGTAGTAATATTCAGTTTCACAGATTACATTTCAGACATTTTTTGACATTTCTATTTCTATTTCTGACTCGTGTAAGTGTATAATATTTTATGAATTTCAAATATCTAATATTCGTATACAGTTGAATAAATACCAAAATAAATGCATGCAATAAACATTTCATTTAACTTACGTTTACAGCCGATCTCGGAGAATCCGTAAAAGAGGTTCTGGCAGGCGTCGCAATGAAAACCCTCTACTCCTGGTTTGCAATCACAGATGCCGGTATGCGTATTGCATATTTCAGAAACTGAACCTATTGCATTACAGCTACAGGGTACACACAACGCAGTGACGTTTCCAAAACCTGTCTAAAAATAAATATAAAGTGAATTAAAATTAGATAAACGTATATATTAAAAAGAGTTGGTAGAAAGAAATTATTTATTTAATATTAAGAAATTAAAAAACAATACAAACAATGGAAATATAAAACTATAACTATAAATGACAATTCAAACATTTAGAGATGCACGTCATAGATTTAATGACATTATAACCCACTGGTACAAACTTGATGGCAGGCAAATTCAACTAATTTTTCCTAAAAAAACATATACGTATTTATCACATCGGCTACCGGCTACAGTTTCTTTTTGTCTTTGTTTGTTTCAAGAGTGTGAAAGTATAAGTGTCAGAACTGTACTATAAGTGTCAGACCCATGTGGTGTTGTCCTATAGAAGGTTATATAAGATTTGTTTTTATAGTTGTGAAGTTGGTTAAAATATAAACTGTCTACACTAAATTCTGTTACTTTAGTTTCTCGATTTGATTTTAATTCAAATTGTTGAATATTTTAATTAAATTGTATTATACAACAAAAATGCCGTCTTATTTGACCAGCCATTGCAATCAGTTAATTGCAAATTTAATTAAATATTTTGAGAGTGAAAAGAAGAACGGTAGTCCATTATTACCTACCACTAGAAGCCATAAAAGAGGTATGTAGGTCTCGTATTATTTAAATATATTTAGAAAGTATTTTAGAGCAGATAATACAATAATTATGTATACTAAAAACACTATTTTAGAGAGTTGCATCAGCTTGCAAGTTTAGTATTTCTACTGTGAGCAGAGTTTCTCAACTGCCACAAAAAACGCACCTTTATGTTCTCCACCTAAGAAACGACCGAGACCTGTAAACCTCATTACTAATTGCAATAATGCACCAATAATTCGTAACTGTACCACTGTAATATATATTTCTTTTCATCATAATCAGTAGTTCGACAACCCTTTCTGGGTCCTGGCTTGTTCTAGGATTTCCGCCATTCTGTCCTGTTCCTTGCTTTGTTTTTCCAATTGGTAATCTTAAGTGTTTTCAGATCTTGTTCCACTTGTTCCATGTATCTTAGTTTGGGTCTTCCCTTTGACCTTCTCCCTTCTGGAGTTTGTCTCATTATATGTTTTGGTGTTTCAGTCTCCAACATCTGTTCAACATGGCCTATCCAGCGCAGACGTCCAATCTTTATGGATGTGATGATCTCGGGTTCATTGTATGCTGTGTATAGTTCAAAATTATATCTTCTGCGCCATATGTCATTTTCTTTCACCCCCTTATATATTATGTGTCTAAGGATTTTTTTTTCGAACGTACCTAATAGGTTCTCATCACTTTTCGACAGTGTCCATGTCTCTCTATACAAGGATCGGTTTTATCAGGGTCTTGTATATTTTGCATTTGGTTTTTTTTGTGATGTTGTTAGATCTTAGATGTTTAATTAGTCCATTATATGTTTTATTAGCGATATGTATTCTTCTCTTAACTTATTCACTGACATTGTTATTTGCGGTAACTAGTGAACCTAGATATGTAAAATTTTTCACGCTTTCGATGTTATAGTCTCCTATTGTCAGATTCTGTAGGTGTCTTTGGCCTGTAGATTGGCTGGCCTTCGTGTATTTGGTTTTTATTTCGTTAATGTTTAGGCCACTGTTTTGTGCCGCTCTTTCCATAGCATTAAATGCTTCTATCATCTCTCTTTCGCTTCTAGCTATGATATCGACATCATCTGCCAATGCCAATATTTGTACACTTTTGGTTATTATTGTTCCTCTGGTGTTACCTTTTGACTCTTTAATTATTTTCTCTAATGTTATGTTGAATAGAATACAGTATAGGGCATCTCCCTGTCGTAGGCCCGTTCTCACATGGATTGCATCTGTTAGTGCGTTTTGAATTCGAATTTTGCTTTGTACTTTAAGTGTTTCTTTTACTATATCAATGAGTTGAGTTGGAATATTAAACTCTTTTAGTGCATGGATCAGAAATTCTTGATGGATGCTATCATAGGCACTCTCAAAATCAATGAATAGATGATGTGTGTCTACATTAAATTCACTGGTCTTTTCCAAGATTTGCCTCAAGACGAAGATCTGATGTATTGTGGACTTCTGAGTGCAGAAACCACATTGATATCCCCTAACTATTTGTTCCGCATATGGTCTCAATCGGTAATATACAATACTTGACAGTGAATTTAAATATATTTGTATTGCCTTCATATTATTTGTAATATTTTGTAAATATACATATAAAATTTAATATATAAATAATTGTTGGTTGTAACAATGTCGTTCGTAATTTAAAAATACTGTCTGGAACGCGTTAAGTAATGAACTAAGAGTATATAATATCCAATGTTGCAACAATACAAACATAAAATAAATTTACCTCGCATTCCGAACATATTCTTCCTATAAACTTTTCTTTACATTCGCATTGTCCCGTTACATTATTACACTGCCTTGACACGGACCCGATTGAGTCACATTCGCAAGCCTTGCAATTAAATTGTGACGGTTCTCCATAATGTTCTGGTTTACACTTGTCACACTTCCAACCTAAAAACAAAATGCAATTAGTTATATATATATATATATATATATATATATATATATATATATATATATTAGGATTTTAGAGTAAGGAATAAGTAGTATTAAATATCAGATACCTTCAGTGTTTCCTCTGCAACTAAGGCACTGACCAGTTTTTCTATCACAAGGTCCTCCATTGCAATCACAAGGTTGACAACTATTGCCTATTTCCATTGGATTTCCAAAGAATCCATCATCACAACTGTAATAATGATAATATATTATTGTTCTATCTATCTTAAGAGACTAATAATAATAACAACTTTTTGATGATTTAAAATTAATGGCTTCCACTCGAAACCACCTAGATGAGATGCTAAAAACTGTAGAAAATTTTTCAAATGATATCAGTATGAATTTTGGACTAGACAAGTGCCGTATAATAAACATAGTCAGAGGAAAGGTTCAGCCCGGAGGTTTCGATATGCAAGATGGCCAAAACATCGAGGCAATGGGTGAAAATGATATGTACAAATATCTCGGAGTAAAACAAGCGCGGAAAATTGATCATAAACAAATGAAAACTGAACTAACTTCGGAGTACGTGCGAAGAGTAAGACAACTAAATCGGTCATATCTTAACAGTAAAAATTTGTTTAAGGCATTAAATACGTACGCCTGTTCCGCGCTGAGCTACTCATTTGGTATTATAAAGTGGTCAAAAACGGATATAGAGGGTCTTCAGCGGAAAGTAGGAACACTTCTCACAAAGGCGCAAAAACATCATCCACGTAGTGCAGTAGAGAGAACAACATTACCGCGGTATCAAGGGGGAAAAGGACTTATGGATATAGGCGAGCAATTGGATAAACAAATTGCTAACTTAAGAACTTATTTTCAGGTACAGGCTGAGACATCTACTTTACATCGAGCAATTTGCGTAGTAGATGATACGACGCCGCTTAAACTGAGGGAACAAGAAATGCGCATAAACCACCTGACTAAGCAAGACAAAATGCGCGCCTGGATGAGTAAACCTCTGCATGGGCTACATCTTAATGAGATCAGCCAAGAATATGTCGACAATACAGCGTCGAACTATTGGTTGACATCAGGAAAGATGTTTCCCGAGACTGAGGGTTTCCTACTTGCCATTCAGAATCAGGTTATTCCAATTAAAAATTACCTGAAATATATTGTTAAAGATCCTGAAGTCCAAAATGACAAATGCCGATATGGATGCCAAGCCCAAGAAACCATCCAACATCTTACCGGTGGCTGCCAGGCATTTGTCGGTACTGATTATAAAGAACGTCATGACTCAGTAGGAAAGATTATCCACCAAGAACTAGCTGACAAACTGGGACTTCTCCAAACCGACCATCTTCCTTATTATCAATACGTCCCTGATAGAATGCTTGAAAATGACAACTACAAGCTATACTGGGACCGCACTGTGCTTACAGACCAACCAGTGGCCCATAATAGACCCGATCTCATACTAGTTAATAAAATTACTAGGCAAACAACACTTATTGATGTGGCGATACCCAACACCAATAATTTACGTGTTAAATACAACGAAAAGATCGCCAAATACAGAGATCTAGAAATACAAATCAGGAAACAATGGAGAATGGAAAGTACCCAGACGATACCTATTATTCTTTCTACCACTGGAGTCATCCCGAAGAGCCTCCTAGAAAACATAAAAAAGCTGGGTCTAAATGAACATCTATATAAGATTATGCAGAAAGCTGTGTTACTTTCGACGTCCAGATACGTACGAAAATTTTTGGGAGATATACCGACATACCAAGTCACCTAGAACTCGATAACATGGAAAGAGTCCCACCAGAGCTCAATCCTTTTGATACCGTAGGTATCTGGGATGAGTGAATTTTCCCCTTAGAGGGAGTGTGAGCCGTATGGCTAAATCTGGATAATAACTTTTTCGTTATATTCTGCGATTTAATGAAGCGTATAAATTTAAAACCAGACATTTGACCTATAAGTTGTTTTGAGTAATTCGCAAAAAACAAAAAAAATTTTCTATCTTTAACATAAATTAGATTTGTTAGTAAAAAGATATTTTTATTTACAAATTAGACATGTCTTCTTTTGCACGTGAGAGTTGCATATGTCTGCTGCTGCATCTTAATGAACCTCAACTGATTTTGTATTTCTTATAACATTGATAGCCTCGTGTGTGATACTAACAAAAAAGGGTCGTAATAAAATAAAACTAAATTTGGAAAATATTGCTTTTAATGAATATATAAACAAAAACTAAATTATTAAGTTAATGTCTTCAGTATCAGATAAATGAAATATACTTTCGCCTTCTGTACCTTCAGGACGATCTTCAGGATGGTTGTAACTGGATTTGAGTAACATTCTTTCCTTTCTTGCAGATGCTCGTGGCCTTAGAAAGCACATTTTTATAAAACGGTTCGCCTGTGACATAAACACACCCGTTCTTATTTTTTTTTTGAAAATAGTAATCGTTTAGATGGTTGAAAACAAAAATGTCATGATCCAGGACTTTTAAGAACTTTTTGCATCTCACCTTTTCAGTCACTGGATCAATTAATTATAGTGGCACCTTTAACTTTTCTTTCTATTTGAGCAATTACTCGATCAGGGGGAAGGAAAGAATGACCGACTACAGTATATACGAGTTCTATACACTTTATATGAAGTTTATATGGAGTACAGCATTGTAGCCAATATTGAACCATTTCAACCATTGTGATATTCTTAATCTGGCCCCCACAACCATCAACCACTAAACGCACTTTCTCTACCCATTCATCAAAATTAAGGTTTGTCAATGTATAATAAACAGCGAAAACAATCTTATTTGAACTCCTCTGGCGATCATTCTCTGTCCATATAAACGGTTTTACTATTTCAGGGTTAAGTAGGGACTTTGAATTTCCAGTTACAACTATAAAATTGTACAAATTTATTTGCTTACTAAAATAGAAGGCCGTCTGGAATCTTTGGTAGCGGTAGATTCTTTTGGCAGTCAAAGAAAAATATTGGTACTGTGCGATTGTTTTCTCTTAACTCATAAAACGCTTTACTACGCAGTATGTGTACGGGCTGTTTTGTAATTATCTTCATTTTTTCTTGTGGGTTTGTGATTTTTTAATTTTTTTTTTAAAATTGGTGACATTGTGAACATACATCAACTTTTGGTTATCAAAAACCAATGTTATATTGTCGTATAAAAATAGTTCTGAAGAAGCACTGTCTTTCTTTTAGATGTTCCTCTATTGTAGAAATATACATCTTCCACAGTTTCGATATATTTAGTTCACAAGGCAAATATCGTATCACAACTGTTTTATTCCTGGCATAATGAGTTTCGCAGCAAGTAGTAGATTCAATGAAATGTGTTATAGCTTGCTTTTTATAAATTGATTTTGTTCTGTTTTTTGTGAAGTACTGTCGCCTCCTCTTCTTTCTACTGGCAAAACTCCTGTTTTATGATACTCCTTTTGAAGTGTTAATGGTGTACTTTACACTCACTATTTTTGGTTTATTTAGAAAGTTTTCTTTAATTTTCGTACCAGGCCTCTTTGGATTATTTGTCACTCAGTGCTTCAATACAAACATGTCTTCATAGGATTTCGAATAGGAACGAATATACAGAGGCAATATACGTGAAACCAAATCTTAACTGTCCTTTCCTTTATTTCGGCATACTTTGTATGAGTACAAGAAACCAATTCGCCAAAGATTTTTGCTTAGATTAGGAGATATGTTGTGGGATGCAACTTTTAGATCCTCCATATTTCTATAACATCTTTTGGCATCGTCTGTTTTGCCTTGCAAATTTATAGAAGGCGAAGATTAAAGCAAAAATCTGAATTTTGGTTTCATCAATAGAAATCTTCGGTTTTCTACTTTTGAGATTTATTTAGAAATTATTTTTACGTCATTCAATATTGAAATATTGCTAATATAATAACATATCAAAAGCGACTTTGGATAAACTAGAGATGGTCAGAGCTTGCTGGAAGCTTTAGAGAAGAATTTGTGGAAACAAGGTTATCAAGCAACATTGTAGGCGAGCGACTTATAGATTTGGCATGTTGCTGAAATCAAAGAGCGTGTAGAGAAGAGAAATGGCAAAAAATAAAAAAAAAGGATTTACAAGAAATAAGTAAATTATTTATCAAGGAAATTAGTGAGAAAAAAGGAAAATGAATAAGAACTTTCAGAAACTATTATCAGGGGATCAGGAAATTCGACCAAAATATCAAATATAAAAATAAAACATGCAAAATAGTATTCATTAGATTAGGTAGTTTATATAAAATATTTAGAATAATAACTGATATTACATCGCAAAAAACAACCAAGGATTAAACGTACTAGATACTTTACAGATTCTCACTGAAGACTACTTTATAAAGTTCCTTAAAATAAGGAATTTCGTACCTCTAAAAAAAACCATAAAACTTACATTTCACAGTGATCCCCCGTGTATCCCTTCGGACATTGAGTACAGACGTAATTGCCCTCATCTTCTTCCCTCTCGGCATAGTAGTCGAGTTGACAGCTGGGGCTAAAGTTGTTCTCGTCGTTCTCTAAAGGACAGGCACACTTTTTGCAGTCATCGGGAGTGCCCCGGATTGGATTGCCGTAGAAACCAGGAGCGCAACGTTCACATTTTTCTCCCTATACATTTTAAAACGAAATAAACATACACATAAGATAAATAAAGTTAGGGTAAAAGAAATTATTTATCTGCTACTAGTTTGGGTTACAAAATTTACTGTTTTCCGGTTCAAAGTCACCATTTATTTCTGTATTTTTAGATATCATATTTGAAACATTTTTTTCTACATACAGTAAACAATTAACCTAGTAATTAGGGGTGGCACCAATTGTTGCCAAGATGAGGGAGCCAAGTATCAGAGCCATTTTTATACTATATAAGGAATTTTGTAATGAACAACATGAAGAACCTGTGAAAGAATCATATTATCGATTTATCTTTAACACACAGTTCAATTTGAAATTTCATAAGCCTTATAGTGATACATGTAGTCGCTGTGACAATTTTCAGAACTTCATAAAATATTCTGAAAATAAGGAAATCATTTCAAACGCTAAACGGGATTTAGAACTACATCAGAGAAAAGCTAAGGAAGCAAACGATTCTAAAACATTAGATATTGAAAAATACAAAAATGTTGAGAATACTGTCGTTATTTGTTTCGATTTGCAACAGACATTGCCAACACCATTAAAGCTACTTTACCTTCGTCAACTATGGACGTACAATTTTTATATATACAACTTACTAGACAAAGTCATATGTTTTCATGGAATAAAACAATTGCTGCAAGAGGTTCCCAGGAAATACGCTCATGTCTGATAAAATTTATCAGGTGTCTACCCCTCAAGGTAACAAAGATAGTTGCAAATATTGACTCTT
This sequence comes from Diabrotica undecimpunctata, assembly GCF_040954645.1. NCBI lineage: Eukaryota > Metazoa > Arthropoda > Insecta > Coleoptera > Chrysomelidae > Diabrotica > Diabrotica undecimpunctata. Next base: position 141,896,721 of record NC_092807.1, read on the forward strand.
GTGGAGGGCAGAATAGAAACAAAAACATCTGTAAACTGTCATCTTTCAAGCTACTCATATCACCGAGATCCATCACAAGTTTCTGGAACCTGGTCACACCTATAATATGGAGTGTGACCGCAGTTTTGGTTTAATTGAAAAGAAGAAACGACAAATTCCTCAAGTTTTTGTTTCAGCAGATTGGAAACGTGTTATGAAAAATACATTCTTAAAGTTTGTAGTTTACAACAAGACGACAGAGAATTCTTACTCGTTTTCAATCCTATATGAAATAATGAAAGATCCTAAAAAGGATTCCGTTGGTCAAAGTACAAGTTTCAGGTACAAGCATACTTTAAACCAGGATATTGAGTTTTGGATGTCTACTATGGGAAAAGCACAAAGTGGACGTCCATCTTTCCAGCTCTTCAAATTGAACCCTATTAATGACACGACGCTACCAATTAAGGATGCCAAATATAAAAATTTGCTCTTGGACTACATTCCCTTATATCAACACTCCTTTTACCGAAATTTGAAACATACTGGAACATCAACGGCAGATGCAAAATTGGAATTAGCAGAAACAGCTGCCAGCAGAGACGACGCCGACGGGAACGATGTCGAAGAAGATATTTTCTTAGAGTCGGATTACAAATGATACTGTACTTAAAAGTTTACAAAATAAAGTTTAGTTGAATACTTAAAAGATGATTAGTAATAGCTAACATCTGCACTTATACGGTTTTACCAGTAACATGTATAAAGACCACGTAACAGTTCAAGTACATTTTTTCAATAATTAAAAAAAAAAGAATGGATACAGTAAGAGTAATAACACTACACTAGACTTATTTTAGTTTCATCATTCTTAGAATATATAAAACTCAAACAACTTTGACGCTGATATATCAGAACTATAAAAACTGCACTTAAACCCTTTTACGTCTGACTCCCTCAATTATTATCATGTACATGTGTGGCAAGAGTGCATTTTTTTGGGTGAAAAACAATAGAATGGGGTGAAATCCATTTCATTCATACTGTAACTCTTAAAGATCTGAGTGAGATAAGGGGAGAAAAGAAAAACAAGCTATAATTAACTATTCCATATATTAAGGGAAACGTTTTGTTTTGTATTTACAAAATAACATCAGTCCATATTTGTAAGATCAAAGCTGCTCTTAGAAGGAAAAAAGGCTCTTTTAACTTAAAAGCGAATGCCAAATAAAAAATGGCATCTCCTAATAGAGTGAAAAATTAATGTAAAAAGTTAATGAAAAGTGACTTACATGTGAAGTAATATAATTCCGATGGTAAACAAAGCAACCCAGTTTTACAAAAAAATGGTTAAGAAAATCAAAAACTCACATAGTGTATTCGTATTTGACAGATAATAGTAAAATTTACTTAATCCATGTATAAACAGCTTTAATCAGATGTACTTGTAATATAAAAATAGCCTTAAACGTTACACCGAAACGTAAAAAGTTAAAGATCTTCAAGAATTACAGTGTTAGAAGGATTTCACTCCATTCCATTGTTCTTTATTGCTTATTGATTTTGTCGTTGCTCCTTATATATAAGTATATACATATATATATATATATATATATATATATATATATATATATATATATATATAATTTATATATTCGGATTTGACACTAGGTTATAATCGCTTCCTATCCCTGCTGACGTTATTGCGCTTACATCTAAAATTTGGGAAAGAAGTAGCTCTCTAGTTTGGATTGATATAATATGTAGTTTAACATATTCAGAAATCGGTAGTTTCTAGGGAAAAAAATGCAACGGAAAGACAATTGGTCTACAGTATAAAAAAAATGCAAATCATGAAGGTGACCATATGACTAGAAGTAGTACCTATTACATGTTTAAAAAATGTAAAAAAAATCCAAACCTATCCAATCTCGTCACTAGTATTTTACTTTTATTTACCAATTTCAAATTACAAACTATAAATAAAAAAAGAATTCTTTATATGTAAAAAAATAAAGTAAATTATTTAGAGTTTTTCAAATCAGATTCCATTGTATTTCAAAACGTACTGTCGCTAAATCAAGTAACCACTTTCAATTTCATAATAGATGTTTTACGAAATTACCATAGTGTTGTGCTGACAGGAACATTCCCCTGTATCAGAGTTGCAGGATGGAGAGTGACCATTACAATCACATTTGACGCAAAAGCTTTGCTCGATGTTGGTTGTCGTCATGTTAGGGAGAATTCGAACGTAGCCAAATGAACAAGATTCGCAGGATAATCCAGTGTAACCTAAAATAATAAAAGCGTGTTTAGAAATGTGTCTACAATAAATTTTCTAATCGTTTCGAGAACTCAATAAAAAAGTAATATTTATCGTAAACCATTTGAAACAGGCATATTTAAAATGCCCTTGTCAAGAAAAAATATATTCCCTTGTAAATATTAGTTATAGTTATAGTTTAATCTTCAAAACCTATGAAATTTTGATTTTGAGATTTGGCAACAAATATGAGGCATTTGAGATATGTATAAAACACGCTGAATTTAAACTTTTATATTACTATTGATCTCATATCACGGGAAATGCTTCCACGAAGACGGTATTGGGTGAAATTTATAGCATTGTTTCAAAAAACGTACCTGTGCAATTAAAAATATCAGTTTTAAACGTTTTAGATCGTTTGTAATGCGAAAGTTTAAATTCAGCGTTTTTAGGCATATTTTAAATGCCTTGTATTTTTTTCCAAATCTTAAAATCGAAATTTCATAGGTTTTGAAGAATAGACTGTAACAATGAAAATTAATGGAAGCGTTAATGGAAGCGTTAAATATTATTGATATCATCATGAGAAATGTACAAAATGGCAAATATCGCTTTTTGCGAGAGGTGTTACCCAGGAGCGGTAATAACTTTTTTCTAAAATATCATTGTAATTGATATAAGAATATATAATATTATTAAATTAATTAAATAAAGTGTATATTTATTTATAAAATGTGGTTTGAATTTTTGACTCCGATGGGAGTCATGCGCACCTGGCTAAGAATTTTTGGTGTATCGCTGACTGGTTCCGATAGGCACACGGCAAATTAGAACGTTTTTCTAGAAAAATAATTATATAACGGAATTTTAGAAATAAGTTTATTTATTTTATAAAATACAGAAAGATTCACATATTGAATTGATTTTGATTCACATATAAGCATTTCAAAGCATTCAACACAAAATCCGAGTTGATCAGGATATTTTTTGTAGTGATATGTTGTCTGCTTTCTAATTTTGTTTTCGAAGTGTATTTTGCAACGCTTTCTCTTTGTTCGTCCCGTATTAACCATAGGAATTTTTAAAATACTATGTCTGGAGGCAGGAATATTTCCTGTTTTTCACACTTTGAAGATCCCGGCATACTTTTTGCCATTTTAAATCAAGAAACTACCACAACAAAGAACTTGTAAAATTTTTTGACACTTTAAGTTCTCACTTACACCCTGACAAACATTAACTAATTAAAAATCAACGCCAAAAAATTGATTTGGCGCGCACAACTGATATTCAAAATCGCTGGTCGCTTTAAGCGTTTAGATAACTGTAGATAATGTTGTTCTGCCAGGAATTATTTTTTTTCCCACGCCTTTTTATATATTTTTTTATAGCCAGTTGATTCCTTCTCCCATGTACTTTACCATTTCCGGTTCAATTTCATCATCTCCAACTGCCTTGCCTATTTTTATATTTGATAATCCATCTAGTACTTCTTCTCTACGTATTTGCTCGAGCTCTATCTTTTCTTTGCCTGCATTTATTACATTGTCTTCCTTTATTACTTCGGTGTAAATTTTTTTCTCATAATATTGTTTCCATACCCTAGCTATTTATTCTGTTTTTTTTTTGTATTTGCTTTGATGTATCTCTTACTGCGTTTATGTTTTTTCCTCCCCTCATGTGTCGTATTGTCGTCCAAAAGTTTCTATTATTTGTTACATATACTTCTTGTAGTTCTTCTCCGAATTCTTTCCATGATTTTGCTTTTGGTTGTGTTTCTGTCTTTTTTACCACTCGTCCCTGCCTGTAATATTTTTCTTTATCTTCTTCTAATCCCGTTCCGATGTATTTTGTCCATGTCATTTATTTCTTTTTTATTTCTGCCTTCACTTCATTATTGAATCATCTTGTCTTTTTCGGCTGTTGATTACATTTTTTGATTCCACACACTTCAGTTGCTGTTTTCTTTAACACTTCACTGTAAGTATTCCATCTTTCTTCCATTGTCCATGTTTCTTTTTGGCCCTCTATTTGTATCAATCTTTTTGGTTAGTTTAATTTTTGATAAGTTCCCGCACATTTTTTATTTTGAGTTTGTTTACCTTTACTTTCTTGTACTCTTTTCTTTCCACGTCCTCCATTTTTTTCATCTTCAAATTGGCAGTGACTATGATGTGTTGTGTGGATAGTTACGACTCTTTTTCCGTTAAGATGTTTTGTATGTTTTGTTTTCGGTAGGTTTCTCGTATAGATTATATAGTCGATTAAGCTTTTCGCATTTCTCTCTTCAACCACAAATGTATATCTGTCTTCAATAGTTTGTTCGCTGAATGTGCTTTCTATTATCATGTCATTCATGTGGCAGAATTCTAGCATTTTAGTTTTATTTCTATTTAATGTTTATTCCCCATAGTGTCCAATACATTCTAATCCCCTATTTACGTCCTTACCTACTCTTGAATTCCAATCTCTTAAGATAATTTTTTTCTTGTCTCTTTTAATTTGTCTAATGCATTTTGGAGTTTGTTGTAGAGTTCTATCATTGTTTCTTCTGCATTTTCTTCTGTTGGTCCGTATATTTGTACTATTCCTATCTAGTCTTTTAATTCTATTTGGGCTGTAATTATTATAGATGATACTGCTTCTCAGTTTGTTATCCTTGATTATATTTTTTTATTTACTTTATATATATATATATATATATATATATATATATATATATATATATATATATATATATATATATATATATATATATATATATAACGATATAACGAGTTTATTACAGCTGCCGCCGTTTCTCGCAACCTAGCTTCCAACGCTTGCGATCGTTCCAGTCATCTACTTGTAGACCTCTATCTTCCATTGCACCTTTTAGTTCTTGTCTCCACGATCTTCTTGGTCTTCTCTTTTTCCTGCGGTTGGTGGGGATCCGCTGTAACATTCTCTTTGGTCATCGTTGATCATTCATCCTTTCTACATGGCCATACCATTTCAGCCTTTTGCATTCTATAGTTTCCAGGACGTCAATGTCTATGCTCATACGCTCTCTGATTTCAGTATTCCTTACTCTATCTCTTCTAGTGAGTTGGTAACATCTTCTTCAATAATTCATTTCCATTGCTTTTATTTTGGATGCGTCATTTTTATTTATTACACAAAGCTCTGAACCATATGTAGCAATGCTTTCTATGATACTTTTGTATATCCTAATTTTTGTGTTTCGGGTGATGTGGTTATTCCAAAGTATACTATTTAGTTGACGTATTGCTGAATTTCCTTGACCAATTCTAGTAGCTATTTCTTTTGTATTCCGACCATTGTTTGTAATGTTTACACCGAGATATTTATAGCTATCAGTATTTTGAATTTGTTTGCTTCCTAGTTCTAAGTGCTTTCCTTCACCTCCCACTACTAAGTACTCTGTTTTTGATGGATTAATTGATAAGCCCCACTTAGTATATTCTTCATCTATTTTTCGTAACATGTAGTGGATATCATCTTGATCTTCTGCAAGTATTACTTGGTCATCAGCAAAATGCAAGCTGTACAGTGTATGGTCTTCAATTTTAACACCCATAGGTTCAAATTTTCTTTTCCAAATATCCAAAACCCCCTCCACATAAATCTTAAAGAGTGTAGGTGCAATGCAGCAGCCTTGGCGAAGTCCTCTGGTCACTTTTTTATTTACTTTTATACCTACTCCTTATGCTCTGTGTCCCTGCGGTACTTCGGAAACATATAGGCCATATTTCTCGTTGATATTGATATGTCCTCTCCCTATCTTTTGTTTCGCTTATTCCCATTATTTGTACATCCATTTTGTCCACTTCTTCTAAACTTTTTGTTTAATTTATAAAAATATTTATACACAACGGAACTCATTGAGTTCTATATTACGTTTAATTCGGAATGGCAAAGAATAGTCGCACTACCACATGTGCACGAGCAACTTCGTCCGTGACATACTTTCCTCTTCAACGGAATGATATTAATGCACATTCATCCAAAAATCAGTAACAACTTAATGTGTAATTAAAAAGCTTCGGAATTTGTCGGAAAATAACAGCCTGAAAATAAAAGTCTGACCTTAAACACTTACAGTGAAAATCTAAAATTTTTATATCGATGTCCTGTTTTCAAACAGAAGAATAACAATGTAAATTCGATTTTAAAATTAGTATTACAATAAAATTAAAGTGGCATTGACGATGCAGAGCTTAGCAGAAGAATCATCCTAGCCAATAGGGCATACTTTGCTATTGTATGAGCCCGATATTTAAATCACGTGACGCATATTAAAGAACTAAGATACGAATCTACAAGACCATAATCCGACCGATAGTGAGCTGTGGATATGAAACTTGGGAGATGATTCAAAAATAGGTAAACCGCATAGACATTTTTGAAAGAAAGGTCCTCCCTCCTCCATCTTTTCTCCTTCGTAAGGATGTAGTGGGGTCATGTAATTTGTTTGACTATTTCTGGTCAATTATCTCTCTCCTGTGCGTGTTGTTTTTTTGCTTCGGAGAATGAGTAACCAGTCATATCCTTTATTTGGTCCGACCATCGTATTGAAGATCTTCCTCTGGATCTTTTACCCGCTAGGTTACCTTCAACTATCATTCGCTCCATGTCTTCTCTTCTTTTATTTATATGTCCAAAATATCTCAGTATATTTTGGTTGATAGTTGTGATGAGTCTAATTTTTATGTTAAGTTCTGCTAGAATTAAGTTATTTATGCAATGGGCGGTCCATAGTATGCGCAACATTCTACGGTAGACCCACATTTCAAATGCCATTATACACTTTGAATCGGCTTTTTTTATTATCCAAGTTTCTGAAGCATAGGTGGCGATAGGAAATATCAATGCTCGAACAAGGCGTAATTCTGTGTTTTTTGTGAAGTCAGTGTTCTTCCAAATTTGGCTGTTGCCGATCTGGCCATTGTGAAGCGTAGACGGATCTCGCCTTCGCATTATCCAGTGTTGGTAATAACGGAGCCTAAGTATCTAAATTGCCTGACCACTTCGTAACCTGCCATGTCTCTTATCTCTGCTTGGTTGTTTCTGATTCTATCGATGATCACCACTTTGGTTTACTGTATATGTATTTTCAAACCATAATCTGTACTCACCGTGCCTAGCCTATTCATAATTTGTTCCAGTTCTTCTGGTGATGACGCCAATATTACAGTGTCATCAGCATAACGTAGGTTTTTGATTTTTCTTCCTACTATCGTTGCTTCACCTTGCCATTCCTCAAAAACTTGACGCATAATATGTTCACTATGTATATTGAATAGAATAGGGGATATTATGCATCCCTGTCGAACTCCCGATTTTTATTTGAAGTTTTTCGAAAGCACATTATTAACTCTTCAATAGAATAGGGGATATTATACATCCCTGTCGAACTGCCGATTTTAATTTGAAGTTTTTCGAAACCACCTTATTAACTCTTACATTAGCAGTATTATTTACATATAGTTTTTGTAATAAATAGATAAGATGTTCTGGCGTACCCATTTCTCGAAAGTATATGCCATAGTTTATCCCATTGTACGGTATCGAAGGGCTTGGAATAGTCAACAAAGCATAAATAGATTTCTACGTTAAATTCTCGAGATTTTTCGATAATTTGGCGAATATTAAGAGTATGTTCTCTTGTTCCTCTACCTGGGACGAATCCGCATTTTTCTTGGGGAACTTGTGGTAAGAGAATTGATTTTAGTCTTTCATTGATGATGGTTAGAAGTACTTTGCTCGCGTGTGATATCAATGCTACTGTACGGTAATTACTGCCATCCTTCGGTGAACCTTTTTTATATATGGAGAAAAACGTGAGCTAACCCCAGTCATTTGGCCACTTTCTGGTATATCAGATCTCATTGCAAATTCTAAGCATTACTTCCGTCAATAATTCTCCCATTTCTTTGAGTGTTTCAGCTGTTATTCGATTTTTTTCTTCTGCCTTTCTGAATTTTAGCTTTTAAATCTGCTTTTAAAAGAAAGGTACTGAGACGAATATTAGGCCCTATAAATGAGAACAATAGGTGAAGAATCAGATACAATTATGAAATATATACTACTACTACTATCGGTTCACAGCGTTCTCCGACGCCTTTCGACTCCTAACCGTCATTCTTCTCTATTTAACCATAGGCCTGGAGGGATTCTTTCTTCTAGTTCTTTTTCAATTCCCTCTCTCCAGATTCTTCTCGGTTTTCCTCTTTTTCTTTTTTTTTGTGGTGTCCACGTCAAAATCTGTTTCGGAATCCTGTCATCTGGCATTCTCTGTACATGGCCGTATCATATTAACTGTTTTGTTTTTATGTTATCAACTATTGTATGCTTGACTGCCATCATTTCTCGTATTCTCTCATTTGGTATCCAATTCTTCTTGATTTGCCTGCTGCTCTTCTCCAGAAGTCCATTTCTGTTGTTAGTAACAGTTTCTCTGTTCTTTGTTTCATTGGCCAAACTTCACTGCCATATGTGATTACACTTTTAAATATGGTGTTGTATATGAGTTGTTTGTTCGCTTTAGATATTGGTTGGTCCCACAGAATATCGCTCATCATGGATATGGCTTTTCTACCCTGTATATTTCTGTCTTTTATAGCAGCATCGAGTGTTCCATCTTGAGTTATCTTCATACCCAGGTACTTGTATTCATCACATTGTCTAATTTATACCCCATCGTCTAATATAATGGACTGCTTTGTCCCTCCAATACACATGGTTTCAGTTTTCTTAATGTTGACTTCGAGACCCCATTTGTTATATTCTTCTATAAGCTTCTAGAGTCAAGTCAATCAGTATTTGGTCATCAGTGAAACATAAGGTGTACAGTATAGTCTCGTCGTTGAGAGGGATTCCCATGCATTTTCTTTTCCACAGCTTGAGTGCTTGTTCCAGATATGAAATATATGATAATGTATAAACTCCTTTATCTTAGTACGTCCGCCTACAGCGTCCTCAATGGCAGACCATGTATTTAGGATACAGGAAAACAGGCTTCCAAAAAACTGTTAAATGCAAGAATGCAGGGGAAGAGACCTATTGGAAGAACAAGAAAGCGATGGGAAAATGACGTGGACGAGGACGCTAGAAATCTCACTATCAGTCGATCCTGGAGGACAATGACTACTGACCGTAACGGATGGAGGGGTTTGATGAGGGAGGCCAGGACTCGAATTGGGCTGTAGCGCCATAGGATTGATGGACTTTTAATTTTTAAAACAACATGTATAATAATTAATGACATCGAAGCATGTACTACGAAATATAAGGTTTAAACTGAATTTAGGCTTTAATTAAAATATGAACGCTTTGGTTTATTCCAACTCTGTACAACGGATCTCCAAATTATCATCACGTGCTAATGCGTGCTTATGTTTTTACGATGTGTATCTTGAAAGCGTACACTGCATAAAAACTTTGGAGAAATCAACCGTTTTAGAATATAGATTTGATTGTCAAGAGACAGTCATACATATTTCTAAGTCTCCACTAATAGATCTAACGGGAAGTTAGGTAAAAAAGACAGTTATGAACTCTTCCATTAGGTAGTACAGTACACGCGTGATACCCCGGCATTTTGCAATCCGACACGCTCGGCAGTCCGACGTACCTCTCGTCAAGGTTGCCGCCGTGTCTACTTTCTTATCGGATGCTTCAGCACAAAACGCTGACTCTCAAAAAGATACTTATATGAGATATTATTAAGAGATGCGAGTGTGGTGCCGACTGCGATATCTAGATTCTATGATATTAGTGATGATACAGATATTAGTGATGATACAGTGTACGATATTAAGAAAAACAAAAACAAAATCGAAAAATTTATGAAATCTGTAAATAATGATTCTAAAGACAGAAAAACCCTTAAAATGAGTGAATTTTCTGATATTGAAAAAGTTCTGCACATCTGGTTTAAACAACAACGAAGCAGACAAGCTCCTATTTCAGGTAACATTTTAAAAAATAAAGCTCAGTTTTTTATCGGGAATGAACCAGTGGCGGCTGGTGTGGTAAAATTTTGGGTAGGCCAAGCCAGCAAATTACATAGCTATGAGTAATCAGTGACGGATCCAGAGGGAGGGGTCACGGGGTCATGACCCCCCCCCCCCTAACTAATTTTTTAATGATTTCTCTGTTCATTTTAACTTCTGCGTTGTATCTAATTTTTGCGATTTTTGATTTTTCGTCTAGCAAATCGCGAATAGAAAACGCCCTCTTCTGTATATCCTTAAAGGACAGGAAATTACTTAAATGTTCCTTGCAACTGGAATGTTTTTTTAAGGAGGCAGACATGTTTTTTAAATCAAAGTATCCTTCACAATTCTATATACATTTCTTATTAGAAAATAACAAACACGGCCAACAATATAGTCTGTTTTTCGTAATACTTCCAGACAACCATTTGTAGACATTATACCAAGAGCAATTAAAAGTACGCACCTTTTTCCCATCTTTTTGGTCAATACGCAATGTTGGAGTAGGCCTTTCATTCATAATAATTTTTTTTCTATCAATTTCAGTTCTTCTAGATAATGGCGATTCCAATAGTAAAAAAAACAATGTCCAAAGACTCACTATCAACATTACTATTTATTACTGCAACCTGGTAAAGCGTCATAAAAACTTATTTTTATGTATCAGTTATAAAATAATCTCACGTGATTTTCTTCGAATTTTACGAATTTTTTAAAATTTATTTGGGCAACCGTGCAATTGTTTGCAATTATGTTGTTTGTTTAAAAATATGTTACAATAATTATAGATTATGTTACATATTTTTTTATCATAACTTAAAAGAAAATTTATATTACAATTCGATAATTACGTGACAATTAAGTGACAACGATGGTCATCGTAGGCCCGATCGTCTGGTGCCTAAACAGCAAGCATAAACACGACAATCGTACCCCCGTACGATTTTGTACGGGGATCTTATGTGAGCTGGGTCGGCCAGTTACGATCGGGCCTATTAATGATATTTAAAATGCCTGGATACGATTCGATGCTTTCTGTGGTAATATAATAACTTAGTTGTTTTAACGGACGCTAATGTATTGAGTGATTTACACACATAAATATATACAATTACCTACCAGAAGGACAGGAACACCGCTCTACACTGCTGTATCCATATTCATCATCATCAATATTTAAGGCAGCTTCCTCCAATAATGATTCAATCTGGTCAGTATGAAATGTAGATCTTAGTAACACGTTAGAAACATTACTAAGTAATTTCAAAAATTCATTTCTTGTCACTAATGCACCATGGTAAACAGTACTATTAATCTTTGTAACGTCCCGTATATTTTGTGGAATGTGATACCAGCCTATTTCGTTAAGTTTCAATTGGAATGTCATCTTGGACGAAGTATGAATATCGTCACCGTAACCTATTTTCATCCCATTTCCTAAAACAAACAAATCATGTATGTATAAATTTCGACCTAAAATGCAACAATTTTATTGGTAATTACTTTACTATTTTCATGCTATTTTAGAGACTATTTCACTAGACTATTTTTAACTGATAAAACGTCATAGCAACGCTACGTCTCCTACTGGACCATTTTTATTAATCTAACCTAAAGCAATTCCTTTGTCTTTCTAAGACATATTTGCTTACCTATAAGAACAATATTTGGCCCTCTAGTCGGTTCGCCACTGGTGTCTCCCCTCATCACCACCCACTGAACTTTGAATAGAAAGTTGGAGTTGTAAGCCTCGAGTTTGTTACCCAAATATTCTTCAGGTGCCAGCCAGTAAAAAGATCTTGTCCCCATTCCGTCACCGCTATTCCCTGAAAAGTCTCCGTAGTTACCCAGCGAAAAAACACTTTGACCGTTCCAGTTTGGTTTTACCACTTTTGTTACTTTTAAATCGGTTATCATCCATTCTTTAAGAGAATTTACCTAAAATTTTAAACAAGATGAAAATACAAGAAAATATACGTACATTTAAATACAACTACTAATATAAATTAACTTTTTAATAAAAAACTAAAGATAATTTTATAGAAAAATGTAATTAATTTCGGAATAAATCACGAAACGAAACCCGAAGATTTCTAATCGTCGAAACCAAATTCAGATTTCTGCTTTAATCTGTGCCTTCTAAAAATTGCAAGACGAGACAGACGATGATAAAGATGTAATTAGAGACATGGGGAATCTAAAATTGCATTCCACAACATATCTCCTCAATTAGTTTCTAGTACTCATAAAAAGTATACCGAAATAAAAGGAAAGACAGTTAAGATTTGATTTCACGTACAGTGCGTTTGTGTATCTGCTTATACGTATTTCATCCTAAAAGGAATCTTCGGAGCGGCTATTCACAACCGCTCTGAACGTGAAAACAATCTTTTCTGTCATAATAGAAGCACAAATGGCTTCGATATGGACGCATTAGCGATATCTGATGATAAATCACGAAACGGAATCCGAATATTTCTAATTGTCGAAACCAATTTCAGATTTCTGCTTTAGTATGTGCCTCCAAGCACAAAAGGAGAAACAACGCGGAAGACTGTTGAGTTTAATATTCATTTTTGTAATAGTATTAATCTTAGCTCTAGGTTTAAATATATATATATATATATATATATATATATATATATATATATATATATATATATATATATATATATATATATATATATATATATATATATATATATATATATATATATATATATATATATATATATATATATATATATATATATATATATATATATGTTTGTTTTGAGGTTTCCGCGGGAGCTATATGTGCTGTCACTATTTTTCCGGGTTTGACTCCGCGTTGTAAAATGCTGGTTTTCTTGAAAACCATTGTTTTGGCGACGTTTCGGCAAGGTCTCACTTGCCATTCTCAAGCCTGGTGGAACTACTTCTCGTCGTTACTCGATTAGTACTAATTACTAATTAGTACTAATTAGTACTAATCGAGTAACGACGAGAAGTAGTTCCACCAGGCTTGAGAATGGCAAGTGAGACCTTGCCGAAACGTCGCCAAAACAATGGTTTTCAAGAAAACCAGCATTTTACAACGCGGAGTCAAACCCGGAAAAATAGTGACAGCATATATATATATATATATATATATATATATATATATATATATATATATATATATATATATAAAGTAAACGTTAAATAGTGGGTTTGCAGCAATAAAAAATGAAACGTGTACTCTTTTAAATTTTTATTCCAAGCTTTCGGACATTGGTTATATCCTTCATCAGGGAGCTACAAATGTAATTAATAAATTGTTGGCGTGGGTATAATTAATTAAAAATTGTTTCTACTTACAAACTTAATGAGGTTGTAATTTTTAATTAATTATACCAACGCCAACAATTTATTAATTACATTTGTAGCTCCCTGATGAAGGACATAACCAATGTCCGAAAGCTTGGAATAAAAATTTAAAAGAGTACACGTTTCATTTTTTATTGCTGCAAACCCACTATTTAACGTTTACTTCCTTACGTTGTCAGCAAATACTTCTGGTTCATTATATATATATATATATATATATATATATATATATATATATATATATATATATATATATATATATATATATATATATATATATATATATACTGTTTTGGATGGGTTGGAGTCAATAAAAGGGCTATTGGTTAACTATTTTTTTATTCTCGAGCTTTCAATTGTGTTTACAATTATTATTAAGAGCTAAAAAAGATAAAATACTTACAAGGTTGAACTAAAAAGAAAAAACAATTTTTGTTAATTTACCAAATAAAAATTAGTTTAGTAAGTAAAAATTACTGCTTACATCTTCAAAATATTTAATACAAAAATGTTTTAATCTAATAAATGTTATAAATTTTTATAATTTTGAAAACATTTTTTTTTATACAAAAATAATTGAATTTATAAATAAGTTCAAATAGCAACCAATTACAAATAGCCTCAATGTCATAAATGCCAACATAAAATTTTTATTTTTGACCATTATATTGCCAAAAGTAAAATTTCGTTTAAACATTCTTTTTTGTTTAGTAACAAAAAGAAGAAGATTTATTCACTGTTGACAGATGTCTGAAAGAATGTAACAGATATATGGAGAATTAAATATGACATTTTACAAGTTTTATATATAAATCATAAAGAAAGAATATAATTATAAATTTTGCTTAAATTTTGAATTTCTAATCTTTTGTTTAAACTATTATCACTTTTGCTAATACAAACCATTTTCAAAAAAGTCCTTTTAAATTTATTACTTTCACTACATAAAATTTTAATGTTATCAAAATCCATAATATGGTCTTTATTGATTACATGTTCTGCCAAAGCACAAGATGGTTTTTTAATTCTGCAATCACTTTTGTGAGAAATAATGCGATTTGAAAGATTTCTTCCGGTCTCACCAACATATTCAGCCTCACACTGAGTACAGCTAATGCTGTATACTAAATTCGTTTTTTAAATTTGTCTATAGGATATTTAGTTTTAGAATATAAAGATGAAATAGTTTTGATGTTCTTTGTTGCTATTTTTATATTGTCAATAACCTTTAGTGTTTGTATTAATTTAGGTGTTAATGATGGTATAAAAGGTAGTGAATGATAATAGATGTTCTGATTGTTAGATACAATGTTTTGAGATTGAGCAAAAAATGGTGTTAAATTATTTATATTACCAATATTAAAAAAAAGCATCCTATGTAGCATATCTGGAGGATAAGAGTTTTCAATTAGAATATTTTTTAATAATTGAAGATCTTCTTGTAGATAATCTGGATGAGAAAGTTTTAAAACACGTTCTTTTAATCCTGTTATAAGGTTCATTTTCATCTTATTTGGATGGTGAGAGTTATAGCTTATAAATCTATTACTACATATGGGTTTTCTGAACCATCTGGTTTTCAACATATTGTCTGTATTTCTTACAATTCTCATGTCAAGGAATGGTAGAGAATTATCTACCTCTTCCTCAACTGTAAATTGTATATGTTGATTATGACTGTTGAAAATGTTGACTGTTTCATTAATTTTGTGTTTAGGAAGTGCCAAAACTAAATCATCTACATATCTCTTAATAAAAGGAATGAAAAAAGTGCAATTACTGATACAATCACTGATAACATCATCCATGACGTAGCTACTTAGAATGGGTGAAAGACTAGATCCCATAGGACTACCAAAAATTTGTTTATAAAATACACCATTAAATATAAAAATATTAGAATCAAAAACAAAGTTGATAAGTGTTTTGAAATGTAATAAGTCAATATTAGTGTGTTGTGAAATCTCATTCCAATGTTTTTCAACACTATGTATTTTTGGCAGAGCATAAAATATATACTTTACGTTTTATTATATACCTTTATTGACTCCAAATTATTTTTAATTTTGTATTAACAAATTTACTTTTGCTTCGTACTATATATTTCTGATATTGTATATCAGCATATCCAGTAAAAGCTAAAATTTAAAAATGGAATGCACAACCATTTAATTTCCAACCTATAGTTGCTAGAGATGAAAGAGGTATTTCGAAATTTATTTCAGCTCATTACTTTAACAAAGAACTATACCCACCGACGCCCTTTGTTGGTACGCTGTCCGTGGAAAGTCGCAATTAGATTTTCCTGTGTTACAATGAAGTTTGCTTGGGCTTTTGTGCGCTTCATGTTTTGGAATAAACCGTATAATTTTAATTTAAACAGTAGTTACAGGGGAAAGTGTTTAAATATTTGATTTAAATTATTGAACCAAGCTTGAATTAAGAAGGTTGGTGTTAATTTAACAATGGCGTGCTATTATGTCAACAGGTATAAAAATAGCCTTAAATATATATATATATATATATATATATATATATATATATATATATATATATATATATATATATATATATATTGTTGTGTTTCATTTTATCAATCAAAGATAGAATAAAAATTTTATTTGGTTATAGAACGCGGGCACATAAATTTGCAACGCCCTGTACATCGATTTGTAAATATTTGTTATAAGTTAGTTTTAAACAGTGGGTTTATCCATAATGAGTTTTACCCTGACGGACTAAAAAACATTAGTAAATACTTAAATGTGAATAGACAATTTGTTTCTCGATATTTGTAGATATTATATTTTAAAAGCCTTTGGTTTTGTTTCGCGGGAAAAGCCAAAGCCATCAGGTAGTTATTGTATTTAGAAAGTATAAAATAAAACCGTTATCAATTTCAAAGAACGTTGTTTAGAAGCGATGCTTGGGTTTTTCTGATGTAAAATAAGAAGAGGGATATAGGAATTTTCTGATAGGTTGGAATGGGGATGAAAGAGAGTGAATGTTTTAAAAGTTTGCAGTAGAAAAGACTATTATGTGATGGTGATCCGAAAGAAGCAGTAGAAGTTTTGTGTAGTCAGTTAAGAAACATGTGCCAGTGGTGTTAATTGTTAGAAGTGGGTGGCTGAAAGGTGGAACGAGAAATAAGTCAAAGTTGAGAAGTCGAATACCTCCTTGATTCTATAAAGTCCAAGTGAGTAAGTCACAAGAACTATAACTATTAGAAATATTTGCGACACCAAGTAAAAAAACTACTTGGGTCTCAGGAGATTGTTAGTATATGAAAGAGAGGAAAGAATTTTGGAGTTTGTTGAACGAGTACTGGTAAAAGAGGCCTGCTCGTGTTTTTCAGAAAGAGTTGCTGGTATGCTGATAGGTTGATACTTAGAACGGAGAAGGCTTTGATTGGTAACATAACATAATCAACAAGGGGGAGCTGTTTTGGTCGAAAGGAAACATCGTCGTGTGTGAATTAAAAGGTTAGTCAATAATTTTTGTGACAGAATTTTTTTTATATGTTTCAAATAAAAGACTATACCATCAGGAGATCAAAAATTATCGCTATTTTAAAATACCATAAATTTTATAAAAAATTTTTTTGTAAGAAAAATTAATTAAAGTTTTCTGATTCACATTGCAAATATCATATAGTTTTTTTAACGTCAAAGGATAATTATTAATATTGCTTAATAAATTTAAAAAGTTTCCTTTTAAAATATTCAGAATTTTATTTTTTTTAAAGAAAGAAAACAATTACCATATTCAGGATATAATATAATGGTAAGTTAACACACATGAATAAATAATCTGGAGATAATACGATAAATGAAACTTCTTTTTATGTGATTAAATGAAATAAACAAGTCATATCTGTAAAACAAAATGAGTAAACAAATTTAAAAAAAAAAACGAAACTCAAAGGAAAATTTTTAAATCCTCATCTACTTTATCGGAGTGGGATAAATTTTAAAACCCTAAATTACTGCTGCGTACTTGCAAGTGGACAACATCTGACATGAGAAAGTCTGTATTTTGCTGAACCTTTTTCCTTATAATAAAAGGTGAACAGTTGTTGTTGTAAAGAGTCTTAAAATCCTTGAAGTCATTTAGTTCCATATTAATTACATTGATTGCTTTAGAACGACAGCAAAGTCGTGCTAGCTGCTGGCAGTCCCAGGGAGTCATGATTTTTAAAAAAGGTGTTTTCTTTCGTTCTCTTTCAATAAGAGAATGATCACTGTCCACTTCTAAATGGGTATGGCCACGTAACAAAAACTTGTGATTTATAATTTTTATCTGTGGATACTCCAAAAGTAAAGCATCATCATTATCATATTTCTGTTCTCGGATGGGCAGTTTTCGGACCACACAGTAATCTCTCTTACATTTTCATTTATAGCTTCAGTCCACCTCAAAAAGCCCGAAGCCATTTCGTTTGCTCCAAGTCCAGACTTTGATTCATCCCACATCATGCAAGACGTAACATTACCTGAAATGTCTGAAATCGTATAATGTTATGTCCATAACTTGAGCTTATAAAAGCTCTGCTGGTTACTTAGAACAGGCGTTGGCAGACATTTCTGTAAATCCACTGTCAATAATTTTATTGTTCCACCACTTGTTGCTGCTCTTTCCTTATCATGTCTTTTTAATTCATACCTGTTACTAGACTCCACAAGATGTTGTTGATAATCTTGTTCAATATTTTCTTCCTTCTACCATCTGAATTTTGGCCAAATTTAATCTGTCACATTCATCATTCTGTGTTAAATATTTCGAAATCAGCCAAAGTTTAGCAATGTTTTCTTCGGGTGTATTGCTTTCCATTAACTCAGATCTGTATATCTCATACATTCTGGTAATATTTAGTTCACAACCAAGATATTTTTTCTGAGAACGCTCTCTAGAATTATGCGATTCTATAGTTGGAAACTTGCTAATATGATCTTGAATGCCTTGTTTGATGCATTCTGGAATTTTATTGACAGGCTCACGTTTACGGATACGTCTCACTGGTACGCATTCTACCATTGCTGCTACAAATTGTCTTTTCATGTCGATGTTTTTATTAGGATCTCAAAATTCAGAATGTATGCAACGTCTTTGATCTTCAGTTATAGTTTTTGTGCACCTAATGCTACAGGTTTCTTTACATGGAGCTCCAAGTTGCTTCGATTGCAAAACTGTATTCTTGATTAGGCGTTTGTTACCAAGTTTTTGATTATCTGACTTTTCAGAATTATCTGTTTTGTTGTCAGTTGGTCCGTATGTTTTATCCTTGATAGAGTCATCGGATTCCAAGCGTAAATCTGCATGATCTACCTCTTCTCTATTTTCCACTACAATTGCCATACTTTGAGGACTACACGTAATGGGTAAAGCAGTCTGTGCAACGATTCCATTTTCTGAAACTAAACAAAAAATATTAAATTCAAATAGGCAATTGTGAAGTATAAATAAATATACCTGTTGTTGAGACAGTTCTACAACATTTTGTGTATTAAGACTTGTGGATTCATATAATTTCCATGTAAGGATATGGGCAAATTATTTTCTAAAATTATAAAACATATACATATTTTATTTAATTACAAATCCCAAAATAATTGTGTTATACCTTTGCTTGAAACAGATGGCAAAACATTGTCTATAACAACTTCGCAATATACAGGTGACGCAATTTTCACATTAGAAATCATTTTAATAAGCATATATTGGTTTTTTGTACCTTCATCAGGGTCGCCGACTTTTCCTGAAACATAATTACTGTTATCCTAATTTGATAAGTACATTTAATATTTAAGTTATAAACCGAATTATGGAGTTAATACAGTCTGTCGGTTTAAAGTAATTATTGTATATTAACTCCATTTTTAATACATATTATTTTTAATAATTCGTATTAAAAATTTAAATAAAATCCTTTATAAAAAGGTATATAAAATGTTATATACCTTTTTATAAAGGATTTTATTTAAATTTTTAATATATGGTATACAGCCAAACACAGGAACTTAGTTTCCTTGTGAATTCGTATTAAGTTTTTATGTAATAATGAAGACTAATTATTTTTATTTTTAATAAATTTGTTAAGACGTACCTATTTTGAGGTTAGATCCATTTATCGCCGATGAAAAGGAGAATGCTTGGTTGTTTTCCACAGAATCAGTACTCCATTGCATCAAAGGAGTAAAGCATACCTTTTGATGCTTTTCTAAAGCTTTTTTCAAAATTTATCTGTTCTGGTACACATTATTTAGAAGGTTATTAAACACACACGATCAATGTGAAATAGCATAAACACTCTGACTACAGTGCCACACCGCGGTTTTACGTCTTTCCATGGAGTTAATACTTCTTAAATGTGCATGTGATATTAACTCCACTAATACTACTAATAATACTTATATTGCTGGGTATTAAGTGAAAACGACTGTTTAACTCGGAACTACTGAGGGACTTATACACTTTATGGTTGTTTATCTTTGAAACCGCATTAAATAGGATAATAGGTCAATTAAACCTAGAACTAGATTAATACTATTACAGGAATTGATATTAAACTCAACAGTTTTCCGGGTTGAACCGCGTTGATTATCATTGCGCTGAGCTTTCGACATCCTCTCTGATGTCTTCTTCAGAGCTTCCAAGGTCTCATTCTCCGAGGCCCCAGACACTACTACACTGATCACCAATCAATTTACTTTCACTAATATTTGTACTAACGGAAAACTAAACTAACTAAAAAAACTAAAAAAACGGAACATTATATATATATATATATATATATATATATATATATATATATATATATATATATATATATATATATATATATATATATATATACACAAGTAACTAGATTCAGTAACATATGAAACCAACAACTACATTCTACAATCCTGACCAACTACTTAACGACACAACAATATTTGCCGTAAGTATCATTTTATAATCTTTTTGTAAAGATGTAAGCAAGATTTGCTTTGTTGTTTTTTAATTTAATATTAGAATTTCAATTTTATATTTTATTTATGCACAATAAATATAATTAGTTAATATCTTAGTTTATTTGTCCCTGCCAAACTCATTTTCACATTTACTTTTAAGATAAGACGTTCTCACGCCTGAGATACTAAGGTAGACGAGGCCTAACAATTGGCTCCCAAAGAAAGTTGTGAGTTATATTGTTTTACATTGGCTCGCAACTTTCGAAGGTAGTTATATTCTTACCCATTGGCACCCACTGCTTCTGATGGATCGTTCGATGGTAACAAACTTTCATTTAAAACTAATTAGGCTTAAAATATACAAAATGTAAAATGGTTTAGTATTTCTTGCACTTACTGTTTGTTTCTTAATCAATGCCGATTCACACAGAGTTGTTACTTGAGAACAGAAGCATGGCAGACAGCCTTCTTCGATGTCATTTCTTAATCCAAAATAACCTGATTTGCATTTATCACAATATTTGCCCTCAACATTTTCCTAAAAATAAAAAAAAGTGTAAAAAGCGAATAAAAATTTCACCAACTACAGGTTTAGTTGAAAACTGATCTACGTGTAATGTGAATTCGGGATCTCAATTCTATTAAAAAATCATGATTGCAAATATATATATATATATATATATATATATATATATATATATATATATAAGAATTACTGGATATTAGTGACTGTCAATATAAACAAACAACACAGTGTATTAGGGCTGCAGTCAGAAAATTGACCGGGATGTTAATGAAACACTCTTATGACTTTGTGTCTAGCTTTCGGAAAGGTTTTATTCCTTTTTCAAGACACTGTAATAAGAAAAAAAATGTTAATATTTATAAAATATCACAAATCTTCAGTGCAACTTACTAGTCGTTGAGATTATTTATAAAAGCATATGTTAATAATGTTGAGTGTCTATGATTTTATTAACATCCCGGCCAATTTTCTGACTGCAACCCTTATAAACTGTGTTGTTTGTGTATATATATATATATATATATATATATATATATATATATATATATATATATATATTACGTCTCGGGTAATTCTTGGTTTATAAAAGCAGATGGGGGCTATGGTTCTGGAGGTTTCAAAATCAATTTTGTGACCTGTATGAAGATGATGTTGACCTAGAGCTGAAACTTAGTCGGAACTCCGAACAGAAACGGAATGTTCATAAATCCTATTTTGGATTCTACGATTTATTTGGCCTATATAGGATCGGGGCAGTCTGCAAAAGGAATTTCATAAACTCCGTATTGTTCATTTGGAATGTTGTCTTTGTATATACTATATAAAGAACGTGCTTTCTTTAGTATATCGTTGTAACGTCGAAAAACATAAAAAAAAATAAAATTATTAATTTTTTCTCCATTCTAGGTGAAAATTAGGAAATCATGAAATTTTTCAATAAAATCATTTTTAATTTTGTATTAACAAATTTACTTTTGCTTCGTACTACAGGTTTAGTTGAAAAATGATCTACGTGTAATGTGAATTCATGATCTCAATTCTATTGAAAAATCATGATTGCTGTTAGTGTAAGTGCTCAAGTACTTGTATTTTATGATGAACAATTTTACTGGAAACTATGATTTGCACGCCAATGGTTGACTTGCTGATGAATACAAGGAATTTACTTCTATCTAGATTACTTGCAATTAATATTATTACTTTCTATATCGTCCGCATATTGTACATTATTCACTACGATCCCATAAATACAAATTCTTACCTTACAAATACATCCTTCTTCGCATTTGTCGATTCCTTTAACTCCTTTAGCATCACAAGGGCAGGGTTGACAGTCGGGAAAACCTGTATAACCAACATCACAGGTTTCACATTTTTCTCCAGTATAACCTTCCTTACACCTACATTTTCCAGCTGTCTCTCCATATTGTACGCAAGTACTGGCAGCACCAGAGACCTCGCAGTTACACTGGACACAAGGTTTTTCCGCATCAGGTGGGGTGTTAGTGGGTCGATAATATCCTGGGAGGCATTTTTCGCAATTAATACCCATAGTAAAATCCTGTAACATATGTGTGTTTTATTTACCACTATAGTAGAAGCATACACATATATTTATTTATTTAAAAACTAAAATAAATCAAAATATATCTTAATTATATATCTGTCTTGACAGTTTTCCTTTACTTGAAGTGAAATATTCACTAGATTCATTTGTCATACCAAACTCATACTGTGTACACTAAATAAATCAAACTGTGGTAAGATTCTACGGTGGCTAAAACTTAAAGAGTAACTGAGTAACAGCTAGTCGTTCTTGTATAGGTATTGCGTCCCTTAACTTAACTACTATACTTATAGGAGAGCCGTTTACCCCTATAAGCAGAACATAAATAGACTAATTTTTTGCATTTCTACCGTATCAAACTTTTTTTTTTCGATTTTATATATTTTTTCAAGTTCAAATGTATTTTTTTAATTTTTAATGTAATTTTTTAGACGTATCTCATCGAAATAAATACTTTTCTATCCTGGCAATTTTTCGAAAAATGCTTCCTTTTCGAGTTATTTCGAGCAATTTTTTGTTGAAAACCAGCTTTTATTAGTGATTTATGGGATTTTTTCTAAAAATCTATCACTAAATAAATTGAAATTCTATAAAAAACATTCTTATCTTTAAACCTTCAAGTACAAAGTATATTTGACAAGGATACATGGATTCTATCTTGCTCAAAACATGGGACCAAATATTTGGAATATGCATTTCTATCGCTGTATACGAAGTTTGTCTTTTTAATATCCACAAGGAAACTAAGTTCCTGTAGCTGGCTGTATAACCATGTATCACAAAAAATTTATTTAAAATCCTTTATAAAAGGTATATAATTAAAACACCCAATGGAGCTACATCACAATCACAAAACGTTTTCGGAATCTATATTCCATCATCAGTGTGTCTAGGTGTACATTAATATTGTTCTGAAGCTATTTTCTTGTGGCATTTTAAATTAATTACTATTTAAATGGGAATAAGCCACAATTAAAGGTTAAAATACGTTTATTGACGTTTCAATTTCCACTTCGGAAATCGTTCTCAAAATACAAACATTAGTAAATTAAACAAATTTTGTTTTTTGTTACTTAGTTAAAAATTCTTCTAATAATTTAATTTTATCCAACTCATCTATATTGACAATTCAGACATACATTATACGTATATTGTTTAGTTGCCAATATTGTTGAGTTGCGTTCCTGGGACGACTTTACTTATAAGATAGTTCATTCGATTACATGAAATCAATTTTAACTTGAGAATATCCGTCAGAAAAGATCATAACATGTAATTCGTCTTTAAAAAGACAAATACATGCCATGATGACAGTAAAATTCTCCTGTTAGTGATTCCATAGTAAATTATGAGGGAAAAACCAGGAAAAAATATATAGATGGTATTATGAGGTTTTTTCCTTGAGTATATATTGAGTATATATGCCTGTTAGTCTGGCACTTCTGTTAAAGACAGTTTTTGAACGGAAATTTAATATTGTTAACTAATTAACCGTTATTCAGGATAAAAGATTAAAAAATACAGGCCTAAAACTTCGATTTTTCGTTCTGAAATTTTTTGTTTCATAGTTTTTCAGCAGGAGCATTTGAATATTGTACTCATAAACAACCTTTCGCTAAGCTATTTTTCTACATACCGACTGGACATATAAAATCGAAGAGTTGATCAGTAATCTGAAAAAAAAAGTGTATTTTGTAGAATACCAATTCGTATTCAAATTATATCTTTTTAATACTCCGAAAACATTTTAGTTTTTACTAAATCTACTATAAGTTTTCTGGGATGTATGCTACATCCTATGCTTTTAAAAGAGCATTAAAACATTGAGTGATAGTGGAACGAAAATTGAGAATAAATCTTGCTGTATTCTCTATAACAATTTAGAGTGCTTTTCCATCGAGAAAAATTGCATACTTTTTAAAATAAAATGCATCACGACGTAAACAAACACGTACTTTGATGCATAGCATAGAAAACATTTAGGACAAATTGAGTTTAAGCGATGTGATATATTTTAAAAACTGGGGTAAAACATGCGACTACAAGAGAGTTTTAAACCGCTGTAATATCATTATGGGTGTATTCTTTATATTTTTTTAGGTGTTATATGTTTCAAATAATTTTCTTTTTTTTTTCATTTAATTGCCTCGAACAACATTAAACGATGAATACGATATCGTTAACGTGCACAAAACTGGAGCAAAAACAGGTAGAAACAAAAAATACGAGAAACAGTTTTAAGAAAGAAGTTTGCCATTAGACCAGGCCTAAGGTAGAATAAAGATTAACTGAACTACGATAAATAAAAATAGGTACGCGGACGACACCGTCCTGATACCAAACAGTGTTCCAGAGTTACAAAACATAATTAATTTCAAACAATTTAATAAGAAAAACCTTTATAAAAATTTTAAGTAAAAGTCCTTTATAAAAGGTATATAAATTAAAAAACCAAACAAGCTATGTCATGAAGACAAAACGTTTTCGGAAACCATGTTCCATCATCAGTGTCTAGGTGTACATGTTTTGAGCCACTAAATAACAGGGTAAAAACCCGTTAAAAGTTATATTTTACAATTTAGATGGCATTACTTGGTATTATATTTTAAGATGTTAAAGTTATCAGTGGATAAGATAACATGGCGACGTATGACTCCACATGAAGTTGCTGGTCCTGAGACGAAGTGTCTACTAGGACTTGAAAAATTTATGGTTTTAGTCATTAGGATGATTGAAAAATTTAGATAATTTTCATTGGTAATAATAATTTACATTCCCATAAGTGACCCCAACGTCTGGAGCTTGTTGTAAATCGCTACAAATAGCGCCATTGTAAGTTTTGTTGATAAATTTTGTTAATATTATTTGTAATAACTGTTGATGTGAAGTAATAATAAATATGTAATGTTTCTCTCTAAACTAGGGGTTGTAGAATTATTTCCTTTAAAATATTTTCACCCTTTAATATTTTTTAGCAAAGAAAAGCCTCTCTTTCTATCCAGCAAGAGGATTCTTTTAAACGGCGTCCAAATTCAAATAGTTTGGGAACCTTCTTGTGTTTTGTTGCATAGGAAATCTATGTAAGTATTTTCTTGATTTTTTCTTTGTAGTTACCCTTCTCAGTCCCTCCTTTATTCACTTCACACAAAAAGAGACAAAATGCATGGTTACAACAGCAAATTTACTAATATGTAAATTGGAGCTGGAAGGTCAGATAATAGAAAAAGTGATGGAGTTTAAATATCTAGCCATCACATTATCTAGCTACACATAGCTAAGTGAATAGAGCAAACAGAGACGCAGGCTGCCTGAATAAAACAATATGGAGAAATAAAAATATCGGGAAAGAAATGAAAGGCAGAATTTACAAAACAGTCATCAGACCAATAATAACATATGTGGCAGAAACACAATTTGACACAGAGAAAACAAAAATGATGTTAGAAACAGTAGAGATAAAAACACTTAGAAAAATTGATGGTAAGACACTATGGGACAGAGCTAGAAGTACAGATATACGACGTAGATGCAAGGTGGAGAACATCAAAAACTGCCGAATGACAACAAATAGAGTAGTAAAGATGGCAAGAGACGATTCCCCAATAGGAAGATGATCAGTAGGAAGACCGCGAAAACGGTAAAATGACAACTTACTGGAGGCACATTGAAAAACAGACAGAGTCATGTCTGCATAAAAAGAATAAGAAGAAGAACTTTTGTGTTCTTAACGGCCATTCTACATGCAAGCTTACAAACGAAAATATAACTTGTAATGTTTAGACTATAAATGAAGTCGGCAAAAGGTCTAATACGATTTCTGTCTTACCTCTATGATTGTTCAAATATGTAGCCTTGATCTCCAACCTTAGATACATCAGTTGGACTTAATAATCCCGTCAGGAGAAATAAAAAAAATCGAATCATAATTGCAAATAGGTAATGTAAATCATGGTCTATTAAATTACTTACCTCACAAATGCAGGTCTTTTCATATAGGACGGTATAGAACACTGAGTTTTTGTTCTTGCATATAGATTAGATATATGAGCCCACACCCAACCAGACGAATCATCTCTTTCGAATTTTAAAATAGAGGTATTAAGCAAAATATTTGGAGCGGCCTGTGAAAACTACAAAATATCTATAAGCATAAGTTTGGTGGAAAAAAATCATGAAGCGAAATCACCTGAGGTGGACAGGTGTGTAAAAATATTTTAAAAACGCAGCCGGTAGACCAAATTGAAGGATAATAAACGGCATAACAGTATGCTAAGAAGATCGGTGCTATCAAATGTAGAATCAAGCAAGGGACATACCAAAGTGATGCACAAAGCTTAAGAAGGTTAAGGCTCTTTATTAATCTACAGTATTATTCGTCTTGTAAGTGATGGTTGTGGTTGTCAGAATAAAACCTCCAACCTGCATAAAAAATTTGAATACTGGGCTAGACTATTGCAAATAACACTGTAGATGTTTAAAATTATATTTTGGATGGAACACAAGTTAAAATACGAAAAGAGGACGGGGAAGAATGTCATGCTGCAGAAGAAGCCCATATTTTAAATATAAGATTTTTCCCCAGTATTAAGAAACTGTCTTTCTTACCGAATATCTTGTTTTATAAACTTGTATCAAGGTCAGAACTATGGGAGGCAATGTACAAATTAGAAATACAGACAGAACTCATAGAAGCTACAAAAGCTTTGTATAAAGAAAATAAAGCGTCCATTAAAATGGGAACAAGAATCATAGGAGACTTCACCACAACAAAAGGGCTCCGTCAGGGTTGTTCCACATCTCCAACCCTATTCAAAATATATACTTAGAGAAAGCTTTGACTACATGGAAAAGAAAATGCGAAGGAATGGGAGTAACGGTACGGAACGAATATCTATATACGTTAAGCTTTGCAGACGATCAAGTAGTGATTGCACAAGACCAAGACGACCTCAGCTACATGATGAAGAAACTACAAGAAGAATATACCAAGGCTGGCCTAGATATTAACCTCGCGAAAACAGAGTACCTATCTACAAGTGAAGAAGACATAGAAAATCTACAGATTGATGACAACGTAACAATCTAAGGAAAAGATAAATTCAAATACTTTGGGTTTATAATCACGAAAAAGGCAACAACAGAGGAAGAAATTACACAAAGATTAGGACAAACAAGAACAGCAATCCAAAAACTTAACTCAGTATGGTGGGATAGACACCGAAATATGAAGACAAAAACACGGATTTATAAAACATTAGTGCGAAGTATTATGACATATGGGGCTGAAAATTGGATCATAAACAAGAAAAACAGCAGTAAGATAGTAGCAACAGAAATGGAATGCCTGCGAAGATGCTGCAGAGTAAGAAGAATGGATAGGAGAAGTAATGACGAAATAAAGCAAAGAACATCAATAGAAACAGATATACTAACATATATAGAACAAAAAAGACTAAAGTGGTATGGACATGTAAGAAGAACTAGCGACAGCAGATGGATAAAGAGAATAACCGAATGGAGCGGAAAGAGGACGACCCCAAAAATCCTGGAGGAACAAAGTAGACAACGCCATAAGTAAGATATTTATTACATTTATTGAAGACGTTTCGCTTCCTAATCAGGAAGCATCATCAGTTCATCTAAAAAGAACAATATGAAAAACCAAACATCCATGGAAAAGTTATTATAAGTGTGTTACCTTGAAACGTCTTCAATAAATAGATGAAGTAGCCACCTTCTTTGTCTTTTATTTCTCCACTTTGACCGAAAAACCCACCACTCATCGAGTGTTCCTTAATTTATATATATATATATATATATATATATATATATATATATATATATATATATATATTAACTGACGTGGCTTTTGGATAAAACTAGTCAATAAGTACTTCAATTATTTGTAATTATTTCTTTCTTTATATTTATTTACATCCTTACTTTAAATTACTTATTTTTTGCATTTTTTACTGTAAAAATGAAATATTTTTTCATGTTTATTAATTACCAAGATATAAAGTTCTATAGTCCCAAGATATACCAAAACTAAGCATAAAAAAAGTTATTTAAAAATCCTTTATTAAAGGTATATAATTTATATAAATGATTTTTAAATAAATTTTATGTGATACATGGTTTACAGCCAGCTACAGGAACTTAGTTTCCTTGTGGATGAAAACTATCCTCCTCCAATACGCCAAACTACCCATCTCAAATACGCTATATAACAAAGCTTGAAAGCATAACTTACATTCTCCTCAACAATTTTGTTTCACAGAAAATAACGAATTTTAAGAATGTTCAAACATATTTTATTAATATTAAGCAAAAAAGTTAAAAACACCATAAAATCTTGTATTCGCTGTTTCAGCTGTTTGTTTCGGTCTGTGTAAAATTTCAAAAAGTGGAGAACGCAACTATTGCAGTTAGACTTTTCAAATGTTAAATACGATTTGAATTTAAATATTCTAACAGAAAATTTTGAACAATTCAAAATAGACATTTCTAATAAAGCCTTACCGTACAGTTGTCGCATACACCTCCACCCTGATACGTTCCGTGGATATCCATACTAAGGCCGGATCTATCAACATCTTCTTCATAGTGGCAACTTGTAGCGTGGCCGTGACAGTTGCAAGGCAAGCATTGTCTGGCATCTCTAGCGGATCCGGGACCCCATTGGCGTTGATTATACATAGGGCAACATTTCTCGCAATTTGGACCGCACGTATGATGACTGCATTCACATTCCGGATGCTGAAATACAAAATTTAGTATATAAGAAAATCAGAACATTTAAACGCCGACATTCACCATACAACACAATTATTCAATTTGAAAACGAAAGTACAATTGCATAGTCATATATAGCTCAGAGTGTTTACTTAAATCTCAGCATTTTTAATGTCTATTTGTAAATTATTTAAAAAAGTTACTTTAAAAAGATTCGTTATTTGACGTTTCCACCGGCTAACACTTTGGTAGCTGTTTTCAGAATACAGTTTTTAAAATATATTAGCAAATTACGCCCCAACTAATCCAAACTATGATTTATATACACACACATATATATATATATATATATATATATATATATATATATATATATATATATATATATATATATATATATATATATATATATATATATATATACAGGGTGAGTCATAACTATTGGGACATAGACTAAGGACAGGTTATTTGGACCAAAATATGGCTATTGGGCCAAATATGCGTTAATAAAATGTTGCTGAGAAAAAAGATACAGGGTGTTAAAGTTAATTTTTGTTTTTCGTTTTTTGCTAATAGTTTCCCTGTATATTTATAAATTGCTATCAAAATTGGCACAGAGGCATAATCTTAGACAAGAAATAGTATTTTATTTACAATTTTACGTTTTGTCATAGAGGGCGCCACGTGGATCACTCCTAATGATCAAATTGAGTCTAAACTTTTTCTGATGAAACTTTTTAGTAATTTTTATTAGAAAATATGACGTAAACATCATTTTTACGTAAAATTGGTACTCTTGTTTAAACATGATAATTTCAACCGTTTTCGATAAAAACGCAGTCGAACTGCTTAGAGTCTTAAAAAAGGATTTCAAATATTATTTCATTT
This sequence comes from Diabrotica undecimpunctata, assembly GCF_040954645.1. Classification (NCBI taxonomy): domain Eukaryota; kingdom Metazoa; phylum Arthropoda; class Insecta; order Coleoptera; family Chrysomelidae; genus Diabrotica; species Diabrotica undecimpunctata. Next base: position 141,926,986 of record NC_092807.1, read on the forward strand.
ATGAAAAGTATGCTTTGGACTGTCAGAAAATTGTTGTTTGTAAATGTCATTTGTTCAGAGTAAATTATTTTTGATGTGACAGTGTAGTGTAATATTGCATTTTTTAAAAGTAATCATTACTTTTTTTGATTGAAATGCCTCGTTACAATCATTTTACTAATGAAGAAATGCGAGATATGATTTGCGTATACGCACAAGAAAATTTTTGCGGTCGCTCGGTAGCCAGAAGGTATGGAATGTTATACGCAAACAGAAGGCAACCAAATCACAAAACTTTTGCAAGATTATATCGTAGTTTAGGTGAAACTGGGTCATATCACACTAAAAATCGGGGTGGTCGACCGAAACAAATCACACCTAATCAAGAAGATAAACTTTTGGTTCGAGTAGATGAAAATTCTGAAATAAGTTCACGACATCTATCAGCAGCAATAGGAGTAAGTCAGTCGTCTATTGTTAGAATTCTAAAAAAATAGAACCTCCATCCTTACCACTTCACTCCTGTTCAAAATTTACTTCCAACAGATCTTCCACGACGGTTACAGTTTTGCCAACGTATTCTGAATAAACATCGCAATGACAGACACTTTATTAAGAATATTATGTTCACCGACGAAGCAACTTTTACCAGACGAGGGGTTTTTAATTGGCGAAATAGTCATTATTGGGAAGAAGAAAACCCGCATGCTATTAAAGCTAGACATTTTCAGCATGAGTTTAAACTGAATATTTGGTGTGGCATTATAGGCGACCAACTACTAGGGCCTTATGTTCTTCCTCCGAATTTAAATGGAGATTCTTATTTATTGTTTTTGGAAAATACTCTTAGTGATATTTTAGATGATCTGTCACTGGATGTAAGAAGAAAAATGTGGTTTATGCAGGATGGAGCGCCACCTCATTTTTCATTAGCTGTTAGAAATCATCTTAATGACGTATTTCCTCAACGATGGATTGGCAGAGGCAATGATTTTCAATGGCCACCAAGAAGTCCTGAGTACAACCCGCTAGATTTTTATTTTTGGGGACATATGAGGTCCTTAGTTTATGCCAATGAAATTAATACACGAGACGAACTTTGGAGATACATTCAAAATGCAGCTAATCTTATAAGGGGACAGAATAATATTTTTTTAACGTCCTAAAATCCTTTATAAAAAAAATTAGAAAAGGCATAGAAATCGGAGGAGACCATGTAGAACATTTAGTTTGAGTTTTTGTGAGTTCTTTTAAGTTAAAGTATATTTAGTTTTGATTTATCGTCAAAACGGAAACCTTACGTTAGTTGCAACTTTGTTTATTAGTTTGGTATTTGATAGTGGAATTGTAAATAAAATACTATTTCTTGTCTAAGATTATGCCTCTGTGCCAATTTGGATAGCAATTTATAAACATACAGTGAAACTATTAGCAAAAAACGAAAAACAAAAATTAACTTTAACACCCTGTATCTTTTTCTCAGCAACATTTTATTAAGGCATATTTGGCCCAATAGCCATATTTTGGTCCAAATAACCTGTCCTTAGTCTATGTCCCAATAGTTATGACTCACCCTGTAAATATATATATATATATATATATATATATATATATATATATATATATATATATATATATATATATATATATATTAGTTTAGAGTTTCTTGAAGCGTACTATATTTTAATATAAAATTAGTATTTCTTGTGTTTAGGTTCAATAAGATATATATTACATGTGGAACTAGATTTTATTTTCCATAGCAATCAACGTTTCGACAGGAAACCTTTGCCTTTGTCAAGATTCAAAACGTAAAATTGGACATAGACATTAATGAACTCAAATGAGTTTTAAGAAAATTTTTATGGATAGTCCTTCAGTACTACAAGAAAATTTGCTTTTGATACTAGATTAGATTAGATTTAGAGAGGTGGCTTTTTGGCCTATTCCACTGCGACCTTTTCAGATCTATTGTGGTCCTCTAGTCCTAGATAATATTCTCTAGCCTGACCCTTTTTATAAAGTCTAGTAGCTTGGAGACTGTAGCCATGTAGCTATTTGCCGGTGGATATTCTTCTCCTAATGCAAAGAACCGCACATTTGCCAGACTGTCACACTGACATAAAATGTGCTCTGCTGTTTCTTCTTTGAGATGACATAATCTGCACAGGTCATCATCTGATAATCCCATCAGCTTCAGGTGCCTATTCAGCTTACAGTGCCTTGTTAGAAGACCTACTATGGCTTTGACTGTTTTCCTGTCTTTGCTTATTAGGTCTGCCGTAAATTTTGGCAAATGTTCTGTAATGAACTGTTTCGCCTGTCTTTGTCCTGGTGAATTCCTCCACCATTTCAGAGATTTTTGAGCTACCCACTTCCTTGTAACCGTTCTTGTTACTGATTTTCCAACGCCGCAGAAGGGTTCCGGTCCAATGAATGGCATTGATGAGCCTTGTTTGGCCATTTCATCTGCTTTTTCATTGCCCTTATGACTCCCGTGCCGTGGTACCCAGGCTACCGTAACCTTGCTAAGGTCTCCTAGTTTATTTAGGGCACACACGCAATCCCATACTAGCTTAGAATTGACCTATACAGAATTGAGTGCCTGACTATCTGTGAAGATGGCAACTGAACAGAACGTTCTTTCCTGCCTTTCTATTTCTTCCACGCAGTGAAGGATTGCAGTTATTTCCGACTGGAAAACTGTCACATGCTTAGAATCATTATCATTAATTTCTTCGTAGGCTTTTTCCTCCACATTAGAGCACTTGAACATAAATTTGTCCATTTCAAACCATGTTTTCGGCAACCACATTTTAAATTGTTACATCCAGTTTCACAGCTGCAGCAAATAATTTTGAGCAGTATTTCCGGGATCAATTCCTTTTCTGTAAATTTGGGCATAATGCCCCGTTGATGTTGTTTTCAGCCCCAATCTGTTGCTGTCAGTTCGTTGCCCAGCCATGTTTGAAACTGATAATATGCCCTGTAACAATGTTGTTCTGCTGCACCTTCTGTGGGTGGGAGATTTGCCAATACGAAAGATGATTTGATTTTTGCCAATTGATATTTTTGAAATCGTAATTGATTCAGCGTTAGCTAATCATTTTTGCACTTATAAATCATCATAATTTAACCCGGATCTATCCACTGCTGGATATAGGTCTCCCTCAGTCTTTTCCATGTATTTCTGTTTTGTGCTGTTTGCATCTAATTTTTGTCGATCCGTTTTATGTCATCAGACCATCTCGTTGGTCGACGACCTCTACTTCGATGTGCTTCTTGTCTCGGTCTCCACTGTATTATTCATTGTGTCCATCTGTTATTCGACATTCTAGCTATGTGCCCCGCCCAGTTTCACTTAGGGGTCATAATTCTTTCTATGGCATCTGTCACTCCTGTTCTCCGTCTTATTTCCTTCTTCGTGATCCGATCCCTACGAGAAATGCCTAACATCGATCGTTCCATGGCTCTTTGGGTAACACAAATTTTATTTCTTACTTTCTTGGTTAGTGTAAATGTCTCTGCACCATATGTAAGTACTGGCAACACCCACTGATTAAAGACTTTTCTTTTAAGACACATAGGCAGTTCTGACTTAAGAACATAGCTTACCTTGCCGAATGCCACCCAAGTGAGTCCTATGCGGCGGCTTGGTTCGCACGTTTGATTATCTCTTCCTATGCGTATCTCATGTCCTAAGTCCTTATATGAGGTGGTTTCTTCAATATGCATGCCATTTACTGAAATCTTTTCGCTTAACACAAGATTTGTCATGATTTGTGTTTTTGTGTGGTTGATTTTTAATCCTACTTGTAGGGAGGCTAGGTATAGTTTCTCCAGTTGCGATACTGCATCATGATTCTGTCAGCAAAAAGGACAATATCGTCAGCAAACCTCAAATGACTAAGCATTTCTCCATTGACATTAATTCCTTTTTCACTCAGATTTGCGTTCTTAAACATATGCTCTAATAATGTTGTAAACAATTTTGGCGAAATTGTGTCTCCCTGTCGCACTCCCCCTTTTATTTAAAAAAAAAACTAAACAACTAAAATTAAAAAAAATAAAACTTATAAATAGATTTGTTTAATTGTAATCCATTTTTTGCGATATCTTGTTTATTTGCATCTTTTTCATAAAAAATGTTAGCCAAACTTGACAAATTTTTAGCGTCTAATAATGAATTTACGATAGTTTTGCAATAAATAAGTATGTACGCATTTAATTAAAAGAAAATTCTACAACTTTCTTATAATATTGTAGATATCTTATCAAATATAAACCTTTATTAACCAATTATTAACTTAATTTTTTTGAGAACATTTCCCATAGTAATTATATATTTTTTTACACTATCGGAAAGTAGAGATTTCAACAAAAAAAAAGCCCACCGACTTTTTTAAAAAAACTGATATTATGACTTGGCGTGAATTTTCGATTGAAAATAGGGAGCTTTTTCGATATTAAATGAATATCAGGTAAAAAAATAAATTTTTCAATTTCAAAAAGTTACAGTGTGTTTGGTACATACTAAGGCAAGTTTTCACCAAATTTCGTAAAAAAAAATTTTTTTTGTAAAAGATAAAAGTAAAAAATCAAAAACTTAGTTTTTTTAATTTTCCACAAAAATTTTGAGGTTATGTGAAAAAGTGTAAATACAAAAGTTGTAGATTTTTTTGTTACCTACAACTTTACTATTTAACTTTTTTCCATAGCACTTGTAGTTTCGCCGAAAATCGCGATAAACCGATTTTTACTCTTAAAAACTCGCCCCTCTCACTTCCCTGACCTCGGATGGAGTGGAATTTATTTTTTCTTTCATTTTTAGCATATTCTCTTTCTTTTCCAATAGGTTTCATTCTACTATAATTTTTTTTGACTTTTAACCTTTTTTAAAGGCTTCGACACTGATCTATATATAAAAAGCTTTATATAAAAATAATTATTAACAGTGGCATAAACGATTTCTTTTTGCAACGAGTTGACTTTCCGACTCAAGCCTATTTGTTAAATATATTGTGCAACTCCATTGTTTAGATGCATGATCAAACAAAATAAAACAAAAACTATATGAAAACAAAAAATGAATAAATCTTATTTACCATTCTCATGTTTATCAAGTAAGAACAACCCGGCAATTATGGTCATCGATGGTACGATGGGTATAACCCTTAGATTGATGGCTTTCCCACACGATAACTATCGAATAATACCAAATAAAGATGGCAAGACTACAATTCTCGGAAAGGCATTGGCGCTGCGATCGACTTTTATGGTATGTCTGACTCTACTGCGGGATATTTTTCGGTCTTTTTGTCTCCTGTCGACCGACACGAGTGCTCACCTGAAATTTCACAAAGTTGAGCAACTACTAATTTAATGAGGATAGTTGTTGTCGGCAGAAAAATGTTGTCATCGCACACGTCATGTCGTGCGCTGAACTTTTAGATAAGCAGCATGCCCAATATTCAGTGGCGGATAGATAGAAATTCAAAAATATGTAAAAAATAAAAGTAAATTTTTAAAATTTTTTTATTCAAAATTGTACTGTCTTCTTTCTATTACCTCATCTACTTCATCTCCAAACAATTTTCAGGTTCTTCCTATTTCCAGCCCGAGCTCTTCTGACATGTTCGTACGAGACTAGTTGTATCATTACATTTCTTAGTCTCTTACGTTCCTTAAGGTTCTTGAACCTTTAAGTGGACATAAGTCTAAGGTCTTCAACTCGCTCCAAGACTTTTCTTCACCTCCCGCCTTGTCCATAATTGATCTCCAAGTTTTTGGTGGGAGTTCTCTTTTTTTTCTTTGGGATTCTACTCTTAGGCAGTCTTTGCAATAGCGGAGCTATTTTTATGAAGTTAGTGGCCGATCCAACCAACTTTCTGGACTTTAATTTCATTTTCTTCTGCTCTCTCAGGTTTTCGATTTTGATGATGTTAACCCAAACAATACCAATAATTCTTCGTAGCCATTTATTAACAGCATAATTTAAGAGAGATAAATACAATATTTGGATTAAGATTTGGATCATGTGTTGAGAGGTGAAAGATATTAATTATTCTAAATCGTATTTTAAGGTAAAGTTCAGAGCAAAAGATCAGTTGGAAGACGCCAAAACTCGTGGCTGAAAGACCTGAGGAGATGGTTTGACCGCTCATCCACAGAAATTTTTCATGCAGCAGTTTTCAAAGCTACAATTACCATTTGGATCTAGTTCTAGTTCTAAGATCTAGTTTGTCTATAGTGATGTTTGTTACTTTCCAGGTTTCACATTTGTAGAGTAGCACACTGACATTTGACTGGAATATTCGGATCTTTGTCTTTGTGATATACTAGCCAGACCTCCAAACGGGATTGAGCATATTTATTCTGAATTATAGAATGGTTTATAAAGTTTTCTAAATTCTTCTTCTTTCTTTATGTGCCGTCTTCTACCGAAGGTTGGCGACCATCAAACAATAGGTTTCTCTGTTTTGTGCCGCGTGTATTATGTTCGCAGCTTCTGGTATTTGAAACCATCCTCTCAAGTTTTTCAGTCAGGATTTCTTCTTTCTACCCAAACCTGTTCTACCTTCAATCTTGCCTTCCACGATAAGCTGTAGCAGACTGTACTTATCAATACGGAACACATGGCCCAGGTATGACGCTTTTCTTGTTTTAACCGTTGTTAACAATTCCACCTCTTTACCCATTCGTCTTAATATCTCTGTGTTGGTCACTCTGTCTGTCCAAGGTATTTTCAGTATGCGTCGATATAGCCACATTTCTAGAGCCGCTAACTTCTTTATAGTTGCTGCTGTTAACGTCCACCCTTTAACTCCGTAAAGTAGCATAGAGAGTACTTAGCATTTCGTGGCGCGCCATCGGAGGTTAACGCTTAGGTGGCGGTTGCTTAAGAGCTTTCTCATTTTGATGAATTTGGATCTTGCTATTTCAATTCGGATTTTAATCTCTACGTCTGGGTCCCACTTATCATTTACTGTATATCCCAGATATTTAAATCGGTGTACTCTTTCAATACGTTCGGCTTCAATATTCAGGTCGATATGTTGAATATTCTTTTTACTGATCGCCATAAATTTAGTTTTCTTTCTATTGATCTTCAGTCCAAATTGGTTGCCAGTTGTATTTACTCTATTTAGCATCATCTGTAAATCTTCGATGTTATCGGCCAGTATAACAGTATCATCTGCATATCGAAAATTACTTATTGGTACGCCATTAATCCTGATGCCCTCGTTATACTCTTCCAGTGCCTCTAGAAATATTTGTTCCGTGTACAGGTTGAAAAGCAGTGGCGAAAGAATACAGCCCTGTCTAACCCCTCTCGAAATGGTTACGTTTTCACTCACCATATGTCCATTCTTCATGTGGGCTGTTTGATTCCAATATAGATTTTTTTATAATCGGGATGTCCTTAGTGTCAAGTCCTGTAAGATGTAATATTTCTATGAGTTTGTCATGTTTGATAGTATCGAATACTTTCTCATAGTCGATAAAACAGACGTAAACATCTTTCTATTGATCCAGACATTTTTGAATCAAGACTTGTATTGCAAAGAGCGGCTCTCGAGTTCCAAAACCGTATCTAAAACCGAACTGTGTTTTACTTATGCTGTGTTCTAATTTTGCTCGTATTCTGGAATAGATAATACGCAAGAATACTTTAAGGGTGTGACTCATTAAACTTATAAGGCGATATTCACTACACGTCTTAGAATTCGATTTCTTGGGAAGAGGCACAAATGTAGATTTCAACCAGTCCGATGGAATTTGACCAATATCGTATATCTTATTAAACAGTTCCAATACTACATTCAGGTTGTTCTTCTTAAAAACTTATAAAAATTCGACTGGTACTTCATCGCATCCTGTTGCTTTCCCATCTTTCGTTTGATCTATAGCTTTTATCACCTCACTTTTCAATATTTTTGGTCCATTCAGATCAAGAGTGTTCGTAGAAATATGACGATAATCCGTAAACAAATCTTTTACGTAATTTGCCCAAGTCTGCAACTGTTCTTCTTTATCTACAATAAGTTTGTTGTTCTCGTCTATTAACCTACCAAACTGTTTATTCTTGTAAGTATAAGTAAACTCCTTGATTTTTTTATGCATATTAAAACTATCGTGTCTTCGTTCTAGCTCTTCTATCTCTTGACATTTTTCTTGTAATCATTTTTCTTTGGATTCTTTTATCTTTCTGCTGACAGTTCTATCCAGTTCTTTATATTGTTTGGGATTATTCTTATTTTCCCTCCTTCTGTCCATAAGGTGTAATATTTCATCTGTCATCCATTCGTTCTTCTTCTTCCGCTCGTAGTCACCAATGACTTCTTTCGCACCGTTGCATATAGCGCCCCTTAAGTTGATCCAGTCTCTTTCAATATCATCAGTATTGGTTGTTAAAGCAACATTACTATTAATGCTATTTGTAAGCTTGACTTTTATCTCGGGATTTCTAAGTTGATCCATATCTAATCTTTTGATTTCTAAATTACCTTTTTAAATATATTAACTGTAGAATGGTTAATGAAGTTAATTGTAGGGACTTTTTTTCAAAGTATATGGGACACACGAATCAGTAACGAGTAGTCAAGTTAATCATGATGAGGTACATATTATAAAGGTTCGGCTACTTAAAAGAGTCCATCCTGATATTTGGAAATATTCATTTGACTTTGTAAAAATGCTAAAAAAACAAATTAAATTTTGTTCCAAAGAGGACTTCTTTTAACAATATAGATATCTATTATTTGTCAACCCCTTCTCTTCCAGTGCCACAAATCTTTAATTTTAAATAAAGAATATACGATGTGTCGCACATCATTAGATAGATATACCTCTGGAGAATTCAGGCATCAGCGTAATTTTTTAACTCTATTCTTGTAAAAAAGTATTAGACAGAAACAAAAAAAGCAGATATGTTATATGTAACTTATACCGGAATCAAACAGCGAAATTAAAAGTTGAAGAAGAACTGAAGGAGGGCATCCAGATTCGCTGGGGTGCACCAAGAATATATTCTATAAAGTTGTTTAATTTATATGGTAAAGCCATCTGTGAATTAGCGCTGACCGAAATCAGTGGGAGCCTAGTAACAAACGGTGAGCCACTCAATAACATAAGATATTTCTTGCGCCACCGTCCTAGTAGCAGAAACACTAAAAAACTGCAACACCTTGCTTAACAGCTCAATAAAATGGATTACAACATTTATGGATTAAAAATAAATCTGAAAAAAACTAAGTTCATGATAATTACGAAAGTACAAAATATCAGAGATAAACTACAACTAGATGAGAAATAACACAAGATGCTCATCCAACACAAGAAATTAGATGCCGGATAAAAGTTGCGCGGTCAATGTTTAATAGAATGAGAAAATTTTTTGTAAATGCAATATCAATATCAACGCTACGGATAGGAATGGTATGTGGATCGCAAAATAAACGCACAAGTTCTCGAAAAACTAGGAATACAATGTGGAGATTTAAACTCAACGAAAATCAGACTTAAATACTTGGGACACTATGTGAGAAAAATTTTTATTAAAATCCTTTATAAAAGGTATATAATTAAAAAACCCAATCGGACTATATCACAATAACAAAACGTTTTCGAAATCCATATTCTATCATCAGTGTCTAGATGTACATGTTTTGAGCCACTAAATATCTGGGTAAAAACCCGTTAAAAATTATTGGTTAAAATTTATTTTACATTATTCGATCTTATATCTTAAGATGTTAAAGTTACCAGTGGATTTGATAACATGGGACAAAGTGTCTACGAGGACTTGATGATAGCAACTATGTGAGAAGTGAAAAATATGAACTGATTTCTGAACTGTTTAAGATTTCCAATATCCAATAGAAGCAGAACTTGAAGAAGAAGAAAGGCATACTTTTAATTGGCTATTTAAAAAAAAGGTAAAACTCTAAATAGTCAATATTGTTGTACATTAATGCGCAAATTGAAGCAAGAATTCAGTGAGAATATGAACAAGAAAAAGTGGTAAGTGGTATGACATAACGCTCACAAGAGTATTGTGACAATTGCAAAAATTCATTCGTCTGGGTTTAAATTGCTTTCTCATCTGGCTTATTCTCTTGATTTGGCCCCCTCCGATTTTTATGTGTTCCCAAATGTGACGAAATGGCTCGTAAATAAAAAAAAATCAGCTGGAACGGAGAGATAATTGACGAGACAAACGCATATTCTCTAGATCTGACAGAACTTCTGAATGTCATATTATCCGGGCGAAATAAACAAGTTGAAAAATCGCTGTAATCGTTATATTGAGCTAAAAAGTATTTATTCAAAGGAGGTTACTTATCGGACCACCCAGTAAGTCACTACAGTTTAAAATTTACATGATAAACCTAAGTAAAAGAAAGATTAAAAATAAAAAAAATATATATCGTATTCACTACACGTTTGAATGATAATAATTGATTGTTAGGTAGTTCCCAGACTTGATAAAATTATAGTATGTAGATATCGAGATAATTATGAAATCTGTAGTGAAAATCATTGCAATTAATTAGTTTTATTGCAATTGATAACATCAGGCCATCATAGCTTTGAACATTGAGTATTGCTATTATTTCATCAATTATTAAATTCATGGATTAATGTCACATGTTCGAGACTACTGTTGGCTGTTTTTTCTTGACCATGTGCTATAGAGACGTTTAAAGAATATTAGGAAAATAAGAAGAATTACTTGAGTGCATTATCTGATTTTAGACTGGAATTCTAAAATAGTTTGTAACATAGTAGGTTACTGATTATGTAGGGCTACAATAAAAGACTTTTATTGTTTCATTTTTATCAATGGACCCAAATTATGAAAAAATCACGGAGTGCTACCATTTAAAGAGTGCGTTTTTTGAGAAAGGGTGCATTTGACTGAACTCTATGCACTTTTTTTTAGATAGACATGTATGGAAAAGTTGTTCAAATTAAATTTCCTAACAAAATGTCATCTTTTAAAGTCAAAAATAATTTTTTTTAACAAAAATATATTAAAAAAACAAAGCAAATAAACACGTTATTCGGGGGTATATGTATAGGCATAGCTACGCATTAAAACGTCTATCCTTCCTCTTCAAAATAAGTCTTTAGGAGCCTTAGTATCCGATATAAAATTTTTCAAAATAAATCTCTCCATTTTTGGGCCATTTTCCCTAGTTTTTTGCAAACTTCCTTCACTAGCATGTGCATGGGTGATAACTCCCAGCCCTTTGGTAGATACTGTTCTCCATGCCACCCTCAACACACTATTTCTATCTGCTCGGATGAGCTGCCTTCCAAACACCTTTCCTTACCATACAGTTCTAGACCATACATTTTTATCCATCACTGGACTGGGGAATACGGTTCTTCCTGTCCCCTGCCACTACCAGCATAGCGAGGTCTTCCGCAAGTGCGAAAGGGGATACAATCTCTCCGTATTGTTGACACACAACCCCGTCATATGCCTGGTTCCACAGCGTGGTTCTTAGGACTTATCTCTGCGGCACTCCAACAATGCCGTCAACTACCACGTCCTTTTCTACCACAGTTATCCTATCTGACAGATAATCCGAGACCAAATTATTCAAGGAACTCGGACACATTCTCTCTCGTAAAGCCTACATTAACTCTTTTCATTTTAGGGCATTGAAAGCATTCCAGGCGTCAAACAGCAGTAGAATCACCCACTTCTGGTCAGCCCTCATCTCCCACAACTCCCGGAAGACTTCCATCAGCGCATCTCTGTACTCTTGCTTTTTCTGAAACTGTACTGACTTTTCAATGACTGTGTCAAATCGCTCTCTTAGAGGCCTCCCGTATAATTTACCTATGCACGACCTGCAAGAACGCAAACTGGTCGACACTTGTCTTCCCCCTTTGGGATTAGAACGAGCCTCGAGATCTTCCAATTTGCTGTAAAACGCTGTGTTTGAAGCAGTGCATTCATGTGTTCTAAAACCACATTGGCTCCAAACTGTCGATGCTTTTCACCACTTCTGGTGGTATTTGATCAAATCCTGGAGCCATTTGTGGCTTTAGGGCACCTAACGCCTTTTTAAATTCGTCTAAGGTAAAAGGTACAATTCGTTCAGCTTCGGCGTCCCACTGAACTCTATGATAGTGGCCGGGTGGGAACAGCTTTCGCTTAACCTCAACCTTCCTGTCCAGTGGCATCTTATACAGAGTATACAGCTTGAACTGGTTCATTACGATTTTGTACCCTTAACTAGATACGTCCTTATCCAATTTGTTACACAGTTCTCTTCAGTGCCTCTTCTTCTCGACTCGAATCTTCTTGCTCATTACCTTGTTTCGCGTATTATATACCATATCCAGTCTGCTAGCTTTGATTACTTGACCTCTTCTAGCCTTACTGTCACCACAGTCAGTGAGATAACTGGGATTAATTCCGTAACGTAAACTGATGAAACTGATACAATGAGCCGAGTAAGTAAGTATTTGAAATACCGTAGAAAATTATAATGGCTTAAGATAAGTCACTTTGAAGTGGTGATAGATAAACAAGAAGATAGTTTAACACTACTAAATATTTTAACGGGCAGAATAATCAAAAATAATAACGGATATAACCAGCAAAACACAAGTAATAATTATTGAGATATAAAAATGTACTTCGGTAAATCATAATATCGGATTCAACGACAAAGATGGATAAGCTACTTATAATATGAAATGAAAAAATAACGAAACTGGGAATGGAAATATAAAGCAGGAAAAATTAAAAAAATATATATGACGATAGTCTAATAGAAATGAATGACTCGAAATTTGAAAAGGTATCAATCTGGAAAATACAATCAGGTAAAGGAAAAATTAATTTAGTAGTAGCTTATAAGACAAAGGAGGGAAACAATTTATACTAAACAACAAATAAAACTATTAGATTAGACAAAATTAAAATATCCAAAGGAAAATAAAATTCCTGTAGTTCTCTATATACTATAAGTCACAAAAGTTTTATTTAAAAATCTTTTTAAAAAGTATATAATTAAAAAGACCCTTTAGGGCTACATCACATCAGAACGTTTTCGGACTAAAAAGTCCATTATCAGTGACGTTTATTACATTTTTGTTAAGAATTTCGTGTGATTAAAGTTTTTAACAGATACCCTGCATGGCAACGTAAGACTTCCAACTTTGGGGCCTTATTGACATTAAGACGATGTCTCTGCATTGGACTCTAAAGGGTTCTAGGGTGGCGTCAGCGGACATTCCATCACAATGTGTTCAATGGTTTGGCGAGGTTCTCCGCAGTCGCATGATTGTATTTCATGAACATTTATGGGATGTTCTAATAGTGTTTAGAGACTTACACTCAAAGCAAGTTAATTCCATACCTGGTAGGCGCTCTTCTTATTGTCGAGCCTATCCGTTTCGGATGTTGGCGACCATCATGGCAATCATCATGGTACGCGCTTAGTGGGGTTTATTGCTATTTGTGGTGGTGCTACCGTTTCCCAGCATTCCTTCCATTTTGATTGGGCTCTGAAATCTTCCTCATGTAGTTGTCTAGCCGTAAGAAGTGGGGGCGATCTAGATTTAAGCCGCTTCCATGCGATATCTGGACATCTATATGTATCGGTAGCTGGGGGTTTCTACATTACTTTAGGAGACTCTCTTGTCTACTGATGTCTGTAAGTGTAATATGACTCAAAACAAGGAGATGTTGAGTAGGGGTGTTTTAAATACATCCGCTGATAATCCTCATGGTTTGATTGAGTTTGATGTCGATCTTTGATACATGGCTGCTGTTGAGCCATACTAGAGACCGGTATTCGGCAACTGAAGAGACCAGACTTAGAGCTGATGTTCTGAGAGTGATGGCATTTGCTCCCCGGGATGTTCTGCATAATTTGTGGATGATGTTATTTCGAGTGTTTATTTTGGCAGCAGTGTTTTCTAGATATTTTTTTAATAACAGTGTTCTATCCATTGTGATGGCCAGATATTTACAGAAAAAATAAGCGTCAAAACTTTACAAAACATGAGAAAGTTAATATTTTGATAGGTTTGCCTGTAAAAATATTTAAAGATAAAAAATTAGAAGTGCAGGCATACAATAAATCACTTGTGGTAAATGTTCAAAAATACATGTAGATCAGATAAGTTAAACTAAAGAAAAAGCAAATTTTCACAACTAAAAAACCAATTCTACGTGTTCCAAACATATAATTACAGTAAAATCATGGGATCATTCACAAAGTAAATAGAAAGCAACATTTACTTAAAAGTTTAGAAATGAAGATATTAAAACTATATTCCGGGAGTTTTTCCTTACTAAACCTATACCCAAACATTATTAGCAGCGACTTTGAATTTAAAAACGGTGGAAAATATTTGAGAGAACAGATTTTCTATTTGTTTTCTATAATGCAATTATTATGTTGAGGTAGGTATCGTAACTCCATATCTAGATATCAATGTACTTATCGAACTGATAGTGTATTTCGTCATTGCAAAAAATTGAAATAGTTTGATTGCAGTTGATATGAATAGGCCAACATAGCTGTGAACATTGAGTGTTGGTATTATTTCATTAATTACTAAATTAACGAATTAATATGATATGTTCGAGACTACTGTTGGCTATTTTTTGTGGAGCATATAATTTATAGGCTTTTAAAAAATATTTCAGTGTTACTTAGAATTATTAAATTGCATTGTCTGATTATAGAGATAAATTAATCAAATTCTAGGAAAAAAGGTGTGCACCGTTTATATAAACTAATTGTGTCTTATGTACATACTTTGAAATTTTAATTTAAAAAGAAGCAGCAATACGCTAAAATATGAGAAAGTAAATGGAAATAATGGAAGAAAATCAATAAAAATTTTTAAAGGGTATATAAACTACAAGGCCAAAAATCTGGTCTAACTGCTTTAGCTTTTTAATTTTTTAAAATAATTTTCAATCAATATCAGACCGGATATGTTACTTGAGAGTAAGAAAAAAGTATACGAAGATAAACATCATTAAAGTACATGCGCCCACTGAAGATAAAGATTTAACAATCAAAACAGAGTTCTACGAAAAACTAAGCACCCTAATAGGGAATATACATATATGATATAAATATTTGCATTGGTGAGATGAATGCAAAAGTCGGAAAAAGAGGAAATATAGAGAACAATAACCAGGGAATAAAGTTTACATAAGAAATCAAATGAAAAGGGAAAAAAGTTGATAGAATTTGCTACAGAGAACAAAATGAAGATATAACGGAACCAGCATAGATAACATCAGGTACGCTGATGATACCATCCTAATAGCAAGCAACGCACAAGAACTACAACACAGAAATATTTCGTGCAGCAGTTTCCAAAGCTACAATTGCCTTTTGGATCGCCAACTGAAAGGAGACGGCACAATAAGAAGAAGAAGGATATCATTTGGAAACCGAATTGATGATTTGATATTATCCGAAGATTTTTCAATAGCGGTTCTAATTTTAGGAGAAAGAGCTTTTCAAATAGTTTTCCTGGACTTGACAACAGACTAATTGGTCTATAGGAGGTGGTGCTGTTTAAAGGTTTCCTAGGTTTGGGGATGGGTATGACTTTCACTAGTTTAAACTGTATCGGGAAGTGACCGGTCCTTAGAATGGAATTATAGATTTGCGTTAAAAACTTTAGCCCTTTGTTGGGTAATTGTTTCAGTATTATAGTTGTAATGAGATCGTGACCAGTATACTTCTTTGGGTTCATTTTATTGTTAATGGTTTCTTCGACTTAATTGATTTTAAAATTTTCAAGTAAGATTTCAAGCTGGATTTGATTCTCCCGGAGGTTATAAATATTAAAATAAAATCCACAAGGAAAATAATTCCTGTGGATTTTATTGGATATGGAAGAAAATCTGCGAATCTCTAGAGATCCGAAAAAATCCACATAATATCAACCGAGAGGAAGGATACTACTTGTCTCCCATCTGGAATCTCAGTCTAGAGCCGCCGTCCGGTCCCGCTACCACGATGCAGCCACATGATTGGCCAGCGCGCGCTTCTTGACGTTCGCGCCACGGAGTGTGCCGATACGTCGTAGAGTAATCGTCGGATTCACTCCCCGCCTCTCGACGCGTTAGTGTTCTGAGCTGTTGGACGTGAATCCCTGTCCTGGCATTTGGTTTTCACCTCTGGCTGCGTTAAGTAGTTGAGTTACTGTGACCAAATGCCCATCTTGGTAGTTAGTATTCGCCTCTGGTTGCGTTGAGTAACTGAGTTACCGTTGCTAACTACCCATCTTCCTGTCTTTTGTTTTCTTTTTCTTTTTTTGTTCTCCTGAAGAAGCTACATACAATTGTAGCGAAACGTCGAGATGAACCCACTGTTGGGTCACTTACAAATGACACGGTCCAAACCCGGAAGACGAATAAACTATAATACAGAAATTGTTACATCTGCCCACGGTCTCCCCTACAGTTATATTATAAAATATGATTTCAGTGTACGATAACATTTTCTATTTTGTAACAATTTACTTATTGTAAGATTTGTTTTTTAAGTACATTAATTTTAATTAAAAAAAATTTATGAAGAAAACATATCGGACTTTATGAACAATTTTGTTAAAATTTCCTTTAGAAAATTGGTCTCTTAGAACTTACTGCTAATTGTGAACTGTCAAATAGCAAATGGTTTCCTTTTTATATGAAAATAATTCATATACGTCATGAAATTAGGTGGAATAATGTTTTACATATTTTCCATTTACTAAACAAAATAAAGAGATTAGAATAATATTCATATTTAAAAAATAAAATACTTACGCCTGATGCAACGTTATGTCGACAATTTTCCGCGTGACCATTGCAAACACATTGACCTCCAATGCTAATATCTCTGATAGAGTAAAATAGGCGCTTTTCTTTCCAGATATCCTGCGCCAACCATCGTGGCATTGGTTCTTGTGTTCCTCGAAGGCCCATTAGTCGAAGTCGTACAAAGCGAGCTTTCGTAAATTCAGAAAGCTCAGGACTAGTTTCATTTGCACCCGGTCGTCCCTGGATTAAAGATGTGTGAATCTGAAAAAGTTTTTTTTTAATTAGATTTTTCATATAAAAATTACTGAAATTTTTCCCTAAATCTAACACTTGACTCACTCAATCGAACTGTAAGAAACTTTTTTTTTATATTAAAAAAACAATAGCATAAACTGCCAAAATTCGAAATCAAATTGTCGTTAATTTCCATTAGAGATAATAAATAAAAATTAATCGAAATATTTTCCTACTAAAGCAATTTTAAAATAGCATGGCAGATTTTCTACAAACGTTCGACCTTTGCTCAGCCATTTTTAGGCCCATTTTTAGTTCTGTGAACAAAGGTTTTATGATTCTACAAACTGCATTTTTAATAATTGGTTTATAGACCAATCAATTTCAGATTCATCAATTTTTTAGTGGAAATATTTTTAAATAAACAGTCAAAACGTCGAACTCATTCTTTTGCTCATAACTTAAAAACTTTTCTATTTAGATATGCTAAATAGGACCAGTCAGTTTCAGCTTACAAGCGAAGTAGTAACATCTCCAGAAGATTCCAACCCCTAGTGTTGGCGAAAAGTCGAGAACTAATCTCAGAAGACAACGGCCTAACAGCCCGAACAAACAGTTTAACAAGGTAGACGATGGCCGTGAAAGTCTAACGCATTTTATCATAACTGTCTGAATTTGGATTTTCTGGATCCCTTAACCTTTTTCGTCCTTTACCGCACTCACTTTCACTCTTGAGAATTTTTTCTTTATTCTTCAAATAGGTGTAACGTGGAGGAATTCCGAAGCCTTGGCAATCTCAGATTTTGTCTTCGTCCCCTTTTCTACTTCTTTAATTGCCTACTCTTTTTCCGATAACGTCAAAGTTTTGAATGTTCGAAGTTTGCGATGGTTGTAACGCCAACGTATCTCACTCAACTGAAGATGCGTGCCGGGTGGGGGAGAATTTAAGTGCCACATACGGGTGCAATGCATGGTACAATGAACACAAGGTATGATACATAATGTTCCAAAATCGGTTCGCGTCGCGCATGACGTAGTCAAGACCGCTTCTTCACGCAACATTTGAATGTAGTTTTATAGGAAAGACTTTTCATTTTAAGTGTTTTTATATAATTTTTCTAATTTAATTATAGTAATTATAAAGAGATAATAAAATTATGTTATTATAATATTTAATCATAAATAAAATTTGGAAGTTAATTTAAATTTATTGATTTTTGGTACAGTTATTTTGTTAACATAGATATCCTTTATAAAACAAGTTTTAATTATCTTTTATTACACGTAGGTAGGTACATGTTAACCAACTTATACTACAGAGTTTGATATTTCAGATGTTTAAAAAGATACAAAAAGTGGTAATGAAGGTACACAAAATTTGTATGTATATACTGAACTTAACAGAAAATCAAAATAAATAATGATAAAGTTAACTTTATTTAGATCGGATGAGCTAGCTGGCCATCGAATATGAATGTAGTAGTGAGGTCACACAATATTGCACAATATTTTAAATGACATCTCTTGTAATTTTCACACATAAAATTATCTTAGTATTGTTTAATAATGATAACATTATATACTTTAATAATGATAACATGATTTAACAAAGAAAAATATGTTATTTTGGAAGATGTTAAATTGATTTTCTCTGAAACAGATCTTATTGCAAATTGCATAGCAGACTGAGACTAGTTTCTTATACAAATCGATATGAAAGAACCATTTAAGGTTGCTGTCTAAAAAAATAACAACAATTTTACAGTAACATGTTAAAAAGCTTTAAACAGATATATTCATATGAATTCTGGGTCTCCGTTAATCTACAAAATGAAAGATATTATAATGGAGTTTTTTCTAGTTGCATAACTATGCACATCACTCAGTTTATTCAAATGTTTTTAAAAGCACCTATTTTTAACACATAAAAAACATTCAAAAATAGAGATGGTTCATGAAGAATAAAAATGAATTAATGCAGAGCTGGATGAATTACTGCAGAGCTCAGATATCGTTAGATTTGTAAAGTCACAAATACTAAACTGGCTTGGCCACTTAAAAAGAATGCCAGATAATCGAGCTGTACCAGTAATCAAGAGATTAAAACCCAGCATATATCTAAATTATCTCTATTATAAAATAGATGACTTAGTCAGTATTAAGTTACTTTAAAATATATTTATTATCTCATAACTTGCAATTTGCAGTCGTCACCATTGATAATCGATATTATTGTCGAACTTTTGTTTTTATACAAGCCTTCTGTCTTGCTGGTGTAAAGTCGTCTGAAGTCGATATTTATTGTGTTTTGCTTTTGAACTAATTTGTGCCTTATTTTCATATTATATATTGTTTGGTAAGTAAATTTTGCATATAATAATCGGTGGGTTATAGTAATGTGTATATTTTTTATTTTACTAAATTTAAAAATAAATAGATCCAAAATACCATATTGAATAATTATAAATCAGATTTTTCTTTATTGTAATCTATTTTGTTCTGATTTCAGAAAAACTGCTTGGAAATGAGTGACAGTGAATCAAAATACGCAAATCTACTACTATTTACCTATACAAAAAGAGTGCGTATATTATTAGTATGTGTATGAAAACAAAAATAAATATTTTGCCTGAACCCCCAGGAAAAGTAAAGGTTTTACGCTACTGAAAATATATTTTTTATTCAATTATAACCAAAACAAAACATTTAAAAAAAAATTCGATCATTTTTGACCATAATTTCAAAATTAATGTGTACGTTAAGCTGTAATAATGGGTTCGAGCGGTCTTGACTACGTCACACTCCTGGGCCAGCTGTCAAATGTCATGCGCAATATCATACCTTGTATTAATTATACCATGGGTGCAATGTGCAATGTACAATGGCCCTGAATGCCTTGAAACAAGTGGCGCGTAAGGACAGGAAAGAATACTACCTCTTTTCGCTGAAATTTCCAGCATGAAATTGGCATTTTAGCTTGTAGAAGTTCGAATTATCCAAGATATACCAAATTCGAATTATTCATGCGCAGGTTCCACTGTAGTTGTTATGTAAAATATTCTTTTGTTATTAAATGTGATATATCAATCGATTACTTTTTATTCTTCTCTTAAGTACAACTTAATAAAACCAAACCCATGCTGAATCAAACTCCTTGGGGTCTTATAAGTTATATCGAAGGAATATCTTTTAAGAGTTCCATGCTCCTACAATATTTGATACTGTACCTTTTGAGGAAAGAAATTCAATAAGCTTTTCCCAAACAATTAGTGAAGATTACGGCAAAGTATCCAACATTTGTGTCCTGGCAATTGGTCCTTATTTGACGGATTGTGTTTTTGGTTCCGTTTTTGTTGTACTTAAGGATCAGTTTTCCATATTTTGATGAATTTGGTTAAAAGACTCTCGAAAAAACTTTGATGTATCACGATAAACTCTAAAAGACAGAGGTGAAGTTTATCTGGTAGTTTGATTGCAAAATAAACTCTTTGTATGATTTAGACTTTTACCACGTTATAATTAACAAAAACTTTCTCGTCGTGTGCTATACATGTTATTATATAATATAAACAATATTTACTCTATTCACGTCGTGTACAAACCAAATAAATCTACAAATTAAATGAATTTTGTGGCATCATTAGTTTAACACATTATTTTTAAAATTGTTTTGCCTTTTATCACGTTTTTCAAAAAACAGTGTTTATTGAGTTACGGCCCTTTTCATTAACCCTTAAAAAATTACTTGCAACTAAATAAATGGCTTAAATGAATTAACAAGTAGAAAAAATGTCTATAACCTCTATAAATATGATATAACAATAAATGTTCAAGATGATACCCATGTTCTTCAATACACATTCGGTATCGTTTTAATAAGGAAAACCGAATGTGCTGAAAAATCATATTTTTCTGACGAAATTGATTTGCAGCTTCAATTATTCTAACGCTCAATTGTTGTTCGTCCTCTATTGTTACAGAATACACTTTCATAAACCACCAAAAGCAAAAGTCCATGGGGTTAAGACCTGGACTTCTGGGTGGCCAAGAAATAGGTGCGTCACGACCCCTTCCAATCCAGCGACCAGGATACTGCCTGCAAAACTATTCTCGGACTTCATTACTGTAATGCAGTGGAGCGCCATATTGTAGAAACCACATATTTTGCCGTATTGCAATATTCACTTCTTCCAAATACTCTTGTAAATCGTTTGCCAAGAACTGCAAATAATTATCACCAGTTAAATTGCTGGGAAGAAATACTGGGCCTATTAGATTGTTATCCACAATTCCTGCCCAAACATTACCTTTGAAAGTTCTTTGGTGATGAGTCGTTTTTTGGCGTGAGGATGTTCGTCGACCCAAATGTGCTCGTTATGATGGTTTGTTATTCCATTTCTACTGAAGGTAGCCTCGTCGGTAAACAAGATATTTCGTCGGTAAATAAAATTAACATTTCGAGTGTTTTCCATTAACAACCAATCGCAAAATCCAACTGAGAGTAGCAAGTGATCCTTCAAACGCCTCCAAACCCTTACGTGAGGAACATTTAGTTGAGCAGCTATTACCCTTGTACTTGTTCCAGGGACTTCTTCGATGATTTCTAAAATGTCTTCATCAGTTGCATCCATTACTGGACGACCACTATTGCCAGCAACTTGCGGTTGGAATGTACCCGTTTCCCGTAAACGATGATCAATGGTCAGAAATAATCGTCTATCGGGTGTATTTAATTTGGGGTATTTTACTGCATAACGCTTTGCGGCTGCTGCACTATTTCCTTGACATTCACCTACGATATTCCCGATAGTTTATTGAAATCATAATTTAATCTGATCCAACTTACCCAAAATTAAATGCATATCTGCCATTTCCTGAAATGTGTAGGCCATTGTAATATCAAAATTTTTAATATTAATCTTATTCACACAATAAATGATAGCTTCAAATTATTGACTATTATTGATGGAACTGTTTGTAATTATTGTATCCGTAGAAACTAATCGTAATTTTATGGCCAACTAGGAAAAAACTAGTTTTTCGAAAAAGTGATAAGAAGCAAAAAAGTTTTAAAAATAATGTGTTAAACTAATGATGCCACAAAATTTATTTGATTTGAACGTACTCAAAAGTTTGAGGGGATTTAGGGCTACACACCCCCCTTAAAATTTTTCTGTGCGCATATATTTGGTTCTTTCTTTTGTAATAAAAATGCTTTCAGAACAAGAAAGTAACGTGTCCATTTTTATTACAAAATGTCAAGTAGTTTAGGAGATAATGCAAAAAAACAATTTTTATTTTGTAACTTCAAAGGGCTGTAACTTTTTTGTGTACACTCTTGTACTAAGGTAAGTTGGATTCAATCAATTTATTTTTGTCCCCGGAATGCGTGATTATAATTTATGACATACCTTTTTGAAACACTCTGTATAATCTCTCTGGTTTCTTATGATCTTATTTTTAGTATTTGTCAGTGTCACTGTATTACACAATCCTATTGTTTTTCTGTCTGCTTTCTCGATTTATTTAAGTATTATCTAATAGAATCTTATAACAAGAATAATGGAAAAAGTCATTGATATTCTTAATCTACTCGTTTATATTAGATGAGATAAATTTAAAAATTAATAATTTCTTACATATTATAAATTTTCTATTTGTTCATAATAAAAGATCTCTGTTAAAGCTTGGTCCAGCATTGCAGCCATAAATAAAAACAATCAAAAATTAGTTTTATAAAAATAATAAAAAATATTGCCGATAATTCTACAGACGAACTTGTAAATAACTAAGATATTTTATGCTGTTATTTTACTATTATCTTCTTTGTAGGCCTCCAAGCCCAATGGCCGATTGGGTCACTCTGTTTATAGAAAAAAGACTCACACGAATCGTTACCTACATGCTTCATCACACCACCATCCTGCCCAAAAGAATTCTGTGATCAACTCTCTCATCCATCGGGCCATTTCGATTTCTGAACCTGACAACCTTAGAGAAGAACTTGGCCATCTGCAAAAAACCCTTGTCGCCAACGGTTACTCCAAGTCCACAATTCAAAATATTACACACCGACATCTACATCCCCCTTTACACCCTAGGACGACAAATTCAGAATCTTCGGGTAATACTCCTGTGGCTTTTCTTCCGTATATTCGAAGTGTCACTGATAGGATTGGCAAAATTCTTCGCAAGGAAGGTATCAGGACTACTTTTCGACCACCCAAGAAAATCTCACAATATCTACCCTCTCCTAAGGACCCATTACCGCCCCTATCTTCCTGTGGTGTCTATTCTATTCCTTGTTCATGTGGACAAGTGTATATTGGCGAAACTGGTCGTTCCGTCAAAACTCGGATTCAAGAGCATCAAAGATGCATTCGATCAGGTCTTTTCTCCCATTCTGCAGTTGCAGAACACTGCCAAGAAACCGGTCATTCCATATTGTTCGAAAAAACTCATATCATTTCTAAGAGCCCCTTCTTTTATTCCAGGAAAATCCGCGAATCTCTAGAGATCCGAAAAAATCCACATAATATCAATCGAGAGGAAGGATACTACTTGTCTCCCATCTGGAATCCCAGTCTAGAGCCGCCGTCCGGTCCCGCTACCACGATGCAGCCACATGATTGGCCAGCGCGCGCTTCTTGACGTTCGCGCCACGGAGTGTGCCGATACGTCCCGACACGACAGGTCACCGCGACTATAAATAGAGCGGTAGCGGAGTAATCGTTGGATTCACTCCCTGCCTCTCGACGCGTTAGTGTTCTGAGCTGTTGGACGTGAATCCCTGTCCTGGCATTTGGTTTTCACCTCTGGCTGCGTTGAGTAGTTGAGTTACTGTGACCAAATGCCCATCTTGGTAGTTAGTATTCGCCTCTGGTTGCGTTGAGTAACTGAGTTACCGTTGCTAACTACCCATCTTCTTGTCTTTTGTTTCTTTTTCTTTTTTGTTCTCCTGAAGAAGCTACATACAATTGTAGCGAAACGTCGAGATGAACCCACTTTTGGGTCACTCACAAATGACACGGTCCAAACCCGGAAGACGAATAAACTATAATCTTCTTTGTACTTCTATCTTACAAGCTATTTATTTTCTTTTGCCACTAATATAACTTGTTTTCTATCTAAATACAATCGAGTTAAAAATGCGTTTCTCACCGTTGTGTAACCAACAGGAATTCCTCCAATTACAATTACATTGGAACTCAAATTGATTCTCCGATTACGATATAATTGATTCTTGTCAGTGGTTCAGATGACTTGGCATTAAGATATGATTCTACATGGATGTATTTTTTTATTAGACTTAACAGTGATCCATTTTGTAACTGCTTAATACACGGTAATGAGTTTTGATTGATCGACTACATTTTTTGGAGGGATAATTTACAGAGCTTAGCGGTCGTCTACAAGGTGGATTATAACTGATATGTTTATTGAACCAAACATCAACTTTTTACTCGTAAATATATATTTATGAATACAGTGTGACTTAAATGCTGACATCTCCTGTGATAAAATCTCAAGAAAAAAAACGGGACAGGTGTTTATTTCTTATTTATTTTAATTAGTTTTGGATTAGCCAACACAGAAATTCCAAGATGACATTTCTTCTTCTTCTTCGCATTAATCTATATGTCTTTCAGCGTCGGATTGTTTGTTTTATTGTTTGTTGCTTATAAATTATACGAAGACGGTTGCGTTTCGATTTAATTTAAGTCTCTTACCACTCCCTAACACGTGTTTCTGGGTCTACCTGTCATCAGAGAGAGTTTGTAAGAAGACTCAAACTAAATCAAAACGCACCGACTACTCTGGCAATTATAGGAAAAACAATTACCAAAGTATGCTACTAGAGACCTCTAGTGAGGAAATATGAAGTTAAATGTGTCGATAGCAATTAAAATAAATTGTATACCCAAGCTTAATCAAGCCATTCAGAGCGATGCTGGGAATATTTATATTCCACTATGCATCAACAATTTACCCATATAAATTACCATCATTCTTGTACTCATTGCGTCGAGTAAGGACGCTTATAAATTAATTATGTTTCTCCCTTTTGCACTAATTGCTCTCATTTCTTTAATCGTCTCTCCTCTTTTTTGTCCAATTTCGTTTATTTGCATTTTTCTGTTTTCTTTAGACATCTTATAAGATACCTAAAGCTGCTGAACGTAGGCATCTCGTAAAGTTTTTCACCTATTTCTATCTTGAGGTTCTTGCATCAACTTTTTGGTGATTCGCTTTATATCATCCGTCCATCTAGTCGGTGGTCGTTCTCTGCTTCAATATGCCTCTTATCTTGGTCGCCACTCCAGAATCTTTCTAATCGATCTATCACCCGTCAATCTGGCAACATATCCAGACCAAGCCCTTTTAACCATGGCGATTTTTTCAATTGCATCGGTGATTTCTAGTCTTCTTCTTATTTATAGGTTTGGTACTTTCTCTCTAATCTCTAAAGAGTTCATATATCTAGGGACATCGGTTAACCCCAATAATAACACATCTGAGGAAATAAAAAGGCGAATAATAATTGCAAACAGGTGTTATCATGGTCTATCAAAGTACTTAGCTAACAAACGTCTGTCTCAAAAAACTCGTATAAGGCTGTATAGAACACTGATAGTCCCCGTTCTCACATATGGATCAGAGGTATGGACGCTAACGAAAACAGATGAATCCGCTCTATCCATTTTTGAAAGAAAGGTGCTACGCAAGATATTCGGAGCGGTCTGTAAGAACGGAGTATGGAGGCTTAGATATAACTTTAAACTGCAGAATATCTACAAGCATACGTTTGGTGGTAAAGATATTACCACTATAATTAAGCGAAACCACCTGCAGTGGGCAGGACATGTAGCCCGGGCCCCTGAGTCAAACATGATAAAAAAGATTCTAACAGCGCAACCCGTAGGAATGAGAAGACGGGGTAGACCAAAGCTAAGGTGGATGGACGGGGTAACACAAGATGCCGAGAAGATCGGAGTCGGCAACTGGAAAATGCAAGCGAGGGACAGAATAGAATGGCGTACAAAGCTTGAGAAGGTCGAGGACCTCTAAGGGCTGTAGCACCAAGATGATGATGATGATTTTCTCTCTAATGGTAATACTTAACATTGATCTTTCCATAGCGTGTTGTGTAACTCTTATTTTATTTATGGTTCGTTTTATCAGAGTTAGTGTTTCTGTACCGATAAAGACATTGGTAACACAGAGCGGTAAAACACATTGGTTAAAAACCTTTCTTTTTAAACAAACTAGAATATTAGACTTGAAAATGTTAAGGCAGCCCATGTGAGACCCATCCTTCTTTGTATTTCAGTTGTCTGATCATTTCGGCCTAAGCGAATCTCATGCCCTAGATATTTGTAAGCTATTATTTGGAATTTTATTGCTGACTACAAGGTTGGTCATAAATTTTGTCTTTGACGTGTTAAATTTAAGACCAATTGTTTTTGATGCTTCATAAAGCGTTTCTAGCACTATTATAGCTTTATCAACTCTATCGAATATTATAACGATGTCATCAGCAAATTTTAGGAGGTTCAGATCCTTTCCATTTATTTTAATTTCCATATTATCCTCTTGTATCATTTACTTGAACATAAATACTCGAGTTGTTCTGGAATTCACTGGAATCAGACAGCAAATCTCAGAGTTGAAGGTGAACACACTGACTATGTGAAAATCATGCGTGGAGTGAGGCAAGCCTGTATTTTATCTCCTTTAATCTTCAATCTGTACTCTGAAAGAATATTTATCGAAGCTTTGCACGAAACTGAAAATATATTCTACTAAATGGTTGCCGGCTAAACAACATCAGATATGCAGATGACAACATAGTATTTGCGGACAACTTAGAAGACCTACAAGTTCTTATGAACAAAATCACGTATTACAGTCAACAATATGGACTCAATATAAACGTTAAGAAAACAAAGCTTATGATAATTAGCAAGAAAAGAATAACAGAAGGTCAACTCTACGTCAACCAATCCCCTGTAGAAAGAGTGACGCACTACAACTACCTCGGCACCATAATAAATGAAGAATGGACCAACAACCAGGAGATTAGAGCACGCATCGGAAAAGCTAGATCCTTTTCTGCTCTGTCCTTTTTTATGGTGTTGAATCGTGGACCTTGAACTAAGATATTGCAGAAAACTGAAAGCATTTGAGATGTGGCTATATCGGAGAATTCTTAAGATCCCGTGGACTGACCGAGTCAAAAATGAGGAGGTCCTCAGAAGAATGAATAAGAACCGAGAAGTACTGACCACCATCAAATCTCGAAAGTTACAGTTCTTCGGACATATTATGCGAAATAAATCCAGATATACTCTCCTTCAAGCCATCCTGCAAGGAAAATAATTTAGAAAACGAGGTCCAGGAAGAAGAAGAACATCTTGGTTAAAGACCTCAGAATCTGGTTCAACACAACATCTGTGAGGCTTTTCCGTGCTGCTGCAGATAAGATAAAGATTGCCATGATGATCGCCAACATTCGTAACGGATAGGCAAGTTACAAAAAATTATAAAATCTGAACAATGATTTAATCAAGTTCAAACATTTTCAATGTATGTTTTGTTGATAGAAACCTTACGTTCCTCTTATCCTTCCAATTCCCAACTACATATCCTTTTTTACTTTCCTCTCCTACAATTTCCCCACGTTTCATCTCTTTAGGTCCTAGAATAGACTTTGGTAAATTTTTAACGTTTTTTGTTATTGTTCCAATTAAAAAAAATAGAGCTTTTTTCTAACATTTGAGCTTATTGTTGGTTAGTATAAAAATTATCTACTACTAAAGTTCTGCCGCATCCAATATACTCTTTAAGAAATTCATAAACAACTATTTTACTCGTTCTCTCTTCACTTTTTTCTGTTTCATTTGACCCTCGTAAATCTAAACGCGGTAAGTATAACCTTAAAAATCATATAATCACATAATAAGAATCAATTTTAAATAATTTTACACCATATTTGGAAGCTTTTCCAGGAATGCATTGCTTAAAAATTAATCGACCTCTAAACGGTACCATCGATTCATCAATTACGACAACTTCTTTGGGAGTTTATGAGTGTTTATATTTGTGTATAAGAAAATATCGACTAGTGGTCTAATTTTGGCTAGTCGATCATTGGGATCATTAGTGTGGTTATCAGAATATCCGTCTGAATTCTAATTAGGTCTAACACTTATCATCAATTATAGCAGATAAAATTTTTATTGGACTGATATCACAGTCTAAGACAGTATTATCTCCTCCCGTTCCAGAATATACTAAATCTTTTAAATAGTTAAAAAAAAATTAGAATAAGACTTACTCTTATTACTTATTCTACCACTAACGACCGGCTTCGCATACTATAATTTGCTATGCATTTTCAGGTCTTAAGATACATGGTAAGAAGATGATGAAGATGCATAGCAAATTATGTTATGCGAAACCGGTACTTGGCGGTAGAATAAATTAATTGTAAGTCTTATTCTTATTTCTTTCTACCTATTTGAAATGGACTCTCACAGGCAACATATTCAAGGTTTAAATCTTTTAAGTTTGCACCATTTACCTCTCCCCATTCTTTACCTCCCTCAATAGATTTAAACTCTGTCCTTTTTGGTTCATCTTCTACATCCTCCTCACTGCTCTCCTCGGTACCGTCGTCTAACATCTCATATACACGTCCGCTGTCCTCAAATGGTTCCTCGATATCAGAAGTATTATCCCCGTCCGATAAGATTTTATCATACCATGTCAGTCATTGGTTCATTTGTTTTTCAGACATAGTAGAAACTACAAAGAGTGACCAGAAATTCGCTGCAGCTACTTAATGTTATTTTATAAAACAATTCGACACAATGAACACTTAAAATCTATTAGAATAGCGTTTCAGCAAGCAAGCAAGAAATTTAATTAAACCCAGCATGTGAAACATGTTCACCCCTAAGAATTAAGTTCGGGTGTAACAATTCATTGAAGCGAGGTGTATTAACTCGAGTTAAAAACAAGAGACACACAACCGCGCTCCAATGCTCCAGACTATCCCTTTCCCCCATATAGCACTCTAATGCACGTTAGGGGCACAACTATCAGCCAAATGCTCTTCATGTGGGAGTCCTGGGTCATAGAACTCCAACGTGGTTCCCTAACCGATTCAAATTCAGGACATCAGGATGCCCTTTGTTCCTGTTATCCTCTAGTGACTAAAATTGCTTGCTTGGGCCCCAAGTCTCCCCTCCGGACTACATCCAGTTCGTTATAAAGTGTTTGAGCCCTACTTGCGCGGGTGTTTTGTTTTTTATTTATTTTTTTGGTTGCCTTTTGCCGGATTTTATAAGTTTTTTAAAACTTTTTTTTTGGCCTAAGCCGTTTTTTAAATTATTTGTTATTTTTTTGGTAGAATATCTATGTGAGGATTCTATTAATGTTCTTTTGGTCCTATACCCTTGGGGACCACACAGTGTGGCGATTTGCAATGTTTATCGAATTTTTAGAGCTACGAACTATCCTCTGTTGGTCTGTTTATTTTTCTCTCTGGGGTTTTGTTTTTCTCTGATGACTAATAGCGTTTTAATAGAAATAATATTCCATTTTTCTAAACTACAAATGAATAGCCAGATCTCGTGTATTGATGTCGGGAGCAGTCGACATATAACATAATCGAAGCATTGCGCAACAGAGGGGATGAACATCGCTGGGCGGCTCTGCTGTTGTTTGATGTTAAGAATGCATTCAATACGTTGCAGTGGAACGAGGTAATGAAGGCAATGGAGGAGAGAGAATGTTCTGGTTACCTGATAAATGTGGTGGCGGAGTATCTGTCCGAGAGAAGGATTATGGTGGAAAAGGGCACGATCGTGGACGTGACGGCCGGGGTACCCCAGGGATCTGTCTTGGGCCCGACGCTATGGAATCTGGCATATGACGGGGTTATACACTGTGAATACGGAGAGGGTACAACCCCCTTCGCATTCGCGGATGACCTCGCCGTACTGGTAGTGGCCCGGGATGAGCCAGATCTCAAATACCGGGTTAGAAACGCAGGCGGAGTCGTAAAGAAATGGATAACGCAGCACGGACTGAAACTTGCGACAGAGAAAACCGAAGCCATCATTCTGAAGGGGACAAGGAATAGGCAAAATATTGAATTAAAATGTGCGGGAGCATGTCTAACACCTAAGAAACAAGTAAAGTATCTAGGAGTGACATTGCACCAGAATGGAAAATGGGGAGAGCACGTGCGGGAGGTGGTCCGGAAGGCTGCGAATAGTGCGCCTGCGTTGGAAAGGGTGATGCCGAACATTGGAGGACCCAAATCCGAAAGGAGGAGGGTCTTACACGGTGTTGTACAATCGATCGTCCTCTACGCGGCACCAGTCTGGAGCGAGGCGGTAGAGATAACTGCCTGTAGGAGTCTCATGACACGAGTAGACAGAACAAGTCTGTTGCGAGTGGCATGCGCCTACAGGACTGTGTCTGCGGTAGCCTTATGGACCATCACTGGATGTGTTCCGTTGCATGTTTTGGCGGTGGAAAGAAAAGAGCTTTCTGAGAGAAGAGGTCCAAACCTTACTATGGCCGAGAAAAGACAGGAAAGGGAAAGGTCAGTTGAACGATGGCAAGAAGAATGGAACAACACGGAAGATGTGGCACAGTGGAAGAAAATGCTGATCCCGAACATAAGAGATTGGGTGGACTGTGGCCACAGGCGACTGGATTATTTCCTGACGCAGGTGCTCACAGGACACGGGTGTTTTAGGGCCTACCTCTATAGGATCGGAAAGGCTGATACAGATGAATGCCTATACTGTGGATACTCGGACACTGTGACACATACGATGTTAGATTGCAGCAGATGGATAGTGGAAAGGAACAGAATGGAGATAGAGACAGGTGTGAATTTTGTTACAGGGAGAGAAATGATTGAGAGAATGATTGAAAATAAATTAGTTTGGACTAACATACACAGCTATATCCGTGCAGTGATCAAGAAAAAGGAAGAGGAAGAAAGACTGCTAAACCAACGCTAAAGGTAAGAGTGAATGATGCTGAAAGGTGAAGCTAGAAAAGTGGGTCACACTGTATGTCGAAATCATACCGAACTAGGAGCGATGAGTGTCTTCTACGCGCTACCTGGAACGAGACAAGGAACCTCCTTGCTGATGAATAGAGTGTGGATGTGTATGAATGGAGAATGAATGAATAAAGGTAGTGATTTGGAAGTGATGCCGGCCTTACAGCGGCCATTCTGCTTCCGGATCGCCGGATGACAGAGGAGGGTCTGGTTTAGCAGGTAGGCGTTCGGCGTAGACTCGGCGACGAGAGGGCATTTTAAAGTACCTCGGGAACTATCGCCGGGAGTACGAAGAACGAATCCTGCACTAAAGTTAGTCAGGCGGCGCCCTGGACTGAGATGTCTTTTGAAGATTCCAGACCCCCCTCTATAAAGACGAAAAAAAAAGTAGAAGGGATAGGGACTGTGTGTTTGTCGGCATCTAACAATTTTAAATATACGTTTTTGCAAAATTTGTGTACCTTGTCACCTGTACACGTTTGTCTAACTTGAATATTTAGCAAAAATAGTTTTTCTTCTTCTTCTTCTTCTTTTTATATAGACATGACTCTGTCTGTTTTTTAATGTGTCTCCAGTAAGTTCCATCGTTCCATCATTTTCGTAGTCTTCCTGGATAGAAAAAATAGTGTTTCTGATATTATTGTTACATTGTCTTTGACACAATAAACAATAAATATTTGGTACTAAATTACATTGGTAGCCAATATGTTAAGCCGAAATAGAAACTTAAGAAAACATTCGATAAGGAAAGCCGATCATGTCTAGTGATAAAGACAAACAGAATAATGGTATGAATGCAGTGTAACAGTGGTCATTTTGCAGTAATTTTATAAAAATACCAGTAACTCCTTAAAATTATTTGAAGTTGTATGTAATTTTAAACGTTTGAGAAGAACGGGATTAGTTTGTTGTTGTATGCGTTCATTGTCCCAAAAACCTCAGCTCGCGGCTCTGGTTCAGCAAATATTCAATTATGCTTTAGAATAGTTTCACTAATCGACCTGTCAATCGTATTTAGTATGAAAGAGTAAGCTATTAAAGTGTAGGCGTCACATGAATATTGCTTTGAAATAGGTGAAATATTTATCTGAATCTTATTTTCTATTTTAACCTCGCTGCCCAAAAAATAAACTTTTGCGTTTCAAATTTTATTTGCATTTTTTTAGTGTTTTACTTTCTATTTTTAGACGGGTGGATGAGATTTCATCGTTAAGTATTAAGAAAAATACAAAACATTTTCTAGAAGGGGAGACCATTTTAAATTGTATTCTTCATTCAAAATGATTTTCCTTACCTCTTTACCACCATTTCCCTTCTTTTGCTTTACTGCCCCACGTATTTTATAATTATTTGTTAAGAATTGGAAAATCTGGCACATTATGATTATAATTTTCTATCCTATCAACTATTTAAAGTTTATATAGCCATCACGATATAAAAAACCATAATAGATTACAGAGTAATTCATTGAAGCAAAATGCAATTAATAATAACTAACGATTGAAGTCGTTATAGATTATAACCTCTTCGTCCTATAGTGAAACCTCCTATAACGAGTATTTTTTAACATCGTAGTAGTTAGTTCTGACTCGCTTCATTAAACCTTATCTGTTTCCAATTCTCACAGTTTACTTCGAGAATTGATGGCAGCAGATATAACTTTAATTAGTGATAAATTTCATGAAATTAATCCAAAATTGCGGGTACAATAAAATTGATGATGAAGGAGATGTATTCTTATTTTTAGAGATATATTATAGCATATCTTTATTACTTTTTACAAAACGAGTTGCATGTTACTCAATATTCTACAATGTTTATGGTTATGGATTAACTTTAATACAAATTTACTTCCGAATAAGTAATGGATTTGACCGTTACTTGATTGAAATTCTTTTTATTTAACAATAAAACACTGAAAACTTTCACAAAATTTATTTAAATATCTTATCACTATACAGCTGTTCGGGCAGAGTGCCTTTCTCAAGTCGAGAAGACCTGAGACTCTCCTCAAGACTTGAGAACGGCACTCTGCTGAAACAGCTGTAGTGATAAGATATTTTAATAAATTTTGTAGAAGTTTTCAGTGTTTTATGGTTATATAATTTACTTTCGGCTTAATTTTTGTTCTATATTGATTTATATGATTATAGTGATTATACTACTTTCTGTTGTGGATGTTATATATTTTAGATATGCTTTTTTGCATATGCGACCAATGGGTTCTAACAACTCAAATAAAACCAGTAGTAATTCCGACTATGGATCTATAAGGGAAAGGAAAGTACTTGTGAAAATAGAGTCTCCAATCTAACACTCCTAAAAAGTAACGTCTTTTTATCTAAATAAGAAGCAAGAATGGATTTTTTAAGGCATGGGATTCTATCAAAACATCGCTTATCGTTATGGTGACCTCGCAGTACAAGCACTCAAGGATTGGGCTAAGACCAAACAAAAACTTGCAAGAGAATACAACAAGAGGTGTTTTCTATTACGCTGTAGATCATCCAACATCACAGCTTCACACATTACACGTTCCACTTCATCCATCACAAAATTGTTGCAAAGACAGGACAAAGGACACTTTACAATTTACCAGGTTAGAAAACAGAATTTTGAATTTAGAAATTTCAAATTGCATTAAAGTCATTCACAGTTTAGAGTCTAACTTATCAAAATTCAAAAGAAACATCATTCAATTAACTTCTGAATTCATTTTTAATAACTTTTCTAGTAAACAACAAGTTGTATATAACAGAACTTTTCACAAAACCAAATTAAGTAACACTAACAAATATAATAGGCTATTCAATCTTGAGCTGAACTTAAAACTAAAGACAAAGCCGGGCTGGATTAAGAACCTTTCCAATGTAACTTTACCAGATGATATCTCTAGATTTTTGTTTTTAGGTCCTAAGTTTAGCATAGAATCTATCTTAGGGAAAGACATCCCTATTAAGGATATGTTGGCTGACGTTGAAACAATTATGTATTCTATCACTGATGTGCATCAGAGGGACGTACTTATAGCTGGATCTACGTACATCATTACCGATTATTTACATAAAAACAATAACAAAAATAGCTTTTACTTTTTCAGAGCTATGTTACAAAAAACTCATAAGTTTCTTAGTGAAAACACTAACATCATTGTAATGCCTTCAGACAAATGTAATGTAACTATAGTTCTGGAAAATCAGAGATATTTAGATCTATGCCTTGAATTGCTCAATTCTGATAATGCATATGAGAGATTGAACAGAGATCCAACTAACACTGTTCAAACCAAATGTAACAACCTCATTAAGGAATTGTGTGGCTCAAGGCAAATAGATGAGGCTACAAAGAAAAAACTAACTAGCTACAAGGGTGTTATACCCAAATTTTACGCGTTGCCCAAGATCCATTAACCACAGCTTGCAGTTCGTCCCATTGTTGCATGTATTGGTGCCCCTACTAATTTAATAGCATCTTTTTTACCTGAGATCTTAACCAATGCATATGTTTCGAATAAATATTACTATGTAGTTTCATTATTCACCAATGTACATCTAGATGCAGCTTTAATAGCTATTGAAAACAATTGGAATTTTATTAGTTCTCACTGCAATATCAGCTTGGTGTACTTCAAAAAAACTCATCTCTTTTTTGTTTAATAACACCTATTTCACATTCAATAATACTGTGTTTAGACAAACACAAGAAACTCCTATGGGAGATACTATCTCTCCCATTTTGGCCTGTTATGTGATGGATCATTTACTGGATATGGTGATCCAAGAATTCTCCTTTCATATTCCTTTTGTAAAAAAGTATGTGAATGACAATCCTAGCTATTCGTAGCAATGGATCTACAGAAATCTTAAATGTATTCAATAGTTATGACCCTCTATTACAGTTCACAATCCAACATGAGGATGATCTATGCTCAGTCCCCTTTCTTGATTATATATATATATATATATATATATATATATAGATATAAAAATAAAATTAGGTCCAATGAAAGGAGCAAAAGGTACCACATGCTGATCTAAATTACTTGTTATGTATCTTGCAGCAGTCATAGAACCTCTATCTACAATAACTAAATCATATGGGCTTCTGAACTGATACCAGCCCAAACCATAACGGAGCCCCCCGATAACTTATCCTTTCCGCAATATTACATTAAAAATATCGCCCGTCTGGTGACCTTAGACAAAATCTGGACTCATCTGAGAACAATACATTGCTCCAATCTGCATCACTCCAGTTTTCATGTTCTCTTGCAAAGGCAAGGCGAGCTCTGCGATGTTCTATGGATAGTATTGGAGATAGAGCTGGCCTTCTGGATAATAAATTACCTTCTACAAATCGTCGACGAACTGCCCATCTGCTTACATCCACATTTCTCACTTCGCTCATACAATTTGCCAGTTCAACTGAAGTTAGATGCCGATTTCTCAAACATGATGAGACCAGAAATCGATCATCTCTTTCGGATGTTACCCTTCTACGACCTGATCCTGGTCTTGTTGTGAAGTTACCGGTGTCGCTAAAACGACGAACTGCTCTTTGAACCGAAGATCGACTAACACCCAACATTTCAGCTGCATAATATTGGCTACGACCATCTTGAACTAAAGTCACTGCCCTTGCAGCATCTGTCGGAGTTAGAAACATTTAGGAAGGATAATTAAATAAAAATATAACACGTTTTGAAAATAAAATCACTACACTAGTATGGTTGTTGAATTAAAAACAATATTCAATAAATATTTACTTGCTTCAGACCCTTTTTGACAAAAACCTGAAATACCAATTTGTTTTAAGAAATATAAAAAGTAATATTAAAAATATTATTTTATTTCTCGTATACGAGGGTACACCTAAATTTACATACGTAATTTAATGTCTCTAAAATTATACAACTTCAAATAAATAAGAAATAATGAATGGATAGATTTTTTTGCACTTGAGTGTATATACCGGATATAAAAAAAAACATGATGTCAGGTCAGAAGAGTACCATATCCTACTTTTTATTTACTTTTTATCTAAATAAGAAGTAAGAACAGAAAAAACAGCTGAGTTGAAACCATTCTTATTAAAAATTCATCATCATCATTGGCTCTACAACCTTTAGTGAGTCTTGGCTTGTTCTAACATCAGCTCCCATACCTTCTTATCATTCGCCTAATTTTTCCAAGATCATTAAATATTTACAATACGTAGGCGTGACTAATTAGAAAAAAAAAGCTTTAAAAAGCACTTAATAAAATTCTGAAAAAAACAAAAAAAAGAGAAAAGGCGACTACCAAAAGGACACTCATTATTAATGAACGTATAGCGACATACGAGATATGACATGACACTATTGATGATAATAATACACTATGTAAATTTGATTTATTAACCTGAAGAAGGCCTTTGACTGAGTACAAAATAAACAACTAGCCGAATCGTAGCATATGATACATCAAATCAAACGAGGTAAGACGTATAGTACATAATAATGTATATAGCGTGTCATCAATATATATGTATATATATACATATATATATATATATATATATATATATATATATATATATATATATATATATACATATATAGAACAAAAAAGACTAAAGTGGTATGGACATGTAAGAAGAACTAGCGACAGCAGATGGATAAAGAGAATAACCGAATGGAGCCCATAGGAAGGAGGGAAAGGGGACGATCCCGAAAATCCTGGAGGAACGAAGTAGAGGACGCCATGAGTAAGAGAGTTCTAAACGATGGAGAATGGGACAACAGAGAGCGATGGAAATGGTTGAGGGAGGGAAGGCAGTGAATACTGTAGAATCCCTGAATATATATATATATATATATATATATATATATATATATATATATATATATATATATATACATATATATATATATATATATATATATATACATATATATATATATATATATATATATATATATATATATATATATATATATATATATATATATATATATATATATATATATATATATATATACCGGATACAGTGAAAAACATGATGTCAGGTTAGAAGAGTACCATATTCTACTTTTTATTTACTTGGCTTACATGCAAGAAGTTTATTACTTTAGAAATTTGAGGAGTAACTGTGGATAGCAATTGATTGAATCCTTGTCGCATGCGACGGTCAAAATTACTAGTTAATAATACAACACTACCTAGGTTTGTTTTTATTGTCACTTTTCTTTGAGACTGCTTTATTTTTGTTAATATTAATTGATTGATATGCAGTCTGATGAATTCCTCATTTATTTTTTCATGTTTATTGTCTATATATCTAATTCAGAACAAAAAGGATTTAAAATAAGGTTATGTTTCGTTGATTTTTTCTATATAACGTATAATATCTTATAATTTGCTTCCGTTGATTAAATGAATTGAAAGTATACCAAATTATAAGAAATTGTAATTGCATAATTAAAGATTAAAAGAAGTGCTTTAATGTTTTGCAGGTGTTGATGTTACCACATAAATTAAAAACATTTTTATGTATTTGTGGCTTCATTAAACTATCACTAGAAACATTACATGATAAAGAAGTTATTAATATGTAGATGCATCATGGAATACAAGCATCCGTTCCAAGAATATTCTTTTCATGTTCGATTATAATTAATTGGAAAAAGTACCTTTAAACCAATTATATCTAACTAGATTAGCCGATCTGATTTAGATAAGATATCCTTTTAAATTCTTCATTTATAAGACCGATAATGAAGGTGATTTCTCATCTTCTTGGTAAAAATACGTGGAATAATATGCGAAATATGCCTTTTAATAAACTAACCAGCCAATAGAATGTAGAATAACATAATTTACAACTCTCGAAGCTTTTAAATGAATTCTTACATGATGTAAATTACTAGTGGTTGATCACTCATAAGCCTTTAACAAAATTAAAATGTGAGTACATTTTCTTCAAATATTCAGTATTTCAAAACAACGAATTTGGATAAAAGCATATAATATATATATATATATATATATATATATATATATATATATATATATATATACACACACATATATATATATATATATATATATATATATATATATATATATATATAAATATATAACTGTTTTGGATGGGTTGGAGTCAATAAAAGGGCTATTGGTTAACTATTTTTTTAATCTCGAGCTTTCAACTGTGTTTACAATAATTATTATCAAGAGCTAAAAAAGACAAAATATCTTACAAGGTTGAACTAAAAAGAAAAAACAATTTTTTGTTAACTTACCAAATAAAAATTAGTTTAGTAAGTAAAAATTACTGCTAATACATTTTCAAAATAATTAATATAAAAATGTTTTAATCCAATAAATGTTTCTCTGAAAATTTTTATAATTTTGAAAACATTTTTTTAATACAAAAATAATTGAATTTATAAATAAGTTAAAATAGCAATCAATTACAAATAAGCCTCAATGTCATAAATGCCAACATAAAATTTTTATTTTTGACAATTATATTGCCAAAAGTAAAATTTCGTTTAAACATTCTTTTTTGTTTAGTAACAAAAAAATAAAGAAGATTTATTCACCGTTGACAGATGTCTGAAAAAATGTAACAGATATATGGAGAATTAAATATGACATTTTAAAAGTTTTATATATAAATCATAGAAAGAATATAATTATAAATTTTACTTAGATTTTGAATTTCTGATCTTTTGTTTAAATTATTATCACTTTTGCTAATACAAACCATTTCCAAAAAAGTCCTTTTAAATTTATTACTTTTACTACATAAAATTTTAATGTTATCAAAATCCATAATATGGTCTAATGCGATTTGAAAGATTTCTTCCGGTCTCACCAACATATTCAGCCTCACACTGAGTACAACTAATGCTGTATACTAAATTCGTTTTTTCAAATTTGAAAACATTGTTTGTATTAAAAAAATGTTTTCAAAATTATAAAAATTTTCAGAGAAATATTTGTTAGATTAAAGCATTTTTATATTAATTATTTTGAAAATGTATTAGCAGTAATTTTTACTTACTAAACTAATTTTTATTTGGTAAGTTAACAAAAAATTGTTTTTTCTTTTTAGTTCAACCTTGTAAGATATTTTGTCTTTTTTCGCTCTTGATAATAATTGTAAACACAGTTGAAAGCTCGAGATTAAAAAAATAGTTAACCAATAGCCCTTTTATTGACTCCAACCCATCCAAAACAGTTATATATTTGTTCCAAACGAGTCACAAGTACTTCTTTTTTCTTATATATATATATATATATATATATATATATATATATATATATATATATATATATATATATATATATATCTATATACATATATATACATAAATATATATATATGTATATAGACTTTAAACAAACTTTTGATAATGTGAAAAGAGACAAAATGTTGGAAGATCTCCGAAATCTAGGTATATTAAAAAAATATATCAGCCTCATAAAAATAATATTGCAGGGTTCAAAAGCCGCAGTTAGACTAGATGGAGAACTATCTCCCCTGTTTGACATCAACATGGGGGTGAGACAGAAACCACTTTCAATTATGCTGTTCAATCTAGTTCTTGAATCATTCAAGTAACCTAGTTTACAAATTTCTGCATATGCAGACGATGTCGCCAGCCATTATTAGTAGAAGCAAGACACGACTAATGGAAACGTTCAAGGAAATTGATCCTGAAGTACAAAAAAGAGGGCTTAAAATAAACGAAACAAAAACTAAGTATGGCCATCAAAAGAACATCTGAGAATGAAAATAATATAGCAATAGGCAGCTATACTATTGAACGTGTGGATGCTTTCACATATCTTGTAGCATTTGTAAATTCCTTGGTATTTATTGAAATCCTCTCATATGTATTAGAACACCAAAGTATTGGTGTTCGTTTTTCTCTTTGCGTTTCCGAGTAGATATAAACACATTTTTTAAGTTTGTTTATATCACGGACACATATTCTTTGATATTTTTCTTTAATTTAAGCCTCTCGATACAGCATTTCAAACAAACATCCATTTAGATCGCTGAGAAGGTTTCGCCGGAAAGATAATTGCGACACTCTTGCCGAGGAGTGGTCAAGAGCGGTTGACTTCAGCGTGAGTCCAAATGTTTCGTCGAATTTGTAATTTCTCGTTTTTTGTCCCTTTTTATGGAAAATAAGTAGTTTTGTGGCAGTTAATAGTAGCAGTTCAATGTATAGTTGCAGTC
Organism: Diabrotica undecimpunctata; assembly: GCF_040954645.1. Taxonomy (NCBI): domain Eukaryota; kingdom Metazoa; phylum Arthropoda; class Insecta; order Coleoptera; family Chrysomelidae; genus Diabrotica; species Diabrotica undecimpunctata. The sequence continues at coordinate 141,967,329 of NC_092807.1, forward strand.
TAAGTGAGATTTTGAAAAATAACCACATTTTGCTATTGTGTTAAGTTCTACCTGTTCCAGTTTTTTAAGGAGAAAAGTTTCCAGTTCCAAAGTTTGTGTTCCAGTGCCCCAACTTCCAACCTCAATAATTCGCAGTGTGATATTCAGTTTTTTTTCGTATGGCAGAGAGTTTAAGCCTAGTTCTACCCCCCAGAAATTCCAGTTAAGTTTAGTTTCCACCCCCAAAAGTAATTTAGTGAAATCAAGGTAACTTTTATGTTTAAATTTTAAAGAAAAATAAACATTTTTATTAATAATTTCTTTCATCATTTAAAAAGATAATTTTTTATTTGTAATAATTTATTTTTGCTATAAATTATAGCCCAGTAACGAGAGTGAGTGTTTATATTTGTTATTTTTGTATTTACTTTTGTGACTATAAATATAGTATTTTTGTATTGTCTATTTTTGTAACTGTTTGTGGTGAGACTGTTTGAAAATTGAAAATTAAATGTTTAATTACTTTTCGTTACAATTTTTAAATGTTTCCCCAAAACAATTTGTTTCTCACATATGTCGTTATAATTTGACACCTCGAAGCGGCGTCCTTATTTAAAATAGGTAGAGGTCCTTCTTGTTGTTTTGTTTGTCCATTTGTTCCAAGAGATTCATGTAAGTACCCCTTTGTTTCATTTTTGTAGTTGTCCCGATCCAATCACCTTGCCATTCACTTATCTACGACCCAGCTACTCCAAATAAACCCTGAGTGCCGTTCGCATAAGTTCCGTTTATTTTGCTTGCCCTATCTCACACCCTCTGTCCCCAATTTTCAACCCCCCATAGTAATACCCTATGTGGTAGACAAAATATTTCGTTACAATCTGGGCACAGAAATCAATCAGAAGAATTCCGTAAGTAGCGAAATTAATGCACGTATTTCCAGTGAAAATCGTACATACTATGCTAATAAAACATTGGTGACATCGAAATTATTAGACAAAAGAACCAAAATGACTATCTACATAACTTTGATTAGACCCGTAGTAACCTATAGTTGTGAAACCTGGGTAATGACGAACAAAGAGGAAGCCCAACTCAGGACATTCGAGAGAAAGGTACTGAAAAAAATATATGGGCCGGTGCAAGAGGAAGACGGCACATGGAGAATCAGGAGTAACGACGAGGTTAATGAACTGAATGAAGGGTATGACATTGTAAGATTTGTGAAAAGTCAAAGACTGTCATGGCTGGGACATGTTCAGCGAGAAGAAGTCACGAAAACGACAAGGAAGATGTTATTGTGGAAGCCGGTAGAAAGGCGGAAAAAAGGAAGGCCCAGGACGAGATGGTTGGATGACGTGAAAGACGACCTGAAAACCATGAATATAAGGCAATGGAGGAGAAGAACCTAAGAGAGATCTGCATGGAAGGACATAGCCAGACAGGCAAAGACCCATCCAGGGTTATAATGCCAAAAGAATAAGAAGAATAATAAGCTTAAAACCATATGCAAACCTATTTTACAATATTTAACATTAACATTTTAATCGTTAAATGATTTAATTCAATAAAATAAGCCTTTTTCTTTAATTTGGAGCTTTCAGAATTCATATAGACCCAATAGTTTACTCATAATAACAGTGTAGATAAAAGCTTTTTAGGATAAACTTTTTTTTAAGCTTTCCAATAACTATTAAATGAAACTTCTTGAATTTTTTAAAGCTTAATATTTGTGATATTGTCCCCATTCTCACAAGTTTTTTGTACATTTTTAGATGACTTATTAATATTATTCAAAAAATCGACTATTGAAGCATTTTTTCAATAATTAAGCAATGAATTAACAAAAATAATTTTACGAACTCTCATTTTAAGTTTTAACTTTTTCTTTGCTTTTTCAATAAAATTGTGTCACTTTTCCATATAATTTGCCGGTCTTTACCTGTAGTATTTAAAATCAAATGGCCATTTTCTATTGTTTATAAGTAAAAAGTGACTTTAATGTTTTGTATATTTTTTTTATTACACATTGTTATCACTAAATTTATTAAAACACAGTTGTTAGATCCCTGTATCAAAAAGTGTCAAAAAACAGTTAGTTACCTTGTCTTTAATATCAATATGTAGATCTATTTTAGAGATATAATAGTGTATACTTTCCAATACAGTTGCAAGCCTTCCTTATATCCTGAAAGCATATTTTGTGTTACAATTACTGTGTTAGGTAAAAATATGAGTCATATTTAAAAACCTGTAAACATGTTTTTTTATTCACTAATATGTTGTAGATTGTACGAGATAATTCTACCAGCTGGCAGAAAGAAAACCGGTCAGACGATGACCCACATTTACCTTCTAGTATAAATCAGAGGGATTCTCCTGAATTCTAGGCCCGTTGTGTTTTCATATATAATAATGGATTTTTCATTGAAGAGTCAGTTAATTCTGAAGACGCGCTCGCGAATTTAATTGTTACGTTCGGATATATAAATTATTGTAAGATAAATTAATATAAATAAAGAAAATAAATTAAATTCGTAAGTGTTATAAATATTGAACCTTTAGTAAATTAAGATAAGAACAAGACATTATAAATTAAAGAATTCACAACAAAATATAAATAATTATAAATAAATAAAAGACTTTACAACTGCTTATGTAACACACATTTTTTTAAACGATTGAAAACTATTTCGCTTATTCTAAACTTACCTCTCCATTCTCCATAGGAGTCAACTTGGAATAAAAAGAAGTACATATCACTTCGTTGTCGGTAAAGTAGTGCGGCTTTCCTTTTGTAGCTGGAATTCCGAAACGTTCGAGACACTCTTTGTCTGTTCGTGCAAAATACTGCCAAGGCTCGTAATTTTGATCGTCTATGGAACGTTCTAAAATCCAAGTTCCTGGTCGTGGGGAATTCGCCATTTTAATTATGACGTAGGCAATTTGGTACACCTGTAATTGAAAAGTTAATTAAATTTATTTGTTTATTCTAGAAATCTTATAGAAACATTACATATGTATTTAAGGATAAAATAGAAAATATGTTAAACAATGCTGTAGTATAATGTTGTTACAAAATTGTCGCAAACAATTTAGAGATCAATTTTTTTCATTTGATTATAATTTTCGTCTACATTTGAATTTTTTAGCTTGTTTTTTACCAGGTCTCGTTTTCGCTTATTTTTTAAGTATGTTTTGGTATCAACAATTGTCTTTCTACGACTCAAAACTTCATTATTTCTGAGGTCAGTGGTCGACAACTCAAAGACTTCGATCCTATCCACTATTCCTATTCGACTCCATACAACACAATAGGCAAGATATAACATTTGAGCACACTTATTCTAGTATACCATTTTTCAAAGTAAAAACGTTGCACACACACAATTTATATAAAGTGACTTATATTTAAAATTTCCAGAACGTCAACCTTAGAGTTCAAATTTCCCTAACATAGCTAATAATACGAAACCCGTACGGAACTGCTTGATCTTTCATGGGCGTCAACATAGTATAATAATCAGAAAAATGTAATCATCATTATATTGGGGATTTTAGAATTATATTGATTAAATAACCAAAAACATTTGTTATTATTAATAATATAAATTTTTTGAAATAACTCTTTAAATCTAATATTCCCCAAAATAATAATTTTAATTAAATATATTAGACAATTGTACGCAACTGATATGGGAATACTTCAAATTTTAATGACAGTTCAGTGTATGGCAAAATTGTTTAAAGTGTTGCCGCTATTTTAGAGTAAGAATTTTGTTTATGTTTTGATTCCTTAGGCAATTTGATCATAATATATTATATATTAATAGATTCTATTTATAAATACATATTAAATTTAGGTTAATAGCTTTAAAAACTAATTACTGTTATGTATTGTGATTATGCTATGCCAAAACAAATAAATAGTCTGTAGAAAGCTGATAAGCTTTCATATAAGATAGATTATTTTGAACAAGAAATAATGGCGGGACGTTTTTACTATTACTGCTCTAAAAGAGGTAAGTTTAGAATTTAGAATATATAATTTTGTATTAAAATGTTTTCTTATGTATTTTAGTGTGTTACAGTAGTCTTAAAGCTAAGTGTATTTGCTGTTAATATAACAGTTTGACAAATAGTTGACATTTTAAAGATTCCTCACTTACTAACTATTCTGATGTTTTGGCAATGCTGTGGGGTTCTGACGTCGTAAATCTTTATTAACGTGCAATCATTTTTATATAAAAAAATCGGTTGCCTGTAAAGTCGGTTTTACGGGCGAAGATTTTACGTGACAACGTCTTTTTCTCGGTAGAATATTTATTGATATGAATATTATTAAATTGCACAATAGGAACAAGGAATTGAATGAAAATAAGAATTGCACAAATTTTAACTATAGAAATATATTTTGTTTACTAAAACATTGTACATGTAAACTTAAACTTAACTAATTTCTATTTGAGTGATTTTGTTGAGGATAGGACGATGATAGGAGAAATAGCATCGCACCAGCGGACCGATCATGTTTGAGTGGGAGAGAGACGCAAGGCATTCGCCGGTCCGGCGGGCCTCTCTCTCGTTCGGTGACTCATCGTAACAGACGTGAGCGGGCGTTACACTTTTTCATGAGTGACTCCGAGCCACAACCTAATTTAAGACGTTGTCACGTCAAAATTCTATACTTAGTGGTTAATGTCTATAGAGAAAAAGATTCTTGATTTTCAAAATATTGTTTTGGCATGGTTAATCCCACCTTTTAGTATGTAATTCATCACAATTACATTTTTCATTTAATGTAGCTTAAGATAAGTAGTTAACCTCATGACGTGTTCAATTATATGCTTACTGATACGACCTAACTGTTCACCGTATTCATTAATTTTGTTCAAAATTTTCTAAAGCTAGTTGAAACATGTTTCCAACATAAATATTGAACTAAATAGAAGCTTCCGTTAAAATATAGTTATTATTGCAAATTTCGGCTGACTGGCTGCAATACTGTTCTTCTTTTGATTCTCATATCTCACATTATCAATACTGGTTTTCTGTAATCGTTCTAAAAGTGGCTGGTGACTAATATTATCAAAGGTTTTTGAATGGTCAATGAAGCATATAAAAATAGCATAGCATAGCACTTTTGTAGAAGTAACTTTAAAGAAAGTAACGCTTTTGTGGTGCCAAATACTTTAATGTTTCCGAACTGTGTAATCCCACTTATATTCTCGCATTTTTAGTACATCCTCGAATGGATTACCCGCAGAAATGCCTTAAGGGCATAACTCATTAAACTGATTAGTCTGTGGTGTTCCCAAACTTTGGAAATTGTTTTCTTTGGTATGGCAACAAAAGTTTAGCTGTTGTTCTTGTGGAGATTTATAAATGTAGAGTCTTCTAGAATGTAGTTTAAAGAAGGTGTTCTAAATGACGAGATATTCGTTACAGCAAAATTGAATTAATATTTCACCTAGTTTATTTCTATCACCCAGACCGTACACACCAGTTACTCCCTCTACAGTACCGTTACCAACTTTTGCATCTAAATCTATTGCGTCCATTGCATCATCCAGCCTCAAAAGTCCGCTGCTGAACGTAGGCCTCTTTCTTGTGTTTTTAAACCCGTCTATCTTAAGCCACTCTCATCCAGTTTTTGTTTTGTTTTGTAGATAGTCGACCGACGCTTCCCTTATCTTCTCTTGGTCTTCATTCCAATGACGTGTTTGTTCATCGCACATCCGTCATTCTAGCTATGTGTTCTGTCACTTTTAAAAGTTTCTCTCAGTTTTCGGTATGCTGCCCACCCTAGACCAATTTTTCTCTTCAGTTCATGGGTCTTATTAACCTCAGGAGTTATTTTGTTAATTTTTTCCGTCATCCAAAAAAACTTTGAAGATAATAAAATATTAGTCAAAAAGCCAAATATACAATTGATATGAATCTAGTGAAATGAGAAATCAAAAACATTACGGCCTTCTCCGGCTGATTCTCCAAGGGAAGGTAAATGGTAAAACCGGGAAGAAGACGCATTTTCTGGCTTCAAAATTGACGAAAGTGGTCTAACACGACTACCACTGAACTGTTCCGCGCTGCAATAAACAAAGTAAAGATAGCCGTGATGATCGCCAACATCCGGAACGGATAGGCACTTTAAGAAGAAGATGAATCTAGTAGGCTGCTGCCATTTAGGTATTTAAAGTTATTAATAAACGTCAGTATAATATTTGTGCGCGTATTAAATTTAATTATGGATCATTTGTCCGAGACTCAAAGAATAGACATTTTAATTATGATTGGGTATGGTAATAAAACAAGAACTCAAAAAGGAGGTTCATGAAACGTTTAATAATAAATACCCTGGTCAACAAGTTTTGAAGTCTATAGTTACCAAAATTGAAAAGAAGTTTCGTTATACTGGAGATGAAAAAAATATTGAAAAACCAGGTAGATATGTTAAATTTACTGATGAAAAAAAGTTAGATGTACTTCTAGAGATTGAGGAAAATCCGCATAAGACAACTCAAGGACTTGCCGCCGTCAATAATGTAAAAATGCAGATGATCCTGATAGAAGGCAAGAATTCTGTGAAATGATGATTCATAAACAAAATAGTTTTTTCTGATGAAGCGACGTTTCATTTAAAAGGAACAGTTAATACACAGAACTGTAGATATTGGAACAGAGAAAATCATCACTGGGCATGTGAGACTCACAGGCAATATCCTAAAAAAGTTAACGTTTGGCTGGTATCATTAACAATAAAATGATTGGTGCTTATTTTTTTGAGGGCACAGTTGATGGTGCGGTTTATCTAGTTTTTTTGATTAACTTTTTAGTGTCTACATTATCAAGACTTTTTTCTGATGTTAATCATCCAAATGAGATAGATCGATTTATTTACTACCAACAAGATGGAGCTCCACTGCATTTTGCACGTATAGTTATAAATTATTTAAACGAGGTTTTTCCCAATATGTGGATTGGAAGACGTGGAACGATCGAATGGCCAGCTAAATCCTCCGATTTGACTCCTTTCGATTAATTCTTATGGGGTTATATAAAATCTAAAGTATATTTTAATAGATAAAACAGTATTGCTGATTTAAAAGTTAGGATAACGGAAGAAATTAACAAAATAACCCCCGAAGTCGTACCAAATATTGTGCGAGAATTCCAAAATCTCCTCGGCCATTGTCAAGAAGTAAATGGTGGTCATTTTGAACATTTAATTTAATTGAAAATTACATTGAAAAATTTACATTCTAAATATTATGTGACATTATTATCTTCATTCAACCTAAAGTTTTGTGATAGAGACATTATCTTACATCTTAAAAATCAATTTTCTCAGTTATGATTGCACCAAACTTAAAAAACTTCATATTGCTAAACAGAGGACTAAAATTCCTTTCTAACAAGGTGCCATACAACCACCTTTGTTATTTAAAATTTTCGAAGGGGTGCTCATAATTCAAAGGGGGTGCTGGAGAGGTATATTATTTTCATACTGTAAATTGTCAATTAAAGAATAAAAATCAACCTTTTCAGGTTTTTTTTTAAAAGTACATAATAACGCTAAAAATGAATTTATTTCATACATATGGACCACATGGTATAATAAATACTGTTTGCTACAATATTAAATATAGGGATACTATATACATATGCGCACATACACAAACTTATGCATGCACATATACATAATAATATAGGAATTATTAAATAAAAATAAAAAAAATACAAAAAGGAAGTGGAAATAAGAAGAGACCATTATTAATAAAACCATTTTTAAAACTTGTTTTCTCCCCAATCAAAAATAATTAATAAAAAGATTATTAAAACATAATGTCAAATCATATCAAACTGTAATTAACCAACTAAATCGATGAGGAATGGACCACGGAAGCAAATTTACTACTAATTATAATGTTTCCTGAATGTAATTAGCTTGAAGCTGTTTATCTCTAATATTAATTCTGCAATACCAGTAAAGATTTATTTAAGTTTGTTTGACAAATATATACTAGATGCATTTATCCCAAGTAACTATTTAATGTGGCCAATTTATTTAGTGGCAATATTTTAATTGTCTGGTCAGATGGTCTTTACTAAAGTCATCTAATTAAGAAATATTTTATTGCTTTTAAATATTAATCATTACATATATTTTATTGTTGTAATAAGACATAATATATGTTCATTGTTTCTTTTATTTTTTTTGTAGCATGAGTAGTACAAACTAAACCTACTCACCAAACGCACAAATATCTTAAATCCAAAAGAATAAAGAATAATACTATATAATGAAGTACCTATATCATTCATTATAGAATAGAATAGAAATAGTATGTAATATTATATAATATATAGTAATATATAGTATATACAGTAGACTCGCGATTGTGCGAGGTAATTGGGATCGTGACTACCTCGGATTCCGAAAAAACTCGGTTAACACTGAGATTGGTTATACTGATAGAAAAATGTGTACCTACGTAAATAATGATTAATGTATTTATTTTAATAACTAAAAACTAATATTAAAGTAGTATAAAAGATAAATGTTACAAATGTTATAAATGTTTAAAAAAGTCTTTGATTGATTTTTGTTTCAACTTCATTGCTCTTTTTGAGGCGGCGATGATGCGCCAACGTCGAAAATGGAGGACGTTTAATGGTTTTGATTCTTCTTGTTGCTCGATATATGCGAGAGCTATTTCAAGGGACATCAATCCATCGGAATGAGAAATCTTTTGAATTATCTCATCTGTATCTTCTTCTTCTTCATGAGTGACGTTTAGAAGTAGATTGCCAATTGCATCATCTGTCAGTTCCATTTCTACATCTAGATTCATCCAATCGATGATGTCTTGGTTTCCGATTGTTTGTTCCACTGATAATTGATTGGCTAGGTTGGCTACAAAATCAACTTTACAGTTTCATTTTAAACGTCTTGTGTTTTGTTGTCTATCTTAAATAATTTTTTCCACGACTTCTGAACAGTGGACACTTTTACGTCATCCCAAGCAGATGCAATCCAATAGCAAACATCTTTAACCGTGATCTTCTTCAATGCCTCAATTACAGTCAGCCCTTTATCCAGCTAGTTAGCAGTACCTGAAAAAGCTTCCGCCGATAATTCTTCTTCATTGCTTCTATAACGCCTTGGTCTAGAGGTTGGATGAGAGACGTCACATTAGATGGAAGGAACACAGCTCCTAAGTCACCACTAATCAATTCACTCGCATCTGGGTGGGATCGTGCGTTGTCCAACAACAACAAAGCTTTCCGGGGCAGATTTTTGTTTATTAGGTAGGCATCAGTGACTGGCATGAAGGCATTAAAAAACCAGTCCTTAAAAGTGTTACAGTCCATTCATTTTTTTTAGGTTTTAATTTTAATGAACCAGAAGCATTGTTGCAAATCATGGTTGTGACTCCCTCTTTGCTTTTTTTGTAACCTGATGCAGTTCCCTTATTTTTAGCAGCTAGTGTTTTCGATGGAAGCATTTTAAAGTTAAGGCCTGTCACATCACAGTTAAATATTTGGTCTGAAGTTAGTCCATCTTTAAGGATAATGTCTTGTAATTTTAAATGTTCCAATTTCAGTTGAGTCAGCAGAAAGTTTTTCATTGCAAATATTCAATTGTCGGATCTCATGTGTCTTCTTCCATAAGTCAATCCATTCTTCACTAGTACAAAAGTTTTCTCCTCCATCCATAAACCTCTTCTGGAAGTCAATAGCTTTTACTTGAAGTATTGGATCACTAATCGGGCTGCCCATCCATCCATCCAATGGCACTACAGCCCAAATCGGGCCTTGGCCTCCTTCAACAAGCTTCTTCAATCGGGCTGCCCAAACCTCTCTTTTGTGAAAATCACAAGAACAAGGCCTCAGAAGTTTGTTCATGGTCTCCTTTCTTCATAGTCTTCCGGGCCAATCCACTACCACATTCACTTTTGTTTCTAAAGATACAATTACTCTCTTCCGCTTTCCACTCATATTGCACAGAAAGATGCTCTCTTCCACTCACAAAAATCAACTTATGAAAAATTAATTATGAAACCAAAACTAATAAACTCGAAAATAAATCGGTAATTTAATTCACACTGATTAACATAAAAAGGAACAAAATTATTTAAACTGGATAAACAGTCCACATTTTCAGATTTCATTGATGCATAAGTTGGATCGAAGAAAACTTTTCTCCTCGAACATCAGGAAGAATATGAGATTCAGTTAGATTCAAATAAACTAATAAACAAATAAATTATTCGCTGTAAATAAAGATGTAAATAAAAAAAACGCGTATTTATTTTTAACTTTACAATAACAATAATACTAGATTTTTTTTTAATGTGGTGTAGGATTTAAATACATCCACGGTTTACGTCGTAAAAATGTCAGATAGTCTGAAATAAGAATGACGTAAAAAGAAAGACAATAAAGAAAAAATGCAGATAGAATGGAAGTAAACAAATTCCAAAAATTATATATGTATACATTAAATAAAAGTAATTATATTTTATTCAAAACTAACATTTATATGTATTAATTTAATTAGGTTTCATCGGACCTTTCATATATCAAACTTCACCCTGTATAAGCCATCTGAATAAAAAATATTTGAGTAACACTTATAGCCTATTAGTTTTATGGTATGCATCTGAGACGGCTCGTAAAAGAAATATTTACCAAACGTTACCTTCATGGGAATTTTGTCCACCGAGCTACCTTTGGGTGGAGTAATAATGGTGCATTCTTCGTTTTTAAATGTCCACCTTTAAGTAGTATTAGAAATAATAATACCATGGCTTAGAATAAATAAAAATAACGCTGTGAAAAAGAAAATTTAATTAGGAGATAGCTTTGCGGTATCTTGAAAATTGTAGGGTTAAATACTACAGTTAGATTCTATCAGATTTGAATATCAAGAGGTCATTTAAACTTTTTAAATTAACGATAATTTATTTTTATTTATCACAAAATTATTTATAGTTTGAAGTTAACAATAAAATGAATTTTAAATATTAATACTTAATATTTTCAGGCAATTTGTAGTTTAAAGTAATTCATCAGAGATAAAGAATATATATATATATATATATATATATATATATATATATATATATATATATATATATATATATATATATTCTTCTCTATGTGACTCTTAGTTTGGTAGCCGCGACTTTTGTTAGAGTAAATGTTTCTCTTCCGTATGTCAACACTGGGAGGACGCATTGATCAAATATTTTTCTCTTTAGGCATGTGGACAGCTTACTTTTAAAAGTTTCTCTTAGTTTTCCATATGCTGCCCACCCAAGACCGATTTTTCCCTTGAGTTCTTCTTCTTCTTCTTATATATATTCAGGAATTCTACAGTATTCAATGCATTCCCTCGCTTAACCGTTTCCATCTCTCTCTGTTGTACCATTCTCCATCGTTTAGGCCTCTCATACTCATGGCGTCGTCTACTTCGTTCCTCCAGGATTTTTGGGGTCGTCCTCTTTTCCTCCTTCCTATGAGGCTCCATTCAGTTATTCTCTTTATCCATCTGCTGTCGCTAGTTCTTCTTACATGTCCATACCACTTTAGTCTTTTTTGTTCTATATATGCTAGTACGTCTGTTTCTATTAATGTTCTTTACTTTATTTCGTCATTACTTCTCCTATCCATTCTTGTTACTCTGCAGCATCTTCCCAGGCATTCCATCTTTGCTGCTACTATCTTACTGCTGTCTACTGAAGAAAACTGCTGTAAGAAACAGCAGTCTTTTTCTTCTTCTTCCTCTATTTCTGATTGTTCTTTGGCGGATTAATACCTATATGGAAGGTTGTCACTCCATCATTTGCGCAGTCTGGTTAAAAAATGGTCGAAAAATTTTTCGCAGATATCTGAAGCTTTTAAAACATAGGTGGGGGTTACTAGATGACGAATAGATGAAAAAGTACTTGTATTTTTACCTTGCGATTTTTTTAAACAATAATTTATGGTCACAATTTGATTTTTTGTCTATAAGTTTTTTCCCTTATATTTTACATTAACAATATTTATATCATTTTTTTATATCAAGAATATCTTTATTCTTGATATAAAGATATTTGCAAAAAAAGCAGTTTTTTTGCACTAATTTATAAATTTTATTAACAAAATAAAAAGTTATTTAATTAGTTTATCCCTGAGGATAAATATTTAAACTATTAAACTTGCTCTAAACTAAAGTTAAATGCATATTGTGTTTTCATCGAAATTATTTACAAAATAGACGTTTGAAAAAGGGATATGTTTTTTACTTGTAATCAATAATTGTAATAAGTTCTATATTTTTCAAGCTACAGACTTGCACGTACAACCATTGGATAGTCTCCGTTTTCATGTCTGATATTTTAATTATATCACTGTTTTATTCCTCGAACTATGTTATTGCCAACAAGGGCGTTAAAATCACCCATAATGATTATATATTCATTATTTAATGTCTCGTTTATTACAGTCTGAAGGTGTTCGTAGAAGTTTTCCCTTGTGGTGATATTTGTGTTGTTCTCTGGTACATAGATTGCTATCACATTCAGAGGTTTGACATCCAGTTTTACACTTACTATTCTTTCAGAGGTATATTTACATTTTTGTACTTGGTGTAAAAATTTTCTGTGTATTAACAGGGCGACTAGGTCTTTCACTCTGATCTGTTTTCATTCGCAACACCACTGTAAATCATCAGTTCTACATCAAGTACATCACCACTGTAAATTCATACAAGTACTACTTCTTGCTCACCAATACTGATGTTCTGGTTGGGTACTAAATTTGTCATTATTTTTGTTTTCGAGATGGTTATATTTAAACCTATATTTTCTGTAGCTACAACGAATTCCTGTACCATTTCTCTTGCCGTTTCTAAGTGCTATGTGCTATAATGCTATTGTTAATTATGGCGTTAAGAATGGCCTAATTTCTATGGAGTCAAATGCCTTCTCGTAATCTATCATAGCTATCCAGTGTGTTACATTGTATTCGTTTGATTTTTCAATTAGTGTTTTTACTTGTGTATATAGTCTATGGTGCTATAACCTCTTCTAAATCCTGCCTGCTCCCGAGGCTGAGAACTATCCAGTTCGTTTGTTAGTCGCAATGTGATTATCTTAACAAACAGCTTATATACAGCGAAAAATCAGATTGTTCAGGTATTTTTTTTAGTACTTGAAGTAGGTTTCAAATTAACATGACCTAAAACTGGTACTTGTGCCACTTCAGTCAGAATGTGTTTTTCCCACCTTTTTTTTATCAGTTACTGATCTTGTGTCATGAAGTTTTAATGCGGTTGAGTAATAAGATGCTTCTTCTTCAGCCTTCAGTAATCCAACTTTGGACATAGGCCACCACCAAATCAATCCAGTGTCTTCTATTTTGCGCCACTTGCTACCAGTTGTGTCCTCCGATTTTCTTAATATCATCAGCCCATCTCACTTGTGGTCTTCCTCTGCTTCTCTTTCCTAACTATGGCCTCCACTGTTGTATTTCGTGGTTCCCTCTCCTATCCTTCAGTCGGGCATTGTGTCCTGCGTAGCTCCATTTTAATTTGGCAGCATGTTCTCCTGCGTCTTTTACTTTCGTTTTGCTTCTAATCGATTTGTTTGTTTTTTTGTCTATAAGTCTCACTCCGAGCATTGATCTTTCCATCGCTCTTTGTGCTTTTACTATTTTATCCATATTGGACTTGGTGAGTGTCCACGTCTGTGAACCATACGTGAGTATAGGGAGGATACACTGATCGTAAATTCTGGTTTTCAAATACTGTTCTATTTTAGTGCTTTTCAAGATCCAACTCAGTTTTCCAAATCCTGCCCACACTGACCTTATTCTTCTGGCAATTTCGGCAGTTTGGTTTTCTTTGTTAATTTTCATTATCTGTCCCAGGTAGATGTATTCGCTTACTGTTTCTAAATTTATGTCGTTCAATGTTATTTCTGGAATGTTTGGTGTAATGTGTCATTATTTTTTTTTCCAAGTTCATCTTAAGACCAACTTTTCCGAAGCTTGAAATAGTTGCGTTATCATGGTCTGTAGTTCTTTGAAACTTGTAACGAATGTTACAATGTCATCAGCGTATCTTAAATGACTCAGTTTTCTTCCATTAACATTTACTCCCTTATCTGCCCAGTTAATGTCTTTGAACACGTCTTCAAGTCCAAGTGTGAATAGCTTTGGTGAGATAACATCTCCCTGGCGAACTCCTCTGTTGGTTGGTATAGCTTTGGTTTTCGCATCAATTTGTATTTTCATTGTAGCTTTCTTATAAATATTGTGTATGAGCATTCTGTATCGGGAGTCTATCCTGCAGTTGTTCATAGCTCTCTCTATTGCCCAAAGTTCTATGGAGTCGAATGCCTTTTCATAATCAACGAAGCCAATATATAAGTTCAAGTGATATTCATTGTTGCAATTGCAATAAGTTGCTTACCTTGATGAAATTAGAAGAAATAATTTCGCTGTTTTTCTTGCTCACTTTACATTTTCAAAATATATTGATACAATTTCAACATCTGCGATAGAATAGTTATGCTATGGAAAAAATTGTCAACACTAGTAAAACATGTGGAGTATGAATGGAAAAGAAAAATCATGGATGCCTGAATTCTATAACAAAATACATATCTAAAGATGTGCCAAGGATGTTGTATTTCTTATATAAAATTAAGGGTTGGTGGTACTGGAAGGGATAGAGTTAAAACATGGCAGATGTTTATATCGTTAAAAGATGAATCCTTTGGGATAAAAATCGGTCTGCTTCAGCACTTTCACAAAATCTTTTAATACAATTACTTTCTTTTTGGCAGATTATCCAAAATATTTTGTCAGAGGTTCCAACATAAATATTTAAAAGTGAGGTTATTCTTATCACAGATTTTTTGAAGTGACTAGAGCATCAGCAGAAAATATACAAAGAACAAAGAATAAATATTATTTTAATAAAACAAATACGTACTCACTTAATATTGTTTCAATAACAACTATTGTCTGTTTTTTTCCTAATTACTAGGAATCACATTACATTTTATATTTCCCGTTAAAATTCGCTTAAGGAAACCATAAATCTTTAATACAAAATCAATAGTCTTCAGAACTCCTTTCAACTTGAATTCTTATATTTTTACATCGACATGCTGTATCAATTTACTAAATTAATAAATTTATGGGCCGTATCCACATCTTATCGCAGTTAGAAATGTCTTTTTAATTAAATAATCACAAAAATATTTTATGTGGTTGCACAATCTCTCAGCAGTTGGTCGACACCTTTTTTTAATATAAATTTAGACTTATTATAAAAGGTTTACCAGAGGCGTACTTACATCGCCTCTATGGACAGTACATCACAGACACGAATCAATCGATATAAAACTAGGTTTCCAATGGAAAGAAAACAAAACTGCAAGGAACTAGGAACTGGAGTAGGTAACGGTTCTTTTGAAGAAACTAGTCAGCTCAGACATTCCTCTCATCCTCATTGATTTAAATATGAACATTATATCATATCATGCTATGAGCAAATGACTCTCATACATACGATGTCGCATCAAGTATCTAGTTGTAATTTTTGGTAAAACCGTGTGCTGCTCAGTCTGAATATTACGTCGGAGATTTTATACACTTTTTTTTAAATAGGTGATATCACACTAGGAAAGAAGTTGTACGAAGAAGTCTCGACATATTTTCATTATTTACCATTGTGTCAGCATTTAGAGTCTTACAGTATAATATTTTGCAGTTTGTAGAAGGGATTAAAAAATTTTTTATCATAGTCTTGCCACAATATTTTTCTGAGAATGGTATAAGAGGTTTTTTACGAACTTATGACCTGTCAACAATTATTCTAAGTATATGCCTTAATAATTTTAATTTATTTTCATAACTTTTCTTTCTTTTGTCTTTGATTTAAATTTATCTTTCCTTCTTTCTACCACAACTTTTCATAAATATTTAATTTATATAACTTACGATCTCTTCAACTGCGTTGCTCATTATTTATATCTTAGCCGGGTACGTTTCTGTAGATATGCAGGACAGGTACGAATAAGGTTTAACTAAAAAGTATCTGCAGATCAACTGAGTGCATGACATAGGGCAGCAGCTATGTCATTATCGCACGGGGTGTATGATCCGTACAGATTTGGTGTAAAATACATACATGTATACGCACACATCTATAAATAAATTAGATAAAATAAATGCAGTATATAGAATTCATTGTACTCAGTGTAAAGCTGTGTATGTTGGTGAAACCGTCAAAAATCTATCAAATCGTATTATTTCCCACAAGAGTGATTGTAGAATAAATATACCATCTTGTGGTTTGGCACAGCATGTAATTGACAAAGATCATAAATATAATGGATTTTGAAAACATTAAAATTTTGTATAATGAAGGTATTACATTCAAAAGGACCTTTTTAGAAATAGTGTTTATTAGCAAAAGTGATAATAATTTAAACAAAAGATTTTTTTTTCATTTTTTCGTATTAAAAGGTTTATTACATGATTGGTGTGTTCGCAAATTTGCTTACAAGTTTCATCTTAATCCTATGGTTAGTACATTATATTGTTTAAAGTTTATATTTACAATTTTTTATTAACTGATAAATACAATTAAAGATTCCTACGTTTCCAGAGAAAATTAATTCATTTATGTGAAATGGGAAACAGACATTTAGTTTTCGTAAGTTTTCATAAAAACATGTAATATTTCCTTGTTGGTTTACACATTCTAATAGGATATGTGTTAAATCTCCATATTTACCACAAGTACAGTTTGGAGTGTCTGCTAGATTCATTTTGTACATTCTTGAAGGTGTTAGAGCATGATTTGACCTTAGCCTATTAATAGTTTTAATAAAACTTCTGTTGGACTCTGAATAAAACCACCTTTTTTTAAGAAGTGTGGGTTGCCAATATTTAAAGGATGACTGTCTTTCGGATTCCGTATAATTGGCTTGAATTGAGAATTTTCTCTCGAAGTTGACATTCATGTCATTAACGGTTATTTGTACTTCCTATTGGTTTGCTAGTTTAATGTTTTTATAATTTATCAAAATTCAAATTTTTTTTTAAATATTTTTTTTAAAAATTAAAAAAAAAGGTGAGACATTTATTAGATCCAAAAGTCTTTCTGATAATGATTTTTAAATTTATTTTGCAGCAAATTAACAAACTTAATTTTATTTGGCGAGTTACTACTTTCTTAGAACTAACGGCGCCATCTAGGAAAGAAATATGAACCATATTTCAATCAAATTTTGTTCTTGAAACGATTCAATGCATTGTAAACGTTTTGGTGGACGTAAGTTTCTTCCTTTAGTAACTTCCTTAATTTAAGGCAGACGAAACTGGGCTTAATGAAAAAGCTTGGCCACGAAAAACTCTTACATCAAGTCGTGAATCAGTAGCAGTTGCACCTAAAATCAGCAATAATCATATCACTGTCTTAGCTTGTGCTAATGCGACTAGCAGCAACTGATTTTCCATGCTTGTCATTGGTAAAAGCAAGAAACCAGTCGACTTAAATCGTTTAAAACAGCCTGTGCTTGCTTGAAAATATGACAGCTCTCCGGGTTTTTCGTTGAATTGAACTGCTTTTCATACAAAATCAGACCAGAAATGGGTTCTCTTTGGAATCTTTTTGAAGTAAACCACTCTTATACAGCATCATCTAAATCCGTATTTGAGGCAAGTTTCATCGTTTGACGACTTGTGGATCCATCAAAAGACTAAAGCTTGGACATTAGGTTACTTATGCTCCTCTTTTATCAGGAGTCGGAAGTTATGGAACTTCGACTTTGGAAGTCGTACTTTAAGTTGCATTTAGTTATTTCTTATTTATTATCGTCTGACCTTTTCACCTTGGCTTCCATAATTATTATTTTAACCTGTTCCGTCTAGACGTTCATTAGCTTTTTTTATTTGTTTCATTGATTGGTTACCAAAATTATAACGTTGCCTATTTAATTTTGTTAAAAGCAAATTTTGTTATAATCTCTTTTTATTATATTTTTCATAATAGTTTTCCTAATAAATGGCGAATGCGCTGACGTATTGAAAACAGTTTTATCCATTTCTAAATACTATTGTCACCACGTACTTATAGTAAAAGATTAATACATATTGATGTACCTAATGAAGTCTAAAAGTGCTTCCTTTTATATTTCACAAGTATTTCTTAACTCGAGTTCGATTAACAGTTTTGAGTGCTTTGGGTTGTGTTCTGTTTTGTTATTTAAATCAAGCCGTATTAAGATGTTTCTTGCTTGACATGTTTAGCATATTACGCTACGATTAAAATGTTCACGCTACAAATCTTGATATTGAGAAATAATAACATAAACTAAAACTAGTAGAAAAAAATTCGTAGTTTGGCTTTATTTATTAATTTAACATTTTTTCACAAGATTAGATATGAATTGTGTAATTGAATATTCCTACTAATTCTCTATAGTCTCTCTCTGTTTGATTTCTCATAGTCTTGAACTTCAACAATATGCCTAATAGGCGAGCGGTTTACCCCTATAAGCAGAGCATCAACTGACTAAAATTCTTTTTGCATTTCTAATGCACCAAACCTTTTTTATTCGATTCTATATATTTTTCCAAGATAAAATGTATTTTTTTTTAATTTTTACAAGTGGGCCGACAATTGTTCTTAACAAATAACATACAAAAAAGCAATTTCACCGAATTGTTTCGGAATCAATTTTTTTGGATGTATCTCATCAAAATAAACACTTTTTCTCTCTTGATAATTTTTCGAAAAATGCTTCCTTTTCGAGTTATTTGCATTTTTTTGTTGAAAAAATGCCTTAATTAGTGATTTTTGGGATTTTTTTTTCCAAAAAACTACTAAATGAATTGCAATTTTACAAATAGCTTTATAATCTTTAAACCGTCGAGTACAAGTTAGAATATTTTGACAAGGATAAATGGTTTCTATCTCGCTAAAAACGTGGACCCAAATATTTCGAATATGCCTTTCGAAAGTATCCCGCTAAGCGTGTACAGCGGTTGAGGTGCTGTAGGCGCTAAAAAAATGCATCTAATGAAAAATTACCACCTTCGAAACCAGCATTATTACAACATTACTTAAGAGCAAAGTGGCAAATAAATGAATGGATTCATGCAAAAAACAATATTATTTTATCTCTTGATCCATTAACCCATGGTTGGACAATGGAAAATAATTGTTTCGATTTTAATTATTTTGAAGGCGAAACTAGTTTAGATATGTTACAAAAGTATTTCTGCTCATGTACCGGAAAATGTTCTACGAAAAATTGTAATTGTATTTCCTATAATTTAGAATGCTGCGCAGGATGTGCATGTACACCAGAGAATTGTAAAAATGTTAAAGAAGTATTGAAGACAATGAAATCAGCTTATTAGATGGAAATCCTGTTGCTGTTGACGAAAATTTTCAAATTATTGACAATGAAAACGATATATAATTAATATTATATTTTAATTTTATTATATTTTTCAATGAAAATTAATTATATATTGCTTAATGTATTTCACTGTAATAAAACATTCAATAATATAGTCACCACGTATATTAAAAGAAAAATTAGATTATTATAGCATTGTAAAAAATTAATTTTAATTGTTTTAATTATAATATGTCTATATAAAAATAATTAGAAATATCTTTTTTTTTTAATAAATTGTACGTAATATTTGTATTGAATTAATTTTTTAAATTTAAACAAATATTTCTACGCGCCGCACGCCTGTATCGCCGCAACCGCTGTACACACTTAGCGGTAGACTGCTCGAAAGGCATATTCGAAATATTTGGGTTTACGTTTTTAGCAAGATAGAAAAAAATTATCCTTGTCAAAATATTCTAACTTGTACTCGACGGTTTAAAGATTATAAAGCTATTTGTAGAATTGCAATTCATTTAGTAGTTTTTTAGAAAAAAAATCCCAAAAATCACTAATTAAGGCATTTTTTCAACAAAAAAATGCAAATAACTCGAAAAGGAAGCATTTTTTGAAAAATTATCAAGAGAGAAAAAGTGTTTATTTTGATGAGATACACCTAAAAAAATTGATTCCGAAGCAATTCGGTGAAATCGCTTTTTTGTATAAGTTATTTGTTAATAACAATTGCCGGCCCACTTATAAAAATTAAAAAAAAATACATTCCATCTTGGAAAAATATATAGAATCGAATAAAAAAGGTTTGGTGCATTAGGAATGCAAAAAGAATTTTAGTCGGTATATTCTGTTTCTAAGCGTCTTTTGAGGGGTAAACCGCTCGCCTATAATGTTTCCTCCTTTTTTTCTACATGTGTCTGTTAATATAATTTTTTGCCATCATCGTAGCTGGACCAATTAAAACAAACTAATGAATTGGTTAACACATTTAAGCTTAATTCTGGAGATTCAGTTTAAAATAGAGAAAGGAGATGTGAGTTTCTCGGTTTCCTTCCTAGACATAAGAACCATTAGGGTTGGTCACTATTAAAATATATCGAAAGTTGGCAATCCAAATATCATTTGTACATTTGGAAATTGCGGTGCAAAAGATTTCTGCGGATGATCGGTCAAACCATCTCCTCAGGTCTTTCAACCACGAGTTCTGGTGTCTTCCTACTGATCTTTTGCCCTGTACTTTACCTTCCAATATGATTTGGAGTAATTCATATCTACAACTCTCAACACATGGCCCAAGTATTGTATTTTCCTTTGATTATTCTAAGTAATTCTTTTTTTACCAATGTCATTAAATGACCATTTCGAACAAACTTAAAAAATACCTATTTAATATCGCTCTTGAACGGTACTAACAATTCAAATAACTAAACAAAGTGATACTTTTTTATAGAAATATTGTCAAATTTTAGGGTGGACTTTTTTTATTTTATTTATCCGCATCAACCACTGGAGTTATTAGCGGTAGATTTATGATACAAATAGAGAAAATAAGGTACATTTTAAAAGTCGTTACTTACAACAAAATGGTAAAATGTACATGTATCTACATCATAATCATAATTGATTATAGAGTTTACAGTAATTTAAAAAAGACAAACATCATTGAATTTTGTAACCAGTGCTTCTTTCAGGCTGTTGGGTATCTTGAATATCGCCTTGGCTGAGGTGTACTCTGGACAGTCTTATATGATTGACTGTGAAAGGTGTTTGGCATCTTTGGCACATTGGTAGTGGTTCTTTGGAGATTATGTAGCCGTACGTAAGTCGTGTATGCCCAAGCCGGAGTCTGCTGATAATTACCTGGTCTTTTCGTTTTGATGGTATAGGAAGATTTTTTGACGATACGTCTGGTTTGATTCTTTTAGGATTTGTGTTTGTTTGATCCCATATTTCTTGCCAGATTTTATTTACATGAGTCGTGAATAAAGTCTTAGTATCTGATATTGGTATATCTGTTGTAGTCGGAATGTTCACTTTGTTTATTGCTTTAAACGCTGTTTTGTCTGCTAGCTCATTACCAGTTATTCTAACATGTAATGGAACCCACATAAATGATATGGTTTTCCCAGAAAATTGGAGCTGTTATATAAATAATATATGATAATCATATTTAATAGCCTATAAAGACCTTAATGAATCCGATAATATTATTATTTGTTTTTCATTTGTGGTTTTACAATGATTTAGTACGTCAAGTATTGCTTGTAGCTCTGCGGTATAAATACTACAGTCGTCAGTTAATCTAGTGGCCGAAAATTCGTTTTCTGATACAGTAGCAGCTGCTACTCCGTTGCAATCTTTGGAGGCATCAGTGAGGAACAATTTGTAAGTGGAATATTTGAGTAAATTTGCATGATACTGAAGCCTGACCTCAGCAGAAATGTGTGAATGCTTATCATAATTAAGTAAGGAGAGGTCTACTATTGGTAAAGAAACTGTCCAGGGAGGTGTCTGGTATATTTTTATGGATGCCAAGGTGATTTGATTGATATAATACGGTAGTCTTTTAACTCGTTCGAAAAATAGTACTGTCTTGGTGGTGTAATTTGTGTATTGTTCTAGTGATTCTTCCGATACTAAACTTGCATAAAAGGTATAATACTTGGAATATTTTTGAAGTGCTTAGAATTTTTGAAGCGTAGCATAGTGATATATATTGTCTTCTGAGGTATGAGGTATAGTGGCATTTCTCCTGCTAGCACTTGCAGGCTTCATATTGGAGAGATGTCGTTTGAATAACATCCAGTTTTTTTAGTTGATTTTTATTTGCTGTTTCATAACAGATGCATCCGTAGTCGAGTTTGCTTCTTATTAATGTCTGATATAAATTTAGAAGAATTTTAGTATCTGAACCCCATCTATGATTGGATAAAACTCTTAGTCGGATTATTGTTTGTTTACAGGATTTCATCAAATTGTTGATGTATGAAGTCCATGTGAGTTGTGAGTCAAATATTACACCCAAAAATTTGATTTCGCGGACTTGTTTCAGAGAATGACCATTTAGATAAAAGTTTAAGTTGTATTCTGCTCTGTTTTGTCAAACATTATTACTTTAGTCTTCTCAGTTGAAAAAGTTAAACCAGTCTTAAAAGACCACATTTCTAAGCTGTTTATTGTTTTCTGTAAAATTTGCGTATCTAATTCCATATTTTTACTTTCAACATATATTACTAGATCATCAGCAAAAAGATTAGCTTTTACGAGAAACTTTATGTGGTTTGTTATATTATTTATTGCCATTAGGAATAATAGTGGACTTAAGACCGATCCTTGATTCTGATTTCGGAGTGATTTCGATGTTGACATGAATCCATTCGTTTTTACTTGTATGGACCTGTTTTGAAGAAAATTTTTGGTGAAAGCGAGAAAGTTACCATCTATTTTTCAGTTTTTCATAATTTTGAGGATATAATGCGTCCATATTGTGTCGAAATCTTTTTTGATGTAGAAAAGTATTGCGATTACTTTTTGTTGATTTATAAATGCTTTATGAACTTCAAATTCTAGTGCAACAATGTTATCAGTTGTCTGAACGGTATCCGCTTTGTACTAGAGTAAAAAGTTTTTTCTTTCCAAGTGCCATTTCAGTCTCTTACTCAATATTCTCTCCATTGCTTTGCAAATGTTTCTGGTGAGAGATATTGGACGATAGGAGGATGGTAAGTTTTTTGGCTTATTCATTTTTAGAAAAGGAACTATAATTGCTTGAGGCCATATTGAAGGAAACGTTTTGTTTGTGTCAACTAAAATTTTCTTTACTGTTTCAGGTAGTTTCTCAATAAATATTGTTGGAATATCGTCAGGTCCTTAAGAAGTTTTTTAGCATTGTCTAGGTTTTCGTTTAACTCGTCTAGTCTAATCGGTATATTGAGAGGGCATAAAATATCTTCTATTTTGATTTGTGACAATTCGGTTTTTTCTTTGTGTTTTAAGAATGTAGGGTTTTATTGATCATTGTTCGAATATAGTTGATAGTGATCAGCTAAGATTTCTAGTTTATCTGAAGTAATTAAGTTATCTGTAGCAATGGTATCGATATGAATAATTTTGGTTGAGCCTTTTATTTTCCTTATTTTCTGCCAAATACCACTTATTGGTGTAAATAAATTTATTGATAAGACATAATTGACCCAGCTTTCTTTTTTAGATTTTTTGTTTAGAAATCTGGATCTGGCTCTTAACGCTCTAAATCTAGCTAAGTTAGTTTCGGAATTGTGTTTTTTCAATATATTAAAGGAGTGTTTTGTTTGTTTCAAAGAAGTTTCTATTTCGATATTCCACCAGGGTAGAGGTGTTTTTGTGGTAACTTTAGTTCTTCCAATTGCTTCTCTGGCGGAATCTATTAAGATACCACTAAAATTTGTTATTGTGATGTTTATTTCTTCTAATACTTTGAATATTAAACTAGTGTACTTTTCCCAGTCCGCTGATTATAATTTCCATGTTTTATATGGTTTTGTATTAATGTTTGTGTCTTTAATATGAGTAATCAAAATTGGTAGATGGTCGCTGTCAAATAAGTGTGAAAGTGTATTTCACTCAAGTAGTGGTGCTAAAGTTGAATTGCTGAGGGATAAATCAATGGTTGAAAACGTGCCACTGTATGAGTTGAAACCGTTAGACATTCCTGTGTTTAATAGCGTCAGTTTGAGGTTGTTAACTATTTCTAATAGAGTTTTGTCATTTTTGTCAGTTTTTGCAGATCCCCAAGATTCGTTATGACAATTCGTGTCAGCAAAAACTAATTTATGAGATGGAATTTATTCTATCACTTTTTGTAGTTCTAGGAGTATGGATTCTTCCGGATGTGGTAAATATACACTGCAAATGTTAATTTTGAAATGATGAACTATTGAGACTGAAACAGCTTCCAGATTTGTATCTAACGGAATTTCTTTGTACTCGTCCGTAGATTTCACAAATATGCCAACACCACCGCTAGCTATTTGCTACACCGGTCTATTTTTGATGTAGGGTGTATAGTTTTTCAATTTTACATTATTATTAGAAAGTCGTTTTTTTGTAAACATATTACTAAAGGTGAGAATTCATTGATTAATATTTTTAAGTTTTCGATCTGGCTGTAAAAGCCATTCAAATTCCATTGAACTCTGAATTTGGTTATTGGATAGAGTTGCTTTCGCTTTCTTCCTCAGTAATAGAAGAATTGTCTGTTCCATGTATCTTTTTTAAGATTCTTGAAATGTTGTTTTTAAGACGTCCTTATACTCCTTCATTCTATGCATTCTTCATTATAATTTAATATTTTTCACATGTTTATTATAAAAGTTGAATATTCTAAATTAATGATTTAAAAATAATCATTACATGAACAATGGCTTTTAAGTGTATTATCAAATGATAAAGTCAAATAAATAAGCCGACTAGTAAACAAAAACAATAAGATATTTTGATAGAAATCTCAATCACTGCAGGCGCTCGTAATGGGTTCATGCATTTCTTTGGTACCGCCGTGCCATTTTATTTTAAAAGTTTATCATGAAATGGATAAAGAATGTTAGTCCGATGGAATTGCAACAAAACTGTAACCTTTATGCTAGATTATTTAGGTTAAGAAATGGAGGAAAAGGACTCGTCTAGAAATAATAATGTACTAGCGGACCAACTCGACATCGAGTTTTTTAAATGAAATTTTTATTTTGCGAGAAAAATATACAATATATACAATGACCGGAAGTAAAAATATTTTTATCAATAACTCAAAAACTATAAATGATAATTTCGTGAACTTACATTTTTGAACTCTACGTTGAATTCTCTATTGATTTGACTAATAAAAACGAAACCGGAAGTCGACCTCAAAACCAGAATGCAATTTTTAGTTCATCAAATGTTGACATGGATATCATTTAGCAGTTAATTTTGCATGCTGATCACGAATCCGGTGTCAGATTTGCTCTATCTTGACGTTTTATGCCCGTTTCGGGTCACTTCCGGTGTCGGATCGCAACCGAAAGTACATATTTAGATTCGTCTCGACGAGACCTTTCGATCCATATATACATTGTGGTGTCTAAAACTTAAAGTAAATTTTAACTTCCGGTCATCTCAAAACCGGAAGTGAATTTTTGTACCAAAAGTATATCTTGACAATCTCATACGTAATACTAATAATATTCCGAAAAAATATTTTAATTATCTAATATGGTTTTTGACTAAAGTGGTGGACAAGAAAAGGGCTTAGCGTTTTAGTATATAAGATATTATACAATAATGAGTAAAAAATTCAACAGTAAAGAAGTAAAAACAGTAAAAACCTAACGCATTGAAGAATAAATAAAAAAAAATTGATCAATTTGCAATCATAAGTCAACTATTTAGTAGTACGCCAATATCCTTCTTTATTCTGTTGACCTTTGTGATTAATCACACCAATTATTACTCTGAAGAATCACCGACTTTTATCTGAAGCTTCTAGAGGAATATGAGAAATTATAAAAGTCACAGAAATTTTCTGACATAACTACTAATAAAACGAAACAAGTTAAAAATGTTGTATCTTTTGCCACCTAAAAATTGGGTTTTCTTTTTATAAGAAGGATGCCGTTACAGTTTAGAATGTCTGATATATAGTTTTGCGTGTTCCACTAATTTTGTACATTATTGTTGATCTGTCTTTACCATAATTTTTGGCGTTATCTTTCTTGATTATTTTTGTTTTATTTCCGGTCCTTATGTATTACAGGATTATGTATTAGCACTCGTGTAAGATGGTGAGATAGATAGATAGATAGATAATAAATAATTAGATAACAATGTGACAAAAGAAAAACAAGAAATACTGATTATAGCTAAACTGCGAAACAAAAGGGGCACCAATGAGTTTTAACCTGAAACTCATGAAGAAACTCAGGATTAAATAAACTAAACATTATTTTGACATTTGTCTCAAAAATCATAAAAATTTACATATTTACCCATTGTCTCACTTCCAGAATTTTATTTGTAGAGATAGAGATTTGCAATCTGTCCTGTTTGGACAATAATCAAATTTGATAATTCAAACAGAGAAATTAACATGAGCGAAGAATAACTGCCAGTGCTGGTACCTTCCTTATTAAATTTAACTAAATTTATTATTAAAACAATTTTTTTCCTTATATTCTAAACAATTTACTAATGAAAATCTATCAAGTAAGTCCAAGGGTTTGTGTCTCTTAAGTCTTCTCACTTCCCTGCTGTTGTCCAGTAGGTTTACCGCACTAAAATTTGGGTGAATTTCTAACCGCTTTAAATGCCTATCACTACACTTTGTTATTTCTTCGCGCACAACATTCACTAAGACATCACGATGTATGACTTCATTAGGTATTAATTAATGAATTAAATAGGTTCAGATGGGTTTTGGAATTACTTTATACACTAATAATTTATTTTCTAGTGATAGTTCAGATCTTCTTCCAAATAGCTAGTAAAATTGTCGTAATTTGAGTCCGAGTTGTTTTCATTTATTGAAGATGTGGTTTCTCCAAGTAAGTCGTCTATCAAGATGAATACCAAGATATTTTGCACTATTGGATTGCGGTATATCTTGATTGTTTAGTTGTACAGGTGGATATGTCAGACGTTTAGTTGTAAAAAATATATGGTTTGATTTACTTTCATTAACCTTGATTCGCCATTTTATTAACCTCATCTGAATGGTGTTTAAGTGGACTTGTAACCTTCTAGGTTACACACATGCCATAAAACACACAAAAGGTAGAAAAGCTCCAGGACCCGATAATATACCAATTAAACTATTGAAGATAATTGATGAAGATAATATTGATGTCTTGGTAGACCTTTTTAACTCCATATACAAGACGGGACACATACCCAAAGAATGGCTTCTCTTAACTTTTGTAACGATTCCAAAAATCACAAATGCTAAAGATTGCAATGACTATCGGACAATTGCATTAATGAGCCACACATTGAAAACCTTCCTTAAAATCACACATAACAGAATCCACATGAAATTAGAACAAGAAATAAGTGATTCACAGATGGGTTTTAGAATGGGCCTAGGAACTAGAGAAGCATTATTCGGAGTCAATGTTCTGACACAACGATATCTGGATATGAATCAGGACATATATGCTTGCTTCATAGACTTTAAAAAAGCTTTTGACAGAGTTCAACATGAAAAGCTTTTAAGTATTCTTAAGACCAAAAACATAGATAGTAGAGATCTACAAATTATATCGAATCTGTATCAAAATCGGAAAGAAAAAATAAGGGTCGAAGGAGAACTGACAGAGAAAGTAAGTATACTTAGAGGAGTTCGACAAGGGTGCATACTTTCACCACTCTTATTCAACGTCTACAGTGCAGTGATATTTCAAGAAGCTTTATTGGATATTGTGGAAGGTATTTTGGTCAACGGAAATAGCATTAATAATATTAGATATGCGGACGATACGGTCATATTTGCAAGTGACATGAAAGATCTACAGTACATAATACAACATGTATACGATGCATGTGAAAGGTACGGACTGCAAATGAATCTCAAGAAAACGAAATCAATGATATGCGTAAAAAAAACACAAAATGTAGATAACCTGATCATCAATAATACAACGATCGAAAGAGTAACAACATATAAATATTTAGGAACGTGGCTAACCGAAGATGGAGATCAAACAAAAGAAATCAGATCTAGAATAGAAATGGCAAGAAACACGTCCATAAAATTGAAGAACTTACTTTGCAACCGTAACCTTAATCTAGAGATCCGCACAAGAATGCTATGTTGTTACGTTTTTTCTACTTTACTATACGGCATGGAAGCGTGGACAATAAAACAGTCTGAAATCAAAAAATTAAACTCCTTTGAGATGTGGTGCTACAGGAGAATCCACAGAATATCGTTACAAAGAATGAAGAAAGAATGTGAAGTCATAAAAACTGTTAAAATTAGAAAGATTCAATATCTGGGTTGTATAATGAAGGACGAGAAGTACGTATTACTTAGATTAATTATGCAAGGGAAGATACAAGGGAAGAGAAACCCAGGACGACGCAAAATATCCTGGCTAAGAAATTTGAGAGAGTGGTTCGGTAGCAGCTCATTAGAATTATTCAGAAGCGCGGCCAATAAAATTAAAAGAGCGATGATGATTTCCAACCTCCGATAGGAGAAGGAACCTGAAGAAGAACCTTCTAGATGTTTCGATCGAATTTGTGTGCGATGATAGGATGGCGGTGTCATCAGCAAATGTTACCAAGGAACACTGATCAGAATTGGGTAAGTCGGCCGCGTATAATAGATATAAGAGTGGACCAAGCACACTACCTTGAGGTACGCCAGAGTTTTTAGGTCTTAATGCTGTTACTATCGTACCGTATTTTATCTGGAAAAGTCTGTCAGTTATGTAGGATTTGAATATCCTATAGTATTCAGATGGTAGTTGTTATTTAATTTTATACAGCAAGCCTGTATGCCACACTTTATCAAAAGCTTGTGTGATGTCCAAGAAGACTGCAGAACAATAACAATAGCAATTAAAATAACCTTACAATAATTGAACGAATTATCGCGATAGTTTCTTTATTTTATATT
Source organism: Diabrotica undecimpunctata (assembly GCF_040954645.1). NCBI lineage: Eukaryota > Metazoa > Arthropoda > Insecta > Coleoptera > Chrysomelidae > Diabrotica > Diabrotica undecimpunctata. Next base: position 141,996,369 of record NC_092807.1, read on the forward strand.
AAGCTTTATTATGATATTTGTAACATCAATGTGCCATTATTCGCTTTAATAAAATTGCAAAACTGTATGTTGCACGATCTGGAACACCCTGTACAGAAAGCTATTGGTTTCAAGCTGTCGTATTATCACGTCAAATAAACGTTAACAAAGTAATTATAGCATTAATGAATAATTTATCTGATAACCGAACGATTCCCACGAAACGTCGGGTCATAAAGACAAATATAAATTGTATCGTTACATTTGAGATCGTCAAAGTACTCGTGCTGCATTCGTAATGTTACGTTGGTTGGTACCAGTGGCGTATAAAAATAAATTCATTTTACAACTTTAACATATACAAATCATCCGCGGGATCTGTGTACAAGTATAATATTATTCACGAATTATTTTTTATATTACGACTCTTTCCTACTAACAGAAACTAAAACGATGAATCTGAGCCACATGTTCATACACAACAACATACATCGAACAAAGATTGTTGGTGATTGATTCACCTACTTGTAATTGTAAGTTTTGTTTTGACAGTTCTGATGGTTGTAGTTTTATAAATGATGTTCATGTTATTTAAATATTATATCCATTTCCGCAGTTTAAATATAAATATCTTTTAATAAACGGTTGTTGTAACTACTAACACTTACCTTTGTGCTCTTGTTATTAAGGTAGGTATTTATTTATTAGCTAATGACGAAAAATAATATACTATAACCTCTAAAATGACCTTTAGATATTTAAATGTGGCTAAAACTATGTCAACGAGTGATGATGAAATATATTTATTTTTAGAGTATGCCTGGTAAATCATTAAATTCTCAAACACAATAACTTGTGTTAAACTTATATTTAACGAAGTATTTCGACTTAGAAAACATAAATGGATCGATATCTACAGCTAGCTAAAATATTGATGAAAGTACTTTAACACGTTAAACGTCATGAGAAGCTAGTGTACATCTCATACACTGAACATATTGACGTCACAAGAAGTATCGTTGCATCTCATACCCTTAGTGTATTTCAGGCTAGTTTATACAGTTGAAGTTCTTTGTCACGGTTTTCATTGCCACTAAAGTAATTTCACTGTAAGTTGGCAAGTAATAATACAAAACGATTACGCGACATAAGACACTTTATTTTGTTTTCGTTTAATGGATTTTTTGACCAATACGAACACATTTTTTTCGGTATTTGTATCTACTCACTTATGAATTCCAGGTTTTGGACCGTGACCACCTATATTCAACTTCTGATGTGCATATCAATTGGATTCTTGCACAATCCACTCAATAATATCGTCATCCACAAATAAGTGAAAATAGTCGAGAAGTTTTTTATCATACACCTCAAAAAACTCAGCTTTGATACTCGAGTTTTGAACACTTATATGTAATAAGTTCTGGCCATCTATATTTTTCCACCAAGGGTCTGTTATGCTCAATCGTCTTCTGAAGAGCTTTTATCATCTGGCAGTCGATATAAGGAAAAAACATTTTCAATGGATGGTCTTGTTTTGTGACGTTGAAGGAAATTTTATACATTACTTTGCATTTTTGGTCTTTTGTTTTACTGAACACCTTCATTTGACGAAGAACTACTTGTTTTATCATCACTACCTAGGTAATTCAAATTTTTTATCCCAAAGACATGTGCATCACATGGCTCCATGAATTCAAAAGTTATTTGTGGCCACGAGATTCACACGTGCTTCTCAATTAAAACAATTCTAAAAAGCAATAAAAATAAAGGCTTTGTTCTCAAACTAAACAAAACTATTTAAAATGCATAATATTAAGTCAATTTTCTTAATAATAATTCATAAGTTTGACAGATAAAATTTAAATTAAAAAGAAAATATAATTAGCACATGAAAAAATTTCTTTTCTTTACATTGAACTAGTTAAAACAATGCGATTTATTCTGTACTTGTATATGTTTTTATTTTTAGAGAAACATGTTACCCCACAAAGTAAAATCAATGTGTTAATGGAAAAAAAGGTTGTGTTTATTGAAAAAATATCTGTTACTATTTTGGAATTGAGATTTAAATTCAAAACGGACAATAATCGAGCATTATATGAGCGCACCAGTAATGCTGTTTTAAGAACAAGTTCCTTCGTCATTATATGAACAATCTTAATAGTATGTATCCCAGAGACTTTGATTGATTGGATAAAACTACGACTTTTTCAAAGAAAATAAAACAATTTCTTGGCAAGACAACACTTTTAAAAGTGTACGTAACCCAGAAGATTATGGTGATAAACGTTTTATACTTGTTCACGCTACCAAAGGATTTGTTACTGAAGCAAGTTTATTATTTTGCTCAAAATCTAAAGTAGCCGATTATCATGGGAAAATGAACAAGGAATGTTCCAGGATAAGTGAACAATTAGTTCCCAATTTAGAAGAGCCATCATTAATTGTGATAGACAATGCCTCATATCACAGTGATTCTTTAGGAAAGTAAGCTTACACTGTTTCAAATAGAATGGAAATTATTACATTACCTGGTTGACAACAAACTACATCAAGTATGATGCAAAACTAATAAAATCTGAATTATTACAAAGGATAAAGTGTTAAGACTATATTATTTCACTGTGAACTCAACGCTATTGAATTAATTTAGCAAACTGTACGGCATATTACAATAAGTATATTGGTAGAAATGGACATTTTGATAGTGTTGTTGTAAAATGTAGAAAAGGGCATTAAATCGATGTTATACAGAAAGATTATTAAAAAGTGGTATATCCGAGATAAAATGTGGTTGACATTTAACATTCAATCAATGATAATAAAATAAACATATTCTGACAGTGAGAAATCTTAAATTTATGTTTGTATACAATGCGTAAATGCTTAAATAAATATTTAAAATAAATTGGTTTTTTACCCAGCTCCAAGTTTTCTATTTTGCAATCACTTATATATTTATTAAAGCTTCAGTCTTTTTGTACGACTAATACTAAAATAAAAGCTCTTCGATCTTGAATCCATCAACCTCCTAAACAGTAGTCAAAATAAAGTAATTAATTAATTCTAAAAACCATAGTTAATACTAAATATACACAACAATCAAGATGATGGAATCCTGAGGTAGATTTCTATTCAGTTTTTTAGATCATTTCCCATCTATTTGCTTCTATGCAACACTCTTATTTCTGATTACTAAAATTGAACTCCCAAACATCGATTATCTCGCAGTAGACCTGCTCCATAGAAATACTACAACAACTGTAATTGCTTACTTTAAACATCCAAACGTGCCCCTTTCGAAGCTTTGATTGAGTATTTTTCCACACTGAACAGAGTCATTCTAATGGGCGACTTCAATACCAGGCATACACAATTCGGTGACTCCTACACTAATCCTAGCGGCAGACATATCTCAGATTTTCTTTTAGATAGATCTACCTATCGATAGAATCACCAACACTGAAGCTAGTTTTTTTGCCACAATGGTATATCTATCAAATTCGAAGACAGCTGTATCGTAGGTGACTCAATAATGCCAGACCACCTTCCACTCCTAGTCAAAACTGACTTACTTAAAACAAAACACTCCATTCTTCTATAAACGCAATTACACAACCTCTCACCAACAAATAAAGTTTACATAGGCATCTCCAAAATTAAAAGTCTTCTATAAAAAGCTTTAAACCTAGCAATTTCATTAACATACTACATATAGATATTAAATAAAAAGTAAACAATTAAAAGAATATATGTCGCTACAAGATTCGAGTAAAAAAATAAAAGAATATCTGTCGCTAAAAGATTCGGTTCGTAACGATTGACAAAATTTAATAAAAGTCATAAATGTCATCCGATTAATAACAACATTGAACCATCTGTTTAAATTTTTATAATAAATCTCGTTTTAAGATAATTTTATATAAATACAATTATTATTTTTAAACATATTAGGGAGTTTTTTTAACTACCTAATGTAACGTATCTCCCTATATGTGAAGAACTAACGTATCGAAGAAGATGAACGTTAAGTTGAGAGTTAAAGTTCTGCAAGCAACGTAACGATGGTGTTGCCCTCATCGAATTAGTGATTAACTAATAAATTGTCAGTGCCAGTCTTGTTTTTGTCATTTAACCCTATTTTTGATATTCTAAATAAATAACAAATATTATTTTGAATAATTTTTAATTTTTGAGATGGACGCGATATTAAATGTAGGTGCCTTTATTGATCATAAAGAAGACGAAACATAGAAGATGCCCTTCTTCTCCACATCTTGCACGACTATACGGCCGCTTTAATTTTGATACCATGTCTTATATAAAATGTAAAAATATTTTTCGCTTTTGGATTAAATTCCACCTTTCTGGATGGTCGTAAAGGTTCTTGCCTACGACTTCCTTCAACAAGAACAATTCATCTTTCGTCGGTTTCTACTACTTTCCATTATTTATAAAAATCAAAACAAATATACTTAACCACAAATGTGAAAAAACGAGTGCCATCTTTATTCTCTGTATTGCATTGTTGGTTAACTGTCTGTCAAAGACTCCTTTTTGTTGACATTTCCCCCTTCCCGTTCGATACAAAAGTCGATATAATGGCTTCTATTTCTAAAAATATCGATTTTCTTCATGACTTCTATAAAAGTACAATAACCAATTGTTGTGTCGTCTCCTGAATTAGGAGTCAACCTCCGGGATACATTTCTCAGGTGCGGGTCAAATTATATTAATATCCAGAAGATCAACCGGCCTGAGAATGGCACTATTATTCCGATAGGAGAGTTGACTCCAGGGCAAGAAAATCCACAGATAACAACATGGCTTGCTAACAACCATATCAGAAAAGACCAGGATAAAACCTAGGATTTGGTGACAAACATTTTCCTTTACTATAATGTAACACTGTAGCAAGAAGTCGAATAATTTTTATTTAAATTCAATATCATATTTAAACATGTATTTTTCTGTCATTTTTTTTAATATTTTAATAAACATGTGTTAATTTAACTGTGTATTGTTTCTTCTTTTTACTTGTTTGTGTGTGTTGCTCTAGAGTAGGCCATATTCACGTTCTGAGTGAGCTAGCCAGGGAGTGTTTCGTATAACGTCTAATGTAGCAATTTGGCAATTGATACATTAGGGGTTATGACGTTAAAAATTGGTCCCAACGGGAAACGATTTGTCGCTCCAACGTTGTTAGTGATGTTAGTCAACTTGTAGCAGCAAACTAAGGTTTGTGGTTACAAGTTGACAACAGCAGCTCAATGTTGGGATGTTACAAATTGAGCCTCGAAGGGTTACAAATTGGCACCCAATGAATATTCGTTGGCACGTCATAGATTGACGTCCAATGAATGTTCGTTGGAACATTACAAATTGGCTTGATTGACCACATGTGCTTATGAAATGTGGATATTGAAATTTTGGTAATCGGGTAAGATCCCCTTGTGCATTCGGTTACCTTCGGCCCGATAGGGATGCGTATGAACGTAACGTACCAGCCCGTTACGTTAGGTAATACGTATCTACATACGTTAGTTAAACCATTTATGCGCATGCTTATATGTCAAAAAGATACGTTACGTATACGTATTTGTTTGCACGAAAACTCTCTATTATTTAGTTTATATAATAATTAAATTTACTATTAAATGACATTTATTTATATTTTATTAATATTTGGTCTGAATTTGACAGGTTTGTCACAATCATAAGTAAACAACGTATACTTGGTTATTACGTTAACAGGTGGCGTTAGGAGCAAACATAATAATTGATTAAATTTGTTTAAAATATATAAAATAAATAAATAATAAAATTACTTTATTAATTTTAAACATATTATTTAAATTTTAAAAATACGGAAAACAGAGTATGAAGATCTGCGCTAGTCTACAGTACTGCCTACTGTTCCACTTTTTTTATTGTGGTTTATTTCCATTAACAATAGTAAATTGCAATTAATAAGATGAATAATATAAAATTTAAATAAACTTGACTTTAAAGAAAATAACAAATTCATTTTTAATAAAACAAATTTTCAAAATATGGCTATTTTTTGGAGGTCCAACTAATAATTCATCGGTTTAAAGTAAATTTCCAAAATGGAAATGTATGTATATCGTAATAATTTATATGGAAATTAAATTTCAGCAAAAATTGGTTTTCAATGTTTGTGATGGGTTTATGGCTTTATAGGAAATAGCAGATTGGAATTTGCTATTAAGGATTATCGAAACGAAGTTGTTTATGATAGTCGTCACCATGACATTGATGAGGAAAATTTATCTCGTAGAAACTAATTTTTACCTAAGGATAATAATCCGTATGCAGTGAAACTATATACTATATACATATACATACATATGTATATAGTGAGTAATATATATATATATATATATATATATATATATATATATATATATATATATATATATATATATATATATATATGTTCGGATAAATTTCCGAACAACATTCCTGAGTACAACTAATGCTCTATACTAAATTCGTTTTTTAAATCAGTGTGAGGCTGAATATGTTGGTGAGACCGGAAGAAATCTTTCAAATCGCATTATTTCTCACAAAACTGATTGCAGAATTAAAAAACCATCTTGTGCTTTGGCAGAGCATGTAATCGATAAAGACCATAATATGGATTTTGATAACATTAAAATTTTATGTAGTGAAAGTAATAAATTCAAAAGGACTTTTTTGGAAATGGTTTGTATTAGCAAAAGTGATAATAATTTAAACAAAAGATCAGAAATTCAAAATCTAAGCAAAATTTATAATTATATTCTTTCTTTATAAATTATGTATAAAACTTGTTAAATGTCACATTTTGATTTAATTTTCCATCTATCTGTTACATTGTTTCAGACATCTATCAATGGTGAATAAATCTTCTTCTTTTTTGTTACTAAACAAAAAAAAAAGAATTTTTAAACAAAATTTTATTTTTGGCAATATAATTGTGAAAAATAAAAATTTTAAGTTGGCATTTATGACATTGAGGCTTATTTGTAATTGGCTGCTATTTTAACTTATTTATAAATTCAATTGTTTTTGTATTAAAAAAATGTTTTTAAAATTATACTAAAATTTCAGAGAAGCATTTATTAGATTAGGACATTTTTATATTAATTATTTTTGAGATGTATTAGCAGCAATTTTTATTTACTAAACTAATTTACTAATTTTATTTGGTGAGTTAACAAAAATTGTTTTTTCTTTCTAGTTCAACTTTGTAAGATATTTTGTCTTTTTTAGCAGCTCTTGATAATAATTGTAAACACAATTGAAAGCTCGAGATAAAAAATAGTTAACCAAGAGCCCTTTTATTGACTCCAAACCATCCAAAACAGTTATATAAATTTTCCAAACGAGTCACAAGTACTTCTTTTTTTTTTTATTCTTCTTCTTCTTAGTCGTCAACTACTTCATTGATTTATTTGAATACGTTTCGCTTTTTTGAACATCAGTTCAAAAGACAATTTGTAAGTTTTTTCTAGATGTTATAAAAACTCTACGATAACTTAACATTAAAACTTACTTACTAAACAAGAAAAAAGAAACAAAAAACACAAGAAAAACTGTAAAAGAGCACTATTGTTCATTTAATTTTGACCGATGGCTTCATTTTGATAAATTTTAAAAATATTATAAAACGTCACCCATAGCTGAGATCAGGCTAATATTTTGGCTTTGGTATGTACTAGCCTGTAAAAATTTATGGTCAATTCCATACTTCTTTAATCTTATTTAATGCCATAAAAATTATGGCATTAGAGTTTTGACGTTGTTCTTAAAAAATAGTTGTTTTACTTGTTTTTTACGAATGTAAATTTGTCACATAAAAATAAGAATAAGAATATGAAAAAAATAAGAAAGACGCTATAGTATAAAAACTCTTATAGTTAAAAAAATACTTCTTCATTTAAAAATTCATTCAATAAATTTTCATAAGATACTCTCTTCATTGTTTTTGACAAAAGTTAACTGTAGCATGAGTCTACACGTAAATCATTGACACATTTTTATAATCTGAAATAATTCTAACTGCATTTTTAGTCATAAGTTGAAATAAAATGTAGATAATTGGGTTCAAAAATTCAAAAAGTTCTATTACCTTTTTAAAATACTTATATAACACAAAAGATTACTACAACTCGTTTTAAAAATACCCTTAACTTTTTTACAAAACTAACACAACTTAAAAGAATGCATTATTCTTTACAGAAAGTATGGTATTAACTATCTTATTGGGTTTTTGAGAAAGGACGGCATGTCTTCAAATATGACACTATTGTGCAAAATTAGGAATTAAATTGTTTTATTTATCTTGCTAACAATAACGACACTTCTACCATCTGACAGACAGAGGCATAAACTAACTTTATGACGTTATCACACTAAAAAATATAAAATCTATATTTAAAATATGTTCAATAACATATGCCATTTTTCACTTTTTTTTAAAATATGACGGTCTTCTTCCAAGGTAGCGAGATATAATATATAGTAGGTTGCAAACAGACTTTAACAAATAAAAATTCGCAAAAATAAAAGGAGCGGACGGGGTTTCCACTAAGTTATTATCACTTATCGCGTGAAAAAAGAAGAAGACTTCACAGATGGAAAAGAAAAATGGACTTGAAAGATGAAAAGAAGAAGACTTGACGTTGACAGATGAAAGAAAAAAGAAGAATTGACGAAGAACTCGACCAAAAAGACCAGAAAGAAGAATTGACGTTGACAGATGATAGAAAAAAAAAAAGAATAAGAATGGACAATCGACGCAAAAAGGAATATTTGACAATTGAAGTGACAGCTAACAGCTGCTTATAAGAAAGAGCAAACAGATCGTTTGTGGCATCGGTGGACAGGACTTTGTTCCAATTGGTCAGTGGCTTCATTGCGACATTAACTACGAAAAAGAAGTAAAACTGACAGTTGACAGACAAAGAAGAATTGACAGTTGACAAATGATTAGGGTCATGGCTAAGGTTCATGTTTGGCCAATAACTCAAATTCAACGCTTACCGACAGTGACGTCCCAAGCGACCATACTCTGCTCTATAGGTATTCAAGGTAGTGATGTATATATATATATATATATATATATATATATATATATATATATACATATATATATATATATATATATATATATATATATTGTTATGATGTGTTTTTTGTTTGAATGATGAGCAATGAGTATTTTTAATAATATAATATATAGGGTTTTTATCGCGGTTCTCAAAGAATTAGCTTGTAAGTACTTTTTTTAAATTATCTTTATTATAACTATTATGAAACACACATATATATCTAACCTAGCCAATGTAAATTTAAAATAAACTATCTTTAAATTGATACTCTTATAAAACTAATTAAATTCTATAGACAATGTAAAATTTAAACAAACTATCTTCAAAATTGAAATTGTTATGACATTAACTAAATTATATTAACAAAATTTTGTACCTTTCTTTCACTGAATGCCTAAATGAACTGTTTTCCACTATATATATATTCTAATCACCACTGAATGTCTTCGTACTTCGGTTATCCTTGTTTTTGTGCAATTTCTTTTTCCAATTATCAGCTTCTACCAATTTAAGATATATTTTTCTTCACCAGCATTTATATACCACCAAGCAAACCAGCAAACAGCATTTATATTTATTCTTCTTTTCAATATACCAATATCCACTTATTATAAGTTGATTTATACTAATCTCCAACCATAATATAATTTAATTTCTTCCAATATACTTTTTTTTAATCTTCAATAATTATTTGTGTATAATTATAAATGTGCATTAAATTATATGCATAATTTTTAATCTTCATTTAACTCACTATATTAAACAATTGGACTATCTCCAACTAACTTTCATATTTCTTATAAAACTGCTTGACTGATTTACTAAAACTGTGAACAATTGACTTCACTAATTAATTGTGTCTATCTTCTACTAACTTTCATAATAAACTGCTTGACTTCTAACTAAAAACTGCCATCTTGAATCCAAATCACGGGTATTTATATGTTTTTGGATTTCTAGAACCATCTGGTAAGAGATCATGTTCCAATTTGTTCTATTATATACATGTCTGAATTTTCTGGAACAAACCATCTCGCAAACATGGCCATCTCCGGAGATCCAGAGAATTCCATTCTTTTCTATTAATAATTTTGTTGACATTTAGGCTTTTCAGATCAGAATAAACATTTAAATCATCAAATATATATAAATTAAACACCTCAAACCAACATTATTATTATAACCCCACTTATATTCGTATTATGATTAATTTCTATCTGTCAATCCACTGTATAGTTGGTTGCCTAAGCACATGGCTCACTTAAATCTATTTACAACATTAAAATTACTAAAATACAACTTTTTACAATTATTATATGCTAATTTATTAAAAATGCCCTCACATAAATATATTTTTATTAAATTCTCTAGTATATAATTTATTTAAAACAACCAAATATCTAATATTATGTAGTATATAACTTATAAATTATTTTCTATAAACCCTAATCGTATCAATACCCCAAAATAATATTTAAAATAAATAATTTACTTATTATTTTTTTAAATATTAATTTTCTCATACCTTATTAAATTTAATAAATTAATTTTTTTTTTTTTTTTTTTATTATTTAAAATGTGTTAAATACATCCCTGTTCGCTGTCTATGTCAAAACAGAGAACAACGGAGCACAGTTCGGCTATTCTATGGTCAAACTGTCATGTCAAATGGAGCAATGGATGCGATATCAGAGAATAAAATATAACCTTAATTAAAAATATAATAGATATTGTGTTCTGTTTATTTATAGACAAAATCTAGGAATTATTTCCATTCAAAATAACTTCATCAATATAAATTGGTAAGTTTTTTCACTTTATTATATTAGAAAGACATTTTTATAGCAATTATAGTATCAATTTTGTGTCTAACCCCAAATTATGATTTTTAGGGTACAAATTAATTTCCATATATACAAAATTCAACAAGTATGATGTCAAATTGATTCAAAATAATGAAATCTACCATCTACCATTTAACAAATCAAGTCTATTGAATAAAATGGATATATCAGTAAGTTATTAGTGTTATTATATTTGTGTTAAAGGTATAGAAAATATTATTCAATCTCTTCATGATATTGAAAAATGTCGTTGATATGAAATATGCCTCTTAGTCTGTTCTCTGCATCTATTAACACATAACTATTTAGTCCATTCTGATTTTCAATTGTATATGGACCTTCAAACATTGGTTGTAATTTCTTACAACGGTTTTCTTTAACATTACTTTTTCTAAGTGAACGAATTAACACTAGGTCTCCTTTTTTAAATGTGATTGGTTTTTTTATATTTCGATTTTGTCTTCTGATATATTTTTCAGCTTTCCTCCTAATTCGGTTATTCACTTTCTGCATTACTTGTTCTAACATATCCTGATTATATTCACTAATCCACTTTCTGTTTCCTATATGGCCAAACATTAAATATTCTGGTACTTCCTCTGTATTCAAATTATGTGTATTATTTAAAAAATACTCTACTCGTGGTATATGTTGCTGCCAAGTTTCGTGTTGATTTTGGCACAGTATCCTTAAATATTTTATAACTTCTTTAATATATCTTTCTGCAGGATTTGCCTGAGGATGTCTGATACTTGTAAAATGAATGCTGATTCCCTTTTTCTCACAAAATGCCCGAAATTTTTGGTTGTTAAAATATGTAGCATTATCTATTATGCAATTTCTAAATGGTCCTACTTCTTCGAAAAATTGATTAATATATAATTTTAATGTTTTAACATTTGTTCTAGAGCAGGGATATAGTTTAATAAATTTTGTATATAAATCAACTATCACTAGTATATGCTTTTTTCCTGTTGGACTGAGAACTAAATTTGAAATAAAATCCATGGAAACTGTATTTAGTTTTTCATATACAACATTAGATTTATATGTGTTCTGGTTTTTGAAATTCTTTTCTTTGTTTAGTTGACATATTGGGCATTGGGTAGTAATTTCTTTTGCTATACTTATGTCATTCTTTGCAAAATAATTGTCCCTAAATAGCATCCATAGCTTTCTTGAACCAATATGCATATAATTGTTATGTAAATTTTTCAATATTTTCTTTGCTAAAGTTCTAGTTATTACATATACTTCTATGCCATTTATTATTTTATAATATACCCCATCTTTCCTAAGGACTTTTTGTTTTTCACTCAAATTGATCTGATCTCTTATAATTTCTTCTTTAGAATATAATCCAGTACTTTCTACTAATTGATTTAATCCAATTTTTATTGTTCGCTGCCCTTTTTGTGGTGTATTTTCTAACCTTGATAAAGCATCTGCCACTATATTGGATTTTCCAGAAATGTATTTGATTTCAAAGCAGTATTCACTAAGTATTAGACTCCACCGATGTATTCTACTGTTTCCATATTTGTTATTTAATATAGACGTTAAAGCTTGGTGATCTGTTTCTATTGTAAATTCATTACCCAACAAATAAAATCTTAATTTTGTGACACAGTGTATTATACTTGCTAGTTCTAATTCTGAAACTGAGTAACCCTTTTCATGTGGCTTTGTAATTCTTGAAATGAATTGTATTGGGTATTCGACCCCATCATGTATTTGTAATAATACCCCTGATAATCTCTCTATTGATGCATCTGTTCTTAATATGAATGGCTGTGTGTAGTCAGGATAGTATATTTTCAAATTTGACAGAAAAATGTTTTTAATTTCTTGGAATGCTAGTTCTCTTCTCTGATCCCATCTCCATTTTACACCTTTTCTCAGTAGTTCAAGTAATGGAATTTCTTTTATACTTAGATCTGGTATCATCCTTTTATAATAATTAATTATTCCAATAAATCCTCTTAAAGTTCTTAAATTGTGTGGTGTTTTAAATTCCTGAATGACTTGTGTCCGTTCTGGATCCATTTCGATTCCCTTAGTGTTAAGTTTATAACCTAAATATATTACTTCTTTTTGAAAAAATGTACATTTTTCTTGATTTATTTTTAGCCCAACTTTGTCTAATCTATTTATTATAATTTTTAGGTGTTTCTCATGATCTTCAGCCGTTTTAGAAAAAATTAATATATCATCAATGTAGTGAATTACAAAATGTTCATATTGATCCAAAATATCATGAAGACATCTACATAGAGCACTGCAAGATGATTGAAGTCCAAATGGTACTACTTTGAATTGATATACTACTCCATCTATCTGAAATCCTGTATACTGTCTACTTTTTCTTTCTAGAGGTATTAACCAGAAACTATGCTGTAAATCGATTTTAGTGAAAAATGACATTCCTGTAATTCTTCCTAATATTCCATCTATACTCATTGGTGCTTCAAATTGCTTTTCAGTAATCTTGTTAATATTCCTTGCATCCAAACATAACCTGATTTCACCTGATCTTTTTCGTACTACTACTATGGGGTTAATAAAACGTGTATCTGCCTTCTCAATGATCCCATCTTCTAACATATTATTAATTGTTTTGTTTACTTCTTCTCTGTATTTATATGGTATTGGGTATGATTTTGTTTTAAAATCTTTTTCCTCCTTAACTCTTATACTATGGATATAATTCTGTGCAATTCTATTTTCTTTATTGACAAGTCCCTTGTGTTGCTGCAATATGGAAATGACTATTGATTTATATTCTTCAGGGCAATTTAAAACTTTCATCATATCTTCTTCTTTACAAATCACATTATTCTTCAATATGTACTCATTATTCCTTGCTTCCAATTTTACGCACTCCGCCTCGTAGGCATCCATCTGCTTAAAATTTCCATTCCTTAAATATTCACTACAATAATTATTCTTTACATTCTTTTGGGACATTTCCCTATCATCAAAATACATTTCTTCTTCATAAACATCATTATTTTCTTTTAATAATATCCTATCAACTCTTATTCCTTCTTCCACCTCATCTTTCTGCATAAATTTAATTATTTGCCCTTCCAAAGTTACCATTTTTTTTTCAAAATCTATCTTTACTTTCTTCTTTTCCAATTCATCATTTCCCATTAATATATCAACACATAAATCCTTGACAATAAATCCTTGCATATTAATTTCTTTATTAAGAATATTAATTTTAAAATTGGCTAGTTTATCAATTTCACCCAACTTCTTATTATTTGCACCAACAATTTTAATTTTTGGAATCTTTATTATATCTGATAATTTTAATGTATTAAAAATAAAATTCTCCGAGACTAAAGTACTTTCTGAACCAGTATCTATCATAATCTTAATCATTTTATTTTTGGCCAAAGCATTTATATAAATTAAATTAATAGATTCAATAATTTTCTCTTCATCTAAAGAAATAAATTCAGAAGGTTTTTCATAATAGCAATGGCCTAACTTTTAATTCAGAAAGTTTACTGCACAAAATTTTGATTATTAGAATTGTCAGATTGTATCTGACCACTTGGATCTGATGTCCTATGTCTTTCCCTACTATGACTTCTACTCACATTTTCCTGACTTGTACTACTTCGTTCCCTGTCTTCGCAGCTTCTATTTCTTCGAACACAATTTACCTGTCTGTTATAGTTAGGTCGCTCTGTATTTCTTCTATTGTTAAAATCATGTCTATTATTATTAGTACTGTTATTAAAATGTTGTCTATTATAACTAGTATTGTTATTGCAATTTTGTCTAATTTGATTACTGTTATTATTATTAAAATTTTGTAAATTATTACCATACCTAGTATTATTGTTATATGATTGTCTATATTGTTGATTATCATTTTTATTATATTGAAAGTTAATATTGTTTTTTCTGTTGTTATTATTACTTGTCATATTGCCTCTTTGTATTCTTTGAATAAAATTAATAAAACTATCTATTGTTTGAATATTTTGTACAGTTACTGTTTGGACAACATCAGCATCAAAATGTCTAGATACATTTAAGACTGTTTCATCCTCTCTAAGTGGTGGTTCTAAATATTTTGCAACTGTTATCAGTTTCAATGCATAATCTACCATATTTGATTTTAAATTTTGATTACACTTTCCAAAATATAGAATTTCTCTAAACTTGGCTTGCTCTAATTCACCCCAATAATAATTTAAAAATTTATTTTCAAATGTTTGAAAGTTATCTAAATCATTTTCAATACTAGCAAACCAAGTTGCTGCATTGTCATTTAATGTCATTCTAATATAATCTTTAATATCATTAATATTATTCACAAATCTTAATTTATGTTTTAAACTATTTATGTATACTCTTGGATGCAAATTTTTTATATTACCAGAGAATTTAATCCCAGTCTCATTTGTTAAATTTAAGTAAGGTCTCCCTATGTCTCTCATTTGTGAAATATCATCTATTCTCTGTTCCACATTTCTTATTTGATTACTATTTATTTGGATATTTTGTTGTATATCGTCTAATTTTTCTTCTGTGTTTCTCCTGTCTTCGTTAATTTTTACTTCTAAGTTACATTTCTGTAACTCTATTTTCTGTTCTATATCTATCTTATTATCTTGAATAATCCTCTTTACTTCTGTCCTCTCATTGTCTATCCGTTTCTTGTAGTCATTCCGTATACTTTTTATTTCATTTGCTACTTTTTTCTCTGCAGCTTCAAGTTTTTTATCCATTTGTTTTACAATTTTATTATTATTATCTTCTATTTTCTTTTCTAATTTTCTATAATTCTCTTCCAATTTCTGTTCCATTTTTTTCATGTCTTCTTTGACTTCTTTTGAATTCTCTTCCAATTTTTTTATGTCTTCTTTAATTTCTTTTGAATTCTCTTCCATTTTCTGTTCCATTTTTTTCATGTCTTCTTTGATTTCTTTTGAATTCTCTTCCATTGTCTTGTTCATCTGCATCATTAATGACATCAAAGCTGCCATATTGACATTTTCCTCTCTTTCTGGATTCATTTCTGCAGTATCTTGTGGAACTTGAACTAAACTCTCCTCTTGTATAGGTTGTGTTTCTACTTCCACATCTTCTTCATTCTTTTTGCTTCTTGTACCTTTCTTTCCTTGAGACATTTTGAGACTTTACTTGTTCAAATATAATTAAAAATAAAATCTATAATTTTTCCTTTCTACTGATAATTAATTTAATTATATGAGAGCACTTATCTTCCCAAACTAATTCTTTTAAATAGAGAGCCACCGCGTTGGGTGCCAAATTGTTATTATGTGTTTTTTGTTTGAATGATGAGCAATGAGTATTTTTAATAATATAATATATAGGGTTTTTATCGCGGTTCTCAAAGAATTAGCTTGTAAGTACTTTTTTTAAATTATCTTTATTATGACTATTATGAAACACACATATATATCTAACCTAGCCAATGTAAATTTAAAATAAACTATCTTTAAATTGATACTCTTATAAAACTAATTAAATTCTATAGACAATGTAAAATTTAAACAAACTATCTTCAAAATTGAAATTGTTATGACATTAACTAAATTATATTAACAAAATTTTGTACCTTTCTTTCACTGAATGCCTAAATGAACTGTTTTCCACTATATATATTCTAATCACCACTGAATGTCTTCGTACTTCGGTTATCCTTGTTTTTGTGCAATTTCTTTTTCCAATTATCAGCTTCTACCAATTTAAGATATATTTTTCTTCACCAGCATTTATATACCACCAAGCAAACCAGCAAACAGCATTTATATTTATTCTTCTTTTCAATATACCAATACCCACTTATTATAAGTTGATTTATACTAATCTCCAACCATAATATAATTTAATTTCTTCCAATATACTTTTTTTTAATCTTCAATAATTATTTGTGTATAATTATAAATGTGCATTAAATTATATGCATAATTTTTAATCTTCATTTAACTCACTATATTAAACAATTGGACTATCTCCAACTAACTTTCATATTTCTTATAAAACTGCTTGACTGATTTACTAAAACTGTGAACAATTGACTTCACTAATTAATTGTGTCTATCTTCTACTAACTTTCATAATAAACTGCTTGACTTCTAACTAAAAACTGCCATCTTGAATCCAAATCACGGGTATTTATATGTTTTTGGATTTCTAGAACCATCTGGTAAGAGATCATGTTCCAATTTGTTCTATTATATACATGTCTGAATTTTCTGGAACAAACCATCTCGCAAACATGGCCATCTCCGGAGATCCAGAGAATTCCATTCTTTTCTATTAATAATTTTGTTGACATTTAGGCTTTTCAGATCAGAATAAACATTTAAATCATCAAATATATATAAATTAAACACCTCAAACCAACATTATTATTATAACCCCACTTATATTCGTATTATGATTAATTTCTATCTGTCAATCCACTGTATAGTTGGTTGCCTAAGCACATGGCTCACTTAAATCTATTTACAACATTAAAATTACTAAAATACAACTTTTTACAATTATTATATGCTAATTTATTAAAAATGCCCTCACATAAATATATTTTTATTAAATTCTCTAGTATATAATTTATTTAAAACAACCAAATATCTAATATTATGTAGTATATAACTTATAAATTATTTTCTATAAACCCTAATCGTATCAATATATATATATATATATATATATATATATATATATATATATATATATATATATATATACACGGGAAGTCCTCTCATCTCTGCCATTTCCAATAGTTTTTGTGGTGTGGCTGTCTTTGGTCTTGCGTTATAAATTCTGTTTCTTTATCTTCTCAGTTTCGTCATTAAGTATTATTAAAGTGTCCTGCCAGTCTGTTTGTTTTTTGTACATGATCACCCACTTCTTTGTCGGGGTCTACACAGCTAGACCGTGTAGGTCTAGCTGTGTAGGGTGAAGGTGAAGGTATTTTATTTCCATTACTTGTTTAAGTTAGATTTAAGTTAAGAGTTGGGATTGTCATATTAAATTAATTTTCTCTTATATTAAATCTGTGGCCACAGTCTTTGCGAACTACCTTCATCTTGGGCTATTAATATTGCGTCATCTGCGTAACAGAGTATTTTTACCTCTTTGTTTTCTGTTCTGTATCCTCTTTCTTTACTGACACTTTTGATGATTTTATCCATAAATAAATTAAAGAGGATAGGCCGCAATCAGTCCCCCTTTCTCATTCCGCTTCTTATGTCTATAGGTTCTATAATTTATCTATCTATGCTGACTTCATTGTTTTTTTAAATGTTTTCAATAGTTTTTATGATATCTAGGGAAACTTTTATATTATACAGAATATGTATTACATCTTTGAGTCTGCTCTGAGCATTTTTAACAACTTCTTTATATTTTTCAATTGACTTAGACTTTTCAACTGCTAAATTCATTTGTTTCTACCCTCCCATTAAAGTCCATCCATCTTGCTTTGCAAATAGTCCAAGAAAATCACTCTTGTAGGTTTTAGTACAAATTGTGATAAGCATTTTTTATTTTACAACTAATTTTTATACTATCCCGTAATCAATTCCTACTGTATATTTTATCCGTACGTATTTTTGCACAAAAACAGAAATGTAAAAATTTAAATACTAAAATACTGTTATTTCACTCCATTTCTTTTATTTTCAAACTTACTTTGCCTAAACGCTTTATTCAAATCTTTCAATTCCAGTAACTCTACGAAAGCATTCGAAACAATGGACCCAATTTTTTCCTTCAATTACATTTCCATATAAATTATCAGGTTTAGCCTACACTTATCCGGTTCCCATTTTAATATTCAACATCCTGGAATCGCATCGAAACGTGCATCGGTAAGAGATCGTGACGTCACGCTCTCTTCATTGTACGACTTGGCATTGAGCTTTTGATCCCTGATCCTTGCAGTAAAGTAGGCACAATAGGCATTGGTGGCGTTTGAATTATTTGAAAGTTAGTGGGAAATAATATTCCAGAAATTTATTTCTACGTTTTTATTGTACTATGCCGGTATTGATCAAGACAGTTGATAACTGGATACTAAGATAAAGTTTAATAAAAGCTAATATAACAGTTTTTGTTGGTAATCTTGTTTACAGAAACCTCTTGACGTACAATCTACTTTATAAAGAATGTATGTAGTTACTAAAACAACATTGGTTAAATATCTTGCAGTGTTTTGACATGCATGTTTACATAAATAAAATGAAGATAGAGTTCAATTTTATGTTACAATCATATCTCAGATATCGTCGAGGTGTAAATCTAGATCACTTCATAGTAAAAATCAAACTAAGAAGAAGAATTACAAATAATAAAAACAAAATAACACATAATAATGTAGGCGCAAAGAAAGTCATATAGCAATACCGGAAAACGTGCGAAAAAGTCATAAAACAAACAAATAATGAGGTAGTTGTGACGACACGAACATTGTGTTGACAAAGAAGGTGCTGAAATAACAACAAGAAGGAACTAACATTTTAACAAAGAGTAGTAACAACACAATCAGAAGAAGAGTATAAAATGTCAAAGAAAAAGGAGTGGTTACAATTAAAGACAAGTAAATTCTACCAAATTGTACTTATGGTGCGCAGAGAAGATAATCGTAAAATATCAATGCTTCTGCTGTTAAAAGTCAAAACAAATCAAATTTTTATATGGAGGTAAATATTAGAGAAGTGCTACACATTTAAAGTAGAACTTCATCAACTTTTTAGAAATCTCTGCATAATAAGCAAAGAAATTCGTACAACTACTTGAAGACGCCATGTTAAACATAGAATGTACTGCAACAATACCTAAAATACCCCGTCGAACTAAGTGATGATAATAATAGTAGTTGCTTAATATTAGTATAATTATAATTTACAATATTATGACTTCCAAATTCATCGCAAAACCTATGTTGAACTGTAATTGTTGAGCCTCTAATATGTCAATATAACATCGAAAGTAGGGTGACCAAACGACACAATATTCCAAGATGGATCTTACAAGGCCATAATAAACGAATTTAGTAGTTGTACTAATACAAAAATATTGACAATTTCTTGTGACAAATCCAAGTAATTTAAAAGGCTTAATGAATAATAAGTTGATATGTTCTTCTAACGAAACCTTTTGATCTAAATTATCTTTTAGGTATTTAATGGAAGATATATCGACTGGTCCAACGAAGACTGTAGTAACTCATTTTTTATGTAATTGAGATAATTATAAAAATGTGATGGAGATATTTTTAAAGTAATAAATACCAGAATTATTTGTTTCTTAACTTTATTTATATAAAATGCTACATTTTGAAGAAGCTACTGATATAATTTGCAGTTTTATATTTTAATTCAATTTTCCTCATCCGACTCTTCTTCGCTCTCAACTGAATCAACTTCGAGCTCGACTTTAGGAGGTACATAACTCTTTAAATTAAGATTTTTATAAAATCCATGGTACATTGTGGGTATTTTGCCGGTATTACACAGCCACAGTAATCCTTTTAGCTTTTTTTCTTCAATTGGTAATGGTGCATCATACAGTTTCGGTGGAAATTTGATAGTAGTGGAAGGCCGTCCTCTGCATTTTCGATTTAATTTTATGTCACAACCTCTAAAACCATCATCGAATTCGTATTTAAACATTATAGAATTTTGGTGTTCATGCGAAAATTTTATTTCTCGTATTTTGCTAACTTTTATTGATTTCTTTTCGTTGTCAAGTTTCCAATTCTCGGTATCAGTCAGTTTTTTAAAATTAAAAAAATTATCTTGGGACATTTCCGTAACATCATAAACTCTTCCTGTAGTTTTAGCCATTCTAATTAATGTAACCCACTGTTCTGGCACATATACAACCGATTGCCTTTTCTTTTCATTTTCGATAACAGCATGCATACCTGTGTGGCCTTTTTCCAGAAATCTGTGAACAATATCAATATGAAAATGAGCAGCAGCAAAAGCAAACATCGAAAACACAAAACGATTCCTATTTTGTGCCTCACAGTTGTCTGAGTAGAATATTATCGTTTTAACACTTTGTTGTGCCTTGAGATCTAAAAATTTCCAGAGGCAACTGGCAATTTCATTAGGACCTCTTTTAGCCACCTGCTCGTGCCATACATAGCAGTAACCCTGATTATTTCCAACATTATAAACTGTAAAGTTATATGTAGAGTATTTGCTTTTGTAGTAATAATCACTTACGTTAGACAAAGGGGTAGCTAAAACCTTTTGAAGGTCAAAGCAAGCCACACACAAGCTCTTATCATCTAGTGCAAGCTGTTTGTCTATGTCTTTTAAGTTTCTGATAACTTCTTTGTTTTTCATATGGGACTCATATTGTTCGAGCAATTTTGCTTTTTCAGCATCACTAGCCATATTAAAAACAGAACAAACAGTACACTGGTCCTTTTTTGGTTTAAAGAACCCAATATTGAACTGTTCATTGAAAATATCTCTATACTGGCGTGACGTGGCAGCTGTAGTGATGTTACTTTTTTCGTAATGCTCGTTGTACAATCGGTACATTTTCTGGATAGTTAGCCCTTCTTCAAGGTACATCTTCATCTTATTCTTACGGATATAATGGGAAGGTACTACAGGAAACTGATTTATGTGATTTTTTACATTGTCTATAAGTTCTGGTGATAGTTTATGTGGTCTGTTAGTGTGCTTTCCACGTTTATCTTCCTCTAATGATCCACCATCTTTCAGTTTCCTTAATGCTGTAGTGATCCAAGTTTCTGAAACATTAAGGGTTTCCAAAAACATAGTTTTGCAAAGACGTTGTTTTTCATTGCGAATGTAGAAGTAATATTCTCGAGAGTAATTTCTTCGAGACCGTTGTTCTGCAGTAATAGTTACTTATTTTTTGGCAACCTGTCTCACATGACGAGCAATAAAATCCCACTTTCTCGTATGATCTTTTAACTTCCAAAATTCATTGAAAAAAAGGTCTCTATCTTCTTTAGCTATTTTGGTAGCACATTTTAGTCTACATGTGTTTGCGCATGGTGCACCCATCTGTCTTCCTTTAATTTGAATACCTTTTCGATTTTCATGTTCAAGTCCCAGGTTTAGACTTGTTTTAGAATTTTCATCCGCCCACTTACTAACGTCTCTAATTCTTTTCCTACTTACTCTCTCTATATTGCCTCTGCTTC
Source organism: Diabrotica undecimpunctata (assembly GCF_040954645.1). Classification (NCBI taxonomy): domain Eukaryota; kingdom Metazoa; phylum Arthropoda; class Insecta; order Coleoptera; family Chrysomelidae; genus Diabrotica; species Diabrotica undecimpunctata. The sequence continues at coordinate 142,018,505 of NC_092807.1, forward strand.
TTCTCTTTCCAATTGTGGTTGCTTCAGTTATATTCTTATTAGGTTCAATTATTACTTCAGGGATGTTTTTGTCTTCTCTCGGAATGTAATCTGGGTTACAGCAGTTATAAATATTGTTAAAGAGTCTGACGAGTGAGTCTAGAAATTGACTGTTTGTTTCGCACAGCATTTTCAATACTTCCCCGTATACGTTATCGTTGCCAGGTCTTTGGTTATTTTTAAGATCCTTTATAGCATTCTCCACTTCTGATTTTAGAACAGAAGGGGCAGTATCATCATTGCTCAGTGTATACCCACTAGGACGGTCATCATTAAACAGTTGTTCCACATAAGTTTCCCAGATTCTAACTATTTTGTCGGGGTCTAGTTGTAGATTTCCATTATCATCGCATAGCCCTTTCGATAAAATATTGTAGCTTTTCTTTGTTGTGAGTTCCTTTATCTTCTTATGCATATTGTGAAAGTCGTATACCTTTTCGCACTGTTCGATTTCTTCACATCTCTCCGAGAACCATTTCTCTTTAGTTTTTCTTATCTCAGCTCTTATTCGTTTACGGGTTTCACGGTATTTGGCGGTGACTTTTATGTCTTAAAATTAATTTACGTTATTTATTTCTCCGAAAACATATTACTGATTAGTCTTATAAATGAGACATTTTTCACCTTTCTCTTTTTAATTTTGAGGGTTCAAAAATTTCTTGTCTTGTAGCCTTTTTAACTAAATGTTTTTCCGACTGTTATCTGTTTTGATTCGCAGATTCCTTGATATTATCCCTAAAGCTTATTAAACTCTTTAAGTTTTACTATAGGGATCGGACCCAATGCCTCTTAAACGAAAAATTTTAATTATGTGGAACAATGCAGTATCACGTTAGTACCATGTAGGGAAAGTCTGTAGTAAAACGCACGACGCAAAAGTATCGAACAGGTTCACTGTTACGACGCATTCTATTGTCTGATCCTAAATTATTTTAAATTGGTGCGCAAATTAGCCTGAACAAAGAGTCGACTACTTATGCCCATTATGGTAACCACTACCAATTAACGGTACGTACAAATGCCCAATCATTCTCATTATCCTTTTAAGATTTACTTTTAAGACCATTCGCGGTACTAAAGGAATACTCGAGTGGAATTATTCTCTTCGCTTATACTATTAGAGTTTTTTGGTTATCATAAGTTATCGTAAAAAGTATCGAATCATACGAGACTATACCTGTAAAGTTCAATTAGACTAAACGAGTATAACCCAATTGTCATGTCGTTTCTTTACTTCAACAAAGAGTTTTTCGTTTGTGGGTATAAGTCCTTTCATATATACGAACATATATTACAAATTTATATTTACCTTACCGGCTATATATTTGTGTTGTTACCTGAAACTATATATAATTAATAGAGTGGGGGTGAGGAAGACTCACTTTTAGGAGTGGTGTAAAGTTTTTTCTAGTCAACTACTAAATTTTTTGAAGAACACTCTACGTGTATTTTGGATATTATTGAAAGTTTTAGTAATTGTGAATTCCCAGTTGAGAACCTATCCCGTTCATCTGCAAATAATATTTGTAGTAACTTTAATTTTCTAAATATATTGTAGGTTATTTTTTGCCCAATTTGGATAATAAACACTTCGATTTAGTGTTACGTATACACTGATATGCAGTTGTATCAATTTCAACTACACTCGCGATCATAGGCTAACGTATTTTTTATTTGCCATCAATGTTTGCTTTGAAAGAAAAAAAAACTATTTTTTTATTGAAAAAGCAGAAAACAAACTAAATTGTTGATAAAACAGGCATACGAAAAAAATGGAAAATACAGAATGTGGTAAAATGTCAGTGAAATTTCAATGACTAATATCGTGCATTGCCTCCACTTGCTCTAATAATGACCTCTTGCAGACGACGGGGCATACTCTCAATTTTTCTCCGGATTACTTGTTATGGTATGTTATTCCACCCTCTCATTAACAGATCCTTAAGCTCCTGTCCGTTGTTAGGAGGAGATGTTGGGGGTTGAATACGTTTTTACAAATCGTCCCAGATATGTTCGATGGGATTCAGTTTCGGAGACCTAGCTGGCCAGTGTAACCTCGTAATTCCAACCTCATCCAAGTATTGCATACTGATCGTGGCAACGTGCGTTCGCGCGTTGTTCTGCATAAAACGACGTTTTCTTCAAGCCTTGCCATGGTATGCATAACATGTTCTTCCAGAATCTCCGTAATGTCCCTTCGTGCAGTTAAGGACCCATTTTCGATGAAGGGTAATTCTGTGCGGAAATCGGAAGATACACCTCCCCAAGCCATGATCGAGCTTCCACCAAATGGCATTCTTGGAGCAATGCAAGCTTGTGAAAATCATTCACCGGTTCTCCTCCAAACTCTTACACGTCCATCGGATCCAGTTAGGCAGAAACAAGATTCATCTGAGAATAACTCTTTGCTGCAATCGTTAATTCCCCAATGCGCGTATTGTCGAGCAAAAGCTAGTCGTGCAACTCGATGCGCCAGGCGAAGTGGCGGTCCTGTAGCCATTACCCGAGAAGATAGTCCAAAAGAACGAAATCTTCTCCTGACTGTTGCAATGCTAACATTGCGATTTCGTACTTCCTGTAGATGATTTCGATGCATAATCGCAGTTGAGGTCCGGTTTCGTAAAGCCTGAAACACAAGAAAACGGTCATCTCGTAATGTGGTCATTCTTCTTCGCCCAGAGCCAGGTCGTCTGGATAGCAAAACCTTCTCCTGAAAGCGTTGAAGCACTCGTTGAACCGTAGAAAGGCTTACGCTTGCGACTATCCGTTGAGTGTGACCGTCTTTCACAAGCGCAACAATTTGTGCCGTTTTAACAACAGTCAAGGGTATTTTTGGCAAAAAATAAACAATAATAAACACTAATAATGGCACTAATAAACACTAATGGTGGCAATAATAAACGTTTGTTCGTTGCGTTTGAACAGAAAGTCGAAGTACAAATGAGACATTTAAAACAAGCGGCAGTTACAGGTACCGTTCATTTTGGGAAGTGTGCGCTTTCCCGCGAAATCGGCACTATTGAAATTCTTTGTTGCAAATGAAACCGCTAAGCCGACAACAATTCCCAGAAACATGCATTAGTTTGTATTTGTGTTATTATTATTTACGATAAAGCTCGTTAAAAATGAAATATCGGTGATTTTCAAGGTGACCCGGATTTTATGATCGCGAGTGTATATTCTGGTGAATACTTTGCAAAATCATTCGCCATATAGTACACTGAAATTCGACGTAGTCCATGTGATTACCAGGTAAGTTTGATTAATATCTAATATTCACATAATTAATATTAATATAACAATTTTTGAATATATTCGCTGGCTCAATATTACAAGGTAGTATGTAACATATTTTCCATTTTCAGACCTCTCAATGTAACAAGGTTGTATGTGCGAAGATAATATTGTTTGAATTTGTTAGTAGGTGGCAGCACATATAGGTTGTAAACAGAATGATAATCTAGCGATTAGTGAATAAGTTTATGTATTGAGTGTCATGATTTTTAAATAAGTTGAAACAACAAAAAATGTTTTTTGAAGATAATAGTGATGACAGTGTGAAGAACAAGGATTACAATCCATTCGATTTAAGTAGTGAAACTGAAAGATAAAATAATTAAGATTGTCAAGTACCTCAATATTAAGATAATAATTACCAATTGAGGTTATGCTAATTAAATATTATCATCAATAATTATTATAATTCATTTAGACGTAAACTATTCTTTTTGTTGTTATTTTATAGAGTGGAAGATGATAACCCCTTTTGGTAACAAAAAATATAGTTTTTACAAATATGGAGAATTTTTTATTATTATTATATTATCGTTTTGATGTAAGTAGTGAAAAAAATATTTTTGTATTTTAGAAGAAAACAGAAGTTGTAGGCAACACAGAAACGCATAAAATTGGAAGTGCAACGAGAGAAAGAAACTCTTTGATCAAGCACTGGAATATGTATCGATAAGAAATAAAATAGTCCCAGCAAAGTCTGTCAAGAAAATAAAAGAGATTTCTACCAGAACGACGACAGAAGGGAAAAGAAGCAGCCACATCGCGAAGAAAATTTACATTTAAGTATTTTCTTTGATATCAAAGTTAAAAGTGTGATATCAGGTTTGTAAATTGTTCTATTGCGGCTACATGATCAATAAGCCAGAAATCTATATCCGAGGCATGTTTTTTAAGTAAGTACCGTTTTGCGATTCCGCCGCCGCAGCGCTACGGTCGGCGTTCTACGCATGAGCGCTGGTTACGTACATCTCTTGTCTACGCGCTGACGCCATTACAGTCTGATTCTTCATTGTATACTTGTTTACTCCAGTGTTTAAGATGCCTCCAACAATCGTGAGTCACGCTGATTGTAAAGTACGGGCTGTTATACGATTTCTGTACGAGTGCTAAAGACGTAAAACCGATCGATATTTATCGTGAGATCGTTGAAGTTTACGGACAAAACATTATGAGTGATGAAATGGTAAGGAAATGGGTGAGAGCATTTAAAGATGGCCGCACAAATCTGCATGATGAAGAACGGAGTGGGCGTCCTTCGGTCGTTAGTGAAAATTTGGTGTAGAAAGTGGACGAAAAGGTGAGAGAAAACAGACGCTTTTCAATTTCATCATTGTCCGACTGCTTTCCTCAGTATTCTCGTAGTGTTTTGTATCGCATTGTTACCGAGAACTTGAATTACCGGAAATTGTATTCACGTTGGGTTCCAAAAATGTTGATGGATTTGCAAAAAACCCAACGTTTAGGCAGTGCATTGACTTTCCTTGAGCGGTACCACAGTGAAGGTGAAGATTTTTTAGACCAAATTGTTACTGGTGACGAAACGTGGGTGGCCTACACACAGTAGTGGTCACACCAAAATCGAAACAACAATCCATGTAATGGCGACATTCATTATCACCCAAAAGAGTGAAGTTTAAGCAAACAATTTCTGCCCGGAAAATCATGTTCACAGTTTCTTGAGACAGACAAGGAGTATTGCTAGTGGAGTTTCTGCCTCGTAATAAGACAATCAATGCAGCGTCTTATTGCGAGACATTGAAAAATCTGCGTCGTGCAATCCAGAACAAAAGACGTGGCAAGTTGAGTAAGGGTATCGTTTTGCTGCATGACAATGCCTGTCCACATGTGGCTAATCAGACCAAAGATCTCATCAAATCATTTAAATGGGAAACTCTAGATCATCCTCCATACAGCCCTGATCTGGAGCCCAGCGACTATCATTTGTTCCAGCACTTGAAGAAACACTTGGGCGGTCAGCGTCTTCAAGACGATAACGAACTCAAAACATTTGTGATGCAGTGGTTAACAAGTCAGGCGGCAGAATTTTATCAGGAGGGTATTCAAAAACTGGTGCCACGTTATGACAAGTGCCTCAATATTCACGGAAATTATGTAAAAAAGTAGATTAAGGTACACGCTTTCATGTAAAAATAAAATTATTGCCATATCTTTGCACGTCTTTTTTTAATTCCAAAACGGTACTTACTTAAAAAACACGCCTCGTATATACGGCACACGAGAAAAAAATCCTACAAACAAGAGTAATCAAGGCAAGCATAAGAAAAAATTTATGTCAGATGAGAGCAAGTCATTTTCCCTCACGTTCCTTTACATTACTGCAGAGCTGATATAGGAAAGGAGTATCCGGATTCATCATTGAATGTGAAAAAAATATATCAATTATATAAAAGTTTTGCAGATGAAAAACAAGTATATCCAGTATTAGAATCTGCATATCGACAAATATTTTGCAATAATTTTAACCTATATTTTCACATTCCCAAAAAGGATAGGTGCGATTTGTGTGAAGAGTATCGTTTATTGGTAAGGAAGAATAGGTGTTCTGATAAAAAACGTACCATATTTCAGCAACATAATGATAAAAAGAATGCTGCTCGAGAAGAAAGAAATCGTAACAGGGTAGGACTCACTCCAGTGTTGACTTCCGATCTCCAAAATGTGCTAAGCTTACCAAAAGAAGAAGTAAGCAATTTCTTTTACAAATTTAAACATTTACAATCTTATTGCGTACTTTTTTGATTCCAAGAATGTGTATTGTGCTCTTTGGACAGAGAAAAGGATGGGAAGATCTGCTAATGACGTCGCTAGTGCACTTTACAAAATATTAGACAGGGTGTTAGCTGATAATCCCAATATAACAGAACTAATCTTGTGGTCAGATAACTGTGTTTCGCAGAATAGGAATTCAATGATTTTTCACGTTCTAGGGTATTTTATACAAGAGCATCCAAATTTAAAAAAATTATGTACAATGAAATTTGCTACTCCTGGTCATTCATGTATACAAGAAATCGATAATACACACAATTGCATTGACCACGTACTTTCGAAAGCCGAATATTATTCTTCAATTAATTTTATTGATTCAACTTCATCTTAATATTTATGCTCATAAGGCTCAAATTTATGCGAATCTAATTTTTGTTTATCTTGTGATTGTTTACACATAAACTGAAAAAAGTCTTTTTAAAGTTATATTTCCTAAAAACCACTGGTAGCTCGAATAATGTTTTTATATCAACTTTTAACGTTAGATGATTCGATTTAGAATCTATCTTTAACTGAGTTCCTAGCAACATCATAATTTTCGTTGGTAGACTTCCAGAATTCCAGATGTAGAATCTGGAATAGGAATTTGGAAAATCTGACCGTTGGAATATTACAGTCCTCACGAATGAGTGTGGCATTTAAGTGCCTAAATTAAGGCCACTTATCATAATCCCCTAGATGACGTTGGAGTGGATATAATACATCAAATTTGTCAAAGAGTGTGGGAGACAGGTAAATGGCCTGAGGACTGGACACAATCACTATATATTCCCATACATAAAAAGGGAGCGAAAGATTTATGTAGCAACTATCGCACAATTGCTCTAATTGCGCATTGCAGTAAGATACTCTTACACATAATTCTCGAGAGGATAAAGCCCTTTTTACTACCTAACATTGCGGAGAAACAAGCAGGTTTCGTCCCCGGACGTGGTACTAGAGAACAAATTTTAAACGTACGGCAGATTGTAGAAAAATCCAGAGAATTCAACATCACAACATATGTGTGCTTCATAAATTATAGTAAAGCTTTCGATTTGGTCAACTGGAGTAAAATGTGTTGGATTTTGTCTGAAATGGAAGTTCACAATCATCTGATACTGCTAATTAAAAGCCTGTACAATAACAATTATGCCAGAGTTAGAATAAATGGGGAACTAACCGATAGTTTCAGGGTCACAAAGGGCGTGAGACAAGGCTGCATACTAAGCCCAATTCTATTTAACATCTATGGTGAATGGATAATGCGGAAAGCTACTGAGGGCTGGAACGGTGGCATCACCATTGGCGGGAAGAAGATTTGCAACTTGAGATATGCAGATGATACTACTATCCTCGCTAGTTCTGAAGCTGAATTGATTCACCTGCTACAACGGATAGAAGACGTAAGCTTAACGATGGGCCTTAAAATAAACAGAGATAAAACGAGAATCATGATAATTGACAGAGCTAACAACAATCAAAATCATCTGGTCATGATAAACAATATCGCTGTTGTAGATAAATTTGTGTATCTGGGCTCATTAATAACCAACAAAGGAGGCTGTACTCAAGTCCCGTACTGTTTCATCAAGTCCCGGTGCCTTTCCATATTTTATTTGTCTGACGGCATTGTTGTCTTTAATTGTTTAATTTAATAATTTTTAATCCCCTTTGTATTTTGTCATAATAGTTTGTCTCAAAGTTTTCTAATTCTCCAGTATCTGATTCTGAATCGTCAAAATCTTCGATTCGCGTTTATTCAACCAGTTTTTTAAATTGTATTTATTTATTGTTAGTAAATATACCTGAAAATGTTTAAAGCCTAGTTAGTGCTACCTCTAAATGCTTACGTGCATTTTTTAAATCGTTTAACTCTATTTCTACTAATGTTGATATTATGATGTCAAATGTGATGATGATGTGTTTGCCCCAGGAAAATCATGACGATTTTCTGTATAAATCTAGGAATGAGAAGAAAAAAGGAACAGACTTAAACGTCATCGTAAGCAATAAGCGGTGCTTGCACCGCTTATTGCTTACGATGGCGTTATTGCTCATAAATTATTTGTCCGGATTGACCTTCTGCTTCTCTTTAATATGACATCCGACTCAAAGGACCATGACATGAACTGTATAATGTATCAAAAACTCGCTTTATTTTATCTAAAAATGATTAACAAACCAAATATTACATTATAATATACCTAATACAACATTAGTTACAGTCGCTTACTTAATTAGTGAAATCGTCCTTTCATTTTTGAATTAGGTCGTTTCCAATACTTTTGATGTGGGTAGCTATATAAAGATAAAATATGAACTTTATTTAAAATCAAGAAAAAAGGAAAGGTTTTCTCTTAAACTTATTTTTTCGTACCTGGAGGAAATTAAACAAATATGGAAACCATTAAACAACAATTATACTGCTCTGGGTTAGTAAACATAAATACAACCACCATTAAGATACAATCCAGAAGCCATATCTGCAACAGTTTATCTCAAATATAATGTTACATATAGTCAACTATGTGTGCTAATAACCGGAATATCTTGCTTAAATATATAAAAGCCCTTAAATTTACCTGGGTTATAATAGTTGAGACATCGCCGATGGGAGCTAATGTTGAGGCGAGATTAAAGGGCATATTGTCTGGTAAACGAGATTTATCTAGGAAAATCGATTTGGGTTTGCCAGACCTGTCAAACTAATTAATATACTGCATAATCCTTAGAGAAATGTTCTACCGCAGCGAGGAATGAATTTATTTAGGAAATAAATACTTAAGACCATAATTTTTAGAGGGATTACAACGATATATGAATAAAACAACTTTGTGTAGTGTAATAAGGTATTAAAATACTAACTTATGAATTTTCGATGTAACAATATTAAAAGCTACTGACTTAATAATAAAATTGTGTGCTATAATAAAACATGGGACTAAAAGTGAACTTTTCAATTTTATTAATGATTTATTATTGATTGTGTGTTTGGGAAATAATTTAGTATTTATTTATTTTACATTTAATATTTTTATTACGGTGTTATAATATGATCTTGTTTAATAGTATATTCTAGAAATATACTATTATAGGCTAGGAAAGAAAAGTTTTCCTCCAGCTAAATTTCTACACAACACTGGACACGAAGTTTCCAATGAGTATTTTAATATTCTAGAATCATTCCCCATCAAATATCGCAGCTAACAAGTGCATGTCAAAAACGCTGATTAAGAGCCGTTCGTAGTATGGCTGGTAACCCCTGAAGTACCTCCTTCGACTTGTTTGGCCTTCTCGCCAATAATTCTTCTTGTGCGCTTCTTCACAACATATCGTCTACACACACGCCACCTTCTAAGCTCCAGCTTTTTAGCAATCCATTACATCTCCACAAGCATTCATCATTACGTTTACCAGACTCCCATTACTACACAACAAAAGAGTACCCTTCCTTGAAGAGGCGATAGCCCAAATAAGGTAAAAACCCTGGATCGAGGTCAGCCAAGTCAGTCCCTCACAGGCTCTCTTAGAGTCAGTATTTCGACTAAGAGATACTTGTCATGTAAGAAATATCTTGTCTTTTTCAAGACAAGATACCAGAAGTCATATTTTTATAAGCCCATGTCTGTAAATGGACTTGGGCAGAGGGTTCTTCGACTACGATATTCGAAGTCCTCTGCAGAGCGTACGAGGATCAAAAGGTGTGAAGACCACTACATTTTCAGATGAGACGACACTACGTAAATTCTCATTTTCAAACTGGCTAGCATAGGGTAATCTGTTTTTAAGTTCAAAGAAATTCACGTGTCTTTAAGTTATTTGTTAACTGCCTCGAAAGCACAGAAAACGCTACAAAATATCATATTTCTATAAACCATTTATTTAAACTACCGCTTTTCAAAAGCACCATATAATAGCGTTGATTTATGGGGATGCACACCTCACTTACCCCACTAACGTACAGACCGCCTAAGAAGAGTGGTCAGAGGGTTTGTGCATATTCCATACCAAGGGAACACAGACCGAAACTAGACATTGGACTGTAAACATCTCTAGTTTATCGGAGACGCGGACCGTCCTTTCGGTTTTCTACTCACCAAGATGTTCAGCCACTATTTTACTCCTTTTGCTTCATTGTGATAAACAAATAAAATAATTTTTAAATTAGACCGCATTAAAATTTTAAACATATTTTAGGCAATAATCACATAAGTGGCAACATTTCACGTAATATGAAAGTTTCAAGTTCATTTTAAATAGGCTATTAACATTCATCCCCAACGAGATGGACAGATGACATGAAAAGAGTGACTACAAATTGGATTCATATGGCGTAAAATCGGACTAAGTGGAAAAACATGCGAGAGGCCTATGTTCAGCAGTGGACGTTAGAGGCTAGTTAATGATGATGATGATGATTAACATTTAAAACAAATCGAAATTTTTGACTTATCTTGCATTTAAAAATTCGCAATTTTAAAGGTTTTTATATGAATTATAAGTTTCTTACTCTTAAATTTGTTTCAAATGCAGATTAGGGGATAGGGAATCTGTATATCTGCAAATCTACTGTAAATAGAACAACCATGTAAATAAAATAGGAAAAAACGAAATAATTGGAAGGGTAAATATGTTCATCACCAAACTGGCTGAGCAACAAACAAAGTGCATCTGGTCTTGTTAATGAAGAATAATGTTTAATATACCTAGTTGTATAGAAAAAAAGCAAGTTTTAACATTCAAAATAAAAATTACTGTTGTTTCTAGGATTTTCTAATAATTATTACTCTTATGATATTATATGGTATTATATTGCTGTTGTTTCTAGGATTTTCTAATAATTAGAAATGCCTTTAATAGGATTCTGTTTTCAACCGGTATCATTAGTGATACTCGTATATAGCGGGTGGTGAATCGTCAAACGGGCAATGGGAAACTCAATGAAAACATTTTTAAGGCCACTTAAACATTTTTTAGTCCACTCCTAAAAGTCAGGCCACACGTAGGGCAAGGATGTGTATGACGTGTTGCGTTTGATCATATTGATGTAAGATGTTTGTTTAACAATTTTTGAATTGTCAATATTTTTATTTTATGATTAAATTATAAACGATAAATATTGCTTTGTAAAATTGTCATTGTACATTTTTTAATCAACTGGATTTTTTTTAAACAATAAATCACAAAATAAAAATTTTGGCAATTCAAATATTGTCAAATATCAGAAACATCAATATGAGTAAACGCAACACGTCATACACATTCTTGCACTGCGTGTGGCCTGAGTTTTAGGGGTAGAATGAAAAATGTATTATATTTCTTCAAAATTTTGTAATACGTTTCATTCGTAGAACAATTTTAACATTTGTTTTCAATACATATTTTAGTCCTCTACAAATAATTTCTTATCACTTTGTGTAAAATAATCATGGAAGCAGGAATTCAACAATTTAAAAATTCTCATTGAGTTTCCTATGGCCCGTTTAATGACTTAACACCCTGTATAGTTTGACCTATAAAGTTATTTTGATACAATTTTACTAGACTATCAGGATAAACGATGTGATGGTGTGGAATATGTTATGTTATCAGTAATTATCCATTTCCGATAAACGTGGTGGTTTACACGAAGACTACGCTCACTGAACAACGTGAATTATATATTAGGAGCTAAAAGCTCTTACAAGCTTTATCAGGAATAGAATTGTGACAAAATGGATGATGCCTGCTCTATAGCTCTAATCAGTTTAAAAAAACAATATACGGAGCGTTAGTTATGGATACACTCCAAACATATTTTTGGAATTAGATTTTAATAAATAGGTTTAACAGATTTCTAATTGTCTTTTTTTCGAATCAACAAAATTTCCCCCATAAAAATAAATGATTTTACAAAGAAAGATAAAATTAATATCTCAATATAGAATTAGAATATATCAGTCAAAATATGAGAAATTAAAAATTCCATCAGTTAAAAACATACCACAACACCTAATGGATCTTACTGGAAAAAGTTATAATGTTTTATTGTAACAAAAACAAATCTAAACAAATTTTGGTAAACGTAAAAATCTGATTTAATTTAAACCTACACCTTAATACCTTTTTATTGGATATTCTCTAAATTGCTCGGATTTCTATTTAAATTATCTTTCATACCAGAACTGTATAAGAACACAACTTTCTTACGACCCCCAAGTGGCTCACATAAATTGAATACATTTTTACAACTCGCCTCATTTGTTTTCCAGCGGATAAGAGAAACTACATCTATAAATGATTGCTTTATGCTTATCACAGCATCACTTCTCATTATTTAGGAAATTTTCTGCCCTATACGTATACATTTGGACTACTTTTCGAGACGCAAATGAGGTTGTTAAAAAGACCTACTAACGTGAGTATTAAAAATAATTTAGGCTATAAATCAACAGCCGACTCACATAAAAACGACCTAAACTTCCAATTTATTTTGAAGATCAACCTCAGTGGGGATATTGTACGAGTAATTTGGTGACGTTGAGTAATCATAGCCGGATAAAATTGTCTTGGGGTTTTACTTAAACATTTTTTTGTTTTGAAGCTTTTACAATAATTATTTTAACTTTGGTTTTAAATGTATCATGAATACAATGATATAAATATAAATCCCCGTTATAAATTTTCAACAATAAAAGGAAGTTGACTTAAATCGTAAAGTGTAGAATCTACTGCTTCTTTTTGTAAAATTACCTAAAGACCACCCCATATAGTTACTGAGTCTTCTGTGCATAGGTCGTGTTATTGTAATTTAGTAATTAATCATTTTATTGGGTTAAAATTAATTGACAATCAGAACTTTTTACAATTTTATATTTCGCAAAAGCATTTTTATTTGTAAGTTGATTTTCAAGAGGCAATTTTTACGTCAAACTATACAATCCGGTATAAAATATACCTTGCGTTGCCTTGCGGCGTCCATCTGAAGCCGAAAATTGTAGCTTAGAAACCGTACATCTGATTGCAACCAAACTTGGTGAACAATTTAATATGGCACTAAAACTAACTTCAAGCGACTTTGGACCCCACGGATAATGCTCTGAGAGTGAGGTCAGATGTAAATTAATTTAGTAATGTTAACCTATGGCAGGCGACTCATCAAAATGATGCGTTTCATCAACGTTAAATACTTGATCGGCACAATAGTGTGGAAATATTTTTGCTGCTGCTTTATCTGCCCTGTGATCTTGATATTATGAACTGCATTTCTTTTTTTAAACCCGATTAGCCATACTTTGCTAGCTGAAAATGTTTTACCAGCTTGGTAAGTGGAAGTTGGTGGCACTGACTGTTTCATTAACCCATAAATCTGAAGAGCATTTTTCCTGGATTAAATACCCACTTAAATTTTTCTTTAAATGAATTAGCATATTCAATTACAGATTATTCTCGAAGCTTAAAGATTAGACACCGCTTCTAAATCAGTCATCTCATTTACCAACTTTCTTGTCTCGAATATGATTGCAGTATATAGGGCAAACATAGCAGTGGTTAAAACAAAGAATAACGTAGCAAAAAAGTGATTGCCGAACAAAGAAACTTTATTATGCAGTAGTACACCATGCCAACACAACAGGCGACATATTTAATTTATCAGAAGATCTTGGATATAAAAAATAACCATAAAAAAGACTGTTTCCAAAAATGTACCATATTTATAAACAAAAATAAAAGTCAATTAATTATAAGACAGACACTTGCGAGGTTAAGCGATATGTACTGTATTAGTTTAAAATTTGTATAAAGCAAAAAATATCTTAAATAAAAATTTAAAGCCTATCCTAATTACGATATTTTCTTATTTTTTTCTTTCAAAAAATGTCTTTGCCACTTCTTACAATAATATATAGCATTGTAGCATTCACATTATTTCACTGAATTTCTTATTATATCTTTCATAAAACATCTACCTAACTTTATGACTATTTTAGAACTACACCCATATTTTTACAGTTCACGGTTAGCAAGTAATAAATTAATGCAATCTCGAAAAATAGACCAATTAAACTGAATGAGTATATAATGGAATAAATATAAAATGTTAGCTTTAGTCGGGCAGTTAAGCAAAACCAGCTAAAACGAATGGGAGTTGCGAACAAAACAGTATCCATATTATTCAGACACTGTATTAGTCACAAGACTCTACATGACTTTTGTTGAAAGTTGTAGCATTACAGTTATATGCTATTTTGTGTCATTGGATTATTAGATATTGTGTATATACTTTGTTCTGTCCTGCGCTAGCATTACCAATCTTGAACTCTAGAGATCTCAGATCTTCCTTTAACGACTCTAGCCATTTTTGATGTGCTCTCCTTTGTTCTCTTTTTACCTGTATCAGTGATATCAACAGTTTTACAATTCTATCACAGGTTTTATTTTAGCACTATGACCCGGCCATTCTAGTCTCTGTCTTTTGGCAATTCTTATAATTGCTGATTGTTCATAGATTTTGGAATTTTTTGGTTTTTTTTTTTGGTCAGATGTATCCTTCTGTTTTCCCTTGTATTGTTTGTTGGTAACTTTTACACGTGTATAAAGAATTCAAGACACACTTGCATAGAAGACTGTTTGGTCTTCTAAAGACGTGAAGTTATGATTCTAGGGTTCCATTTTTTATGTTTAAGTTTATAGTCTTGGAGCAGCCTCTAAGCAGTAATACAACGGTGTCCTACCATCTTAACCTTTTAACTGCCAACGTTTCCACTTTGGGGAACACCTATTAAAACATTTTTTTAGGATTGTTTATGCAATTCTTTTTGTAAATTGCACTACATATGTTTTGTAAAGGTAAGGTGCTTGCTAGTTTATCAAAAAAAATTTACTTAGATTTAAGTCCATTTTCTTAAAAAAAAGTATAAAGCACAAAAATTTAATTTTTTTATTCGTTTTACGGTTTTTGTCATCAAGTCCGCAAAAATTCTTCTATTACTATTATTTTTTTAAGTAAGGTAGCCAATTGACCACCTTAGTAAATAGTTTATACTGCGCTTGAATTCTTTAATTACTTTTTGAAAAAAATTCAATCAGACATGTCCCAAAATGGGAATGTCGTTTCTGTTAGCTCGTAAGTTTTCAAGGGCAATAGCGATTAGTGTAATCGCCTTTCAAGTGATGATAGGAATTTAGGAATAACAAATAGTCGATCAGAGCTATTCAAGATGAACAGATCTGCGCTTGTTTTTTTTTCTGTCTGTATTGTATACGTTAAAAAATTAGAAGGGATACAGAAACATTTTATGAGTCAGTTTAGAAAAGTAATTTTTCTCAGTTTTTCTTAACTCTTTCTTCTTTCTTGAAGTAAGTACATAACCGAAAATAAAAATCTATTGGTTTAGTTTCTTTTGATACATATATTTTCATATTTTTTACTAAGAGCACCGAAGGTATTTGAGAAAAAAACAAAATATTATGTAAAATAATACAGTCGTATTTTACATGTACAGTGTTAATCGTTGAACCATGTTTCTTAGATATTTCATTATTTTAGGAAATCCGTACGCCGACGCAGACTATTACGGAATGCTTTGGAAGATGTGGAGAACTCAATATCCTCCAACATTGATGTTGTAATACTTCTTACCACTTCAGGAGACTGAGATATTGACACTCTTGAGGACCAGATTTTGGACGTGGTTGGCATGCCAATAGAGGTTCCTTTAGAGGTAGAAATTCATGATGGTGATGTTGAATCAGATGACGAAGGAGAATCAGTTGGAAGTCAAGCACCACAAAAATGGAGGAAATCTGAATAAGTGGTAATACAGCAAGAAGCCTAAGATCCACCTAAAGTAGGAGCCGATCATATGGATAAAACGGAGTTTGAAATATTCTCTTTGTTTTTTACCCCAGAAATTATTAGTTTTATACGTAATCAAAGCAAAACTTCCGCTCGAAGGGATCAACATTTTCATAATTTTACAGTTTCTAATGAAGATATTCATTCATGAAGACAGTCTATTGGCTTGCGCCTGATTAGCAGATATCATAATCTACACGGCTAAAATGACTACTGGTTAACGGCGGATGACACGCAGGTTCCAATCTTTGCGAAAACACGTTTTTGACAAATCTAATTTAGCTAACTCAAAAGTACCTAAAGTTTTACCACTTTTCGAAAAATTAAAAATTAATATTCAGCAGTTTGGAGTTTTTCATAAACATGTAAGCATTGATAAATCAATGGTTCCATATCATGGTCATCACTCAGCTAAAATTTTTATAAAAATTAAACTAATTAGATTCGGATTCAAACTATGGAACTATGGATGCTCTGTGGAAAATCGGGAAATGCTCACACTCCCTTAGGAACTCGAGTTGTAAATAATATGTTAATAATTCTGCAAAGTACGAACAGATATGTTGTATATTTTGATAATTTTTTCACCAGCTACTTCCTTCTGAAATGGGAACAAGCCACAATTAAAGGTTAAAGTAAGTTTATTGACGTTTCAATTTCCACTTCTAAAATCGTTCTCAAAATACAAACATTAGTAAATTAAACAAATTTTGTTTTTTTTTGAAATTTATATTATGTGGCTTATTCCCATTTAAATAGTAATTATTCTGAAAAGTTTATCAGAAACTGGTATACGGGTTTGTGGTACAATTCGAGAAAATATGATCAACAAACGTCCTTTAGTTTCATCGTCAACCATCAAAAAACAAGATCGAGGGACCTATGATTACAAATCAGATGGCTTATGTTATTTGTGTCAATCGGAATGAAAATGCTCCTGTAATAGTTGCAAGTAATCATTTTGTAGTAACCCCTGTTCAAAATACAACCAAAAGAGTGAAATCTAAACATAAAAAAGATGTAACTCAACCAAATTTGATAAGACAATATAACATTGTGTAACGTTTTTAAATAAAACGAGCGGTTCGAATTTATATAAATATATTTATTTATAAGTTTTCTACATGGATATATCTTATCAACTAAACTAACTCCTAACATCGTTACATATATATACCAAAGTTACTATGTTCTAAAACATTCCCACCTCTAATTCGCCTTCGTGACGATTTGTTCTCTCTCGCACTCGATATCGCTGGAAAGTTCTAGTCGCTTGCGAGATGTAGCCGTTACACGGGCCACGCTCGATGCATGTTCGTAACAATTGGAATCTGTGGTGTTGACTTTTTTGATCGTTTAGCTGCTGATTATCGTCCCCGACTTAGATCAAAAAAATGGTGGTGAAACTTGTTTGCTCATGCGTTGAATTTGACGGTTGCGGTAGCTTTTCGCTTTTTTCAACATGTAAATGCAGGAATAAATATAACACACCTTGAGTTTCGCAGAAACGTTGGCCTAGCACTTGTAAAAGCAGAATCAGGTGAAAGAAAAAGAAAAGGCGGTCCATCTGGCCCTGTTCTAAGCGACATAAAATTTGACGGGATAAATCACATTCCCGAAGGCAATAACCAAGAGCGTTGTGTTGTGTGCTATAAAAATACTAGACTTTAGTGCAGTAAGTGTGGAAAGCGACTTCATAAAAATGAATGTTTCGACCAATTTCATACACTTAATATAAATAATTGTCTGAGAAGAAGAGGAAGACCTAAAACAAGGTTCCTTGATAACATCGATGAAATCATAAGAAATATGGGAATACGTGCTTGACGGAGAACGGCGATGGATAGGGACGACTGGAGAGAAATTCTTGAGGAGGCTAGGACCCACGTAGGGTTGTAAAACCAGAATGATGATGAATAAATAATTGTTTTATATTTTATATTATTTTAAATTATTTTATGACATTTGTGCTAATAATAAACCTTTTTTAAAACAGTTAATTATTTTATTTTTAGAAAATACATAGTACCTTACATGCCAACGTTCCCAAAGTGGGAACAATATGGTGAAGACAAAATACAGCAGCAATTTTTTTTTTTTAATTCAAAATCAATTAAAATATATCAAAATCAAAAGACCTATTACATATTATCTGCTTACTCCAAATATTTCTTAAATCATCATTATCATGCAACCTCTTCTGTCCACTGCTGGACATAGGTCTCTCCCATTTTTCGCCACTCTTCACGGTTCTGTACTTCTTGTTGCCATTTCTTGGATATTCGTCCAATGTCGTTCATCCAGCGTGTTGGTGGTCGTCCTCTGCTGCGTTTGTCTTCTCTTGGACGCCAGTCAATATTTCTTAAAGCCGCCATTAAAATGTTAAACAATTATTCGTTGAAATTATCAGCCTTATCTTATTCGGTAGAAAATAAACATCTAACAAAATAATTGTGTCTTATGAATCTTGAATAGAAACTGATGTGACTTGTTTGTTAACCATAGTAATTTTATTTCTTTTAAAATGCGGTACATTCATGTGCTTTTAATAACGGATCTTGAGTTACATTGTTACGAAACATAAATTTTGAATATTCCTTGGATGGCACTAAAAACAAAAGATTAAGCAGATTGGATATAAAGAACTAACTGTTTGATCAAAATAAGGAAAAAAATATTTGGGCCATTTGCGAGGTCACAAAAAGTGTTATATACATCAATTAACAAATATTTGTAATACAGAGACAACATGGTATTGTCCTGTTCAATAGAGGGAAAAAATAACTGCTTACTTCTACTGGAATGGCATAAAAAGACAAATAGTATGGACGTGTACGAACTCATCAAGTTCTAGCCTTCCATTAAATTATTAGACCCTCCGAGATACAGCAAACTGATCACCAGCATCCTTTGGGGATCTGTAAACACATCACCCTAGATAGGTAATTTCATCACCAGCATTTTTGCCCAAGTCGCGGGTTTCTAATGCAAAACATTGCTTGTTTACTTGGTAATCTATTAAATTCAGAAATTATTTTAATCAAATGCTTTAAAATTTAACTCATATATTTAAATCTGGAGTCTTCCGGTGAGTGGCCAATTAGACGTAGACGTAAACATTTCTTAATTGTAAACTTTTTATTGAATTGAATAGCATGTGCTATTTTCGGTTATATTTGAAAGAGTCCCCAACTTCGTTATTTTATTTCCATTGACTATTGCGTTCTGCACATACGATGACCTCAATATAACAATTTTGGTCATCCTGAAGGGGGAGAGAAGATATTCTGTTGAATCTAGAACTCGCTGGTTTCCCCCTTTCGGATTGGGTATGTATATTCAAATAAAGAAAAGAAATGAAACCAGTGGACTGTATAAAACTCTATTTTAAACAAGAAGGTGAAATTAAACATAAATACACATAACCCAATATACAACTATAAATAAGGAAGAATATATTACTTAAAAGAAGAAGAATATATGTAGTACAAACTTAAATATTAATCAATACGTAACGACACACAAAAAGAGACCCATAAACAAACCATAGATAGAAATAATATTATACAAAAAAGAAATAAAAATATGAATATATATGTCATATAAAAAAATTGATATTAAACGTGAAAGAGTGAAAAATATAAGCACATATTATAATATACTTAATTCGTAATAAAATGAATAAACCTCGTTAATACAGTTACACAAAATGCAATCAAAAATATCATATATGAATTATATCAAACTCAACTCAAATTATATATTCAAATACAAATATTTAAACTCAATTCAAATTATAATCGGGAATGACATATTACAAAAAATAAGAATAGAGTAAATACTACACAAAACAAAAGCAAAATGTCCAATTGACAACGTTTAATGTTCTGAATAAAGTTCAAAAGTTCAAAATCGCGACACAATATGTAATAATTGGGCACCAAATAAACGTACTTAGCCCATGCAGCAACAAAATTATGGTATTGTTCCTTACCCAATGAGAAGATGGCACTCCGGCCACCGCAAAATATATGTCTTCACCGACGAATAACAGGAACCACAAAATTCCTAATGTAACTTTTCTGCATCAAAACGACTTCCTCGGTCAAAGGACCGATGCTAAGTGGTAAGGTACTCTTCTTAACCCAAACGCACACACATGTGTGTGGTTTGAGAGATAAAACTCGACTCTGATTGTGTAGATGCATCGCTTATCTCGAATACACATCTGTGTCATTTTGCAGATTGCCCGTCTCGTAGCATGTAGTTTTTAACCCAGATGCACCCTTGTACATGAAATCTTGATATACGGGGAGAATCAAAACTACCAGAAAAGTCTTAATATTTAATAAATGTTTATTAACAGTTGCGAAACTGCAACATTGACATTTAGATTATTTTTTCAAATTATCAAAAATTAGCGGTTTGTAACCATTTACCTGCCACGGGGTGCAGGTAGGGCAGTGATCAGTTTGCAAATTTCTCCGGGTATATTTTAAAATCCCGGATGATGCATTTGTACTATCTTCGAGGGCATTTAAGCTAATTGATGATGAGTTTACGTGTATCCAATAATATAGTAAAAAAGAGTTTATCAAAAAGCAAAATCCAGTTCCCGGCTTTTGATTTTAAATAGTCAGTGTATTTTAAAATGATCAAAAATAATTTTGAATAAACTGATTACAACCTTCAAATATTTAAAAGTTTTAACATATATCCCATAAAAACAAATTACTATCTCATTATTAAAACGGGAAATTATGTTTATTAGCATCAATTTATTGGTACCCGCTTTTAAAAAGCCCATAAACGACCGTTGGTAGTAGAGAAACTAATTATTTCATTACGACTTCGGAAGGTCCTTAAACCATTAGGCTTGTAAATGTCTTTATTAGTCTGCGAAGCAACATGTTGTCAACATTTGGAAATATTAGGAATGGATAATAGACCAGAACCGAGAGTTTGATGAGTTTTACTTACACTAAGAATACAATTAAGTTATTCAGGTTAGTGAACCGGCTGTGGACTGGTCGTTAAATCTAGATTTAGTTTCGATGGGAAAATCATATTAATAAAGAGATATACTGAAGACATAAACCCCGTTGGAAAATATTTACTTAGAGCAAGTCTGTTTTTTAAACATCTGATCAAAATATAACACAAGTTACAAAAAACTTATTACATAATAATGTCCAATTTGGAGGTCTTTTGAAGACGTATACAAAATGTAAATATTATATTCAGACAACAACTTTTGATATCGAATTCAAAATTTAAAAATACAACTTTTTTTAATATGCTGTTTTCAAAGTACTGTATTTAAATATAGAGCTATTAAAAAATTGATTAAGAGGTTTTTATTTTACCATAGTCGGGGGTAAAAAAAACGTAATCGTGATTTAAGCTCAAGGTTTGTGTCAAATGAAAACCCTTAATTAGTGGAATAATTTTGGTGTACCCCCCATTTTTGCTAGTGCGCTGTTCACGAGATCGAAAAAATCTTTAAGCTAACTAACCTAAAATTATTCTCTGGTGCTGTTACTTAGAAAATATGCAAAATATCCTAATAAACGTATATTTTGGAATTCTGATGATAATCATATTATGCAAAAGAGTTCTATGAGGCTAAATGAATTTGAACAACTTATAAGACATTTCAATGATAACAGTAAACGCAACTGCTAAATTAATTAAAATATAGAAACACCGAACAAGAACAAGAAAGACGTAACTCAGGTTGTGCAATGCTCTTATTCTCCACATTCACTCTCAAGCGTGAGCCATAATCCCATGGGATTGCTATGATGATAATAAAGTAAAGAAAAAAAGTTAAGGTGTGTACCAGCATCCTAATCAGAAGTCTTAGAACGTAGAACTTCCGACGAAATTAAACCACGATTTTGTCCCTTATGCCTTTGAAAGAACTGAAATATGAAATTAATATGAAATCAAGTCTAAAATATGTAAAAACTGTGGAGTTTCCACATTGAAATTTTCGTGGAAATTAAATTTTCAATTGTAAAGAAAATCTTCTCTCGTAAAATAATTTTTCTCTTATGCCATTTTACGAATCGATAGAGGAGTATCGAATCTGGTTTTAAAAATTTTGACATAAGAACTACTTGTGCCCTAAGAGTGTTAATTATGACATAAACATCTAATTTTAATGGGTCAATATCCGTGATTTTTTCCTTCATGCCACTTGAAAGTTTGTTAGCTTTCGCGAAAAAAAAACTTTCAAAAATGGCACATCAGTAGGTCGTGGAAACGACAAATTTTACCTTGGAAAAATTGAGAAAAATTAGGAAAATTCGATTTTTAGAAAAACGCACCCTGATTCAACTCTAAATTCCTTGCGTCCTTCCTTGCCTTCCCTCGCTCAACCGTTTTCATCTCTTTCTGTTGTCACATTCTCCATCGTTTAGGCCTCTCTTACTCATGGCGTCGTCTACTTCGTTCCTCCAGGATCTTCGCGGTCGTTCTCTTTTCCTCCTTCCTATGGGGCTCCATTCGGTTATTCTCTTTACCCATCTACTGTCGCTAGTTCTTCTTACATGTCCATACCACTTTAGTTTTTTTGTTCTATATATGTTAGTATGTCTGTTTCTATTGATGTTCTTTGCTTTATTTCGTCATTAATTCTCCTATCCATTCTTATTACTTTGCAGTATCTTCGCAGGCATTCCATCTCTGTTGCTACTATCTTACTGCTGTTTTGCTTGTTTATAATCCAATTTTCAGCCCAATATGTCATAATACTTCGCACTAATGTTTTATAAATCTGTGTTTTTGTCTTCATATTTAGGTGTCGATCTCACCATACTAAATTGAGTTGTCGGATTGCTGTTCTTGTTTGTTCTAATCTTTGCTTAATTTTTTCCTCTGTTGTTGCCTTAAAAATCCAAAGTATTTAAATTTATCCTTCCCTTTGATTGTTACGTTGTTGTCAATCTGTAGATCTTCTATGTCTTCTTCATTTGTAGATAGGTACTTTGTTTTCGCGAGGTTAATATCTAGGCCAGCCAGGTATATTCTTTTTGTAGAGTCTTTATCACGTAAATGAGGTCTTCCTGGTCTTGTGCAATCACTACTTGATCGTCTGCAAAGCTTAGCGTATATAGGTATTCGTTTCGTACCGGTACTCCCATGCCTTCCCATTTTCTTTTCCATGTAGTCAAGGTTTTTTTCAAGTATATTTTGAATAGGGTTGGACATGCTGAACAAACCTGGAGGAGCCTTTTTGTTGCGGTGAAGTCTCCTATGATTCTTGTTCTCATTTTACTGGACACTTTATTTTCTTTATACAGAGCTTTTGTAGCTTCTATGAGTTCCGTCTGTATTTCCAATTTGTACATTGCCTTCCATAGTTCTGACCTTGGTACAGAGTCACACACCTTTCTCAGGTCCACAGATACCAAATGTATATCCCTATTTTTTACTTTTTTCATTTCCAACAGTTGTTTCAGTCTGTATATGTGGTCTATGCATGATCTTCTTGCCGTGAAGCCTGTATGTTCCTCCCCGATTTTGCCTTTTATCGCTTGCTCTATCTTTTCTCGCAGTATCATTCCATATAATCTTTCTATTGATGATATTACACTTATTCCTTTGTAGTTTTTGCATCGTTTTCTATCTCCTTTCTTAACTATAGATGTTATATATGCCTCCGTCCATTCCTTTGGGAGCTGTTCTCTATTTACGGTTTTCCAAAATATCCATTTTATCATCCGGTGTAATGTTTTTGAGCTGTATTTTATAAGCTCAGGTGAGATACCTCCAGGTTCCGCTGCTTTCTTATTTTTGATTGCTTTTCTCTTATTTCTTGTTGTGGGGATCTGCTCCGTCTTCGCCTGTTTGCTTTTCCAATGAATTGTGGTCTTTGTTCTGTTAATAGTTCCTTGTAATAGTCCTTCCATTCTTTGTCCTGTATATTTCCCAATTTAATTTTTTCCTTTGAGTTTTGTTTCAATCCTCTTAGTACTTTCCATGACTCCGAAGTTCTTGTACCTCCTATGTATGTTTAAATATTTAAGCAGGTTCTTTTCCATTCTCCATTCTTTTGTTGTGTTATTTGTTTTCTCACTTCTCTATCTTTTTCTCTATATTCTTTATAAACTTTATCGTTATTTGTAGTCAGCCATTTTCTGTATAGTTGCTTTTTTTCTTCAGTTATTTTCGATGTTACCGTATCTCTCTCACATCTTTTATCTTTATTGTGGTATCTTGTTTGACTATTACGTAGTCTATTATCGATTTCAGCTATCGTGTTTCTTGCGTCCATGTATATTTATGAATATTTTTATGTCTGAAAAATCCGTTGGTGATTTTTAGGTTGTTTAGTTCACATAATTCAATCAGACGTTCTCCGTTATCGTTTTGTTTATCCTCTCCAAACCTTCTCACTACTTTATCGTCTTCTTTCCTTCCAGTTATGCCGTTAAGGTCTCCTGTTATAGTTATCTCGACGTTCTTCTTCATTAGCTCTATTTGTTGTTGAAGTTTTTCCGTGAAATTTTCTTTTTCTACTCTCGGGGAATCGTCTGTTGGTGCATATACTCCGATTATCACTGTATCTTTACTGTATATGTCTGTATGCATTTTAATTATCCTCTCGTTGAATCAAATAACTCGAACCATTTTAAATATTATAGTTTTTTTAGGAGAAAGGTTCTTTTAAGGTACGTTAATTTTAAAGCCCATTGTTTCCGTAAACTATTTTAGCAAACAAGCGGCTACTGCGGTCTGTATAATAACTCTTGCATTTAATGCAACGTGTAAATATTTTCCCTACACCTGCGCTTCTGTAATTATAAACGGGTTTCATACTGAACAATATTAAAATTAGTATTAGCGCTCTGAGAGAAGTTTTAAGTGGAGTTAACTACTTAGTTTAAAAGCAGTCATTTCTTAAGAAAAGTCTCATTTTATACATAGTAAGACGCGTTAAGGGTTAGTAATTAAATGAAATGTCTTTATAAAAATCTGTTCTATAAATGATATATAACTAATATGGTCTTGGTAATAATTAAAATAATTCTTACTATAATAATAGTGTTAACTGATTTCATACTCATTAGAATCAGAGTCTTCTTAAGTTCGGGCTTCTATCGAAGGTTGGATATCAATATTGGAATTTTCAGTTTATTTATGGCAGCTCTAAAAAGTTGAATGCAGCTCAAGCTAAATCATTTGTCTCAGATTTCGCAACCAAAAGCCTTCTCGCCATCTTACTATATCTCTTTTAATTTTAATTTTACTTTCTCTAATCAACTGTCTCTATCTTGAACCTCTTATGATACGCCTAAAATATACAAATTTTCGTTTTTGTAGTTTGAAGGACTTCCTCACTTTTATTAACTCTGCGTGGGATTTAAATACTGGTAACCCTGTCTATCCATGACATACGCAACATTCTACGAGACCACCAGCGATCAAATGTCTCTAATTTTTTCATCTCTCAATTGTTTCAGGACCAGCGACCACTGTTTTCTCTTTCTATTTAAATATTATTGATATGTATTGTTTCGTTGTGTCACAGATGTCTTGTAATAACCATTAATCTTGTCTTTTTAAGTTCATTCTATTGCCATATTGTGACAGTTTTAGTTCAGTCGTTCAGTGCTTTAAAATCTTCTAGAGTTTCTTTAAGAGTTTAGAGTTTTAGAGTTTTTTCTTTTTCTTCTCAAGCGCATTGACAGAAAAATCATAAATACGTTTTCCAAAACACGCTCAATAATATGAAAGCGGAAGTTACCATTAACGGAAAATTAATTAACAACTTACGATGTGCAGAGGACACTGTGATCATAGCAACGAGTATAGAAGATATACAACATCTTATCAAAAGCTTGAGTATGAATAATGCTGAGATGGGAATTACTATAAACGCTAAAAAAACGAAGTACATGCTAATTACAAAAAGACCACAAAATATACACCGCCTCTTGACAATCAATGGTAACGTGATAGAACAAGTAGAAAAATATCAGTACTTGGAAACTGATCAATGAAACCAATGATCATACTGCAAAAATAAACAGGCAATTAGAGATTGCCAGATCGGCATTTATACGAATGAAGCCACTCCTAACGTACAAAAATCTAAATTTGGATATCAGACTACGTACTATTCGCTGTTATATATTTTAAATATTATTATATGGAGCTGAGACTTGAACATTAAAAAATGCAATTTAAAAAGAATCGAGGCTTTCGAACTCTGGTTATACCGCAGAGTATTAAAAATATCATGGACTGATAGAATTACAAATAAAGAAGTACTGGAGAGGGTTGGTAAAGAAACAGAACTAATCACCACTATACAAACCAGAAAACTGGAATACCTAGGCCACGTGATGAGGGGACCAAAATATGAATTTTTGGGACTCACAATACAGGGAAAGATTCAAGGAAGAAGATCTGTTGGCCAAAGGCAGAACTCATGGTAAAAGAATCTATGTGATTGGTATCAAAGCAGATCGATTGATTTGTTTAGAGCAGCAAGTTCAAAAATAAAAATAGCCATTATGATTGCCAACCTCCGTAGGGAGAGAGACGGCACTCTAAGAAGAAGAGTTTCTTTGAAGATGGCCTCACTGTATATATGTTGTTGGTTGTCACTATATTCATAATATTTTTTATAAATTCTATCATGAATTATCCTCAGGAACACCTTCAGCACATGGCATCATAGCAATTGTCCGGTATTTTGAGCATAATTTGGTAGTATGCGTCTCAGGAATATTTATGAATGCCGATTCAAACTTTTTTTCCGTAATAAACGGATAGATAGCCCCCATAACAATTCAAAGATTCATCTAACAAATAATGCTAAATTAATCCCAATCGCTGTGAAAATCCTCTATTAAAATCTAAATGAAATTATACTTTCCACTGGAGATTCAGAATGGAACTTACTCATTCAGCGATGAGATATCTGATGGAACGTTACTAGAACAAATTACTTCCACTCAGCAGGAAAAAAACACAACAACAAGAAGAAGAGCAGGAAGAAGAAGAAGAAGACGAAGACTAAGACAAATACGAACAAGCAGAAGTATTATATGAGTATATTGAATTACTAGAGTAGTATTAAATTAAGCAGGATCACTATGGATCGTGGAGTAGGCCTATTAGCAAAACGTTAAAAAAACGCGCCAAGTTCACTACCTCGCAGGTGACATGGAAACGTGTGCATGTTGTGGGTGAAACAGATTTTTCAACTTTTTTAGTAGTTATATATCTGAAACGGTGACTCCCAAGAAGAAGTATATAGACAACTTTTATAGATTTCATGATTCACAATTTTTGTCTGAAAATTTTGATTTTTATCATAACACTTACCGTTTGGCTGAAAAACGCATAAAACCTTGAATCATCATCATCAGTGGTGCTACAGCTCTAGTTGAGCCTTGACCTTCCCCAGTCTATTTTGCCAGTCGTTTCTGTTCATCGCCAACCGTTGCCAATTTGCCGCGCCGATTTTCCTTGCGTCCTCGTCCACACCGTCCCTCCATCTCAGTCGTGGTCTGCCTCTACTCCTATTTCCCACTGGGACCGATAATAGAGTTCGTCTGGGTGGGTAATTTTCATTTGCTTTTGACACATGTCCAGCCCATCTAAGCCTACCTATTTTTATGAAGGATATTACATCTCTACCATTTACTATTTTTTTATACTTCTCGTACAATTCGAAATTATATCGCCTTCTCCAAATACCATTCTCACAGAATGCGCCCATTATTCTTCTTAGTATCTTCCTTTCGAAGACGAGCAGAAGATTTGCGTCTGTTTTGGAGATGGTCCATGTTTTGGAGATAAAACCTTGAATATTTGACCTGAAATAACTTCTTTTGTACGTATAGGGATTGATGGGGGACATTTCACCTTTCATTTAAGATGTTGACTCGAATATTTGTACCAATTTTTAGCTGCATGCAAATATTTTTAACCCTGAATATCCATTTGATCAGGGCTCTTAGTGGGAACTTTCGGATTGGGCCACAGAACAGAAACGGGAGAGGTGATGAATTCGATTTTGTCAAGATATGGTGGATACAGTTCAATTTTTAAAACTGTATAACAGACGTATATATATATATATATATATATATATATATATATATATATATATATATATATATATATATGAAAATTTATATATTAAAATATGTCATTGTGACATTTAGTTTGTATATCAAAATTTTCCGTTAAGATCTTATAAATATCCAAATTTTAAGGTAAAAATGAACAAAATAGCAACAGAAAATCACTTTTCATTATTTAATAGATCATGAATAATAGCAAGCTGAAGAAAATCTGAATAAATTGGATATTTCTGTAAAGATTTACAAAAAGATGTTACCACATAATTGGATGCAGTCAGATGTAGAAATTAGTAGTGCAACAAACTTTATTGCTAATCTGTTTAAATAATTTATTTCCAATACAACTGATTTAAATGAAGACGAAATTATTCCCACGTCGAAAACATATCACACAATGACACTAATTATCAACGGTAAGATAAGAACCGGGATTATAGTGTTTTTGACAATTACTTATGAACATTTTAATCACGTTTTGTATATGTGTCAGTTTGTGGGTTTGTTTACGGTACCTCAAAGTACCTTTTTTATGAAAATGCATCCAGTTAATTATTTATATAACAAAACTGTCAAAATGACAATATATGAAAAATTCCGTTAAGATCTCATACATATTAAAATTTGAAATTTGGTTAAGTAAATGGATAAAATAGCAACAGAAAATCTCATTTTGTTGCAGTTTTTATGAATATGAATAATACGACTTTTGATCCAAAATACAACAACAATGATGATAATTTTGATGAAAAATGTGAAACATTCAATTTTTTAGATAATGCTCCCCTCGATGTCTGGGAAACTGATTTTAATCAACGATGGAACTATAAATCTAATTAATATAATATAACTCAATGGTTACTGGCAAAAGCCATTGTACGACAACACTTGCCCCTTACCAACCCGACCTGAGGCAGCGTGGTAAGGTATGCCTCGCGACCCCTTATGAATCATTGAAATAAGGGAGGCTGCACCGTAATTGGAAACGGTTGATAAAGCTGCACATGATGATGATGATGATGATATGAAAATTACTTAGTTCTCGGGAAGAACCGCGTTGAGAATTTATTACTCGACGTTTCGGCACCCATTTTGGAGCCATTATCAAGAGTAATACGGTTCGGTTCGAGTTCAGGGTCTCAATCTGCCTACTCCCCTCACTCGAGACGTACCATTATCGTGTTCTGTATTGCAAAAACTGTCTCTCGGCACTGAGGTCTCAATCTGCCTACTCCACAGTGACGAGTGACACTGTGTTTTAATTTTTGATGTTTCTTCACAATAATAACATCTTAATGCTACAGATCTTTTAAAGGTAAGATCATTTACTTAATTGTTTTTCATATTAGATGTATCGCTAATAACACTCTTTTAGGTGAACTGATGATGCCCATTGAACAGTGGGCGAAACGTCTTCAATAAATAGATAAAGTATCACAACTCTTGTCTTTTTTATCTCCAAATTGACCGAAAATATCCCATTCATTTACGAGTGCACTTTTTTATATTAAATTAAACGGTCATATTCCTTAAAGATATATATATATATATATATATATATATATATATATATATATATATATATATATATATATACATATATATATATATATATATATATATATATAAATGTATATATATACATATATATATATATATATATATATATATATATATATATATATATATATATATATATATATATATATGGGAATCACCACAATATAACAAAGCATAAAATATGCAGTTAGAAAGCAATAATAGACTATGTGATGATAAATGAAAGATTAGCAAAGTTATCAACGACTTCATTACGTTTTATTTCCGAATAGTCCTATGAATATGTCCTATCTTATGGTCCAGTCGGGAGAGCATTTAACCTTGCATGGCAATCCGCCCAAAATTTTATTATTCTTACCTTTAACTACCCTAGGTAGTGTAAAAGTGGGTCAATAGTAGTGTAAATTTATTATTGCGACTGAATTCCGCCGTCACTCGCCATCTTGATTTTACAGGAGAACCGTTTTGCGTCACCCGCCATCTTGATTTTACATAAGAACCGTTTTGCTCAATATCTCCACCATTTTCCACTTTTTCAAAAATAAATGGTAAAAACTGAAATTGTTTGTTGCAAATGCAATTTCCTACAATTTCTTTTTTACAAATTTTTCGTACAGGTCGATATTTTTTGAGTTAAGGGAAAATAGTGGAAGGGAAGGGGAAGCCTAATTATCAAATTATCTCGTTTATTATTAACTTTATGACATTAATGTACACAAGCAAAAATGAAGAGAAATATATTTTATTAAATTTTGATCTCTTTAATTTTTTTACTAAGATCAATATTTAAAATCATACTTTCGTTCCTGTTTATGGCTTGGTACTGATGACATCACCGTCTAGGGTTCGTTAGGCTTATAAACTTAAATATTGATTTCAGCAAAAAAATTAAAGAAATCAAAATTTTTATGCAAAATCATGTCGTAAAGTTAAAAGTAAATGAGATAATTCGAAAATTAGGTTTCCCTACCCCCTTCCACTATTTTCCCCCTTAATTTGGAAAATATTGACCGCACACAAAAATTGTGAAGAGAAATTGTAGGAAATCGTATTTGCAATAATTTCAGTTCCTACCATTTTTGTCGAAAAATTGAAAATAGCGGAGATATTGAGCAAAAATGGTTCTCTTTTTTCATTTTAAAATTCAAGATGGCGGTTAACGCAACAGTTGGATTCCGTCGCGAATTTTAAATTTAGGCTATCATTGACCCCCCCAAAAGTAAGAAGAATAAAATTTGGGACAGTTCGCCATGCACAGTTAGGCCTTTTTTTCGTCGAACCCTACTAGACTATTATATTTATATCTAACCCTGTAACTTAAAACAAGCTTTGAAAAATGTTTAATTCAATATAATTCATTTGTTTGATTTAGCAATACATGCTATTCAAAAGCGAACATTGCAGTCATTACATCTGGTGTGTATATTCGAAACTATCTTTGTCATTAGTTAAATATTTAAAAGCTTTAAGTTAAAATCAATTTTAACAACACAATATTTATTTTACGTGTATAAACTGCAAACATTTTAAAGAATTTTAAATTAATCTCTATTTTGATGACATTATACACATCCAATAAATGGTAAAAGCATTAAATTGATTTACCAGTGTTTAAATTAACAATGCATATTAATGCTAAACCTTGTTTACATCAAATTTTTCGATAACACAAATTTCTAAAAAATTCAAAATTATTACACGACAAAAATTAATGGAAAATATTAATATACATTAAGCATTTTTTGAATTATAAAATTTCAATGTTTTATATTCTTACTCTGTAAAAATAAAAATTATTTTACAAGTTATGAGGAACTATATTTTGTGCTGTTATATATTAATATGATTTCCGGTTTTCCAGTTACAGAATCAACGTCGTCCCCGTGGTGCTTAGTGAAATATAACAGAACTTATAATCCAGTAAAATAAGGCATAAAAGGGGGCAAACCTCGGAATGAAAGATAATAAGCTAAAAATTTGCATACGTCTTTATTTTGATGGTATAAAACTTACCTCAAAAGTCTCATATAATCACGTGTCCGCGACTTAAGATATTAAAGGCCAAAGGTCACGAAAATGAGTTTTCTGCAAATATCTCGTTTCCCTTACACTTTATGACATTTAAGGTGGTAAGAAAAATTGTAGAATGGAAAATTCTCTTCAATTTTTATCTAAAGTACTTTTATGTACCTTCAACCCTTCTTAAGATAGAGCGAAAAGAGTGGGGGACCGCTTACCTGTTTATACGGTAACGGTATAGACATGCTTATCGACAAATTAAAAGCTGTTAGTATCACTACAAAACAAGCCAGAGATGATGCTGATGTTCTCATTGTAGAAACAGCTATTGCAGAGTCTGAACATGTAGGAAAAACTTCCGTCATTGTAGGAGAAGATATTGATTTGCTAGTTATCTTGATAGGAAGAGCTCAATCACATCAACAAGAAATTTTTTTTAAAAAAGTTTTGATAAATAACCTCATTCTAAGAAACACATCTTATTTTTACACGCGTTTAGTGGATGTGATACGACTTCTGCGATTTATAGGAAAGGTAAAATATCGATTAAAAAATGTTCGAAAAAAATCACCATTTACATCAGTCACCTCAACTATTTCAACAAAAAAACTGCTCTGTACAAGAATTATTTGAAAATGGAGTACGTATTTTCTTAGCAGCGTATAATGCTCCAACATCAGAAGACGATATAGACTCTTTTCGATACACCCAGTTCATCAAATCAACAAGACTCAACAAACCAGTGCAGTTATCAAGTCTTCCACCTTCAAGTGCAGCAGCTGGTCAGCATATCATTCGTGTCTATTATCAGACCCAAATTTGGTTGGGAAATGATTTAGAACCCCAAGAATTCGGCTGGGTAATGCAAAATGAATTTCTGGAACCAATAACAACATTATTATCGCCAGCACCAGAAGAACTGCTGAATACAATATTTTGCAATTGCAAGAAAAGTTGTGGTTCTAATTGCGGATGCAGGAAATCAGGATTGCAATGTACTTTAATTTGTGGGCAGTGTAATGGACAATCATGTCTAAACGCTAAAATGAAGAAGAAAATTAATACAAAAATATTAACCATACATAATAAAAGAATATATATTATATTTGTAACTTTAATAAATCGATTATTGGATTAATAAATAAATATATAATTTAAAAAAATAATAAATATGATTTTTTCAGTATTTAATTAAATATAAAAATGATTATTGTTGAATTCTGCACTTGATGATGATGATGATGAATCCGATATTGAGCAGTCAGAGGAAGAAGAACAAGAAGACGATGATGAAGAAAATTAATACAAAAATATTAACCATACATAATAAAAGAATATATATTATATTTATAACTTTAATAAATCGATTATTGGATTAATAAATAAATATATAATTTAAAAAAATAATAAATATTATTTTTTCAGTATTTAATTCAATATAAAAATGATTATTGTTGAATTCTGCACTTGATCTTAATTTATCGTATATATAGCTGTTAAAAATATCATTAAAGTTCATTTAAAATATTTCATTTAATATTGTATGTTTGTTAATAATAAAATATATATTATATAAAAAATATATATTTTATAATTAATATCTATAAATATAGTTTATTAAATAATAAAAATTTAATGATAATAATAGTATTTTAAGTAAATAATTAACTATATAACTTATTATTTATTGAATCCTACTGGCTGACTTCGCGTTACCGTATACACAGGTAAGCGGTCCCCCACTCTTTGCGCTCTATCTTAAGAAGGGTTGAAGGTACATAAAAGTACTTGAGACAAAAATTGAAGAGAATTTTCCATTCTACAATTTTTCTTACCACCTTAAATGTCATAAAGTGTAAGGGAAACGAGATATTTACAGAAAACTCATTTTCGTGACCTTTGACCTTAAATATCTTAAGTCGCGGACACGTGATTATATGAGACTTTTAAGGTAAGTTTTATACCATCAAAATAAAGACGTATGCAAATTTTCAGCTTATTATCTTTCATTCCGAGGTTGCATCCTTATTTTACCGGACTATTATGTTCTGTTTTAGTTTATATGATACTAGTGTCCCTCTTGAACTAAAATCAAATGTAGTCGTCTATAGCGTAAAGTCGTAAATAGTCGTATAGTAGTATAGTAATAGCGTACAGTCGTAAAGCCAATAGGTCGTCTTTGATTGTTAGAGAAATATGCAGGAATTTCTCTTCTATTTACTTTTATTGTTCCAAATAGAGTTAAACCATTTTCCTTCAAGATTAAACCAAGATCGACGCTGGTGTAACGATTATCGGTGGTACCATTTCTCTTAGATCCGTAGAGATGTTGACAGGCCAGTTCCGCCACTGCCTTAGGTCTAGTCTCTAGATAGTATGGACCACCCAATTGGTTTTTGCCAACGTATCCTTCCATATTACTGGTACAAAATATATTCGTATCAAACAGTGCAAATATTTTTATACCGTATCTATTGGGTTTGCCTGGTATGTACTGGTAGAACGAGCATCGTCCTCTAAAAGCCTCCAACTTTTCTTCCACGGTTACGTATAGCGATTGAGAGAAACATTTTTTCTGATTTTCATTCCACTGGGTAATGAGATCTCTTATTGTAGCTAATTTAACCAAACTAACTCTATCATGCATTGTATCATCAGTTCGCATGTACTTTAGTAAATTTCTGTTGTATTATTACACAAGTCTGTTGTATTAAGGTGACTTGACTTTCTTACACCTGCAAGATATAAGAGACCTAAAAGGGCACGAATTTCATTAATGTTTGTAGGGTATATATCCCGATCGCGACTGAACTTCTACTTTTCTGCTTATATTTTTGTATTGTTCTCATCAACAATTATTTGCAACATATTAGTATCAAATAGATTGTTCCAGGCATCTAAAATATCGGTTTTCTGTAGGCACATTATTTTGAACCCGGAAGCTGCAGAAAAATATTTTCACTTTGAGTGAGTAAAAAATATGTACCAATGGCAAAATCTGTCTTATCACCTAATTCCTCATTTTCCTATTTCGTATAGCCTCCCTCCAAGTTTTCTTCTACATGATCTTTTTCTCCCGATTCCTCTTCATCACCATACTCATCACCCGTCGAAACTTCTTCAAAAAGTGTTAACAATCTTTTTTGATCTTTTTCATAATTCATAATATCTGAAAAATAAAGTTTTATTATAAAACAATTACTAACAAGTCACAAAATTCTATTACTTCTCTAGACGCACACGGTCCACTGCACCGGTTTTACAAATTACAAACTTACAGTTCGAGCGTCAACACTGCAATGATACACACAATATATACCCAATCCAATAGTAGCGTAAGTAGAATAGGACGGGTGGGGAGAGTGATTTGCATGGGCCCAGCCGTTTATAATGGCGGCGGTGCTACTAGTCACGTTAGAATCGTTAGATGGGGGTTTGACATAGCAAAAGACTTATGACGTTAATGTAAGTGCTGTTGCCATGGTTTTACTAGTTTTGCATATTTACCCAATTAATAATTTTACTGTACAATGTTTTCCAAACAAAAAAAATAATGTAGCAAATTCTGCTGAAATCACCACTTAAATTTACAATAACTTATTTCTAAAGAATTATAAGTATCCACAAAAAAAAACATGTGTTAGTGGCAACATTGTAATCCACGCCTTTGCAAGTTGCAAATGCCGTTATAAAAACATCATCATCATAAGTGGCTCGACAATCCGTTGTGGATCTTGGCCTGCTCACAAAGAAGTCGCCACTCCTGTCGATTCCTGGCAACTTCCCTCCATCTTCTAACCCCTAGAATCTGTAGGTCTTCTTCCACATCATCAATCCATCTCATTCGTGGTGGTCCTTTGCTTCTTGTGCCCTCTGGTTTTGAAAATGTTAATCTCTTCGTGTATTCGTGATCTGACATCACATCTAGCAATGTGTCCAGCCCATCTAAGTCTCTGCACTTTAACGAATTTCACAATATCTGGATCGGTGTATAACTAATACAGTTCAAAGTTGTATCTTCGACGCCATAGCCCACTTTCATTTACGGCCCCAAAAATCTTTCTAAGAATTTTTCTCTCAAAAATACCAAGAAGTCTTTTATCATTTTGAGATAAGATCCACGTTTCAGCCCCATATATCAAAACTGGTCTTATTAAGGTCCTGTATATATTAAGCTTTAGTGCACGTTTTATATTTTTATTTTTTAAATGTCTCTGGAGGCCGTGAACAGTTCTGTTTGCTATTGCTATGCGTCTTTTTATTTCGTCGCTTGTCGTGTTTGTTGCGTTTACTAGCGATCCAAGATATGTAAATTCTTTGACTTGCTCAAAGGTATGGTTGTTAATTTGAATTCTTTGTTGGATATTTCGAGGGTTTTTAGAAACCAACATATATTTGGTTTTTTCCTCGTTTACCACAAGTCCTAATTCACTTGCTGCGTCCGCAAGCCTTGTAAAACACTGCATTATGTCTCTCATACTTCTGCCCACTATAACTATATCGTCAGCGAATGCGAGAATTTGCGTCGACCTATTAAAAATAGTTCCATTCATTCTAATATTTAATTGTCTGATTGCCTTTTCCAAGGCAATATTAAAGAGAAGACACGCCAACGCGTCCCCCTGTCTTAGACCATTATTAATGTCAAAGAACGTAGAGTTTTCTCCTTCAATTCTAACGCATGGGCTTACGTTTTGCATTGTTAGGTGGGTCAACTTAACTAACTTTCCAGGCGGAATTCCAAAGTCTATCATTGCATTATATAATGCAGTTCTTTTCAGACTGTCATAGGCTGCTTTGAAGTCAATGAAGAGATGGTGTGTTTCTATGTTATATTCTAGCGACTTTTCTAGAATCTGCCTATGTGCTTGAATTTGATGTGTAGTTGACTTTCCAGCAGTAAATCCGCATTGACATTGACCAACAATATCCTTTGTAAAATGTTTAAGTCTTTCAGATAATACATTGCCGAAGATCTTATACGCAGATGCTAACAGAGTAATGCCTCTATAGTTCTTACACTCCAGTTGATCCCCCTTTTTATGCAATGGACATATTATTCCCTTCAGCCACTCTTCTGGTACCCATTCATTCTGCCATATACGTACTATTAGTTTATGGATTGCTGCAAAAAGTTGATCACCACCTTTTTTATACATTTCCGAACAGATGCCATCGATTCCTGGGGCTTTATTGTCTTTGAGTTTTAGGATCGCATTTGACACTTCTCTTCTTGTTGGGTCTTCACTGTGTAGTTGACGTTGTATATTTTGTTCATTTTCTATATTGTACTCTCCTTCAATATCGTTTATATTTAGATGTTCGCTGAAATGTTGTGCCCATCTGTTAAGAACTGAGTTTTTATCATGTAGAATTTCACCGTTAGTGTCTTTACAAATTTTTAATCGTGGTTTAAATTCTCGACGGCGAATATTTAAGGATTTGTAGTATTTCCTCGTTTCATTTTTATCGAATAAACTTTGTATCTCACTGAGAGTGTTCTGTTCGTATTCCCTCTTCTTACGTCGATGGATACGTTTTTCCTCTCTTCTAAGACGTCTATACTCTTCTTTTTTTCTCCGTGTACAACCTGCGTCAATGGTTTTTTGATATGCTGCGTTCTTTCTATTTGTGGCCATTTCGCACTCATGATCAAACCAATGATTTCTTTTTTCTGACTTGGTTTTGCCCAATATTTCAACGGATTTCTGTAACAAAATATCTCGTATATTTGCCCATAGTTGGTTAATATCTTCTTCTTCTTCTAAGTTTTTGTCCTTATTTGGTCTTCTATTTGCTGTCTGTATACATTTGCAATGTCGGGATCTTTTAGTTTATTAATGTCGATTTTTTCTCTCCTTCTTCCCATCTCCTTTTTTAAATTGGATATTCTCTCTTTAAATCGTGTTTTAACTAGATAATGAAATGATCACTATCTATGTTTGCTCCTCTAAAAGACCTAACATCTAATAAGTTAGAGCAGTGTCTTGCATCGATGATTATATGATCTATTTGGTTAATCGTTTCATTATCAGGAGATTTCCAAGTTCCCTTATGTATATCTTTATGGTTATAAAAACATCGTATCCCAATTTTTAGAAAAAGGCGATAAAAACAGTATACATCAATTTTTATATATATATAATAAACACTGAATTTACCATAAAAGATTTGATCATATTCGAACACTTTCAGAAAATTGAAAATGTATATTCAACAGAAAATTTAACATTTAAATCGAAAAAGTATTTATCAGACTTACAAAACACAATTAAACTATCAAGTAAGCTTCCCGACGCACCTATTGTTCGAAATTTTAATCAAAGTTTTCTTTTGTTTACTGGCTTGGCTAATGTTTACCTTATAAATCTGTCTAGTGCAACAAGAAGCTCTTTCGACATGAAAGACGAAAACGCTGAAGCAAAGTTTTGCTTTCTTTTTATTACAAAGCCGCTTTGAAGTTTCGTGTTTTGTTTACATTCAAGATAGATCCATTTAGATAAATTGCAGCTTACACTTCAGTATAATTATAACCCTCAAAGACACTTGAAAACATTTAAAACTACTTAGTAATTCAATTAGATTATGTTAATTACTTAGTTTCTCGAATATAATGAAAAGTTTATCCCGTGAGAGAGGACTTGATATGAACGTGGACCTAACTCGCCACCGCTACTAACTTTTCTCATTTGTAGGTGTGGAATGCGGTAATGAGATTATTTTAAATAAGTTAGACTTATTAGTGCTTCTCGTTTCGTTTATAGCGAGTGAAACTCCAAGCAAAATAAGTGTTAAGTATTCATTAATTACTTAATTAATTAAGTAATTTTACAGATATATATATATATATATATATATATATATATATATATATATGTTACGAGCAATGTCCGAAATTGGACAATCCTAGCATTGTACGGAAAATCGTGTCCACTTCTAGCATTGTACCCCTTTACTGTACAGTCTCCGAAATAGACATAATCGTCGGACTTTGTATAAAAGAATTGCTGTACAATGTTCGAATTTCAATAAGTAGCCATTCGTCAAAGTTTGGGAGAATATGACATAATATCGATTCACAAACATCTTCTCTATATTAAAGTATAGTGATGTATCTATCTCTTGAAGCTTTAAAATGTTTCACTCACATTATTACTCTATTGCAGAACAAATTCTTATTATTTATATTTTAGTTTGACACAGCCTTTTATCACATTGATTCGCAAAAGAAGAACTCTATACATAAATAGAAAATAGAAAAATATCAAATAATTAACAAGAAATGTTCGATTTTTGATTTGGTGTGTCGCTTATCAATAATAAATCGATTCGAATCGATGAACGTTTCGATAATCATTTTTAATTTTGATCATTTCGGACATTGTACAGTTTGGGGGTACAATGCTAGAAGTGGACAATAATTTTCGTACAATGCTAGGACTGTCCAATTTCGGGCTTTGCTCGTAACATATATATATATACACATATACACATATATATATATATATATATATATATATATATATATATATATATATATACATATATACATATATTATCATCATCCAGCCCCATTTTCACATCCATTGTTGGATATAGGCCTCCTCCAAACGTCTCCAGTTCTCTCTATCTCTAGCTGCTGCAATCCAGTTTGTTTCTATTCTCCTTAGGTAGTCGGTCCATCGGGTGGGTGGTCTGCCTCGACTTCGCTTGTCGGCTCTTGGTCTCCACTCCAATAATCTCTTCGTCCATCTTCCGTCTTCCATTCTAGCAACATGTCCAGCCCACCTCCACTTTTGTTTATTGATTCGCAGTATAATATCGTCTACGCCAGTTCGTCGGCGTATCTCCTCATTTCTCACCCGATCTTTCAAGGTCAGGCCCAGCATTGATCTCTCCATTCGCCTTTGTGTTACACTCAGTTTTTCGGCAGTAGCTTTCGTTAAAGTTAGGGTCTCTGCTCCGTAGGTCAAGACTGGTAAGATGCATTGGTTAAATGCCTTCCTTTTCAGGTGAATTGGGGTATTTGTTTTAAAAACGTCTCTCATCCTTCCATATGCCGCCCATCCCAACGTGATTCGTCTATTTAGCTCGCAGGTTTGGTTGTCTCTGGTTATTCTAATTTCATGACCCAAGTATGTGTATTTATCGATTAATTCTACCTTGTTGTTATTGATCTGTATCTCTTCGCTGGGAACCATATTGGTCATCATTTTGGTTTTCTCGAAATTTATCTCCAGCCCAGTTTCTTGTAGTATGTCATTCAGTTCTTAGAGCATGTCTTTGATCTCTCTCAGATTATCTGACAGAAGCACGATATCGTCCGCAAAACGTAGATGGTTTAATCTTTCTCCATCGATGGATATTCCTTTCTGTTGCCATGTTAGTCTTTTAAATGCATACTCAAGAACGGTAATGAACAGCTTTGGTGACATGGGATCACCTTGCCTGACTCCCTTTTTTATCTTTATTTTATTAGTTGCTGAATGTAGACTTATGGTTGTTGTGGCATTTTCATATATATTTTTAACTATATTAAAATATCTGTGGCCGACCCTTCAATCTTGTAGTCCTCTTAAGATGGACGGTAGTTCCATTGTATCAAACGCCTTTTTAAAGTCTACAAATATTAATGCCAAGGGACGGTTATATTCGTTAGTTTTTTCTATCAGGGTTTTTAGACACTGCAGGTGATCGTTTGTGCCGTAATTAGGGCGAAAACCGGCTTGTTCCTGAGGTTGGTAAAAATCCAGCTTTGTCTCTAATCTGTTCGTTATTATTCGGGTGTATAATTTATAAAGATGGTTAAAGAGACTGATTGGTCTGCATCTTTTCAGGTCTTTTGATTCCATAGGCATAGATTAAAGAGCTTTTGAATTTTGGCTATCAGTACTGAGCCTCCTATCTTTATCGCTTTATCGCTTCCGTGACGGCACCGTCCTCCCCCGGAGCTTTGTTATTCTTCATCTTTTTTAGAGCCTTGTAAATTTCGTCCAAGGAGATTTCTGGGATATCTTCGGAACCCTGATTTTGAACCTTCTTCTGCTGATATTCAACTATATCTAGAGTAGATTGGTTGCTATATAATGTCTCATAGAATGATTCCACAATTTGTAACAAATATACATATATATATATATATATATATATATATATATATATATATATATATATATATATATGTATGTATTTAATGTAATATATGTATATGTATGTATATATACTTTTTTTGGATCAAATATCAATTCCAAGTATAAGCCACCAAAGAATTATTTTTTTATTGGGAAAATATCAAGAACAACGAAGGCAAATTCTTAAACCATTCAAGAAAAGACAAAATGTTACCAGTTACAAATCTCAATTGAAATCATTTTTAAGTAGCAGTGATAGATTGTTTGACATGTAAATGTAAGGATGCTGAAACTATGGCATGTAATTACACAAAAAAATATAAGTAACTCTCATTAATTTTTAATTTAATAAATTTTCTTAGCAAAAATATTTATTTAGGTACCTCGTCTAGAAAGAGCATTTTTTGGCTCTTCTGTGCAAGTTCTTTGGTCTACCAAAGAACTTGCCCTTGCCCTTGATAAAGTTGAGTCCCAGAGACTTTTGCAAAAGCAGAAAAAAGCCTTCACAATGGCTTCGTCACATATTTCAGAATCGAATACTGTAATAGTCAACGAAAAATATCAATCTTCTTATGGATCATAACAGATGTGTGTGAAAAATCTGACACTGAAGATTTTGGCGCAGATTTTTCCATTTCGTATGCAAGTACTTTAACGTTGCCCGAGGTGTTTAACTTACAATCTAGCTTATCAAATTTGCTCAGTACATCACAGGACATTCAACGTAATCTGAAATAAATACCAAGATTAGCTGAAACCCTTGACCGGTATTTGATTTCCGACCGGGCAGGAGCAGCTATTGCATCAGCTATGCTACTAGATTTTGGTGTCATAGATCCGCAAAGGAAAACAAATGTCATCGATAAAAACAAAATAAGAAGAGCAACAGAAAAGAAAAGAATTGAGGTTCAGGACGATTCCATTCCATTATTTCTTGGTGGTCTTTACTTCGATGGACGAAAAGACACGGCTTTAGTGTTCCAGGAAAATTCAAAAAAGACTGTGGTGAAAAACCATATCTTAATTTTAAAAGAACCTGATT
Source organism: Diabrotica undecimpunctata (assembly GCF_040954645.1). Taxonomy (NCBI): domain Eukaryota; kingdom Metazoa; phylum Arthropoda; class Insecta; order Coleoptera; family Chrysomelidae; genus Diabrotica; species Diabrotica undecimpunctata. Next base: position 142,060,304 of record NC_092807.1, read on the forward strand.
CTGAGTATCTGGGTCATATTTGTCCTACTTCTGACACTGCTATGACTATGGTAAATAAAATTTTATATTTTTAAAACAATGTAATTTGGACCTCAATGACTTAGAGTTCGTCGGCTGTGCCTTAGAGCCAACGAGTTGCTTCTAAGACATTTATTTGAAAAACTGGACCCGTGCCAGCACCCGTGGACCATGTGCATTTTCCGGGCAACTTGGAAAACGACTGCAAGTTTCCGAAACTCTTTCTGTGGCTTCGTTTTCAGTAATAGAATCGTCAGTTAACGAATTCCGCAGGACAGATCAAAAGTACCTGTATGATATTTGTTAAACAGTTAAAAGTGGTGTTTGTTCAGAACAACTTTCTAAGAGACAGCCTGGGAAAATAGTTTATTCTCGCTGGCTTACTACTACTTCCCGTATTCTTTGGTTATATGTAGCAACCGACAAATACTCAGAAAATTTACGAATATTGAGCCATTTTGTAATGAAAGAGTATGCGCCCATGTGGTTTTGCATTAAGGCTCAACAATCATGAATTTATGGTGCAAGACATATATTCAATAAAATATTCAAAGAAATGGATACTTTGGGAGTCCAGAGAATATTATTTTGGCAATGTTATTTGACAAACGTAAACACATAAGACAACTGAAATTAGAAAGAATTTTGAAGAGTAGCCAATTACAAAGATTAACGACATTTCGTAGTACCACAATTATTTTTTAACTCTAAAGGTCGTGGCATATTATCGTGCACGTTGCGTTTCCAGCACATAGCGTTTAGTTTCCGAAAAATATAATTTTAATGGTTTTAAATATGAATAACGCACACTGTCCGGGACATAGGTCGTAACCGGTTGGTAAGGATAATGTGCATTAGATGTCCGTCGTTCTCCCCTTGTTGTTTATTTAGGAACTTGTTTGATTTTGATATAGAGTATTTAAAAAAATAATTTTCGAGGCTATTTTGTCATTTATGCATGTGTTTTTATTGCTTTGTGACAATTAATCACGGAAGTGATAAACAAGTAGGACTTTTGTACGGAAGTGATACCTCTTCTTTTTAAAAATACTTTTTGGTTTGATATGTATGGCTTCGTTAAGTAGTATTTTGTTTTTTAACTGAAGGTGAAATTAAATTTAAAACATATTTAAACTGAATCCTATTCATTCTAAAATAATTGTTAAACCTATTAATTATTATTAAATTGCTATTAAAAACAGCCTCGAAAATTATTTTTTTTAAATACTCTGTATCAAAATCAAACAAAGACCTAAATAAACAACAAGGGGAAAACGACGGGTATCTAATTAACATTATCCTTACAAACCGGTTACGACTCGTTACGCAGCCGTCGGCATCAGTAAAATATTGTGTTCGAATATACTGAACAAGTGTCTGAAACGCAATGTTCCAGACAGTGTGCGTTGTTCATATTTAAAACCATTTAAATTATATTTTTCGGAAACGATATGTGCTGGAAACGCAACGTGCACGATAATATGCCACGACCTTAAGGAGCACTTTGAGATTAACGACTGCTAGAAAGTTTTATGGACAGAGCCCCCTGTAACTATAAATCTATCAAAAGACCAACTAAGTCAAGTTGTTGAAAATCCCGAAACCAGTCTTTTGGCATATGTAACAGCATACCATTGTCACGCACAAGAGGACCGTTAGAGAATTAACAGAAGCTTCGGCTTCGGAAAATCAAGGGAAAGTATACCCAAATATGAATCAATGAAAGATTTTTTTTTAAATGATTGCTTGTTACTTGCAAGAGTTATCATTTTCTTTTTTATGTTATATAGTTTTATAGTTTAGTTAAACTATTTTGTATTTTTTATACCTTTTTAGGTGTTCAAAAGAAAGTCAGCTTTAGCCTAAGTTGAGATTTTCCATTAAAAAAAAAACGGGTGTGGCAGTCCGGTGGGACTGCCGGTAGAAGTTATACTTCTATACACGCATTCGTCGTTACAAATTTATATGGGAGTCAATCTGCACAATCATTACATATGTAATGCTATAGGTAAGAGAGAACAGAAAGAGAAAATGAATTAGGTATACAGGTATATATTGCATCGTTTGCTGTATATAAACATTTGACCTGTAATGAGAGTATAGTAAGTAGATGAAGGATTGAATCAATATTTTAATGAAAATATATATTTTTATTTTCATATATGTACAAAAGGAGTTGAATGCCAATAAATTTTTTTACACATACTCTGCAGTAAAATTCATTGTTAATTTTGTTATTAATATAAAAATACAATACAGATTAAAATGAAATATTCATAAGTATTTAAAAATGACAATATACATAACTTACGCATGTTTAATTTACCATGATAATGGTAAATTTCCACACAAATTTCCAACGTCGAACGCGCGTATAGAAGTATAACTTCAAAAAACGTTTGTGGAAGATAAAAATAGAAAACCAACAACTCGGATTATGTTGTAAATTTTCATTTTATTTTAAAATTTAGCATTTTTGCGTATATTACATATATTTAATAAAATTAACGTGAGGTTTTTAAATATTTCAAAAATAAAAAAGGAAATTCATATTGGGATTCGAACTCACATACACCAGCGTATGAACCAAACACGTAAAATATTTGCCAATTAGACATGACACAAACGTATTTCAAAATTGACAGTTCTCGGTCATACAGTGATTTATTGAGATTATTATTTTGAAATACAAAAGACTAAAATAGTTATGAACATTTAATAAATAATACTAAAAATAAGTAATATATATATATATATATATATATATATATATATATATATATATATATATATATATATATATATATATATATATATATATATATATATATATATATTATATAATATTAAATATATATACAAAAGGAACATTTTTATTCTCGAGAGAGAAAGAGAGAGAAAATATATCTTCTGTATCTCTCTTACTCATTATCTTACATATGTAATGATTTCACCGATTCACTCCCGTACAAATTTCCAAAATGGAGCGCGCGTATAGAAGTATAACTACAAAAAAACCATACAATAAAAAATATAGTTTTTTTTTTTAAATCTTCTTTTTATGTAGCTCTGTGCCAGTGGAAAAAATACTTATCAACCAAAATACTATGATGGCAGATCGGAAAACGAAATCGGAAATCGATACGTCAAACATTATTTAAAAATGTAATTTTCATTACAATCAATTGTGACTTAACCCCATATAAACATAATATTTAACGTTTTTTTTTAATTCCATTTTTTTAACATAAGATAAGAAAAATATTTGTAATAGCATGTGCAATAATCATAAATTTAAGTAAATTTTCTGTACTTTGATAGAACTTATTCAAATATTAGTATAAGAAACTACAGTGTAGCAGGTTCAATCCAAATGTCATTATGACATTTAGTTTGTATATCAAAATTTTCCGTTAAGATCTTATAAATATCCAATTTTTAAGGTAAAAATGAACAAAATAGCAACAGAAAATCACTTTTCATTATTTAATAGATCATGAATAATAGCAAGCTGAAGAAGATCTGAATAAATTGGATATTTCTGTAAAGACTTACAAAAAGATGTTACCACATAATTGGATGCTGTCGGATGTAGAAATTAGTAGTGCAACAAACTTTATTGCTAATCTGTTTAAATAATTTACTTCCAGTACAACTGATTTAAGTGAAGACGAAATTATTTCCACATCGAAAGCATATCACGCAATGACACTAATTATCAACGGTAAGATAAGAACCGGGATTATAGTGTTTTTGACAATTACTTATGAACATTTTAATCACGTTTTGTATATGTGCCAGTTTGTGGGTTTATTTACGGTGCCCCCAAGTACCTTTTTCATGAAAATACATCCAGTTGATTATTTATATAACAAAACTGTCAAAATGACAATATATGAAAAATTCCGTTAAGATCTCATATATATTAAAATTTGAAATTTGGTTAAGGAAATGGATAAAATAGCAACAGAAAATCTCATTTTGTTATAGTTTTTATGGATAATATAACTTTTGATCCAAAATACAACAACAATGATGATAATTTTGATGAAAAATGTGTAACATTCAATTTTTTAGATAATGCTCCCCTCGATGTATGGGAAACTGATTTGAATCATCTAATTGCCCAAAATTTACCATTATAAAAAATGGAAAGTCTCTTTTTTGCCTGTTTTCTCTGTATCCTGAGTAAGCTGAAGAAGCTTTGAATAAATTTCACATATTTTTAAAGATTTACACAAAGATGGTACCAGCATAACTGATTCAACTGAAGATGAAGAAAATGTTCTCACGACACAATTTTTAAGAGGCAAATTTATATAACATCTCCCAATAGATGTCTACATCAGGATGTCCTGTTTTGGCAAGCTTATAGTGACGCATTTCCAAATGAATCTAAACGAAAAGTCTATTAGTTAAAATCAAAGAAGGAATTTCTTTGTATAGATACAAGAAGGCTGGTAAAGGTTTTAAAATTAGCAAATATACACCAAAATCCGATAAAACAATGTATAGAAATCCCTACGACTACGAACCTACGATGGCTAAAAACTCATCACCTAAAGACGATTCGTTGTTTTCAAAAACAGATCAATGTACATACAGACTGCTGTCCATTTAAGCCCCGATTCATAGAACAACAAGGCGATTGTCTAGGTCTTGCATACCCAGGTAGATAAATTATACCTCCATATCCTGGCGTTTTTCCATTCGACATCGAAGTGGCTGCATTGCATACAATTCACTTCTTTCAGGAATATTCAGGGAAGAAATTACAGTCTAGGTGTAAAAATGTGTACATATGGTATAGTTTTATCAGAAAACGTGGTACTCATTGTAGTGAATGCAATAATAAACCAAATCCCCCATAAAAAACAATACATGGTAAAGGATTTACTAAATTTAGTGATTTGCCCGGATATCCTACAGGTATAGCAATGCAAATCGATATGCTTATATGCAGGCTTATATGGACCCTTTGCAAACGAACTATTATATGCCACACTGGCCAAGATCCTGAAAGAAGTCCAGAATAAAACCAGACTTGTTATGAGTATTTTCTAGTCCATATGATAAAGAAAAACTACTCAAAGTAGATGGTCCTCAAAAGGCTATTGACAACATTGTTAAGCTTATGTGGTAGTATCGACATCTCCAGGGATTAACAGATAGTTAGAAAAATAAAACGAAGATTTCCAAATAGAAGTTTGAAGTGTTGAAATCCAAGAAGCAATGGTAGCGAGAAAATTAGGTCAAAATGAGATAATCATCTTGGGCTATAAAATAACCTCGCCGTGGTAGAAAAGGCTAGTCATCAGTCTTGGTCCCTCTATTGTGGGATATATCCCGGGGAGCACGACCGATAAAGCTAAGTACAATCCAACTAACGTCCAGCGTCTGTGTACCGGGTGCACAAGACACTACATTTTTTTCCAAATTATCCAAACACATTTCTTTAATAAAAATCTTCATTTCTTCCTATATAATAAAACCCATCCTACAGTAGGATGAGCGCAGATGAGCCTGGATTGGTCACCGTGGCTCATCTCCGGCCATCCACCAAATTTCAAGTCAATTTTATTAATTAACACTTTTATTAATTTAGATTCTTAACATCCATACAAACGGATATGCATAGGGCAGGCGGCTATGCATAATCCTAATATACCGCCTCCCTAACCTCAAGGTGTAACACCATCGTGCCAAAGAGGTGCATGGCCCAGGGGTAATAAAGTGGGCTACAAGCGATGCCCAAGGGAGGTGGCGAACCTGAGGGGAAAACAGCCTTGGTGGGGTAAGGGCGCACTGCCCCACTGGACCGATCAGCACGACCCAACTCGTGGGAAGAAAGATGAGAAAGAAAAAGAAAAATAAAAGAGACGGAAAAGGGAACAGTGGAGATGAAGAAGAAAGTAGAAGGGGAGGAGTGAAAGAAAGGGATGAAACTCAAGGGAAGAAAAACTGGAGAAGAGAAGTGGAAGAAATTGTAGATAGAAATAAAACAAACAGAAATAGCGGGAAGGATAGGGAAGAAAGGGAAAATCAGCAAACCAAGAGAGAGGAAGAAATAAAGGGAGGAGAAAAAGAGAAAGGGGAAAACAGGCAGAAGGAAGAAAAAAATAAAATGAGGGAGGAGATTTTAAGGAAAGAAAACGAAAGAAAGGAAGACGAAGCAGCAAGCAGCTCAGACAGCAGATGCAGCTTTGACGATGAATGGAAAAAAAGGAGGTCAAGAAAAAGAAAAACAAGCAACAGGACAGAAACGTCCAGTTTAGAGGAAGAGGGGAAGCCACTGAACTACAAAACTAGATCAAAGTTGCAGCGTCTCCAGGACAGCGTAGCGGAACTCGGGAAACTTATGAGAAAGGTGCCAAATACAAGGCTATCCATAAAGAGGGAGGTCGACATCTTGAGAAATCGGATGCTCGATTATATCGAGGAAGTGGAGGAAAATAATGAAGAAGAGGCTCCAAGAAAGTCTGTATGCATGACATCCAGAGGTGTGCAGATCAACATGGAACCCTTGAAAGTTAAGAAGTTGGCGACAATGGGGGTTCAAGTGGATCTAGAGAATCCAGAAGCCATTAAACGAAGGGTAGACGCTATCACAAATAAGATGACAACATGTAAGGAAGAGAAGGAAACAATAGAATTTCTAAATGAAGACTGGCCAGAGGAGGTCTTCACTAGGACTATAGTGAAAGAAGGTAACATCTCAGAATTAACAGGAGACGTGGCAGTCTTTGTCACCAACAATGACGAGGACAACAAAGCCATGGAAAAGGCCAAAGCTATGTTTCCGCAGCTACCAGGTGCTCCAGCGGAGGTGGATGAGGAGGGCGGCCTGGGAACTACGAAAGTCACGATGTCTGTTCATAAAGATGGAACGTGGATCCACAAGGAGAAGTATGGATTTAAACTTCTCCCAAACAAAAAGGAAGAACCTATGCCGGTGAAGTTCCTGAAAACATGCAGGAAACTGGTACAGAAGATGGAGGAGCTGGGAAGAGAAAACCTGGGAATCCACACACCGGCAGCACTGGGAGTTGAGACATCGAGAAAAATTATGGAATGGGCTGTAAGAGGAAGAGATGTAACGATCACGCTCCTAGGTAAAAAAACAACAAGAAGGTGGACCAATATCAACACCAAGTCCAAAGAACAAAATGGAGTCGTAATCATCAATAAAACCAAAGAAAAATCCTTTGTGGATTTAATGACAGAGGTAAAAAACAAGCTGACAGGAAGAAAGGACATTGACATTAAAAGGATCAGACAGACTAGAGACCAAGGAATATCACTGGAGTTGGTCGGAGGACGGGAAAAGGCAGAGGAAGTGAAGAAACTTCTCTCTGATAATACATGCGTGTCGAGAGCAGTGGCAAAAGGAGGCATCGTGAAGAAAAGACTCTTAATACAGGAAATCCCACCCAATATAACAAAGGAAGAGATCCAAAAGGCCACAGAGGAAGCAGCTGGAAAAGAGCGGGTCTGTGACATTATAAAAATTTGGACCGAAACACGAGGCGCAGTAAGAGGGATGATGAGTGCCGTGATCGATGTGGATGAAGATGTTGCCGAAAAGATCTTGCAAATGAAAAGAATAAAAGTAGACTACACATCCTGCCGAGTGATAAAATCAAGGTTAGAAATACCGAGATGCTTGAGATGTCTTGCCTTTGGACACAAACAATGGCACTGCAAGGGACAGAACAGAAGAGGATGTTGCTTCCGATGTGGCAAAGAGGGTCACATAGCGCTGGAATGCAAGGAAGAAACAACCAGATGCCTCAACTGCGACGTGAATGGGCATGTGGCAAATTCAAGAATATGCCCAAAGTTCAACCGACTGGTTGAAAATAGAAATAACTGAGGACTAGTCCCAAGAGTATGAGAGTGTAAAAGAGAGCGCGAAAGAAATTCAAGGTTTAGAAATGGCAAACAAAGAAAACATGACTCGAGAGCTGAGAGTGCTCCAAACTAATGTGGGAACGGCAAGACTAGCACATGATCTTGCTGAGACTGCCGCAGTAGAAAAGAACATCGATGTGCTGGTGACGGCGGAACCAAATCCAACAGCGGTGAAAAGAAGAGGATGGTTTGTAGATACGACCGGGAGAGCTGCTGTACGAATCTACAATAGGAAACTGCGAGTGTATGAAATTAAGCCGAAAGAAGGATATGTGATTGTTCGGATGGAGGGGGTACGACTGGTCTGCTGTTATATTTCTCCAAACGTGACGGTGGGCGAGTACGAGATGAAGATAGACGAGATCATGCAGGAAGTGGGAAACACAGGAGGAGAATACGTAGTGCTGGGAGATTTTAACGCAAAAGCAGCGGACTGGGGATCTCCCATCACCGATGCTCGCGGCAGGATACTAACTGACTGGGTGGGTGCTCTAGACCTAGTGGTTCTGAACACAGGTCTGGAACCTACGTTTGTTAGGAGAGGTACAGGTACGTACATCGACGTGACCATGGCGACACAAGAAATAGCGGCGAAAGCAGTAGGTTGGAAGGTTTTGCCAGACTACACTGGAACTGAACATCAATACATTGAGTTCTCGATAACTGGAAAGGGGACCACTAACACGGTCCGTGCATCCGGGACGTCGATGGGCAGATGCGGCGATGGGAATGACTGGAAAGTATACGAGGAACTAATTAAATGGAGAGTGAGCATAATGCAGGGTCAATCACCTACAGTGGAAAGCCTGGAGAGAGTCATTAAAGAAGCGATGGAGGGAAGCAAGATTGGTCGCCAAGATGTCAACAGGATGCCATATTGGTGGAATGCGGACATCGAGGCACTAAGAAATGTGTGTATAGCGATGAGAAGAAGGTTAACAAGAGCAAGAGGTAGAGCAGATATATAGTATAATAGGCTGATACAGATGAATGCCTATACTGTGGATACTCGGACACTGTGACACATACGATGTTAGATTGCAGCAGATGGATAGTGGAAAGGAACAGAATGGAGAGAGAGACAGGTGTGAATTTTGTTACAGTGAGAGAAATGATTGAGAGAATGATTGAAAATAAATTAGTTTGGACTAATATACATAGCTATATCCGTGCAGTAATCAAGAAAAAGGAAGAGGAAGAAAGACTGCTAAACCAACGCTAAAGGTAAGAGTGAATGATGCTGAAAGGTGAAGCTAGAAAAGTGGGTCACACTGTGTGAGTTGGAATGCGTGAGTCAGACTGTGGGGAAGGAGGAAATGCCCATCTGGAAATAATGCCGAACTAGGAGCGATGAGTGTCTTCTACGCGCTACCTGGAACGAGACAGGGAACCTCCTTGCTGATGAATAGAGTGTGGATGTGTATGAATGGAGAATGAATGAATAAAGGTAGTGATTCGGAAGTGATGCCGGCCTTACAGCGGCCATTCCGCTTCCGGATCGCTGGATGACAGAGGAGGGTCTGGTTTAGCAGGTAGGCGTTCGGCGTAGACTCGGCGACGAGAGGGCATTTTAAAGTACCTCGGGAACTATCGCCGGGAGTACGAAGAACGAATCCTGCACTAAAGTTAGTCAGGCGGCGCCCTGGACTAAGATGTCTTTTGAAGATTCCAGACCCCCCCTCTATAAAGACGAAAAAAAAAAAAAAAAAAAAAAAAGGTTCAATCCAAACACGTATTTGCATACATAAACAATTTAATGTTAGAATCCATACGTTATATGATCTTAATAACAAACGACGACGTTAGTATCACGTGTTTATATTGTCAAAACTCTCACAGGATATTCTCTTCACCTTGTGGTACATTAAAAAGGCGGGGTAAAGAGAAATTATTTCTCTTTACCAGACAACGAAGTGAATTTTATGGAGGGTAACTCATCTAAAAAAAAAATAGGGATAATAACTTTTAACGTACATATTATAATTAAATGATTATAATATCGCAAAATAATAATATCATTATCAAAATCGAGTTCCGAAGTAGACATTGAAACGTCAAATAAATTTTATTTTATAGTAAAAATGTAGCTGTCCCAACAAAAATAGTAAATTGCATTAAGATGCCACAAGAAAATAGCTTCATAACAATATCACACTTATATCGTTTGCTAAAACAATGAAAAAATATATAAAAATAATAATACACAAATAAATTTTTCATGTCCCTCTTAACTTCTTGTATTCATAATACTTTTTGAAAAATTTATATACATATAGTTTTAATACTTATATAGGTTTTAGTTGTACACTTTATTGTAGCTCTTATAAACTTTTTTATTAGACTAATTTATTTTAATGACGCATGTTTGTGTATTAGTATTTTTTATTTTAAATAAATACACACAACTTACTTATAGTGTCCTAACATCAAACTGCCAGTCTTAACGTACTAGTTCAGGTACAAAAACATAGATACTTTATAAATCTCTAACATTTATCTCATTAATTAGTGCTAGAAATGTTAATTGCTCTCAGATTCTTAAAGAAGCTTGTCACTCCTTGAAGAAATAAACAAGCAAATTTAATGAATGCGCAACTGTTTTCCGAAAGTACCGTTATTTATTAATTTCGAAAGAAATGTTGTACACACACATACAGACACACATATATATATATATATATATATATATATATATATATATATATATATATATATATACATATATATATAACGGGGAAAACCCCGTTAGTCAATTTTTTCAAGAAACGGGCTGATGACGCTATCCAGTGACTTCAAACGAATACTTTGTTTTGTTTTTGTACAAAACACCGTCGATCTACTAAAATCCACGTTAGAAAATATGCGGCATTGGGTAAAAACCCCGTCAGTCAATATCAATGCGCGTGTGTGGAAGAACCCCGTGAGTCAAATAATATTGTAGTAATCAGTTACCGGGATTTGTGTTGTACACTTATCAGTCTGTTAGTTATTGTTCAGCAACAAAGCTATCTCTTTGTACTGTCGAGAGCGTGTTATTTGTCAGTTTTTTATGTACCTGTGTTTAAGAATAATGGAAAGTGACTACTCAGACAGTTGCAGTGAAACTGATGACTCGTTCAGAAAACCAATGAATAAGAAACGAAAAACAACAGGTCGAGTTAGGGATGTTCTGAGAGATTTGCGAGCAGCGTCTCAGGAGCTTGGGCCGGATTGTTTGTGCAAAAGACTTAAATGCTTTCAGAATATACCAGAAGAGGGACGAAAACGAATCATTCGAGAGTATAATCTGCTGGGAGATAGAGAAAAGCAGAACTCTTATTTGAGTGGCCTCATTACAGTGTTGCCTATAGTTCAAAGACGACTTCGAAATGCAGATCCTAGATATAACGCAGCTTCATTTTCATATAGAGTTCGTTTGGTAAAAGACAATGTTGTATGTGATGTTCAGGTCTGCTTAAAAGCGTTCATGTCCCTTCATGGTATTAGTGAGGATAAGGTTAGGTACATAAGGGGTGCTCTGCTTAGTGCTGGTAAATCTCCCACTGACTGTTGTGGAAAAAATTCAACAAGACCCCACAAACTTTTACAAGAAACCAAACAAAACGTATTCTTTAAAGGGCACCAACAAAATTTACCTTGCTGCTGAATTAAATATTTCAAAGCTACATACCATGTACTTAACTAACTATCCAGAACATAAAATTTCGTATGAATCATTTCTTGGGTTTTTGGAGGACAACTTCAACCTTTCCTTTGGTTATCCACCTAAGGACTCTTGTAGTACATGTGATTCCTTTAAATCACAAATTTTAGCGCTTGAGGTGAAGCTTAAAACCGCCACTGAGAAAGGAGAACAAGTCAGAATCTGCAAACAAAACAGACAGAAAGATAGGTGTATCTTAAGAGAGGTGAGCGTTTTTATACTTTAAAAAAATTTACCGAAAACTTTCCATGATATCAATCACAATGGAATCTATGACCATGGTCTTTCAAAAAAAGAACTCTGTATATTTTGCAACTCATGTGCGGGTCAAAATAAAAATTATACATTTATCCGGTTTTTACATCATCTGGTGTAACAAAATATAAACGTTTTAAATTACATGGAATGCGATCGGAATATGAGCAGTGTTAAACAAAAATCCTATACAGAGGTTCCAGAAGACTGGAGGGAGGTTCTAAGGAATACTCGGGTAAAACCCTCTCCATTTACAGTGATTGATTGCGAAGTAGATGTAGTTTTTCAAAATTGGACTGTTTACCCATTATCACTTTATCCCCGAAAATGTCCATTTCCCACGAGATCGATTCGTATCTTATGCATCCTCAGTCCTTGAAAAATAACCTTGCAAAAAATCAAAGAAAAATCAAGGCGCTGCCACTGCAGTAATTACCACGTTACAAAATTTGTACAATGGAAAACTTCCAATACCAGCTGCAAAATATTACGACCTTCTTCATTTATCCCAGTATTTCGAAAACCCCGAAATAAAGCTTTTTTATCAAAATTTTACTGCTGACGCTGTTCAACAGGAAGACAATGATGACGAATACGCTGAAGACCCCCTAATTGATGATGGAGAGAATTTACTTCAGATCGTTTTTTTAATAGTTTGTTAGGTTTTACTCTGGCTTTTTACTACAAAAATACTAACAAAATTGTCAATAAGTTAATTAAAATGTTTTCTATACGTTTATTGTTTATTTTTTAACCTCCAGAGTTGAAAAAACAATAAATGGTTGTTTTCTCGAAATACTTTTTTTGACTGACAAACTAAAGTTTTTCGCCATTTGGATATAATAATACGATAATTGCTAGATTTATTCTCGCTATTGGAAATCAGAATTGGAAAGTAATTGCTATCAAAGAGACGATCAAGGACATGCCTGTTTAATAGAGATGATGACTTTGGGTCAGAAAAGCTCAACTCCATTGCGGAAAATGTACCAGAATAGTAGAAATAGAATGTAATAGGCAAGTGCTAGAACAATTCAATACATTTTCAATGACTTTTTGCCCTCCAAATATTTTATCAGAATCCCACATAATATTATGTGCATTGAAGTCACCCACAAGAAGATAAGGAGTGGGGAGTTAATGGATTAAATCATACAGTTCCTCTTCTGAAAGTTTGTAATTGGGTGGTACGTAAATGCTACATACCATAATTTTGCTGGGGCACCAGATACAGACTGCGATTGCTTTAATGCCAGTAGTGAGTATGTAATGTGTAGAAAACAGATCTATGGAAAGAAAATTGAGGTGCCATCTGTTTCTGCGATCAATTGTTTAATTCTTTCATATCATTAAAATAATTTGAAAGTAACTAAGAAATTAAAAGGTAGATTTTTGTGACTTTTGTAATGTAACTGAGAGATAATTGTCGTCAGTGGATGATTGTGATACTTCAGCGTTGCTATTATCTGTGATGAAATATGTCTTTAATTTTTTCGTTGTTCTAGTAACTCTATCCTTAACAGATCTTTTTGTTCAACAAGGATATATCTTATACATATCGTCCAACAGGACCTGTATATCTGTAATAATTTGCAGAGCTTCCATTATTGGGTTGCTGTTGCCAAATGAGTTCTCGAGGAATTCAATAATCTGATCAGCCGTTAACGTATAGTCATTCGGATTTGTGTTACAGAGATTTTGTATAATTGTCTTGCCTTAATTGTGTTGTTGATAGAATAGCTTCGTTTGTGAACTGCATCCTAGGTTTCTTCTTAGCTAATTTTGGATGCCTGGTCTTCAAGAGAATCTGTGTCATTAGTTGATAAATGCAGTCGTTTGTAACCTGGTGCTGGTAATATTGTAGTTGTTTGAAGGTGCTCAGAATTTGTATTAACTATTGTAGTTGTTGACAATGTTGATGATAAATTATTTAATTGCGGCAATGAGATTGTTTTGTGTATTTGTGTTAGGACATTTGTTTGCTATATGTCCAGGCTGTTTGCAAAGGAAACACTCCATACGATCTGTGGACAAGAATATTCTATATGCGATATTCTCATGCTGTATTAGAAGTAACGTTTGAAGCTCGTAGTTCTCAGTAGCTGGAGTAACGTAGACTTGACGTCTGAAACTCATCATATGCGAGTACTCATCTCCTGGGATACCTGCTTTTATTAATGATATATTCGACACCATTTGAAGTTCGTAATCTTTGAGTTCCTGTTTTATGACCTCATTAGGTATTGATGGACAGACATTTGATATCAATATTCTCTTAGCTAGACAAATTAGTCTTGTTATCTCAGCTCAACGGAATTTACAGTTACAGTGGAATGCTCTAATATAAGCTGGTCTACAAGCTCGGTTCTCGATAAGTAGATACACATCCAGTTGTTTGAGATTTTCGATACAAAATAAACATTTTTGGGATTAACGATGTTTCCAACTGCTTTAACGTAGTCCAATAACACAAGATTGGGGTGAGAATGTATGATAATTGCTTGTTCTTTTTTTTTGGAAAAATGGGTTTAGGTCTTGTCTAGTAACGTAAGAAGTTTTAGGTGTATTGTTTTCTCCGTCATTCGTTAACATTGTTGATTTTGTTACGGTTGAAGTAGTTTGTTCAATTTTGTTACCCTTGTAGTCAAAAGCAACAGTTTTAGGATTATCCGTAATTGTTTTAATTATTGACCAGTGTCTAGATAACAACACACCATGTCGTATTACTGGTTGCCTATAAAATTGGCGTAAAGCGAAGGGTGATTTGAAATGAAATGTATTAATGTTTCACGAATGAGCACAAAAAAGTTCAAAGATAACCAAAAAATGTTTCAAGGTTTTAAAACACTATTTTGTCTTTCTTATACTTTGCAATAAAACAATACAAAGATCAATGGAAAGACTTTACTATATAAAACTTACAAACGTGGATAATTTTTTCATAAGAACCGTAGAATTTTCCAATTTACACACATTTTGCCATAAATGGAAACAAAAAGACATTCAAGTTTATTGTAAATTATATGAGACATTCACGCAAAAAGTAGCCATAAAAATATTTATAAAAGTATCACCCCGTACGGTAGCAAAAGGATTCGCGTAAACATACCCAACCAGCAATCACCAACCAGTATTACCATGCAGAGAGTGCGCCTGTTGAAACAATAACATTCCAAGTGGCGGTGTGCGGAACCATAAATCAGGGAGAAACACGGACGTCCAATAAAAACACAAACGGGAACTCAATTTCTTTGATATCGCTGATTACCCGCGCAACGTGGACGGCGGACACCGAACGGATGCTGGCGAACGCTGAGGTATTGGTCGTTTAAAAGAAATTGCACAGATTCACGTGTGAGGTTTCAGTAGAACTGTCCACTACAAAATTTAACTTAAATACAATAAAAAGATAATTCAAATATTTCTCTATAATACATTATTTTGACAAGGGTATTTGTTGTAAAGCGCATTTAAAAGGTAGATAGGTTTTACTGGGAGTTGAGTGAAACTTCCTTATTTTAAATAAAACGTTCTGTATATTACTTCGCATTTTGATAGAAGTGCTCTTGGGGATTATTTTTATCTAGGGTTGTACTAACTTACAAGTATTTTACAAGATATGAATAATTTTAGTATTAAATAGTATCTCCAAATTGACACTCCATATCCGTATAAATAATACAATTAATTTTAAACTGTTTAGTATAGTTTTTAGTAGATATCGTCTATTTTACTGCAGCTTTAACATTTTGTAGAAAAACAACACTAAATATATATTCCTTATGTATTTCCCATACTTACATCTAAAAGTTGGCCAGGTGACTCGGCCACTGTTACATTAATTACCATCTTTTGTTGACAGCGATTTAATCAATCAGAAATGGACGCTAAGTTTTCGCCACTGAGGGCTTCTGAATAGAATGCACGTAACTTTGAGAAAATAGATATTTATTAATGACAATGATGGGATAGGAGTTATTAATTAGAGTGGACTTAAGTGGATTTAGAGATTCATCTTTGTATAGCGAATGTGTCAACGTATGTACTCTAAGACTAAGGGCTTGTACTAGGTTATGTTTATATCTGGTTGGATGTGCAGAGTGGTAATTTTAGAAACGGTTGCTAGCCGGTTCTTTTCTGTAGCACGTGGTGCCCAGTATTTTATCCTATGTGTAAATGATATCTAAAAAAGGGATCGCATATCTCACTCTCCAATTCACGTGTATATTGGAGGTGAGGATTGAGGAAAATTGATAAGGTGTTCAAAATCTTATCAGATGGCGTTGCTAGGCTCAGGTCGTCGACATTAAATTAAAATTTACATATATTTGACATATACGTATATATACATATATATATATATATATATATATATATATATATATATATATATATATATATATATATATATATATATATATATATTGTTATGGATCAGTTTATCGATCAGAAATAGAATAAAGAATTTTTTTATTATTTTAATATACCGCGGGCATATAAGTTAAAATACAACCCTGTACTTATTTGTAATAGTTAGAATAATAGAAGACATTGATCCGTGACGGAACAGTTTTTCCTTGAAAGACTGAGTGAATAGTAAAAGGACAATGGGACCCGTATAATTTTATAGATTTAAGAATAAACTTGTAATTGTATTTTGCGGTGGGCATTTTTCGAAAGTAAATAAGAATTAGATTTAGATATGAGATAACAAGAATTTGGAAACTTATTTCTGTTGAAAAAGGCAAAATTGTTAATGGTTTCTGAAAAGTAATTTGAGTGAAAGTAGTTTATTTGTTTTAAATATTATGTTGGAAATTTTCTAAATCTAAAATAAGTGGGAAAGATGAATGCTTATGATTGGTTAAAAAAGGAATGATGGGGAATGAGAGAGTTGAGAAGTTTGTCTGGGGAGATTGAAAAGAATTATTATGTTACCGGCAGACCAGAAGAGAAGACGTGGTTTTCGTGTAGTCAATCTGAGTACCAGTGTTTTCGTTTGTTAGTGAAAAAGGTGGAAGCTGAGAGCAGATCAAAATTGAGAAGATTAATACCTCTTTTGAGTCTGCATAGTCCACGAGATATAATTGAGAAAGAAAGGAGAATTTGTGAATAAAGAATACCGGTCAAAAGAGGCTTGGGCTTGTGTTTTCGGAGGAGTAGTTTGCTGGTATGCGGTTTGGATCGATGCTGAGAACGGGAAAGATTTGATGGTAGCCGGACATAATCAATCAAGGAAGGAACTGTGGTTTTGATCGAGAGGAGACATCATTGGTGTAAAAAAATTAAAGGTCAGTCAAATAATTTGAATGAAAGAAAATTTTAAGATATTCTAAAAATAAAATCAAATATAAGCATACGAACTAAGATTCCAAGTTTCAAAGAGTTATTTTTTTTGTGAATAAATTATATTTTTATATGGTCATATTTTTTTAGTAGATATTATTATAAAACAGATCAATAGATAGTTTGTAATTAAAATTGAATTTAGAGTATAGGAGTTTGTTGGGAAAGATAATTGCCCACAAAAAGTTATTTATTAACATTCATCGTATTGCTTATTGAAAATAAATAATAATTTGTGTGCATATTTATGTTGTTTTAATGTTAGTTCCGTTTCCTGTTCTATCCCGATTATGAGCAACTAGGAGATACTGAACCCATTAGAAGAGATATATAAAGTAAACTGATTAAAGTAAAATTAAAAAGGCACCCTGAGAATTTTTAATAGTAATTGAATTGTATGACTCTGCATAAATTAGTGAATCAATTAATTAAATAATTGGATTAATTAAATTAGTGTTAATTAATAATAAAACAACATAAAGCAGATCACAATAATATATATATATATATATATATATACTGTTTCTTTTATACATTTTTTTATTATTTCGAAAAGCATTTAATACGTTTATTACATTTCTACTTATTTGTTTTATTTTAAACTCATCTTCGCAATTCGGTTATTAAAAGATCCATCACAACAGTGAACGTCTGTAATTCCGAAGTAAAACGGCGATGAAGCTTTGTTATGCTTTTAAACTCTTTTCGGATATACATAGATGGATTATATCACGCAACGCTTTTAAGATGGTTTAATTTGCCGTCTTTATTTTATGCGCTGTCATTATCCAAACTGTTTAAACTTTAACGATTAGGCTGTCATACTATGCTTGCTGTTAGGACCTAAACTTTTAATAATTGTTAATCAATATCTGCAGTAATTATTATAATTTATTTATTTAAATATACAAAGTTTAAGCATCGGGTGGGCAGTAAGCAAGACAGTACTTTTACTTTGTTTTCCCAAACGTAGAAGTAATCTTAATTATTATAGTGCCGATTAATCAGTTGCAAGTTTATTTGGTATTGTGACAAATGTCGACTTAAGTCAATCAGTGTAATCTGCTAGTGTCATAAATTATGTTAAAGAGACCACACAGTGCTTTAACCCTTTTTCAGCCAATGGTGCGTATAGGCATTAATACCTTTTAGATTTTTTTAATAGAGCATTTCAACAAAAAACCTGATTGTGGTAGTTCTATGTACAATATTTAAAGATTTGATTCGATATTTTATTTTTTTATTTTTATTGTTTTCTTGCTTTCTGTGAATTTTTTAATAAAGTTAATCTTTATTATTTTAAAACTGGCATAACTTTAAAAATAAATTATAGAATATATTTTTTTGTTTGGACTCACGCGCTTTTTATTTATTACTGTTTTGAAACGATATACAAGTCATTTTTGGTGAGACCAAGTCATTCTAAGAATCAGATGGTAATTCGTTAGCGCACCGTTGGCGGAATCTATGAATAAGTACGCAGCAACTCCTTAGTTTGTAACGATGCGCTGGACGTTCAACAGTTCGAACCGTGGGAGTGTCGATAATCGCGCACTCATTTCCACGACGACACGACGAGGTGGGATCCGGAGCGGCTATTTAAGGCGAGCGACTGGCGGAATTAAGTGAGTCTTGTGGCTAGCGCTCTAAGGTCCCTGGCTCGCTGGTGTATTGAATCTGCGAGCCGACCCGGACAGAGAGACTTCCGTACTGAGGATTATACTCTATCCTCAATCAAGCAGAACCCGTGGGTATCGTGCATTGAACGTTACCGTATGGCGTGGATCTGCACGACCGAATTTTGCGAGTGCGTTTGGCGCTTCCGCTGGATTGAAGTGGAGGCGAGCACAAGTCTGCGTGCGATTGAATTCGCGTATTCCATTATTTTTGTCAGTAATAATAATTTTTTTTACAGGCGTCCGCCGGGGAATCCACTCTTGCGGGATCCAGACGGGGACCTAGAGTACATTTTATTTTTATTTCTTTATTTTTGTATATACGTTAAAACTAATAGATTAATTTTTATTTCAACCTGTGTTTTACTCTGTCGTTTCAAAAGAGCTACCCGTTCCAAGTTAGCCTGGAGCAACTCCATAGTTAGAACGTGAGCACGCCATTCACGTTCCAACGTCGCAGTACGATTTTGTCTAATGCAATTGCAGTACAATTATATTAAAAATCAGATGGGAACACAAACGTACCGATTTTACAGTACGAGTTTTACTTTTAAATTATAAACACAGAATAAAAAAGTAATCAGAAATATGTCAGATACCGATATACTTTTAGCGGCTCTTGTTCTTTGTATAAACAAAAATAAACGAAAAAATACAAGAAACGTAGGTATTAGTGCAAAGGTTGGTTGCTGAAAAGACATACATGTACAGTCACGTATATTTATTAGAATAATTGCCATTATATCCAGATGATTGGAGAAATTACCTTTGAATGGATGCATCTATTTACGTTGAATTGTTATCTCCATCAGCAATAACACCTCTTATCCAGAAGCAGGACACAATTATGCGTTCTTCAATAATACAGAAAAGTTACAAAACAGTGAACTGACTACCTTACCTATGTCGGGGATGATTCGTTAGGGAAAAACTTGCTTAAACCATTTCGCAAGAGAAATTTACGCAGAGAAAGAGCTATTTTCAACTACAGACTGTCACGAGCACGTCGAATAATTGAAAACTTTTTTGTAATTCGGGCTGCTAGACTTCGAATATTTCATATGACAATAAATGTTAATTTAGGAGCAATTGAGATATGAGTGATAGCATGTTGCGTCTTACACAATCTGTTGAGAATAAAATGTCCGCAAGTATATACTCCTAATCTGGAACAGTTACAGTAGCTTTTCGAGCTACTCAAAATGATTTTATTGTTCTACGTTCTTGGTAAATCTTGATCGCCCGAAAATATAGCAATTGACAATACTATAACTTTGGCTTATACATTTTCTTCGATCCTGCACCGAATTTGCTGCAGTTCTTTACTAATTTTGATTTTTGATCCCCTTTTGTAAGATGTTCGAAAATTTCGTCGTTGTCAAAATATACACGATCAAATTTACGACCCAACCAACTCTGTTATACTGCTGCAGACTGACTTATTTGTCTGCCGTCAAAATTGCGCCGATTTGGTCGAATGGTGCCAATACAATCAATTTTGAAGAATTCGACAAAATCGTACTGCGGCGTTAGAACGTGACTTGCGGGGTTTCTAGATCTTGTCGGCTCATTTATAGTAGTTAGTTATGCAGTAGATTTCGTATCGACAAGAAATAAGTATATACTCGCTGTTTATTACTGAATTTAGCTATGCCAAAAAGACAACTTTGACCCATAAGGAGCTAGTGTCGCCAATATCTCAATTCCGGCTTTACGATTGGTCAAATTGCAACCATAATTGCAGCCAATGGTATTGCCCGAAATTGAAATTCAATTCCGGCTTTACGATTGGTCGAATTGCAACGATAATTGCAGCCAATGGTATTGCCCGAAATTGAGCATTGGCTGTCGTGCAAGCTCCAATGGCAGAGCGCCATGGAGCAGTTGACCTACTTAATTTCATATACGTATAGGTGCACGACGGCCAAAAATTCGTTCTGGTCTGGACAGGGCTCCGCAGAACCAGCCTTCTTAGCATTAGAGACCTTCTGGTTGATTTAGTTTCCAGAAACTCTGATTTTTATTGCACCTCACCGCTATGCTTTTATTTTAGAAGTTTCTCTAGCGAGACTTAGTCTAATTTATATTTAAATTGTATTTATTTTAGCTTTTTCGACTTGGGATATTTCTCGCGAAATATCTTATTTCGAATTAAATCGTATTTTCGACTTAGTACGATTTCATATTTTTCTTCTTTTTTCGGGCTATTTTTGACAAAATGTTGGTAAGATATTTATTTTTGATTTAATAACAGGATAATTTGAATTATTTGGTTATTTCTTTCAGATTTTTCTAAGTTCATAAACGAACTTAGAATATTTTTTCATATTTATTTATTTGGTATTTTTCGAGGAATTTAGACTTTAGATAATTTTGTAAAATTATTTCTCTTTTTCTGATTCTCTAAGTTCCTGAACGGAACTAAGAAGTCTTTAAGAATCTAGTTATTAACACATTATTTTTAAAACTTTTTTGACTCTTTTGCCTATCACTTTTTTGAAAAACTAGTTTTTTCCTAGTTGGCCATAAAATTACAATTAGTTTCTACGGATAAAATAATTACAAACAGTTCCATCAATAATAGTAAATTATTTGAAGCTATCATTTATTGTGTGAATAAGATTAATATAAAAAATTTTGATATTACAATGGCCTACTCATTTCAGGAAATGGCAGATATGCATTTAACTTTGGTTAAGAAGTGAATATTGCAATTAGGCAAAATATGTGGTTTCTACATGATGGCGCTCCACCGCATTAAAGTAATGAAGTCCGGGAAAACCTTTGCAGGCAGTATCCTGGTCGGTGGATTGGAAGGGGTCGTGACGCACCTATTTCTTGGCCACCCAGAAGTCCATGTCTTAACCCCATGGACTTTTGCTTTTGGGGGTTTATGAAAGAGAAAGTGTATTCTGTAACAATAGAGGACGAACAACAATTGACGGTTAGAATAATTGAAGCTGCAAATCAATTTTGCCAGAAAAATATGACTTTTCAGCGCATTCGGTTTTCCTTATTAAAACGATACCGAATGTGTATTGAAGAAAATGGGGGTAATTTTGAACATTTATTGTAATATCATGTTTATACACCAGGTTATAGGAATTTTTCGTACTTGTTAATTCATTTAAGCCATTTATTTAACTGCACGTAATTTTTAAAGGTTAATGAAAAGGGCCGTAACTCAATAAAAATTGTTTTTTGAAAAAAGGGATAAGAGGCGAAAAAGTTTTAAAAATAATGTGTTAAACTAATGATGCCACAAAATTCATTTAATTTGAACGTACTCCAAAGTTTGGGGGGATTTAGGGCTGCACACCCCCCTTAAAATTTTTTTGTGTCCTTAGATTTTGTTGTTTCTTTTGTATGAAAAATGCTTTCAGAACAAGAAAGTAATGTGTCCATTTTTATTACAAAATGTCAAGTAGTTTAGCAGATAATGCAAAAAAAAACAATTTTTATTTTGTAACTTCAAAGGGCTGTAACTTTTTTTTGTGTACACTTTTGTACTCAGGTAAGTTGGATTAAATCAATTTATTTTTGTCCCCGCAATGCGTAATTTAATTTATGACATACCTTTTTAAAACACCCTGTATTTGAATGCCACAAAGTAAAAAACTAAAAACTTTACAAATTGACCACAATTTGACAGTGAAACACGTAGGTTATACTTCTGTTGACAGGTCAAAATCAACTAGTGCAAAAATATTAATTTACCTTTTATGACTAAAAAATTTTCAAATTGGTTTTTTGGACAACGGTGTATCCTATCGACTTAGAGTAAGAGTATCTTTTAGTACTAAAATACCTACAAATTTAATAATCTAGAATCTCGAATGCTTAAAAGGCAAAGACAAAAAAGTTATGAGTTAAAATAACCGTTGATCTACCTAAAACGAACGCCTATGATCGGTACTAGAAATTAGCAATTTATGAAATCGATTCAACTCTGTAGGATAAATAATTTTACCAGTTTTCGTTTTTCTAAATAGAAGCGTTCTAGAGGTATTAAAAAAACTAATTACAATACGCCATCTTCAAAGAGCTCTAGCTCCCTTAGGAAGGATTTTTGGACTAGGTTAATTGGGTTAA
Source organism: Diabrotica undecimpunctata (assembly GCF_040954645.1). Classification (NCBI taxonomy): domain Eukaryota; kingdom Metazoa; phylum Arthropoda; class Insecta; order Coleoptera; family Chrysomelidae; genus Diabrotica; species Diabrotica undecimpunctata. The sequence goes on from NC_092807.1 coordinate 142,083,305, forward strand.
ATTGTCTTATAATTATCTGAGAAATCTCCGGTCTTCGTTTGTCAGGAGAGTTTCTGGACACCCTTTATACCGCAATATAGATTTTATCACAAGAAAGTCTTGAGATCTTTCAGTACACACATATAGAAAACTAGGTATATCTTACTTTCGTTCGTAGCATGTCTTATACTTCTACAGTATGGTCACCATAATATTTTAACCATATTTACCCCGTTGAAAAAAATTCAAAATAAGTTTCTCCGAATATTTTATTTATTTATTTATGAATATACGCATAGCGTGTGCGTACATAAAAATTATGTACTCATTAAGACATTTAATCGAACGGTTCAAAGTATAAGTTCCCATAAAGTTCAATGATTTTGGTTACGTACCGCCCTTCTGTATCAGGTATTCTTATCTCAGCGTTCCTCATCCTCACAACTTCGTGTGTGGTCCACTATGCACATGTCCATCGAAACCACATCAACGCCGCTTTGACCGGTCACACCGAATAGTTCAGCGGAATTACACTCTTACCTGAATTTGCTTTTTACACGGCTGAAAATAAGATCGTTTAACAGCAATTCAGCTCAAACTGGAAATAAATTTTCCATCTATGTGTACGTAAAATAGAAAATATGCAATTAGTGTCGAGAAAGGCATTCTCTATTTACTTCGTGTTTGTGTCACGGATCGTAAAGTTACTCATAACGTTTGTTCTTAACTAAGTGTAAAAGTTTTACTAGACAGAATAAATTGCGCTTCATAATAATATTTATGTAATAAATATAAAAGATAACCCATGCACTTTTTGTTCTTATTTATTAAACACGCAAAGCAAAAGTTGGTATAAAAAAGATAAAAGTAAAAATAAAAGAAGTGAAAAGTTTTGTGATTTCTCTATAGAATAATATCAAACTAGAAAGTTTTTTGTTACAGGATTCGGCTATCTGCAATCTGCAATCTGTTACAGGATTGGCAAAAATATGTAGGTAGAAATATAAAAACCAAATCACAGTATTTTTAAATAAGATTAATATAATAATAATATATTTTACATATTATTAAAACGAGTATTATTAAGACTGACACTCACAAATTAAAATTAAAATAAGTAAAGCACATCATTACATTACAAAAAAATGTTTGCCAAAGTATTGTTCTGATGTGTTGGCAAAAAAATATTGTTGTGATGGGGGTGTAGAGTTATGTTATAGAGGTAGCATCTTTTATCGGAACGACCACATCTAGCGTGATAGACGGGAAATCGTTTTTGACAACTGGTCCTCATAAGACAACTAACTCTCACTTATGGCTTCACGTGCCACACCCCGGGCAACTGCGTTGGGCTAAACTAAGTGAGGGTAGCCAGATATGACGAAAATTCCACCAAGCGATTGCCGATATAAGCAATGTTTACTGGCCAACACCTTCGGCTGGAGGAGTTAGTAAACGGTAGTGCATCCCTTTGTCCTGAAGTTGGGAAACTGGCTTCAAAGGCGGAAGAACCGTGGAAGCGGTCAACGGCATAGAGATGAGGAAGAAAGATTGGGATAAGACACTTCATTATAGATCCGGATTGGATAAGTCCTAGTAGAATCAAATGGTATTCTTCCAGCGAAATTTAATTCCAGAGTAAGCACCTTAATTGGATCTCCGGAAGGAGCAGTTACAAGTATAACAAAAGATTAAAATGCAAAAAAGACATCAGAATACGCACATGAAACGTAAAAACCATCACACAGGAAGGTAAAATCCATAATGCAATACAGGAAATGGCACACATGAAATTAAATATTCTGGGAATAAGCGAAATGCGTTGGCCAGGTTCAGGAACCGCAAATATCGGAGAACACCGCGTTTACTAGTTTGAAACAGATAACGGCAAACACGAATTAGGTGTCGGCATTATATTGACAAAAGAATTGGCAAAATCTGTTGTCAACTTCATCCCAATCTCAGCAAGAGTAATGCTCACACAACTGAAAGCAAGACCAATCGACATCAATATAATTCAAGTGTATGCACCTACAACAGAAGGAACAGAAGAAGAAGGTTGAAAAAGCAAGTCCTGACAATTGTGATGATTGACTTCAACGCCAAAGTTGGAACCAGCAAAACATCATCTGCAATTGGACCATTTGGACTAGGAAACCGGAACGATCGGGGAGATACATTGAAGATTTTTGTGGAAGCAAATCAATTGGTAATAATAAAATTCCTGCAGAACCGCTGAAACTATTAGATGCAGAACAAATAAAAATAATAATTGAAATATTTAATGAAATATACAAGGCAGGAAAAATTCGTACCATTGCCCAAAAAAGCAGGAGCAGAAGTTTGAAAAGACTTTAGGACCATAAGTCTGATGTGCCATCTGCTGAAGCTGTTTTTAAAAGTCATCCACCCACAAAAGAATTTATCGGAAATGCGAGGAACAAATTGCGCAGAATCAGTTTGGATTTGTGAACGCCATTAGTACGAGGGAAGCTTTATTTAGCGGGCAGGTACTGTTTCAGAAATGTAGAGATATTAGCTGTGATGTTTTTGCATGCCTGATTGACTACAAGAAGGCTTTCGATAGAGTCAGACATGAACAAATGATGGAAGTGCCGAAGAAGATAGGGATTGACGGAAGAGACCTAAAAATAATAGCTAACCTGTATTGGAATCAATCAACGGTGCTTCAAATAGATGGAGAATATACAAATTAAAATCTTAAGGGAAGTGAGACAGGGGTGCATAATTTCACCACAAATATTCAATCTGTACTCGGAGCACATTTTTGAAAAGACTCTAAAAGATATCGATGACAGCATCTCAATAAATGGAGTTCACTAACCAACTCAGGATACAATAGTGTTTGCCATTACCATAGAAGGGCTGCAAAACTTAATGAACAAAATAACGGAATAAGTAAAACATATGGACTGGATATAAACACCAGCAAAACCAAGCTAATGATCATCAGCAAGAAAAACATAACACAGCAAATCTGTATGTGAACCAAATAAGAATTGAACCTGTCTCACAGTACAACTACTTGGGAACTATATTCAATTAGTCGTGGGACAATACCCAAGAGATTACATGTGGCATCGGAAAGACAAAAAGTGCATTCTTGACTATGAACTTTGTTTTCAAGAGCCATGACCTCACCCTAGAAACAAAAATAATGCTCCTTAAATGTTACTTGTACTCAGTGCTTCTGTATGGAGTAGAAACGTGAACATTGAAAGCGGAAACTCTATCAAAATTCAGGCTTTTGAGCTATGGTTATACAGAATTATCCTGAAGATACCATGGACAGACAAAGTCACCAATGAAGAAGTACTGCGGAGGATAAACACAACTGCGGATTTGGTCAACATCGTGAAGGGCTGTAAGCTGCATTACTTGGGGCATATAATGAGAAATCAAGGCCGATATGAGCTACTCCAATGCATTTTGCAAGGTAAAATTGAAGGAAAAAGAACCCCAGGACGAAGAAGAATATCTTCAACACAGCTATTCCGTATAGCATCCAACAAAGCCATCATAGTCAGAATGATCGCCAGCGTTCGGAACGGACATGTACCCTAAGAAGAAGAAATTGGCAAAAATCTTCTCCTGATTATGACTGAGGTCCTTTTATTAAATGCACCTCAGCCCAGCCAGATCATTGAAATTTTCCAGATCCAGAGGATACCAGTGTCCGCCGTCGCTAACACAGAAACTTCTATCGGTCATCGGCGTCATCTGTAGCGCTGATAAGAAACACATAATCACCGTCTATGAACAAGTGATCAAGGTGAATTATTACAAATATATGTGGTTATTTCTATACACTCAGGTGCAAAAAATTCGATCCATGACATATTCTCCATTCTCCAGTTCGCTGTTTGGTCAAAGTTCGCTTGCGTGGCGGTAGCATCATAGGGTTTGTTCGCGAACAACATGTTGAAACATGCTTAAACCAAAAAGAAGTTATGTTTATTATTTACTTTAGTTTGAGGTTACATTTCAGCGTGCTGTTTTTTATTGTTATTCATCTTCACAATACCTCTCGTACTATTGTTGAAATACTTTATTTTAATATTTTGAACAGGTACATCAGGCTAGTAAACCAATCCTCAGTTGCTAAAAACCGTAGAGTCAGTCCTGGACTGTTATTGCTTTGCGGTAGTTCGTATTTTGTTTTGATACAAGTGGGCCAATCTTATTTATTAATTCTTTAAAATATGATGCATTCATATGGTTAAAATTATTAAATAGTCACTTATCCTCCATTTACAAATCTCTCAATAAATGAGGTCCTCCATAAACGGAAATACTTTTAAATAAATTTCTATACTTTTTCTTTTGTTTATCAGAAATCATTTTAATATAGAGAAATGCAGCACAACCAACTAATTAATCATTATCCATTATTAGCAATAGAAATGCGAACCGCATCCAACTCTTCAATAGAACTGTTCGCGAATCACATTCATTTTTCGTGAAAACGTCTTGTTCGGGAATAGTTAGCGAGCAGTTCGCTAAAGTAACTGCAATTTTGGTCTGTACGCGCGTTTATATTGCATTTTCAAATTGAGAGAAAGCTTGTATAAGTACAATTATTAATTTACATACATTGTGTTTAAATTTTTTATGGCATTTCTTGCAAACGATAGGAATTTATGTTTTTTTCAAAAATTTAACTTCGAAAATTTCTTATCGTACTTATTTTAACAACCAGACCAATTTTGTATTACAAAGTGACATTACATTAACACCAACGGATGCAGCAAGAGCCGCGACTTTAGTGTAAGATGGTCGTAGACAATATTATGCCGCCCAGATGCTAGGTGTAAGTCGTTGTGCTGTTCAAAGAGCCATTTGGCGGTTTAATCAAAACGACAACTATTAGAAGGTCATGAGAAAGCCCTAGGAGAGCAACATCCGCAGAAAATGATCGATTTTTGTTTTTTGTTTTTAAGAAACATATATCTTACTTCAATTATTGAGCTGGCAAAATGTCCACAGCTGTGAAATACCGTAGAGCTCGATTTGCTTTTTCAAGGGAACACAAAAAATTGGAATTACGCAAATTGGAGTACTGTTTTATTCTAGGATAACCAGATTTTGCTTGAGGTCACCAGACGGTCGCAAATAAATCTGGAGAAGAGCACGAGAACGATTTGCTCAATGCAATAATGCCAACAGAATATTTTATCGAGGAGGCTCAGTTACGGTTTGGGTTGGTATGAGTTCCGATGCCCTTACTGACTTAGTTTTTGTGAATGAAGGTTCTAATCGTCAATGAATACTTAGAAGACGTCGGAATTGTCCGTATGAATTGGCCAGCTTTCAGCCCCGACATCAATCCAATCTAACGTCTATGGGATACACTAAAAAGTTTGGTTACCTTTCCCAAACAATTTTCTGAGCTTAGTCTGACTCTTCAGACAATATGGGATGAATTGGACCAATTTCATTTTCAAAATTTAATTATCACAATGCCAAGATGTATAAGGGCTATTATAAGGATTCCAGGAGGAAATACTAGACATTAATTACAAATAACATATATATTATTTTGTTATAACTTTTTTTAATTAACAAAGCTACTTTTATTTTTTTTATTTTCGAATAGTGCAATATGTTTTTATAAATACATAATTGTTTCGCATGAATTGTGTTTCTTATCTACATTTAATGTTTTTTCCTAAAATTTATGCTCAATCATCTATAAGTGGCATTTCCAAAAATGTGTTTTCTTCTCTATAAAATCGGCATGGGTCGCCTAAATAGTTTTAGGCCAACATTTATTACGTATTAACGTCTATCTTTAGGGGACTATATAATTTAGGATAAGATAATATGACGGTTATTAGTCCGATCAGATGAACCCATTACCGACTATCAATTGAGGGTAAGGATAAGGGAGTTAGAACTCACTACAGTGAGAACGACGCATGGTATCAGATATAGGATATAGGTAATTTACACTGACATCACATTACAAGCCCAAAGAGGAATGGGCTCACGGTATGTATCTTCGATTACCACGGAGGACAATCCCAATCCAAATTCATGTCTTAATTGGAACACTGCCTTGCGACAATCCAATAATTCCTTATTAGATTATACACGTGTATTAGGTGTTAAATACTAAACACCATGCGTAAGCCTTAATTAGCATACACACACACACTCACACACACACATATATATATATATATATATATATATATATATATATATATATATATAAATAAGTTCGAATTATCGGGTAAAGTGGTCTGTAATGAAAATCTTTCGTTTTTCTAAATTACTCAATATTTCGCCATTTATTTAACAGCTTCTTCAGGAGTAAACTAAAACAATTTGAACATTACAAAAAATGGCGTACAAATACATTTTAAAACACTTACAGAATTTAACAGATTTCGCAAATAAAAAATGACATTGAAGTATTTGAAATATTGGATGTCAAGATTAAATTGTCTTAAGCACGTTCGTTACAGCTATACGATAAAAAATTAAAATTATTTCAAATGTAAAAATAAAAGAAAAGTTAGAAGAATAATATTTCTTTGATGAATTATTAAGGTTAGTTGTTATTAAGATGAATGTTGGCTATTTTAAATATTTATAAATTTTGTTCAATATGTTACAATATATGTTAATACTTGTGCAGTGGTTGAGCACTATGAAAACACTGGTCATATGCTAGACTATAACAAAGCTCACATTTTGGCACAGACTGATAACTACAAAAGTAGATTATTTCTTGAGATGTATTACATTAACAAAAATAAAAACACTTTAAATTATAAAACGGACACTGGACAGTTAAGTAACATATATTGTAACATATTGAACAAAATTTATAAATATTCAAAATAGCCAACATTCATCTTAATAACTAACCTTAATAATTCATCAAAGAAATATTATTCTTCTAACTTTTCTTTTATTTTTACATTTGAAATAATTTTAATTTTTTATCGTATAGCTGTAACGAACGTGCTTAAGACAATTTAATCTTGACATTCAATATTTCAAATACTTCAATGTCATTTTTTATTTGCGAAATCTTTTAAATTCTGTAAGTGTTTTAAAATGTATTTGTACGCCATTTTTTGTAATGTTCAAATTGTTTTAGTTTACTCCTGAAGAAGCTGTTAAATAAATGGCGAAATATTGAGTAATTTAGAAAAACGAAAGATTTTCATTACAGACCACTTTACCCGATAATTCGAACTTATTTATAAATTATTTTTTGGTCGAAATAATCATTTCTAATATATATATATATATATATATATATATATATATATATATATATATATATATATATATATATATATATATTATGAGGTTGAATCTCTTTAAATAAAAAAAAATTAAATATAATTTCCAATTTGAATGAATTTTAATAATAATAATTATAATATAGTTCCCAATTGTCTGTGCTATATAATTTTATATAGCGCAGACAATTGGGAACATTTAAAGAATCAAATTAAATTAAATATGCTTAAACTAATAAAACGGTTTAATTATAAAAGTTGAACAATTAATTACCTATTAATAACACTACCTTCTTATACTTGTATAACAATAATTAACACGAGGGAAAATATAATTATAAAATCAAGTAACACCATAAAATATCTTGGAATAAAATTTGACTCTTATTTAAGATGGGATGTCCAGATAGATGAAATAACAAAATGTTTGAGAGCTTTAGTTCCAAAGTTTAAATTTCTCAAATCTAAAAAAGACTTATAAATATTTAAAAATATTATATTGTGTGTGTGTGTGTGTGTGTGTGTGTGTGTGTGTGTGTGTGTGTGTGTGTGTGTGTGTGTGTGTGTGTGTGTGTGTGTGTTTTGTTTTATGGCACTGGAACTAAGCCAATTAGCCAGAACAAATACAAATATTATATTATGCACTAGTTGAGTCTAGAATTAGATATGAAATTCTTGGGTGGGGCGGTGTACAAAAAACTTTAAAGAAAGTCAACATATTACAAAAAAAATATTGAAAATTAATAAAAAAAAATAACATACTCCTCTCATTTATTATTCAAGTCAAGTGTCAGCGACGCCTTTGGACATTCAATTTTAGTGACGGGCAACATTAGAGAAAACATGGAGGAACTTTAAGGTCATAATGTCAAAAACTGCAAACGAAACTATTGGGATGAAAAAAGAGAAAACAAAATATAAATATTCCGAGGCACACTACAACTAATAGAAGAAAGGAAGAAAATTAAAGAAGGAATATTAAAAAAGGAAGCAACTGAAGAGAGAAGAGCGCTAGAAAGTGAATACAAAGAAAAAAATATATAGCAGTTGAAAAGCAAGCCAGAAAATAATAAACAAATCAAAGATAAAAAAGGATATATAATTAAAACAGAGTACGAAATAATACAAAAATAGAAAGAATACTTCGATGAAGTAAACTCCAAACAACACCAGACGTAGACGAAGAAAATCAAAGACAGGAGGTATACGTTAGACAGATTAAATTACGAAAGAAGAATTAAAAAACACTGAAACAACTAAAAAATGGTAAAGTCACGGAAAATGACAACCTACCGATAGATTTAATAAACACAGAAATGTTACACAAACTCCTTAACAATGTATGGGCCGACATATATAGGATGCCGACAATGTATAGGATCTACCAAAGAAATGGAACGAGGTGTATTCATTCATGATACAATGAATACAATGAAACAATGGTTCATTGTACCATGGTATTCATTAAAATACCAAAAAAAGGCGATCTAAATAGATGATAACACTGGTCAGCGCCACATCCAAAATAGTATCTAAGATTGAACAGAATGAAGCCAAAGCTAGATAATAAACTAAGAAGCAACCAAGCAGGCTGACCCAGCCAATTAGCCATCTTTTACTTTTAGCTAAGAAACGAGAGCGCCAAATACTTCATAAAGAGAGAAGGTAGTAGTAGTAGTAGTAGTAGTAGTAGTAGTAGTAGTAGTAGTAGTAGTAGTAGTAGTAGAGAGCGAGAGAGGGAGAGAGAGAGAGAGAGAGAGAGAGAGAGAGAGAGAGAGAGAGAGAGAGAGAGAGAGAGAGAGAGAGAGAGAGGTAGACGACAAATTAATTCAATTTAAAAAATCGTTGTTATTTTTACAAAATTACGAAATCAAAAAAAGTATTTTTATAGCCGAAAAAACAGTACTGTTTACGTTGAAATTCCAGGACAAACGAATATTGGCGTAAATCGTGTTGCAAAAGGTCATCCTTTGTAGAACTCCCGCCGATCTGATTGGCTATTTATAATTCATTTAACAAACGAGGCAACAGTTAAACGCAATCTAGATAACCGCGAAACCGCAGAAAACATACACAGATCGCGCGAGCCATGAACCATTAATCACTGTATTCGCACGATATTGAAAAGAACACTCTCTCACTCACCCACTTACGCTTTTTTGGTTTTATAGCTTTATTCGTTGTCGGTATCTATCTTGTTCGAGTGTTCCAACTGGTGCAGTTGCAGACATGCTTTATTTCCTTACTTTAGCTTTGCCACCTGCTAACATTTAAATTAATTAAAATAAAATATGCAGGAATTAAAACAACTAAATAAAATTCTTCAGATTTCAAAACATCTTTAAAAATTTATTTAATGTTCAGAGGATATTGTCATGACTATTGTTTAGGTATATTTAAAATAATTAAAAATATAAACAAGAAATATCAAAAATAAATTATCAGATATAGGAGAACAATTAAAGAAGCACCATTCTAAGAAGGTATACACAAAGAAAAATATAAAAATAGCATTATTAACACAAACTATCCGAAAGATATAATTAACAAACTGTGTTATTGAAAATAATAATAAGTAACAATAAGTAACATATACCATAACAGCCTTTTGATAGAATACAGTTTGAAGGAAAGACAAACAAATTTGTGGTTTTGGATATGCCAATTCCAAGAATAAGGATTAAAAAGTCGTATCACATTTTTGTATTTGAATATCACAACGCTGTCTTCAATATCGCATTTAGGACAATTTTTTTTCTCTCGATACCTCGTTTTCCCTCTATTCTACCCTTAATGATTAACTTAAGAACGTAGTACTTTTCGTTGCCTAGTAAGTCATGCAAATAACTTTTGTTCTTATTGTAGTTGTTCTCAATAAATGTCTTTCCATATTTAGTCTATTCAGAACTTCTTCATTTATTTTTCTCGAAGAACGATATCCGAAGTGGAAATGGAAACGTCAATAAACGTACTTTAACCTTTAATTGTCGCTTATTCCCATTTAAATAATAATTACTTTAAAATGCCACAAGAAACTAGCTTCAGAACAATAATAGACATTTATTATATCTCACTGTTCTTATTTAAATTCAGAAATACCTTTGCCTAGCTAGTTCAATACTAACCAGGGGTAGAAGGAAATAAATAAAATTCAAATTCTGCTTAATACAATTAAGTATAATGGTAGAATCATTTAAAAAAAAATTTATACGCATAAACAAATCACTTAGAACCAACAAATACTACTCGAAAATTAACAAAAGAAAAACTTAAATAGATTATTTTATAATTTTTTTCTTTTCAAACTTTATACCTCTGCAATATTGTTCTCACAACACATGGTTAACTTTTAATTCTGATATGTCCCTAATATTTGTGCATCTAAAACGCTGTAGCTAAACTTCTTCTTTTGGTCTGCTTAGACGGAATCTAGCTCAAAACGTCCTAACGATCCTTTCGATCTATTTTGGCTGCCAGAAATCTCCTTGTCTATGATTCTCCCGATAAATAATAACTGGTTTGTAGGTACAAGCATCATCATCAATCAGCCAATCGCATTCAACTGCTGGACATAGGCCTCACACAGTTCTTTCCAGTGTTCTCTACACTGGGCCTCTTGTAGCCAGTTCCCCGCTACTCTAGTTTTATATCATCGGTCCATCTAGTCAGTGGTCGTCCTCGGCTTCTTTTATAGTTTCTGGTCCTCCATTCCATAATACGTGTTATCCACCGTCCATCTTGTGTTCTGTTTAAGTACCCTGCCCAGTTCCACTTAAGCGTCGTAGTTCTTTCGATGACGTCTTGAACTCCTAATCTTTGCCTGATTTGTTGGTTTGTTATGTGGTCTTGAAGGCTCACGTTCAGCATTGCACGTTCCATGGCTCGTTGTATAACTCTGGATTTTATTCGCAGATTTTTGAGTGAGTGTTAAAGTCTTTGCTCCATAAGTTTGTACAGGTAAAACACATTGATTATAAACCTTTCGCTTGAGACACATGAGAACCGCTTTTTAGGTTGGATGTGGAATAGTCTTCGAAGGTTTCAATGTTCTTCCTTTTAAGGTCAGCAACTGATCATATTCATCTCGGCTTTCAAATTCCATCAAACATCCAAATTTCTTCTTCCATCCTCATTTCTTCAACCAATAGTCTTCGCGTCCTTCAAAAACCAAACAAATACCCGAATTCTCAAAATTGATTGTTTCGCAATTTTGTGTTCGATTAACAAACTAACAATGAATCTCTATCCTTACTTTTACACCAAGTTTATAATAAAGATAAAACAAATAACCAATTTTGTAATGTTTTAAGGGTTTTTACTAACATATTTACTGACCTCTCATGTACACCTGGTAAATGCACTGATGATGGATTAGTAAGTCAGAAAACCTTTTTTGTGAAGTGGCTCAAAAGGGTTTTTTAATTATATACCTTTTACAAAGGACTTTAAATAAAAATTTTTAATATTTTAAACTAATATTCTAAATTTTAACATGCACATCCATCACTCTTTACATCTCTAAACCAACCCAGGACGTATGGTGATCTAATTGAAAACTTCTACTTCTTAGCCAATACAGCAATACCACAATACACGAATGTTACCAACAAACATCACATTCCCAAACCTTGGTCGGACAAAACGTGCCAGGAAACAGCCCGACGCAGAAAATTAACTTATATACTCCAATTAAGGAGGTATGGAGGAAAGTAAATTGCTTCAAAAATCGCAAACAATCCAATAACTTACCTATTGACCCGGACGAATCATGGATAACAGAGTTTTACCAAAAAATTTCACCATATTGGGTCCCGAATGATATTACCAACTCCATAGCCACTGTTTCTAGAGATAACCTTTGCTTAGATCGTCCATTCTATCTATGAGAACTAAGAAGGGTCCTCAAACAAAATAACAATACTGCTCCTGGTAAAGACAATATATCTTTCATTATGTAAAGACATTCTATGATCTCTAACCTGACAAATGGATATAAAATCCATCTACTTAATGTTCTAAATAATAGCAATTAAACAGGCAAAAACAAGCACCAATTCCAGAAAGCTGGAAGGAGTATATTATAATACCTATAAGAAAACCTGGCAAACGTGATGACGACCACAATTCATATCGCCCAATATTTCTAGCTTCTTGTCTTCTTAAAACCCTGGAAAGACTAATTAAAAATAAATTAGAACATTGGTTAGAATTTAATGACATTCTCCCAAACTCCCAATTTGGTTTTCGCAAATTTAAATCCACTCGATCACACTCAAATTTAAATCCACAAATCAACTGCTCTCGTAACAATTCAAGGCAATTTCACGGAAAACTCATCCATAGCAGCTGCATTTCTGGACGTATCATCTGCTGTTGATAATATAAATTTGGATATCCTTACACAAAAGTTATTGTCAGTCGGGATACCTATAGGTATAACATCCTTTTTGAAAACTTTGTACTCAGAGAGATTGATTTACTTAAAAATCGATGAGAAAATTTTTTCTCCTCGACTGTCCAGTATAGGCCTGCCACAGGGAAGTATTTTAAGTCCACTTTTATATATTTTATATAATAAAGATTTAGAAGTCATTGTTCCTATTAACACAAAAATACTACAATTTGCAGATGATGTGGTAATCTATTCATCAGACAAATCAATTGATGTTTTTAAAAATAATTTAACAACAGCTATATCAACAATACATGCATATTATGAATGAAATGGATTAATATTATCAGAATCCAAAGCAGAAATCTGCTTCTTTTCTAGAAAACATAGAATTCCAGAAGGGTATATAAATTGTGGTCAATTCAAATTTCCAATTAAAAACTGTATCAGATACCTGGGAACTTATTTAGATAGAAAACTTTTGTGGAAAGATCATATTCAACATATCATTAAAAAAATTGAAAAAGCTATGAATACCCTAAGAGCTTTCTGTAAAACAAACTGGGATGCAGATCTCAACATTAGTTTAATGTTTTATCGATCTATGATACGACCAGTTTTCGATTATAGTTGTCACTTGTATGGAAACGCTTCGAACACCCATTTAACAAAAATTGAGGTACAGAAAAATAAGTGCCTATGCTTGTGCCTTGAGTATCTGAAATCTACACCAATTAATGTAATGGACATTGAAGCTGTTGAACCGCCATTGAATTTACGGAGGCAGTCTTTTACCGACAAATATATAGCACGTACCATTAGCAGAAACCAAGTATTTCTCAAAGATATACACAATCTGGCTGTTTTAGATTTGACTAAAAGGTACTGATTTAAGAAAAAATCTCCACTCGTGGCGGTAAGTTGCAGAAATCTGTCTAAATTCAAAGAGGTCACTTTATAAGGGTTATCTTCCACCAGTTTATACTGAAATGCCTCGAGCTGTTCTCAAAAAAAATCCAGACAGAATTTCCCAATGATGTCCAAGGCCCCATGTTTAACGCAGAAATTCAGAAGAGATTGCCTAATTATTAGTATATGTTTACTGATGGTTCAAAAAAAAAAAGAAAATAATACTGCTTGCGCAGTATATCCACAGAATTCTTGACAACGCATAAATATAAGTTACCTGATGAAGCCACCATCTACATATCCGAAATGCTGGGTTTAAAGTTTGCTCTTTCTCACGCTTTGACAAAGGAAATGAAGAACTGTGTAATATTTACAAACAGTAAAAGTGCAGTAGAAAGATTATGTGTAACAAATAAATCCAAGAAATTGACTCATCTTGATATAGAGATTTTAAAATTGTACTACGAGGTTTCAAAGCTCGGAGGAGAAGTTATTATCGCATGTATCAAATGCCATTGTGGGATAAAGGGTAATATAATAGCAGATGCTTTGGCAAAGGAAGCATTATCAAGCGGAGAAACCATAGATAACAATATTCTACCGATGGTGTCAGTGTCAGATATAGATGTATGTAGTAAACATCGGCTCAAATTAAAATGGCAAGCCAATTATACGGAATCCGAAAGTCAGTCATCCTTTAAATATTGGCAACCCACACTTCTTAAAAAAAGGTGGTTTCATTCAGAGTCCAACAGAAGTTTTATTAAAACTATTAATAGGCTAAAGTCAAATCATGCTCTAACACCTTCAAGAATGTACAAAATGAATCTAGCAGACACTCTAAACTGTACTTGTGGTAAATATGGAGATTTAACACATATCCTATTAGCATGTGTAAACCAACAAGGAAATATTACATGTTTTTATGAAAACTTACAGATGACCGAAACAAAATAAAAAATATATAAAAAATATATACACATATTACATACAATCTCAAAAAGTAATAAAGGGAAATAAAAAAAAATAAAAAAAATAAATAAAAATAAAAATAAAAAAAAAATTAAAATTAAAATTTAAAAAAAATCTATTTTTTAATTTACTTTTAACTTACATTTAGTACTAACTCGAACCCTGATTGTTATTCTGTGAATACAATTTACAAAATAGTCTGGTCAATTAGCTATGCCAAGGACATTAAAAAAAAATATGCACATCAACCAGATGCGGTATCCAACGGTAATAATTTCTGCAATCAAATTCTTTCTTATTTATTGTTTACTACTTAATCCCGTTTTAATATTATCGAGTCACTGTTTTCGTGCTCTTTTTACACCACGTATGGATTCTTGTAGTTCTTATACTGTTTGAACTAATGCTACGTAGCAAAAAAATATTGTAATGTAAGATAAGATTGGAGCGGAAGCGGAAGAACACATCTAAAATGCTATAGTTTAGAATAAAGCAAAGTAAAGTAGATGCGATGGAAAGTACATGGAATAGAGGGAAAAATATGGAAATGCACTATCATAGATTTTTTACAATATCCTTCTTAACAGGTTGAGGTTTTATTTAGTAGAAATTCCACACTATTATCCGGTATGGTGTACGTAATGTCTTATAGAGATTTTACTCCAACCGAGCAAATAAAGATTGTTTTCTAGGTCTTTTTAGTAAAACTTAAAAAAATTGTCTTCTAGGTCTTATTAGTAAAATTAAAATTGAATAATAAGTGTTGCCGTATTTTATATCTTCGATATTTAAATGTTCTTTTTGCTTAATAATTTACTTTTTTTTAGGTCTTCGTTTCTAACTGCTGTCGCTCTTATTTATTTTAATATAATATACTATCGTACAAAAAACTTTGAAACTAATTTTGTCTATTATTTACCTTTTAATATTACCAAGTCATACTTTTAATGGAAACCAAATTATGGCATCTAAGAGAAACTCTCATTTCAACAGGTCTACTATTTATACAACAACTAAAACAATTCGTATTGTTTTAGTTTGTTCAGGAACGCAAGGGTATTAGTATCAAACTCTACTTTATCTTGCATCTTCGTACATATTCACTTAACTCAGATAAACTATTCCGCTAGTTTACTGCTTATATAATTTGTATTGTTTCCTTAAAAGCATTACGATGTTTATTCTGCATTTTACAGGGTGTGCTTCATGCTTTAAATACTAAGTTTCTGTTTGCTAATAAATTTTACTTTGGCGATAGAAAGTTCTAGGTATTTGATGCCTTGATCATTAATTAAATGTTTTACTAAGATAACGAAACTTTATTATAATATATTCCAATAAAAGGCGGATTCCTATCTATTTTTTTACTAATTCCATACAATGGCACTACAGAACGAAACGGGCCTTGGCCTCCTTCAGCAGGTTTCTCCAATCATCTCGATTTACCGCTGTTCTTTTCCATGAACGCGTTCCCAGGCAGTTCCTGGCATCCTCATCGACTTCGTCTTCCCATCTCTTTTTAGGTCTTCCAACAGGTCTTTTTCCCTGCATTCTTGCATTTAGTAATTTTCTGGGGATTCTATTCTCATGCATGCGGATCACGTGCCCTGCCCACCATAATCTCTGCAGTTTAGTGTATTGTGCTAGAGTTGGTTCGCTATATTGCTCGTATATTTCTCTATTATACCTAATTCGCCAGTTGTTGTTTTCACTTATTGGGCCCAGTATCCTACGTAATATTTTTCTTTCAAACACATCTAATGCATTGGCAGATTTCTGTGTCACCACCCATGTTTCACAACCACCTAACTATGGGCCTGATTATTGTTTTATAGACCCGAAGTTTTGTTTTCCGGTGTACGTCTCGCGATTTGAATATGTGGGCCATCGCAAAATAGGCTTTATTTGCCAGACTAAGCCTTCTATTTATGTTCGGTTCTTCTTCATTGCTTGCGACCAGATCCATTCCTAGGTATGTGAATCTATTTACATGTTCTATATAGTCAATAAAGTGTTGTTGCACCGGTCTATTTGATCTGGTCTATTTGTTTTATTTATATTTATTGCTAGTCCTACTGCTTCTGCACTCTGTTTCAACTTAACGTAGGTTTCTTCCGCTGCATTCACTGTTCTGCTCATTATGTTTATATCATCTGCGTATGCTGCTAATTGGGTAGACTTGTTTGTATGTATGTTATTTCCGCTCACCGTCAACCGTCTAATTACATATTCAAGAATAAGATTAAAGAGGGTTGGAGCTAGTCCGTCGCCTTGTTTCAGTCCTTGCATTATCGTAAACGCATCAGTGATCTGTCCCTGAATACATACCTGTGCTTCTGTTTCTGTCATTGTCATTTGCACTAGTCGTATTAATTTTGATGGTATGCCAAATTCTTCCAATCTTGTTCGAATCACAGGCTTGTTTAAAATCTACAAAGAGATTGTAAACGTCCATGTCATATTCCCATGCTTTGGCTAGTATTTGTTTAACTGTAAATAGTTGGTCAATGGTAGATCTATTTTGCCTAAACTCTGCTTGATATTTCCCGATGATTTTTTTCGTGAGAGGTTGTAGTCTTCGATTAATGATGTTTGTGAGTATCTTGTATCCCGAACAATGTAAAGAGATGCCTCTATAATTCTGACACAACATGTAATTATTCAGTCCAATTTGGAATGGCCCTGCCAGTATATGTTCAAAAATAGCTTAAATTGATTATAATGAGTAGTGAGTCAGGAGTTAGGATTTTGTAGAAATATTTCTGACAGCTTGTTAATACGTAGAATACGAAGATTCTCCATAAGGTATTAATAAGCAAAATTTTAAATGACATATGGATCAACTGCGAAAATGTAAAACAATAGAAAACAGCGACTGTAATACCCATACGTAAGCCAAACAAAAAAACCACATCTATATGACTGATACAGACCTATCGCACTTATGCCATGTGTATTTAAAACCTTTAAAAGAATAATTAAAAACCAAGTGGAATGGTTGTTAAATACTACTTGTGCACTTCCAGCTACACAATATAGTTTTAAAAAACGATTTGGTACCATCGATGCAGTGACACATATGGTTACAGATATCCAAATGAACCTAACTGAAAATGAATACTGTGGATCGATGTTTTTGAATAATAAAGGAGCCTACGATAGTGTTGACTGGTTTATTTTACGACAAAAGATGATACAATTACAAGTTCCAGTACAAGTTGCTAACACCATATGCAAGCTCTATATAAACAGACAAGTAGGACTCAGAGAACCTAATGGCTACAAAGTAAAATACCAATCTGTAACTTTGGTGTTACCTCAGGGATCTGTCCTTGCAAAAATCCTTTTTAATATTTACACCTCTTATATACACACTTTCTTATCTAAAGCAACTATTATACAGAGCGCTGATGATTTTGTTGGTTATGTACATAGTAAGGATATCAACCTTTTAAACTCAACTATGGGACCCATTCTAAGTGATTTAGGTGTACAAGTCACCGTAGAAAAATCCAAAGTAGTAATCTTTACCAGATAACATGTAAACAATTCAGAAAGTGACTATAAATGAAATAGATTTCCCAGTGGACACCAATGCAAATTAAGAATTATACTAGACAAATATTTACCAGATTGAGACAAAATGCAATAGAGGTTTGAATTTCCTAAAACCCATTATGCGAACTTGGTGAGAAGCGGATCCCCAAACAGCATTACTTTTTTATAGACCTTATGTGAGATCAATCATTGATTATGGTTGTACACTTTATGGAACAGTCAATAAAATTAACCTACGTAAACTCGATATTATACGAAACAAAGCAATAAGAATATGTATAGAAGCAATGAAATCTACCCCTCTCGAACTCCTAAAAGCAGAAGCCAACGAACCTCCCTTAGGACTCTGATCATTTTTAGCAGAAAAAATGATGATTAAATTACAAAGGAAAGGATCACCTATCATTAACAATATATTTAAGCTAAATGAATATTATTTAATTAACCCTTTCTAGAAAATAAAAAACTCTCCTCCTATTTGCGATGGACTAAGAAATGTAAAATTATGGAGTTTACAGGAATGGAGGTGTTGAAAAACACCTCCATTCCTGTAAACTTAAAGAAAAAGGTGTATAACACATGCATACTACCAGTTTGTACTTACGGCTTGGAGACAGTAGCCCTTACCAAAAAATCTGCTAAAAAATTAGAAACAACGCAAAGAGCAATGGAACGAATCATGCTTGGAATATCACTAAGAGACAAGATTAGAAACACCGAGATAAGACGTAGAACGAAGATTAGGGATATTGTGGAAGAAATTGCAAAAATGAAATGGCGCTGGGCAGGTCACGTAGCCCGATATAATGACAACAGGTGGACACGGAGAATTCTAGAATGGAGACCAAGGACGACAACAAGAAGCACGGGAAGACCTCAAAAAAGATGGGTAGATGACATAAGAACAGTGGCAGGCAAACAGTGGATTAGATTGGCGCAAGATAGAGAAAGATGGAAGCAATTGGGAGAGACCTACATTCAGAAGTGGATGGAAAATGGTTGACAAAGAAGAAGAAGAAATGTAACTCCACAACGAACAACACAAACATAATTTGATAACTTTGGCTATATTGTTCTATATGATGTAAATATTCCTGATTATTCCAAATTAACATCATATTATAATGATACAGTTATATGCCAAATTTTGGCGGAACATCAAAAATTCCGCGCAATTTATACCGATGGGTCAAAAAATACTGATGGCACAGGTTGCGCCTTTGTAATACCCAATCAGGTACAAAACAAAATTAAGTTACATAAACATACATCTACTTTTACAGCTGAAGCTATAGCAATACGAAAAGCATTGGAATATGTACAGCAGAAAGATTACCAAAATGAAATTATTTTTACAGGTTTGAATTCCAATACATCCAATCTTCTTCTTCTCATGGCGCCATCTCCTTTCGAATGTTGGCGATCCAAATGGCAATTGTAGTTTTAGAAACTGCTGCACGAAAGATTTCTGAGGATGAGCGGTCGAACCATCTTCTCAGGTCTTTCGGCCACGAGTTCTGGCGTCTGCCTACTGATCTTTTGCCCTGTACTTTTCCTTTTAGTATAACTTGAAATATTTCGTATCTTTCGCCTCTCAACACATGACCCAAGTATTGCATTCTCCTCTCTTTGATTAGTCTAAGTAATTCTTTTTGTTTACACATGCGACGAAGTACCTCAACATTAGTAACTCTTTGTACCCATGGAATCCTCAACATTCATCTGTATATATTCATCTCAAAGGCATCTATTCTTTTTTCTATTTCAGAGTCCACTGTCCAACTCTCACAGCCATATAGTGAGACAGAAAAAACGTAACATCGTAAGTCGAGGGGAATCCATTATTGATAATCGCTTATTATTTTTTTGGATTGAAAACCAATGTGATTCGAAAACCTTGATAAAGTTGAAGGCGAATACGTAATAGAATAGTATTTAACAAGTTGATCGTAGATCATACTAAGCGTTGGAACTAGGTTCTTTGAATATATATCATAAACTGCTCTTCTAATTATCTCAGCGTCTTTTTCATTTACTGCTTTATATGTAGAAAAGTCACTCCGCTTTTTACGAGGTTGAATTCTATCTGTAACAATTTTCCACACTGTTGTATATGGCATCCTTGTCAATCGAGATGTTGTCTTGATGAGAAATTTACCGTCTTCTGGATTTGGATTATCTTCTTTTACTGTTTGATAAACATTACTAATAATTTCTTTGACATCATCAGATGTTACACTTAGCACTAGCACATCTAAATGCAAGCAAATAACTGCCTGAATGTGTAAACGTCAAACTTGAATATGTTTGCACCCTTTCATAATGTATCATAAATTATGTTTTCTAGATAAATAAATGATACCTAATTATACCTAAATACCTATTAGCACGAGAATTATAATGTGTAAAGCTATATAATAATAATAAGAGGTATACTTTATCTTTAACTAATATACTTGCTAATGATTTTTTAATTTTCTTTTATTTAAAGATAGAAAGCTTCATTATCGAAAGTCCATTTTATTGTTAAGAACATGCTTTCGGCATGGCGTATGTAACGGTTGCATCTCGAAATGGCATCGAGTACCTTCGCGATGTATCGAGCGCTGTAGAAATCCATTTGTCAAACAACGAATTAGAGGTGGGACTACCCCAGAAGATTCTGGAATAATACTTTTTGGTATATATTTATATATATATATATATATATATATATATATATATATATATATATATATAACGATGTTATAAATAAATATATTTATATAAATTCGAACTGCTCGGTTTATTTAATCTCGCTACATTATTTAAGTGAAAACGACATAAAACAGATAATATTCTTACTCCATACAATTCAAGTAATAATTGATTCCAAGCTACTTAATTTCAAATGAGTAAATCAGATGAGTAAGCAAAGATGAGTAATTTGTGTATAGCAAAATTTTTTTAATACGAAGCATTGTGTAGAAATTTTAATTTTAACAATTTATTTGCTCTAATAGGTAACGAGGCAGTTCTGTAAATAATATAAACTCCGATCCTAGTAAGTTGTTCCAAAACTATTGCTACCCGTCGCAAAGACAATAATTGAGGGATTAGTAACATTAATAGGTTATTATAATACTGCGGTCGACTGGGTCATCCCACCAGCCTCAGGCCAAATTTCTTATATCTTAAACCAAACTATACTTTTGATGTAGATTCAGGTGCTATAAATGCCATAGTCCCTGCTAACTGCCATAGATTTTGTAATTTTAACATTGACTTTTACATCAAACTAGACAATTTTGATTTCTACAATTCTTATTAATGTCTGGAGATCCTTCAGATTAATGGTTAATAAAATAATGCAGTCCGCATATCTAACAGCAAAATAAAAAAAATCTCGTGTTACTAAGAATGCAACGGAGTAAAAAATATTCCAAATTCAAGTCGATTCACTTTTTAACATGAGGTTCGTGAAGTAATAAAACATAATCAATCTACTGTCATTACAAATCCTTATCCTCAAAAGATATTCCTTGACGTTTCAATATAACTAAATACGGATAAAAATAAAGTACAATATGTTGTACAGTAATACCCCTACTTAGGCTTCGCCGATTTACTACAATCCGAAGTTACGTGAGGTATCTTTTGAGTTCCACATATAATAAGCCAAATGCAATGTTTGACTTCTGACACATTCAAATTTAATTCGTGCGAAATTTGTTTTATCCACTGAGATTTATTGAAAAAGTCTCAGACTATAATATTCAAATTATTGTGAATTGATTCATTTGTATTAATTTACAAAAAACAAGCTTTTAATGTTAGTTTAAAATTTTCGAAGTCTCCAATGGAAAAATCAAAATTTACAGATGGACAAATCAGTTTGGTCTATCGGAATTTGTAGCATTTCAAACCACCTTGTATGTTAAAACACCGAAATATTATTTCAATCCTTTTTTGCGTCGCCGAGATTTATAACAAACATATTTTAAAGTTTGTTTATATATCACAGATGCATATTTCTTCGGTATTCTTTGATAGAGAGCCACTTTAGGATATATTGCGCGTCAAGTAAACAGAAGTATTCTCGTTTATATGTTTTGTTTATACCGAGTTGTGCGAATGATTTTTAAAAATTACTGACTCTCAGTGAGGCCGCTGTCAAAGGCAGTTGGTTTCAGTGTCATTCCGAATTTAGCTTCAAATTCGCAATGTTTTTTCGTTTTTCGTCCCTTTTCATGTGAAAATGTGTAGTATTGTGGCAGTTAATTGTGCAGTAAGTGAAGTTAATAAGGTTTGGAGGAATTTCTGAAGAGACAACACGCGGCGTGGGTCGGCGTTGAAAAACCGGCAAATTTGCTGCGAAAAAGTGAATTATACTCAATGTAATGTACCAGTTTTAATAAGAGTAGTCACTGTTTTATTTTTATGCCGTCTCTCATCCAAGAGATCCGTAAAACGGCGTTTTTGAACAAATTTGAAAGATAACCACATTGTGTCCAGTTGACCTATCAATGTACTTTACCCTGACCTATCTTGGCGTTCAGGTCGCCCATTACTATGTTAATGTGTTGTCTCTTTGTTGTTCTCATCACCTCGTTTAAAGTATTATAGAATTGTTCTATTTCCTCTTCGTCTTTGTCTGATGTAGAAGATGTCCTTGTAAAGCTGTAAAGTCAGAATAGATGGATAACTTACAGAATCTATAGGAAAAGGTAGCGGAATAAGACAAAGGGATTCATTGAGCCCCATGCTTTTTAATTTGATCATGGATGAAATCATCAAAACCGTTAACAAAGGAACAGGATACAGAATGGGAAACAAAGATATCAAAATACTCTATTATGCAGACGACGCAATATTGATAGCCCAAGATGAAGATAGTCTGCAAAGACTGGTCCAAAGATTTAACATAAGAACAAAAGAATTTAATATGACAATTTCATCTCAGAAAACTAAAGCAATAGTAGTCAGCAAAGAACCAACCAGATATAAAATAGAAATTGATGGCATCAGTATTGAACAAGTAATGGAAATAAAATATCTGGGAATTACACTGTCTAGCTATGGAGACCTAAACAAAGAAGTGAGAGATCAAGTACAAAAAGCAAATAGACTGGCAGGATGCCTTAATAACACTATATGGCGACACATTAACACTGAAATGAAGTCAAGAATTTATAAAGCGAGTGTAAGACCAATAATGACATATGCCTCAGACACAAGACCCGACACAGCCACAACGCAAAGGCTACTGGAAACAGCAGGGATGAGAGTAAACATTAGAAGAAAATGTAACCTAAATTGTATAAATGAATTTACACAAAATAGAAAAAAAGAATGACCACATAAGCAGAATGGAGGAGACCCGTGTCGTTAAAATAGCAAGAGATAAGTCACCAATCGGCAGAAGAAACATCAGAGGACCGCGCAAAAGATGGAGTGACAACCTTTCATAGAGGTATTAATCTGCCAATGAACAAGCAGAATTGCTTATAAAAATAAAGAAGAAGAAGAAGAAACTCATACAGTATGTGCGATTTTGCTTATCATTGTTGGTTGAGCTTCTTCTGTGAGCTGACGAAAGTTCTCATGTGTTTTATTACCGACTTAATCTACAACTAACTCTTGGTTGTGAATCTCCCGTTTGGCTTCGCTTTAGATGGTATTTCATCTAACCTTTTAGATAATATTGTTTTTTAATTAGCCGGTATTGATTTGCGATTTTAAATTGTGCAGATACTTGAACTCGTAGATATTCCCTACAAGATTGGCATGCATATGTTGACGTGACAACGTCTTAAATTAGGTTGTGGCTCGGAGTCATTCATGAAAAAGTGTAACGCCCACTCACGTCTGTTACAGTGAGTCACCGAACGAGAGAGAGGCCCGCCGGACCGGCGAATGCCTTGCGTCTCTCTCCCACTCAAACATGATCGGTCCGCTGCGCGCGCAGTACTAGAGAATTAGGCGCGTTGAATCGGTGTGTGCTTCCGTGCTTGTGTCTCTGTCTTTCTCGAGCGTTCTTGGCGTTCAAGACACATTACAGCACTTCCTTTCATTTCATATTTCTCCTATCATCGTCCTATCCTCAACAAATTCACTCAAATAGAAATTAGTTAAGTTTAAGTTTACATGTACAATGTTTTAGTAAACAAAATATATTTCTATAGTTAAAATTTGTGCAATTCTTATTTTCATTAAATTCCTTGTTCCTATTGTGCAATTTAATAATATTCATATCAATAAATATTCTACCGAGAAAAAGACGTTGTCACGTAAAATTTTCGCCCGTAAAACCGACTTTACAGGCAACCGATTTTTTTTAATAGCCCATTTTTTTTACCGAGTCGCTTGCTGGTGTTGCTATTGGTTTGTACATATATACATGTAAGCTGTCACATCTAGTACCAGCTCTAGATGGGGCTTGGCGATCCTCAGGCAGTGATCCTTAACATAAATTATTTTCTACAATTTTCATAATGTGTATTTTATAGCTATTGACAGGTATTAGCTTTTGTTCCACGGTAGATTCCGCTGCTAGCTTCTGGATATCAATAATAAGAATCCTCAGAGAGCATCCTACATTGGCATTAGGCTAGACCTGATAGATAAACTGACAAAACACCTACAGATTGATTAATATTGTTATTCTTAACATGAATATCGTGAAAAGGGAAAAAATTAGAGGTGAACTTTTTAGACACGTCATAATGACATCTAATAAATAATATGTTAAACTTTTTAAAATCTTATAAAATAAGATATAATATTTACAACTCAATGAATGGTGAAACATTTTTAGATATATCATCATCATCGTCAGTAGCATCACAGCTACAGCCACAGCTAGTTATGAGCCAAAGCCTTCTTAAGAACAATTCGTCCCTGCAATTCTTTCCCATGCTCTAACTCTAATAAATTTTAAATCATTCTTTAGTTTGTTTTGCTACCATAGTCTTCATCTTCCTCTGACTCATCGGCCTCTTCGACTAAAAACTTTTCTGACTGTTGCACTTTTCTCTCTCCTGATTACGTGCCCTATTCTTCTAAGGCTGCCTACTATCTTAATGAATTTTATAATGACAAGATCACAAAATTTACAACTCAAATTTGTAACGCCGATGTCATCTATAAAAAAAATAGACATAGGCCTAGACATATGCCTAGATCTGCAGATATAAATATCAATAAAACAAAACATTTCAATAATTAAAGCCGCATGCCAATATCTTTTTAAGTAATTAATAAGAATCATAGTAATTTAACAATTTTAACAGTCTAATAGATTAACTCCACCGAAAGCTATAAATTGTCGGAACCGCCCCTGAAATTTTCTTGCAGCAGACATTTTCTCTTTCTCCTTTTGTTGTAATTGCTTTTGAATGATGCTTTTATAATGTTGATGTACCTAATTACAAGACACGAATTGTTTTAAGAGTCTTTCGGATAATAAGCTCTTAAATTAACATTGCTAAGCATCGGATGATGGATTTAAGGAAAAAAAAAGGGAAAAATATGTTTACTTGTAGTTTGCATTTTGAACATACTCGGAGAGTTTGCTTTTTAAACGTATTCAGTGAATAATAAATTATAAATAGTTATCCATTCTCAATTGTAGGACTTAATAAATTATAGAATATGTTCGAAACAACTAGTGGGTTTCTATGGCCGCAGCAAACATGAATGCTTTTTGATGCTTTTTTAATGGAGATTACACTGAAAGAACTAATAGAAAATTTATAAGTTGCTGATAAAGCACACATAATTACCCAAAACTTTGATAATTATCTGAAAAAGATGAATGGAGATGACAAATATTAATTTCTATTTAGCTAGAACGATTTGTGTGTTACTCTCACTATTAAACGATAAAGAAAGAAAGATATTAAATTGAAGTTAAAGTAGTCGTCCTTAATTACTCTGGACTTATAGTAATTAAATAGGCGACAAAGATATGATCTTTATTTGTTAAGGGTCCAGCAACTCTTAAGCGTTTCAAAGGTAAAATAAGTAACTTACAATACGTTGTCGTCTCTCTGCTTCTTGAAAACTGACTGACTCTAGTGAACTTGTAACTAATTACTAACAAACTGATAACGAATTTATTAGTACTGTATTAGAATTACTAGGAATATATAAATCGGTATTTAACTTAGAAACCAATTTGAAAGTATTACCTCTATATATTTCTTGATAGAAATACACCAAGATTAGTACACTTAGATCAAAATCGACTTTGTAGCATTTGCAAATTCTTTGGTATATATTGAAATCCCCTCGTATATATTTAAAACATCGAAGAATATTTTTAGTGTATTTCAGTTCCTATCGTACAAGTTAAAATACCCAAAAGTGTTTTCAATCCTTTTTTGCGTCGCTGGAATTAACGTGAACCATTTTAAAGTTTTTCTTATATTTCACAGATGCGTTTTTTCTCGGCATTTCTTTTAATCGAAGCCGCCTTGGGATTTTTGTGCGTCAAAGAAATAAGAACTTAACCGTATATGTTTTGTTTATACTAAGTTGGGAAGCGAATAATTTTTAAGAATCACATCACTCTCGCTGAGGCGTTGTCAGAGACAACTGCTTCCAGCGTTTAGTACGAATATTTTCTTCAGATTCGTAAATGTTTTCTATTTGTTTCTTTGTTATGGCAAATGTGTAGCAGAGTAAAGTTAATTGTAAAGTTCAATGTTTAGTTGCAGTCTAATTCTACCTGTTCCTATTGTTTAAGAAGCCCATTCCAAGGTTTGTTTCCCAAACTTTCAACCTCAAGTCTGTATTTGTCCTAAGAAGCCGTCTCACAGCATCTTTCACAGTTTGCAGATGGATTTGACCGTGTGGCAGAGAAGGTAACCCCAGAAATCTTTTAAAGTGCTCTTTAGTGCAAACAATTTTTTTGCTTTTTTTTGTGTTTAAATTTCAAAGTAAAAATAGACGTTTTTTAATAATAATAATTGCTTTTATTAAAATTTAAGAATTTGTAATAATTAAAATTATATGTATTAGGGCGTGGCCATAACTGTCATTTTAACAATTTCTTTGTAAGTTTTGTAGCACCTTCCACTTGTAAACAGAGTTTGTAAACAAATAGGACAAAGTAAGTGTTTCTTTGTTATTTTGGTATTTATCTTTGTAACTATTAATCTAGTAATTTGTGCCATTTATTTTTGTAACCATTTGTGGTGAGACAACAATAAATGTTTGATTTTTTTCTCTTAACCATTTATGTTATTTATTTAGAAAAAAAGTTTATACCCCTTTATTGAATTTTATTTAAAAAGATATATTTTGCATTTTTAATAATTATTTCAATAGTTACAACTAGTTGTTGTAATCGTTATAATTTGTCACCTCGAAGCGGCGTCCTTATTTTAAATAGCTAGAGGTCTTTCCTGTTGTTTTGTTTGTCCATTTGTTCCAGGAAATTTATGGAAGCACCTCTTTGATTCATTTTTGTAGTTGCCCTGAGTGCCGTTCGCATAAGTATCGTTTATTTTGCTTGTCCCATCTCCACCCCCAGTAACTTCTGTCCCAATTTTTAACCCCTTATAGCAATATCCTATGTGGTAGGCAAAATATTTCGTTACAACTTATATCGCGAGAGGAGGTAGGTCTTCACCCTTGAAGTACCAGCTCTCTATCAGAACCAAGAAAATACCGATGACATATGGTCCTATGATAAGAAGTCTAAAATTTATAAGAGAAAGTATGGGGTGTCTAATTGGAGATGCTTTGGCATCTAAACCTCCGCAATTAAAGAGGGTTGCAATTATATAGCTCTCAGTGGCGTATGAGAATCGGTCACGCTTTCACAAGATAGTAACAAAAGCAGTTTAAAAATTTAAAACGCAAAACTTAGTAGCGTATCATTAGTTTGTTGACGGAACGTAAATTAAAAATTAAAAATTAAAAGATTTTAAAAAAATGTTACAATCTTCCTAAGCATTACTTTAATTAATTGGGCAAATCAGATAGTGATCTATGTTTTACTGCAGTTTCTGCGAAAATGAAAAAGAGGTGACTAATTAATTTATATAACTAAGGTCATAGCTTCTTCTTCTTCCTATGCCGTCCCCATTAACGGAGATTGGCGACCACATTTTTAAAAGCTTCTCTGTCTTTTGCAACGTGGAATAATTCGTCTACAGTCATGTTTGTCCAGTCTCGAATATTTCGCAGCCATGACTTCCTCTTTCTACCTATTCCCTTTTTGCCATCGACTCTACCCTGCATGATGACCTGCAGAAGACTATATTTATTATTTCTTAGTATGTGTCCAAGGTATGCATACGAATCATCGATGATATGCATACGAATCAATGATCGTTCATGAGTATTCTTTCATTTTTCCGACTGTAAATACAATCTACAATATTAGTATACCAGCAGTACATAACCAAAATTTTACTTTTGCTACATTTAATTTTTGTCATGATTATTTTGTTACTAGAACGAAAAAACTGCCTCCTCTTTGGAAGACTTCAGTAACATACACGTTGCAAAAAGGAAGATCTTGGCTTCAGAAACGTACCTGAAACAAAAAAAAAGAATATATAAATATTAGAATGATAATTAAAAAGGCAGTAAAAATAATTTCCGAAATAAATTATATAAAGATTTAAAACCAGTGATTTAGAAACGGTTAAAACTCATATTTTTATACAGTATGGAAACCACTTATGGAATAAAATTATTTGTGTACTTATATTACAAAATTATAAAAAAACGCTGTGACTCGTACAGTGTGATTCACGCAATTTTGGTTTAGTCCATATTTTTATTTTTAATAAAACCCCTGTATATTGTTATGTTATTAAAACATTCTATAAATTATACAAAGTTAACTTTTAAAATTATGTATGATTTTCTTTACATTACACTTATTAATTACAATAAATGCTCAAAATGTTCTCCACTTTATTGTTGGCAATAACTAAGTCTCCTACTTAGTTATTGCAAACTCATCCAGAATTTTGTTTAAAGTTTAAGGTGAAATATTCCATATTTCTGTAGTTATTCTTTTTTTGATGTCTATAATGTTAGTTGGCTGTGTTACACATACTCTGTTCTTGAGATAATCCCACGGAAAAATATCCAAGGGCGTAAGATCTGGTGATCTAGCTGGACACTAAATATTAGCTCTTTGTCCAATCCATTTATTGGAGAAGATTTAGTTTAAGTAAGTTGTTACCATTAAAGCATAATAGAGTCTTGCCTCGTCCTGCTGGAACTAGATATTTTGCTTCGGTAGGTTTGGATCTATTGTGTTGGGATATAAGTAGGCCAACGCAGAAACAACTTTGTTTCTAATCATGCTTAAATATTTTGCGGCTGTTAAATTTCCATCTACAAATCTAGCACCAATAATATGATCACCTATGATACCCAACGTTTATCTTTTGATGATACTGAGTATGAGTCTCAGGCATCCAATAAGAATTCTCTGCTCACCAATATCTACAGTTTTATCGGTTAACCTTCCCATTCAAAGTGGGAGTTGATTTATCAGAAAAATAATTGTATCTAACATCTATTTCATTTCTGCATCATTCCTTCATAGAAATCCATTCTATGATCTGCATGGTCTTCTGTTAGCTCCTGCACAAAAGTCAATATATATATAACTCAACAGTCTTCTGGGTTGAACTTTGTCGATTATTATTGCGCCGAGCTTTTGACATCCTCTAAGATATCTTCTTTAGGGCTTCCGAGGTCTCAGCTCATGAGCCCCCAGAGACTACTACACTGATCACTAATCAATGCATTACTGGTGCTGGGAATAGAGGAAGGTTCATTCATACCGTAGACGGTGATGTGGCTTGGGTGGTGGTTAGCGTGGGGATTGGCACGAGGATGGGTGCGGGGGTTGGCACGAACATTTCTGACAGTAGGATTTTGATTGACGGGTGGACTGATTTGTTTTGGCCTATATAGGATCGAGGGCAGTCTGCACAAGGAATTTCATAAACTTCGTGTTTTTCAGTTGAAAGATTGTCTTTGATTGATCGGACAAGAAATGAAAGTTTATGTTGGGGGGGGGGGGGGGGGGTAAATATTATCTTTTTTCCTCTTGGTTTTAGAATTTTGTCGATTTTGTCAGATTTTCAATGGGAAAACCGTCAGGCATATATAAGACAAAAGTGAGAAAGCACCAGAAAAACTATATATATGTCAAGTTAATTCAAAAATAAGAGACATACAAGAAGACTACTGGGATTCACGATGAATATTAGATATAGTTTCAGTGGTAGCCAAAAAAGAATGCCAAATCCTAACGATAACAAAAATACCTATAAGAGTACAAACATGTCAAGTAATTAAGATTAAAAAAAATGCTCAAAATATTTTTAGCAATACATATTTAATGGAAACGCTAAACGGAATAAAACTTTCCCAAAGTCGACAAAATGGATCAAAATGACCAATAAAACAAAATGAAGGGGAAAAGTATTACGGGAGATGAAATACACCTGGAAAATACACTATCATTAACGAACAAATTTAATATGAACAATTAAGTGTGACAAGGAAAATAATTTTTTTTTTAATAATATGTAATCTGTAATATTGGGGTTTGATCCGCTATAGAAGCTTTAGAAGGACCAAATTTTTGACGGACTTTCATTTCTTTGCTGTAAACAGATTGTCCTGAATGAGAAACATCACACAGTGGGCGGGCTAACCGTTTAAAAACTTATACGAGCAGTAGACAAGTTTCCAAAGTAATCGGGAACCTTCTTTGACTGAGACAGCATTTAATGAAAAACATCTTCTTGTGGTACCTATCCGTTACGGATGTTGGACACTAACATGGCTAATCTGACTTTGTTAACTGCTGCCCTGAAAAGTCCGGTAGTGGTTAAGTTAAACCATTTTCGCAGGTTATGCAGCCAGGATATTCTTCTTCGTCCTAGACCTCTTTTCCCATGCACTTTACCTTGAAGTATGGTCCGAAGTAGGTTGTATCGTTGTTTATGGCGCATTATATGGCCCAGGTATTCTAGTTTGCGACGTTTTATGGTTACGACTAGTTCGCGCTCTTTACCCATTCTATGTAGCACTTCCACGTTGGTAACTCTGTCTGTCCAGAAAATCCTCAACATGTGTCTATAGCACCACATCTTAAATGCATCGAGTCTCTTCAGTAATGCTTCAGTTAAGGTCCATGACTCCACGCCATATAAAAGAACGGAGAATATGTAGCATTTTAGTAAACGAACTTTTATTTCCAATTTTATATCGTGGCTGTTAAAGATTTTTTTCATTTTGACGAAAGCTGATCTTGTCTTCTCGATCTTTATGTTAATTTCCTAACTAATTGGTTCATTTAATTTTGCACCCAGATTACAAAAGTTGGTGATTTGTGTTATAGGTTGTTGGTTAACTAGTAATTGACCAGGTGGTATCCTATTTTTGCTTATAACCATGTATTTGGTTTTTTTGATGTTAAAATCAAGCCCAAACCTGCTACTTACTTCTGCCACCCTAGAGACAAGTGTCTGCAGACCTTCAAGACTGTCTGCAAAAATGACAGTATCATCAGCGTATCTTATGTTGTTCAATCGTTCTCCGTTAATAAGTATTTCCTCGTCTATGTCCGTTAGCGCTAGGTTCACAATGTGCTCTGAATATGTATTGAACAATAATGGGGAAAATATACATCCCTGTCGCACACCTCTTTTTATCTTTATGTCGTCTGTTAACTGATCCCCAACACTAACAGCTGCAGTTTGTTCGTAATAGATATTATTTATTATACGGCGATCTCTGCTGTCTAGACCAATTGAATTTAATATTTTCATCAGTTCGTCATGTTTTATTCTATCGAAAGCTTTCTGGTAATCAACAAAACACACATATATATCACAATTCACGTCTCCATATCTTTGAAAGAGAACTTGTATTGCAAAAAGTGCCTCTCGAGTATCCAATGCATCCCTGAAGCCGAATTGTGTGTTTGTCATGTGTTCTTCACACTTTTTATATATTCTTTTATGTATAATTTTTAAAAAAATTTTCAGGAGATGGCTCATAAGGCTTATTATTCGATAATCTTCACATTTTTTGGCATTGGGTTTTTTAGTGACTGTTATAAAAGTTGATATTAGCCACTGTTGGGGTATTTTTCCACTTTGCTATATATTGCTGAAGATCAAGGTAAGTCTTTTCACTTCGTCTTTATCCATAATTTTCAAAAATTCTGAGTAGAACTCGTCTGGTCCTGCGGCTTTTCACTCCTTAATGTTGTTTATAGTAGCTTCTACTTCCGCTTCGAGAATAGGTGGTCCGGTATCGGCATTTTTATTTTGTGTGATGGTGACATTTCTATCGTCTTCAAATGTTGTTGTCACATAGTTCATCCATGTTGTTTTTGTTTATTCAATATCAACTATTGGATTTCCTTGAGCGTCGTCTGTTAAGTGTCCCGGCGTTTTTGATTTATAGATGCCTGCTGCTTCTTTGATCTTTTTGTGAAGGTTGAAGGAATCGTGTTTACGTTCCAATATCTCGATTTCTTCACACTGTTTTTCCAGATTTCTATTTTTAGCTTCTCTGACAGCTTTTTTTATCTCTTTGTCTAGAAATTGATATGCAACGTAGTCTTTTTGCTTGGATTCTCTTCTTCTGTCCATCATCAGTAATATACCGTCGGTCATCCATGGTTTTTTCTTTTTTGTCTTTTTCGGTCGCAGGTATTGGTCTAATATTTCCTTCCCAATGATTTCTAAGTGGTTTATTTCTGTGTCAATATCATTAACTACTTCTAACTTAGATATGTTGTTCTTCAGATATTCCCGTACTTCTTGCTTTATGTCATCATCTCTTAGTTGTTTGAGATCGTATCTTATAGGATTAGGTTTGTGGATTTTTTTTAATTTCAGACGAAACTTAGCGACAAGTGGGTTATGGTCTGACTTAATATCTGCACTGATGTAGGTTTTCACTGATGTTATTGAGTTTTTGAATCTTTTATTTATTAAAATATAGTCAATCTGATTTCTTATGAGATTCTATTGCGTGTCACCGGGTGAGCGCCATGTGTACAACCTTCTGTGTGGTAATTTGAAGAGTGTATTGGTGATTACTATACTTCGGCAAATATGCAAATAAAAATGTAGAAAATATGCGCATAAATATGCACGTGTTTACCCGAAAATATGCAAATATTTTACAAAATATGCATAAAAATAAATAAAAAAATCGTAAAATAGTAACAATTTTATTAAAAAAAAAAAAAAGTGTACATAACTAAATATTTCCTACTATTCATTAAGATTTACATTTATTTTAAGTAACTACATCATTTTTAAGTATGAATAAACTTATTTAGAATTATGGTAACAATAAATGACCAAGTGGTGTTCAAAATTTTCTAACAAAAACTTGTTGCTTCTGTCTGAGTACATATATTTATATATGGAAAAACTTCGTTCAACATCAACTGATGTAACGGGAGCATTTTTCAAACTAACCAAAACATTTGGTTCTAAATTAATTGTTTCCAAAATATTTCCAGCTAGACCACTGACTACTTAAGAAAGAATATGGTAACCTTTATTTTTTTCCATAGTAGCTTCAAATTTTTTTAAAATATCTTTTCCAATATTACCTCTAACGTTCCGACAACATGACGCAAATTCTTTTATTAATGCTGTACTTTCGAACAATGACAGTTTTGGTGATTCTAACTGAGTAATTGTTTTTTGAACAAAACTAAAATTTGATTTTATAAATGAAAGTTCTTGTTGAAGCAAGTTACTCTGAAAAGTTTGTTTAGAATCCAAAAGAGATTGGGAACTTTCATCTGTTAACGTATCAATTATGTTCTTTATTTTAACAAAATGATCTGCATAAAAATTAGCTGCTTCTAACCATGTTCCCCATCGCGTTAAAATAGGTTGTGGTGGAAGAGGAATGTTAGGTAGCATTTCTTTATAAAGTTGAATTCTTATAGGAGATTTAAGAAATACTTTTTTGACACTAGATATCATGGTATTTACAAGAGGAAACTTTTTTCGT
Organism: Diabrotica undecimpunctata; assembly: GCF_040954645.1. NCBI lineage: Eukaryota > Metazoa > Arthropoda > Insecta > Coleoptera > Chrysomelidae > Diabrotica > Diabrotica undecimpunctata. Next base: position 142,117,412 of record NC_092807.1, read on the forward strand.
ATTTCCTCTGCAACTCTGTTTAATCCATGCGCTACACAAGTAACATGTATTAAATCTGGGAAAAATATTTTTAAATTTTGTCCTGCTTTCACCATATAAGGAGCAACATCCGATAAAATAAGCAGTAATTTATTAGAAGGAATAGTTGTCGGAAGAAAAAAAGTTGCTAATGTTTCTTGTATAAAACGCGAAATTGTTAAAGCATTTGTTTTCTCAAGTTGCTGGCATGAAATAAGATGAGATTTTGGTAAGGTATCTTCTTTAAGAACACCAATAAATAAATGAGCAATATACTTTCCTGAGGAATCAGTGGTTTCGTCTACAGATATGTAAAAATAATTATCTGCAATTTCTTCCTTAATATTAATTAACACCGACGAGTATAGCCCGTTCACATTATTTCTTCTTAGAGACCGATCACTTGGAACATTAAGTTTGCAATATTTTTTTAGAAACGAACTAAAATTTACATTTTTTGCTAATTTTGAAAGCGGTATGTTTGCAGACACTAATGCGCGACACAAGTCTTCATTAAAAGTTTCTTGCTCATCTAATTTTTTTGAAGTAGATTGGAAACATTTAGCCATTGAAGTTTGATGTTTTCCTCCTATTTTTCCTTTTTTTGGAATGTGTGAAGCAGTTCTCACATGTTGGTCTATCTGAAATTTCTTCTCACATGCTATCTATAAATAAAAATAAAAACCTTTATTTTAACCCAACCTTTAAAATATAAAAATATACAAGGTGTTTTTGGTTAATCAAATAACTGGTTTGGAAAAAAAAACACTCGCTAAGTGTTTTAAATGCAGTATTAATCCACAAAAGAGTTTTTTTTACTAACCATTAGTACATCATATAACTTATTTTAAAATTCAACAAAAGTTTTTTTTTTGTTAATTCAATTACAATAAAAATAATTGTGTTTTAGAATAGCTGACTTCATAAAAAAAAGTAAAGGTGAAAAATTTTTCTAAATACACACCATTGTATTGTACCATGGACAATTTTTTCTCACTAAAGGAAGCTATTTTTCATTTAAAAACAACCTACGAGTACTAAATTTCAAGTAAATACGTTTATTAACGATACGTTTATTAAAAGTAAATAAGTTTGACCCCTCATTAACTATATCGTTTTGTTCAATTTTTCGAGAAGTATCTACAGTCAAACGTTGTAAGTGTCATTTGGAAACACCCTGTATGTATGAAATATTAGATATTTAATAGAAAATATTAGATACTTACAATTTTGCCACAGACTGAACAGTAGATTTTTCCCATATCCGTAGACAGCTCTTTATAAGGTTTAATCCAAGTTGAAGCACTGGTTGTTTTAGGCATTATAAAATCACAATCTTCCTTTTTGTTACGCACAACGAGTGTTTATGCTTTGAATATCAAAACAAAAATGATTTACAAATCTGAGCATCAAATTAGAAATGTTTAGGTACCTAATTCAATAAACTGGGAGATTTTGGAAAATCCCTAAATTAGGAACAAAACTATTAGCCGTTTACCTGCTCTTTAGATACAATAAATTGTAGATAGATTTGGGGATTAGATCATAAAATGCAAATGAGCGAACCCATTAGCGATTATCCAATAACTGAATGCCTCAGTGACCGAGACTTTCTAAGAATGTTGAGGGCTACTTAAATTGATCTTCTTTGAAATTGTAAATGTTTTGTACCTGTAGAGATTACGTACTTAGATCATTTCTTGATTAAAATGACTACAAAATTTTATACAAGAATTGAAATAAATTGGTATGTTTAAAAATTTTCAAATACAGTATAAAAATCTGAACTTTTATTCACTTTATGCAAACTTTTATAAAAATATGCCAAAATATGAAATATTTGCATAAAATATGCACAATATGCAAAATATGCAATATGCATATTTGCCGAAGTCTAGTGATTACCAACACTTCTTCAGTAGCAAATGTGAGAAACATATTGTGGCTTAAAAATAGATCATAGCACAAAGTGCAGAATAATGAAACTGAAAAATAAAAACCTTTGATTGTATAGGAGTTAAACAACGAATTAAATTAACATAATTATAAAGCGAAAATTATGAAAATCAAGAAGACTTTTTCATTAATGTAACCGATGAAGGCTCAGAATATTTAAAAGAACAACAGGTTTCAGACAGTAAACAAAGTAATTACGTACAACAAAAAAGGAGAAAGTCAAGTTAAAATGTATTGGTATTTATTAGGAGTAAAAATACTTATAAACCAATGGAGTAAATAAAAACCTGAAAAAGAGGAATATACCTCCAAAAAACGTCCATATGAAATGTCCAAAAGAGAAAAATTAAAGTTAATTTAATCAAATTAAGTAATGAATTAATCCAAATATTTCCTTTTGTTTGAATAGAGAGATTTTAGATGAGAAATTGTTCTTCCTGTTAAACAAATTATAGGTAAAAGGGAAGAATAAAATAAACAATTTTCAATTTTTTTGAAATTTTAATTGAAATTCGTATTTTAATTAGCTTCCTTTTTTGAATTGGTGTCAAAATTAATTTAAACGACGAGAAATATGTTCGAATATTTTATGTACTATTATGCAGAGCAGTAATGTCTGCAATGATTTAAATTTTAAGTATCTTGTTTACGTTGCGGCAATAGAGATACTTACCCGTTTAGAATGACGGATTATTGATAAAGTAGCTCCTGATAAAGAGATTATGGAACAAATTTATCTTCAATTGCCGTAAATTTTACACAACATACTCATATTGTACTACACATGAGTGGCTTATGGAAAATATAGGCATATGTACATTTCGAATTTGACTAGTCGCTAACTCATACAGGTACACAATAAAATATTATTGATAAATGATACTTAAAGTTGTTATACACAACAAAAAAAAACCAGTGAGTTCCTTCGCAAGTAATATATAAAAACGTCACTATGACTAATTAGTTTTCCTCAGTAGCTCTTTTGAATAAGATTTTAACGAATTATAAAGCTACAGATTGCAGTTTTGTGAAAAGAAAAAAGGGAAGTAGTAACCCCATCATTTATTGAGGAGAGAATTAAATGATTATCAAAATTTGTAGGATTGATTCCGTTTTAATAATATTACATTAGCCTAAAATGACGAAGAGCCGCGAAGTGTGCAGGTGATAAAAAAGTAAGTACAAGAAGGAGATGCACGTCTTTAACAAATTCAGAACATTGTTGCCAAGTCCGTTCTGACAGCTTGTTATCTTATGTATGTTGGGTATGTTAACTATTTTATTTACAATAAGAACGCAACTTTTGAATATTCATTATTGTTTGTTACGGTTTTTTCCTTTTAATTAACAAAGACATTGAAAAAAGGATGGAATCAACAATAAATGAAAAATGAAAAAAATTAGCTTAGGATCAATTTGATGCTTTTCTAATCGTTAAATATCGTTAAAATTCACATCAAACAAATTACTTGACCCACGAAATATTAAATTACTTTAGATAATCTAAAGTTTTGACATTTTAAATTGGTTTTAGTCCTTGTCTCGATAAATTATAAGAACTCCTTAGTCACTCTTAATGAGTATTGACCATTTTTTTCAACATTTGTATAGTTGAAAGAACTTAATCTTAATATTAGATTAGGCTAAAACTATTAATTATTCAGCAGCAACACGTTCCTGCGTCTTCATTAAAAATTGTCCATTTTTGCTTTATTTTTAATAATTAAAACGTTATACATAACTTCTTGCATTTGATGATGTACAATCTAGGAAGAATAAGAAACGATGTATGTATATATATATATAGGTACCCTTTTTGAAATCAGACGTGTAAGAAGGAAACTGAAATCAACCTGAGACTGATCAAGAGCAACAGATGTGCTGGGGCCATGAACAAAATATTAAAGCCAAAGATATATCTCGTAATACAATAATAAGAGTACACAAAACTATAATTACACCCACAATTCTATACGCTGCCGAGATATGGACTATGAAAAAAACCCTACAGAAGAGAGTGGAAGAGTGGAAGCATGAGAGAGAAAAAAATATCTAAGAATATTTGGAGGAAAAGTAGTAGAGGGAGAATGGAGAAGACGAACTAATGTAGAAGTGTACCAATTGTATGCTAATTTCACAATCACAAAATTAGTAAAAAACGTAGATTAGGATGGAATGGACATCTAGAAAGAATGCAAAGTAATAAAGTAAAGAATATTGGTTAGAGGGTGGAAAAAAAGAGAGGAAACCCAAGAAAGAAATGGAGAAATGTAGTGATGGAAGATGGGACTCAGAGATTGATAGCTGACAGCTAAGAATAGAAAACGAAAAACCACATTTTAGCTGTAAAAATTGAACTGGTCAGATGTATACTCTTTATTCGGAACCTTAACCAATTAACTGGAATAAAAATAATTACTTGAACAGTTTTAAAACTTATTTTTGACTGAGATTACAATCTGAGATTTGCCGACGACACCGTTCAGATCGCAGAAACACTTGAAGACTTAAGACATTGGTGAATAAGACTGCAGCGAAGAATATGGACTGTCTTTGAACATAAAGAAAACTAAATTTATGGTAATATCGAAATCAACACAAAATGTCCAAAATTTATATTTACACAATGAAATTATCGATCGAGTTAGCAAATCCAAATATTTAGGTACCTTTATAAATGAAGACAACGATAGCTCAACAGAAATCAAAATAAGAATAGAAAAAGAAGCCAGATCCATATTCACTAAAATGAAGAGAGTGTTCTGCGGAAGAGATTTGAGCCTTGAAATGAAACTTCGCCTGATGAGATGTTACGTACTTTCTGTGATGTTCTACGGAATGGAGTCATGGACGTTGAAAAAGATTGATACCAAAAAATTAGAGGCATTTGAATTGTGGATGTATCGCAGAATTCTGAGAATATCATGGACCGAGAGAGTCACAAATGTCGAGGTCTTGAGAAGAATGAATAAAGAAAAGGAAGTCATATTTACGATCAAAAACGAAAACTGCAATACTTGGGACACATTACAAGAGGCAAAAGATATGAACTGCTTCGAATAATTATGCAAGGGAAAATAGTAAGAAAAAGGTCCATAGGAAGAAGACGAAACTCCTGGCTAAAGAATCTACCGGAATGGTATAGCTGTAGCAGCAACGAATTGTTTCGGTCAGCAGTTTCGAAAATACGTATAGCCCTGATGATCGCCAACCTTCGGAACGAAGATGGCACTTGAAGAAGAAGAATCCCTAAAAGGACATTGAAAACAATAGCGTGTCTTGGGTCTGATGATTAATTAGCGATATATCTTAAGTATACATGAAACACAAAAAAAGGTATTTGGAAATTATGAGCACAACCTTCCTATTTTAAGCAATTTGATAAAATATTTCTATAGTTTGTTTAAATATTTATATTTAGGTATACCTATTATATCTTTTAAACTTACTAAAATCTGGAACTCCAGGAACTTGGACCATTAAAAAGTCTCACGAAGTATAATGACCTTTGAAATGTGGGTATATCCTAGAATGATGCGCATACCCTGGACAGCACATCGCACAAATGTCTCAATATTGACAGAACTCGACATCAATACTAGGCTTACCACAATCATCAACCAAAATATATTGAGGTACTTTGGACACATTACCAGACGAATGGAAGGTATGGAGAGGTTGGTGGTTGAAGGCAAGGTAGATGGTAAAAGAACCCGAGGAAGATCGCCACTCCGATGGTCAGATCAAATAAAGTGCGCTACCGGTTACTCTCTGTCTGAGGCAGCACACCGCTTCCAGGAGAGAGAAGAATGGATAGCAACCATTCGTCAAATACAATAACGTCACCACATCCTTACGAAGGATAAAGGATAGAGGAAGAGGATTATATCTTTAAAAGTTTTAACATGAACTCCTCTAGGTTGTTAACACCTGGTTGGACATTATAAAACTACCAATTTCCACATTTTCTGCCTTTTTTTTAATAAAATTTATTTAATTTATTGGTTTTATATACTTTTGCCCCTTCTTTGTTTCATTTTAAGAATCTACGTTGCCGTGCATTTTATCTATTAATATTGAACTTTAACATCTTTTCAACAAAAACGTAACACCTAATCACATAACAAGTAATTCTGAACCATTTTAAGGGATTTTATCCAGATATTTAGTGGCTTGACTCCTCTACACCTGGTATTACTTACACGCGTGTGAACCCTACCTATATGCAGACTACGAGTTTGCAAGTGAATACAGCAGCAATATTGGTAAGAATTTTATGAACTTGATTATATTGTCTGTATAACCTTAATAATTCTCTCCTACCTATTTTTAATCAGCCCTTTCTCATACTCTGAAATTAAATTAATAATCTCAATTATTGTGTACATACGTTTTTGTACAGAAGGAACAGTTTAGATATCTGGGAAGTTGGATTGATTGCAGGGTTGAGAGCAAAGAGAAAATTTCGACCAGAATAGAACTGCCACTCAAAATATTCATTAATGATTAATAGATGGAGTATTATGCAAAAGTCTTTCGTTGAACATGTGTCTAAGAGTGCTAAAGTACTACGTCTAGTCCACTTTGCTTTATGGATATAAAACCTAGATATTAAATGTCAAATATATATATATATATATATATATATATATATATATATATATATATATATATATATAAAAAGGCCAGCATATATATTCAACGAACCTGTGCACAAATAACGAGTATTGATCAACACCATCAAAACGAGAATACTTCGGTCATATACTGTTTCGAGAAATTGTTTTATGGTCCGATCGAGAAGCATTCCAGCAGCCTGGTAACTTAATAATAGCCAACGCAGAGTAGCCATACAGAATAGCTGTGTTGGAGTCTTTCTATACCATGCTCTCAGGATAGTAAGCCAGGACATTCTTCTTCGTCCTGGGGCCCTTTTTCCTTAAATTTTAACTTGCAAAATGCATTGGAGTAGCTCATATCTTCCTTGATTTCTGATTATATGTCCCAAGTACTACAGCTTACAGCCCTTCACGATGTTGACCAAATCCGCGGTTGTGTTCATCCCCGTAGTACGTCTTCATTGGTGACTTAGTCTGTCCATGGTATCTTTAGATTGCTTTTGTAGAACCATAGCTCAAAAGCCTGAAGTTTTGATGTTTGAGTTTTCGCCTTCAATGTCTACGTTTCTACTCCGTACAGAAGCTTATTTTTGTTTCTAGGGTAAAGTCATGGCCCTTGAACACAGAGCTCATAGTCAAGAGTGTACTTTTTGCCTTTGCGATGTGACATTTAATCTCTCGAGTATTGTCCAACAATTCATTGATTATATTATAGTTCCCAAGTAGTTGTACTGTGAAACACGTTTAATTCTTATTTGGTTCACATACAAATTTGCTCCAGTTATGTTTTCCTTGCTGATAATCATTAGCTTGATTTTGCTTGTATATATGTTTAGTTCATATGTTCTACTTGTATCCGTTTATTGAGATCCCTTCATCATATCTTTTAGAGCCTCTTCAAAAATGTGCTCCGAGTACAGATTGAATATCAGTGGTGAAATTATGCACCCCTGTCTCACTCCCCTTAAGATTTTGACCTGATCTGTATGTTCAATTTTTTCACATGCGAAAAATCATGTCATTTTTTCGCTGTATTACTAGCTACCATTCTACCACAATTTTACAATTATTTCCCGTTCTCCAACCCTTCCTACTCACATTTTAACCCCACTCCATTAGAAATACAGACAGTTGTAAGATAGCAAAGAAAGTCACACTCTCTTGCCTGTTGTCTCTCGATGATAACAGACACTCTCTCTTGACTGCTGACTGTTGCTAGAGACAGTCGTCCTCTCTTTCGTCTGCTGAGTCCTACTAGGCAGACGTATTATCTCTCTATCGCTTGGTACAGACTTACCACGCTTTTTCTCTACTCTAATTATCTCTCTCGCTTATAGTTACGCGAAAAATACCGCAAGTACTATTTTAAATCGTGTACAGACGCAAATGTGCTATATCTCGTGTGATCTAAGTGTTAGTACCGCGAAACACGTCTTCAGAAACCGGTAACCGGACAGTTTCCCCGTATGAAGAACAACCGCGACTGAAAGCCTCTAAATACCGCGAGTGTGTGTATGTGCAGCAGAAGAATTGGTAAGACTTTATATAAACTTAATTTGCTATAATCTGTATAACCTTTTACCACATATCCTAATTTATTTGAACCAGCCCTATGTAATACAGTCCTCATTTACTGAAATTATATTTATAATTTCACATATGTACACCCTTTTTGTACACTGTATATTCTTCATCTATTCGGATATTCAATCATATAAAGTTCAATAAACCTCAAAATTTTTTATTCGTAGAATTACGTAAAAAGAATCATATAATAATTAACAACAAAATAATTTGGGTGTGTTTGAATCAACGCAACGGTGCTTTCACCTGCATATAAAAAATACCGTCTGGTGTTTATCCAAACTCTAATAATTGTATAATAATCTCTAACAATTGTCTCGTGGAAAAAAATAAATGTTTCTAAATAATAATAAAAAGCAAGATTAAGAAATTAATAGATGCTATAAATTCGTTAAATCCAACCCTGTTTGCTTACTTTAAGTGCTCTTTGGGAAATACACTTGATGAAAGGGACTCATTGAAACGTGGGAACATTATACGATACGTCAAGCCTATATCTGACCATTATTGAACTCTTGAGTTCTATGCCACCACACAATTATTTATGGACGTACTAAACTTTTTATCAGCAGCAATACACTCTTATTAACCGTTAGACACTTTCACAGCTATATGGTTTTTATTGCAATCTGTAGCGAAAGTGCACGTTCTTTGCTACCGTAACACGCATAACATCAAAGATCAGATCTTATTTGAATGGTTTTTTACATACTTTGAATGTTGCTGTTTAATTGATAAAAAGTAACTATTTTTAATATAGTTCGATAAAAAATAAATTAATCAACAGATAAGTTAAGTTTTGTTTTGATTAATCGATTCTTTCCAACTGTCCAATATATACTATGAACCACATATCGTTAAGCCGGGATCCGTCGCGCTTTTTGAAAAAATTTAACATTTTATCCTTTTCCTTGATAACTTGATAAAAAATTTGGCAACATAGCTTTCTACTCGTAAGTGACTCAAGAAAGAGTGTAGTACTGCGCATGTCCGGACACCAAACAGCGTAACTAAATAATGAGTAGAATTGACTTTTGATTATTAATCTAATGCGCGACCAATCATGTCATCTTTTCTGTTAGATAAAATCTAATCTGAAAATATAGGTCAACATTTCCAAATATAATTTTCTACTATTGTGTCTAAGAGTCTTTTTGTACTCAGATATCTATACAGTTCTACAAGAAGTGCTTTGTGGTTATTTGCCTAGATGGATAAACAACATGAGGCCAAGCTACTTAAGTGGTACGAAGAAATTCCATCTGATGAGAAAGTGCCGGTAGACAGACGACAATATGGACGATGCTCTTAATACTGTGAAAGTTGAAGTGGATGATGAGCACTGTAATGAAAGTGGCGATGAACAAGAATGTCAGTCCGTTTCTAACCAAATATCTGCTGAACTGATTTTTGTTGAAGAAAACTGACTAGAAGAACTGTACTAGCTACTAACTATAGAACTAGACTAGAACTGACACAAACTTAATATAATTAGAGGAAAAACATCACAAGCTAGCATAGTAACCTTCGTATTCCCACGTCGGTAAAATTACATGGAGTCCCATGTGGGTTCCATTTGTACCCCATTTTTGAGAAAAAAATGCTTATATTTACTTTTTATTATAAGAAAATGAAATAAAATCTTAAATTAACAAATTTTTATTACATTAACGGGTATATCGAACAAAAAAATATTTTTCATCATTTAATTAAATTAACTGTAGGAATAAAAAATAAATCTTATGACCGAAAACTAGTCTGAAGTTTCTTGGCATCGGGTGCAAATTACTTCCTTGATATGGTGTACTGCACATACAAAATTTTTATACTGCTTACAAAATTGCCTTGATTTACGATCTTTATTTCGACTACATAAGTAGCAACGTCCACTTGAAGATCGTTCACAGGCTGCTTCCATTTGCATCTTCACCAGCGCCAACTCTGGAACAACATCTTGCATGTACTGCTTCGACGTCTTACTCAATCGTACTCCCTCATTATATCGCCTGGTAATATTTTCTTTTACTAAAGCTTCTCCTAGATTTAGTAAAAAATTACGTCTATCATCTTTTTCTCTAGATGAATCCGGGTACTTGATACACCATAAGATGTAAGCGTTCAGGCCAGAAATACCCAATATTTGGCCAAACACTGCCATTGGTCATGGGTTGCATATCCTACGAGCAGAGTATTGCTTTACCATCTTATCTGTGGTATCTATTTCGTTCGATGTTCTGTTCTTAGAGTTGCGACATGCGCGTTGTAATTTTCAAAGCCACCGATAATACAGATGATACAGATTCCCATATTTGTTTTTAATTTGAAACATCGTTACTGATTTTATGAATAGGATATTATTTGCAATACCCTAATGGACACAAAATAAAATTAGCCAAACGAAACAGGCGCTAATTTCAAAAATATTAGAAAAAATGTGTATCTGGGGTACAGCTGTACCCCACCCGGGAAGACGAAGGTTAACCAAGCTACCTGGGCTTGGTTAGCAGCTAAAGGTTTAAAAACAATTATTGTTTGTTTTTAAACCAAATTATTTTTTCCCAATACCATAGTTAAAGACATATAGTCAAACATTTTTCAATTAAAGGTGACTAATCTACAAACTGAACTAAACGGTAGCGACAACCATGTAAAATGTCAGCAGTAAATTCTTACCGGGGTCATTTTTATTGTGTATGCTTCGCCCATGTAAATAAGTCCAAAAGTAAGATAAGTTCCATAAAATTTGCCCCCGTAACAATATAAATTGGTGCGATTCACTGGTGTATAGTGAGACAAGTTCATTGAATAGTTTGACAGATCGGTAAACTTATCAATATTTTGCTGGTCTATATAATAATGGAAATGAGAGAAATATGATATTTTTGTTTATTCGTTCCACATTTTATATGTGCATAGGCGTAGTGTGTTCTATTTCTTGGGAATATATTTATTAAATAGACTTTATTATTAACTTTAAAATAGTTTTGAGGTAAGTAAAGTAAATTTGAGGCAAGTTTATTCTTTATATAGTATTAACCCATTAACGGCCGCTCAATATACAAAGAGAAATTTGGCAATTAATTTATTAGATTGGATTAAAAACACATAATTTAAGACTAATTTACAACCAAAAAGATTTTTTTTTCATTTTCAAGGAAAACAGTACAATTTTTAATAAAGGAAAATATTGTATCTTAAATGTAAATTAAATTTTAAGGTGAAAATTTTCGAAACATTCGGGGTGTAGATGCATTTTACACCTTTTACATAAATAAATAGTATTACTTTTGCACATCCTACATTCTTGCAATATCGTCTCTTTTTTTAATGTGTCCAATATTGTCGAATCTGGTTTCATCTGGTAAAGCAAATTTCGATTGACGTCCATGTACTAAGTTTGTCACTGATGTAACGGTTTCTTCACTATTATAAATTATAAATATAAATCTATGTCGGCTCATGCTTTCTCTTATAATGTGCATTTCTTTATCCTCATCCTTTGACCAATGCATATCAACTTAAAGCAGTGTGTGAACCAGATAATATACATATGCTAATCTTTTTTTTTAATCTATGTTATTCATTTCAAAATCGTGACGGTTATTCTGCGATGCATAAATATTTGTAAAATATAGAATGCTCTCAATTACTTTTTTATCAAAAAAGAGTGAAAAAACTTCCAATATATGACTTGCTTCCATAGTTGGCTTTTATATTGTCTAAATATCAATCAGACTGATGTTGAATTACTACTGAGCACGAAGGAGTATCTGTTGTTACAACTTGAGATAAATTTGGTTTACTATTTTTGCCTGGTTTTTTCTTTGGACGTTTTATCTGTGGTTCATACGAATATCATAATCAGAATCGTCAGAATTTCCAATCACTTGTATTTCATATGTACCTGCAATATCCGATTTTATTGATTCTTCACAAATAATATTTTAATCAATGTCTTCTACATCAGAAAGTTTCTAATCTAATCTCGGCGGCAAATAAACCACATTAAGTGAGTCAGCATTTTTACAATCTTACAGACTTCTTCTAACAAAGCTATTAACTCTTTAGTAGTTAGTGCCATCTTCATTTCATATTTCGAGAATTTACTAAAATAAACAAATTACTATATACACGCATTAACATGATAATAGTTTAGCTTACTTCATTTTAATTTATATAACCTTCATAAAATATTTTTATATTTATATAAACTAATAAACTCAAGGAAACTTTCAAATTAAGTTAAAAATAAAACAAATATAACGTTTACAGCATACAGCACACAGCAATTTTATAAATAGAGAATAATGTGTAATGACGAGATCGTATGTTAAAATTTCAGATTGTTTAGCCTAATGAAAAAATAAGTATTTTCCAAAGTTTTCTGTTTTTTGAAGTTCTGTATTAAGTAGAAAATGGCTCATCAGGCTAATTAATCTGAACTGTGAGCATTTATTTGCTTTATTTTTATTTGCCAGTCTTCTGGGAGAATCCAGTGGTATACATTTTGTTAAATAGTAATGGTAGGGACTGAAGATTTTCTTCGTTGATAAGTTTTATCATCTTTACGTATATCTCATTTGGACGTGAAGCCTTTCGTGGCTTTGCCGTATTGATTGTTTTTGTAACTTCCGATGTTAATATATCAAGTATTGTCATTTGTGGTTATCATCTGCTAGAGTTGTTGTAGTGAATTTTTTCTTCATCTTTGTGACTTCCCTAATCTTTTTGTATGCATTTAAGTAGTCATGTATTTTAAGTAATTCCCTCAGTTCCTTACATCTGCTATTCATCCATTCTTCTTTGGCTTTCTTGATTTTGTTTCGGATGGTTCTCTGGATTTCTTTATTTTTTACTTCGGTTTTATTTGCGGTTTTTGTAAGATTTTCTTACGTACATCAGTTCTAGGATTTCTTCTGTCATCCATGTATTCTTTGGTTTTCTTGTGTTGTCTTGTAGTTGTTCTGTTTGTATAGTTGTGATTGTTGCTTTAAAGGTGTGCCAATATTTTCTACTGATTCTTCTGCTACCGCAGGTGCTTCACTGATTTTTTCTTTGAGTGTATCATTGAGTATTTTCTCTAGCTCTGCCTGTACTAATGGATCTTTAAGTTTTTTTTTTAAGTTTTACAATGTTACAGGAAGATTTGCTTTTGATACTACTGATTGTTTGAACCAGTTTAGATTTGTCAACTGGTCTTATAAAGAATGAATTCGAGATCTTTTTTAAATTGGGGAGATAGGATAAAATAAATAGTTATTGATAGATGAATTCATATGTTGCCAGCAGAAGTTATTTTTACGCGAAGCTGTGTTTTTGTGAGAGAAGTCCTACTTTCATCTCGATTTAATTTTTTTGGTTTAGGTTAACGTACCTCAATAGCTACTTAGGATCATTGACACAATTTCAATAAGTGATAATCATATTATTATACCAGTAATACTAAAAATATAGTGTTATCTAAGAAATAAAAATTTTCAAACCTTTGCTTTGTTGATAAGTTTTAGATAGATTCGCCTGTACTTGGAGATATATTCAGTTACAAAGACGTTGGTAGTAAATTTCTTGATGTACAGTAGTGAACGCATATTCTTGGCCGATATGCTGATACCTTTGGTAGTCCAGGGTTTGTGATGTTTTGTGAGATCTTTTCACAAAACTTTCTTATTTACAGCGCAACGTTTTGTGAGATCATTAGTTTATTTTTTTTAGTTCTTGCTTGTTTGTGATTATTTCAGAATTGTGAAACTTTATTCGTGTTGCTATTAAATGTTTATATCGGTGAATTTTGTTGCACTACATCACCTTAGTTCCATTAATAGTTCCAGTATCGCAAAGGCTGCTCTAGAGTGGAATCCCCAAGGGAAAAGAAAAAGAGGTCGTCCAGTACAAACTTGGAGAAGATCCATAATGGACCAGATAAGAGGCCAAGGAAAGTCTTGGAATGAGGTGAAGGCCTTAGCGCAAAACAGAGCCCGATGGCGTGTTTTCACTGAAGCTCTATGCTCCAGTTAGGAGTTCAAGAATCTTGAATATGTATATATATATACATCACCTTAACTTTGTTAGTTGTGCGTACTAACTACATAATATAAATAAACATAACTTTTATTTTACTACAGACCATTTTTGTCTTTATCCAATACCTTCTTCTGTTTGCATGATATAATTTTATTCATATTCATTACATTAAAAAATACTTTAATATTTTTAAAGTCCTCTTAAAACATCTAAAACCCTTAAAGTCGCACAATTTAGAGAAGTTATAAGTAGCGGCGGAAGAATAAATTATTTTGAAACATAAAGTTATGAAGTGCATCTAGGCTGAGATTTGAAAGTTTTCAGTTCCCGAACTCGTTAGTGCGGCGAGTCTTGAAAGCAATTTATATGTCTCATCTCATCGCCGGGCGTGGACCAGCGCCGGGTAATTTCAACATGGAATTTCTAAGAGGATTAAGCAAGTTTAAATTTTTTTAATACGCCAAATTTTTTTTGCTTACTTAACTTTGTATATTGCTGATAGTTTTTTTAAATGTTCTGACTCAATTTGTATGAATTTTACCTATACAAAAAATATATCACTGCTCTTTTTATTTTTGCAAATATTTTTTGCTTGCCTGATCCATCAGAGAAATTTATTTTGCCAGTACTTAAATCGATGTTTTTGGATCTAAGTAAAATGCAGTGTTAAATTTTGACACTAAAGCATTTAATTTTCATCATCTTCATCTTTGGCTCGCAAAGATTCGTCGCAATTCTTTTCTTTTTCTGTCGACGTATTGTAATCTTCTGATTTTTATTATCCCTAAGTCGGTCTCAACTCCATATAACCACCTAATTCACGATCGACCTCTGAATCTGCTGCTATAGGTGTATCACGTTCAAAGATATAACTTCCCAATACTGTTTTCCGTTCCTCATTTGCTATAGGATCCTTAGTGTTCTTCTTTGTTAACCATTTTCCATCTACTCCTGAATAAAGGTCTCTCCCAATTGCTTCCATCTTTCTCTATCTTGCGCCAATCTAATCCACTGTTTGCCTGCCACTGTTCTTATGTCATCTACCCATCTTTTTTGAGCTATTCCCATGCTTCTTGTTGTCGTCCTTGGTCTCCATTCCAGAATTCTCCGTGTCCACCTGTTGTCATTATATCGGGCTACGTGACCTGCCCAGCGCCATTGTATTTTTGCAATTTCTTCCACAATATCCCTAATCTTCGTTCTACGTCTTATCTCGGTGTTTCTAATCTTGTCTCTTAGTGATATTCCAAGCATGATTCGTTCCATTGCTCTTTGCTTTGTTTCTAATTTTTTAGCAGCCTTTTTCCTTAAGTTTACAGGAATGAAGGTGTTTTTCAAGATATATGCTAATTTGCCGAAAGCGCTCCATGCCAGTTGTGTTCTTCTTTTAATTTCAGCATCTTGATTTAGTTTTCCTAGTTTGATAATATGACCTAGATATACATAATGTTCAACATTTTCTATGGTATTATTTTGTATTGTTATGGTCTGGTCTCGGCTCAGTATTTTTGCTGTAAGTTTTGCTGTAGTTCATTTTTAAGCCTACGGCTCCTAAAACTGCATTTAATTGTTGTAACATATCATTTAGTTCTTGGATATTATCGGCTATTAAAACTATGTCATCTGCGAATCGCAAGTGGTTTAAGTATGATCCGTCAAAGTTGATACCCTTATTGTTCCATTCTAGTTTCTTATAAATGTCTTTTAGAGCAAGGTTAAATAGTTTGGGAGAGATGTTGTCTTCTTGTCTTACTCCCCGTTGTAGTCTTATGGGATTAGTTTAGTTTAAGGATCCTTAGTAACCAACATGTACTTCGTTTTCCTTCGTTGATAACTAGACAGACCTTTTTCGCCGTTGTTTTCAATTCTTGGAAATATTGTTCAACACCTCGCTTGCTACACCCTATTATGTCAATGTCATCAGTGTATGCTAAGATTTATATTGATCTGTTGTCAATATTACTGCCGTCTCTAATTCGTGTGTCCTTCTTCTTCTTCTCGTGCCACTCCTAGCGGAGATTGGAAATCATCATGGCCACTGCGACTTTGTTAGTAGCGCGCCTAAAAAGTTCAATCGAACTACACCCGAACCATTCACGTAGATTACGAAGCCACGATATTTTTCTTCTTCCCACACTTCTTTTGCCCTTAATTTTGCCCTGCATGATATTTCTTAAAAGTTCGTACTTTTCACCTCTCACAATGTGCCCCAAGTATTCCATCTTTCTAGTTTTTATCTCATTTAGAATTTCGCATCTTTTGTCTAAAGTTTGGAGTACTTGCGTGTTAGTGACGCGGTCCATCCATAATATTCTGAGAATGCGCCTATAGCACCACATCTCGAAAGCTTCGATGTTTTTTGTGGTCAACTGTTTTAGTGTCCAAGCCTCTACTCCATACAACAGGGTAGAAAAGACATAACACCGCAGCATTCGTATTCGTAACTTTATATTGATATCACGATTGCAAAAGAGTTTGCGCATTCTATTAAAGACTGACCTAGCGATTTCTATTCTACATCTAATCTCTTTTGTTTGATCAGTATCGTCTGTGATCCAAGCACCTAGATATTTATAACAGGACACACGCTCAATCGTTGTATTGTCTATTACAAGATTAGCTCTGATGTTCTTTGATTTCGTGATTACCATAAATTTAGTTTTTTTCAAATTAATTTTCAAGCCGTAACTGTTACAGTATATATTGGGACTTTGAACGAGATGTTGTAGTTCTACTAGCGTTCCCGTTAGAACCGTATCGTCAGCATACCTCATATTGTTGATCGTCTCACCATTTATTATTAGACCAAGATCTTCTTCCTCGAGTGCTTGTTCACAAATAGCTTCACTATACAGATTAAATAAAAGTGGCGACAAGATGCATCCCTGCCGGACTCCTCGACGGATTTGAATTTCTTCTGTTAGCCTACCCTCAACCTTCACATTTGCTGTTTGATTCCAATATAGGTTGCATATAATTCGAATATCTCGGCTGTCTATATTTTTCTTTATTAGAATTTGTCTTAGTGGTTCATGTTGTACTTTGTCAAAGGCCTTTTCGAAATCAATAAAGCAGGTGTAAATTTCTTGGTTCATGTCTAAGCATCTCTGTGAGAGAACGTTCATTGCAAACAGAGCCTCCCTTGTACCCAGCCCTTTTCTGAATCCCATCTGAGTGTTACTGATGTCTACGTCTAATTTCCTATAGATCCTATTATGGATTATTTTCAGGAACAGTTTTAGAGCATGACTCATCAAGGCTATCGTACGATATTCGCTGCATTCCCTTGTATTTGCCTTTTTTGGCAGTAGTATAAAGGTCGAACGGAGCCATTCCCTAGGTATTATTCCAGTTCTATATATTGTGTTAAATAGATCTAGGAGTATTTAAATAGATTCATCGTCCATAAGTTTGAGCAGTTCTACGGGAATTTCATCAGGACCGGGGGCCTTACCACTTTTCGCTTGTTTGATTGCATAATCTATTTCTTCTCTGATTATATCAGGCCCTGTATCATCTGTATATTCGTTTGAGATTTCTTGTCTATCTTTGTCATCAAAAAGTTGTGATATGTATTCTGTCCATCGATTCATTTTTTGTTGTAACATTTTTTGTTTAACACATTTTTCGTGTGTCCCAGAAATGTTAAACAGAAAGCAAGCCAGCACATCCCCTTATCTGAGCCCATCCTTTATATGAAAGGATCGAGAATTTTCTCCCTGTATCCCAATACTGGCTTCGTCTTACCTTAGATATTGTCATTCTTGTTAATCGGATAAGTTTTTCTGGTATAGTACTGGTTTCTTGACACTGTCATATGCGGGCTTGAACTCGACGAATAGTTGATGTTACAGTTCCCTATTCTGGGCTTAAACTCTTTGCTTGTTTAGTTTAGATTTCTGTAGAGCTGCTTTTCCTCAAGTTGTCATTTTTTTCTTCTATGTAATCTTTTTTCTTCTCTTCTTAGGGTCTGGTATTCCTCCTTTGTATTCTTGTGGATTCAGTTTAAATTGTCTTTAGGTATGGCCTATTTTTGTTGTTGCTTCTTTGAACTCTTCAACAAATCATTGGTTTTGTTTAACTAGTTTGGTTTTTCCCCGCCTACAAGCTCTCCATTTCCTTATCCATTTGTATCCTATACTCTCTTGCAACGGTTGCAATACGCAGATTATCAACATTCTATTTATGATCAATTCTGTTTTGTTTCATATTTTTCTCTGATTTTTGCCATAACAAAAAAGTGACCACTATCTTTGTTTGGATCTCTGTAGCTCCTGACATCCATGAGGTCGGAAGGAAGACTGCTTGGAATATCTATCATGATTTGATCAATTTGGTAAACGGTTTCATTATCAGGGAATTTCCATGTTTCTTTGTGTATCATTTTATGGGGAAATCTTGATCCTCCTACTATTATGTTTTTGGTGCTTTCAAAGTTTATTAGTTTTAACCCATTATCATTTGATTTCTTCACGTAAGCTCTTATAATAATGTTGGATAATCATATAATGTTTATTATATTGCTTTCATCAGGAGTTCCATATAGTGGAACTCTAGGGATAGGTTACCCCCTGCATGGGGTTGATTAACTCGAACTCACTGGATACTCATAATTACTTTATCGGCTCTCTAAGTACAATAATAAAGAGAGTACCCAGTTGACAGATGACAACACTAGCTTCGACTGTTAACTCTTAATTCTTAATGATCTACCTCCGTCATTCTCCAGGTATTTAACTCACGTGCGTTTGTTTATCCATTCATATTTTACTAATATAATTTGTACACAATAACAAATAAGCTTTTGATTACATTGCAAATTTTACTAGGTCAGCGTCTCGGTAAGCGTGTTCTAGTTACACCGATATTTTCAATGTCATAAACAAATAATCGCATTGAGCAATAAGCAATAATTATTATTATTAAAAGATTTTAAATTTTTAAACTGAATTGGGTTACTTAGATCTGATTAATATATTTTCTCAACTTCTATGTGAAATCACGATAGGAGAATTTTTCAAGATATCTACATTGTCCTGCTAGAACGTTACACCTCATTTCACCACAAACTAAAATATATTAGCGTATTCCTTATTAGTAAAAACAATTTTTGTTAAATTGAAATTGTTATATTTGAATGCCACAAAGTAAAAAACTAAAAGGCAAACTTCTCGAACTGACCACAATTTGACACTGAAAAACGTAGTTTATACTTCTGTTGACAGGTCCACAGCCAACTAGAACAAAAAATATCTATTTAACTTTCATGACGAAAAAACGAAAAATATTCAAATCGATTTTTGTAGAAAACGGTGTATCCTATCGACTTAGAGATTACCTTAGTAAGAGTACCTTTTAGTACTAGAATACCTGAAAATTTAATATTCTAGTATAACGAATGCTTAAAATATAAAGACAAAAAAGTTATGGAGGATAAACAATCGTGCCAGTTTGCGTTTTTCTAAATAGAAGTGTTCTGGAGGTATTTAAAAAAAAACTAATTACAAGGCGCCATCTTTAAACAGCTCTAGTTCACTTGGAAGCATTTTCGGACAAGGTGAATTAGGTTAAATTGTCTTAAAATTATCTGAGTAATCTGTGTTCTTCGTTTGTCAGGAGAGTTTCTGGACACTCTGTATATCAGTTTTACTATAAACATTTTTTATATACTCTATAGTTTAGCCATAACAAAAGAAAAGCAGAGGTTTGGTACACTCTGTATATATTTGTAGCGAAAAGTTAAGATCAACTCAAAACGAGTCGTCAAACAAATATGCTGCGCACCCTAAAGACAAATAATAGATAAAATGATCTAAATTTTTTTAAACAATAAATTAAGTGATAAAAATACGCTTTCTTGTGTTCAGTCGTATTTTTCCATATGGGAATAAAATAACTTACAATAATCAAAAAGTTTTTAATCGCTCTCCAATATACTATCTAAAATATCTGCAATACGTGCCACCACTGATCTAATATGCTTTAAGAGCAGTTTTCCAAAAACGTAATAGTTAATTTTATATCCTATATGACTTCTTAGTGGGTTTATGGCGATATTATTTTGAGTTATTCAGGAATAGAATCACCTGTTGCGTAATTTATACCAGATATTAGCTAGAACAACCTCGTAGGGAGTAAAAAACAAATCTATTTTTGAGGGCTGAACTGTATGTAAAATAAGACCTAAAATTTTAAATACCTTGTAATTAGAGAGCGAATATTTTAAGGCAATAATGCAAATAACATCACATATTGATTCGTTTTTATATATGTTTAATTTTAAGCACTTTTTCAAACATGTGTGTATTATGTATTATGAAATAAAATTGAATACAATAAAGGAAAACAAAGTAAATCATAAACCTGACATCACCACGGGAAAATTCTCACTGGATGGCTTAAATTCTCACGACCATAATATAAAAATAAAAATAATGTATAGAAATTTCTTTTTTTTTAGTAGTTACATTTAAATGTAAACAATTTTTTAAATTTATAAGTTTTCCCATTTTTGGTCCTATTAGATCATTACAAGTGAGCTTTAATTATCACGTGCTTGTAGTCACATTAAAAAGATGTTTAAATTTCTACATCGAACATTCCAATAACAATGGTAGGATCCTTGTTTGGGTCATTAAGACCAATTTGGAGCAGACACATAGTATCAAACTGAGGTTTCCTCTTTGTTCATTCTCTTTATATTTTGCTAATAGAATCAAAAGATTCATTCATTTCTTAGCCCTCTTTTGGGGTCATCCCTTTTTGTTTGGATAGTCGAGATACCCAGAGCTCTTGTATTATTTTAATAGCAACAGACGATATTGAACATTCTTATCAATATAAGGACTTTGTTGAGGTCATTAGGACTAATTAGGAGCAGTGACAAAGTCTGAAATCAAATCACCTTTGCACTTGTTCACTTTATATATTTATTTATATAATCAGAAAGGTCACTTAATTGGTGACTCTTGGTTCTCTTCTAGGGTCATCTATTTTTCATTTTAATCCCACAAGTCGGGAGGAAATCGTTGTCAGATATCACAGTGCGCACATTTCGTGCCAAGCTCTAGCTCTCCGGGGTATTGCTTAGGCAAAACTTTTAGTACAGTAGTCGCAGAACAAAATATCAATGTATAATGAGTCAGTTATGTCACTGTCTATTGATTATGTGTATTTTATATTTGTGTGTGCGTCTATTTTTCACGGTTCCCACAGAATTACAGGCCGATTAGCTTACTTCCAGCAATATTGTAAAAAGAGTAATACTAAGCAGACTCCAATCAGAAATAGACAGACTAGGACTAATCTCGAAAGCTCAATTTGGATTTAGAGCAGAACACCCTAGCGAACTGCAAGTACTTAGAGCAACAGAGTACATAACAGCTGGATCCAACGACAGGGAGTACATAGGAGTAGCATTCCTTTGACATAGTGTGGCATAAAGGAATGACGTACAAATTGGGAGACTACGAATACAGTGACGCTATGACGAGAATAATCTCTTCGTACTTGGACCAGGATCCAGTAAGGACTATCTGAGCACGTATCCCCGGAATCTGAAGTACCTCACTGTTGTCCTGTCACCCTACTGTAGACAATATGCACTGCCGACGCCCCAAAAGCATAAGGGACACTACTAAGCCTTTATGCAGATGACACAGGTATTTCAGCTCCTTATTGTAGTGGTAGGTATTCCAGCTCCTAGAGATAGCGGTAAATAATCTACAGACGGCATTAGATAATATGAATAGAGTACCCAGTTGAAAATATCTTTAAACCCAGAGAAAACACAAGCGGTTATCTTTAACAAGAGAAGAGATAACACAGAAAAACAACTAACAGTGCAAAATAGTCCCATCGAATTGAAAAGAGAAGCAAAATACCTAGGACTGACATTTACGCAGCATGTCAATGCAACAATCCACAAAAAAGGATAATGACTAGAGCTGCAATAAGAGGACTCAAAGGCAGAAGAAGCAAATTATTAATAAAAATCAAATTAAGATTGATCATTATTGTAGTGGTAGTGGTGATACATGTACATCTCTCGCATGGGGACACATAAGTAACAGCAACAAAAAGGGGATACACGTAGCCCATAACAACAGCCTCAAAGAAGCAGCAAATGTGCCCAGATATGTTGCTGGACGGTTAATGTTCAAAGAACTAAAACAAATAAGGGTAATAGACACAATAAAAGTAAAAGCTAGAACAAAATTTACTGAGGTTGAAAACCACCCAAGTCCGATATTGCTAGAGATATTTAGGTTTTCCATCGATGAAAGCACATAAGACCCAAACAGCAAATAGTGGCCAACATATAATAAAGTCTAGATAATCGTAGCTCTATTAACAGAAGAAATCAAGGCAATAATGAGAGAGACCACAATGTTTCAAACAGCCCTAAGAAAAAACGGCTTCGGCCACCAAAAACATTAATAAAACACATGCCACATCCTTAATTGCCAAGTCGAATTATGGCTTCAACATCTTCTACTAGTTCTTGAAAGATTTCCTCAGAGTATATGTTAAACATAAGGTTGACAGTATACATCCCTGTTGGACGCCACGTTTGATTTTGATATCATCGGATTCTCCTGCCTTTGTACGGATAGACGATGTTTGATTCCAGTAAAGATTGCTAATAATTCTTAGGTCATAGGTGTTTATTCCAATATTTGTTAATATCTCCATCAGCTTGTCGTATTTTACTGTATCAAATGCTTTATGGTAATCAATGAAGCATGCATAAATATCGCAATTCACATCGTTGAAATGGCACTTATATGCTAAAGAGAGCCTCTCTCGTAACCACTGCATTCCGAAAATCAAACTGTACGGCTAATTTTTTCTTCGCATAGTCTATTATATCTTTGATGTATGATTTTTAGAAATAACTTTAAAATGCGGCTTATTAAGCTGATGATCCGGAAATCATTGCAGGATACGGATTTTGTTTTTTTTTGGTAGAGCAATAAACATTGACTTCGGCCATGATCTTAGTATTCTTCTTCTTCTCGTAGCACTACAACCCGGGGTGGGTTTTGGCTGACTCCACAACTTGCTTCCATCCTGAACAGTCGTCCATAATAGTTGGGTCAATGGGTAGCCCCATTGTTCTTAGATCTGACCATATATTGTCTCTCCATCGCATTCGTCACGTCCTAAGCGCCTTCTTCCTGTGGGGGCTTCCTCCCATATTAGCTTGGCAAGGCGGTTATTAGGGAGTCTATGGACATGGCCAGCCCATCTTAGACGTTGGGATTTAATCTCTTGGACTATATCGCTCACTCTATATATCTGCTTGACCTCAGCATTTGTTTCAAAGTTATATGGGTCTATTGTAACATTTTGCCCTATTCCATCTAGTCCCTTTTGTCTGTTGATGCACATGTATTTGGTTTTCTCTTCGTTTACCCTTAGACCAGTTTTCTTTGCCTCTACCTCCAATTTATTAAAAGTCTCCTTCACATTGGCGACTGTGTTTTCCACAATATCAATGTCATCTGCGTATGCTAGTAGTAATTTTGGTCCATTTACTGTCAGTAATTCTGTTTTAAGTTATGCTGCTCTTACTACTTTCTCCAGGATGATATTAAAGAGGAGAGGTGATAGCGCATCTCCTTGTTTCAGGCAACTGATTATTTCGAAAGGTTCTGAGAGTTTGTTACCTATCCGTATTCTGGATTTACAGCTATTCACACATAACTTAACAAGCTGGATAAGTTTTTTTGGAACTGAAAGTTCTGCCATTCCATTCCACATCTGATCCCTTTTAATGCTTTTTTTAATGCTGATTTTAATGCTGTCGTACGCTTGCCGGAAATCTATGAAGAGATTATGGATAATTCTATTGAATTCCCATCCTTTTTCAAGCAGTTGTCTAAGAGTAAAGATCTGATCTATGGTCGATCTGTTTTCTGAAGCCGGCTTTTATTTCCCCATGAAATTGTTTACAAACGGTGTCAGCCTACTTAATAGGATGTTCGCTAAGATTTTATATGCCGTATTAAGTAGGGAGATGCCTCTATAATTAGAGCACTTGGTTTTGTCTCCCTTTTTATGGATGGGGATTATTACACTTTTGTGCCGTTTTGTTGGTATTTTCTCTTCTTTCCATATAAGTATTATTGGTTTGTGTATTTGTCTATGTAGAGTTTTTCCTCCGTACTTAAGGTATTCAGCCAGTGTATTGTCAGATCCTGGAGCTTTTCCGTTCTTCAATTTGTTAATTGCTTGCAATGTTTCATCTATTTTGGGGTTCTCTACCGGTAGCAGCATCCGTTAGAATGAGAACCATTTTCAACAGTCGAGACATATCATTAAAAACAAAATGCCGTCTATTGAACTGCTACATATTCACAGTTCTGCTCTACGGAATGGAAGTATGGACACTGACTGTTGCATCTATGAATCGGCTCGAAGCTTTCGAAATGTGCTGTTATAGGCGCATCTTACGTATATCCTGGGTTGACAGAGTTACTAAGGCACTTTAAGAAGAAGACCGGTAGGTCCACCCAAAAATATATATTTTCTCCATGTTCTTCCTCTTGATGTATGTTTAGTAAAGTTCTGAAATATTCTTGCCATGTTTGGAGCAGTTCTCGACTATTTGACTGTTGCCTATTCCTTTCCATTTCTTCATATATCTGTTGTTCGTACTTCCTTTTTTTCTCTCTAATTAATT
Source organism: Diabrotica undecimpunctata (assembly GCF_040954645.1). Taxonomy (NCBI): domain Eukaryota; kingdom Metazoa; phylum Arthropoda; class Insecta; order Coleoptera; family Chrysomelidae; genus Diabrotica; species Diabrotica undecimpunctata. The sequence continues at coordinate 142,142,297 of NC_092807.1, forward strand.
TTCTTGTTTCTCGACGTGAAGTTGCATAGTTTTCTTTACTTTCTGCTGTTCCTTGTTTATAATGTTTCGCTTTATCTGTGTGTCGTGTAGTTTTTCTTGACATTATATATTAAACCATTTCCTTGTTCTCTTCCTGCTTTTTCCTATTATTAGTTCTGCTGACTCCATAATTGATTTTTCCATTTGTTGCCACAGCCTTTCGACATCATTGCTCTGGTCTACTGTATTTTCTTGTTTGTAATTTTCTCGGATTCCCTTATTTTTTATGTTCTCGATGTTCCACTGTCCCAATGCTTCGTTGGCCTTAGGTTTCTCTGAAACTTGATCTTGGTATTACTCCGTTTAAATATATGTCATTGAATATTTTTGTTAGTCGTTGAGTACCGTCGGTGTTAAATAGCTTTATGAGATCAGCATATGCATTGTCAGGTCCAGGAGCTTTGCCATCTTTTAGTTGTGATATTGCTTTTTCCACTTTTTTGATGTGATTTTTAAGTGGTCATTACATATGTAGCAGGTAGGTTGTGTGGACTTATTATCATCAAAGAGTTCTTGTATGTATTTCTTGATTGTATGCACATTTCTTGATTTTTATCTGTAATAACGTTCCCCTGTTTGCTAGCTGTGTTGGATTTTTGAAGACCAGTCGCTTGTTTTATCTTTATATGCATATTTAAAATAAGTATATAAAGGATATATTCAAAAATATAAGTATAATAAAATATAAAAATAAAATAAGTATAAATGTATTTGTTTTTATGTATGTACGTATTTATTTTTTAATAGATACTATATTAGATTTAATTGTATGTATTATTTAGTTTTATGTACATTAAAATTGTATGCAAAAAGTGCCAATAGAGTATATAAATATAATATATAAACGTCAAAGATATGTAAATTTGATTATTGTGGTGTATTTGCAGAAAAATATAATAGTCAATATAAAACAAAAAGAAAAGCAGTTCCAGAACAATGTGCACTCTTCGGCACTCAGTAGTGCGGAAGTTCTATATCATCATCGATCATTGATGTAAATTACTCTTATTCGCTAAGACCACCCATCTTTGGGGCTGAAAATAAAAGGTCTCTAATACAGAGGCGAAAGGAAACTACGCTACTGCTGAGATGCAATTACCTCTTGATTCATTTGCAAGTTTTTTAAGATTTCATATTTACTAGTGAAAAATAAAGTTGTGGAAATAATGTTTGCAGCATTTTATTTGCGAAGTACTTCTGAGTTTTACTTCCTGAAAACTTTTTATCACATTAAGTGAGTTTCTACTGCTATTTTAATTTTTTGAATATGACTATTCAAGAAAATATAATAAAACAGTGAGCATAAAAAAATTAGATTTTATTTTCTTTATTTGTGCCTTCAAGAAACCAACTTAAATGTGTTAGAATTTTTTTATTTCTATTTTTTTGTTGATGATTTTATAGATAAATTGTATAATTACACAAATAAACAATAAATATAATATTAATTTAATATAGTGATTCTATTTTCTAAAGATAGAACTTCCAGACACTTGCAACGCTTATAGAATTTTACACTTTTTAAGAGCACTCTCATGCGTTTGTATATTACCAATAGACGTTTATATATATATATATATATATATATATATATATATATATATATATATATATATTTATTTATTTTTTCTTTAACTCATGCTCCATTCCTAACAATAAAACATGTTTAGAGACTTTTTGACAATAATTTACCAGAGCTATTGTTCTGAAGCTATTTTCTTATGGCATTTTAAAGTAATTACTATTTAAATGGGAATAAACCACAGTTAAAGGTTAAAGTACGTTTATTGACGTTTCAATTTCTTTTGATTTTCGAAGTGGAAATTGAAACGTCAATAAACGTACTTTAACCTTTAATTGTGGCTTATTCCCATTTAAATAGTAATTACAGAGACTTACTCTTTGACAAGAGAGAAAAAACTCGTGTTACGGGTAAGATTCGATAAGCGATTTCTGTATTTCCCTTTGTGGGTACTTATATTGGCCATAAAGCGAAATTCGTTCGAAGTACGTCAAAAATACCCGAAACGCGATGTGAGAAATAAACGAAATTCACAACGCGTTGTAGGTATAAATTTCGGTCAATGGCCAAATCGGCGCAATAATAGGCGCAATGACTTAGTTATTTTGATTAATAAAACAATGCCGGCTCTAAGATATCGTGACAGGATCATAGAGAAGCCAATAATAGTGCCATTAAAATGCTGGTGCTATAGGTTACAGATTCGGTTTTATCGATGAGAATGCTCATCTTCACTTTACAAAAATTGTGAAATAATAGATAGATAATCATGGAATTACAAGAATGGAGGGCCAATCATTTTTTCTGGATATGAACTACATCGAACAAGTTTGGGCGAACATGTTACAACCAAGTTTCTCCAACATTTTATTGATAATTTAAAAATAATTTCCAGAGAGAGTAAAAGCATTAAGAAGAGCAAGAGACAGCAATGCAATTTATAAAATGTTTTTAAACGAGCAAATAAAACAATTTTGGTATTAAAAATTTTCTGGAATTTTTTAAAAATTTTATATAATTTATTTATCTATATAATAATTTTACATTTTTACACTGAAAACCAAAAAAAAAATGACTTACTATCCGTTAAAACCTATTGGAACTCGGGAATAGTGTGTGACGAAATTTAAACATTTAAGTGTATAATAATGCCTAACAGATCGACTATTAACATAAATAATCCATGTTATTTGTGATGTATTATAACAAGGCCGATTGAGATGATTTTATGAAACAATCTGATAAAATCCTTGTATACCTCTATATAATTAATATTCAAAAATGTTTTTCAATGGTCTGCTATTAATTTTAAATATTTTCCTGGAAGTGAAGGTAAGCAGAAAGGGAAACGTAGATAATAATTTTTCTACCGTTTTTTCAGTTAATCCCCGAACTAAGTAGAAAAAGTCCGCAGAGCAAAGCAGACGATGGGAGATAATTTAAAGTTCAAACGTAAGGAATGCGAATTGTTACACTCCAATGGGTCAGGAGGCTTCCCCTTGCTCTTGCTCGGTTGCCTCCTTTTTTTGGTGTTTGATCTCTTCCCAATTTACGTCGCCAGGCCGTCGCACGATTTTTCCCCCATTTAAGGTGATTATAATGGAAATTCGTTTTATGAATAATAGGACACAGCGAAAATATATTATGTATAATGAGAACTGATATTAACTTTTTTCAAAATCGGTTTTTTCTGAACACGAATACTTTCGATTTAAATAACTTTCGTTTTAATACACTAACTGCCGTGTTAATACGAAATGAAATTAAATGTACGAAATTAAGTTGTATTTGGGATATTAAATTACGAAAAGTTTAAATATGAACTTAGATATATTATTAAATCAGTCAAATAAGACGCTTTAGATCTGATCGCCCAGATGGCTATGGAGGTACAGCAATTTTAATTAAAGATAAAATAATTGCAGAAGAAATAAATTTATTAGATAACTATAATTTTACTTACACATGCATGGCTGTTAAACTTTCTTGTATCAATAAACCTATACATATAATATCCATATACAAAGAACCACGTATTAGAGTAACAGTTGAAGAATGGATCCATTTTTTTCAACACATTCCTCCGCCATTCATCATTGGAGGGGACTTCAACGCTCACAATATGGCATGGGGATGCGAAACTAATGATACTCACGGTAAAGTTTTATTAGAGGCGATAGAACAATGTAATCTAATATACTTAAATGATGGTTCTCCAACTCTTGCACTGAGTTCCAGTCAATCAGCAATCGACATAACAATTTGCACCCAGGACATTATATCTAAATTAACTTGGTCTGTTATTCAAGATCCACATGGTTCTGACCATCTACCCTTGACCATCTCCTTAGAAAATTCCAAACAAGCAACACCACCTGGTAACAATACACAAAAAAGATGGAATCTAAATAAAGCAAATTGGAATCTGTATTCATCCAACTTTTCTTCAGAAATACTTCCTCAAACTTATGAAGAATTAGTCAATGAAATAAATAGATGCGCATCCATTGCTATTCCAAAAGTATCAAAAAACAAAATATACCCTACAAAAAAGATTCCAAAACCATGGTGGGATAATAACTGTGAAACAGCTGCAAATAACCGTAAAACAGCCTATAGACATTATAAAACAAATCCCAATATTCATAATTTAATTGAATACAAAAAATTGGATGCATTAGCAAAGAAAATTTTTAAAAATAGAAAAAAACAAAGTTGGATAAACTACTGCGAAAGCCTTAACTCCCACAGTCCAATCAGCGACGTCTGGAAGAAAGTACATCGCTACAAAAACCGAAAACAGTCCAATAAACTCCCGATAAACTGCGAAGCTGCATGGATAGAAGATTTCCACTTGAAAATTTCACCTCCTTGGGTACCAAATCAAATAAACGAAGTTACAGTCACCGTTTCCAGAGAATATTCAAATCTAGAAAAACCATTTGAATTGTGGGAATTAAATTATGGACTCGAACAAAATAATAATTCGTCTCCAGGGATGGACTGTATATCATACTCTATGTTATATTTTTTACCCACAGAATACAAATCATTATTATTACAAATTTTTAACAATATATGGCAAAATGAGAATTTAATTCCCAAAACATGGAAGGACTATATTGTATTACCTATAAAGAAGCCAGGAAAGCCAGATAACAACGTTGAGTCTTACAGACCTATATCTTTAAGTTCTTGTATACTAAAAACTCTAGAAAGATTAATCAAAAATCGGCTTGATTACTGGCTTGAATCCGAAGATATCCTTCCCAAATCTCAATATGGCTTCCGGAAATCCAGGTCTACACAGGATGCTCTCACTTCACTAGTTTCCTCTGTTCAGGTCAATTTCACAAATCAAGAATCAACAGCTGCAGCATTTATAGATGTAACCTCTGCATTTGATAACATAAATTTATATATTCTACATAAGAAATTGTTATATCTTGGAATGTCAGTTAAAATTTCAGATTTCATTATATCCTTGTACAAGAATAGATGGACTTACTTAAAAATAAATGAGGCACTTTTAACGCCAAGGCTAACGAATATAGGTATACCACAGGGTAGTATTTTAAGTCCACTTCTTTTTTCATTGTATAATATAGATATAGAACAGATAGTACCTCCACACTCTAATATATTGCAGTTTGCAGATGATGTTGTGTTGTATACCTCTCATAATACCCTTGACATTTGTAGACGTCAACTCAAATCTACACTAGATTGTGTAAAAAGTTATTACCATTCTCTAGGCTTATCAATATCAACTACAAAGACTGAAATTTGTTTTTTTTTTCCAAAAAACGCCAAACTCCCCAAGGTAACTTTAAATTAGGAAAAATAGAATTTCCAATCAAAAATTGTGTAAAATATCTAGGCACATATTTGGATCGTAAACTGTTATGGAAGGATCAAATTCATTCTATTATAAAAAAATCGGAAAACTCCATGAATATCCTTAGAGCATTTTGTAAAACCAATTGGGGAGCTGACCCGAATATTGCATTGCTATTTTATCGCTCAATGATTCGACCAATTTTCGATTATAGTTGTCATTTATATGGGTGTGCGCCAACAAAACATCTTAATAAAATTGAAACCCAGAAGAATAAATGTTTGAGGCTATGTCTTGGTTACTTAAAATCTACTCCTATTAGTATTATTGAAATTGAAGCTAAAGAGCCACCCCTTACACTACGCAGACAGTTTTGTACAGATAAGTTTGTAGCTAGAGCTATATCAAAAAACTCCAGCTATTTAAAAAATATTCGTTACTTGAATATATTAGACTTAAACCATAAATATTGGCGTAACAAAAAAACTCCCATATACGTTGAAAGTTATCGGAAACTAACAATATTTGAAGAACAATTGTATCAAAATAAAATACCACCAATTTATACACAACCTCCTAAGACTCTCTTCTCTAGGATAATAGAAACATATTATATGGATTCAAATTTTCCAGGAAGTATGATCAATAAAATAATTAAAGATAAGTGGCCTGCATTTCAATATATTTTTACTGACGGCTCTAAAATTCAAAATAAAACGGGTTGTGCAATATATCACTGGAATTCTGATTACAAAGAATCATGTCGATTGCCCAATGAAGCTTCAATATATACTGCCGAACTATCAGCTTTATATCTTGCGTTAAAATATATAGCCTTTAATGGTATGAATAATTATATCATTCTGACTGATTGTAGAAGCATTATGGACAAACTCACTTCTATCAAAACCACAAAAAACCTAAACCATATTGAAATAGAAATAAAGAAGTTACATTATGATATTATTTCCGCAGGTAGCTCGATTATTATTTGTTGGGTGAAAGGACACTCTGGAATATTAGGAAATGAAGAAGTCGACAAATTAGCTAAATCTGCAGCTTTAACCAAAACATAATATAAACAACATACTTCTTCCAGTAGCAGACATAGATAATATCAGTAGAAACAACTGCAAACAAAGATGGCAACGTTTATACAACCAAAGTACAACTGGAATAAACTTTAGAGCTTGCCAACCACTAATACCCAATGAGAGATGGTACAAATATGAGACAAATAGGTTATTTATAAAAACAATAAACAGAATAAGATCAAACCACGCACTCACTCCTGCATACAAACACAGCATAGGTATTACTGATAACCCCTATTGCTCCTGTGGTAAAGTGGGAGATCTGCAGCACTTTATATTGGAGTGTGGACAGTAAAAACAAAGTATCAAAATGATGTATGAAAAACTAATTGAGCTAAATTGTTCATTGCCTGTCAATTTAAATACAATTATTTTTTCAAATAATAAACAGATATTAAAATGTATCTACGAATATATAACATCCTGTAAATTTAAATTATAACTAGTTTTAGGTATTCAAATCAAAACTTGTAAATATGTCAAAAATTGAATGTGTATACCAACATATTACTTTCTGTAAATTTATATTATAAATAGGCTTAGGTAATAAAATCAAAAATTGTAATTACCACAAATAGTCTGGCTAATTGGCTATGCCAAAGCCATTATACAATAAAAAAAAAAAAAAATAAGACGCACTTAAAAGTTTCTTTTAAAAACTTAAATATTTAAACGACTATTTCACTCATCTTAAAATTTTCACATAATCTGACCAATCACAAACCAAAGACAGCTTGTGTTATCGCGAAAACACCAACTGTCTTTCAATTCTGATTGGTCTATCAGCTTCGTGTTTTCAACGACGTAACCATGGATACCGATCGCAAAGCAAAGTTTGACGTTTGCCAAAAAAATTATTGTAGCTGTATACGTCAAAATGAGTCGTTTCGGTGGTACTTCAAACGAAGTTATAAACCAAAACATTGAAGAAAATATACCGAGTAACACAAGAAAATCTAAACAATTTATGATGTTCTGTGTGGATCGCAACTACAAATTAGATGCAGAAAATAACAACGAAAGACTAGCATTCATTCTAAAAGACTGGGCCTTCAACATGCGAAAAATTGTTGGTAGTGATTACAAGGAGAGTGTTATTAAAACCATATGGAACACTACTGCAAAATTGGTACAAGAAAAATATTTCTGTGAGTATCAGAGACATATTGATCCCTTCAAAAATATAACCTTCAAGGAAGCGAGAGCGGCTCGTGATAGTAAGAGAAAATTGTTGCAAACTGTACCCGATAAAAGGAAAATGAGTTCTGTCGCTATGACTTCGGATGAATATAAAAATATGTGCTTACAATGGGACGAAGACACGCCAGAGGGACTACAAAAGAAGTTTTTTCATATAGCTGCCGTAGAATTAGCTTGAAGAATTAGCTTCCTTTTCAAGGAAGAGACTAACAACAAAGGCTGTTTAACAAACAGAATTGCATATAACCCGATATTCTCCAAAACCCGCCAAGGTGGTGATAAAAACTGTGCAGATAATAAATGGCTTACACAAAATTTGAAGAATCCTGAAATGTGTCCTGTGAGATTATACCGGAAACTTATATCGAAAAAGGAAACTATTAAAAATGATAGACTTTTTCTGACTGTGAATGGCAAGTGGAATAAATATAATAATAGTAATTGGTACAAGAATTATCCTATTGGTATTAATGGACAAAAATGTCTGCAGAAAAGATAGGATTAGACACTAAAAAAGTGAACATAACGAATCACTCTAATCGTGCCACTGCAGTTAGTCAGTTACTACAATCTGGCGTTAGTGAACAACAAGCTATGAAAATTACTGGACATGGAAGTTCGAACTCGATGAAACAGTATTTACATCTTAGTGCTGAACATCGTCAGAACATAGTGAATACTTTTAGGAATACTCCAAGTACATCAAGTAATAATAGCAACAATACATTGTATCCACCTAATAACGGTCATACTATTCAAAATTTTTACAATTGCACCGTTTATAATAATTATAGTCGAGAATAATGTATTTTTTTCGTGTACAAATTATTTATTGTTATAGGTAAAAAATAATTATAACAAATTATTTATAGTTATAATAAATATTTCATGATTATGACTAATTGTGAATTATTCAAAAAATGGGTAGATTTGGGTTACCTAGATCAAATGTATTATTATTAGATTCCTTCCTCTCATTCTACTGAATTTTTGACCTATCACTTTGTTCATGAAATAGTCTAATAAAATACCACTCGTGATTTAATTTAGCTTATAAGTCTGTCTTTTATTTCTAAACGTTTCTTAAAGAAATAGGATCTGTAGGACTCGTGGTGTTTTGAAGCAACTCAGTTTTGTTTAGAAGTAAATCAACAGACTTATCGCGAAAATTGAATCACTAGTGGTATTACTATTGATTATTTCTTCAGATCTGAACGTTTTTACATACAAAGTGAATCTAAGTGATTTTTCTCACCACAAGTATAAAATCTGTGAGTACAAATATTTATTTAATCTAAATAATTAACATTTAACTTAAATCCACGTAAACAAAAATCAGTTTTTGGTTATAAAGCAACAACTTTTTACTGCTACCGTTTATCAGTTCTGATATCGAGGAAACAGGACTGAGAGTTATCGATGATAATAATCAAAAATGGATAATTTTTCGCCTCTTGGGGCCCCTGAACAAGAACTGGAGCAACGTTCATCAAATACAAATATAAAACAATCTTTTGCAACTGTCACAAATCAAAATTTCCATCCAAAACACAAGCAATAGTTTTTCCTGCGGTGAAAAATACAAAGTTGGAAGACTATCAAATTTCTACAAATTAACAAAGGGATAATTACTGTAAACCACCAAAAAATTCAGGCTCGTAAATTAATGTCACCAAATGAAAGATTATTGATATAAAATGTTTGTTCTTCAATCCCACATTCAATTATTGAAAATGCACTTTCTAATTTGGGATTAACTTTGGTAACTCCAATAAATTTTTTAAAAATTGGTACATCAAATCCTAATTACAAACACATTTTCAGTTTCAGAAGGCATACTTTTATTTCTCTCCCAGTCTCATCAATACCCGACTCAATAATTGTGAATTACGAAATGACATCATATCGTATATTTCTTGTAATGGAGAAGGATCTATGTACTAACTGCAGGCAAGCGGGACATTCGGCTGAAAATTGCCCAACTACTAAGGAAACTCAAACATCTCAAACACAAAATGCTGCTCCAACTACTTCAACTGATCCAATAGACAATGAATACATTCCTTTAACGCAAAAAATATCTTCCTCGGCTCCTACACTATCGACTAAACCGGATATCCATATTTTACCATCTACTCATGTTACAGAAAGCAATGATTTTCAACAAATGTCCGACGATCCTCCCTCAACCAAACGAAATCGCTCTGAAATTATAACCCCTCCACCAAATGATACTCCAGTAAATCCGTTCCAGACCCTAAATTAAAAAACCAAAGTCTTCAGTCACAGACATAGGAACCATTAAAGTAACTACTGACGATATAAAAAATTCAGCTAGACGAATATATGAAGATACTTCAGTAAACCATTTAATATCTTATGAAACATTGGTAGATAACCTCTAACTTCGAGCACTGTTTCACGTTGTTCAGAATTTCAACAAGAATGAACTAGAAACTGCGCACGGCTGCCTATCTCGCCGTCAGAACTAAGCCGCATATCTTGCGCGTACACTATTAGTACGTGTCAGATATGAGCTGCCATGCAGATACGACAAAAATTGAGTTAAAATATTAAATTTTTTTTTTGGTTTGTGTTATTTATGGCACATAATGCGGTAAAGGGTTAAATTTGTAATTTTTATTACAATCAATTGTGGCTTAATCCAATAAAAATATAACATTTAACTTAGAGATGCCACAAGAAAACAGTTGAAGAACCTTTTTAAATATTTTCGTTTCTGTCTCTAATTATTCTACCGAATGTATTTTGCATATAATATTTTTCTAAGATGTATTTATTTAATGAAAGTAAATTATAATTGACAACCCTGTACAAATATATAATAGGTTTAAAAGGAATTTCAATACCTCAACTTACTACCTGTGACACCTGGTCGATGCTCTCGATAATTAAACAGAATTGAAGTGTAATTGGCTGTTTGATCTTTTCAAGGAATCTGGTTAGACTCACTTTAACGCTTCTCTGGTGTGGTATAGTGCTACGTATCCCATTTCCAATGAAATAAATTAGTGTCGAGATTGACGTATACCAAAAAGCGGAATAAAGATCAGAAACGGTGCCAGCCCGAAACCAAACTTTGTTTCATAGTGCTTGTATAAGATATTTTTATTTAAAGGTTAAAACAATGTACGGCTGGAATACTTAATCAATTTGTCCTTTTTATTGTGAATAAAATTAATGAATATACAGGGTGTTACCACCACAGGGTGTCACAAAAGATTAGCTATTTAACTCTGCACTGGTGGCTCCCCATATCGGAAAACCAGCAGTGGCGCCAAGTCTGACAGACCCAAAATTTCAATAATTTATTAATTAGAAAATCAAAACAATATCTACTGGTGTATTATCTAGCTTTACTTTTTTATGAATATCACTTAAACAATAAAATGTAATTTGGGCCCAATAAATAATATAACCTTCCAAAATAATTAATAAATGATGGATGTTCATGAATTGTGAAAAATAAAACAAGGGTTCATGCAAATTAACTTTTATTTTATTGATGGTACAAAACATTGAAATATAAGATTTATTTGTCAAACTTGATCCTATGAGTTGCACTTTTAAATATTATGTGGGTGCAATATACAATCAGGGTACTGAAACTGGGCATGTGTTAAACAAATACATTTTTTGCACTTTTGACAAAAATAACGAGTCTTTCTGAGTTTAACGCAAAAACTACATTGTTTTTTAATATATAAATTTTCGGGATTACCTCTTGGAAGTTCACTTGAAGTTCCAGCCACTTCTTGGCGTCGGTTGCGAATAGCTGGAGAGATATTTTCCACATGAAGCGACGCTTTAGATGCTGGTCGATTAGCTCTGCAGCCAAACGTTTTATGTATATTCTACGAGGCAAATTATTGTTTTGATTATTAGCGAGATATATAACTTGGGTGTTTATTCCAGCCACATTCATAAGTGAATAAAAAATCATCATTGGCCATCTCAGGGTATTTCGAGCTACATTATACGTGGCACAAAGTTCGTCAACGGTGTCCACCTCACCTTTACTAAATACTAAATACTACAATAGGATACTATTGTAGTATTTTCTTGGAATCCAAACATATTTGAATAAACAGATCGATATTTGGTGTTTATAAACTCCAACGGTAATTGACTTTTGTTTTTTCTCACTGTACCTACGTATGTCAGATTTTGATCACGACAAAGTTTTGTAATAAGCTCAAAGCTAGTAAACCAATTATCACACGTAAGGTTTTTTCCAGTACCCGATATTGAACCAATTAATGCTCGACAATACTAACTAGATCATTTTTTAAATGACAGGGTTCCTCTGGTTGTAAACCAACATATGGTTCTAGATTTAATGTATATGTAGTTTTTGCATCAACTAAAGCAAAGATTTTTAATCCATATTTGTTCGTTTTGGAAGGAATATACTGCCTCAAGTTTTTCATCTATAGTGCCATACTCGCTAATTGTGTAGGCATTTTGGCCATTTTTTACAAAACTTGTAAACAATTGTTTTATAGGCGCTAGCTTATCAGACAATTTTTTTTCGTCTCGAGTTTCTAAATCATCAAATCTAAAATATCTTAACAAAAATAAAACACGTCGCTGCGACATGGTTAACCAAAACATTCCAACCACGCTGCCTTTTCGCTCCCACAACTCTTCTGTGCTTAACCGATTACTTTTCAAACACCCAGCTAAATAGAACAATCCTAGTAAAGCTCTTATTTCGATTACATCAGTATTTTCAGCAGAACGGGCTCTGTTATACATCTCTTTCATTTGATCTATATATTTGTTCGTACTTTCAACAATAATGTTTAAAATATCTTCGGAAAAAAATAAATTCCAACAATCAATTATGGATTTGGCATTCTTGTCACATACTTTGTCACCTGGTAAGTGAAAACTTTATTAAATTGGGGAGTTCTTACCGTTTGTACCGAGCAGTGTTATTTCCAGAACACTCCATCTTTGCCTATAAAAGTAGCAATCCGTGAAACTTTTGCTAGTATTACATCCACTTCGCAATCATCGTTATCGTCCTCTTGTTCAGTATCTGAATCTGAAAGATGTTCCTCTATGTTATCTACTTCATCCTTTGATTTAATGTCATCAAAATGTTGTTCCGTGTCAATTCTGTGGTGATTTTGTTATTAAAAAAATATGAGAGACACGACTTTGTAAAAAATGTGTATTTTGCATATTTTGGTGTAAAAATTGGTGACCAAGACAAAGGTTGGGCTCCTCACAATGTATGTTGTGTTTGTGTTTAGGATTTAAGGAAGTGGTCGAAGAAAGAAAAAAAGCTTTCAGACTTGCAGTGCCTATGATATTGAGGGAGCAAAAATTTTTTTCAAATGATTGTTATTTTTGTACTGTCGATGTTTCTGGATATAACTCCAAAAATAAGAAAGTGATTGTTTATCCTAACCTCCCGTCTGTTATCCGCCCGATAGAGCATGGGCCTGAATTGTCACTCCCTGAGCCTCCTCTTCGTATTGATGACATTTTAAATACTAGTGAATCAGAATCTGATGAAAGTAGAAGTGATGGTGAATTTCGGTGTTCTTCAGAAAATTTACAAACACAGTTGTTTACACAGGCTGAGTTAGATGACTTTAGTATGCGATTTGAGTTTAATAAAGGAAAAATCAGAATTGCTTGGCACAAGATTAAAATAAAAAAAATTGTTGTCGCCTGGTACATCTATTTACAAGTACAGGTACAGAGATCAACAGTTTGCTTAGTCTTTTAGGCAGGAAGGGAATTTGGTCTACTGTCATGACATTAGTGGTCTAATGAATGAGTTTGTTATTGAGTATATTAAGGATGATTGGGGGCTTTTTATAGACTCTTCAAAAACAAGCTTTACTCTTACACAATGGAAACAAATATGCTTCACTTTCTATTGCTATAAAGAGACATATGAAAATCTTCTACAGTAAATCAGCTATTCAACTCACAATTGGATGATCTGTGGAGATTTAAAAGTGGTTTGCATACTATTTGTTTCAAGTACTTAAGTGGAAAGTTTCCCCATCTATCAGAAGCCAAATTGAAAGAAGGTGTTTTTGTTGTACCAGATATTAGTAAACTGATGATCGACTCCACCTTTAAAAACAAGATGACTACTAAGCAAACAGAAGCTTGGATTACATTCAAAGAAGTTGTAACCAACTTTTTAGGTAAGGTTAAAGACCCTAATTACGAGCTTCTAGTAGCTAATTTATTAGATATGTTTAAAGAGCCTCAAAATCCACATTTTGCATAACCATCTTGACTTTTTCCCTGAAAATCTGCCCTGAAAATGGCCGAAAAATAAACAACCTCCGTTTTGCAGGCGACACAGTCCTTGTTACAAATAGTCAAGAAGAGTTTATTGATCTAGTACTACTGGTTCAAAATGTAAATATTTAAGTAAAAGGTAAATATTTGGTCTGCAGTTAAACATAATAGTGACTACATAACAATCTTTCACGCATAATCACAATTGACCGGTTTGAGGTTGTGAGCTTATACATATCTGGGATCATTGATCACAAACACATTATAGGAACAAATGAAACGTAGATGTTGTTGCGTTCTGCGCATAGGATGACCTCTATATAACAATTGAGGTCATCAGAAAGGAAGAAGAATATCTACCTTCAATCTAGACCTCGCTGGTTTTTCTCTTTCGCTTTTGGTTTTAATATTAAAATAGAAAAAAATTAAAACCAGAGGACTATATGAAACTCTATTTTAAAAAGATTAAAAAAATGTAAAATCAAACATAAATATACATAAACAAACACACAATTATAACTAAACAAGAATATCTGGATACAGGATGTCGATGAATCGGTTGTAAAAACACATTAACCATAAAGGAATTTGAGAATTCGATTGCCATGGTTGAGTATGATTAAAAATAATGCATACATTAATATTTACGTTACAGAGTAAAAATATGCTCACATATAATAGTATAATTAATCCGTGGTAAAATGAACAAACCTTGTTCATAAAAGGCACACAAAATGCAATCAGACCTAAAACATATGAATTATATTGAACGTAATACAAATATTATTAAAATCAATTCAGAGGTATAATCAGTAATAAAATAAACATTAAATGAATAATGAAATTATTACAATTAGTAACATGTAAAATGTGAAAAAAAGTTTTAAATGTATAAAAGCAAGAAAGTAAAATGTTCAAAAGGTTTAAAATCGCGACACATTATGTAATAATTTAGCACCAAGTAAACGTACTTAATCCATGTAGCAACAAGGTAATATGGTGTATTGTACTTTACCCCAATGAAATGATAGCACCAACCGCTATCGAAAAGACGTCTTCAAGGACATACAGGAACCACAAAAGTATTGATAATGGACCAGCCTCCACCCCTACTGCATGGAACGACTGTCTCTCTCACAAGACCAAAACAAAGTGTTGTAAGGTACTTTTAACCCAAGCACACGTCTGTACCGTTTGGGAGATAAAACTCGTCTGACCCATTTGGCATATGGAACTCGTTCTTATCTTAAATACACGTCTGTGTTATTTTGCAGATGGCTCGGCTTGTAATGTTTAGTTTTTAAAACCGCTGTGTTTTTGTACACGCAATCTTGTTTAAATATACGTGGAGAATCAAAACTAGCAAAAAGTCTATTAATATATTACAAATGTTTAGACATAGTTGCTAAACTGCAACAGATGTGATCCAGCAAAAGTCGCCGTAGGAAAGACGGCCAAAATATAAAAGGACTCTTGGACCTTACACTAAGCGAAAAGAAGAAAGTTAGACTCCACTGAAATATTCTGTTGGAGAAGAATGTTACAAATTCCGAAGACCGACCACAGGACAAATAATTCAATTTTAAATGAGCTTAAGGTCAGGAAACGGCTTTCCAACAAAGTCCATCTCCAACAATTAAAATAATTTGGACATGTTATGAGAGTAGACACAGAAACATGGAAAAGACTTATTTAACAAGGAAAGGTAGGAGGCCGAAGATCACGAGGATGATTCCTAACAAGATGGATCCAAAAAACCTATCCATGAGTTCCGTGTTCTGTCACCCCTCCTTTTTAATTTTTACTCTGAAACGATTTTCGATAGAGCCTTAAGTGACACTGAAGATGGAAAATCAAAATCAACAGACACAGACTATTAGTTTTCTTCGCTATGCTGATGACACAGTCATAATAGCTGATAGCCAAGAAGCGCTACATACGACTAATAGATAGAATAAACACTGAAGGAGAACGACTGGGCTTGAAGATTAATATAGACAAGACGAAGGTAATGGTGGTTAGCAGAACACGAAATATGCAATTAAATATAAGAATAATCAATAAGAACATCCAAAAGGTCCCCAAATTCAGATATCTCGGTAGTTGGATAACTGAAGATCTAGATCCAGACATGGAGATACGTAGCAGATAAGCAACAGCAGCCTTAACTTAACGCTTCGATATCGCTTTGTAAAATGATACATTTAATCCATACTGCTATATGGTGTAGAAACCTGGACCATAAAGGCCAATGTGATGAACCGATTGGAGGCCTTTGAAATGTGGATATTTAGAAGACTACTAAAAATTCCCTGGACAGATCACACAACAAATGTCGAAGTATTTAATCGAATGGGCAGAGAACGAGAATTGCTGCCAATAATAAAAAGAAGAAAAACTACTTATCTGTGTCATATATTTCGAAATTCCAAGTACCAATTCTTAAAGCGTATTATGGAAGGGAAGATAGAAGGAAAACGGGGCATCGGAAGAAAGAAATACTCATGGCTTAAAAGCATAAGAGATTGGACGAACCTCGATGCCCATGCACTCTTTAGAGCCACACAATTAGATAGGGCACCATAAGAAGAGAAGATGAGTTAACAAAAATGACCAGAGACCTACATTTCCTCAAGGAGGTTAGGGCTGAAAAGAGAAAGAAAGAGAGAGAAAGAGGGCGCGAGAAAGAGAGATATATATACACTTACCTATGTATTTTTACCATTATATTACCTTTATGGTGGTACAAATTGTAAGGAGTCCACTTTTACATAACCTCTAGCCGGGTAACTCTAGCTGTGGAAGCTTACATTACGCTTTAGCTGTAATCAATGGATCTTATAAAAAAGTTTTTAGTTTTTAGAAAGCAGCTAGCTTTTCAAAATAAATAATGTTCTTTTATATTTAAATTTTTGTTTGACAATCATCGTAGCCGTTTAATTTTTTGGTTACCAATGGTAACCAAACCAAACCAAATGGTACCAATGAAAATTTGGTAATCATTGGATCTTATAAGAAAGTTTTGTTTTTGAAAAGCAGCTACATATCAATGTTTTTTTGTAATTGAATTTTTGTTTGACGATCATCGTAGTTGTTTAAATTTTTGGTTACAATTGTACAAAATAGTTGATAGGAGCTACAATCAAACCAATCTGCAAGTTTTGCAGTCATGTAATTTTTGTTCTCTCTAGATTTCTTTATCTCCACAAATAATATATCCTTCTTCCATTTACTACTAACTTACTAATCTAAATTGTAATCTAATACAGGTTCGATCCTTATCTCTCTTTTTCTATAAGAATTAAAAAAAAATAGAATATAATATGGAATTAAAGTATACATAACAATAAGAAGCCGACTCTGATAAGCAACCATAATGCTTCATACTATACCATTGTAGATATGGAAATAGGAGAGTGTGTCACTTGTGTATGAGGGATTAGGATTTTAATCAGCTTAGTATTTGTTGAAACGTTTTGATTCAGCGGGTTTGGTTCGAGGTTCTACAATTCCACAATTAAACGGGTTATTCTATAATTAGTAGATTAAACAAAAGTTAGCAAAATCCACAAAGTTCCCTGTATAAGATTAGGGCTTATTACGAATAAGTAAGTTACGAAAATTTATAATTCGTTATGCGTAATGGTGTTAAATAAAGGGAAGGTTTCATTATATGATTTTACATTTCAACTTTAAAATAAATTATGCGAAAGAAGCTATTTTCTATATATATATTGTTATGATTGTTTATTTTGAGTTCAAACTTAGTTTATTGAGCCAATAAAAAAGAATTATAACTTATTTGTTATCAAAAGTAAAATAATCCTTATATTACCTGTGTTCCATGGATTCAAAAGATTTTCTAGTTGTCTTTTATCGGGAGAGAAGAAAAGGATAAGAATACAAATATATTATATTACAAAGATTTACGTTTCTTTATTTTATATGAAAGAATAAAACAATTATTAAATTCTGTCGTTATCTTATCAATCAGCATACAAGAAAATAAATCAAATTATTATGATAAGAAGATTATAAAGCTACATACATTTATATTACGTGAAAAACCAATTTTACTTAAAATTTTCTTTACTTGAAAAAAGAAACCACAAAACTTTTAACTTTTGATTAGCCTAACAAAACCTCAGTTCTTAAATTTTAATTCTAATGACCATGATGTCGAAACGATCCTTCACAGATATAAAATTCAATTGTACAAACACTTACAGTTTATTTTCTTCTTGAGTTGTATGTTGGAACATACCCAGAAAAGTCCAGTCTCCTCAAAGATGTGATCTCCCCTCTTTGACACCTCGGCTTCTTCTTTACGTCTCTGCAAACCTCCTTCAGACTACACAAAAAACACCTGATTCACTTCTCCAAACTCCGCTACTTATTTATGACACCAGGACCTCCTTTTGTCAACTTGATGCCGTAAGAATACTTTCACATATACTTTATAAAATGCCCACGGTAGATACAAAGACCTCTTTTAATCTACTTGTTATCTCCTTCTTCAAACTATTCACTTCTTTTCGTTACGCCGGTATCCAAACTCACGAACCACACCCTATCTTGAGACACACAACTGTTTCCTTTCGATGACCAAAATATGACTGACTTCTCCTGTCTCATCATCGACTCCCAAATTCCCATTTAAAAACGACCGTCCAATCAAAAAGCTTAAATTGTGTTTACTATGATATTGGAAAAGCCTAATTTCGGTTTCAGAGAAAACTAAATAGCTTACTTTAAAATTGGTTTTTTTCAATACATCATTTATACATATTTCAAAAGATTAGAATATGCTCATTTAATACTCGACTCTACAAACAATGAAGAGATTAATTTACAGGTAAAATGTCTTCTAATTCTAAACAAAGGTTTTTTGATAATTTTGTTTGCAACGGAAACAGGTCGTTTGCCAAACAAATTTCTATTCTTATCTACACTAAATCTTATCTTAAATTAATATATACATTTTTGTTTATGATTTCTTATTAATTTCTTAATATATTTCTTAATTTTTTTTTTCTTTGGTTGGAAAAGAAAAAGTATGACAAATCCCCGCCTTTGCATATGATAAAAATTACTGAATTATGCAGCGATTTTTCTCTATGCAAAAACAATACCAGCATTTTATTCATAATATTTGTAAACATCGTTGATATTATAAATTCCCCTAATCTTGTCTGATTCTATGTGCTTCAACTCATAACTATTTATCCCATTCTCATTGTTTACTATGTACGGACCCTCAAAAACAGGCATTAACTTTCCGCACACGTTGCTAGGTATGTTGGACACGCGCAATGCTCTCACCATAACCTTCTCACCTTTTTTGAAAGTAACTGGTCTTTTTTTTCTATCTTGGTCTTGCCTCTGGATATATTTTTCGTTTGCTCTCCGCAATCTCCTCTGCACATTTTCCATTATCTGTGTGTATTCCTTTTGTTCTCTATCTTCCCATGGTCTTAGTGGCATTATACCCTTCATTATATATTCTGGGGTCTCTTTCGTTACAGTGCTCGGGATGGTATTTAGATATGTTTCTACTTCGGCGACTTTCCTATCCCATCGTCGATGTTGACCCTCTGTTGTAATCCGTAGAAACTTCGTCACTTACTGTATAAAACGTTCCGAAGGATTACTCTGTGGATGTCTGATGCTAACAAAATTTGTCTCTATCCCCCGTTCTCGAAGTTGTCCCTTGAAACGATCATTTCTAAAATATGTTGCATTGTCTAGAAGAATCCTTCTTGGTGTTCCTACGGTGGCTATAAAATTGTCGATTTTTCTCATTATTTCTTCCCCTTTCGTGGTACGGCAACTGTATAATTTTACGTATTTGGAAAACACATCTACCATGACTAAAACATGTTTATTCCTCTTCGTCGTCATAATTAGATCGCTTAACATATCTATTGCTACAATATCTAATTTGTTCCGGGATATAATATTTTTTGTAACGTTTTCATTTTTGAAATTTCTAATTTTATATTTTTGACAGATCTGGCACTTTTGTGTAATTTCTTTTGCGATGCGGTAATCTTGTCGGCAAATATAGTTTTCTCGAAAAACCAGCCAGACTTTTCTGCTACCGATATGTCCATTGTATTCGTGTAATTTCTGTATGATCCTTTCTGCCAATGTCTGTGTTATCACGTATAGTTCCTTTCCATCAATTCGTTTGAAAAATATACCGTTTTCCCTCTCCGCTCTTCTTTTTACTCTTTCTTCCAGGTCTTCTTGATTTGTTCTAATTTCGTTTAACGAAAATATCCCTTCCTCTTGTGTCAAAATATTCAATCCTACATGAAAAGCAATTGCTTCCTTTTTCCCCGAGTCTTCATCCCTTGTGAGAGCGTCGGCTATAATGTTGTCTTTTCCTTTTATATATCGAAACTCAGTCATACTCCTGTAGTAACAAAATGCCCTCTATGTATACGATTGTTAACCAGACGATTTTTCATTATATGTACCAAAGCTGCATGATCAGTTTCGATTGTGAATTTTGCTCCCAACAGATAAAATCTTAACTTATTTACACAGAAAAGTACACTAGCAAACTCTAGTTCAGTCACACTGTATTTTCTTTCGTGTGTTTTTGTCACCCGGGAAATAAAACAAATCGGCACTTCTTGATTGTTTTGTATTTGCGACAAAACTCCCGCAAATTTTTGTATGGATGCATCAGTTCGTAGTATGAAAGGCAAATTGTACATGGGGTGATATATTTTCGTTCCTTTCGAGAATTCCTCTTTTAAAATTTGAAAAGCTTTCTCTTGTTCTTCTTTCCAATTCCATTTAACACCCTTCTTCAATAATTTGATCAGAGGAATTTCCTTCTGGCTTAAATCAGGAATTAGTTTTTTAAAATAGTTGATCGTCCCGAGAAAACCTCTCAATGTTTTTAAATTCGTTGGTCTTGGGTATTCATCTATGAGTTTTACCCGGTCCTCGGCTAAACTAACTGTTTGTGTGTCCAATTTAAATCCCAAATATATCACTTCTTTTTGAAAAAATTGACATTTTTCAATATTCAGTTTTAATCCGGCCTTGTCCAATTCTCCCAAAATAATCTTTATGTGTTCCAAATGACTTGATGTATCTGGTGAAAAAATGAGTAAGTCGTCGATGTAGTGCACTATGAAATCTTCATATTTATTTAATATTGTATGGAGTGCTCTTACCAATGCTGCACACGCACTTTGTAATCCAAAAGGTACTACTTTAAATCGGTATACAATACCATCGATTGAAAAAGCGGTGTAATTTCTACATCTTTCTGCTAACGGTATTAACCAAAAACTATGTTTCAAATCAATTTTAGAAAACATGTGTGTTCCCGTAATTCTCCCAAAAATAGCTTCGATGTTGAGAGGTGATTCATATTGAGATACCGTGTGTTGATTTATATTCCGGGCATCCAAACAGAGCCTCAATTCTCCACTGCTTTTTTTTTACAATCACGATTGGGTTGATGTACGGCGAGTCACATCTCTCTATGATTTGATCTTCTAACATTTTGTTAATTTCTCCTTTCACCTCCTGTCGGTATTTATATGGGATCGGATAAGTTTTCGATCGAAAATTTCCTAAGTCTTTCACCTCAAATGAATGTTCATACTTTTTGGTTACTCTGTTTTCTTCATTTATTAAATTTTCATACTTTCTCAATATTACACCCAATTCCTTTTCCTTCTCTTCTCCACATATCAATTTTCTTTCTGTTTCCTCAATTTCTTTACACACATTTATTTTGTATTCTGCCTCCTCCATTTCGCAGACTTCTTCAAATACCACTGTTTCAATTGTACCTTTTTCGTCTTCTTTCATTATATTTTCAAATTTGCTTTCTAATTCCTCCAAATTATCTTTAATTCTCATTTCTTGTTCTTTCATATCATTTTTAATTTCATTAATCTCTTCTATTTGTTGTATCAGTTCTTTCTTTATCCCCTCAACACATCCTTTAATTTCCTGTTCATAGTTTTCCAGACGCTGCTCTATATTGCTCATTGTTTGTTTTGTTTCCCGTTGGTTTTCTTCCATTGTCTGTTTTGTTTCATCCATTTTTAGTGATGTTTCTTGTTGATTTCTATCCATTTTCTTTGATGTTTCATTCATTGTTTGTGTCTGTATTTGCATCATTGCTAATAATTTTTCTAACATCCCTGTTTCTTTTCTTTCCTCCATTATTGTAGCATTTCCTTCATTATCCGATCCTTCATCAGTAATTGTTTCCTCTTCTATCTTATCCTCTTTCCTTTCTTGCGTTTTGCTTTGACTCCTTGTGGTCGACATGTTCGTTAGAATATTTATCCCCGCCAAATATGAAGCTTTGAAATTTGTGCAATAATATCCCCGCCAAATATGAAATTCGAGTAATGTTGCAAAGATGAAAACTTTTCCTCTTATCCCAAATGCAATAAATTCAAATAAATGCAATAAAATTTTAAAACTTTTGTCAGTTGTAAAAATCAATCAAATATCATAAATTATATCATGTAAAAATTTGTACCTATAGAAATTTGAAATGTAATGTCATAAAAGCAAATATTATAAACTTTAACCATCGGCAAATAAATTTTCAATCAATCTGCTTTCTTTCTCTATCCGTTTAAATTTTAACTAGAAATACTTTCTACGCCTTACACGTTGGGGGCCATTTGTTATGATTGTTTATTTTGAGTTCAAACTTAGTTTATTGAGCCAATAAAAAAGAATTATAACTTATTTGTTATCAAAAGTAAAATAATCCTTATATTACCTGTGTTCGATGGATTCAAAAGATTTTCTAGTTGTCTTTTATCGGGAGAGAAGAAAAGGATAAGAATACAAATATATTATATTACAAAGATTTACGTTTCTTTATTTCATATGAAAGAATAAAACAATTATTAAATTCTGTCGTTATCTTATCAATCAGCATACAAGAAAATAAATCAAATTATTATGATAAGAAGATTATAAAGCTACATACATTTATATTACGTGAAAAACCAATTTTACTTAAAATTTTCTTTACTTAAAAAAAGAAACCACAAAACTTTAAACTTTTGATTAGCCTAACAAAACCTCAGTTCTTAAATTTTATTGCTAATGACCATGATGTCGAAACGATCCTTCACAGATATAAAATTCAATTGTACAAACACTTACAGTTTATTTTCTTCTTGAGTTGTATGTTGGAACATACCCAGAAAAGTCCAGTCTCCTCAAAGATGTGATCTCCCCTCTTTGGCACCTCGGCTCCTTCTTTACGTCTCTGCAAACCTCCTTCAGACTACACAAAAAACACCTGATTCACTTCTCCAAACTCCGCTACTTATTTATGACACCAGGACCTCCTTTTGTCAACTTGATGCCGTAAGAATACTTTCACATATACTTTATAAAATGCCCACGGTAGATACAAAGACCTCTTTTAATCTACTTGTTATCTCCTTCTTCAAACTATTCACTTCTTTTCGTTACGCCGGTATCCAAACTCACGAACCACACCCTATCTTGAGACACACAACTGTTTCCTTTCGATGACCAAAATATGACTGACTTCTCCTGTCTCATCATCGACTCCCAAATTCCCATTTAAAAACGACCGTCCAATCAAAAAGCTTAAATTGTGTTTACTATGATATTGGAAAAGCCTAATTTCGGTTTCAGAGAAAACTAAATAGCTTACTTTAAAATTGGTTTTTTTCAATACATCATTTATACATATTTCAAAAGATTAGAATATGGTCATTTAATACTCGACTCTACAAACAATGAAGAGATTAATTTACAGGTAAAATGTCTTCTAATTCTAAACAAAGGTTTTTTGATAATTTTGTTTGCAACGGAAACAGGTCGTTTGCCAAACAAATTTCTATTCTTATCTACACTAAATCTTATCTTAAATTAATATATACATTTTTGTTTATGATTTCTTAAAATTTTATTTCGATGGATTTTTTTTAATTTATTTTTCTTTGGTTGGAAAAGAAAAAGTATGACAATATATATATATATATATATATATATATATATATATATATATATGTGTGTATATATATATATATGACTCGTTTGGAAAAAATATATAAATGTTTTGGATGGGTTGGAGTCAATAAAAGGGGCTATTGGTTAACTATTTATTATCTCGAGCTTTCAATTGTGTTTACAATTATTATCAAGAGCTGCTAAAAAAGACAAAATATCTTACAAAGTTGAACTAGAAAGAAAAAAATTTTTTGTTAAAAAAAAACTCACCAAATAAAATTAGTTTGGTTAATAAAATTGCTGCTAATACATTTCAAAAAGAATTAATACAAAAATTTCCTTATCTAATAAATGCTTCTCTGAAATTTTAATATGATAATAAAATGAAGACTATGCTCACCGATCGTGGGTCGGTAAATACTCTCTTGGACGACTTTAGCGTTAAAATCACCAATAATAATTTTTATGTCGTTGTTCTGACATTGTCTGTAAGTGCTTTCCAGTTTCTCGTAAAATATGTCATTCTCCTCGTCTTCTTTACCTTCAGTGGGAGCATGGATATTGATAATGCTGTAATTAAAGAACCTGCCTTTAATTCGGATTCTACATATCCTTGGACTTATTGAATCGAAAGCTGACTTCTGATTTCAATCGTTTATTCAGTATAAATCTCACGCCAAAAATATGATTATTTTTATCTCCCCTATAGTAGAGAGTGTATCTTTTTTTTTCTAGGCTAGCACTAACTCTCCACCTGATTTCTTGTGCTATGATGTCTGCTGAATATTCAGACGTCAGTGTATTGGGCAGACTTCTTAGTTTACCTGCACTATATAGCACATTCCAAGTAAATAAACCAATATCATTAACCTTTCGTTTCGTTTCATTAAAATTTTGTTTGTCAAGTCGTCGACAAAAAATCCGTCCGGCTGATTGTTTTAAAGTTTCCATAACAGAAGAATTTTTAAAGGGGGGGGGGGTGTTAACCCACTGCCCAACCCCCAACTTGGATGACCAGTTCACCCACTCTTGTCCGTTGCCGACCCAACCTTCCACCCGGGTTGAATACCGGATCTCCAGTTGAGTTACTCGGTTTAACAGGGAACACCAACGTGAAGGTGAGAGTCGGATTTGATTAGAAGAGGCTAAGTGGAGTAAATTGGAATCAACTCCATATTTTCGCATCATACTCCTTAATACAAAACTACTAAAAAATATATTTCTTGAGCATACACAAGTATCTTCATATGTCCCCAAAAATAAAAATCTAAGGGACTAAAATCAGGACTCCGAGCAGGAGATGGAAACTCACTTTCTTGCCCCATTCATCTATCAGGAAACTGATTGTTTAAGTAATTTTACACTACCAAGGGAAAATGTGGTGGGGCGCCATCTTGCATAAAACAAATTTCTCTTCTTTGGTTTAATGGTAATTCTTCCAGTTCATCAAAAAGTGTATTTTGAAGAAATTCCGGATACGAATTGTGTTTCGTGGACCTTAAGAACGCATTTGACCGGGTCAAATTAAAAGACGTTATCCACTTACTGTACGCAAAAGAGATACCTCTAGGAATAATCAAAACGATCGAAAATAGCTACCAAAACAACACAACAAAAGAAGAAGTAGAAGAAGAACTAACCGATCCTGTCGAAGCTGGCAATGGGATAAGACACGGAGATTCCCTGACTCCTCTATTGTTCAACCTGATTATGGATGAAATAAGAAAAAAGTAAGAACTAAAAAAGGATACCAAATGGGAGAAAAATAACTTAAAATAAACTGCTGTACAGACGACGCAATACTACTCTCTCAAAGTGAAGATGATTTACAACGTATCCTGCACCAATTTAACCGCCAGAAAATTTAATATGCTAATTTCCCCAAAAAAGACAAAATGCATGGTTACAACAGAAAATTTACTAATATGTAAATTGGAGCTGGAAGGTCAGATAATAGAGCAAGTGATGGAGTTTAAATATCTAGGCATCACATTATCTAGCTACGGATAGCTCGAAACTGAGGAGGAAGATAAAGTGAATAGAGCAAACAGAGCCGCAGGCTGGCTGAATGAAACAATATGGAGAAATAATAATATCGGGAAATAATTGCTATTTAAATGGGAATAAGCCACAATTAAAGGTTAAAGTACGTTTATTGACGTTTCAATTTCCACTTCGAAAATCGTTCTCAAAATACAAACATTAGTAAATTAAACAAATTTTGTTTTTTTTTTTAACAAAAACGTCAATAAACGTACTTTAACCTTTAATTGTGGCTTATTACCATTTAAATAGTAATTACTTTAAAATGCGTCAAGAAAATAGCGTCAGAACAATAATATCGGGAAAGAAACGAAAGGTAGAATTTACAAAACAGTCATCAGACCAATAATCACATACGCGGCAGAAACAAGACCTGACACAGAGAGGACAAAAAGGATGTTAGAAACAGCAAAAATTGATGGTAAGACACTATGGGACAGAGCTAGAAGTACAGATATACGACGTATATGCAAGGTGGAGGACATCAAGAACTGGGTAAGAAATAGAAAAGTAGAATGGAACGATCATATAAGCCGAATGACAATAAATAGAGTAGTAAAGACGGCAAGAGACGGTTTCCCAAAAGGAAGACGATCAGTAGGAAGACCACGAAAACGATGGAACGACAACTTACTGGAGGCACATTGAAAAACAGACAGAGTCATGTCTATATAAAAATAAAAAGAAGAAGAAGAAAAATTGCCATTGAAATTTGCAAGTAATTCAAAGGGACCTATTAAATTATATCTAAAAATTCCACAAAACCATTTATTCTTAGTTCATGTTGAAAGTGTACTTCTTTGACCGCATGTGGATTTTCGTTATCCCAAATGTGACAATTTCTCCATTTATATACACCTCTGCGTGTGAATAGGCCTTGTTCGACCATTGATATTTCCTATCGCCACCTATGCTTCAGAAACTTCAGCACAATAAAAAAAGCCGATTTAAAGCGTATAATGGTATTCGCAATGTGGGTCTACCGTAGGATGTTGCGCACACCATGGACCGCCCAACGCACAAATAACTAGCAGACTTTAACATAAAAACTAGACTCATTACAAATATCAACCAAAATATACTGAGATATTTTGGACATATAGCTAGAAGAAGAGAATGCAGAAGGAGAGAGATAATTGGACAGAAATGGTCAAACAAATTATATGATGCCACTACATCCTTGAGACACTGAAAAATAATAAAGCTCCCGGTTCGGATAATCTCCCTGCCGAACTTTTCAAAAATGGCGGCAACCCCCTCATGAAACACATGCATAAACTGATAACTGCAATCTGGCAACAGAAAGAAACACCCACAGACTGGAAGTTAGGTGTACTGTGTCCTATACACAAAAATGGAGACATGATGGTGTGTGATAATTATAGAGGCATCACTCTACTCAATATGGCATATAAAGTGTTGTCCAACTAATAAATCAAGAACGGACCAGATATTTACATTGAGGCAGATCCTTGAAAAAACCCTAGAGTTCGGCGTCGACACCCACCACATATTTGTTGATTTCAAAGCCGCATACGACTCCGTTAATAGAAATAAACTTCTACTTGCTATGGTAGAATTTCGCATTCGATTTGATCTTGTCCGGTTAACTGAACTTACACTCACAGGTGCAGAGAGCATGGTAAAAATCCAAAACGATCTCTCAAGACCCTTCCATTACAAAAATGGACTAAGACAGGGTGATGGACTATCGTGTCTCTTATTTAACCTGGCATTAGAAAAAATAATTCGAGAGTCGCAGATTACTACGAATGGTACTATCTTTAACAAATCAGTACAAATTGTCGGATACGCAGATGACATAGACATCATAGGTAGGTCCACAGAATCTCTGAAGCATTTCGGTCGTTAAGAGCATCTGCACACAGAATGGGACTAAATATAAATGTTCAAAAGACCAAATATATGTGTTGCACTAGGTCAAGCAACCCGACACCTACACGAATAATAATTGATGACTTAGAACTGGAAGGTGTTGACACCTTCATATACTTAGGGTCGCTGCTAACCAAAGATAACAACGTCAGTGAAGAAATAAAAAGAAGAATAGTGCTCGCCAATAAGTGTTACTATGGCTTAAGAAGACAGATGGCCTCAAAAATGCCTAGAAAAATTAAACTGACTGTATACAAAACACTAATAAGACCAGTGCTAACATATGGCTCAGAAACTTGGACACTAACACAGAATGACCAAGAATTGCTCAAACGTTTTGAGCGAAAAATACTAAGACGAATATATGGAGGCATAAAAGAACAAGGTTTGTGGCGCAATTTTGAGTTGTATAGAAGATTTGGAGAACCTGACATTGTAAAATTCATTAAGGTAGCACGCTTCAGATGGATAGGTCATGTAATCAGACGAGAGCAAGATGCCATAGTCAGAAAAGTTTTTGACCGAAGAGGGCCGATCGGACAACGAAGAAGAGAAAGACCGAGACTTAGGTACCAAGACAACCTAGAAAATGATTTGAAGTCTATCGGAATTAGAGCATGGAGAAGAGTTGCCAGAGACAGGGGCGAATGGAGGATTGTTCTGAAGAAGGTTTTGGCTCATAAAGAGCTGTAACGCCACTGATGATGACTACATCCTTGAGAAGGAGAAAATATAGAGGAGGACGTGTGAAAGTGGCCTCATCAGTAAAAAGAATATTGCTTATGAAATTGTTATTTGCATTTGTCCTATCCATAATAAATTGTGGAAATTCTATTCGTCGAGGAAGATCTGTGGGTAGCAAGTTCTGTAAGGTTCAATCATCAATTCTCTCTCCTGATGCCAACCATAATGTAGCTTCGCCTATTTAAAAAAAATTTTAAACTAATTGTCGTTGTGTAGTGTAGTGTAATGTACAATTGTTGACATGTTGAATGTTTATGACATTCTCAACAGATTGTTGGATAGGCCAAAATTGACGAAATGCCCCTGAAGATGCTCTGGGAAGCGAAAGTTTGGCAAGATTTAATTAATAAACTGTGTTCGGTATCTGTCTTTTATTTGATCAAAGTTAATTTTACATTTGTCACTCAAAAACCAAAAAAAAACATTTACTCATTACCCGTTAAAACCTATTGGTCGAACACGGGAATAGTGTGTGACGATATTTAGTTATATTTATGTATATAGGTGTATAATAATCTACAAACTGTATAATATGCATATTATATGTATTTAATTGTTTTATATTTATACGAACGAATATAACAAATCACTTTATTGCAAATATTTTTCTTTTTTTAATTGAACCATTTTTTGACCTTAATTAGTTAATAGCCAATTAAGTAGAAAAAATCTACTGAAAATATCTATTCAAAGAAACTATCGTTGGCCTGGTCGTTCCAGTGTCATAAGCACGGTACTTTTTTTGCTTATTTCACTGGACTGACTAGTACAATTTTATATAAAAAACAAAAAAAGTAAAAAAATAAATTTACTAAAACTCACAACAAAATGCTGCTCTGCTTACAGATTACAAATAATTATACGCCTATTTGAATTATTGACAGAACTAATACAGAACTATAATGTTAAACAGAGTTAACTTGGTACTATAATAGATAATAGATATAATAATAAGATATAATAGATAATAATAGACGAAATAAACAATAAAGGCGGTACTACTAGAATCATCCCACCAGGAATACTGTACTATTCTTTTAATTCGTTATTTAAAGAATGCATAACTGGTTTGTTACTAATTGATTTTTAAGTACTTCCTTATCTTTAAATTTGATTTGACACGATTTGTAAAAAAGGTACAACCTTATGATTCAACAAGAATTTATTGGACGTGGGAATTTTGAAGGTTTGGCCTGTACATTTTTTTTTGTAGTAGTTGAATTTATAAAGTAATAAATGTTTAGACAGGAGTCGCTTTATTTTTAATTTTTACTATTACTTATCATTTTTAGTTTAAATTTGTCAGTTATAGATAAGAATAAGTGGTAGAGTACCTACATGTTACACCTCTTCACGTAACAAGGAACAACCAATCGATTTTAGCAACATGTGTAATATAATTGAGGCGTACAGCATTGAAGATATTTAAAAAAAAAGTTATTTAATTGAACCGTATTAAGTTTACGGAAATTCTCAAATTAGTGATTTATTATTTTGATGATTACACACAGTTTACAATATAAATAACATTATTTTTTCCTTTGGTTTTTTTATTCATTTGACATATGGGTTTTTGTAAGAAATTTTCATTAATTTATAGGAAAAACCATATTTGTAGTAATAAACCAAAATAAAAAATGAACGAAAACTTATATCTCTATACCCTAAATCGGTAATCTTTTCAGACTGATGACCAGATTCTGTGAGCATTTCGTTATAAAAGTTTTGAGCCTCTGTTTTTTTTTTAATATTGGGTTAAATCTTTAAGGTTTTCTTTTTTTCCCTGAGGAATATCAAAACGTGTACTATATAAAGGGTTAAATTCAAATTCATTCGGTATACCACGTTTGTTTGTTATAAGGGATTTTTCCCAGCTACCTGTAAAAGTCTGTCTTACTAAAACAACCCCAGATTCATCAACTGAATATCTCAACATTCGCGCAGTTTTGATTTTCACTGGAGGACGAGCTGATTTAAGAAAAAAATGGAGTTACTGCTTCTGAAATGTTAAATATCATAGACTGATTTACATCAGTTACAGTAAACGGTGATGGTTTGCTCCTAGCATTCTTGATTACGTTTTCCCATTCTTTAGGCATTTCGACGGTTTCAGATTTTTTATGCTTTTCAATCAACGAAAAATCTTGGTCGCAACTTAAAAATGAATGGCTTCGAGTAGGAAATACATGTGTGATAGAACATGTGTAAACCACGTACAAGCAAGTACAAAAATTTCATAAGAACATATTTTTTATTTTGTCCTGCATATCCGTCGCTTATTAGGATAAGATTCTTTGTCGTCACCTCATACAACAATAATAAAGCTACTTCATTTTGTCCTTTTCTTCCAATGGTTTCATCGCAAGATAACATAGTTGCAGTAGTATTTCCATCATTGTGCACACCAAATACGTATAACCATAGCTGCCTAGCATAGAATACTGCATTGGTACGTACGAGATGTGGCATTGGAATGTTTTGCATATAGTCAAATAACAAGCAACTGTAGTTCTCTGAATCATCACATGCTTTTAATTTATATTTTCTTTTTAGTTCATAAAACTTCTCAGCTTTCCGTAAGTGGAATTCTTTCTCAATAAGTACCACATGTATCACTTCTCGGTAAGCCAAATTTAAGGTTAAATTCGGTATGGAATATTTTCCAATATATTTTATAAGACCTTATACCGGGATGTTCTGCTATGAATATTTTATACATCTTTTTCACAGATAGCGTCTCAGGAAGGTAGTAGGTATTCAGATTTTTTCTTCTTGAATAATGAGACTGTCGGTTTTTAAAAGAATTGATATGGCTCTTAATCAATGCCAATGTATTTTCTGCCGTTTTATTTGGTTGGTTTGAATGCTTGCCTCGTTTATCTTTTGGTGCTGATCCACCATTAAAGACATGTTTTTGTAGTCTTCGAACCCTTTCATATGTTTTTCCATGAATACCGCAAAAAGCCTTTACACATATTGGTTCTTCTCTTTTTTCCAACATTATTTTATAATTTATTATAGGCAGCAGAACGTTGGTCTTTGAGTGTTTGCGGAACATTACCTTGGCTTAGCGCATCATTTTCTACTTCTGTTAGTACAACATCCCTAATTTCAGCGTTTTTTCGGCTTCTTCTTTTCTTTGGAATGTGATAAGATATTAGCCCTACAATGAAATATGCTTGTTAATATTTTAATTGTTTAAATAAAGCGATTAATTTTACCTGCCAAATAACTATCTTGTTCGTTTTTAGTTTCCAAAGCATAAAAGTGATCGAAAACTCGAGATTTCTCTTAATCAATAATTTTAGAATAACATTGAAACCGTGAATACCTAAAAGGAATATAAATGTTTCACTCATCATTTTACAATTAATATGTGTAACGTAGCTGCAATTGGGACCCATTTGTAATTGTGCTTTTTTATGCACTTATAATTAACATGTTTTTGTCCCTTCATTCTTGCCTGTTTTATCTCTGTACGTCTCAGCATCTTCCTTTAATTTTTTAATAGCACATTTTTACTTGAACTTTGTCGTTCTAGTTCTAAATTGGTTTATGGTGTTTACTTATAAAATTACACAACACAACTATTCGAAGGAACGTTAGCCTATAAAAACATACTGATAGCCAAGCGATAAAATTTCCTGCAAAAACACCAGTAGTCATTAATCCTGCGTTAGTGTGCCTAGATAGTTTAGCACAAGAGGTGTTCCGGGGTATGTCATACCCCAAACTAAATTAACGTTTAAATTAAAGTTAAAATTTAATCATTTAAAATGGTTAATCTTGGTGCACTACTTATTTATGATTCAAATAAATTAAATATGACACTGTAAAAGTAGGGATCTATGGAGGAGTATCACCGAGCCGCAAGCCCTTATCTCTTGCCGTACTGCTCCACCATAGGCCGATCAACAAAAGTCTTATGTTAGATGGTAAACATAATTTATCCAACATATTGTAATTATGCTAGTCAAAAAATACGAGTGAACAATAATACACTCAGATATTATGAAAAATTTTATTGATCACAAAACTCTAAATAAACTTATAGCCTAAGATTCTACAAACTAAAGAATAAAATGTTCGCCAAAATACATTAAAAAATAAAAAAGTTACGACTCCTCAAAATTGTCGCAATTTGAACATGTCATTATTGCCTGTTCCAAACAAATTGGAATATCACATCGCATGCATATGTAAAAAGTCTTCCTATCTTTATTTCTTGGACAAACAGATTATCTACTGCTTGTCCTACGTCGCTTAGGTCCTCTGGTTGTTGATTATCACGTTGTAGTCGAAGCAAGGAAGGGCTTTGACTTATCGTTTTTTATATTTGTTTTATATATAACTTGAGCATTCACTCCAGCTGTATTCAAAAACGAAAAACATAGTGTCAAAGTCCAACGACGACTATTTCTTGGTACGCTGTAATTAGCAGATAGCTTATCCAATGTGTCTACACCGCCTTTGGTTGAATTGTAAAAGTCGATAATTTCAGGTAATTTCTTTTCACTAGTTTCTTCAATTATAATATCATCATGATGCAATGTAGAAAAGAGGATTACATTTTTTGACTTTTTTGGCACATATGAGACAGCCGTTATAACTTCTTTGAAGGAAAATTTTGAACTGTGAATTTCTCTTCCTCGTGTGTTCAGAAGTGCTGTTGGAATTTGCCTTTTGTTCTTCCTAACTGTCCCAACCGATGTAAGATGATGAGTTTGAAGTAGATTGATCATGACCGGATAACTGGTAAATCAGTTATCGAAAGTAATATTATGTTTAGTACCAGAAATTGGCCCAATTACTTTCTTCTTCAGCCTCCACTTCTTCAGAATCCTCCCTTTTGTGTGCTGTCTCTCCTTGAACCCTTTCTTCCAATAGGATTGTCTCTCGACTTTTTAATGCAGGTTGTTCTTCCTCAGATTTACTATCAATAAACGATTTATCATCGTCAGAAATACTGCCAAACTCCGCCCATAAACGTTTTAACCTTTCCTGCTCTTGTTCGTAAGACATAATAATTATTCTATAGTTCAGTATCGCTGAAAGAAAAATAAAAATCATAGTACATCTCGAAAAAATATCAAAAATATGTAAATTTACCTCTAGAACACAAAACAACTAAAAGTTACAACAGTAGTGTACCTGGGTATCACACACCCCAAACGTCTTTGAGCAACTCCTAATTCAAACTGAAATTGTATGTAGATCTGGTAACAAGGTCATCATGAGAAAACATGTATAAACTACAGCTACTAGGCGTTAGAAGACGCTACTTCATCTACTTTCGATTTTATATAAATAAAAGGGGTACCTGGGGTATGGTATACCCCAGAACACTAACCGAGGGATAAAAACTGCGGTTTTTGCAGGAACTTGCGCTTGACGTATGGGGTTTATGCGGAATCGCCTATATTTTTGTCGCTTATATCTTGGACTACTGTGGTTTTAATGGAATTTTCTTACGCAAGGAACGTAGGTAATTAGTCCTTCAATCCATAGATGGCGAAAGTCCATTTCCGAAAAAAAAAACTGAAATTATGAGGTTTTTGCAAAGAACGCCTCAATTTGAGGTGCCCCTAGAGCTTATCTTCCGATAATCGACAACTTTTATTGCCCATAGGAACAAATTGCAGCATGTGGGAACTTGGATCATACTATCCAAGAATATAGAGGCATATGCGTCCATATTATTTGATAGTATTGACAGTAGAATAGATCCTATAATAATAGGTTTGTTTCTGCAGTAGTTGGAAACGGTTTTACAACGCACAAGAGAGAAAATTTTGCCGGCAATATTTTCGACTGGTATGAAAGTTTGTTGCCTGGCAATTTTCGCGAATTAAATTTTGACATATCGTATTTGTCAAAATTTCATAAGGGAAAATTGCCAAAAGGCAACAAACTTGAATAAAACCATAAGAAAATTTTGCCGGTAAATAAATCATCTCGAATGATATTCGACAAGACTATTTCATGAAACAATTAATGAACCATATCAACGAAACATAATCTTTATTTATTTGTTAACAATATTAAATATACAATTGTTATAAGATATAGTAGTTTGCACATTCTTTTCTACCAAAGCACGATTTTGTGTATTATTGACCTGTAGCATTTGGGAACTCGAAGGTCCAGCTTCATTTGTTGTTTTGAGATTTTAGATTAACTTCTGGTGGTGACTGGAATCCAGCTGCAGATATGGTTTTAGAAAGCTTGCATTTGACTAACTCGTTAATTTAATTAAATCCTTTTCAGAAACACCTTGCTTGAACAAGGCTGACACAGCTGAGGATCGATGAAAATGGTTTGTTATTTTATGTTTTTTTGTGTCTATTCCAATTTTTTTACATTTTTGTCCACTTAGTGGTGTTGATTCCAAGTGGACAGTGTTTAAACCAAGATCCATCTTTCCAGTTGGGATGGACGTCTGATAAAATCTTTGGTCGCCTTTTTTCCATTCATTTTAAAGATAATCTAACTGGACATAAATTTTCATTTGATGAATTTCTTACCAGCTATTTGCTGCTTGCCAAACTTTTGGAACTTTTGAATTTGTTTTGGAAAAAATGCTGTTGTATTCCATTCGGCCCACAAATTCTACCATAACATCAAATTCCTTCTGGAAAAAGTGATTCTTACAGTTTACGGCCTCATTGCCTCTCCAAGCAAGTTCAAATGAGCAAAGGTGAAAAAACTTTTTTTGTGCTCCATTGGGGTTTCCTCGTCGTAGCTTTGGAAGATTTTTAATAGTTTTTCGGTGGATATTGTTTTTGAACTGAGTTTTCTGTTATCTTAAATACTTTGAAACTGCCTCCGCTTGGTATCTCTGGTCAATCTTGCACATTTGAAAGATATATCTGTGAAAGGGTCGATTTTTATGCCATACTCCGTAAAATATTTTTCTTGTACCATTTTTGCTGTAATATTCCACATTTACTTTACAGACGACTCTTTATAGTCTTCGCCATTGCCTTTTTTCATGTTGAAGGCATAATCCTCGAGAATTTTTGCTAGTTCCGTTATGGTAGTACATCTTTAAAGCGTAAAATTTCTCACCAGTGGATACTCCGAAAATTGGGTCCAAATAGAGCTTCTGGACCTCTGCGTGTTCAATGGGACATTTTCCGTAACCAATTTTTTGATTTCTTCACCTAAATGGCATCCAAATCTTGATTTTTCGTCTGGATTCATTATATCTGTCCAAAATTGAATGACGTTTGTCAAACTGACAACAATAGAATTATCAGACACCTTTGTCACGGGTCTGTCATAATTTTGTCGCTGACAAATCGCGGGCAGGAAGAAGCTTTGTATGACGTTTTATCAGTTAAAAATAGTCTAGTGAAATAGTAGCAGTAACTAATAGTTTGACGCAGGTGTACTAACTGTAGGTAGTTAAGAATAAGGTTTTTTATTCTTAACCTATAAATATAGTAAATATTTTTCACTAAGTAATACTGAACTGATTATTTATTGGTTATTGTTCAATTCCAACGTTTGGTGTATTTACATTGATTATTTTTTATTGAATAAATTTTTGGACTAAATATCCAAAATGCTATTTATCCGTGATATAACTATGATTAAATAATTAACTTATAAAGTGAAAAAAAGTCTTCTTCTTCTTCTTCATTATTGTATGTAGGCTTTAAAGCCTGTTTTTTCTTCAATATTAGCCTTCTAAATTGCTGAAATTGTCGGACCATCTTTTTCTTGGTCTGCCAATACTTCTTCGTCCATTTGGTGACTGATCTCGTGCTATTCGTACTATCCTATCCTCTGCCATTCTACTAATGTGTTCGTTCCACTCCTGTTTCCGTTTTTTCACCCATCCATTTATGTCTTCTATATGGCATGCTCTTCTTATGTTTTCGCTTCTCTCCCTTCTTCTTCTTTAAGTGCCATCTTCGTTCCGAAGGTTGGCGATCATCAAGGCTATACGTATTTTCGAAACTGCTGACCGAAACAATTCGTTGTTGCTACAGCTATACCATTCCTGTAGATTCTTTAGCCAGGAGTTTCGTCTTCTTCCTATGGACCTCTTTCCTGCTATTTTCCCTTGCATAATTATTCGAAGCAGTTCATATCTTTCGCCTCTTGTAATGTGTCCCAAGTATTGCAGTTTTCGTTTTTTAATCGTAAATATGACTTCCTTTTCTTTATTCATTCTTCTCAAGACCTCGAATTTGTGACTCTCTTGGTCCATGATATTCTCAGGATTCTGCGATACATCCACAGTTCAAATGCCTCTAATTTTTTGGTATCAATCTTTTTCAACGTCCATGACTCCATTCCGTAGAACAGCACAGAAAGTACGTAACATCTCATCAGGCGAAGTTTCATTTCAAGGCTCAAATCTCTTCCGCAGAACACTCTCTTCATTTTAGTAAATGTGGATCTAGCTTTTTCTATTCTTATTTTGATTTCTGCTGAGCTATCGTTGTCTTCATTTATAAAAGTGCCTAAATATTTGTATTTGCTAACTCGATCGATAATTTCATTGTGTAAATATAAATTTTGGACATTTTGTGTTGATTTCGATATTACCATAAATTTAGTTTTCTTTATGTTCAAAGATAGTCCATATTCTTTGCTGCAGTCTGCTATCTTATTTACCAATGTCTGTAGCTCTTCATGTGTTTCTGCGATCAGAACGGTGTCGTCGGCAAATCTCAGATTTGTTTAATCTAACACCATTTATTTTAATACCTACGGATTGCTCAGAGTGTTCTATTCATTACGTCTTCGGAATAGAGATTAAACAGGGTTGGTGACAGTATACACCCTTGTCTCACATCTCGCTTTATTTCAATTTCTTCAGTGGTATTATTCTCTACTATCACTACTGCTTTCTGATTGTAGTACATATTTGCTATTAGTCGGATATCTCGTTTATCTAAATTCTTTTCTGTCAGGAGTCTGATTAGGTGATCATGCCGCACTTTATCAAAGGCCTTGTTGCAATCTATGAAACACATGAATACATCTTGATTTATGTGAAGACATCTTTGAGACATAACGTTCAGTGCAAACAACGCCTCTCTTGTTCCAAGTCCAATTCGGAATCCAAACTGGGTGTTATTGATGTCCATTTCCAGTTTTCTGTGTACTCTAGAGTGTATAATTTTCAGGAATATTTTCAGTACATGGCTCATCAGACTGATTGTACGGTAATCACTACATTGTTTGGCATTTATCTTTTTTGGTATAATAACAAAGGTGGATAAAAGCCATTCTTGTGGTATTTTTCCTGATGTATAGATGCTATTGAAAAGTTCAACTAAAATGTGAATCGAATCTTTTTCTATTAGTTTAAGGATTTCCGTTGGTATTTCATCTGGACCTGGGGCTTTACCATTTTTCATTCTTTTTAGTGCGTACATTACTTCCTTTTCCGTTATTTCTGGACCTTCGTCTCCTTGTATGTTACTTAGCTTAGATTGTTGTCTATCATCTGCAAAGAGTTCTTCAATATAGTTTTTCCATGTCTTCAACTGTTCTTCTAGTTCTGTTATTATGTTTCCGTTGACATTATACAGGGTATTTGGCTGCTTACGTTTTTGTGTACCTGCAAGTTCTTTCACTTTTTTATGTACATTAAAAATATCATGTTTTGCCTGCAATTGCTCTATTTCTTCACATTTTCTTTTGTAAAAATCTTCTTTTGCTATTCTGATTTCTATTTTGATTTCTTTCTGTATTTGTTTATACCTTTGTTCGTTTTTTTCCTTTCATTATTCTCCGCTTGTCCATGAGAAGAGGGATCTTATCAGTCATCCACTTTTGCTTTATTTTTGGTTTTTCTTTAGTCAGAATTTTCTTCGCAGGACCTGTTATCGCCATTTTTACGCTTTGCCATTTTTTATCTATGTTGTTCGTTAGCTGAGATGTTTCTTTTTCATGAAGTATTTTCAAATTATTATTAATACATTTTTGCAGTTTCTCCTTTACCTCCAGGTTACATAATCGTCTATCTGATTTGCTCTTCTTTTCTGCTCCAATTTTTTTAGTTTAATGCTCATTTGCGCTATTAGAGGGTTATGGTCTGAAAAGACATCTGCGCCTGGGTAAACTTTAACGGATTTTAAGGAGTTTCTGTATCGTTCGTTTATCAGTAAAAAATCAATCTGGTTTCGAATTATTCTTTCGCCATTGTCCTGGGGTGATTTCCACGTATAAAGTCTTCTCTTTGGTAAGTTGAAGAATGTATTAGATGTTATTCTCCTGGCAGAATTGAAGTAGTCTGTCACCTCGTTCATTTCTTTTACCGAGTCCGTATTCTCCTACATGTTTGCCACTTTTCCTTTACTAATTTTTGAGTTAAAATCACCTAGAATTACGGTGATGTCTCGTGGTTTCGTCGATTTTAATACTTGATTGATTTCTTCGTAGAATTGTTCAATTTCGTCCTCGGATTTATCTGCAGTAGGTGCATAGATCTGTATGATATTTAGTTTACTTGTGTTTGTTTGTAGTTGGAGAAATAAGAGCCGATCTGATACTGGAGTAAAATTAATGACCGACTGCATCATAGACTTAGATACGAAAACTGCTACGCCGTGTCTGTATTGAGAACTACTGTTTCCGGAGTAATATACCATGCCATTTCTTCTCTCCCTATCCAACGACTTTTCCCTGATATTCGTCGGAATATTTTCATATCTGTTGTTTCTAGTAGTCGTCTCGTTTTAGATGTGTCAGGTC
Source organism: Diabrotica undecimpunctata (assembly GCF_040954645.1). Taxonomy (NCBI): domain Eukaryota; kingdom Metazoa; phylum Arthropoda; class Insecta; order Coleoptera; family Chrysomelidae; genus Diabrotica; species Diabrotica undecimpunctata. Next base: position 142,181,670 of record NC_092807.1, read on the forward strand.
TTGTCTCTGCCGTGTATGTTAATATAGGTCTAATTGCTGCTTTATAGATTCTTGTTTTTGTGCCTTGTCTTAGGTGTTTGATTTTCCAGATTGTGTCATTAAGAGATCCCGCCGCTTTACTTGCTTTTAAGCTTTGTTGTCGTACTTCTTCAACATCTCCGTAACTAGTTATATCTACTCCCAGATATCTAAACGATGTTTCCTGCTTTATTATCTTCCCATCAATTTCGATTTTACATCGTAGTGGGTATTTAGATGTTGTCAAACATTTGGTTTTTTCTGCCGATATTATCATATTGTATTTCTTGGCTGTTTATTGAAGATGTGTGTTAATCTTTGGAGCTCGTCTTCTGTCTCGGCGATTAATGCGGCGTCATCTGCATAACATAATATTTGGATTTCTTTGTTCCCCATTCTGTAGCTATGACCTTTACGTACTGTTTGTATTATTTCGTCCATTATTATATTAAAGAGAAGTGGGCTTAACGAGTCACCCTGTCTGCCTCCACTTTGTACTGATATACACTGTGTTAGTTTTCCATTTATCTTTGCCTGTATTCGATTATGGAAGTAGATGTTTTCGATGGTTTGTAGAATATTGTTTGGTATGCTTCTTTTATACAGTAGGTGTAAGACGTCTTCGACGTGGATGCGATCGAAAGCATTTGTCAGGTCTATAAAACATATTGTAAAAAAATGTATTTCAGGAATCTTCTGAAAGTTCTTCTTCCGATTAAGAAGTGTTTGATATTGAAGAATTGTCGTCGGATGAAGATTTGTTACAAATTCTAGATGACCGCATAAGGCCTAAAAATTAGATTCAAGAATTATCTTGAAGAAACGGTGTCAAGTTACAACTATTGTGAATTTATTGAACACTTTCGTGTTATTCGTGATGTTGCTGAAGATATTGCGAACCACTTGATATTCACAATATTTTCATTACCAAGCGGGAGGTAATGGAAAGCTTGGAGAATATGAACAGATATTATTATATTTATGATTCGTTGGTCACCAGAGTGCATCTTTCAGAGATGTAACTGAAAAATTCGATATTGCTATCAGCACTCTTTTTTAAATTAATTAGAAAGTTAACATATTTCCTGAGCAATATGGCTCCTCAAGTAATTAGGACAAAATGACAAATAAATCAGTGTTACAAATAAAAATTGATAAAAATAGAAACTGCGCCTGTTGCATGTTTATAATCACATCATTCAATCTTCGCTTATCCACTGCTGGACATAGATCCCCCTTATAATTTTCGATCTATTTCGATCTTGTGCCTCTTGCATCCAATTCCTATGACAACGTTTTAGATCGTCAGTCCAACGTGTTGGTGGACGACCTCTGCTTCGGTAGGCATCATCTCTTGGTCTCCATTCCAGTATCCGTTTTGTCCATCTATTATCTGTCATGTTTTTCCCCTCATGATGGATACATGTTTATAATACTTCTCTATAAAACATATTTTATAAACTAAAATAAAGTTCTAGTTTTATTTTAGTAATTTTTTACAATGAACAAGATAATTTATAAATTATACTAAAATGATATTAAAATGGAGCTTGACATTTTTTTCCAAATGAATATTACTGGAACAACAGAAGATTTAAAGACAAGAACGAAAATAATAATATTCCGTTAAGCCTCTCTCATCTCGTAAAAGTCTTGATTTGGATTCTTTCCATCCACATTTTCCCCTCATCTTCGATGTACGCAACGAAAAAGAAAAATCGGTTAGTGCGTGAGAACCGTTTTGTGCTCGAGATGAGCGTCGAAATAGGGTTATTTGTTAGAAGCGACATCGCTATCTCATCCTTTGAATAAATATTATGACACGACTTCTTTATTACCGTAAATAAATGAAATTTTTCCCATAAATTTGTTTTCTTGGTGAACCAAATTTAAAATTTACCGCTCGGATGATTCTTTATACTGTTATACTAACCCAAAAATACGAGCATTTAAGTTATGTTCTAGATACTTTACCTTTCTGTCAAATATTATGGTTTTACCAAATGATAAATTGTGTGTGTAGTTGTTGATATACTAACCGAATAAGTGAAATGATTTATCGGTGAAATATTGCTTTAAAAATTATCTATTAAACTTCAATATGAAAAACGATATCGGTAGCATTTACATAATTTTCAACGAAGAAAATCGACAAAAAATATTCAAGAAACTTTTTAAAAATTTTTCCTTTAAAAAAGTTTCATCTTCTATCGAGAGAGGCTGCAAAAAAATGTGAAACAGTGGTTTCCACGGGCCGTATAATACGTGGACTATGATTTAACGCAGAAAAGAACATAAAACTAGATACGGAACAAACGATGAATACAGAGCGTTATCGAAAGAAATCAGAAAACAGTGCCGCAAAGCCAAAGCTGATTACGTCTCTCAAATATGCAGAAAGATAGAGAAACATGACTGTCGAAATGAACCGAGGGATTTATTTCAGACGATCAAACTCCTTACCAGAGAATTTAAATCTCAAACGTGGTCTGTGTTGCGTTCTGCACATACGATGACCTCAATATAACAATTGGGGTCATCCTGAAGGGGGAGAGAAGATATTCTGTTCAATCTAGAACTCGCTGGTTTCCCCCTTTCGGATTGGGTATGTATATTCAAATAAAGAAAAGAAATGAAAACCAGTGGACTGTATAAAACTCTATTTTAAAAAGAGGTGAAATTAAACATAAATATACATAACCCAATATACAATTATAAATAAAGAAGGATATAAACTTAAAAGAAGAAGAATATATGTAGTACAAACTTAACTATTAGTCAATACGAGAAACGACACACAAAAAGAGAACCATAAATAAAACAAAACTGTCGATTCTAAAAAAAATTACTGACCGAAAGCAATAAAATAATTCGGTATATATACCACGTTATACAGAGAAATATTATAAAAAAAAATAAAAATATGAATATATATGTCATATAAAAACAAATTACAAAACTCAATTCAAACGTATACTCATAATACACATTATGAGTTAATATTAGGTAATAAACTACACAACCCTGTGATATACATACAAAAAGAATAGTGAAATTATTATAATCTAATAAATATACAAATCTACGTAAAGGAATGGTAAAGGTAATAACGTTTAATGTTCTGAATAAAGTTCAAAAGTTCAAAATCGCGACACAATATGTAATAATTGGGCACCAAATAAACGTACTTAGCCCATGCAGCAACAAAATTATGGTGTATTGTTCCTTACCCAATGAAAAGATAGCACTCACTCCGGCTACCGCAAAAGATGTCTTCACCGACGAATAACAGGAACCACAAAATTCCTAATGCAACTTTTCTGCATCAAACCGACTTCCTCGGTCAAAGGACCGATGCCAAGTCTCTGGGTACCTTTTACCCAAACGCCCATACACATGTGTGTGGTTTGAGAGATAAAACTCGACTCTGATTGTGTATGAAATGCATCCCTATGGTGATATTTCGCAGATGGCTGATCTTGGAAATTAGTTCTTAAAGCCGCTGTGTTTTTCGTACAGGCAAATCTCAGTTTAAATATACGGGGAGAATCGAAACTATTAAAAAGTCTGTTAATTCATTACAAATGTTTATATATCGTTGCGAAACTGCAACAGTCTGTAATAGATAAGGAAGGCAATCTATAGACCGATACTGCCGAAATATTGGAAACATGGCGAAACTACTGTGGCGAGCTATATCAAAATAACGAGGTACCAGCAGAAAATCTATAGCCCTCTGACTACCCTTAAGAACCGACTGTCTTACTCGCTGAAGTCAAAGATGCAATTAAATCGCTAAAGAGAAATAAATCCCCAGGAATTGATTCAATACCAGGTGAAATACTACAGTTAATAGGTAACAAAGGATTACATATCATCCATTCTATCTGTGTCACTGTTTGGAATTCAGGAAAAGGGTCATCTGATTGGTGTACCTCAATTTATATTCCGTTGCACAAAAAAGGAACTACTACCAGATGTGAAAATTACCGCATCTGTTGCAGGTTCTGTACCGTTCTTAACAATAAAATAGTCTGCAACACTCTTTTTGTTGACCGTTCACGAGTGAATTGAAAGAAAAAATAATTATTCGATCGGAAAATTACTAACTGTTTGATGATTGCTGAGAAAAAGAAGGAAATGAAAGTATTAGGCAGGTACTTGTAGAGGATTACCGCTGTTAGTCTGACTGCTGTTGAACACAAAAGGAGGATTTATTTATGATAATTCACAGAATGGGCGAAATATGGCAAACCCGTGTGCAATTTACAACTACACTGATTTTAACGTTTGAAACGCAGTATTAAGGACCCTATGCTCATACGTATCTATCCGGAGGATATGTCCGGCGGACAGATCCGTTGTTAGCTATATACATACAGACAGATGTGTCTACAGACAAATTCGTTGGCGCTACATATTCACGGACAAATCTCTCAGTTCTACTGGTTTCTGAATGATTGATCTACTGGTTTTATGAATAATAAAAAGCAACTAGCAATAATTGGAGGATATATATTTTTATTTGATGATAAAAAAAAAGACTATGGTCAAAACAATGGTTATTAGAACGAAGAAAGTACTCACATAATAATTTAATTAGAGAACTCGAAACAAGAGAACCGCTTGATTTACACAATTTTCTGCGAATGGATAATAAAGCATTTGAAACATTATTAGGGTATATTGGCCCTAGAATCGAAAGAAAGAACACACACATGAGAGAATCGGTAAGTAGCAGAGAGCCATTAATCGCCACGCTACGATACTTAGCAACTGGTCAAAGTGGTGAAGATTTAAAGTTCAGTTGTGCAATCTCCCCACAGCATCTCTTCAAAATGTTTTATTCTCTTAAGTACATATATTACCTATTATTTAGCAAATTAAAAGACTTACCTACTTAAAAGCTTTATTGTGTAAGTACAATAATTGAAGTGCTTACTTAGTACTATTAGCATTATTTTTTATAATTACAAACTCAGAAAGGTTAACCGTAGTATCTTCCATTATTGTATTACTTGTTGATGATGTACCTTGAGAGTGAGAGAGAGGAACACGTTGTGGCTGATTAGCTGCTAATAAGTGTGGTGTAGTTGATGTGGATTGCTCTGGGAAAGAATTTTGCTGAAAAACTGATGTGATCGGTCGTGTTGCAAACTGATGGCCATAATAATTCATTTGATTTTGCCTGTAATCATAGGTGTCTTAAACAGCAGGGGTAGAATAAGCAGGCAATGACGATACAAAAGTTGGTAAGTGAAAGGCACAGTTATCCGTAAGCCTTCCTAATTTTCTATAAAACAAAACGTCGGAAATTATTTTCTGTGCAAAAATTCGTTGTCGTAGGTCCATGGATTCGAGATTCAGTGCTACACTTTTTCCAAACAGAGCATATGGAGATGTTGGTGTTTGTGGAGCTGCAAGAGCAATATTAGCTGCTTCTAAAAACTATGCTTTTTTGAGTTAAACTAGTATTTTTGTTTGTGAACCTGCTCTTTTTTCACTACTCAGTAAACGGCAACTACTTAATGGAGTTGATGGCTTGCTTAATGATTGTGATGGTTCATCCTTAAAAAAAAATGATTTTATATTATTATATACCTACTCTTGTTATAATTTTTTTACAGTTTCCATCAAGCACAAATGATTGGTTGGAAATAGCAGACGGATTTAAAACTTTATGCGACTTTGAACATTGCTTGGGAGCTATGGATGGCAAGCATGTTGCGATTAAAAAACCGCAATAGTGGTTCTCTTTTCTACAGTTATAAAGGTTCGTCTTGTTTACCATTGTAAATTCTAATTATGAATTTATATACGTATACTCCGGAATAAATGGTAGAATTTCTGATGGGGGTGTCCTACAAGAGACCGACTTTTACGATAAACTTGAAAACCATGCTTTAAATATACCGCCTCCTAATAATCTCGCCAAATTACCAATTAAACTTCCACACATTTTTATTGGAGACGACGCCTTTAGCATCACAGAAAATATAGTGAAACCCTATTCATTAACTGGTATTAGTCGCGATGAACAAATTTTTAATTATCGCCTATGTCGAGCAAGAAGAGTGGTTGAAAAAGTGTTTGGTATATTGGCTTCTCGGTTCAGAGTATTACTGAGCACAATTTCATTTAATAATGTCCAAAAAGTTGACAGTAGTCATGGCATGTTGTGTTCTACATAATTTTTTAAGAAGGAATAGCTCTACGTACATACACAGTCGCTCTATTGATCTCGACGAGAGTAATCGTAATCAGAGCATTCGAGATGGTGACTGGCGTGAAGAACCTCGTCAATTGCAAGGTTTACAAAACAGAAGGACCTATTACAATGATATTGCCAAAAATGTCAGAAAAGCATTTACCCAATACTATAGTAATGAAGGACGAATATCATTTCAAGAAGACATGATCAACGAAAATTAATAATTTAATCAAAAAGGTCTACCATATTTATCTTTTTTTAAATTACATGTGTCTTTTTCTTTGTTAAAACGGACCAAAATAAAGAATAATAAATATATGACTAACCATTATTTCACTTTGACTATCCCCTTCCGATTCCTGGGATTCCATTGAAGATGTTCCAGCGTGAACCTCTTCTTGATCTTATGTATAACATTAAGTCAAAATATCACAAGGTGGGTTCACAAACACTGTCCGTAGATGACCCAGTTTTCTTACTCTTCCTCATTTCTCTTAATTTACGTCGAATAATCGAATAATCCCCATTCTCATCGTGTAGTCAGTTATGTACAGTCATGGACGTATAAACACAGATGGACTCAGTTATTTACATAAAAATGTTAAGCCAAAATTATTTGACTAGGTCACATTCTCAGCACCTTCAAATGTTGTCACATTTTTTTATTAAAATATCTTATTCACGTATCGCTGAAAATATTACTATATTTATTTTATACTCTACAGGTGCTATCAAACCAAAATAATAATTTATTACTTATATTAATATATTTAATTGTAATTAAAACATCAAATGTGCACATAGTGTGCATATCATTTAATAATAGCGTATAACAGATATCAACCAATTATTTTATATGTAGAAGCACTGAAACCTATTTATTAATGGCAACGGTGTTTACATTTCTATGTCTTATGGCTCTACGTCAAACTTCAAATGCTGTTCCATGTCATGTCCATGTTTGTTTACTTTTTACCCAAGATGAAGAAAAGTTGTTTTTTGATATTTTGGCTGTATTTTAAGTGATATTTGTAAATATTGAAACAAACAAATTATAATAATGGTGCTACAGTTTTTGCATTTGCAAAAAAAAACGAAATATTTACATCCCAATGTCTCATTTAATTTGTAAGTACTGTTTGTTTACATTATTTAAGATGAGGAACTGAGGAAGCCTGTGTATTTACATTTTAAAATATGTCTTTCATAGGCGTACCATTGGGTTTATTCATATTAATTAATGTATTGAACAAGATATTAGTTCATGAAATTAGTAGACATTTTTAAATTGTAAGTAGACATCATCTGATTAAAAAGATCTGTTTAGTAGCTTTTTAATTTAATATTTCTTATGAATTAACAATAAATTAGTGAAATGAATAAAACTCATTTATTTTTCTATGTAGGTTTCCAAATAATATTGATTAATGATGAAACTTACTCTAAACTTCAACAGAGAAAACAGTATAAAAAAACCTTTCAAAAGCATCCTTTTTGGTTATTTAAACTTGTAAGGAAGCTGAAAAATATTTCAGATTTTTTAATAAAACTATAAATATCTACAACAGACTAGTTAAAAACCTTATGAATATTTTGATTAATAAAACCATACAAAATGTCCCAAAATCAATCTATGAGCATTTTGGTGACCATATGTATGATGAAGATGCAATCGATGCTCACTCTATGCAACTTTTAAAATTGGTTCTTGAGAAATATTTTAAAATTGGAATTCATCATGAAACGAGGACTACTTTAGATGCTAAGACCGTGCGCATAAGAAGCGTTCTTACTAAGACTGTTTTATTTCGCAATCAATAAAAATTTATTTCTATACCAATGTCTTCTATTATGTCTATTTACCATTTTTACTTTAATATTTCTGTTCGGTAAATAGCTTTCCAATAATTTATACATTTTCACGCCTACTTTTTAATAAGTAGGTATATTTGCAAATAATTTTATGTCAAATTCCAGCTTTGGAATGATCAATACATATTTTTGTAGCAGAAACCCTTACTACGAGGAATCTATTCATATTGTATTAAAACAAATTTGTCACAATTTTAAAAAATATGTTTTAATACAATTATCAATAAATATAGGTATGTACTTAAATTTGACAAATGTATATTTTTTAATTGTTTTTTTTTATCGTAGGATTATTTGATACCTATTAAAAATACTATATTTATTGTATTAATTTTAAAGCAAATAAAATTGTATTTTATTTTTTCTATAAAAACGTGTTTTTATACATTATTACTACTTCCAATTATTAACGTCTGAATAATTATCCCCGCGAGTAAAAATTCAAGCACGTTTATGCTCATTGAGGAAGTATCACAGTCTATCGATACCCGTTTTACTCCCCTTTACCCCCTTGTCTAGGAATATCAAAGCTTCAAAACAGTGTGTGTTTAAGGTATCTTATTGCTGGGTCCATCTATGTTTATACGTCCATGTGTACAGTAGACGACAATACGTCCAGATGTCAGTGCATGAAAATAAGGATCCTCCAGTTAAGGCTTAAATTTTTACAAATGTGTAGTCGATATATAAAATAATAATATATTTTTTTCTTATGTTGGCTAATTTATTGAAAATTATATTAGATTTAAGCAATTTATTCTAAAGTGGTTTTGATAAACCAGCTGGATCACCATAGAGTCTTTAGATTATTTATAGCGTGCGGTTTCAACCTGGAGGAAACATATTATCCCGTTAACAGCCAAATTACACCCAAAAAGTAATTTATCAACTCCCGGTGTATCTTTTTGTTTATTTTTTCTCGACGCGTTCAACTGCTGAATACCATGCATATCTGAGATCCTCAAGAGGCAAAGAAATGAATAAGACTTATTTATAAACAAGGGTAAATCCAACTCAGAGGCACAGATATAAATCTGCCAGTTACTTTGTCAAGCACGTTCAAATTCCGAGCGTTTTTAAATTGGGAGTGGCTCCTGGCCCAATTCACGGAACTACCATATATCTTCATGCACACAGTAATCCACTTAGACTACCTAGTTGCATTATTTTTGTCACTGAGGAAATAACGCCAGAATATATGTTGATTTTAGTGCATACAATATTTCTGTAAGCATCACCTCAAAATACGTTAATATTATTGTCTGTATTTATTAAAGTATGAATTACGAAGTTATAAATAAAGAAGCAATTATATATGTTAAATGAAAAGACTGATATATTTTTGTACAAACTTATGACAAGCCAAGAATCAAAAAAAAGTATTTTTTAATTGTGTAAAATTTATTTCCTAGATGAGCACTTTCGGCTTACAAAGTCATCCTCAGAGTCATGGTCTAATGGAGTTAAGTTTTAAAAAGCACCACTAGTTAATAGAGATCCAATTCGATATGTATCATATTAATAAAATCGATATAGTTTCAGGAAGACCTTAGATGATTATGAATTTCAATATTGGTAAAGGTGGAGTCAAAACTCTAGATAAAACGTGCTCTTCATATGGTACTCGAAATACGCCAAGATGGCCATTGGTAATTTTTTATTCTATGCTGAATACGCCTGAGGTGAATTCCTTGGTATTTTTTTATTTAAAAAATAAAGGTACTATAAATAGGAGAATATTTTTGCATAGACTTTCATCCCAGTTAACCGAAAATCATATTCGCACTCGAGCAATGAAAACTAACATTATAAAGCACGTGGTGTTTGTGTGTATTAAGGTATAAAAAAATTGCTTATTACAAGCTTAAATTTTTATTTTAAGAAGATCTTTTCGGAATTAAATCATTCCATCATCAGTTAACTAAAAGAGAGAGTAAAAATACCAATATTAAAAAACACAAGTTAAAATTTAAATATATAGAAATAACACGTTGGTTTTTTACTACTTACATAAAAAGTTGTTAAAAAACATTGTATGGCCACTTAAAAAAACTTTCGAAGGACATCCGTATTAAAATATAATCCTCATGGTTTTATCAAGGTAAATGCAATAGACTTACTTAACTTATTGATTATTAAAAACTGAAGATGGGGGCATCTTACATGACCCCCTGTAACTGGTGAAGTTTTTTCGACTTAAATTACCTCTGATTTGTTCTGGAGTCTTGGGCTAACTGATATAAAGATGGTATGAAAAATCAGTTAGTACCCATCAATGTCAAGTGGAATGATGTAGTAGGAGCAAAAGTCATTGTGCTTAAGTTTGTGAATAGGCAGTTTTTAGTGAAGAATTGTGTTTTGTGTGTAGTAAAATCAATAGTAATGAGTCTCCATCTCAGTTTAGGTCTGCCTCTGGTTCTTTTACCTGGTGGTATCCATTCCGTTATAACTCTTAACGGATTGCTCTTCTCTCTTCTCATTATGTGTCCATACCATCTAATTCTTTGTGCTTTTATTTCTCTAACTATCTTCTCTTGACCCGTCCATTCTTGTATTTCGTGATTAGTCCATTGTCTTGCATCCTCTTCGTTTTCTTTCTTTGGTCCCAGAATTTTTCTGATAGTCTTTCCCTCAAAAATTTTCAGTTACCTACTCTTCTTTTCTTGCTGTTATTGTAAATGTTTCTGCAGCATATACTAGCTATTGGTGTTATGATCGGTTTGTAGATTTTCATTTTTGTGTTTCGGCTTTTCTTCTTATCTCTAAATATATTTTTATTTCAATAAAACGCTGTATTTTCCGCTTGAATTCTTCGTTTTATATATACACTTTCATTTCTTCTGTTGACTAGTACTCCCACATATTTGAATGTTTCAACCTCTTCGAAACTGTGTGCATGTATTGTTAGTTATGTCATTTGTTCTTCGTTTTCTTACCTACTTTCATGCATTTTGTTTTATTTTCATTATTTATTTCCAGTTCTCTCAGTTTGGCTTGGTTGTCTGGCTGGCTGTTGCTACTATGGTTATATCGCCCGCATATCCTATTATTTGTACTGCATTCTTGTTTATAGTTTCTGCATTCGACAGCTTTTTTATTATCTTGTCTAGTGAGAGAATAAATAGTACCGTTAAAAGCGCATCTCCTTGTCTACTCCATTTTTTATTTTGATTATTTTTCTTCTTTTTCTTCGGGTGTCTATTATTTCTTTCTACCAACTTACTCTAATCTATTATATATAATATATTAAGATAATTTATAGCTCCGCTATAAATTATTTATTGGAGCTTTATGTGTAAAGCTAAAAATGTACCACTAAACTAATATACTATTTTGTTTTTTATTGTTATTTAAAATTGTTTCCATATAAGATATTAAGATCAAGCTGTCACAGTTTGATATGATAGAGGAATTAGATTATTTTTTTTGGCATCCAAATGTTTGTCTGTAAATTATCACTCAAATATATGAATGGGTTTTCGCTATATAACCCATCTCAAATTTCAGTTGATAATAAACTTACAAACTGGAGCGTGTACGAGTCACTACCTTTCGGATTATATATAAGACTTGTTTGTACACTATCCGAGGGCACACAAGAGCTGGGGCTAATGTGTGTAAACAAAGATGTGTTTTTGTTTTCGGATAAACCTATATCCCTAAGGTGTGGATAGATTTTTTTAAGCTAACTTCTAGAAAATAAAAATAAAACTCTCTTTAAGTGCACTGTATACCACAAAACAAAAACAACAGCGTAATTCTGTCAATGTTTATATATTGGGAGATACAGGAAGGATTTTTGATCTATTTTAGTATAGAAGAAACGTGATAAGTATCTATTTTTAAATAATTTTGTGGCTTTTGTCGATTATTGTGACAATTTTTATGTTTCATGCTACATAGGACACAAGGTATTTGTTAGAAAAAATACGTGATACAGTAAAAATTTGACATCTATTAGTTGACAGATTCATAGATTATTGAAAATAAAGGCCAGTCAATCACAATATTGATACACAAACAAACAACAAAAACAAATATTTTTGTGGAAATAACTTTGAATATTTGACTGATACTAAAATAATTAGGGTGAAATGGGGTAACTGTGGCGGCCATTAATGTTTTTTAAATTAACAATATATTATAAAGTTTACAGTACATTCTTGTTTAATCTCTTTGGTAGTAACTAGTAAGAAATTCTTGAGACATTCAGCTACCAAAACAAAAATTCAGTTAGCAACTGAAATTCTATCATGTGGATTTATTTAGGTAAATTGCGCCTGAGTTGAGTTAAATTTCAAAGTACAGAAGCAGTGGTAACCAGAGCATGAGAAAAATAGTTTGGTAATTGAGAAGGGGTCCCTAATTACCACGACATGACACGTGATCGGTGCAACTGTGGACGGCGATACCGGGGCAACTGTGGTTCCAAGAGTTGTTAGGTTAGTTTGTTTACAACTTATTCTTTGGGTTCAAAATTGCCAAGAAAATATATTAAAAAGACTCTCAATCGTGGTGTCGTAAGTAGTTATTCACAAGGAGCATTACAACTCGACGAAGCAGTAAGTCGACACTTAGATTAAAAGTGAATCGGTGGAAAGGTAGACCAGCGGCAGGACACGCACAAGGTAATAACAAAATTAGTACCTACTAGAGTTTACTTAAAAAAAATTAAATTCTATTTAAATAGGTGTAACTAGGTGGTAAAACCATCTTTATAAAGAAGATGAAAACATTTTGGCTTTTTGGATAACAACTGTGGGTAATTGGAGATTTGAACTTTCTTGCAAAAAAATACTTAACACTGTACAGTTATATATTCAGCAACATATTCTGCAACCACCATTTAAAGAATGGAAGCCTGGTGGAGATTGGTTTCTGAATTTTTCCAAACACAACCGACTTTCTATTATTAAACCGGAGATAATTGAAACATCACGTGTAAGACAAAAAAGTCACCCATTTGTTGTTTACGATTTCTTTGATCGACTGAAAACTATTATGAATAATTTGGAACTGCATCAATACCTTGCTAGGGTATGGAATGCAGATGAAACAGCTTTTAATAATGACCCGAGCCGTACTTAGGTTGTAACTGAAATCGGCAAAAGGCAAACTGCGGGCTCAAAATGGAAAACAAAAACAGTTTTGGCATATGCTAATGTCAACCGATCCATATTGCCACCTATGATATCCGACAATGGCAAAAGGTTATGGGACAAAATGTTCGGTACAGATGAGTATTCAGAAACATCTTACTATGGTTGGATGATTGAACAAGTATTTTTTGTATGGTTAAAAATTTTTTTTGGAAAATTGCGTTGAAAGGCCTGGTCTTTTTATTTACGATGGTAATTTATCGCACATTTCACCCGAACTAAATGCATTGGCTATCAGAGAATATGTAATTATTCTTAAATTACCTCCACATACTTCTGCAATATTGCCGCCTTTGGATATGTCTATCTTTAAAGGACTCAAGTCTTCATGGGACTTGATTTTTATTAACACATTGGCAGCGCATAAATTTAGGAAAACAACTAACAAAATGCGATTTTTTCAACCTTTTGGAAAAAGCTTGGCGTAGTATTTGAGAACCTGTTGTGGTGAATTGTTTCAGAAAAACAGGTATTTTTCTTCTAAATCGAGATTCCATTTGCAAAGAAAAGTATAATCTTGAAAAGTTAAAACGATATTATGAAGAGAAAAACATTCCCGACACTATTACTGATGAGCACTTACTGACGGAAAACAGCAACAGTTTTGGCATTTGTTTATGCTAACGGATCCATATTGCTAACTTTAATACTCAACAAGGGCAAAGGGTACATGTTCGGTACAAGTGAGTATCCAGAGACGTCTTACTATCCGAAAATGGTTGGATGACTGAACAAGTATTTTTTCTATGGTTGAAAAATATATTCACTGCAGTAGTTGATAAATGTGCTGAATATGTTGTATTTTCTAAATGTTTATTGAGGTTTTTGTGTAAGATTTTATCAACTAATTGGATAGAGTAGCAGCCATTGTGATCATTTAAAAGTAAAACTGTTATTGCCTGTTTATTTGTTATTGCATGTAAATTATGTAGATTTATATTTAGAGAATATTATTAAATTACGTAAATTAATTTGGTATTGTTTATGTGAAACTTTCGCCTAACACGCGTTTATTTCTCATTATAATTCCACCTCACATAACTTCGCTATAACTACGTTATTCGTCAATAGCTAATTTTTGCAAACAATATATTTCACTAACGCAAGGAATATATGTACACAAACTGTGCAAACAGCAAACGCTCCTCTATAAGTTGTCAAACTAGAATTATAGTTGTGAGTTGAGAACTCCTTAACCTGTACAAATTCTTCCTCGACCACTACAACCGCCGAAACTCCTAACTAAGCTATAAGTTTTAACCAGAACTAACATAGACATCACGCACTTGAGGTTGATATTAGGCTCGGCCTCTTCGGTTCTATTGTACTATAATTTCAAAGTCGGTTCTGAAGGGATATTTTAGGGGTTTATTAATTCAGTATTGTTCCATTATTCTAGGTGGTTTAAATGTGGGTAATTTATATGGAAATTATTGTGTTAAAATATTATGCTATGATACGGAACGTTTTAAAAAATTACAAAGGAGGCGAAGAAATATTTTGGAATGATATAAGATTTACGAACACAGAAATATACTGTCACAATAATCATTAAAAAGCTCGAGCTCGAGCTCTCCAAAATAAACATTATAAGGATAAAAACAAAAAAGGGTTAGACCAAAGGCTAGGTTAATAGATGCTGTAATTAAAATACTAAGACACAAGACCTGGTAAAATGGTACAAACAATTAGAATATGAGTAGATGGAGAGACATTGGACACATAATTCGTAAAGAAAAAAGATATCAAATTTTTTGTGCAAGGCAAACTATTTGGCAAAATGAGAACAGGACGCCGTCGTATCTCGTGGCTAAAAAACCGTCAACAATCATCATCATCATCATCATTATTTGTGCCTTTATCCCTATGCGGGGTCGGCTTCCCTAATTACCTTTCTCCATAAGTGTCCAGCTTGGGCCATATCAATATTAATACTCTTTACCGAGAGACCTTGTCTGCCTAAGCGTTTTCCTTCAGGCCTTTTTTGATCTACCTCTCCTACTACTTCCACGAATCTGCAGATCAGAAATTCTGCGTATTGGACATGACCAAACCATCTTAACACATGTTTACTCCTCTTGACAACAATTATATACTCATATCAATAATATTTATACTCCATCTTTCAATGAACATTCCAAATACTCTATTTTTGACCTACTAAGTTTTAAACATTTTTCCTCAAGAGCTTGTTCTAAGTCGCTTTCATTATTTCCTACTAACACTTTATCATCAGCATACATTAAGTACTACGGAATATTACACTGCAATTTCGCTGTTATTTAAATTGCTTGAGACACGTCTTTGTTTGTTATTTTGGTCCCCATTGCTGTTACTGTCTCTGTTAACTCATTTAGTTGTTTGTCAAATTCTTCATTTAATAACCTGTCAAAGTACTTTTTCCATCTCTTTTTGACATCTTTTTCGTGAATTAGTATTTTACTATTTTTATTTCCGATACATCTAATCTGATTAAAATCTTTTGCTTTATTTGCTCTAAGTTTGGCTATTTTATAAATCTTGCCTTTTTCTTCCCTGATATCAAGTTGATCGTACATATTATTATACGCTTCTGCTTTAGCTTTTGCTACTGTCACTGCACAGGAGCAATGCGACCAATTTGATTCTCTGAGGATTCCAGAGCAACAACTTGTTGTCTGTTTTTGTTATTTTAGTTTAGCACTTCATAGTATGTTTTTATTTGTTTGTCGGTAGGTTTGTTGTTCTTTTCCCAAAGCTTTAGGTGGTTTACATATTATGTACTATTAAGTCTCTGGTCTAGTCTGTTCTGATATTGTCTTCGTGTGCTGTGATCGTAAAGTGTGTATCAAATTCTGCTTTCCTTTCAGTTATTTCATTATTTACGGTTGAGATTTAATTGTTTTTATATTTATACGAAATTTGAGCTCGAGATTTCAGTAAGTAATGATTCCAGTCAAATTCTATACCCCTGTATACTCCGGTGTCTTGTATTTTCACTTCAGATGTCTGCCTAACTATAATATAGTACCATATAATTTGACCTAAACCGTAATGTATTATGTGGGTAATATGAGTATTAAAATCTAAGTGATTTTTAACAAAATATCTAAAACATTTTAAATCCGAGCTTTATTTCCAGTCTTGACCCTATCGCTTCAACCGCCTGTGGAAGTTCTACGAGTATTCTCCACTTCAAATCTCAGAGCTATTCAGATTGTTTGGCATTGTTGGAGCGTCTTTGTCCCCCGTGCATGTCCTAATTCTAATGACACGTCTTCCACAGAGTGATTTATGGAGAACAATTGTGTCCATTGTAGGGTCAATTATGAAAACGTAAGGTGACATATTGTGGATATACTTGCTGTACTAGACTACAATTTGAATTTTTAGTACTTAATTTGAAATTAAATAAATCTTATTTTTAACTAAAGGAATGATTTTTTGCAGCAGTATACAAAAACGTATTTTTTACCTATTTTCTTATCATATTTTTAAATATACAAATAGTTTCAAAAGATTTGTACCACCCAAAATTTTCGCTATTCTTAACTATTTTCATAAACTATTTATACGTTACAAATCACTAATAATAAAAAAACATAACGTGGACTTATATTTTCGTTTCAAAAGAGATACTGATTTTTTAAAAAATAAAAAATAAAAAACTAAAAAATTTATTTCTAATTAAAATATATTAAAAAATTGTAATATCCTGTATTTTCACCACGAGCATCAATAGAAGCCTGGATTTGACCTCTAATACTGCTAACCAGTCGATCAATCATTTTTTGTGGCAGATTCTTCCATTCTGCTCTACAGGCAATTGTAACTTTATGATGGGTTCTAAAAAAATTCCTTCAGGCATGTCTGGTGACATCGCAGACCACTCCAAAAGGCGAATACATTCATTTATTCATTCTAGATAGTCATTAATCGCTTAAGTCCTATGTGGGTGGGCGTTATCATTCATAAATACAAACTTTTCTCCTTCAGCTCTTCTCGCCAAAATTTGATATGATGTTCTAAAATACGTGTGGTGTACCTTTGTTCTGTTATTAGAGTCCCGTCAATAACCACGAATTCCGTGCATTTACCTGCCACAATATCTGTCCAAAATTAAACACTCCACCAGCGAAAGAAAGTATGGGACGAACATGTGCTGATTGTGCAGCTCCAGTTAGGTCTTGCCAAACACGAATTCGCCAGCTATCACTGTTTAAACAAATTCTGGTATCGTCTTAAAAAAGCTCAAAATTCCAAAACTATTGAGGGAGCTGTATGTATTTTTGGGCCCACTAAAGACGGTGCAAAATATGTCTAGGTTGTAGCTGAGGAACTCTTATTGGCCAAAGACTCTCAAACTTAGCTCTTAAATTCTTCTTCTTATTGTAGCCAACAATAGTCTGATTCTTGTTGCATGCTTGAAGTCTCTTTACATAGAAGAATTTATCCGTATAGAAATTCTGATATATCTATTCTGTTGCTCATTGGTACCTTGGGATCTACCAGAATGAGCTGTATTCTGTATCGAATTTGTCTTCAGAAACCTATTCCATATCCGTGAGACATCACTCTGAGAAGCACTTTCTAGATATTGATTTAACTTAGAGCTCTGTTTTAAGCAGTACTTTATTTTTACTTAGAATGAATGACTATAGTCTTTTTTATTTTAGTAATACCCTATAACTCAAAACGGACTTTATTCGGAAACTAACTAACTATTTAATACTTTCAGAAGTCAGTTTTGACTAGTAGCTTAAAATATTTAAGTGAATGAATTTAAATTTTTTGCTGGTTACTCTTTGAAGAGCAGATGATGCATAATTCCTCAAAATAAATTCGCTCTTACCTAGACTATGGTAGTATTTTTTATACGATATTCAGTAGCTCCTTACCAAAATCTCTAAACACAATCCAAAAAAACATCCCTTCGACTGTGTCTTGATGCTTATGAATCAAGCCCTTTAGAAAGTATTTGTATCGAATCTTCACAGCCACCACTTCATCTAAGAAGACGAAAAAAACAACTTTTTCTTACATACTTTGCAAATTAAACCATCAAATCATATAATACCATACAGTTTCTCCAGCAAATGCATCGAATCACTCACTCACGTTACCACAAATATTATCTCCCTTAGATATCATTAACCTTTCAAATACTACTACTAATTGTATTCCTAAGGCAGCTTCAGTGATTCGCATTCTTCCAGCATTCAACACTGATTTATGCAGATTCCATAAAACAGAAACCATGAACTTTATCGTTAGAGCATCCTTTCAAAACATCCTCAACATAATTTGACAAAATTTTATCTACATCGATAACGACTAATCTGTGCAATTACCTACAAGCTGCAGTGATTAAATCGTAGAATTGAATTGAATATTTCAGGTATTAAAGACTGCACTTCGTTCCACTTCAAATGAAAGCAAAACTATCGCCATATGCACTGATTCCCTTTCCTCGATGCATTATACAAGATGTATCTTCAGAAAAAATCTTGTCCCAGAGATACACATCTGCAACTGACTATATGAGAACATAACAGTCACAGTCACAATTATCCAAGGCTCCCTCCCACATTGGTATATTGGGCAATGAAACGTAGACCAGCCCGCCAAAGCAGCATGTTCTTCTGACTCTTCAAAGAGATCTTTACAGAGAACTCATACGAATCTTAAGGTATTGATTAAACAAAAAATCAGAAATAAGAATGGTTCCGAGCAATGGGAAATATGTTGTCAACTAAATATTTACAGATTGAGTAAACAATCAAAGTCATATCTAGAGTAAATGGATATTTCTTTTAAAATTTCTAAATGATAAAAGACGTACTGCTAAACTACTGTTTTTAGCAACATTTATCATTTTTATTCCATTTTGTATTATATTATCATGTCACATTGTATATTAGTTTTAAGGTTTAAGTATTCAAAAGAACTTTGGTAATTTTACCAACGAAAGGAGAGTTGAAGGTCGCGAAATGTAAACAGATCCTCTATACCTCGAGGGTCAAGGGGCAAGTTGAGATCAGTTCGAATTAATCATTGGGTGAACTCAAAGCTCCTGTTCGCTAGCCACACTTTAGAAAGTTTAAACTAAATTGAATATTAATAATTTTACTCAACTCGTGTCAATTTATTTAGTTTTTTATGCACATACATTCAAAGTTGTGACTGTTTTAAATATACTTGTTAAAACGGTATTTACAAAACTTTCATTTGTATCAAATTTCTGGGTGATTCATTAAAAAAGAATATAAAAGAAAGAAAAGAACAAACCTTGTTCTCCAAGGAAAAAATCAGCGACCTATGACTGGTGCGCGAAACAAAGGCAACAGGGCGAGGTGTAAGGACAAACACATCTGCATCTTCGTACAACTGGTATGCTTAAAAAAATCTAGAAATACTCTGCTATCTTACATGATCTTTTTAGAGAACTGAAAAAATTTAGGTAATATGAGAAATTTGAATACAACCATAAGCTTGAGTAGTCGGGTGGGGCCTATGGGACCAGCAACAATTTATTTCTAATGCCTTACTGCTTATTTTATGTAGGTGTGCGCTGCGTTTGTCAGTACCTTTCCGTCCACATGTCGAATGTCTGAAACGCTATGTTCCGGACAGTGTGCGTTGTTCATATTTAAAACCATGTGCTGGAAACGCAACGTGCACGATAATATGCCATGACCTTAAAGGTCGTGCATTAAAGACCTTAAAGGTCGTGATAAAGGCATTATCGTGCACGTTGCGTTTCCAGCACATAGCGTTTAGTTTCCGAAAAATATAATTTAAATGGTTTTAAATATGAACAACGCACACTGTCCGGAACATAGTGTTTCAGACACTTAATGTTTCTTCTTCTTCAGTGCCTTATCCGGTCCGGATGTTGGCAATCATCAAGGCTATCATGGTTTTGTTGACTGCTCTGCGAAACAGCTCCGCTGAGATCATCCCAAACCATTGTCGGAGATTTTTCAACCACGAGATACGACGGCGTCCCGGTCCTCTTCTGCCAAATACTTTACCCTGCATAACGAGTTGAAGAATTCGATATTTTTCTTCGTTTCGCATCACGTGGCCGAGGTACTCAAGCTTACGTTGCTTAATTAAATTAAGCACTTCTTTTTCTTTTGTCATACGCTGTAGGACCTCAACGTTGATGACATGGTCCTCGTTTCCGTTCAGTATATTTGAAAACAATATTTTACTGATGCCGACGGTTACGTAACGAGTCGTAACCGGTTGGTAAGGATAATGTGAATTAGATGTCCGTCGTTTTCCCCCCTTTGTTTATTTAGGTATTTGTTTGATTTTGATAGAGTATTTAAAAAAAAAATTTTCGAGGCTATTTTGTCATTTATGCATGTGTTTTTATTGCTTTGTGACAATTAATCACGGAAGTAATAAACAATTAGGACTTTTGTACGGAAGTGATACCTCTTCTTTTTAAAAATACTTTTTGGTTTGATATGTATGGCTTCGTTGAATGTAGTATTTTGTTTTTTAACTGAAGGTGAAATTAAATTTAAAACATATTTAAACTGAATCCTATTCATTCTAAAATTTCCATAATATTTTGTATCGTCATCAATTAATTCTCTGTATAAAGTCCAGTATTCACATTCCTTCTTCCTTTCTCTTAGCATTGGATGTACTTCAAACCTTCTTTTTAACACAGTTTTTCATTCTTCATCGTTACGTAGAAGAGAAATTGCACATAATTTTTTCGAGAAAAGCGAGATCATATCTTCACCGAACCAAACTGAAACGGTCTATGTATGAAAATGTGAACGCGCAGCCCAATTGCTGAAGTGGAAACGCTACGTGCCGGAAACTATACGTGCACGATAATATGCCGCGACCTTAACAATCAACAACGGGGATTGCCTTAGTGTATAATAGTTCGCTAGTTATTTGTACTTTTGTTATGTCAGACTCTACCCGACTATTCGAGTAACTTTTGTGAGTTCGACAAGTAAATTTCTTTTACTTTTTTTTTGAAAGTATAACCTACATAAAGTAAGTATTTTAATTCCTACGGTTATATATAAATATAGTAATGTTCCAGCCTTTAATTTTTTGTTCTTGTATTTCAGATTTCAGTGATGGATCCTTACCTGAAAGAAATTCAAAGATTACAACAGCTCTATGATGAAGTAGAAGAAGAAAATATTGATTTGAAAAGCGAGCCAGAATCAGACAGGTGCAAAGAAACTGACCACAACACAGACACATAAGAATGAGAGGAATAATTGGAAACAGAATTGTAGGAAGGATTTCGGGAGGAACCTGCAACTTATGCAAAAGATGGGGTATCCTGGAGAAAACATGCGCTCACAAAAAATGTTCGGACGAGAAGTTCTAATTTAATTTCATACTAACCAGATTCAAAAGGAAATAGAGTGTTGGAAATGTTTTATTGATGATAAGATTCTCGAAACCATTGTACAGAACACAAACATATTTATTTCTAAACTAAGAAACAGTTATGCAGATCCGAATAAAGCCAGACCTACAGATACTGTGGAAATAAAGGCGTTAATTGGTCTACTATACCTAGCTGAGATTTTCAAAGCAAGCCGCCGAAATTGTAAAGAATTTTGGGCTGCTGATATAACTGGCGAAGAGGTGTTTCGAGCTACTATGCCTCATAGGCGATTTGTATTCTTGTTACGTTGCTTGCGATTTGATGACGTAAATACTAGAGAAGAAAGAAGAATCATAGACAAACTTGTACCAATAAGAAACGTTTTTGACCAATTAAATCAGACATGCAAACTTAATTACGTTCCTGGATCCTACTTAACATTAGAAGAGATGCTTTTTGCAATTCGTGGACGTTGCGGACTTTGCATGTACATCACGAATAAGCCAGCCAAATATGGCATAAAAATATTTTCCTTAGTGATCGCCAAATAGTTTTAAACGGTAAATATGAAAGTATACGTTGGAGCTTAGCTTCCAGGGCCATATCGCGTTAGTACTAAAACCACCGATTTAGTGGAAAGAATATGTGTTTCGATCGTCTAGAAATATAACCATTGTATACAATTGTTGGAACAATTCGAAAAAATAAAAGGGAGATTCCAAAGGAACTTCTTGATCCCAGCAGACCACAGTACTCGTCTATATTTGCATTTTCCACATCCATTACTTTGGTGTCGTATATCCCAAAGAAAAAAAGTCGTGACGCTGTTATCATCTTTTCACTATGATGACTCAATTGATGAAGATTCTGGAGATGCGTGTAGGCTCAATATTATTACTTTTTATAACATTACAAAATCGGGCGTTACCTCAGTCGATAGAAATGTGCAGCTTATAACGTAGGTAGAAACAACCAAACATTGCCAATGGTCATTTTTTATAATTTACTCAACATTGCAGGCATAAACTCTCACCTCATACATAAATGTAATGCAAATGAAAACTACCTAATTTCGGAACGAAGATTGTTTCTGAAATTAATTGGCTTAGCCTTGACAAGAGAGAATATGCTAACTAGAGCGGGAGACCCTCATTTACAAAAGGATATAAGAAATATCGACCAAAAATTAAGCAGAGTACATGCAGATCCAGCGCCTTTGCGTCCAAATACACGAGGTCGTTGTATCTATTGTCCAAATCATAACACGATATTTTTGTGTTAAATAACAAAAATGGCTATGCTTAGACCACGTCGAATCGATTTGCGAAGACTGCAATAAAAATTGAAATTAGGATTAAAATTTTGTTTATTAAATGTAAGAGAAGTACATTTTTGTTAACTTTTTTTGCATTTTCTTAAAGATGTTTATTTTATCATTGGGTTTAAAATGGTTAAAATGTATTAGAAATGAAATAAAAGAAGATTGTACATAATATATCAAAATGTTTCATTTTAATCTTCTTTAATGTATTGTGTAAAATAAAAGCTGGGCATCACAGACCCCACCGACTGTTCATGTAATTTGCATGTACCTGATTACTCAAAGGTTAAAATTGATATACGTTAAAATAATTTACTAATGATAATGATACACAATTTGTTTAAGTTCTTTATGGTGCCTAGTTTAGACAGAATGGTGTATACATTGTTGAGTAAATATTTCTCAAAATTAATGTTTCCAACGTACACACTACGTAAAGGAAAACTTACCTGTTTAAGATCGATTGTTATTGTGACGTATTCATAGTGAGGTCCATAATACACCGCAGGACTCTGCCACCAGCGATTACTCCCATCAATAGCGAAATTAATAGAATGCCTTTTACCGGGATCAGGGCTGAAATTGTCGCAAATACCGCACCGTCCTTTGCCGTTATCCGCTATTCGACAGAACTCCTCTCGGCCCCTTTCCCCACAAGTGGCGTTAGCGGTGATCGCAGCCTTTGTGGCCAAATTAAAAACTGAAGGCCAGAGACCTGCTAGAGGGGTGGAACGTCGAGGGGGGTGGCTGCCGATGCCTCCACGATGGCTTTTCAGAAATTTTAGCCCTGAAAAATTCAATTAATATTAGATGAGAATACTTAATAACGGTTTTTTTATAAAGTATGTTAAATATCAGTTTGGGAAATCTACGAAATGTTTTCAGTAATAATTGGTGTATATAAAAACGTGACTAAGATGTAGCGATTAGTAGAGCTATGCTATATGTTATAATTATTTTAAATTTGTTTTAGTCGATACAAATAAATAGACTTTGAACGGGAAGTATTAAACTAACAAAAGTTATTATTTTAGAGTCAAAACATCTGCATGTGGTTCGATCTAACAGAAGGATAGTGCTGTGCTTGATTATCTCTGACAGTTGCAGTTTACTTTAAACTTTCATTAGATTTTAAAATATGTTCAACCATTCTCAACCTATATTTGTTCGATTATCCCTAACTGTGCTTTGAAAATATAGCGGACTCCCTTCTTAAGGTCTATGCTAAAGCTAAAGTAGAAAGTTAAGAGGTAAGAGGAATTTTTTTATAAAAAAAAAATAAGCAGAACTATCATTTTGGATAAATAATTTATTCAAATATCAATTTACAATCCTATAAATTTAAGATAAATTCTTTTTGTTACACTATATAAAATAATGAATAGAATAGAATAGAATAAAAGAGAATTTATTTAGTCAATATACAAAAATAGTTTTGTTTTTGACAAGTCAAAGGAATAGTCAAAATTTTTACATACATACATATAAAATTTTTGCGAATTTAAACATTACAAACAGATATTTAATACTAACAATTTAAGAAACGACAAACACACTAAATATAAATATAAAAACATGAAATATCATCATAATAGGCTTATAACAATGCTTATACCCTGACCAAACTAGTACTATTGTGTAAAAGCTGTACTTACATAGGTACACCATTTTTGAATAAAAACAATATTTCAAAAAGTGTGATTTGATTTTAAACTTAAACGATAACAAGTAAAGACTTTTTACTTCATCTGGCAAAAAGTTATACAAACCAACATCAGTCGAATTTTTTATGCTTTTTGTCAACCTAAAACGTTGTGCTCTAATAGCATCTTTAGATCTTGTATCGTGATCATGGAAGTTGGAGTTTATGTTAAACTTACCTTTGTTGGCATGAATTTCAATCAGCGTCTATATATAGAGTGAAGATAGTGACATATTACCTAAATCCAGAAATAAAGATTTACAGTGTTCCCCAGTTATTCCGTACTGTAAATGGCTATAGAATAGTGCAAAGTAACATATAAGGGTACTTTTAAGAATCATATAAAGTAAGGTGCGTATTAAAAATATACTTGTAGCAAGTCTAGAATTTAAGTAATCTGTATGAACACTCAAATCCAAATTATCATCTAGAAAGATTCCTAATAGTTTAACACTATTTCTTCAGATATACTTCCAATCGGAACTAAAAATCAAATTATGATTTTTCTCTTCATTTAGCTTCAGCCCATTATGTACAAACCAGTTTTTTGCTTATATGCGTATTTTGCTTTTCGCAGTATCATCTGCGAAGCAAACACATTTTATAGGAAAAGTATAGTGAAATAAATCGTTCAGGTAAATAAGAAACAAAGTAGGTCCTAATATTGAACCTTGAGGAACCCCATATTCGACAGTGGTAAACTCAGAATAGCTGTTATTAAGAAAAACTGCCTGTTTTCTATTTGTTAAGTATGATCTAAATAGATTAAGTGTGTTTTCTCTGATACCGTATTTATGCATTTTTTTCAACAGTAATTTTTGCGAAACACAGTCAAAAGGTTTGAAGAAGTCACACAATGTCAAAGACAGAAAATTACCTTCCTCCAAGCCATCAACTATATCTCTCACAATTTTTTATATAGCTATAGTTTATTTTTATGAACGAGAGAGTAATTAGCATAATTTTAACTGGTACCTCCGACCACTCCATGGGCGTGCTCAAGATTAATTGAAAAATTACTTTGAATAATTGTAAAAAATAAATGAATTATTTCAGTATTATAAAGTGTTATGTGTATGTAAACAAAAGTGACCTCTTTTATCACACACTATATTAGAACTGACTGGCCTACATTAAAAAGGGTTTTAAAAAATTCACATTTTTTTTAATTTTTAAAAATTACAAAAGAGAAAAAGAGTTTTTAAAACCGTCTAAGGTATGTTAAATAGATGAATAAAAATATTAATATAAAACTTACAGCTACTTGTTACAAATCCAAATCAGATTCAGAAGATGAACTTTCAGAACCAAGATTTATAATAACTGGCTCGATCATTTTATCAGTAATATTGTCCAGCTTCCACATTTTTTTCTCTTCTTTAATAGTGTGATTTACTGCCTTTTCCCAGTTTTCAGGTTTTACATTATTTACGGCCTCCAAAAACAACTGTTTAATATCATGAATTTGGTACATGGTATACATTTGGCATACAAGTGGTATTTTTTCTTGAAACTTCACTCTTTATCTGTGCCCATACCAGTTCAATCGGGTTTAATTTACAATGATATGGTGGGGATCTAAGTACTGTCATTCCACGATTTTTGGCAATTTCATCAATTTCGTATTTTTTAAATTTTTCTTTATGAAGGGCACACAACGAATAAAGTTCCTTTCTTATAGATCCGGGATGGTACGTAATATTTTTTGAACTCAGCCAATTCTGCAAGTCTTTTTTTAACCACTTGGTTGTGGGCAGTCCTTCTATAAGTCTGGAGTGATAACTTGCATTATCCATTACTATTACACAGTTCTTAGGAAGAAGATCTATCATTTGTTCGAACCATTCTTGAAAGACATCAGCGTTCATGTCTTCATGGTAGTCACCGGTACGAGTTGATTCAAAAGTTAATAAACCACCTTCAACAAAACCGTCTGAACTGCCAATGTGTACTATTATCAGCCTGCGTCCCTTTCCTGATGGTGGGTTTAAACCAGTAGATAAGTTATTTACAAAAGCGTGCCTTTGACTTGTAACAGTTTCATCCTGCCAAAATTTATTTGGTGTATGACCCTCGTTGATCCATGTTTCATCAAGATAAAATATTTTTCTTTTTTGGTTTCTCATTTCTTCTGTCTTCTCCATATGACAATATCGCTTCTTTCTAATAAAATAGACTTTCTGGGATTCTTTTTCCAGCGGAAGCCTATTTCTTTTAAAAGTTTCCATAACGTACTTCGACTCATTTCTGGGTAATCCTTATCATCTCGAACTGAGACAAGAACTTTATCCAATGTTGGAAATTCTTGTCTAAAGAAGAATTCATGCACTTTCCGTCGAAGTCCTTCTGTAAAATGATATTCTATTTGAAATTTTGGTTTCCCTGGAGCATTACGTGGCATTTGAAAACTACCACATTTCTCTTCTTTAATAACTCTGTAAATCGTAGATTTCCCAACACCAAGTGTACTGCTAACTAACTCAACGGTCTCATCAACACTTTCACATAAACGTTTGTCTGTAAATGATTTAAAACAATTAAATATTAATGTTTTTTCATTAACTGTTAAAGGACCAATTTTTCGGCGTTTACACGGCACTTCCAAATTTTCCATAACACTAGTATACACAATAAACTGCACCTTGCAACTGAAGTACCTACTTTTAGTGAACTGTTAAGAATTTTGAATACGCCACTTGGACCTTCCTACAAAATGGAAAAACCCACTATCACATTTTCTGTGGAATAAGTTTAGAAGGTAATTATCTAGTCAATTACTGTCGTAGATTCCTGGAATTAAAGAATTAAATGTTTGATTGTTGAAACCCTTACTTCGTGGAATGCACTCATTTCAGATAAAATAAAACGTTTTATTTTATCTAAAGAATTAAACTTTATTTTGCAAATAGGTAGGTACTTATTAAACTTTTATTGGTTATATATAACCAATAAAATAAACATCTTACATTTCTTGCAAATTCATTAGTACCTGTTAACCTCCATCACTCCGACACTGGCAACCTTATTTAGGGATTAGTAACCCTCACAACTATTGTATTCTATTCTGCTCCAACCTTTATACCTGGTGATCATAGTCAATTTTAAATTGTTTTCCTATATACTTCTGTAAACTTGTTGACAAATATCTGTTTTTCATTGAGTTACCCGTATCAACAGTTTAGAGATTTGCATACATAATTTATTGTTTTATTACTCTCTCATACATAAACATACACTATAGTGTAGTGCTACAATTTTTTCTAAAGCCATATTGATTAGAGTGAAGTATTTTGTGTTTTTCTAGATACCTTATCAAACGAACTATTGAGAATACTTTCAAAAATTTTGCCGTAAATGGGAATGATTGAGATTGGGCGATAATTTCCAATTTCATCTAAAGCTCCCTTTTTGAACACTGGTAGCACTTTTGTTGCTTTTAATACATCTGGGAAAATCCCTTCAGTAAGACAATTATTATAAAGTATAATTAATTTGTCAATAATTGTATCAATTGTTTCCACAATTATTTTTTTGTTTAACAAATAAAAATCGGTGTGAATTTTTCAATCTATGCAAAATATTTCTGATATCAGTATCACTAACAGGTAATAAAAATAAAGAGTCGCAAGGAGAGTGTACATCTTTCTACAAATCATTTTCATTTATATAATTAAAAGAACTTCTAATATGTTTAGCTACTGAAGTAAAATATTTATTAAAATTTATTTCTGTGATTTGTAGATTTATTTGTAGTTCTTAAACTTTTTATACTCACTATATTCCTTTGTAACATCAGCAATTATCTTGACTGTGGAGAGATTTTCTCGCATTACTATTAGTTCATCATCAAATTAGTAATAAATTGAGCTAATCCTGTTGCTGTTTTGAGAGAAACAACTGAGGCCAAGTCAACATTATTTTTAATGACTGTTTTAACATCAGGTTGCCATTATTTGTTATATATGTTTTCTGTATATCATAGCACTGTGACTTTTTTCAGTTTCCATTTTTTTGGCATGCTAGTAGCCAATATCCGTAACGGATAGGCACCACAAGAAGAAGATTCATCGAAAACGATAGGGTTTACAAAAAAAAACTACAACAAACTTATTTTGTTCAGAATGATTCAAAAAATTAAAAAATAATTGTCCGCACCGGAAAAATTTATTGTTATAATGTCGTTAAAAAAAATTGTTTGAAAAAATTTGAACAACTTTACGCTTGGGCGACGTTTTCAGCCTTTCTTTGGGGTATCTCATGAAAGTGATTATGTAAAAAAATCTCATGGGAATATTTTTCCGAACGAACCCGAGCTTTTCGTCGTGTCTATACAGAATTGCATCATCAAGATTTACAAAACTGGTGTTTTACTTTATTTTGTACAAACAAAACAACCATTAATATAATTATTTAATATAATTTAAAAAATTAACATATTATTACAATAATAATAGAAAACACAATATTTTAATCAGCTAATGAAATTCCCATCCAAAATTGTATATATGATTCCATTATAACATATTTAAAACCTTTCGGATTTATTAAATAATAACGATAAATCACGAATAGAGTAAAATTTGTATGAGATTATTAGGAACATGGCATATGCCGACAAAGTAATGAGACGTATAATGATAATATCATATTTCATAAAGGATGGAAGAAATGTTTGGTAGACATATTTTATGCAGTAAAAATATTCGAAATATATACAGGGTAGTATTTTTATCTGTTAGGATGTATTTATTTGACTTCAAATAGTAAATATTTCTATATTATTCCAGTGGAAATGTTTGTTTTTTATTTAATTATATATAAAAATATAAAAAATGTACATTTTTCACAAATCACAAATATTGATTAGTCCCTTTTACATAGGTATTGTCTCGTCTACGCGGGTGACATATCAATATGACATATCAGGTCTTCTTCTACAGCTCGTTCTAGGTATTTGACTCCCAGGTGTTCTTCAAATAAAATCAAAATGTAATTCGGTACAGTTGTAAAAACATATTAAATTTTATCATTGGGGAACGGGATACCAAACGGGATCATTGTTTAAATAATGAAAAATCGGTCATTCTTGTACACAATTTACTTTTTTAACTGCTGCGGTAGTTCATGTTTTTATCAAGGTTTTTACGATTTTTTTCTGCAAAGTTGAAGGAAATTTTTTTATTTAAATCTTGCTAAATTAAATTTGACCCTTAATTTATTTAAATAATTATAAACAAAACTTGCATTGCAAACTATTTGCATTAGAATTAAGCACTAAAAACATTTTATTTTAAAGGATATGTTACGCTATCGAACGTAGGCGCAAAATTTTGGGCCAATGCATCCATTTTTTTTTCGAATCCTAAGAAAACTAATAACTATTTTTTAAAAATTAAACGCGGAGTGAAAGATTACATTATTGCCGAGGGTTAAAAGTCCCTGAGAACTTCTATATGTTTATTTTAATAAGTTACAGAGGTGAAAAAAAAAAATAGAACGTTTAGTGTGATTTTTAACTTCAAATATCTCACTCAAATTTTTTTTTGTTTATTCTAAGGGATTTTGTCCCTCGATAATAATGTAATCTTTCATTCTGCGTTTAATTTTTTCAAAAATACTTATTAGTTTTCTCAGGATTCGAAAAAATGAATGCATTGAAAAAGCATTCGCCCGAAATTTTGCGCCTACGCTCTTATCAATATAAAGCAAAAACATTCAAAAATCTAAAGCTCACAAGCTTCGTAACCGGCAGTAAACTTGGCTATGCAAAAATCCTTCGGTGACAGTCTTCGAACACAAAATATCTCGACATAAAAATAGTAACATAAAAATTATTTACGACGTTTGAACAAAACGTCCAAAACTATATCTGGGACAATGAGCTCAGAATACAATAGCTAGATGGATCAATAGTCATGAAAGAAACAGACATGCACAAGATAAAAATCAAAGAAGCAGCTCATCTTACATCAAGTAAGAGATGTAGTGCTTCCAAATCCTCCCCTTTTTAAATGTAATGTCTGTTTCGTCCCCTTTTTTAAGTGTTTTCTGTGTGTTTTCTGTGTGTGTTAAAGTGTCCTCAATTCTAATTTTAATCTTTAAACTTTAATTATTGGACTTTACAACCATTTGCCACATATTACAGCAATACTTTATCAAAGAAATTTGATATTTACAAGTTAATAGAATTGCACACCCACACAATTTGTACATCTAATCTCATTCATTGTCTCACAACAGTCACCTTCTAAAATAAAATCTCCATAAATAACACATATTTCATAAATATATCTCTAGAATAAATATAAATAACTTTTAAATAACTCAATGGTATAGAACATTACTTTCATCAAACAAACAATTACATTACACCTATCTCTACTTCATTGGATAAAATCTGTCTCCTCAAGAACTTCCCCGTTTACTGTCAAACAATTACAATAGCTGACTTGAGTTCTCCAAACAACAATACAGGATAGTTTGAACCATGTTCTTTCGACCATCAATTAATAGAGTACCAGCATCATTTATTTAACTTTGTATCGAGACGTGAAGATGCTTTGCATATTGTAGAAAGCGAAACCGGTCGTCTGGATAGTTAAATTAAATTGATTGTGAGTAAGTCTAATTTATTGTTTCTTTTACCTTTCGATATGATGTATTGTCGAATGAGATTAGAAATAAGTCAGGAATTGATGCATTTTCTAAAGGACTTATGAACATTTGCGTCCTAAAGCTGAGTACGTGGCTGTATTCTGAGTCTTGCATGCCTACTCGTAGAAACGTATAGCTTTTATATATTCGAAAACTTTTATTCCTTGTATGGTTGAAAGTATAATACCTTGGTCTTTTGAAGGATATTTGAAACTGTTTAATGGATTGGAGTAAGATATATGTGACGTAGTGGGTATATTTCGTGAGTTAGTAGCTGATTCCGGTTCATCCATCTTCCCGCTGAGAAATTATGTACATTGGCACAGAGGATCTGAAGCCGGACCTGGCCACTTAATAAAATTGAACAGCAGCCTAGCCTAATTACTTGTTAGAAACAAGAACCAGCAAAAAGTTGTTTTCGATAATCGATAAGTTGAATTGAAATCGATAAAATATTTTGCCTTTTAAACTTCTGATTTTAAGGTTATTAATAATGCAGTTTTGTACTCACAGAATTCTACGATTTTCAGTACACTGTCACATTTAACTTTAAGTTGCAAACAGTATAAAAATTAAATTATATTTTTAATTTTAACTACCAGTAATTAACAAATTTGTCAGAACCGATATAAAGCTGTATATGGCTGTATGATCTGCTAGATATCGGGGCCGGACTCCTGACTAATTTTGTGTAATTGATAAAATACGTGCAATCCAAACATTTTGGATTGCGTCCCATGTACATATGTTGTTAAAATTATTAATACTGGGTGCTATGGGTGAATAATCAGTAATATCATGATATCCAAAGATATAACATGTAATATTATTACACCAGCTCACTATTTTAAAATCACCATTTTGAAAACAATTTCTGGAATGAAAGTCGAAATTTTCATTAAAATACAATTGTGGCTTAATTCCATATAACATATTTTATCTCGTAATTATATTTCTAATAACAGTGTACTTATTTAGATATAACGCTACTGGCTTGTTTTCCTTATTTAATTTTAATGGAAACAATCATAACTATCATCTCATAACACGGTCTGCAGATGACATCTGTCTCCGGCGAAGAAATCGTTAACGATAATTACATCTCCAAATAAAGATGTCTTAAAATGAAATCGAATCAAATCGTCAGTTTTTAGAGGAGCAAAACATATCGAAGAATTACAGAACTAAATTGAATTTGTAGATATTAAACACGATACGATCGAGCGTCCGGCTAAGGCTATAAAATCTGAAGGTATAACGATTCATATCAAATCAAAACTACCGTTTGACATGTTGTTTTTTATTGGAAGTATTTATAAAAACTACACTGTGTGAACTGAACATATGGTATTCATAGTGGTCGCGCATTTGAAATTATGATTTATAGGATTAGAAGAAAATTATATTAAAAAAAAAAAAAAGGAATGCTGTTTCTATACCTACTGTTAAATTTCAAAGGAATTATTTTAAAAATTATTACTATTTAAATGGGAATAAACCACAATTAAAGGTTAAAGTAAGTTTATTGACGTTTCAATTTCCACTTCGGAAATCGTTCTCAAAATACAAACATTATTAAATTAAACAAATTTTGTTTTTTTGTTACTTGGTGAAAAATTCTTCTGATAATTTAATTTTATCTGACTCATTTATATTGACAATTCAGACAGACATTATACATTTTAAAGTAGACGACTTTAAAATGATATTGCCAATATTGTTGAGTTGCGTTCCTGGGACGACTTTACTTGTAAGACTTGAGAAACTAAGATATTGAGTTCTTTCCTAGAAGAAAACTAGTTTTTGTCAAAAACACGCTGCAATTGACCAAGTGCACAGATTTATTAATATCATAAATCAGCATCTGGAGGAAAAGCGCTATTGTTCTGAAGTCTTCTTGGACATG
The DNA here is from genome assembly GCF_040954645.1 of Diabrotica undecimpunctata. Classification (NCBI taxonomy): domain Eukaryota; kingdom Metazoa; phylum Arthropoda; class Insecta; order Coleoptera; family Chrysomelidae; genus Diabrotica; species Diabrotica undecimpunctata. The sequence continues at coordinate 142,214,869 of NC_092807.1, forward strand.
ACACAAGCTTCTAATAAAGTGTGGCATACTTATCTGGAAATTATGCGTATCGTGAAAATCAGAAAGATGACATACTTAGGGCATGTGATGCGCAGTGAGAAGGATCAACTAATTCGACTAATTTTACAAGGCAAGATAGACGGCAAAAGATCTCAGGGGCGCAGAAGAAAATAGTGATTGAAGAACATCAGACAGTGGGCAGGAATGACAACCATAGATCTATTAAGAGCGGCTGTCAACAAAGTTGTATGGACCAACGTGATTGCCAACATCCACAGAGGATAAGCACCAAAAGAAGAAGATACCGATTTGCTGTATGAAATTAAAAAACAACTACCATCTGAATACTATAGGATATTCAAATCCCACATAACAGACAGATATCTACAAATAAATTACGGTACGGTACTATAGTTTATTTTTATGAACGAGAGAGTAATTAGCATAATTTTAACTGGTACCTCCGACCACTCCATGGGCGTGCTCAAGATTAATTGAAAAATTACTTTGAATAATTGTAAAAAATAAATGAATTATTTCAGTGTTATAAAGTGTTATGTGTATGTAAACAAAAGTGACCTCTTTTATCACACACTATATTAGAACTGACTGGCCTACATTAAAAAGGGTTTTAAAAAATTCACATTTTTTTTAATTTTTAAAAATTACAAAAGAGAAAAAGAGTTTTTAAAACCGTCTAAGGTATGTTAAATAGATGAATAAAAATATTAATATAAAACTTACAGCTACTTGTTACAAATCCAAATCAGATTCAGAAGATGAACTTTCAGAACCAAGATTTATAATAACTGGCTCGATCATTTTATCAGTAATATTGTCCAGCTTCCACATTTTTTCCTCTTCTTTAATAGTGTGATTTACTGCCTTTTCCAAGTTTTTAGGTTTTACATTATTTACGGCCTCCAAAAACAACTGTTTAACATCATGAATTTTAAAAGTGGTATTTTTTCTTGAAACTTCACTCTTTATCTGTGCCCATACCAGTTCAATCGGGTTTAATTCACAATGATATGGTGGGGATCTAAGTACTGTCATTCCACGATTTTTGGCAATTTCATCAATTTCGTATTTTTAAAATTTTTCTTTATGAAGGGCACACAACGAATAAAGTTCCTTTCTTATAGATCCGGGATGGTACGTAATATTTTTTGAACTCAGCCAATTCTGCAAGTCTTTTTTTAACCACTTGGTTGTGGGCAGTCCTTCTATAAGTCTGGAGTGATAACTTGCATTATCCATTACTATTACACAGTTCTTAGGAAGAAGATCTATCATTTGTTCGAACCATTCTTGAAAGACATCAGCGTTCATGTCTTCATGGTAGTCACCGGTACGAGTTGATTCAAAAGTTAATAAACCACCTTCAACAAAACCGTCTGAACTGCCAATGTGTACTATTATCAGCCTGCGTCCCTTTCCTGATGGTGGGTTTAAACCAGTAGATAAGTTATTTACAAAAGCGTGCCTTTGACTTGTAACAGTTTCATCCTGCCAAAATTTATTTGCTGTATGACCCTCGTTGATCCATGTTTCATTAAGATAAAATATTTTTCTTTTTTGGTTTCTCATTTCCTTTATGGTTCTTAGAAAATGTCTTCTCCATATGACAATATCGCTTCTTTCTAATAAAATAGACTTTCTGGGATTCTTTTTCCAGCGGAAGCCTATTTCTTTTAAAAGTTTCCATAACGTACTTCGACTCATTTCTGGGTAATCCTTATCATCTCGAACTGAGACAAGAACTTTATCCAATGTTGGAAATTCTTGTCTAAAGAAGAATTCATGCACTTTCCGTCGAAGTCCTTCTTTAAAATGATATTCTATTTGAAATTTTGGTTTCCCTGGAGCATTACGTGGCATTTGAAAACCACATTTCTCTTCTTTAATAACTCTGTAAATCGTAGATTTCCCAATACCAAGTGTACTGCTAACTAACTCAACGGTCTCATCAACACTTTCACATAAACGTTTGTCTGTAAATGATTTGAAACAATTAAATATTAATGTTTTTTTATTAACTGTTAAAGGACCAATTTTTCGGCGTTTACACGGCACTTCCAAATTTTCCATAACACTAGTATACACAATAAACTGCACCTTGCAACTAAAGTACCTACTTTTAGTGAACTGTTAAGAATTTTGAATACGCCACTTGGACCTTCCTATAAAATGGAAAAACCCACTATCACATTTTCTGTGGAATAAGTTTAGAAGGTAATTATCTAGTCAATTACTGTCGTAGATTCCTGGAATTAAAGAATTAAATGTTTGATTGTTGAAACCCTTACTTCGTGGAATGCACTCATTTCAGATAAAATAAAACGTTTTATTTTATCTAAAGAATTAAACTTTATTGGGCCTGCGTAGCGCAAGCGGTAGGATGCTTGACACCGGCTTGACAAGCCGGTGGTCCGGGGTTCGAATCCCACCGCCGGCAAGAACATCTAGACATTTTAAAAATGTCTATAGGCCCCAGGTCGACTCAGCCTGAATAAAAATGAGTACCTTGGGTAAAACCAGGGGTAATAATAGACGGTTGAAGCGTAGCACTGGCCATGTTACCTTCCTTGTATACCGTAGGCCCTAGATATAGCAGACTACCCTGCTATACTCCCAAAGCCGCGACAGCGGTATAAAACGGGAGACTATTATTATTAAACTTTATTTTGCAAATAGGTAGGTACTTATTAAACTTTTATTAGTTATATATAACCAATAAAATAAACATCTTACATTTCTTGCAAATTCATTAGTACCTGTTAACCTCCATCACTCCGACACTGGCAACCTTATTTAGGGATTAGTAACCCTCACAACTATTGTATTCTATTCTGCTCCAACCTTTATACCTGGTGGTCATAGTCAATTTAAAATTGTTTTCCTATATACTTCTGTAAACTTGTTGACAAATATCTGTTTTTCATTGAGTCACCCGTATCAACAGTTTAGGGATTTGCATACATAATTTATTGTTTTATTACTCTCTCATACATAAAAATACACTATAAGAGCATTGAGACCTATAAACTCCGGCGTACCTGAAGGTAGTGTGCTTGGTTAACTTTTACACCTATTAAACACAACTGACCTACTCTCTTCTGCTCAGTAAGAAATTCTAGCAAAGCCAAGTCTCTCTTAGCAACATTTACTGACGACAACGTCATCTTCTCGTCCCACAAAAATCTTTTCGAAGCATATAGAATGTTAGAAGACCACTTAAACACCATTCCGATGTGGTTAAGAAAATGACGAATCAGGGGTAATGAAACTAAATCGAACTATGTAACCTTTACAATTAATTGTCAGCCATGCCTTCCAGTATACCTAAATAATCAAATTATACCGCAATTCGATATATATCTCGGAATTCATATTGATACACAACTTATTTGGAGGAACTACATCTTCAATAAATGAAAACAATTTGGATTAAAAATCAGATAACTTTGCTGGCTCTTGGAACAAAATCTTGACTATCACTAGAAAATAAATGATTGGACCTATGGTATTTAACTGTGAGGGTGTACATTTTGAGTGAGATTTTAATCGAATGGCTTTAGAAAGATTGTTAATCGTACAAGTCATCCATTGTAATATTTCAGCGAGTGTTGTGCGCGAAGAAATAAAAAGTTTAGTGAGAGACATATAAAGCGTTTAGAAGTTTACTCAAATTCTAGTGCTGTAAACACACTGGACAACAAAAAGAAAGTGAGAAGATTTAAGAGAAAGAAACTCTTGGACTTACCAGATATATTTAATAAGTAAATGGTTTAGAATATAAGAAAACTTATTATGAGATTATTGTCAAAACAGGACAGATTGAAAATCTTTACTTGGAAAATTAATAAAGAAAAAAGATCAAGTAATATAATGACACATTGAAAAAGCAGTATTAGGGACAAGCATGCGCTACAGAAAAACAAATTAATGAATCCTATGAAAGACAAAAATTAAAGAAATATTGTAAACAATGATAGAATGAACATCGAGATGGGGATGCATATTGCTACGATGAGCACTGAGAGGTGAACACAAAAGTCGAAAAAGACTAATTGGAAATTGAAATATCGGCTAAAAACATTTCTAATTACATTATTTGTAGGTAATTCATAAACAATATAAATTATTTCAATATTAAAATTTGAATAATTTTCAGTTATTGGACAAGGTAGGGCCGCCGCTACCATGTGTGCCAAGTGTGCATCGCACACGGGCGGCCAACAACAGGGGCGGCCAAAAGCAGTCCACTGATGATAATACTTTTTTAAAACGAAAATAAATTCAAATAATTAAATAGTAATGATTTCAGTACGTGATAATACTCAAATGCGTTTCAATTATCATGTATATTTCTTTTTTTTTCATCCTAATCTAAAAAAAATGTCAGAAAATATTATTTATTGTATGAACTGCCGATCTTTTGCAGATACAGTTATAAAGCAGTTTCGGAAATACTTTTTAATTTAAAGCGGCTAGCGGCTGTCGGACTTCGGTTATTTGGGATTCCACACGTAGATACTTTACAAGAATTTAGGCAAGTGGTTGTAAAGTTTCTGTTATAATATTGTTCCTACGGTTATGTTTATAGATGGGTTATTACGTCTTATGTTCAGTCTTAGTTGAGAATTCGATCAATTTAGACACGCTTTCGATAAACGATTTTGTTTGTAAAATATAGTGGTGTACCCGTTTCTTTTGCACAGTAGGTACTGTATTTCGAAGTAACGTCGAGCAGAACAATTTTATTCGTATACGCGTTACGGCTAGATATTATTTGGAGAAACATTATTTGGACAACTTATTTGTGTGTTTTAGTGTGTGTAAAGTGTTTTTGGATTTATTTTGTTAAATTCGCCCGGCTTCGTTCTTAAGTGATAATTTCAAAATGTCCGAAAGAAAAAGAAAATGACTTTCAGGCTTTCAATATTGAAAAATAAAAGAGGCAAAAACTGAGGAGAAAAAAAAACTTAGCGGTGCACTGGAATTATCTTTGATGAAAAACTTACATGAAAATATAGAAGACTGGGATATAAATTTAGGACCTTCAACTTCAAGCGGGTTCAAGTCCAAACCATAGAAAAAAGTACCAAACAGTTGAATATAACCAAGACAGAACAATTAATGTTCCAGTTAATCTGGTTTGCAGTGTAGGAAGCTCCAGCATATACTTTGTTTCAGATGATCCCGGAAAATGGCCTGCAAATATGAATTCAAGTTAAGTTCAATTTGTTGTTGAAAATTTTCCTTATCAATTTACAAAAATTGCCTTCCCCAGAGATACAAATAATAGGAAATTTTCAGAATTTTATTATTATCGCACATTACCTAATCAAGACCAAATTCATCGCCCGTGGTTACTTTACTCATTATCACTAAATAGTGTTTTTTGTGCACCTTGTAAACTGTTTTGTTGTGATGAAAGCAGCCGACAATTACTTAGTGGAATAAATGGGGTAAGTGACTGGCAACATTTAGCTATTATTTTAAAAAGATCTGAATCCGATGCAGCTCATATAAAATATTCTCAAAAACTGTTTGAACTATCTACAGCATTAAAAAAAGGATTAATAGGTGACTCTGCTCATCAAAAATTACATGAAATGAAGAAAAAACATTGGAACGCTGTTGTTGAAAGATTATTATCAATTGTAAAATTTTTATATAAACAATGTTTAGCTTTTAGAGGATCATCCAATAAGTTATTTGAACCAAATAATGGAAAAAACTATAATAGTACGTATATTCCTAACTCTACCTGTTACTGTAGCTACGGGTGAGGGCTCGTTTTCAAAACTTAAGATTATTAAAAACTATTTGCGATCCTCAATGAAGCAAGATAGACTTTCTGCTTTAGCAATGTTATTTATAGAACATGAATTGTGTGCGACATTGGACAGATATTGGACCGAGACGAAATCCCAAAAAGTGCGTTTTTAGTTTTTTTATGTGTTTATGTTTCTATTCACGGTTTATTTTAATTAAATGGACGTTTAAATTAGGATATTGGGATGGGATATTAGGATACACATTAGGATATACATTAGAATAATATATGGACGTTGGATCATGGAGATTAGTCTAAATGTTCAAGTAAGTATTTACCTATTTACAAATTATTATTGTTATATTATGCATCTTCTGCACATTTCTTTAAATAATAGTATGTATGTCTAAAGTGTAGGAAGGGGGGCAGCCATGCATTAAGTTGCACACGGGCGGCCAATACCTTAGCGGCGGCCCTGAGACAAAGCATTCAATGAACTCTCCTTAGTAATGGTTATGTTGACTTCCTAATAAATAAAATCACATTCGTGCAAAAATTGAAACGTCAATAAACGTACTTTAACCTTTAATTGTAGCTTATTCCCATTTAAATAGTAATTACTTTAAAATGCCACAAGAAAATAGCTTCAGAAAAATATTCGTGCATTATTTTGCATTTATGGGAACTTATTCTGTAAGCAAGCACCCAATGATCAGTTTCTACTGTAAACTTATTTTCAGTTATTATAAAATAGGTAATAAAATGTAGTTAAATGCCATTCACATTCATATATCACTAATTTTACGATCCCGCCAGATGCATATTGCGGGCAATTACCTCAAGTTTTCATAGTAAAAAGTTTCCATCAAAGCGGGCATTGATGGTGGTTTATTGGAAGTTGCCATGTTGTCTCAAAATTTATGGTTTAACTTTACGAATTCCATCTCCCAGATTGCTGAAATAAATCTATAACCTACCCCAACGCAACCTTGCTTTTGAACTTGTACTGAACGAGTTGATTCACCAGCGGACTCGATTGGATCAAAATTATAGTGCAGGAGCTTACTACGTTATTCTTTACAATCTGTTATCTGTATTCTGTACAATTTTATGGTTGTTCATTGAATAATTTTTACCACATAGATTTTGTTGGCAATTTTAAAAATGACAAAAATATGTACAGACAAAAAACTGATTCATTCAAAATGTTACTTTATTTTTGTTAATAGAGATCACATCTAATGTGCTACTTTCTTAGCTCTAATAAAAAATTATTTGTTTTTCTTCCATTGCTGCTGTATCGTTAGTAATCGTTAATATTACTTTATTTTCTATAATCGTTTAGTACTTCGAATATCTCCTACATTCTTTCTACGTAATACTCTATCATTTATACGAGTGTATTTCAATTCTCATTTTTCCAATATTTTAGATTTTTTGCTTTTCATACATACATACATTTGCTACAATTTTCTTTGTATTTACATTTTATAGTTTACTAGTTTAGTATCGTTACTTTCTTGCGTTTGAATTCATATTTATATTGCATATCTGAATAATAAACAAATTAAGGCTGTAGCTAGACGAAGGGCTTATTTGCCAAAAGTGTGTTTTGAGAAACAAGCATTTAAAGATTTAACAGAATATATGTCTTAAGAATTAGAATTAGATCCAGACCAAGAGATCAGGGTATGAATAGAAATGGCAAGGACAGCGTTCTTATAATACAAGCAATTGTTCTGTGACAAAAATCTGAATACTGCGCTGAGACTGAGGTTTGTTAAATGTTACGTCTGGCCCCAACTATTATACGGGGTAGAAACATGGACGTTAAAAGCAAATAGCTAAGAAGCTTGAAGCCTTTGAACTTTGGATATACCGGAGAATGTTGAGAATTCCATGGACTGTCAGGGTCACCAATGAGAAAGTGCTGAGAAGGATAGGTCGAGACAAATTGTTGAAAACAATAAAAATACGCAAGACACATACTGAGGAATGACAAATATAGTCTTCTGCAGGTCATCATGCAGGGTAGAGTCGATGGCAAAAAGGGAATAGGTAGAAAGAGGAAGTCATGGCTGACAAACATGACTGTAGACGAATTATTCCACGTTGCAAAAGACAGAGAAACTTCTAGAAATGTAACAATAAAACACTGAAAACTTTGTTTTCAAAACTTCCACAAAATTTATTTTAAATTCTTGTCTCTACTGCTGTTTCGACTGATTGCTTGAGAAAGGCAACCAGCTAATTTTGCTAAAAGCTAATTTTGCGATTTTTCATATTCCTGTATCTTTCTGAAGGCTCCCGTAGTGCCATACAACCTGCTAGAAGAGTGGTCTTTCTGAATAATTTTCTTTTTGGCACCTTTTGACGCTGCATTTTCTAAAATAACGTTACGACTAGCCATTGCTTTAAGAACACACTTAAAATAACAGTTAAAAATATAACATAACCTCAATCACATCGTCAGTAATTCATCAAAAACAAAGTTATTTTAGAGGCACAAATCTTCCTTAACTGTTTCAAGACTTCACTAAAAAAAGGTTATACCAACGTAAAAAACCGTAATATTGTAGAAAAATTTAGTAGACTGACAAAAACAATATGAAGAATTCAATTCTGTGTTCTCCGGAAGAAGAAACCATATTCCTATAGGCCCTTACTCTAGCCACCGCCTCAATTACTGGTTTCTAAACTAGATAAAGGACTTCTGATTTCATAAGTACAGTAAAACCTCGATATAACGGACTACTTGGGGGAACGGCGAGTCCGTTAAAGCCGAAAGTCCGTTATATAAAAATATGTTTAAAATAAATCAAAACACTTTTTCTTTAATATATATGTACACTGTATTCAGATATATATATATATATATATATATATATATATATATATATATATATATATATATAAAATACAAAACACAAACAAAATTCTATTTAATTGTCTTCGGACATTCGTCGTGAAGTGACGTTGTTGTTGATATCGACGCGCTTACTGTCGGTAATCATGTTTTGAAAAAGGAATCAAGTTTCGTTTGCAATTTTGATGTTTGCTGTTTTTTTTATGATCAACTCTAAAATTACGAAAATGCTTAGAATACAGTTGAACTTCGTTATCTGATGAATATAATCAATAAATGCTATTAGAGCGTCGAGATGCGATCTTACCTCTGATAATTTTATTTTGGCAGTATTGTTTTGTCATCTTCGCTAACTTCACTTTCATCCTAACTTTTTAGGTTCATAACTTCATCTGCTATTTCACTTTCCGTCATGATGTTATATCCAGGGTCACCTTCTCTAGCCCAGGGTCACTTTCTTTAGATCTACTTCTAGCCAATGCAAAACATCTTCCTCAGCTACATGTTCTCCTGCATTATTATGTATTGTCCTACAGAAATCAGTAACTTCGAAGCCTTCTATATTTATGCATCTTGGCCATCAAACAAATTCTTCCAACCATTTTTTAATGTTTGTTCTTTCACATCCTCCCATGCTGCAGAAAAATTAAAAATTGTTGATTTTAAATTGTAAGACCTTAAGTTTTGCAAGCTACGCTGTCCTCTTGGATATTCTGCATTATCTCTATCGTGCAATACAACCATTACTTCGTCTAAAAACTTGCGATGCATGAGTTGATTAAGTAATGTTGTATTTTTTGACAAAACCATACAGCTAAAGTTGCCATCTTATGAACATAGAATATTTTCAGAGGGGTGAGCAGAAGCGTTGTCTAAAAGTAATAAACATTTCACCTCTGCTGGCCCAATTGCCAAATTTCTTCTCTTGAAATTTTCTCACTGAAGGTACAAATTCTTTGAAAAACCAATTTTTGAAAATATCTCGAAATGTGTCCTCTTACGCTAAATTTTATTGAAATTTTTGTAAAATACAGTGGTATGGGACGGGCTAAGCATGTATTAACAGTGCGTTTTTTTTTCTGCATTTGACCGGATTTTTTGTCCGTTATATCCGAAGTCCGTTAAATAAAGGTCCGTTATATCGAGGCTTTACTGTACTTAAAAAAATTAAGAAAAATAAAACAGGGTCAACAGGTTTATTAATATAACCGTAGGAAATGTACAAAAGCAAGGTTAATGAAAAAGCAGCATCTTAGAGCTACTCTATTTTATCCTTCGGAAATATGAATTAACTATATGCTTTTGCTTTCCATTGCGACTGATGCTGTTTATTCTTCTATTTCTTGTGATTATTGCTTTGCTTCCGAGAATAAGTAACGTCATGTTCTTTAATTGACCTAATCATCGCGATGCAGATATTTGTCTAAATATTTTGTCATGTACATTGCTTTTAAAGGGAAATATCAATATTTCCATATCTTCTCTTAATTACTACACTGTAGAGCGTATTTAAGTATAATTTAATTGATATTTGTAACGCGTCTGTTAATAATATTAACTAATAATAGTATTGAGTTATTGGTACGGTATACTGTCCATAGTATGCCCATTACTATACAGCACGCCATAGAATCTAATTATTAATGGTTCACTTTTGAGCACTATAAGTAGCAACTTAAGAATAGGATACCAACCCAGAACAAATTTACAGACATCAAAAGAGCAGATAACCAAACCAGCGATCCAAAAGAAATAAAATTAGTCTTGAAAACCTATTTTCACACTTTTAGGGACGCAAGAAAATTAAGACCTTATAAACTTACATTACATTAAGAGAGACACCGAAAATATATAATATAGAAACCCAGATGATGAAAGAGGTAAAACAAGCATTATGGGCACAAATAAATACAAGGCCCCAGGTATTGACAACATCCCTCTGAACTACACTCCGCGTCATAGAAAACGGGCCACCCCAAATATTTAAAATATTTTCGAAATTATTATTTATTGCTACAAAATTAAGCATTTATTTTTTTGTATATTGAATCAATAACTGGTTTAGCATAAAATTTAATTTAAAACATCAATGGAAAATAAAAAAAATTAAGAAAAATTGGAAATTTATTGGAAAAATCAACTTACAGTTTTTAAAACAACAATGAACTGTATATTAAAAAAAAGCTAGTATCCATTTTCAGTAATGGGTATTGCCACCTCGAATCTGGATGACACTCCTCATTCGATTTGGCATGGAATTTATAACGTTTTGGATATCTCTTTGGGAAAACTGGCCCATTCGTCAATGAGTGCCATCTGAAGCTCTCCAAGTGTTGTTGGAGCAGCTATGCGACGCCTAACGCGACTTTTTAGCAGACTCCATATATGCTCAATAGGATTTAAATCGGGGCTTTTAGCAGACCAGTCTATTTTTGGAATACCAACCTCGTCAAGGTACTTCGTTACTATCTTTGCCGTGTGTGGTCTCGCATTATCCTGCATTAGCAGGAATTCGTTTCCAATAAATCCAGCATAGGGCATCACATGAAGTTGTAAGATTTCCGTAATGTACCTTACTGCTGTTAACGCACCTCTGTCGATCACGACGAGATCCGTATGCGCATCAAAAGAAATTCCTGCCCAAAACATTACTGAACCACCACCAAAAGCAACCAGTGGTGTCCGAGAGCAACCAGCGAAACGTTCTCTAGCCCATCTGTACACCTTACTGCGTCCGTCTTTACCATACATAGACATTCTACACTCATCCGTAAACAATACTTTTTTCCAATCGTCTGCTGTCCGATTGATGTGCTTCACTGACGCGATCTTCCCTAGCCGTTGTTTTCTTTTTTGGACCTGTACCAGGTCGTCGTTGGTGAGATCTTGTCACAATAAATCGTTGCTGGGTTCTTTGTACAGTCGAACGACTAACATTCAATTGTCTTGCAACTTGTCTTTGACTTAATCCACTTCCCAGTAACGTTACAATTTCAATCGATTTTTGAAAATTCTCCATCGTTATTAACTCAAGACTACTTCACACTAAGTCGGCTACTGTAATACTGAGATGCATTTAAAACTCATTAAAACCCTTTACAATATCATACATTTCTCAAAACAATCGCTTCCTCCAAAAATTGATCAAGTTGTAAACAACTTTTTTTCAAAATTGTTTTGTTTTATAGGTTCTACGAATATCGTCAATCTAGTTACAGGGTCGGTTTGCTTTCGCAACAACCCATTTAACTTAAATAACCCAAGATACATTAAAAATAAAATAATATTAAATCAATATGCAAAAAAATAAATGCTTAATTTTGTAGCAATAAATAATAATTTCGGAAATATTTTAAATATTTGGGGTGGCCCGTTTTCTATGACGCGGAGTGTATAAATTAGGTAGTGAAAATCTAGTATGACAAATTCATATGCCCATAAACAAGATTTGGAATGATGAAAAGATCTATAGAGAGTGTAAAACCGAAATTATATGCCTAATCTATAAAAAAGGAGAAAACATGAAATGCGAAAATTATCGTGGCATAACTCTCTTATACACAGAGTACAAAGTTTTTACTTGCATACTCAACAAACGACTATAACAATTAACTTAACTTATTGTTGGGGAATATCAAACAGTTTTTGACAAGGAAGGCTTAATTAATAGACACAAGTTATATCAAATATTATATAGCTTTAACATTCCCCAAATATACATCCGACTAGTAGAAGCAACAATGGACTCGTCAACAGCAACTGTCAGAATCCAAAATGAGTTTACTGAGAACTTTTCAAAAGTCGAAGGATTAAAGCAAGGACACGGCAACGCAGTCAACAGCTGGAGGAAACAGACAAATAGTTGAATTAGAGGACGATATTGGAAGTGTAGAAAGTTTCACATATCTAGGAGTTGTATTAAACACGGATAGAATAGAAGGACCAAAAATTCAAAGAAGAATAGTAAAAGGAAACAAAGCTTATTTTTCACTCACCCATGTGTTCTGCTCCAAAAAAATACACTGGAGATCTAAAAACACGATCTACAAAACTATTATCATACCAAGAGTATGATATGGATGCGATAAATGGGTCATGCCAGAAAAACAAAAAGAAATCTAGAAGTCTTTGAAAGGAAAGTCTTTGTTTTTGGATTTTTTTATGTTTCTGGGACAACTCACAAATTTGAGTATCCATACTGTTCAGCATTATTTTTAGGGTATCGACAGAATATAGGCTGAATAGCTCATTAACGATTCCAAAAGTTAAGGCTGTTAAACTATTGCAACTTGTTAAGCTCAAATTTTGAAGGATACGTCTGAACGTTAATATTTTCTAAATCGAATAAATTTGTCATTAGTGCAGACATATATCACGTCTGAAATCAATTGGGCAAAGTCTGAGGAGAAGTCACTTACTTCCTATCTACATTGATAAAAATTTAATGTCATAAACAGATACAGCTATCGAGAGACTCGACACCGAATTAATGTTTTTTTGCATATTCTGTATCTTTTAACACCATATTTGCCAGCTCTAGATTAAAAGTTAAACTTTGTATATTATTGTATTTTTGTATAAAAACTCGGAACATCAAAATTTGTTCTGACAACTTAAACATTTTGCGCCAGTACTATTAAAGCAGGAAAAAGGTAGTCACCTTGTCTTGGCTATAGATATAGGTAGCTATAATATTACATGCCGTTATAAATATCCCAGACGGTCTGGCAGATGTGTTTATTCGCCAGTAATGCATGAACGTCGCTATTTTTATGGTTTGTAGACCAATGGATAATTATAAGATTAGTTTTCGCTGTTTATTCACTTACCAATATTAAAGGTATTTAAAATACGTAGAAATAAGTATTGTATATTTGTTAAATTAAGAAAATATTTCCCTTTCAAATAAATCATGGATTAGAGTCATTGGAGAAGCACTTAATGTATATGAACGATAAAGAAATATAGATAAAATCTACAATGAAAACAGAAAATATTAATTTATTATTTGAGTGTTTTAACCACAAGGGAGTATTCTGTATATGACATTAGTCTGTCGTCTTCAGAAATCTAATAAACAGCTACATACAGGTTTGGGATAAAGTATGTAACCAAGAAAATATCTTTGAAATGAAAAAGACGATATTCATGACACTTTACATAGAAGTACAATGACATATAAGGCATTTGATGCCATAATTTTTTTGCTATTCCACTTCCAGCTTATGGAAAAGAGCCGTCCCGCTCTCTTGCTAAATGCCTAATCCCTAATCAGAAATGATAAAAGAGCGTGGGAAACAATGCAGTTCTCTTCTGCTAGTAGAAATCTAAATAAGCATAGGGGACAGGAAAATACCAAGAGACTAGCAATTGAGTCTTACCATTTCCATTGGTTCTGCAGCCCCAATCTGGTTCTGGCCCCCTGCAGCATTTCTTTTTTCGTCTGTTCTCCTCCATTTATCCACTCTCAACATCTCTGTAGCATTAGTCCTTACTTCGTCTAAGCACATCTTTCTGACTCCTTTTACTGGTAGACACCCCACCAGAATTTCACCAAGTGTTCTGCTGTAGGTGTTCTGTTATTATCGATTCTTATAAGTTGACCTGACAAGTGCAAGTGCTGCACTTGCACACTTTGCTATAGTGGGTTGTAATATTGATATACCTATATTACGTAGGGACATCGGTCAAATCACGGAATATGTTCGAGGAACACCAAGTAGAAAAGTAATCAGAAGAGCTAAAGAAATAATGCTAACCACCGCAAAACACTCACAATATAATCCAAAAAACAACACAGCACAACAGCGACTGGATACATTAAAACAAAAACTTTCCGTTTACTCAGGCCGACTAAGGAGACACAAAATTAGTAATAAACGAAAATCCGACAATACGCTTTTTGAAAATGCCGAGAAGGCGTTCTTATAGATATATTAAAAATATATGACGTCGATGATACCATAGTGACCTTTTTAAAACATATAATGTCAGATTAGAAGACAAAAATCCACCTCTAAATATCTGGTGAAAACAATTTTGAAACTAAGAATATTGCAATCAACCGGGGCCTATTTCAAGGAGATTCGTTGAGCCCACTTTGGTTTTTGTCTAGCGATGAACCCCCTATCCCAGATACTAAACTCAACTGACACAGGTTTTAACATCAAAAATAACACTGCTGTTGTTGCAAATCTTAATCATGTATTGTATATGGATGATTTAGAACTATTGGCTTTCCACTATTGGAAGCCACCTGGATCAGATGTTAAAAACAGTAGAAAATTTCTATAATGATATTAGTATGCACTTTGGTCTTAAAAAGTGCCGTCTTAAATATAATCAAAGGAAAGATTCAGCCCGGCGGATTCGATATGCAAAACGGCCAGAACATCGAGGCCATGGGTGAAAATGATATGTATAAATACCTTGAAATAAAGCAAGCGCGGAAGATTGACCATAAGCAAATGAAAACTGATATAACTACTGAGTTTATACGAAGGGTAAAACAGCTGCTTTGTTCACACCTTAACAGTAAAAATTTGTTTAGGGCACTAAACACCTACGCATGCTACATATTTTGTTTTGTTAAGTGGACAAAAACGGATATAGAAAATCTTCAGCGAAAGGCACAAAAACACCATCCTCGAAGTGCTGTAGAAAGAACGACATTACCAGGGTATTTAGGAGGACGAGGACTAGTGGATATAAGTGAGTAACTAGAAAAACAGGTTAATATTTTAAGAATTTATTTTCAGGTGCAGGCTGAGACATCTACTCTACATCGCGCGATTTGTGCAGTAGATGATACAACACCGATCAGCCTGAGGGACCAGAAATGCGCATAAACCATCTTACTAAGGACGAAAAAATGCGCACCTGGATGGGTAAACCTCTGCACGGGCGACATCCCAATGAGGTCAGTCAAAACCATGTCGACAATATAGTGTCGAACTATTGGCTGACATCAGGAAAGACGTTCCCTGAAACAGAAGGTTCACTACTGGCCATTCAGGATCAGGTTATACTAACCAAAAATTACCTGAAATATATCGTCAAAGAGCCTCAGGTCCATAATGACAAATGCCGATATGGATGTGAAGCTCAGGAAACCATCCAACATCTTACCGGGGGCTGTCAGGCATTTGCTGCAACTGAATATAAGGAACGGCACGACTCAGTTGGAAAGATCCTTCATCAAGAGATAGCTATCAAACTGGGGCTTCTTTAAACAAACCATCTCCAAAAGCTGTACTCCTTGCGACGTCCAGATGTGTACAAAAATTTTTGGGAGATACTCTAGCATACCAAGTCACCTAGGGCTCGATAACACTGAAAGAGTCCCACCAGAGCTCAATTCTTTTGATACCGTAAGTATCTGGGATGAGTGAATTTTCCCCTTAGAGGGAGTGTGAGCCGTATGGCTAAATCTGATAATAATAATATCGTATGGCATTTTTGCCGGTGAGATCTTCTCGGACAGGTTCCGGCGCCAATTGCATCTTTAACACTGTTTCAACTAGCTAGAGTCGATACACACTATCCTAGGGGACAGACGGCTTTGCGTGCCCTCTTAAACGGTGAACGGCTAATATTGTTTTTTAGAAATGTCGTTAATGGTACCCTGATTCAAACTCGTGCGTTCTGGCTTATGAAGCCAGTATCTTACCGCTGGCTGAGCTATGGCCGTCCACATTCAGAAGGATTAAAACCTTTCTATAAGGTAGTACATTAATTAATAATCCATTTCTTACGATACTTATCTTAAGAGAATAATAAGAGAATAATTTAAATATATTTTAATAACGTAAATTATCATATGGTAACGAGATTATTTGAAATAAAATATTTGCTAATGATGTAATAATTTGCGATAATGACCACATTTTTGCACCTAATAACACAAGATATAGGAAATCTATTTAAAATAAAAAATACATAAATTTAATATCAGTTACATTTATATAATTGGATAAAACGAGTTGTGATTGCGCTGTTACAATGACTAAACTGATACTATTATTATTAGGAATTGCTGTATTAGCTAGCCAGGTATGTGTTTTTTTCTCATACATTCTTCTATTAACGTTTCACATTTTCGCCCACTTTTTCTCAAATTGCAGGAGTAGCAGTATTTATGTTTCTTGCCGTGTTTCCAAAACTGCTGCGTCACTGTAACTGTTACGTCCAATATTTATAGTTATCATCATAGTAAGTTTGGCATGACTCCAAATATGATCAATTTGATTAAATTCACAATGGTAGGGGGAGGTCTTTTTCACTGTAGTAATTCCGACTTAAAAGAATTCTGAGGAAATTAAATAATTTCATTTTTTATCTTCCTTCATTTTATGTACTGTCTAAGAATTTGAAATTTCCGAGTGGTATGGGGCAATATCCAATGGTTCATGTAAAGTTGGAAGCAGTTTTCAACCATTTCACAAACATATTCATTATCGTGATAAACACCGATTTTGACTTTGACGAAAACACAAGATCCGCTCCATTAATAAAACCATGTTTTCCACCTGCATGCACTAGGATATGTCCCTTTTCCTCGGTGTTTTATTGATTTTATACTCTCGTTCTACGAAATTCGTTGTACCTCACCTTTAGAAAAAAATCCACGTTTCGTCTAAATAAACAAATGAAGCCTGTTCTTTTTTTTTTTTTTTAATTATTGTAGTTTAATAAAAAGTGAATTGTTTTATAAACCATACTAGCTCTTCCCCAATATGTTTAAAAAGTCTCCAGATACTTACCATGGAAATTTCGAATGTGTGTATGTCTTTTATTTTTTTAACACTATTCTACAGAAACATGTTCTTTCTTTTTACGAGTTTTATATATAATGTCTCCAAATTTATACTTACATCCCCCAGGAAGATCTTTAGTTTTAGGACAAGGTCTAGGTTTATATTGTGCGAGCTTTACTTCACTATTTACAATTTTTCTATTTTTCAAAACTGACTTGAGTTTTGTGTCACTAATACACAATTTATTACACTCACACGTTTATGCATAATTTTAACTGGTCGCAAAGGGCCTCCTGCTAGGAGATTTCAACGCCAAAGTGAGCAAAGGAGGTGTTGGCAATACTGTGGGACACTTTGGACTAGGAACGCGAAATGATAAAAGTGACCGCTTTGTTCAGTTCTGTCAGGAAACGGATAGTGCAATACTAAGCACCTTTTTCCAATTAGCACCTCGAAGACTCTACACCTGGAAACCTTCAGCTGACTGTCCAAAAAAAAATGATTAGGAACGAGATTGATCACCAACAAACGATTTCAGAATTCCATAAAATCCGCAAAAACATATCCGGGAGCAGATTTTCCATCAGACCATAATCTTTTACTAGGACGCTTCAAACTCCACATGAAAATAGTCCATAAAAGAAAAACACAAACAAGTCCGGACATCCAGAAGTTGAATGATAAAACCACAAGAGAAGAAGTCAAAGAGAAGATCAACAACAAAATAAACAGCATGGTAATCTCAGATATTAATCTGCCTGTAAAGGGACACTTTTTTTGTAAAGTCAAAAATGCAGTCCAAGATTTAAAATGATTTGTAATACATTCCGTGACATTGAATGGTTTAGGTTTCTTTCTAGACTCTCTAATGTGCTGTGCCCACTCAATAGGTAACTCAAACCTTGCTTTTTGATTAATTAAAACCATATTGCGGTCACACTCTAAATAAGAGTGGCCACGGATAGGAAATATAACAATAATTTTTGTAAAGCGATGACAGGCATGGACCATATAGTGAAGAAATCTAAAAACTGTATAATTTTTATCCTGACCTCCACATGAGTCACAGAATATGGTCAACTTTTGTACTTGAGAATTCATTGTATATAAACATATATATAATATATAATTGCATATAAAGTCAAATAAATGTGAAACCACAGCATCGGCACCTTTTTTACCCACTGTTTCATCATAGACATAAAAAATGATTCGGCATCAGACAGTTGATGAATATTGAATAAATAGTAGTTAAGTTGTCGTTTATAATAAACATCATTCGTTGTGATGTTTGGAATATGCAAATTTTTTTGAAAATCCATAGTTACACTAGTTACAGTATCATCTTTGCGAGCACACAATCTAACACTCTTTTTTATTGCATAAAATTTCTCTGCTTTTAATTTATGTAGTTTATTTTCTACTTCCAATTTTTTAATCTTTTCATCCAATTCTTCTTTCACAGTTTCATATGTACATGTTCTTAGTTGAGAATTTATACATTTAATTTCTGTCAAAAATTGATCACAATAGGAGCAAGTGTCCATCCTCGGATAGCCAAAAGAAATGTTGAAATTTTTATTAAAGTATTTCCTATATTCTTGATATGATACTTTATTGTCTGGATTTTTTTCAATGTAGTGATCCCAGAGTTTTCTTACATTCAGTTCATCAGAGAGATATATCCTCTGGCTCTCATGTAAATTGTAATGTCCTTTACGCTCAGATGTCTTCTGTGTATGATCAGATGTTGATTCTGCTCAGATGTTATACGTGGTATACAGCCAGCTGCAGGAATTATTTTCCTTGTGGATTTTCTTCTGTATAGTCTCAATTTGGTGCTTCATTAAGAAAACGGTTTCTGATGAAAATTTATTACTTTTAGAATGACATTCCCGTTTGTCTCTAGGAATAGTACCATCAATTTTTAAGCTATTTTGCAAATATTGTAGCCTCTGGCTAGAAATGCCATGCAGGGAAAGAGATGCTTTATAGCATACTGGTATTTCACGTACATGATCGCCTCCAATTCGTATTTTATAGCAGTAAACCTTGGTTCTTAATGTAGCAGTTTCTTCCGGTTTTCTCGGTCTTCTACGTTGTATGTCAAGTGTGGTTAAAAGACCACAAAGATAACTTTCTTGTTCATACCTTGTTTTCAATAAATTGAACGTAGTCACAATAGATTGCCCCTCTGCGTCGGATATATTTTTGAAACACTGGAAGCGTTTGCATTCACAAATTCACAACTTTCCCAAGTCTCATGTCCTTGTAATTTAAGCTTTTTCACCACATCCCTCACCAGTGTATATCCGCTTTTTGCTATTTGTGCACTCCATAATATTATTTAGTTTAATGTGATATTTTGTGTATTATAAATAGATTTACGAAAATCGTCAGTCATACTCGCAATTGACATAACAATACTATGAATAGAAAAATTCCAACCTAACTTTTTTGACAGTGTGTTTTTGTGGACTTTCATTGTTTTAACGTTGCAGCACTGTGACTATCAATGTTTAATCCCTGTTCGACGATTGATTTTTTTCAAATAACTTGTTACTTCCATGGTTTTAGTAAATGTATGATAAACCAAAAGAAAGAGATACCAGAGACATACCACAGACAATATAAGTCACATAAACCATGTTTTTTGGACTTTCATGGTTTAAGCCGTGTGCCCTTCATATGTTCATTATATTTGTTATTATAGGAGGCACCAAAAAAACTTCTTTGGAAGAAACAAAAATAGGAGATAGCCATAAGCTTTATTAGTTACAAATATGCAAGGTCTTCGATGACACTACCGCATCAAAAATGTTTTTTTTTATTGAAAGACCCTGTATTTTACTTTAAATTTAAAATCCAGTTCACCCCTAGTTACAATAATATAAAGTTTTTTGTGTTTTACAGGCTATTTTAAGGGTTATAACCAAATTTTAATGAAAATCCCAAGAAATTCAACGCCCTTTATATTTAAAAAAAAAATAGAAAAGCAACGATTTGTCATAAAATAATTGATTTTGCTCAAAGTCAAACACAAATTCATTATTTGCTCAGTATTTTTAAATGTATCATCCTGTATCATCCTGCAAAGAACAAAAAATGAGATTGATTTCATAATATCAAATCGGAAAGATATTGTTCAGGATGTAACAGTATTGAATAAATTTTCACCAGGGAGCGACCATAGACTAATTAGAGCAAAAACCACTTTTAACACAAGTTGAACGAACAAAAATAATCATCAAAAAGAAAAGTGGAAGGTGGCTGTTCCCAGAAGATATAACACTTTACGAAGAAAATATTAAGACTAGTTTGGATACACACGACTTAGAGAATATCAGCATCAATGAAATGAACAATAATATTACTCAAATATTGAAAGAAGCTGAAAAGAAATACTGTCCTCGTCCTGAAAACAATAACAAAAAATTAAGCCACAACACAAAACATCTTCTAGAGGAAAGAAGAAAACTTAGGGAAAATCAGGATCATAACCAAAATGAACTAAGAATTTTGAATAAGAAAATTAAAAAGGAAGTTAGAAAAGATCTGAGACGATACAATACGATGGAAATAACTAGAGTAATAGAAGAAAACAAAAGCTTGAAAGTACTCAGACAGAGCATGTCCATTGGAAGAAAAAACGTCCACAAATTAAGAAATGAACAGGGACAAATCATTGAGGATAGAGTTCAAATTATGAACACGATAGAGAGTTTTTATAGACAACTATACAAAGAACAGCAATGTAACCGGAGTGGATCATTACAAGATAATCAATCAGGGATCTGAAATTTTACCGGACGTAACACCCAATGAAGTTCGAAGGTCAGTGCAAGAAATGAAAAACAATAAGTCCCCCGGAAGCGATGAAATAGTGGCAGATGCCTTGAAAGTGGCTGGAAAAAGATTATGGCAGGTCCTTGCCAAACTATTCACTAGATGTTTGCAGGAAGCAATAACACCAACCCAGTGGTATAACGCAGAAATTATCATACTTCATAAAAGAGGGGATGCTACCGACCTCAGGAATTACAGGCCCATAAGTCTACTTTCACATATTTATAAACTATTTACAAAAATAATTACTAAACGACTAGAAAATAAATTGGAATTTTATCAGCCCATAGAACAGGCGGGTTTTAGAAAAGGCTATGAAACAAACGATCACCTACTGGTAATAAAAAATCTTATAGAAAAATGCACTGAATATAATAAACCACTAGCTTTAATATTTGTCGACTATGAAAAGGCATTCGACACCGTAAATCAACAAAAAATGTTGGAAGACTTGACAGAATGCCGAATTGACTATCGGTATATAAATATAATTAAACACATATACCAAAACGCAACAGCCAGTGTTAGAGTGGGTGATCGTCAAACCCAGAAATTCCCGATACAACGTGGAGTACGCCAGGGGGACAACATATCGCCGAAACTGTTCACTACGCTTTTGGAATATAAATATGTAAAAGGGCAAAACTGACCGACAAGGGCATAAACATAAACGGAGAAAAGCTTAGCCATCTAAGGTTTGCAGATGATATTGTACTAATAGCTGATAGGATAGATGAGGCCAAAGAGCTTTTAAATCAGCTCTACCTTTCCTCGCTAGAAGGGGGATTGAAAATAAATATATCTAAAACCCAGATAATGACAAATCTTGTAGTCAGCGAAGATATATGCGTAGGAACAAGATCCATAGACCAGGTAATGGCCTATAAATACCTAGGTCATGAGATTCGCATACGAAAAGATAACCAAACCGTTGAGCTTCTCCGTCGTATAAGACTGACTTGGGCAGCCTTCGGCAAGCTGAACCATATTTTCAAATCGTCTGATATACCAATATGCCTTAAAAGAAAAACGTTTAATCAGTGCGTTTTGCCACTGTTAACTTACGGTGCGGAAATGCTGACCGTGACAAGGAGAACAGTTCAAAAGATCCGTGTGTGTCAAAGGGCGATGATGCGTGCTATGTTGGGCGTTTCACTACGAGACAAGATCCCAAATCGCCAGCTACGACAAAGAACAGGAGTGGC
The DNA here is from genome assembly GCF_040954645.1 of Diabrotica undecimpunctata. Lineage (NCBI taxonomy): Eukaryota > Metazoa > Arthropoda > Insecta > Coleoptera > Chrysomelidae > Diabrotica > Diabrotica undecimpunctata. The sequence continues at coordinate 142,237,327 of NC_092807.1, forward strand.
TGATGCAGTAGAGAGAGTAGCAATACTGAAATGGAACTGGGCAGGTCACGTGGCTCGAATGACAGATAATAGATGGACAAAGCGGATACTGGAATGGAGACCAAGAGATGATGCCTACCGAAGCAGAGGTCGTCCACCAACACGTTGGACTGACGATCTAAAACGTTGTCATAGGAATTGGATACGAGAGGCACAAGATCGAAATAGATGGAAAATTATGAGTGAGATCTATGTCCAGCAGTGGATAAGCGAAGATTGAATGATGATGATTATAAACTAAAGTTAATGTAATTTAATTTATTTTAAGTATTTTCTATGCCTATAAACTAATGAATTGTGAATCCACCTTGAGAATAATTATTTTAAGACTTTTGAATCTATTGAAGGTTGTACATAAAACAAATCTATTTTTTTTTAGATTTCTTGTTTAATTTCTGCAAATATGAACAAAAAAAGTCATAATATAAATGAATGCCTACAGTCGAATGGTCTTTCTTCTGATTATTTGCAAAATTTAGATATGAAAAAAATAACTAACGACCTATTATGTTTCACTAAATGCATAATGGAAAAAGATGGTCTGATAGATGTCAATGGAAAATTACAATTTGAAAAAATTGACGAAGATTTAAATAGTTACGACGGTAAAATAGATAAGGATGCTAAGGAAATAGCAAAGAACTGTGTAAGCCTGATAACCAGAATTTCTTCCTGTGAAGATACATTAAAGATGAATGCATGCATGGGCCCTGTATTTTTTTCATATTAATATGACAAGACAGATATAACTACTATGTTTAAGACATTTAAAATTTAATGCTTGTGTTTTAAATAAATTGAATATACATTTATGTTTTATTACACTATCCATTTTTTATTTGAACAATTGTTTTTGTTCCTCGCAAAATATTAGTTGATTTATTAATTGATCGATTAAGTTTGGTCGGTGGAAACTTATAATAATTTTAGATTATTCTTTAAGATTGTGCTATATATGATCAATGGTCAAGACTCAGTTAATGCAATACAAAAGAGCTGTTCAGCTATACAGGAAGGCTCATTCTGTTGTATTAATAAATAGATCAGGTCCACAAAAGAGCAAATGACATTAAGGGTTTGACGTTTTCGGGAAAGCTGTTTAAATAAGCGTCAAATTAGATATTCGCCAATATGGTGATAGTAGTTTTTATATACTATTAAAAGAGATTTACAAAAAATTTTCTATCGACATGCTCACATCTACAAAGAGATTTTGAAAATCAACAAAACTTGTAGTTGGCTTCTAGATCGTTAACTGAATAGTCAGCTACAGTTTGTTTGATATATTTACAGTTTATTTGCAAAGAGTTATGTTTTACAAACTGAGAGGCTGTAAGAAAATATTTTTCGAAGAATAACAAAACTTTTTCAACTTATCTTTTTAGTTTTAACTTTGAAATTTTTGAAAAGTAATAGCTTCTTCATAATCATCTACTATTTATTTAAGATTTATTTAAAGGTTTCTTTATTGTTATAGAAGATCAGTTATTATGAAATATAAATGATAGACTTTTGTTATTTAAAAATAAAACTAATTCTTGAAATATTAGAAAAGATCCAAAGATATAGTTTATTCGTCTTCCGGGTTTGGACCGTGTCATTTGTGAGTGACCCAAAAGTGGGTTCATCTCTATGAGATGAACCCACTTTTGGGTCACTCACAAATGACACGGTCCAAACCCGGAAGACGAATAAACTATAATTCTGACTCTGGCCGTGGAAGCCTACGATTTCATTAGATCCAAAGATAACTTAAAAAATTCTCAGTATTTGTTTTTGTTTTTTAAAATATATTGGTCCATTATCATTCAGCCTCAAAAGTCCGCTGTTGAACGTAGGCCTCTTCCTCGTGTTTCCAATCCCGTCTCTTGCACCACTCTTATCCACTTTTTTATTTTGACTTCTTAAATCGTCAGCTCATCGTGTAGGTCGTTGAACGACGCTTCTCTTGGTCTCCATTCCAATAAACTCTTTGTCCATCGTCCATCCGTCATTCTGGCTTGCATGTGTCTTACCCATCGCTATTTTAGTCTGGCTATCAAAATCAGACTTTGGGGCGAAAAAATAAGTTTCGTAGTACCACAGTACTGAACTGTACTGCGATGGGGGTCTACCGCATTATTTTCCCCGGGAGATTGTCTTTTTAGTCTTCTATATTATATAAGGAAATCTAAACAATTCGGCACTTAATACCGGGCAGATGTTTGAGCATCAGAGGGTGCCAAGAATCTCTCGCCGTGAAATGTTTGAGAAGCAGCTAGACAAAACGACGAGAAATTTGAAAATATGTCTAGACGATTTAACGAGACTTCCCAAATAATTAAAGAAGTATATACTCTCAAAAATTTTAAGAAGTTTCCAGAACATTCAATAGACTACAGAAAAATGAAAACAACATAGAAGAGAAGATCAAACAATTAGAGAGCATGATAACTAATACGAAAGTGCTACCACCGCTAAGTGCAATAGTTTTAGATCCTGTTGTGATAAAAGATTCACCAAGAGACGAAATGACATATCATATGTGATTTAAATTACCACCATTAGATGGAAAGTCTTCTTGGTCCATATACTTTAGACAATTTGAAGCAATTGCGACAATCAATGATTGGACCGAACACCAAAAAGGCTGTTTCGTTGATTGCTGCTTTACGAAGTGATGCTGCGGATATCTTAAAATTGATTGCTGAGAGACAAGAAAAATGTTACCAGACCTTGTTCACTCTACTAGAAAAACGTTATGATATCCCCATCAACAAAAAGTCTACCAAACACAACTAAGGAGTAGAATTCAACAAGCAAGTGAAGATTTACGGGAGTTTGAAGCAGATGTGCGGATAACTTATTTAGAGGCAGCTTTGTCAATGGGTTGAAAGACAGTGAACTACAGAAAGCTTTAGGACTAGCAAGACCGAAAGTTATAGATAAAGCCTCGCTATTCAATGGCCTACCGTTTGGCCGTGAATGAAATTCCAGGCTAGACTTCAACCTGCCTGATTTTGGCATAAAACGTTTTATAAGTAGGCTAAAAATGATTATTTCACTTTTTATAATTGTTGAAAAAAAGCAAAATCAGCTGTACGTCTTTATCTATCTGTTCAAGAAATGAACATATCGTTTTAAAATATAAAATAAAAATATAATTCCTTAGACTTTTCTTAGTGTAGAATAAGTAAAATAGTCATTTCATCAAGGCTTTTAGGCAATACCACTTTAACTTTTGAAGCCTTTAGCACAGTTCTCGCACAAATAGAAGCAGTACTAAACTCACGCCCTCTTTGTGCTATGTCAAATGATCCAAATGACTTTAACACATTGTCTCCAGGACATTTCCTAATAGGAAAACCAATTACGTCATTTCCTGAAGAGATAGTGACGGAAATACCTAACAATAAATTAACAATTTGGCAAAACTACATGAAGATTCAGCAATCATTTGCCAAACGCTGGAAAATTGATTACCTTAATCAACTTCAGAATCGCCCCAAGTGGTTAACACCACAGAAGAACCTTGAAGTTAACGACTTCCATCTATTAAAGGAAGATAAAGTTCCACCCCTACACTGGCCATTGGCAAGAATTGTTGAATTGTTTACTGGTAAGAACGATAAGGTCCGTAGTATTAAAATAAAGACTAGAGATGGATATTTTAACAGACCCATTACAAAACTCTGTCCTCTTCCTGTGGACAAAGTAGAAAATTAAAATTTTAAATTTTGTCACATTTATATGTATTACTCTAGTTTAGGAATAGTTATTTCTTAAATTACATTTAAGTTAAGTTTGCTTACTTTCTCAAATCACTCTCTCTTTCGTTTTGAAGTAAATACTTCAACGCGGGCAGTCTATGTTCCAGAAATGAACATATCGTTTTAAAATATAAAATTAAAATATAATTCCTTAGACTTTTCTTAGTGTAGAATAAGTAAAATAGTCATTTCATCAAGTTTGCTCGGGATACCCGACTCATTGGCGCCACAGCCTCTTAAATAGTTTTCACACCTAAATACAAGAGGGGTAATCTTCACTTTTACGCATCAAGTAGTATTTTATCAGTTCGTTCTCACACACCGCCCTTGAGGCATGTGCATTTTAAAACACTCTTAATTCATGTATAAAATATTTCTCTACGCCAAAATCGGGCATTTTTCTCATAAATACGGTTTTCTCTTTTACGTGTGATAAAGAAAGAATTATTTGATATTGTACAGTCAGCTGCGGCCGTGTTGAGGCTTCTTTACTCTAAAAATAGTTAATTATAAGTCGATAAACTTAAAGTGAATTTTATTTCTCTGGAGCTATATTTGCTCACATTAACAATCCTTATCCTTCAACGGTCACTGAAGAACCAAACTTATGGAGATACATCCACTCACAAGTCCTTTGAAGTAAGGCTTGGAATCAAAAGATTTCCAACCCTCGAATGTAGGTAGCCAGTTATAAGGCTCCCACACTATCCGTTATATACCTTTTAGAACCTTCAAAACCTGTTTTTTCAGCTTTTTTTACTGGCCTAATATACTATCTGGCATCAATATTATTTTCAAATATTGAAAATTGTAATCAAAAATTTATTTATTGTATTAACAAAACTCTAAATGCTTAATTATTTTACTCCATATTTATGTTTTGACTTTCCTTAATTATAAAATATTTCAATAAACCATCAATTTTGATGTTTTACATACGCCGGGCGTTCCGTGACTGACACATTTTTTTGTTTGAAGCTGAAAAACTTTTTAAACTAGCGGACAATAACCCTGTAAGTACGAGAAGTTTCCAGCAACAAAGCCTTCAACTGTTTTTATAGCTTATTTTTTGCAGCGTAGTGCACGATGGACACGCCGATATCGCAATCCAGCCACCGAATTACTTCTCGGAAAGTTCTCGGTGTAATTTTATGGAAAGCAGTTGAGCTGAGAGAACAAATGGTTCATAAAATATTAAAAGTTCCACATTTTACTTTCATGCTTGTGTTAATAAATGCAGGTTCGAGAAAGCTATTAACATAATTCTTTTTGTTCAACATCCTCAATTTTATCCTAATAAAACAATCTACACTGAAATATTTTTAAACAGATAGATGTTACTATAATAAATTTAGTTGCAGTCTTAAAGTTGCATTTTTAGAAATAAAAGAAATATTTAATTACTAGCATCTCAACTTACACGCAACTAAAGTTATATGGAATCTTCTGATATTTCTTATTAAAAAAACAGCATACGAGGTCAAAGAATATTTACTTTATTAAAGCAATTTAATTACCAATACATATGGTGCGATAGTTTATTCATCAAGTAAAATATCAGTATTGAAAACATTAGAAACTGTTCAAAACACAGCTCTACGAATAGCTACAGGTGCGTTTCGAACGACACCAGTTGAAAGTTTACAATGCTTAACAGGAGAACCACCACTAAGTTTACGATGCAAATACCTTTCTCTCTCATATGCCTCTAAAATAGCTAGTAATAAAGAACACCCTACTTATACCAATACGTTCACAGATCGATTTCAAGACACTTTCTCTACAACAAGACTAGATCCACCATTTTACGAAAAAGTTAGAAGAAACCTTCATGACCTACATCTTAAATTTCCTGAAATTCTCCCAACAAATTTCCTAACTTCTCCACCTTGGTTAATACCGATTCCCAAGATTAATACTAACCTTAGTATATATAAAAAACGTGAGACTATAACAGACCTGATCAAACAATCATTCTTAACAGAAATGGAAACTTATAAAAATCACTGACGCATCCAAATCTTCAAACGGTGTTGGTGCAGCCATCCTTACACCCAATACATCCTTAAAATTTAAATTCAAGCCCATTACTTCGTCATATACTGCGGAGTTGTTTGCAATATTACAAGCACTTATCCACATAAAAGAGTCAAAACGGTCCCCGTCTCTCATAATAACCGATTCACTAAGCTCACTTCACACTATCAAACGTTTATATACCAATAATCCAATTGGCTCACATATCAAATCAGAAATAGAGATTCTAAATAATAATAAGATCACTGTTGACTTCATATTTGTTCCATCACATTCAGGTATACAAGGAAATGAAGAAGCAGATGAACTAGCACGCTTAGCATCCTTCAGCCAGGACTCCATTCTTATTAATGAGGTTTCTTCAGATGACTTTAAGTCAGAAATAAAACATAAAGTGTTAAGTGCGTGGCAAAATAAGTGGAGTGCATCACAAAATAAACTCAAGGAAATCAAACAATTAGTGAAACCATGGTTCCAACCCACAGCGAATAGACAAGTGAGAATAACACGTTTGCGATTAGGACACAGTAACTTTACACATAAACACCTCTTTACGCGAACTGTGCCGCCAATGTGTGAAAATTGTCAAGTAACACTCACCGTGAAGCATATACTAACTCAGTGCAAAACATATGAAGCAGCAAGAAAGAAGCACACTATACCAAATAATATAAAAGAAGCCCTAGGAAAAAACATGAACATTAAAAACACAATAAGTTATCTTAAAGACTCAGGACTGTATCAATTATTGTAATTTTTTATAACTTTACCTGTATTATATATTTAGGTTGCTAATAACCCTGGTGGTTACAGCGTAAATAAATAAAAAAAAAAAAGATTAAAGAAAACGGTAAACTCTTGAAATAATAAACTGAAACCACTTGATTTAAGAATAATAACATCGGTGTTCTCGAATTGAGGACCGCTACCTGAACAGAAAAAATAAGTGACCGAATTAAGGACCGAAGGAGATTTCGGTGTTCTCGAATTGAGGACCGCTACCTGAACAGCCAAAATAAGTAAGGAAGTGAGTAAGGAAATATTTAATAATAAAATATTATTTTAGATTTAGTTTATTTTGAGCTGTCTTGAAAGGTGGTCAACATGAGTGAAATTAAAATGATCTTAAGTGAAAAGGGAAACTGGTTACTTGTGTTGGATGATTATAAGTATCGTGAAAAAAAAGTGCTTAAAAGTGGTGAAAAGTTTTGGACATGTACGGTAAATAAATGTAACGCAAAATTGTTTACGCTAGGTGTAGATAATACAGTTTCCCGAAAAGAAACAGTGCACAATCATGAAAATGATATAAAGAAATTAAATAGACAAATTTTGAGTACGGCAAGCAAACGGAAAGCCATAGAAGATATCACAGGGCGGCCAACAAAAATTATCCATTCTGTAATAAGGGAAAACAGTGATGCTATGAATTCTTTGACAAGAAAAGACATTACCTACGTAAGAAATAATATGTATTACAAGAGACGTCAAATCCAACCGCGTTTACCAACCTGTATTTCCGATGCGTTAGATATTTTACAAACATTAAATTTAAACACAATAAAAAATGAACCGTTTCTCTTGGCTACTGATCATATTAACAATATTGTGGTATTTTCGTGTGACACTAATTTAAAATTTATGTGTAATTGTGACAAAGTGTATCTTGATGGAACTTTTCGATATTGTACGAAATAATTTTTACAATTGTTCACACTTCATGTTGTAGAAAACGGACATTATATACCTGTGGCCTTTTGCTTATTACCGAATAAACTTAGGTCAACATATGAAAAACTTTTTGTTATTCTTAAAGAAAAGTGTCGCAATTCTAATTTAATATTTGCTCCAAAAATTATTGTAGCTGATTATGAATTAGCTATTCATAAAACAATTTCTGCACAATGGCCCACCACAAAGATCGTTGGATGCAGATTTCATCTTGGCCAAGCTTGGTACAGAAAAATACAGAGTTTAGGCTTGGCTAAAGAATATCAAGATGGAAACAGTGAAAGTGGAAAGTGGCTGAGGTGTCTTTTTGGACTATCTTTTTTAAAACCAGAGGAGGTTGGAGAATGTTTTGCTTTGGATTTGGCTGAATTTCAGCCAAATCATCTGCATAAAGCTGCGGTAGATTTTGCGGACTATTTAATAGACAATTATGTTGGTGAAAATTCTTTATTTCCACCAACACTTTGGGCTGAAGCAGCTGTAACTACAGAAAATTCTACAAATGCATGCGAGTCCTTTCACTCTGGATTTAATTCAAATTTCTATTCGATGCACCCTTCGTTGTATTTATTTGTAAACGTTTTGAACAATTTTCAAACAGATACTTACATTCGTATTCAAAGCGTTAAGGAGCCTGTTAAATGTAAGAACAAAATTGTTAGGCGAAGATTAGACATGTTAACTTCTAAATTGTCGGAATATAATAACGGTTTGTTGAGACGAATAGATTTTGTAAAATTTGCATCATGTTTTCATAAAGTATAAATATTAAATGTAAATATGTGTACCTCTTTTATTTTTATAAATATTAAATGTAAATATGTGTAACGCTTTTATGTTTAAAATATTTTTTCTTAAATAGACAATAAATATCTACGATTATTGGGATTCGTACTTTTAATAATATTTTATACCTTCTTGAAGTCTTGGTCCTCAATTCGTGCGATTTTTTCAGGTATAAAAGTAAACCCTTACTTAAAATTTTATTTTGGTCCTCAATTCGTGTCTGTCCAATAACATAAAAATTTTCAATACGAAACGGCTAATGTTTAAATTGTTTTTATTTATTTGTGTTTTTTTTAGTAGTCAGTGTACCCATCCCTAAACCTTATGCAAGCTTCAATTTGCGTGTGCTCCTAAACAAATTGTCAATATTTTGTTGTGGCAGGTTTTTTCATTCTTCAAGAGCAGTTTGTACTAGCTTGCTCTCTAGGATTAAGGTCGGGTGAGCAAGCGGATCACTCCAGGACAGTGATGTGTTCTGCTTCAAGGAAGTCTATAATCACTCTGGTGGTATGAGCAGGCGCATTATCATGCATGAAAATTAAATTTATTGAACTTTTCCAGAGACTATAGTTTATTTTTATGAACGAGAGAGTAATTAGCATAATTTTAACTGGTAGCTCCGACCACTCCATGGGCGTGCTCAAGATTAATTGAAAAATTACTTTGAATAATTGTAAAAAATAAATGAATTATTTCAGTGTTATAAAGTGTTATGTGTATGTAAACAAAAGTGACCTCTTTTATCACACACTATATTAGAACTGACTGGCCTACATTAAAAAGGGTTTTAAAAAATTCACATTTTTTTTTAATTTTTAAAAATTACAAAAGAGAAAAAGAGTTTTTAAAACCGTCTAAGGTATGTTAAATAGACGAATAAAAATATTAATATAAAACTTACAAATCCAAATCAGATTCAGAAGATGAACTTTCAGAACCAAGATTTATAATAACTGGCTCGATCATTTTATCAGTAATATTGTCCAGCTTCCACATTTTTTCCTCTTCTTTAATAGTGTGATTTACTGCCTTTTCCCAGTTTTCAGGTTTTACATTATTTACGGCCTCCAAAAACAACTGTTTAACATCATGAATTTTAAAAGTGGTATTTTTTCTTGAAACTTCAGTCTTTATCTGTGCCCATACCAGTTCAATCGGGTTTAATTCACAATGATATGGTGGGGATCTAAGTACTGTCATTCCACGATTTTTGGCAATTTGATCAATTTCGTATTTTTTAAATTTTTCTTTATGAAGGGCACACAACGAATAAAGTTCCTTTCTTATAGATCCGGGATGGTACGTAATATTTTTTGAACTCAGCCAATTCTGCAAGTCTTTTTTTAACCACTTGGTTGTGGGCAGTCCTTCTATAAGTCTGGAGTGATAACTTGCATTATCCATTACTATTACACAGTTCTTAGGAAGAAGATCTATCATTTGTTCGAACCATTCTTGAAAGACATCAGCGTTCATGTCTTCATGGTAGTCACCGGTACGAGTTGATTCAAAAGTTAATAAACCACCTTCAACAAAACCGTCTGAACTGCCAATGTGTACTATTATCAGCCTGCGTCCCTTTCCTGATGGTGGGTTTAAACCAGTAGATAAGTTATTTACAAAAGCGTGCCTTTGACTTGTAACAGTTTCATCCTGCCAAAATTTATTTAGTGTATGACCCTCGTTGATCCATGTTTCATCAAGATAAAATATTTTTCTTTTTTGGTTTCTCATTTCCTTTATGGTTCTTAGAAAATGTCTTCTCCATATGACAATATCGCTTCTTTCTAATAAAATAGACTTTCTGGGATTCTTTTTCCAGCGGAAGCCTATTTCTTTTAAAAGTTTTCATAACGTACTTCGACTCATTTCTGGGCAATCCTTATCATCTCGAACTGAGACAAGAACTTTATCCAATGTTGGAAATTCTTGTCTAAAGAAGAATTCATCCACTTTCCGTCGAAGTCCTTCTTTAAAATGATACTCTATTTGAAATTTTGGTTTCCCTGGAGCATTACGTGGCATTTGAAAACTACCACATTTCTCTTCTTTAATAACTCTGTAAATCGTAGATTTCCCAACACCAAGTGTACTGCTAACTAACTCAACGGTTTCATCAACACTTTCACATAAACGTTTGTCTGTAAATGATTTAAAACAATTAAATATTAATGTTTTTTCATTAACTGTTAGAGGACCAATTTTTCGGCGTTTACACGGCACTTCCAAATTTTCCATAACACTAGTATACACAATAAACTGCACCTTGCAACTGAAGTACCTACTTTTAGTGAACTGTTAAGAATTTTGAATACGCCACTTGGACCTTCCTATATACAAAATGGAAAAACCCACTATCACATTTTCTGTGGAATAAGTTTAGAAGGTAATTATCTAGTCAATTACTGTCGTAGATTCCTGGAATTAAAGAATTAAATGTTTGATTGTTGAAACCCTTACTTCGTGGAATGCACTCATTTCAGATAAAATAAAACGTTTTATTTTATCTAAAGAATTAAACTTTATTTTGCAAATAGGCAAAGAATTAAACTTTATTTTGCAAATAGATAAAATAAAACGTTTTATTTTATCTAAAGAATTAAACTTTATTTTGCAAATAGGTAGGTACTTTTCTTGCAAATTCATTAGTACCTGTTAACCTCCATCACTCCGACACTGGCAACCTTATTTAGGGATTAGTAACCCTCACAACTATTGTATTCTATTCTGCTCCAACCTTTATACCTGGTGGTCATACTCAATTTAAAATTGTTTTCCTATATACTTCTGTAAACTTGTTGACAAATATCGGTTTTTCATTGAGTCACCCGTATCAACAGTTTAGGGATTTGCATACATAAGTTATTGTTTTATTACTCTCTCATACATAAAAATACACTATAACTACAGTTTTTAGAACCAAATCAAAATACCTACAAGCTATCAAAGTTGATTGGATGAAAATTAAAGAAGTTTTTATACTGATCGTCGGCAAAGCTTTTTTGCCGACGATCAAGTAGTCATCGCACAAGATGAAGAAGATCTCAGCTTTATGCTCAGAAAACTAGAAGAAGAATATAAAAACAACGGAATGAAAATAAACTTAGAGAAAACCGAATACCTAACAACAGAAAACAAGGATATGAGAAACCTAGAGATAGACAAGGGAAGACAAATAAATGGAACAGATAAATTCAAGTATTTAGGAACCATAATATCGAACCAGGGAACAACAGAAGAAGATATAAACAACAGACTGAGACAAACAAGAAACTGTATAAGACAACTAAACTCAGTGTTGTGGGATAAGAACATTACGATAAAGACAAAAAAGAGAATATATAACACCCTGACAAGAAGTATCCTGACATATGGGTCCGAAAACTGGACAATAAACAAGAGAAATAGAGGTAGAATAAGAGCAGTAGAAATGGAGTTCCTGAGGAGAAGCTGTAGACTTACAAAAAGAGACAGCATTGAAAACGCAGAGATTAAGCGGAGAATGGGAGTGCAATCAGACATAATCGACTATATAGAGGAGAAGAGACTATCCTGGTACGGCCACGTCAGAAGAGCGGACAGAGGACGCTGGATAAACAAAATCACAGAATGGAGCCCGATTGGAAGAAGAAAGAGAGGAAGACCCCGAAGGTCATTCAGAGATGAAATCGACGAGGCTATGGAGAAAAGAACCCTGCGAGATGGAGACTGGAATGACAGGGAAAATTGGAGAAAACGGTTGAGTGAAGGAAGACAGTGAAAACTGTGGAAATCCTTAGTAGTAGTAGTAGTTTATACTGATCGTAATGCCTTCTCAGAACATGACACTTTCTCCGTTATATCTGTGAAGAGATCTAGTAATTTCCGGTTTTGCTTGTCTTCTTCGCTCTCTAAATACACGAATTCGTCGATAATCTGATTTTTACAAATCCTGATTTAGACTGAAAATAGAACATTTTGCCAATTTCTAATGGTTTAGTTTTCGAGGCCAGCCATTGTTACGTTTTGGCCACTTTGTCTTAGCCTATTCTTAAGTGTTACTAATTCCTGAAACCTAGCATAATTTTTGGACACAACTCCCTGTGTTACGCCTACCACTGCCGCTATGACCCTCTGAGACATTCCTTATTCCACAAGACGAATAATCTTTCCCCTTTGCGCCTGCGTTAACCTCACATAAGGCATATTTTCGTTTTTGAACGCAAAGTTTATTTATATTAGTTTAATGTACAACAAAAGTAAATAATCTATAACGAACCGAGCTGTGTTATCTGATTGTTTTATCAGTTTGTTAATTTTTAATAAAAACCTTTATTATTCGCAACAATAACAAGTTTTTTCAAAAGAAATAAATATTGGTTTAAAATACAAGGTGATTCCATATAAGTTTGGTTGTGTGTACTTTCTGTTAGATTTAAAAAAATCTTATGGTGACAACACACTTCGCTATGTGTTATTCGTTATGCGCCCTATTTGGCGGCATAAGACGAAGTGTGGAAGTATACTGTATCCAGAAATTTAGTGTCTCATTATAAAAGTTATTTTAATAACAGCTGTAAAACTGAATAATCCCTTGTAAATACTCTATTGTTGTATAATTATCACAGCTATCCCAGCTGACAGGACCGGCATATAGCCAAGTCAACTGTAGGTTAGTACATATAATCAGATCAAATATTATCATTCAGGCATAATGTCAAAACTCTTTTTATAAACATACAAATTTCCCATAATTATTGTATTCTTTTATTAATCAGTATTTTAAGTCTCTACGAAATAAAAGCGCCCAAAATTATGAAGATCTCAATTAGTCAAATTGACTGGACCGGCCGTGGAAATTAATAAGTTTTGGGAAAACGGGTAATATTCCAAACAGCACATTAGAACTGACAAATCCGTATATACAGTTATAATGAGTAAAGTCATAGTCATAGTAAACAATTGGAAGAGTACATTTACGTGACGTGGTGTGAGCGTTATACAACATGTAAACTTTATTAATTTTATTAAAGTTTATAAAAATAATAAATAAACAATAAAATTACTTTATTCAATTTTAAACCTATTATCTAAATTAAAAAAAATCTTAAGTTTAAGTTTAAGTTTGTGAGCTCACCACCCTTCTCCCCCTGCCGCTATCTTAAAAAAAGTGGACCAAAGGGTTTTCGCGCTGTCTATAACTTTACTTCTATTATACTATACTATGTCTAAAATGTTTAGTTATTTTTGTGAATAACTTTTTATTTTTTATTTTACGATAAAAAGTAATAGGTATAAAGTTGTAGACAATTCAAGTTTCTATAAATAATTCTTAATAAAATTTACTACTTTACGAGATACAGCGCGAAAACCCTTTGGCCCCCTTTTTCCAAGATGGCGGCCGGGGGACTAGGGTGGCGACCTCACAAACTTGAACTTAAGCTTATTCTTACTCCCCCAACACAACAAAAAAAAAATAAAAATGCGTCCTCTCAAAAATGCAATGTAACTTTTCAATTGACCCTAATGTAACTTTTCAATTGACTAATACGCTCTTATATCTTACCAATTTAAAATTGAGAAATTTTCGTTTTTAATCAAAGTCTATAAATGTACATAACCTTTAAATAAAAACAAACACTTAATTTTACACTAAAACTATTTAAAAACAAAATATCTTTAATATGAAAACAAAAGCATGCTTATAAATGCTAAATTGCTATTAGTTCGGAATTTAGTTCGGATATTCGCGTGTTTAAAACCACTTTCTAAATTCCTGATTGAATCAATCGTAGAGAATAATAAATGACCGGCACGCCACTGCTATCTGCCGAGAGTTGAACATGGGTTTCGATGTCCAATTAAAAGGAAAGACCTATTTTTCGACAGCCAGTAAATTACTGCAAGACTTTTCGAGATGTATTGCGGTTTGGATCTTTAACGAAATTGGATAACAAGTCGGGAACACCAACTTTTAAAGCCACCGGCATTTTTTATTGCTTCCTGATATTTTATACAGAGAAAGGGTGTTTTGAATGGGTTAATATAAAGCAATGCACTGAAATGCATCGGAAATGACAGAACAGAAATTATTTAAATTAACAAAGATACAAAACAATCATTACAATGGTCTTTGTACAGTAAATATTGCATACTGGGTAAAATACAATTTGATTCTAAAACTAATTCTAGTCTAGATTTAAAAAAAAATTAATAAGCACTAAATTCTCGTTTTCGTTACAACATTATTTATGACCATTTATGACTCTACCCAGAGAGTAGGTTATATACCTGGTAGCTAAATATCGACAACAAGGACAGCCTGTGTTGACCGAGAGTGATAACTAGACTTCGGCAAATATGCAAATAAAAATGTAGAAAATATGCGCATAAATATGCACGTGTTTACCCGAAAATATGCAAATATTTTACAAAATATGCATACAAATAAATAAAAAAATCGTAAAATAGTAACAATTTTATTTAAAAAAAAAGTGTACATAACTAAATATTTCCTACTATTCATTAAGATTTACATTTATTTTAAGTAACTACATCATTTTTAAGTATGAATAAACTTATTTAGAATTATGGTAACAGTAAATGACCAAGTGGTGTTCAAAATTTTCTAACAAAAACTTGTGGCTTCTGTCTGAGTACATATATTTATATATGGAAAAACTTCGTTCAACATCAACTGATGTAACGGGAGCATTTTTCAAACTAACCAAAACATTTGGTTCTAAATTAATTGTTTCCGAAATATTTCCAGCTAGAACACTGACTACTTCAGAAAGAATATGGTAACCTTTATTTTTTTCCATAGTAGCTTCAAATTTTTTTAAAATATCTTTTCCAATATTACCTCTAACGTTCCGACAACATGACGCAAATTCTTTTATTAATGCTGTACTTTCGAACAATGACAGTTTTGGTGATTCTAACTGAGTAATTGTTTTTTGAACAAAACTAAAATTTGATTTTATAAATGAAAGTTCTTGTTGAAGCAAGTTACTCTGAAAAGTTTGTTTAGAATCCAAAAGAGATTGGGAACTTTCATCTGTTAACGTATCAATTATGTTCTTTATTTTAACAAAATGATCTGAATAAAAATTAGCTGCTTCTAACCATGTTCCCCATCGCGTTAAAATAGGTTGTGGTGGAAGAGGAATGTTAGGTAGCATTTCTTTCTAAAGTTGAATTCTTATAGGAGATTTAAGAAATTCTTTTTTGACACTGGATATCATGGTATTTACAAGAGGAAACTTTTTTCGTATTTCCTCTGCAACTCTGTTTAATCCATGCGCTACACAAGTAACATGTATTAAATCTGGGAAAAATATTTTTAAATTTTGTCCTGCTTTCACCATATAAGGAGCAGCATCCGATAAAATAAGCAGTAATTTATTAGAAGGAATAGTTGTCGGAAGAAAAAAAGTTGCTAATGTTTCTTGTATAAAACGCGAAATTGTTAAAGCATTTGTTTTCTCAAGTTGCTGGCATGAAATAAGATGAGATTTTGGTAAGGTATCTTCTTTAAGAACACCAATCAATAAATGAGCAATATACTTTCCTGAGGAATCAGTGGTTTCGTCTACAGATATGTAAAAATAATTATCTGCAATTTCTTCCTTAATATTAATTAACACCGACGAGTATAGCCCGTTCACATTATTTCTTCTTAGAGACCGATCACTTGGAACATTAAGTTTGCAATATTTTTTTAGAAACGAACTAAAATTTACATTTGCTAATTTTGAAAGCGGTATGTTTGCAGACACTAATGCGCGACACAAGTCTTCATTAAAAGTTTCTTGCTCATCTAATTTTTTTGAAGTAGATTGGAAACATTTAGCCATTGAAGTTTGATGTTTTCCTCCTATTTTTCCTTTTTTTGCAATGTGTGAAGCAGTTCTCACATGTTGGTCTATCTGAAATTTCTTCTCACATGCTATCTATAAATAAAAATAAAAACCTTTATTTTAACCCAACCTTTAAAATATAAAAATATACAAGGTGTTTTTGGTTAATCAAATAACTGGTTTGGAAAAAAAAACTCGCTAAGTGTTTTAAATGCAGTATTAATCCACAAATTAGTTTTTGTTACTAACCATTAGTATTAGTACATCATATAACTTATTTTAAAATTCAACAAAAGTTTTTTTTTTTGTTAATTCAATTACAATAAAAATAATTGTGTTTTAGAATAGCTGACTTCATAAAAAAAAGTAAAGGTGAAAAATTTTTCTAAATACACACCATTGTATTGTACCATGGACAATTTTTTCTCACTAAAGGAAGCTATTTTTCATTTAAAAACAACCTACGAGTACTAAATTTCAAGTAAATACGTTTATTGGTTTTAAAGTTATTGTTGTTATTAACTAAAAGAATTTAATTTTTTTTAATTTTAACACCCTGTATCTCGAAAAGTAAATAAGTTTGACCCCTCATTAACTATATCGTTTTGTTCAATTTTTCGAGAAGTATCTACAGTCAAACGTTGTAAGTGTCATTTGGAAACACCCTGTATGTATGAAATATTAGATATTTAATAGAAAATATTAGATACTTACAATTTTGCCATAGACTGAACAGTAGATTTTTCCCATATCCATAGACAGCTCTTTATAAGGTTTAATCCAAGTTGAAGCACTGGTTGTTTTAGGCATTATAAAATCCCAATCTTCCTTTTTGTTACGCACAACGAGTGTTTACGCTTTGAATATCAAAACAAAAATGATTTACAAATCTGAGCATCAAATTAGAAATGTTTAGGTACCTAATTCAATAAACTGGGAGATTTTGGAAAATCCCTAAATTAGGAACAAAACTATTAGCCGTTTACCTGCTGTTAAGATACAATAAATTGTAGATAGATTTGGGGATTAGATCATAAAATGCAAATGAGCGAACCCTTAGCGATTATCCAATAACTGAATGCCTCAGTGACCGAGACTTTCTAAGAATGTTGAGGGCTACTTAAATTGATCTTCTTTGAAATTGTAAATGTTTTGTACCTGTAGAGATTACGTACTTAGATCATTTCTTGATTAAAATGACTACAAAATTTTATACAAGAATTGAAATAAATTGGTATGTTTAAAAATTTTCAAATACAGTATAAAAATCTGAACTTTTATGCACTTTATGCAAACTTTTATACAAATATGCCAAAATATGAAATATTTGCATAAAATATGCACAATATGCAAAATATGCAATGAAGTCTAGTGATAACTATTAGCAGAGCTTCGATCTTTTCTTAAAAAGTTTAAACAAAATATCTGCTTTGTGTTACACTTCATGTTAAAAGTTAGTGGAAAAAAATCTAGTGACGTAACTTTCTTGACGTAAGTTTCGTAAATTTTTTTTAACGTTATTTGAAATAAAAAACAATTTAAAAAAATATTTTTTAAACAATTTATAAATTTGGGGAACTAGAATTTTTTAAGACCTATCGTATAAAAAAAGAATAATTTCAACATATGCGATAGTTTTTGCGTTATTTTATTTAAACTTTTACATTGGAATTTAGCTATGCCCAAAATAGCGAGGAACGACCTTAAGATAAACAGTTCTCCACTTCTCAACTTATTCAGTTAGAGATTATAAAGTGTAAACGCATACCAAAAATAGGCACAACGGACCACAACCATATCCTATTAGAACTAGGAACGTGGGAAGAAGAAAATGCAATCAAAAGAGTTAAACAGCACTACAACAACACCGTAGTGAAATCTGGGAAAACCACATAACAGACATGCAAATATGCAAAATATTTGGAGGCTTCAGAGAATACTGAGAAATGACAGAAAGCTAATTCCTCCATTACATGAAGAACACGGAATAGTCTACACTACACCACAGTGGAAAAAGCAGAGGTAATGAGGAGTACTCTCGAGAGAGAGTGTACATTAAATTACCACCCAGACGAGGACATCGACTTTATAGAAGAAGTCGAAAGACAAAGAGAAAGACCCGAAAACCCAAACGAAATCGTCCCTCCTAGATCACCGGAGGAATTAAACGGGCTAATTAAAAACAGCTCGCCGAAAAAGACACCTGGTCCCGATCAAATAGCGAACAGGGCTCTAAAATACTTACCAGCGAGAGCCATAGTATATCTAATAAATATAATCAATGCGATGCTAAGATTCAAGAAATTCCCAAATAGATGGAAAGAGCCCCTGTCATAATGTTATCAACGCCTGGAAAAGACAGCACATTCCCGCAAAACTACAGGCCAATTGTAGAGAGAGTAGTACTCAGCAGACTCCAAACTGAAACAGACAGACTAGACATAATACCCGAAGACCAATTCGGTTTTAGATCAGAACACTCCAGTGAGCTACAAGTACTCAGATTAACAGAGTAAATAGCAGCTGGATTTAATGATAAACAATTCACAGAAGCTGTCTTCCTAGATGTAAGCAAAGCTTTCGACAGAGTCTGACATAAAGGACTAATCTACAAAATGAGAAGATACGGTTACAGCGGAGCTATTCTTTACTCGAGTTAATACACCTCACTCCAATGAATTGTTACACTCGAACGTAATTCTTAGGGGTGAACAATGTGAACATGTCTTACATGTTGGGTTTAATTAAATTGCTTGCTTGAAATAGAAACAGCTGTAGTGATAATAAATTATAATACATTTTGTGGAAGTTTTTTTTACTATTTATTATTTTTAGTTTTATAAAAAAATTTATGCTTTATAAAATTATGCATGTCCTAAAACCTAAAATACAATCATCAGATATTAATTTATTTCAGTCGTTTACGTATTTTGTCAAAAAATATAAATTTTATGAAGAGTAAAGTAGGTTCCATTATTTTTAACAATATTGACAATCGTTATTAAGAAAATTTAATTCAAATTAAAAGCTACGGTTTATATCATCCATACAACATTACGTGAAACATATGATAAATGGTCTGAATTGTGTGTTAATAGACGTGTCATTTCTTTTTATAAATTCGAATTAGCGATTAGATGTTTGCTGTCAAAAATTCATTGGTCCATCAGTGCATCCACAATTAAATACCGATGTTAAGACAAATTGTAAATTAATAGGAACTGTTATCAATAATATAATTTAATAAAAATATTACTCCAAAATTACGTATATAATTCCAAAATTCCATTTTAAATAGGAAAGCTTACAGCGATTTTCAGTCTAACCAAAAGTAATTTATTAACAAAAAAAATATTAAATTAGAAGGTGGAGCATCCACCAAAAGATTTTGTATAGTATTCGCTGTGAGCCGATGAGTAGAGGGGATTTGACAGTTTTCACCAGTGGCAGTTTTCTGCATTTAACTTTTGAAATTTTGAAATTTGGCGAATATGGATTTTTCAAAAAAAAAAAAAAGATATAGCAGCTGTTGTATTGATACATGTAAAAATACTATGTATAACAGTGATTGTAAATTTTATTCATTTCCTGTTGCCAAGCATAAAACAGTTCAAAGATAAAAGTGGATTATTGCTATTAATAAGAAAAATTAAGTAAATAACCTATAATACACCTAATCCGACACCCTATTAGGGTAAAAGGAAGGGAAGAAAGAAAGAAAGAACCTATAATACAAACAACATGATATTTCTATGGTGTAAAATAAAAAAATAATTGATTTTGTAGCGCGGATCGATCATTATGGACTCCAAAAAGTCATCATTTAATTTGCAGTGATCACGTTCTTGGGGGAAGAAAATCTGGTGCAGGAATGAGCCCAAGTTATGTACCTGAGGCCTGGATGCAGCTATTATATTCCGAAACATTGCGTACATTCCCTGCATCAACTAAATATTTCCCCTTTTTTGGTGTAACTGGTTCAAATGGGATATATTGTGATATAGACTTAAATCCAGTGTAATGTTTAATATTCATTTTGATAACATTCAAACAAATTGATATCTAAGCACTAAAGGCGGAGTCCCATGTATCTGATTTCCGACGACACGATGATCCGAAAGTATTCTCATTGGTCAGAATTGAATCAGAATATTTTCGCGCCGAATTTCATCCGAAATTTTTAACTATGCTTCGGACATCGGATAAAGATGAAATTATTTTAACTTTTTCCGATAAAACGAATGTTTTGTAACCTAATTGTATTCCAATAGTTTAACATCTGTACATTAAATTTAATGAAACATTAATTTTAATCGAAGAAGCTATGTTCATAAAGTTATTAAAACACTATTATTATATCTACTTCTTTTAATTCGCAAAAAAAAACAAAATGTACAATTCGGCAAAGAAAATATTAGGTTCGTGAAATATTTAAGCAAAGAAAGTCACAAGGGGCTTTTAATAATCTATTGCAGGAAATGACTCTAAATGATATTGATAAATATTGCAATTACCTTAGAATGCCTAATTGCACATAAGTTATTGAGTCTACATAGTTTCTTTTACGTTATCCATAATAAACTGAATAATTCAAAGCAGGAGAAGGGATTATTTCCAATGCGGAAGGGAAGGGATTATTTTACTACGCCAAAGTGGCAATTACCATCCAAACAATAAACAAAAAAATCGGTTGCCTGTAAAGTCGGTTTTACGGGCGAAGATTTTACGTGACAACGTCTTTTTCTCGGTAGAATATTTATTGATATGAATATTATTAAATTGCACAATAGGAACAAGGAATTGAATGAAAATATGAATTGCACAAATTTTAACTATAGAAATATATTTTGTTTACTAAAACATTGTACATGTAAACTTAAACTTAACTAATTTCTATTTGAGTGATTTTGTTGAGGATAGGACGATGGTAGGAGAAATAGCATTGCACCAGCGGACCGATCATGTTTGAGTGGGAGAGAGACGCAAGGCATTCGCCGGTCCGGCGGGCCTCTCTCTCGTTCGGTGACTCATCGTAACAGACGTGAGCGGGCGTTACACTTTTTCATGAGTGACTCCGAGCCACAACCTAATTTAAGACGTTGTCACGTCAAAAATAGACCATTGAGAGTTGACAGTTTATACGGATTTTCGTATACGACAATCGCAACCATCTGACTAGCTTCCAAAGAGCAACGACGAAAACAGACGATTTTCGTATGTCGGATGTCGGAAGTCGGATACATGGGACTCCGCCTTAAGGCCTACGCACACAAAAAATATCGCTGAGCAAAAACAGTAAACAGTAACTGAATGAAAAATGAAAACAGCAGGTGGAAAAATAACCTTTAACCTTTAAACATTTTCACATAAACTTCTTTATTTTCTCAATGGCCTCTTGCGTAAGTAGTCATCCAGTCGCAGGAACTTATCTTAAATATTATAATTATAATAAATAAAATAAAAAAGCGTAATTACTTTTATTATTCATTCTGTGTATTTGTTCAGTAATCAGTTTACAATAATATTTCAGTTCCTAATTTGTGTATTTTTAGATAAATATCTATTTTTCTCGTTTTGTCATATTTCACTTACACCGGTTTTACAAGAAAAGTACAAGTTTCAAACCGCTAGAGAGCGCTACCGGCGAAACTCACAGCCAATTGCGTCTGAAACAATTTAAATGGGAGGAAGTCAAAGCAAATAGTATTTTTTACACAATACATTGTACAGGAAAATGTACCACTTGTAAAAACTGAAGTAATTATTAAATTGGTCTAATAATATTAATTTTGATATTTAATTGTTAATACAATTTGTAAAAACAAAATATGCTCAAAAAAAAATATAAATATTAATTTTTTCTTTATGCTATTATTTTAAATTTATAATTACGTATTTAGAAAATATAATTTAAGTACATTTGCGTGACAGCGGGATACGGGACGGGACGCTGGAAAATAGCTGTGGGATGATACAAATGGAAAAGTGCGGAACACGAGATTGATCAAAAACCGGTCCCGTCTGAACCCTATTTGCAACTTAAATTGCATTAATCAATTTCATGGTATAACCAAATTAAAATTCTATATTCTTTTCAATCCTGCCTCCATAAGTTTACACTTACAAAATGCTCTATTTTATTATTCATAAAACGATACAATAAATACAGTTTTTCAGCTTTTAACTAAATTGTAATATTTATATAGGAAAAAATGTACCGTTTAATTTTAACCAAGTTCCTAATTCCTACGACGCCATAAAAGAAAGCGGAATGTACATGTAAACCCGTTTCTTGGATTCAGAAAATGCAATACATTTCTTTAATTGCATGCACAGAGATTCTCAGCACAAAGTACCAGTCGTTCAATAAAAATTCGACGCTATTTCTGCGGCTTGTTCTGATTATATTCCTTAATTGGCCGACTCTCTTCAGCTAATGAATTCATAAATTATCAGAAATTAACATTACCAAATAAGAAAATTTATAGAGTAATGACTATCTACAGCGAATATAAACAATAAAAAAATGTAAATACTTTTTAGGGGGAACGAGATAAAAATGTATTGATTAATGTAGATCGTACATTACAAATATATAAAATAAAAGAGTAAATATATAAATTTAAATGGAAGGGAATAAGCTACTTTAAAATATAAGGTTACAATGTACCAAATTTCACAAGAATCTTTTAAAAAGAATAGATGGTGTCTATCTTCGGCCGTCTAAATTCAAAACCGAGTAAGGGACATATTTTTCATAATCACTTTTTTCAGATGTGTCCTATACTAGGGGACGTGTACGAACTCATCACTATATAGCCCCCCATAAAATTATTAGACCCTCGGAGATATAGTAAACTGATCACCGGCATCCTTTGGAGATTGGTAAACTCATCACCGCAGATAGGTAAACTCATCACCGGGATTTTTGCCTGGTTTCTAATGCGAAAGATTGCCTCTTACCTGTTATACTTCTCGTTTATAGGATAATTTAATAAATTCAGAAATTATTTTAAGCAAGTGGCTTTAAGCAATGTCTCACAGTGTGGCCTATTAGATGTATCTGCCAATCTAAATGATTTTGGGATCTAAAAATTTAGTTACATAGGATTTCGATAGTGAACTTTAAACTGAAAATATTGGTCAACATGTGCTATTTTTGTTTATATCGGAAGTAGTCCCAACTTCGTTATTTGATTTTCATTGCATTTTTATATTTCTCATTGAATTCTCGAGATAATTTGTTAAGCATACATTCGGTCTAAGTCTTACTGTTTTGGCGTCATTTGACTATCTTGAAAATAATAGACGATTTTGGACAGGAAGTAAATATATTATGTCTAAAAAATACGAAAAGCTAAAAACTTGAGTGTGCTATTAGTGCATTGAAGTCGAAGGAAACTTAATTTTTTACACGTGCAAAACTTTACATTTTATGGCATCATTGGCGGAAATTTTTAAATTTGAAGTAATCAGCAATGCATTTATTGTGACAGAATGCATCAAAATGCTTAAGTACAGTTTCCTGTACTTTATATTTCAATGACTTGTACAAAGATCCCACAATTAGAGTGCTTTTAAAAGCAAATTTTTTACATGTCAGATGAGTTGTTCATTTCATTTTATAAACATCATGACAACTAACTTCAATTAGTGTAAGATACAAAATAATTTTTATTCTGTAATTTGTACTAATTTTGTTTATTGTAGCACCCTGATGATGCAAATAAAGATTTACGAAAGCTTGGTAGACTAAAAAGAGTACTTCTTTGTCCTATCTTCAGCAGCACACCCAAATAGTTGTGTTTTGTGTGTCTAACTGATCACAAGTTGACGTTGACGTTGACGTTGACTACAAGCGTTTATCGATTTTTTAATATATATATATATATATATATATATATATATATATATATATATATATATATATATATATATAAGGAGTCCAATTAAGTCGGTACCATATGGAAAATTTTTTTATTTTTAGTTTTATGAAAAAAAAATTATTCTCTAGTTCTGAATGATCTAGAACTTCAATCATCAGAATCAGATATTAGTATTCTTCAGTCATTTACGCGGTTCGTTAAACAACAATATCTGATCATTGTATTCTAGGTTTTAGATCATTCAAAACTTTTTATGTAACATAATTATTTTATATAACAAAATTCATAAAACTAAAAATAAAAAGGTTTCACATATGGTGCCGACTTAATTGGATACCCTGTATATATATATATATATATATATATATATATATATATATATATATATATAACAATGTAACTTTAACAATTTAATTAGAAATTTAAAAATGTAATATCAGAAAAGGTAATCTACAGCAACAAAGTAATATTTTGCCTTGCCTACAAGAAACATCTTATACAGTTAACAATTACGCTGATTTTTTTCTGTTTGATCAGGATGATTCGCGAAAACCAGTGCGAAACAACTAAACAAAAATGGTATAAAATTTCTACTCACCAGTTGTATGACATTTAGCCTTACACCCTTTCGTCGCACAAGTCCACAAAAGGCAATTCGATTTTTTTAGAGTCTTTCGCAATTGAGATTTGAAATTATTGATAACCATAATTGTTTGTCCGCGTTGGCTCAGGACGTAATCAATTAGCAGTTCACTATCCATGTTGAAGAAACAAGGGCAAATGAAGAGAAATTTTTCTTTTCGCCTGATTTTAGGTAGCTGTCAATAGAATTTTGTAGAATTCCCAAATAAAAACCAATAAATTGCAGTTGCATTTAAGACATCTGGATTTGGATTATTCTGTTAAATTACCAAAAACTAGCCGTTTGCTGGGATTTTATGGTCTATACCTGATCCGGGGTGCAGGTAGGCCAGTGATCAGTTTACCAATCTCTTAGGGTCTATTTTGAAAACCCTTCTTTTATGGTGGTGATGAGTTTGTACTATGTACGAGGGTATTTATGGTAATTGGTGATGAGTTTACGTGTACCCATACTAGGAAAACTCTCTATCGAATGCGCTTATTCCGGTTGTCGTAGGAATCGTATTTTTAAAGATATACAATGTCAAAACCTAGTAAGTACTCGACTGAAATGCATTTACAAAAATATAAAACACAGTACAGCTCCATTGCAAATTAATAACCCAGTAAATACAAGGAGGTGCTAGGTTTTAAAGCAGCAAAATTCCCATACTTGGTTTTTCATTTTTTTCAGAGAACAACCGAACACAGAGAAGGGACAGTCCTTTGAAGTTACGTAGCCAAGCCGCCAATGACAGCTAACAACCAGAAAATTAATAGTCAGTGGGCATATCACACAATATAAATTCTTAAGAACGTAGGCGCAAAATTTCGGGCCAATGTTTTTTAAATGCATTCATTTTTTTCGAATCCTGAAAAAACTAATAAGTATTTTTGAAAAATTTAAACGCAGAATGGAAGACTACATTATTACTGAGGGCCGAAAGTCCCTGAAAACTTCTATATTGTTTATTTTAATAAGTGATGAAAAAAAAAGAGAAAATTTAGTGTGATTTTTAATTTCAAATATCTCATTCCAAAAAAACTTTTTCTTTATTCTAAGGGACTTTCGGCCCTCGGTAATAATGTAATCTTTCATTCTGTGTTTAAATTTTTCAAAAATATTTGTTAGTTTTCTCAGGATTCGAAAAAAATGATTGTATTTAAAAAGCATTGGCCCGAAATTTTGCGCCTACGCTCTTAAGCGAAACAAAGAAATTACTAAAAATCTTAAAATTACAACAGAACAAGATTTCAAAATTGCAAAAACATGGTTGCAAATAAACAAACTTACATTAAATTATGAAAAAACTAAATAGGTACTCATCTACTTTTTGCTATATACAAAAGTTGTCTGCCAATTTTTAATTCGTTAAATATAAATAACAAAGATCATTGAAGGTACTGCGTCATGCGCCAATGTTTTTCTTCTATTTCCTTTTACAATAACATTATCTTCAAAATGCAGTTCACAAATCCTGTAATTATTATAAAGTGAATCCATTTTGAATAACAAATCTTCTCGTCTGCACGCTTCTATCCACACTTTGACACTACAAATTTTTAACAGAACAAATTTTAAACAAAGAACTTTTTCTGTATTTGTAAATAATATTTTATTACTTACAACTATAAGAGTATTAGTATATTCTAAGTATATTGTAAGTAATGAAATATTTGACTTTTGTCAATATCTAATCTTAATAAATTTACAGTTTTCTCCTGACTAAGTCACAAAAATGTCACTAAATATTGAGATATGCAACAAATAAACTTTTAATATTTTTATTTGTAATTCCCATTTAAAACTCCTAAATATTTTATGTACTTCGATCCATATATTTGATCTTTTTTATTTATATTTAACGAATTAAAAATTGGCAGACAACTTTTGTATATAGCAAAAAGTAGATGAGTACCTATTTAGTTTTTTCATAATTTAATATAAGTTTGTTTATTTGCAACCATGTTTTTGCAATTTTGAAGTCTTGTTCTGTTGTAATTTTAAAATTTTCCCAATTATCGGTCTAATTATGTTTCCAACAATTTTTAGTTTGAGCATTTTAGTAATTTCTTTGTTTCGTTTAAGAGCGTAGGCGCAAAATTTCGGGCCAATGCTTTTTAACATTTTTTTGGAATCCTGAGAAAACTAACAAATATTTTTAAAAAATTTAAACACAGAATGAAAGATTACATTATTACCGAGGGTCGAAAGTCCCTTAGCATAAACAAAAACTTTTTTGAATGAGATATTTGAAATTAAAAATCAGACACTAAATTTTCTCTTTTTTTTTCACCCCTGTAGCTTATTAAAATAAACATTATAGAAGTTTTCGAGGACTTTTGGCCCTCAGTAATAATGTAGTCTTTCATTCTGCGTTTAAATTTTTCAAAAATACTTATTAGTTTTTTCAGGATTCGAAAAAAATGAATACATTTAAAAAACATTTGCCGGACAGACACGTCGGCGTCGGCTTACTGTTCGAAAGTCAAACCAATACTATTATGTAATAACTAATAATAATTACAAAGCAATAGTAATTACCTGTTATTATTCTTAGGAAATCTAAATAAACTTATTCCTTTTCCTGTCGCAGATGAACATCCGCGAATCGCACAAATATATCCAGACATTTAAAATAAAAATTTAAACTTTTAACTATAAACTATAACTATAAACTTATATATTTAACTATAACTATAAACTATAACTATAACCTTTTAACTATAAATAAATTATATAAATGGTCAAATGCACTTGTTGTGTCTGGCGAATGGATTTAGTGTCCGCAGTCATATAAACCCAAACAAACAACAAACAACACTTGTTGTGTCGAGTATTTACCATAGACGCCTACGGACTATCGAAAACAACCAGAATTAAAGAATAAGCACGTGTTTTTGACAGTTAAACAACCAGAATCGGGCATGCGTATACAAAAATGGTAGACGCTTTTGGACTGTTGTGTCGCTTCTATGTGTGTTCGGTTATTCTATGGTTAGACTACAAGCTACAAGACAAACTGTTTGGTTTGGGGTTTGGGCAGTGTAATTTAGACAACGCGTGTGAGGAGTAGTATAATTACTCAGAGAAATCTAATATATCGTAAATATATTTTTGTTTACGTCTTTTAGGCTAAATTGTTATTTTAATTTTATTAAAATATACCAACTATGTTTAAGTTAAGTTTGTCGCAGGTTGGTTGAAATCGATTAGTAACATGTAATAAACAATTGATTTTCATTATTGTCAAGGTGATTGATTTGGAAAATAGGTAACTAGGCATATCTGATGGGGTAATGAGAGCCAGTGGGTAATGGGAGCCACCTTATTATTACGGATTGGAATGCCTTATTATAATTGCTGAACGCACTCTACGGTTGATCTTGAGCTGTGATGGCTCATAGGCACTGCGATTATTTAAATCAATTCGTATTAAACTTTTCACCGGAGTTGAGTGAAATTGCGCAATATTGTTCTAGATCTCTATTGATTATGACATTCTAAAAATTTTCACATACATAAATCCCCTTATGTTGTTAGTAATGTAATGAATAATATTATACAGCGTAGCATAAACAGCTCTATCTCTGAAGGTCACAGTAAATAAATACAATGTACGTACCTACAATGTTTATTTCGTGACCTATAGAGGCAAAGCTATTTTCGCTGTGCCGTACATGAGTAGTAGGATCAGATTGTGAAATGTTCCATTGACAAATACCGGGATACTGATACTAACTACTAAACTTGCTGTTAATGAATATTTCTTTCAGAAAGTCGCTTATAAAAGCATAGACACAAACAATGTGTTTGAATCTATTCAGTATAATGTCCCAATACCACCGTCGGACCCAATTAATGTTGGATGCTGCCAGGAGGTGCAAGAGTGGTTTAGATAGAGACGAAGAACCTGAGATATCTCACCATATATCGCATGATACTATGACTAACAAGATAGGATCTTCCCGTAGCACAAAATCGGTTGTGTTCGCGCATGCCGTCATTGGAGAGTAGAATTTGAATTCTTGTTAAAAATAAATGGGATTTTTATGCATTCTGTGATGAAATTATTCAATTAGCAAAATAACAATATTAAATAAAGGTTTAATAATTACAATAATCGTACACAAAAGGATATCCCCAAACTACTTATTAAAGATTATTTATTGACACATACAAAAAACTGACATTACGAACGTGCAACTCTCCAATTACGTCACGACTTATGCGCAATATCTTATCTTCTTAATCATAGTATCATGATATATCGTAAGTAATAATTACGTCTCGCTGATGATTTTATATGTTTTTATTATTATACAGTGATGAGCGCGCTAATAACTGGCAAAGTAGCGCAAAAAATGGAAAACAAATTAAGTTGTGAGATAAAAAGAGATGAACCTAGTGGAGGTGTTAAATTTAGCGATAGTAACTTATAGATTGATATTACATTGATTGTTGCGACATTATAGGTCACTATATGTTATATGTGATATTATGTTGACATTATATGGATTATGTCAGCCAAAACTGTCACTGTGACAGTGGCATTTCTCAAACTCGTCCACTACGTCTAAAGGTGGGAAACAGTCAATTAATGTCAATCTATAAGTTACTATCGCTAAATTTAACACCTCCACTAGGTTCATCTCTTTTGATCTCAGAACTTAATGTTTTCCATCTTTTGCGTTATTTGCCGGTTATTAGTGCGCTCATTACTGTATAAGTAGTTGGTGGATATTTTTGCCTTATTATTATAGACGGTTTTGTTTATTTCAGAACATTGCCTACTAATGTAAATATATGCAGCACAAGCACTTATATACCAGCTGACCGTCCTGATATAAACACAGTTGAAATTCCCCAGTGGTGGAAAATTTCTCATTTACTACTCTGGCGAGAGGTGTGATGGTTTACAAGATATTCAAGAAGACGAGAAATATATTTCTGATATATTTTCCGATGACGACTCAATCGCAGATCCCGTTTTTATTCCACCAATAGATCTTCCATCAAATGAGTTTGTAGATTATTTTGACGTCAACGCCAATCCTTCAAGTCCGGAAAATACAGTGGAAGTTATTCATCAGCTTCTGCCTAAACCAGAAAGCAATTCTGGATCACTTTAACCATAAATGATAATTCCATTGATTTAGTCAGTACAGGTGAATTGGTCGAACATTGCTAACTTTACTTCACGACGTTTTAATTGTTACGGTTTATTTTGTCAGCCATAAGTAGCAGCTGTTATTTAAAAAGAAGTTCGTATTTTATTTGTTTTATATATTTTTTTATATTGTAGAATGTAGTTTCAAGTTGTAACTCAAAATGAAAGAATAAATATTTTAATGTAATGTATGGAATTATAATTTTTCACATTTCGCCTTACTACCTTACGAGTAACCAAATAATATTACTAATAATCTACAAATGCATCACAATACAAAATTATAACCTAGTACGTGAACATACTTATCAATTTGTAAATAACTCCGAGTTATCATCATGTTTCAATTTTCCAATAAAGTATTGCTTGTAGAACTTGCTCCAAGCGAATATTTAGAACAATTTATTCCTCAAGACAAAGAATACTTAATTGTTAACGAAATGTAACAGTAATATTCTAGAATATACTTCATCATCTTCTACAGCCAAGTAACAAGTGTTTTCTCGCTTTCCTCTAAACTTTTATCAAAAGCACATAGGTACTAGGTTTTGAATTTGGGCGGCCGAAGTCCACAGATATTTAAACTTCATCACTTGTTCTATTATCTGACCTTCCAGCTCCAATTTATATCTTAGTAAATTTGCTGTTATAACCATGCATTTTGTCTTTTTTTTTTTGGAAAAATTAACATGTTAAATTTTTTGGCGGTTATATTAAATTGGTGCAGAATTCGTTGTAAATCATCTTTACTTTGAAATAGTAGTATCTCGTCGTCTGTATAGCAGATTATTTTGAGTTGATTTAGTTGATTAAGTTGATTTTCTTTTATTTGATACCATTTTTTTAGTTCTTATTTTTTTTATTATTTCATCCATAATCAGGTTGAACAATAGAGGACTCAGGGAATCTTCCTGTCTTATCGCATTGCCAGCTTCAATAGGGTCAGTTAGTTCTTCTTGTACTTTGATTATTCCTAGAGGTATCTCTCTTGCGTAAAATAAGTTGATAACGTGCTTTAATTTCACCAGGTCCAATGCTTTTATAAGGTCCACAAAACATATACCGGATTGTTGTATTCTAATGATTTCTCTTGCACTTGCTTCATTATAATTAGCGTTGGAGCATGATCTTCTTGACCTAAAACCTTGTTGTTCTTCTTCTAGTGTTATAATTTCATTCAGTTTGATGAATATTTGTGATATTGTCCCCATTCTTACGTGATATTCAAGTATTTTTGCATTTCCAGAAAAGTTATTGATAATTTTTAAACAAATAGTGTCCGCATCAGATATCTGCATCAAAGAGTGTCTTGGAAAAATGGTTACTTCCCTGGTCTATAAACATTTTTGGATAGCAGCGAACGTGTTAAGATATTATTAAAAAATATAATCCTATATCTTCGTTATCTTTTATTTCATTATCCCTCAAATTCAATTTTACTTAGCAGGTACTGCCAGATACTTAAGCAATTTCGACATGTGTAACATTAAAATTCAAATTTAAATAATTCAAATATTTAAGTCTCATAGAACGAATACTTTAGCATCTATATTATAATTACAAATCTATAAAATACATATTATATTTTAAAAATATTATTCGCAAATAAAATAAATTATCGACGTACAATTCCCATAAATATTTTTATATTTGTTTTGTTTTTACAACTGGCGATAGTCAGGTCATTTCTGATAAAATGATTAAGAATAGATTTGTTTGTCTTCTTATCAATGACATACAATTTTGAACTTTTAAAATGATACAATATAAAACTATACCATTTACAATAATAAAAAGAGCAATGAAACCGATTAAACGTTAATCCCCGAGTTTGGCCCAATAAAAAATTCTATTACTGCCCGTGTCGTTTTTCAATAGACAGCTAAAAGTCCCAAAGTATTTTCCTATGAAGCTCTTTCTGCTTTCAAACTTTTATATGCTGATTAACCACCGTTTCAATAGGAAATAACAGGAAATAATCCTTTTCTAATGTTATTGCACGGAGCTTTTAGCTTTCAACTCAGAGTATTATAAAGTGCAAAGGGTAGTTTTTATAATGTCTATACCGTTTTATATTCGAAGGCGAAATTCGTTAGGATATTTGGTCTTTCTGTAACAATGTCTAATAAAAAATGGTACTTTCTACATATACGCAAAAATATTAATAGCAAAAAAAGTAAACACGAAAAAAACAAAAGTCTTCTTATTGTTCGTTCAAGGGTTTAAGCACTTGTTGCTTAGGCATCAAACTTATATTTTTTATTTTTCCATTCTTTAATTAGATATTTATTTAGTTGGCCAATTTTCACCTATTCTATTTATACAGGGTGTGGCATTAGTGCGAGAAAGTCCAGTTGCTTATTTGTCGAAAGATATACGAAAAAAATAATATACGAAATATTATTAAGATAAAAGTTCGCAGCATAGATAGGTGGATACTTTGAATATATTTTCAAATATACAAGGCAACCTATATTGACAGAGTGGAACTGCTTATCTTTTTTTAATGGACCACCCTGTATATTTTTATATTTTCAAATTCATCTCGATGTTCTCATTTTTACAATATAAGGTTTTGCAATGTTATACGAGGTAGTTTAAAAGATAATACGGTTTTTTGAAGTTATACTTCTATACGCGCGCTCCACGTTGGAAATTTGTATGGGAGTGAATCTGTGAAACCATTACATATGTAAGATAATGAGTAAGAGAGAGACAGAAGATATATTTTCTCTCTATTCCTCTCTCGAATAAAAAAATGTTCCTTTTGTATATATAATTTAATACTATATATATATATATATATATATATATATATATATATATATATATATATTATATAAAGATATATATACACATAATATTATACATATAATAAAATATTTATTAATATTATTATTTATGTGATATGTTTTGTATTATTTATTAAATGTTCACAATTATATTATTCTTCTGTATTTCAAAATAATAATCTCAATAAATCACTGTATGATCCAGAACTGTCAATTTTGAAATACATCTGTGTCATGTCCTCGGTAGTGTAGTAGTCAGTATCCCCGCCTGTCACGCGCGAGACCGGGGTTCGATTCCCAGTCGGGGAGGACTTTTTTATTAATATTATTACATTATTGTCATTTTTAAATACTTATGGATATTGCATTTTAGTTTGTATTGTATTATTATATTATGGAATTATGTTGCACTGTATTGTAGTGTATTTTTTTATGTATATTATTGTCATTTTTAAATACTTATGAATATTGCAGTTTAATTTGTATTGTATTATTATATTAATAACAAAATAAACCATGAATTTTACTGCAGAGTATGTGTAAAAAAATTTTGCATTCAACTCCTTTCATACATATATGAAAATAAAAATATACATTTTCATCAAAATATTGATTCAATCCATCATTGTTAGTAAGTTGTTATTAATTCTGTTTCTCTTTCTGCTATGTCTTACCTATAAAATTACATATGTAATGATTGTGCAGATTGACTCCCAAATAAATTTGTAACGGCGAATGCGTGTATAGAAGTGTAACTTCCACCGGCAGTCCCACCGGACTGCCACACCCATTTTTTTTTATTAACTTCGAAGCAATATTAACACGTAGAATTAAAGAGATTTGACATCAAAAAATCTATCCATATTGGAATGATTTTGAATATAGTGTACCAATGTCTAATGTCCAAAATTATTAACATAGCGAAATATTTAATTAGATATACAGGATAGGTCGAAACTTGGAATGAGTATTTGTTGAGTTTTCTTAAATCGAACACCCTGTATTTTAGTATTGGAGTGAAATGTTATTGTGGTAGTTTATTATTTTTTAATCATTTCTTATACCTAATTGCTTTAATTTGTGAGTTATTCGTGATTATTTGAGCCAAACATTAATTGCAACAAAAATTATGTGTAATTTTATTAGGTAGGTCATGAAAATATTAAATCAAAAATAATTTTTCAAAACAAAAATACATACTCGCAATATTATATTAAATTTCACATCCACACACACACACACTTACACACACACGTACACATACACATACACGCACACACACAGGCGCGCGCGCGCAAACACACACACACACACACACATTTTACATGGCTTTGTAATGGAAAGGTAGACGGTATGCATTTTTACAGTTGCTATGACTTTTACTGACTTTATTAATTTACTGACTTTATGGATCGACTGACTAAGGATGCGAAACAGTATTTTCCTGTGCTAGATGTTGTCTTGCATTGCATAGCACCTGCCTCGTTAAGGGGAACTGTTCTTGGAAGGTATTAGATACTTGCACAGCCAGTGACCATAATGTGTTAATATGGGAAGTATCTATTGGACAGAGTACCAGAAGCAGACATACGCGAACTAATACAGTTAGGTAGAGGGTGAAATCTTTGGATGCAGTTGCCTTCACAATAGCTCTATATGGCGACCCAAATGCGCAGCTGGAGACTCTGAAAACAAGACCGAGAAATTGATGAAAAGAATCGTAGAGGTTTTTTGGGCACGTTTGGGCATCACTGCTCTACGTAAAGACTGCATAAAAAATCAAACGAGCTTCTCAGCGTGGCTGGAGAGCATAAAACTCTGCAGATCTAGTAACAGAGTACAACAACGCCCGCAAAAGACTAAATAAGGCAATCAAAGACAACACAGCAAAAGGCAATGCTGAATGGAACTTATCAATGAGATGGAGAATGATTCATAGGACAGGTCATATAAGGTGGTCATGACTCACCTGAAAAACCATTTATTGCCGACGCTTACATCCCTCAGCTTCTAGAGAAGATCGTTACTACGCTATTCCCTTAACAAAACTTTTATCATCTAACCGAGGAGTGTGAGGTTGAAGAAATCCCGCCAATCATGGAAGATCAACTGATAGAGACGTGTAATAGAGTAGGAAATAATAAAGCTCCGAGCTTAGATGGAATTCTAAACATCGCTTTAAATGCAGCCATCAAAAAATTACCGGCAATGTGCCTGGAGGTTTACAATGCATGCCTCAACGAGTGTAATTTTCCGCACATATGGAAGCAACAAAGATTGGTGCTTCTCTCAAAAGGGAAGAAACCACCAGAGAGACCATCATCTTATCATCCACCCTATATGCTGTATACAGCTGGCAAAATATTAGAAAGGATAATCCATCAAAGAATCAAAGCAGAAGTTGAATCAGTATGGTTTTCAAAAAGGACACTTAACACTTGATGAGATTGATCTTGTCGTTAAAACAGCAAAGGTGGCGATCGAAGGGACTAGATGGAAGAGAGGTACGAAAAAGTATTGTCTGGTGGGCACACTGGACATCAAAAATGCTTTCAATTTTGCCAACTGGAATGACATTGTGCGAGCTTTAACCTAAATGAGGTACCGACATATCTAAGGAGGATAGTGAATGACCACGACTGCCTCAGGATCAATAAAGATGCGGAACACGTGTTCTTCGTGTCTCCTCGTTTCAACTTGCTGCGCAATCTAGAAGCAGTTATCAAACACAAAATTCGACCGGAGATCATAGTAGAAAAAATGCTTTCATCGAAGGCAACTTGGGATACAATCAGCACATTCGCGATTGAAGTCATCAAGGATCTTAGAGAGAAGCAATGACTTCAACAACATAAAGGAAAATCAATTGCTCAATCCTTCCACCGTGAAATAATACCTTTCGGTGGTACCGTGGCGAAAACAGAGGCAGAAGAAGAAGACGGGTTTTATTTAGTATTGTATTGCAATATACAAGTTCGACGTGGACAACGGACAAGTCGCATGAATAACCTATACATTTTCCGATTTTATTTATCCTTAATCTAATATTGAGATGACCTTCAAGTGAATTCAGATAAATGTCTTCGTGACAGATCTTTTAAAAAATGTAGACCTTTGTTATGACGAAAAAATGCTTATTTTCATAAAGAAGCCATTTTGACCTCCAAGTGACCTTCAGAATTAATCTCAACGATAGAGCAAATACCAATTACATTCTCAAAGTCCAATTATATTCATAAGGGTCTGCATTCTGCACCAAGGCTTTGTCTTGGTGCTATTGACTACGTCGAATACTACAGCATGGCAAAGTTTGGGCAGATTTAACCGGGGGCACTTTTCCATAAGGTCATTTATAATCAAAATTTCTTGAAGTTCCTTTTCATTTCATTTAAGTGCCTATTTAGCAAGATGCATTTAAAAAATTAATACTATTTATTACAAATTTTGAAATTCAACGATACCTAAAAGATACAAAATACAAACCTTATACAAACTGTGTTGAAATTTTGACAAATTAATATAAATCGAATTTAATCATTATTTTAATTTTTCCGAAAAATTTACTTGATAAAAAGGATTTTTGATGTCAATGAATCGATGTCAATTATTGGTCGAAAATATCTACCATTATATCGATATTGTGAAATACTAAGCACTCGGTATAGATACAATGAAGATAAACATCACATTCATTAGCTATTATATTATTAATCACCTGTATAAATGCGACCATTAGGCATACATAATTAAAAACGTATTACAAAAATCAATTTATATTTGTGTAACTTTTTGGAAAATATAGTCGGTAAAACCGCACCTTACTTTTACCCTTCATTCCTTCCGTATACAAAATGTCGTTTTTAATGGACACAAAATCAATGAACCCCTATCAGGTAACATGTATCTACTTTAAAATAAAGTCGAGGAAACTTTTAGGAACTGGATCGAAGTTTTGTTTTAACAGAAAAAGGATAAGCAGTAGTACATCTGTAGAAAAGTTATTGATAAATTTTTAAAATATTTCGTGTATACATAAAAAATAAAAACAAAGTACTGTGCATGATAGTACATACATACATACATACATACATAGTACATACAATGATAAATCACCTTTTTATTTTAATCATTTATGGTACATCTACGGCAAAATTAATAATGATTGGTAAAAAAAGTGGCAAATTAACCTTATGTTTAACGGTGTCTAGAAACATTACTGTTTTAATAAAGTTCTGAAACTGTTTTCCTGTGGCATGTAATTAAAATAACAGTTTTGATGAACTAAAATTTGCCGTTTCGATTTCCACTACGGAAATTGTTTTCAAAAAGATTATTTAAGAATTTCATTGAAAAGAGTATATAACCCACACAAAAACTTTGGCGGTACTTCGTCAATCGTTTCGTGATTAATATCGTGTTAATTTTAATAGTCTGCACTCTCCCATTATACTTATGCAGCTTCTACATTCCTTTCTTGTATCCATTATCTAGTCGGTTTTGTTCTGTTATAATTTGGCCTAGTGTTACCCAAATGCAAGAACAAGACGAGACTTAGACAGTCTTAGTCATGGTCTTGCCCCAATACACCTGGTCTTGTCCCAACACAACTTAAATTACAGAACAGTACACAAGAGCTTTTGACATTACTGTTACTTTATATTAATCTTTTTGACCAAGAATTAGCATAAAGTAACCATCTGGCTGACTCATCACTTAACCTATTTCTATGTTTTCTAATTACTAATAATACTTTAGAAAGTAATCTCTCAGTAGGTACTGAAGTTGCATGTATTGAAAAAAAATCAGCAATCTTCGGATATTCTGTTTGCGTCCTCCACCACTCTAAAATGTCTTTCAAGCTAGTGACTCTGGGTTTACTTAGATACTACTCCAACTCGTCAATAACTAAGCCTTGATGGCAAGATCCGGATTAAGTAGAGGGGCATGCATACAGTTTCTCAAAGTCTATTAAGTCTTTATTTTCATCATATTTACATACTTTCTTGTTATTTCTTTGTGATTCTAGAGATTTATTCACTGGGTATAAAGTTTTATATTCTTTAAAAAATTCATTAAATTTGTGAAGGTTTTCTGTTTTAATTTGCTTCCTCCATAATGTCATGTCAAAAGTCTGAGCCTTTTGTCTTGGGTCTAAAATTAAAGAGATACAATAAATCCAGTTGATCGAGCTGCTTAAAAACCCAGAATAAACCTTTTATCCACTTCAGATTGATTAGATTTCTCATCTAATTGTTTCACGATGGATTCAATTTTATCGAGCAAGAGATTGAATGATACAATGACTAGTAGTAATGTAACATATTTTTCTCCACCAAGTTTCGTTGACAAAAGTTTGAAGTTTATTAGAAACTTATGTATTTTTTCGAGCATTTGCCATTCTTCTTCTTAAAGTGCCTATCCGTTCCGGATGTTGGCGATCATCACGGCTATCTTTACTTTGTTTATTGCAGCGCGGAACAGTTCAGTGGTAGTCGTGTTATACCACTTTCGTAAATTTTGAAGCCAGGAAATGCGTCTTCTTCCCGGACCACTCTTACCATTTACCTTCCCTTGGAGAATCAGCTGGAGAAGGCCGTAACGTTCTTGATTTCTCATTACATGTCCTTGATATTTCAACTTTTTAGTTTTGACGGCCATGAGAATTTCACATTCTTTCCCCATTCTACGCAGGACCTCCACATTAGTAACCCTGTCAACCCAGGATATACGTAAGATGCGCCTATAATACCACATTTCGAAAGCTTCGAGCCGATTCATAGTTGCAACAGTCAGTGTCCACGCTTTCATTCCGTAGAGCAGAACTGTGAATATGTAGCAGTTCAATAGGCGGCCTTTTGTTTTTAATGATATGTCTCGACTGTTGAAAATGGTTCTCATTCTAACGAATGCTGCTTTTGCTTTTATTATTCGCTGCGAATAATAAAAGGGAAAAATATTTGCCATTAACCAAATCCAAATCATATCATGTGCGGAATTCCATCTCGTTGGACAGTCAGGTATGTGATTCAGACTTGAGCACGGCAGTTGCTTCACAAGCAGACCGAAACTTCTTCTTCAATATATCACTTATTTTGATTTTACTGAAAATACTGCGTAATTTTATTGATAGCTATACGTGAGTCAACAATATTTGGCTCATATTCTTCATTTTCTTCAGTTTCGTCTTCATAGGCTTCATACTACTATTCTTGTCCGGTTTCTTTAATAGATATTGTACACCAAGGTTCAAAATGTAAGCAAAGTACCGGAAATATTGATTGTCTGAATCAAAGTGTGGCAGCGTTTTGCTCAGTTCATACATGCATTCATATCTGATGAATATTATACAGATATGAATTTAGAACAAAACTAAGTTTATGACAAATATGGTCCCCAATAACCATTTAACTATTCAAAACAAAGTGGTAGAACTGGTGGAGAAACATAATTATTTGTCACGAAATTAAAATCAGCAGGGATACACAAACATCCGAAATCCAAAAATGAATTACTTTAGCTTGGGCAGCCTTTGGAAAACTGCGGGACACGCTTAGGGCCAACATACCAATTAGCTTCAAAAGAAAAGTATTTGACCAGTGCGTATTACTGGTCATGACCTATGAGGCGGAAACTATGACTCTAACCAAGACTACGGCTTCGAAATTGAGAGTGGTACAAAGACAAATGGAACGGTCTATGCTGGGAGTGACGTTACGGCACCGAATAAGAAACAAAGATCTGCGAAGAAGGATGAGTATTGCTGATGTTGTGGAACGCTTAGCGGAACTAAAGTGGAATTGGGCAGACCATGTAGCGAGAATGCATGGCTCACGATGGACGAGCAAAATTACACATTGGAGGCCAAGAGCAGACAAACGTAGTAGAGGAAGACTACCTTCACGTTGGGCTGACGACATCAGGCGTATCACGGAAAATTGCCATTAAAGAGCACAAAATCGCAAAGAATGGAGGAGTTTAAGGGAGGCCTATGTCCAGCAGTGGACGTGATAAATGAAGGCTGGATGATGATAATGATACATAAATTTGGTATTTGCAGTTGCATTGTCGAACGTGATACCCTGTATTTTATCAATTATGTCATATGCCAATACACATTCGTGGAAAATCGTTGCAATATCTTCCAGATTATGTCGTCCGCGTGATGCTATAAAGTCAAGGACTACAGATCGATATTTCCAATCGTTGTCTATATAATGGATAGTGACCCCGTAGTAACTCCTACCCGCAATTATTGACCTCTATCCATTAATGATAAATAACATTTTAGATGAAAATTATTGTAGTCGTTTCTTAAGATTTAATTTAAGCTGTTCAAATCGCTATTTGACCTTTCTTCTAAGTGTGGACCTTTTAGGAAACACCATATTTGGGCCAATCGATCGAAAATATTCTGGTGTAGCTTCGTCATCGAAAAATAAGAAGGAGAGATATTTTTTCACCATCCAATCAACTGTAGCTGTCATTATGTTATCACTGCTTATTTCAGAAATAAATAAAATATTCGTAGCATACATATAAAAATATATTAAAAATAAGACAGGCTTCAAAACAAACTAAACACTTGTAATAACTTTTGGATGAGTAGGAGTTGGTTTCAAGCCTTAATACGGGGTTTAACGAGGCTAGAGCTGGGAACCGACTTCAAAATATCCAAAAGTTATCGTAACAGGTTGCTGCATATTACGCAAGAGATACCCAAAACCTGAGAGATAAGGTAAGGGCATACATCTCAGTGAACCAGCACATGTAGAACCTTACATTAATTAATAATTTCATACACATGGGGAACTATTTATAGGCCAGTCAACAAACATCCTTCACTAAACGAACTGTTTGCCAACATACGAGTAAATGTTTCGCACAAGAGTCCGGTTGCGGTCGGTTATAAAAAAGATAAGACAAGATTTAATCAATGCCGTATTTAAAGCGTTTTACCATACATCTTACCGCGACTAGACTATACTGACAACTTAAATAAAACAATTTACTAATGCGTGTTAAAATAACGTTGCCACGGAAATTCTTTAAAGATTTTTAATGGTTACCATCTAAAAACCACATTGCTATGGTTTTTGTTCACTTGTTCATTATCAAGACCTAAACGGGAAATAAGTTTTGAGTATATTTTAGCGAATTTCGGTAACCACATGATTTTAATTTATTTTATCTTAATTAATCTTAATAAACTTGAAAGTGACAACATTTTTGAATGGAGAATGAAAAGACCTTTCAAACGATATATCGCAAGCCTATACTTCCTATTTTAAAAATTGGGGGTTGTACCTGTCATTCTAAGGGGGTTGAAGGTAGGGGTTGCATTTTCACGTTAAAGAATGTCAAGTTATAATTTAAATTTCACGTGTTTCGGGATTTTTAATAAATATGTACAGTAACCTAAATAATGAATTTATTCCATTTGGCTTTTACACACTATATTATTATACTACATACCTACCAAATAATTGACGTAAGATACGAAGCCGCGTAGAAACCTTATAATCAAATATTTACGGTCCCGGAATTTTGTAGAATGTTGACACTAATCTACTTCGTTTGCCCCTTCATTCATACTCATAAATTCATTGAAAATCATACAAAAACCGATTCGGAATCGAAATGCCCTAACCACTAACTGATTTAATGGCACGAGACATGAAACCGGTAATGAACTTCAATTATACACGAAAAAATAATTTTTATCGTCCAATTACGTATGGTAATTGGCATATTGATTCAGATTTACGAGTTGCAAACATGAACCGGCTCATTTAAATATCAGGGTTTTGTTTACAAATCTTTACAACAAAAAATACTACGTCGGTAATTTATTGGCCTTAGAAGTGTGCGGTGGTCTGCATGTCGATTTTCTCGGTTGTTGCTTATCGCGCACACATTAGAATTCGTAGCGTATGCGAACAATTGGTTCTTGTTTATGACTCTAGGCGATTTACATTGTTTCTAATACATTTACTGTCGAAATATCAGCCATTTTGTATAAAAATTATTCTTAACGAGAATAACTATGTTATTCTAACAAGCGAGATTAGTTACGAAAATTTACCGCTTTCCGATTATATGAAAATCTTACATATCTTAATGTAAGGACGAACTTCTCCTTTCTTTCTATCGACTGTTTACGTTAATATTGTAATATTTATACTTTAATACTATTTTTTCCTATGATGAAA
Source organism: Diabrotica undecimpunctata (assembly GCF_040954645.1). Taxonomy (NCBI): domain Eukaryota; kingdom Metazoa; phylum Arthropoda; class Insecta; order Coleoptera; family Chrysomelidae; genus Diabrotica; species Diabrotica undecimpunctata. Next base: position 142,279,189 of record NC_092807.1, read on the forward strand.
AGGTTGCCAATGTGAGCCCATAATACTAGTATATACCTTTCATATAAGATTTCAAAACATCCCATATTCAAACAATTTTTATATTGGTGGAGATACGTAGACGACGTACTGGTATGTTTCACAGGAGCTAAGAGGCAACTTGACTAATTTTTATCGTATATTAATTCACTTCATAGTCATATTGAATTTACAATAGAAACAGAACAAAATCAATCCATAAATTTTTTAGGTTAAAAAATTATCAGACTTAAAAACAAACATGACTTCTCCATATTTCATAAACCTATCCATACTGATACGACTATACACAATTCATCATTCCATCCCACACAACATAAACTGGCAGCCTATCATAGTATGTTACATAGATTAACAGAAATTCCGATGTCAAAATACAACTTTGAGACAGAATTAAATATCATTAAGTACAATAAATAGCAGTAAGCAATGGATATAATGAACAAACATTTAATAAAATTTTAAATCAAAAACTACACAAGAAAGCCCTGAAATTAGCATTTCCACCACCAGAGAAAAAAACCCAGAGTACTTTCTGCTCGATTACATATACAGGCAAAATATCAACAAAAATAGCCAAACACATAAAAAAAAGGAATAACACCAGCTTTCAGAACAAATAATAACTTAGGCAAATATATTAAAAACAACAAGAGCCAAAATAAAAAGCACTCACACAGTGGTGCATACAAACTTAAATGTGGCGAATGCCCAAAAACTTACATCGGTCAAACTGGCAGAAATTTTAATAAACGAATAGCAGAACATAAAAGGGTTTTCAACAATAGAAAAACAGATTCTACATAAGCACTTCACCTTCTAGATCATAATCATTCTTTTAATGACAAATTTCAAATTCTTCACATTCAAAATAAAGGCCTTAAGCCCTTAAGCTATCATTGTTAGAATCTATGAAAATCAACAAATTAAAAAACACAGATTTTATTATAAATGTTGTGGAAGTTTTGAAAACAAAGTTTTCAGTGTTTTATTTTTACATTAACTAAACTCTTACAACAAATTTCCAAACCTAGACTTTTTGGACGATTTTAATGCCCAAAACTTTTTATTCGGCTCTTCTACTATAAATACTAGGGGAAGACTGCTGGAAGAGATATTTGAACAGTCCAACCTTTCAGTCTTAAACGACAGCAGGCCCACTAGATTTAATATACAATACGGTAAATCTTTATGTATAGACTTTACGATATGCGAACCAAGTCTGGCCGCATAGCTCACGTGGGATAGGCTCAACTTCTTATACAACAGTGATCACTATCCACTTTTTATGCATAATAACAAACACCAATGTGGATAGACATTTACTCCAAAATGAAATTTAAAAAACCCTAACTGGAATCTTTTTTCAAATTTAATCAAAAGCGGTATGACCACATTGAAAAGCACCTCAAATATAGACGAGACAGTGAATAAACTTGTTACAGCAGCATACAACAACAAGGAAAAAACCTGTCGCAACCCTGTTCCATGGTGGAATACAAAATGCAGTCGAATCTAGCAAAAGAGCTTTTTACAAATACAAGCGCTACAAAACTGTTGAGATAAAATTGAATACACAACAAGAACGTGCTGTAGCCAAGAAGACTAGAAATGCCAAACTCCAGTCATGGACTCAATTATATATCAACATTAAATGCAAACACTCCCATGACTGAAGTATGGAACAAAGTCAGAAGAATATCTGGATTGAATAGCAATCAGAATATTAAAAGCCTCGAGTAAATGGAAAGGCAGTTAGTAGTAATACTGAGATTGCCAAAATTCTTGCTAACACATACAAAAACCGATCCAGTAATATTATTTACAAAAAATCTTTCGTTAATTATAAATAGCAAGAAGAAAATAAGAAAATTAGCAATATACCTAACACATATGAAGCGTTAAATTTACCCATTTCTCAATTAGAGTATACAGAAGCATTATCAAATTTCAAAAAAACTAACGCTGGCACGGACGATATTCCTAGTATTTTTATCAAGCACCTTCCAGTTAATGCTCGCAAACAACTTCTAGATCTGTTTAATGTTATTTGGCTACAGCACAAATTTCCTGAAAAATAGCATAAATCTACAGTAATACCTATACAAAAACCTAATAGTATTCAAACAAGTCCTGAGTCATACCGACCGATATCTTTAACATGCGCCATGTGTAAGTTAACAGAAAAAATTATTAATAGTAGACTAAGATGGCATCTGGAGAGACAAGATTTAATTATTCCAGAACAAAGTGGTTTTAGAGAGCAAAGGTCAACTATAGATAATATCATAGATTTGGAAAGTGCCATTTCTGAAGCATTCGCCCTAAGGAGAAAATCTCTAGCGGTTTTCTTTGACTTATCAAGAGCTTTCGACACAACCTGACACGATTATATAATAAAAAATTATATAGTTGGAACATCCAAGGTCACTGCCTCTTATTTATTAGAAACTTCCTTTTAGGAATTATAACCCTTTATTTTATTCACAAATATTCTATTAAAACTTTTAACTTACCTAAACATATCTGTCTACTCTGAGTTTTTCCCTGCTTATTTTATAAAAAAGTAGCAAAATTTACAATGGCAGTAGAATTGGCAACGCTGTTATCCTATATCCTTACACTGTCATCTGAATGTGATTTCCACTATAGCATTGATTATAAATAGACTTAGGCAAATATGCAAATTGCATATTTTGCATATAATGCATAAAAAATGCAAAAATGTCCAATTTTGCATATTTTTATAAAAGTGAGCATAAAGTGCATATAATTTGAAAATTTGGTGTTAACTATATATTTTTATATTCAAACTTACAGATAGCATGAAAATGCAAATATTTAATTTTGTTTTATAATCACTTGGTATTCAAATTCTTGATATAGTAACTAATAAAAGACAGCGGCTTATAGTTTTGTCACGTTTTGTCCTGGCATTAAGGGTTTGTGTTTGCCAGTTTATGTCTCTAGGTAAAAATTTTTATTTTGACGGTCAGTTTCACTTGTTTTCACTTTTGTTGTAAAATTGGAGGCGTAAACAATGTGTATTTTTAATTGTGAATAATTATTGAGCTTTGAAAATGCCGAAAATAAGCAATGTTTCAACTTGGATAAAACCTTACAAAGAGCTATCTATGGATATGGATAAAGTTTATTGCTCATGTTGTGGCAAAACTGTAAGTACATACGTATTATTTTTTATTTTATTTTAAAAATTTACACGGTGGTACAAACAAAGATTTTAAAATTGGAGATTATGTTTAAGAAAAGTACCGACACAACGCTAGTTTGCAATAAATCGATGTATTTTTTCTTTTTTCAAGCATTTTTTAAACTCCTTGCGATAAAAAATAGGATACCTATTTAAAATTCAAATCATTCAATAGTCTACTGAAAGGTCGCTAACATTTTTTTTTTCTAACAATAGCATAGTTTGCTTTAATTTTGCTAAAAACAAAAACATATTGTACCGTTTTTAAATAAAACGAGCGGTTCGAATTTATATAAATATATTTATTTATAAGTTTACAGTTCGGTAATATCTTAACAACTAAAACTAACTCATAACATCGTTACATATATATACCAAAAGTATTATTCTAGAATAATCCAAAGTAGTCCCACCTCTAATTCGCCTACGTGACCGGTTGTTCTCTCTCGCACTCGATACATCGCGAAAGTTCTCGAAGCGTTTTCGAGATGCAACTGTTACATGGGCCATGCCGAAAGCATGTTCGTAACAATATATATTGGACTTAATTAGGTGCTTTTTTATGCTCACAGTAAATATTTGGGGGTTCTTCTTTCTTGTACATACATTTCTTGACATTTTCCAGATTACTACACCGATTTTTATTTGATTTCATTTAAATATTTTAATTGTTATGCAAAAACGGTTCATTTTTAGTTTATTTCTACAATCTTAGATTTTAAAAATGGGTAGAACTATAGAATATTTATATTCTTTTTTAGATTTTGTCTGAAAAAAAATTTCAAATAGATCAGCATGTCAGAACCGCGAAACATTTAACTAAAAAAGTAAAAACAATATCCGGTGAAAAATATCAACCTTCAGTGTCCAAGTGCTTTCAGTCAAGTTTCAAAAAACAAACCAAACAAGAAATTTTTAACAAAGACTTGTGTCGTGTATTAGTATCTTCTAATATACCGCTTTCAAAATTATCTAATAAAAACTTTAGTTCTTTTTAAAAAATTATTGCAAACAAAACATTCCCAGTGAACAAACTCTAAAGAGAAATAATGTCAAGTTGTTATACTCCTCAGTTATCCACAACATAAAAGCCGAAATAGGTAATAATTACTTTTACATATGTGTGGACGAGACCACTGACTCGTCAGAAAGATACATTGTGCACTTTTTGATTAGTGTACTTAGCGATGAAACCTTTCCAAAATCGTATTTAATTTCCTGTAAGCAAGTGGAAAAAACCAACGCTTTAACAATATCACGGTTTCTACAAGAAGCATTAGCAAACTTTTTTCTTCCTGCTGCTGTGCCTAATGATAAATTATTCCTTATTTAATTGATGGATTCGACCGTTACTTGATGGAAATTCATTTTATGTAACAATAAAACACTGAAAACTTTGTTTTCAAAACTTCCACAAATTTTTATTTTAAATTCTTATCACTACAGCTGTTTCGGCTGATTGCCTTTCTCAAGTGATCTGTTTTTGGCATGGGTTTACACTTTATAGTCTCTAATGAAATAAGTTGAGGAGGGGAGAACTGTTTGTCTCAAGCTGGTCATTCAGAATTATATCTGTGTTTTTTAATTTGTTGATTTCCATAGATTCTAACAAAGATAGCTTAAGGCCTTTATTTTGAATGTGTAGAATTTTAAGATCTAGATCATAATCATTCTTTTGATGACGAATTTAAAATTCTACACATTCAAAATAAAGGCCTTAAGCTATCTTTGTTAGAATCTATGGAAATCAACAAATTAAAAAACACAGATATAATTCTGAATGACCAGCTTGAGACAAACAGTTCTCCCCTCCTCAACTTATTTCATTAGAGACTATAAAGTGTAAACCCATGCCAAAAACAGATCACTTGAGAAAGGCAATCAGCCGAAACAGCTGTAGTGATAAGAATTTAAAATAAAAATTTGTGGAAGTTTTGAAAACAAAGTTTTCAGTGTTTTATTGTTACATATTCCTTATTTTATCTGATGCCGCACCATATGTGGTGAAAGCAGGACAAAATTAAAAAATATTTTATCCAAACTTAATACATGTCACTTGTTTAGCGCATGGAATAAACAGAGTTGCGGAGGAAGTAAGAAAATAATTTCCACTAGTTAACAGTTTAATAGCGAGCGTCAAAAAGGTATTCCTGAAATCACCTGTAAGAATACAATGTTACAGAGATATGCTTCCTGCTGTTCCACTGCCACCGCAACCCATTTTAACACGTTGGGGAATATGGTTGGAAGCAAGCTAATTTCTATGCTGATCATTTTGTTGATTAAAAAAAAAATAATTAACCATTTTACGGATGATAGTTGCCAATCTTTATTAGAAGCTAAGCAAGCCTTTCAAAATAACATCCTCTAACAGCAACTGTCATTCATAAAATCAAATTATAGTTTTGTCCAGAAAACTATAACTCAATTAGAATCCTCAAAATTATCATTGTTAGAGAGTAGTTTTAATAAAAGAATTTGAGTCTTTGTGTCAAAACGTTAAAGGTACTATAGGAAAGGAAATTTTTCAAAAATTTAAAGTAACCATGGAAAAACATAGTGGTTACCAGGTTGTTTCTGAAGTAGTTCAAGTACTAGCTGGGACATTTTCCGAACCACTTAATTTAGAACCATCTATTAGAGTAAATTTGAAAAATGCCCCAGTTACATCAGTTGATGTCGAAAGAAGTTTTTCTATTTACAAATATATGTATTCATATAGAAGCTATAAGTTTTTATTAGAAAATTTTGAACATCATTTAATAATCTATTGTTACCACAATTCAAAATAATATTTATATGTTAAAATAATTGAATATGTTATGTATTTATAATATTGTAGGTATTTTTGTAAATAAAAAATATTGTAAATATTTTTTATTACATGCATATTTTTTAGATAAATATGCATATTTTGCATAAAATACTGCATATTTTTGCATAAAATACTGCATATTTATGCGCATATTTCATACTTTTTTATTTGCATATTTGCCTAAGTCTAATTATAAACCACACATGGGTGTGGTTTATAATCAATGACTATAGTAAATTCCACGACTACCACTTCGAAGTAGTCCTAAATGCCATATCAAGCAGAGCACTATAATTTGTCAAAATATTGGAGCATTATCACCTATTTCCATACGATTAAATAATTATTTTAAGTGTTTTGTTTTTGTTAAATTTTTACGAAGGTTAAAAGGCTGCATTAAAAGTTTCTGTTGCGGGAGTTCCTCCTTTCGCTTTAGGCGTCCATGCTAGACACTTGTCGTCGGCTTATGAAACTTTACTCACAACGCCCTCTAACTTGTCTGCGTTTGACATAATTGAATGATTGTAAGTGGTGCTTACAAAAACCAAAATTTTCTCCCCTTGTCAACTTCGTTATCTTTTGTCTCGTACAGAATTAGAACGATCTTATCTAAATAACGTTATGTAATTTTTCTTCAAGTTAGACTGATGGTCACATTATATTTGATGTTGTTTTCAAAGTAATACTTTCTTTTTCTTTAGGAAAATAAAAGGATACATTTTTTCTTGCGACTTTTTTGATAGGATACATTTTTAACTTCCTGGTACATTACATTCTCGTTTATTAAAAGAACGATAAGGTGATTTTTTACGGCTTGAAATTGAATACGATCTATCAAGATAATATCTCCTTAAAACAATATTGGATATATAATAAGTATTTGGCAGTTACAGGAAATATAATATTAACAAAAATTACTTAAGTTTTATAAAGTGTGACAGCGAAAAAGTGACATCGTTGAGTACGATTATTCTAGTCTCTTGAAAATTGATTTAGATGATACAATGAAAACTCCGTTTTCCAAAATAAATTATTAGGTTTGTTTCTGCAGTGGTTTGCTTACCGTTTGTAAACTATACACTCTGCACAGACGCGAAATTAGACTGTTTCCTGACCGAAGTCAAAATTTATGCTGCACGAACGATTTGCTGATCGAAAGCAAATTAATCTAACCTAACCTAACATTTTTGGTTAATATCGAGATTCATAATTTTTTAATCAAACAAATATATTTCTAATATGGAAGGTAAGTACTACTTACATTTTTTCAAAAGAATACCTTCGTCTAAAGTGAAAGTTTAACAAAATAATAATGAAACACATTCTAAACCGCATTTAAAGTTTACATTTGTTTCATATTTAGAGAAGTTTATAATTGTAAACCAAAGCCCATCGACCAAGTGTTTCAGTCAGTATATCTTGGACCCACAACCATACACTGTCATTGATAGATTTTTATAAAAAAATACCGAGATAGGGTAGGGAGTTTCCAAATGAATTCCATGAAAATAATGTGAGCAAAGGTAGCAGAACAACTAAAGGCCTTACATTATGAAGTTAAATGTGTCGATAGCAATTCTTTCCTCACCAGAGGTCTCTAGTAGCATACTTTGGTAATTGTTTTTCCTATAATTGCCAGAGTAGTCGGTGCGTTTTGATTTAGTTTGAGTCGTCTTACAAACTCTCTCTGATGACGGGTAGACCCAGAAACGCGTGTTAGGGAGTGGTAAGAGACTTAAATTAAATCGAAACGCAACCGTCTTCGTATATTTATCGGCCTTACATTATGTTAATTTGAATGCATGTTACTGTGAAAATAGATGACGAGTAATTGAAAGAAATTTTAAGAAATATATAGATGAGAGTAAAACAACAGGAAGAGGCCACAAAACATTTAAATATAGTAATTATCTGGATGAGATAATTGGGCAAAAAAGTAATATCAATCCTGAAGTGCTGTTATCTAATGAAACAGTTGCACATTACATAGATAAAAAGCCTGCAGATGTAGCAACAGTTAAAGCCAATGTTCTTAGTTCTATCACAGAATAATAAACAATCAGAATGCCCACTCTGCTTGAAAAAATAAGTACGCGCATCTCGTTCGCGCAGACGGAATCAGCCATGTTTTAGTCGGAACCAGTGCTGTTTAGTGACATTTTATCTGGTGTGCATAGACAAATTAACCCGGTTTAATTTATTTACGGCAACTACAGACATAATATGCACTATTTTATTCGTACTTTTAGTTGAAGGATAAATTAAATTATTTCAAATGTACTAAATTATTAATCTCTAAAAATTTAAATTACAGTTCTGTCGTAGCTTGTCACAAATTTCTCAATTCGAGTCTATGTTTCCGTCTAAAACATGGCGTTGGCGTTCTGATAAACTTCAAAGGCGGCATCTGAGAGTGGGCATTCTGATTGTTATTTATTCTGTGGTTCTACACTACAATCACTTTGTAGTGTAAAACTAAGTGAAAAACTTTAGTGAAAAAGAGAAAGAGAGAAAAATGAGTCACCAAAACCAATATTCTCCAAAAACTGTGTGAAGACAAAAAGGAATTTTATACAGAAACGCTAGAATTGATGAAAGAAAAAAAAAACAAAACAAAGAATCTATTTGAAGCAGAAAGACTTTGAAAAATAAGAAAACAAAATAAACTGAGAGAGAAGACGAAGAAAATAATTGTTGCTAAAATTTTCATATTCACTGTCGAATATGAAAATGAAAATAGTATACCTTTTCTAAATACCAAAGTCATAAGAACTAATGATAACAAAATGATATTAGATTGGTATCAAAAAGATACTGCATCCGGCAGATTTATAAATTATTATTCTAATCATCATAGAAATCAAAAATTCAACACAATTGTATCTATGAAAAATCGTGTAACGACAATCTGTGATCGGAGTTTCCTAGATGTCAATTTAAAGAAACTTTTTGAAATGTTTTTAAACAATGGCTACCCAAAATATATATTAAAAAACTTTATTTATATCACTAACTTTTACAATGGAGCTTTAATACATAATCCACAACCAGTTTCATATAAAAAAATACCTTTCATAAAAAATTTAACAGACCAAATTGTCCCACTTTTCAAAACATTTCCGAACATTAAATTAATTAAATACAATCCACTTCTAAATTCAAGGTTATTCTCAAAAATAAAAGTTAAAACTCCAAATTCATTAACGAGTAATATAATTTATAGAATAAATTGCAGTCAATCTCAAAGTTGTTATATTGGTCAAGTCATGCTAAAAAAATTTAAATTTTTATTCTTATAGTTATAAGTATTAAAATATTCACTGTGTTTACATATAATAACTAATTATTCTAATACATTTACAGTTTTCTCCTGAAGAAGTCACAAAATCGTGACGAAATATTGAGACTGAACAAATAGAGTTTTATTTCCTGACCGATTGCTGATTTATTGGTTCCTTACAAGCAGGTTGTCACCCAAACTCATCTTATCATTTAAACTGCTCTATTATTAGGGTTGGTATTTCACCTTGCTGTTCTGTCATAATTAATGACCTCAAGGTTCTACTGTCTTTTGCGTTGGTGGCGTGGTTGTCTTAATAAAACACCATTTTACCGGCAGCACTCAAGAAGCCAGGAGTGGTAATTTCATTTTCATTAAATTATTCAATTTCAATATTAATTAATATAATAATGCTACCTAAAGTTAAAATCAAATCATAACTATTGCTGTATTGTTGGAAGTGCATCTAGGTTTTTCTTAGTTCTTTATTCTCTTTTTCAATGTTTTTTACTTATACATTTTTTATATAAAAACCAAAACCACATGTTCTTTTTGCTGTGCTTAGTTTGAACAAATTGTTAACTTATTTAGTTCAATTTATTGTTTATACATTGTAATCATATAATGTCCATTTACTTAAGTGTCTTTACAACTTTAATATCACTGACTGCTACATATCTTTTTATGGTAACACATGTAACAACTTTTCCATGCTTGTGTGGTTTTTTCATATTGTGATGATGCTTTCTGAAACGCACAAAACGCAAATGAATAAGCATAAAACTGTTTCACATCTTTAGAACATATGATAGAATACTGGACAATTTAAAGCAGTCAAAAATGACAAAATAACTTTATACGCTTTATACATATTTACAGAATACAGATTTTTTGTTTTAACATATATCATTGACAGTAAAAGTAAACAACTCTTTTTTGTTTTAATGCATTTCATTGACAATAAAAGTAAACAACTTTGTTTTAAAAACGCCATTCAAACAATATTTATTAGCATCTTATATTGCTCCGAATGGTTTCACTATAGAAAGTTAATGTTTTAGAAAACTACATATTCATATGTATGCACAATATTATTTTTTTTTGGATATAACGAGATCCGCTTATAACGAGGTAATTAGTCTGCCATTTCAGTTCTCGTTATAGAGGGAGTCTACTGTATATATTATATATATATATATATATATATATATATATATATATATATATATATATATATATATATATATATCTATATATCATATGGTATAATACAACATGTCACAGAAAACCGAATTTTAGACAATCGTGGGCAGATATGAAGAATGAATATTATAAGGGAGGCTACACCATAATCGGTAAAATATGCTGAGAATGATGATGATGATATATATATATATATATATATATATATATATATATATATATATATATATATATATCATAAACAAGATTATTTAGTACTACCAGTGACAGTAAAGAAGGAATAAACGTGAAGGGACCTCCCAGGTGATCTCACACGAGTAATAAAAAGTTTATACGAAATATTAACATCTTTAAACCATAAAAAAATCAAAGAACACTTTACTTACTAATTGGATCTTTTTTTTAACTTACAGAAACGTTACCAGGAAGTGTATTTTTAACCGCCGAATATTTTTTAGCTAATTACGCTCGACGCCTTTAACGGTCGTTATCAAAATAAGAACAAATGGAGGTGCGCCTTTTTGTGGCTTTGCCGTGCCGCTGCCACCGTTGACACTTGCCACGTAAAATAAGAAGAAATACGTTTTGTACCTACAAACGTGTAAGTAAATGCCGCCGGAATAAATATACGAGACGGTCAGAAGTGCATTTGCATATATAATTTATTACCAAAGATAATTACTGTTAATCAGTTTTTAAATATTTTTTCCTGTTCGATTACTATTGAAATTTCTTTAAAACAACGAATAAGTTGTTTATTTTCTTTAGTTTCTAACCATTTATTAGTTACTTATACATTTTTACTATCGTATACACTCACGCACTACGCTTGTAACGAATTATTTTGCCTACCACATAGGGTATAATTATAGAGGGTTTGAAAACTGGGGCTAGAAACTACTGGGGTGGAGATAGAGCAAGCAAAATAAACGAAACTGTGCGAACGGCACTCAGGGTTTGTTTGGAGAGCTGGGTCGTGGATAAGTTGAATGGCAAGGGGGTTGGATTGGGGCAACTACAAAAATTAAACAAAGGGGTACTTACATGAATCTCTTGGAACAAATGGACAAATAAAACACGAGGGAAGTACCTCTAGCAATTTAAACATTAAACGATTACAACAACTAGTACAGGAACTTAGTTTCCTTGTGGATAACAACTAGTTATAACTAGTGAAATAATTATTAAAAATACAAAAATGGTTAGGAAACTTTTCTAAAATAAAAAGACAAAATGGTTCAGAGAAATAAATAAAACATTTATTGTGTCTCACCACAAACAGTTACAAAAATACAGATGGCACAAAAAACACTATATTAATAGTTACAAGTACTTATACCAAAATAATAAAGAAAACTTACATGCCATTATCCTTTTACAAACTCGGGAGATGCTACAAAAACATACAAATGTTACTGGGCTATAAACTGTGGCAAATAAAAAATTATTACAAGTAAAGAATTATCTTTTTAAATAAAACTATCATAAAGAGGTTAACCTTTTTTAAAAAACACAACAAACCAATGTAAAAAATAATAAAACATAGGAGCTGTCATATAGCTGTCATGAGATCTACAATATTAATTATCAAAATTTAAATTGTTATGAAAGCAATTATTATTTAAAAAAAAATGTCTGTCGTTACTTCAAAATTAAAACACAAAAAGTTACCTGAATTTCACTAAAAAAAATGCACTTACACTTCTGGGGGTAGAAACTGGATTGGAAATCTCTGAACACGAACAAAAGAAAGTTGGGGCACTGAAACACAAACTTTGGAAACTCGGCTTCTTAAAAAACAGGAATAGGTACAGCTGGACACAATGGTAACATTTCAAATTTTACTCTAACTGTAACTATAATTAAACTGCTACTATGATATACTTCTACTGCCATTATATACTCCACTACACACTAGATTTCCATGAAAATCCGGTGCTGAGAAGAATGAGAAAACCATACAAATTCGACGTAGAATTTTGGACATAACGCTGAGGCCCACCGCTCTTGACGACGCCTCAGCGAGAGTGATCTAATAATCTTTAAAATTCATTTGCTTAACTTAGCATAAACAAAACATGTAAACTGGAATATTTATTTGAAACTCAGAATATCCTAAAAGCGGTTTCGATCAAAGAAAAATATCAAAGAATTTGCGTCCGTGATATAAACAAACTTTAAAATGGTTTACAATAACTTCGGCGACGTAAAAAGAACGAAATACTATTTGGGTTTTAACTCGTACGGTAGGAACAGAGAAACATGGAAAACATTCTTCGTTATTTTCATAAATGTATAAGGGGATTGCAATTTAATACATATACGAGGGGATTTCAAAATATGTATCAAGGAAAATGCAAATGCTACACGCTCTGCTCTTGTTTTATTTGGACCGGAATATAATTATTAATTATTCCTCTTAATGATCTCAATATAAACGAACTTGGATTTTAAATTTAATTTTTCATGGTTTTGTCCAGTTGTGCATTTGGTTCATGGAATATTATATCATTTTCTTATCAATGACCTCAATTCTGAACCTTTAAATTACAACGTGAGCTACAGAACTGCATGTCAGGCTATCGTGAGCTACATAAAAATTACTAGCATCATCATCGCATGAAACACGATACAGGTACATCACGAGTGAGGAGAGTAGGCAGATTGAGACCCTGAACTCAAACGGAACCGTATCTCTCTTGATAATGGCTCCAAAATGGGTGCCGAAACGTCGAGTATTACATTCTAAACGCGGTTTTTCCCAAGAATTTAGTAACTTTCATGTGTGTGTGTTGTGTGTATGTTCCGAAAGATTTCCGCTGTTAGTAAAATTAAAGCTAAAGCTAAGATTAATACTACTACAAGAATTAAAGAATTAATATTAAACTCAACAGGCTTCCGGGTTGAACCGCGCCGATTATCACTGTGTCGAGTTTTCGACGTCCTCTCTGATGTCTTTTTCAGGGCTTCCGAGGTCTCAGCCTCTCGAGCCACCCGACACTTCTACACTGATCACTAATCAATGCATTACAGTAAACTGTAATAATCTAGTAATATAGGAATTTGGGTGAGTTTGGAAGGACTATAATATTATTGGTTGAAGAGATGAGAAAGAAAGGAGAATTTTGATTTGGATGGATTTTTGAAAGCAATGAAGCAAATTATCTGTGGCTGACCTTAGAGAGAAGAACATCGAATCCTGATAAGTGAACTAGCACCGACAGTTTTTTGAACGGTGAAAAGTAATTTTATGAATAAGGGTTTAAAAAGTAAAAAAACTGTGTATTTTATTAAAAAATATTTAAAATTTATCCAAAAGGATTACATTTATTTCAAAATGTTTTCGGTTTAGTCGGTGTTATACCCGGTTGGCAAATTAGTCCCTTTTTCAAGCAGGAAAAAAGTATGTTTCCTTTAGGTGAAATCTCATAACATGGACCTTGTGTCATCACTGTAATAAATATAGCAATGATTGTCATCTAATGTAAAGATTTTTAAACCTATTTCAGTAGCTAAATTCAACTATTTTTTAAAATGTCTCACTGATGATGGTCCGACTGGACCGAGAATAATTGCAATGCTTTTGGATAAATTTTAATCATTTTTAATAAAAAAAAATATACTGTTATACACCAGAAGATTTTACTTCGTGGTAAGTTTTTTTAAACTATGGTATACAGCCAAGTACTGGGACCTTTCTCTTTTACTTTGTAGTTTAATAAGTGGTAGCAGTTTCTGGACTAGAAATGCCGATATAGTGAAGTTAGCTGTAGTTGAGTTTTGCAGTATTTGTAAGTACAAATATATTTATTATTTATCGGAAGAACGATAGCGAAGAATATTTTGGCAGCCCAAAAGAAAGTAAGTATTGCTAGGACATTTGTTCCGTGTAAGCAGAACGAAGGAAGGGGTTTTAGCTACAGAATTTTAACAAAAGAACATCGGGAACATTTTAGAAATGAAATAATTGAAAGTTAACGGGTGGTCAAAAACAATTATTATGCAGAGGCATAAAATTTATTTATTTAATTTGCATTTATTTCATTTTATTGCCAAAAAATCCAATAAATATGGCGAAATATCAAAGTGGACTCTTTTAAATGGTCAAATCTATATACTCATGACAAGTATCCACTCATTTTCTTTCTCCAACTCTTTTTTATACATTTCATAAATTATAATATTTAGTACCTTTTATGTCTCACGTTGTTGTTTAGTGTATTCTAGCTGCTTACACATTTTTAAAAAAATTTTCTGTATTTGAGAAATTGTATACTAAAGATTTTTGTTAGCTTTTGTTAGGTGCTTCTATGCATTGTAATAATTTATTTCATTAAGTGCCCCTACTTGACTTTCCTGAATTAGAGCTTGATTTTGTTGAGCGAGTAGTATGTCTCGCGGCGTTGATGATTCCACAGGCTAATGTCCGCACTGCAATATAATGGCATGATGTTGAATTTATATTGCCACTTCGGTATTATTTACATCCTTTGCTGCATTTGAGTTTAATTTGGTTGAGCTAATATAAACTCACCTGTTTTTGGCAATCAACTTATTTGTAACCTACTATAAAAATAGGAATTTATTGTTTTTAAATAATATTGCATTATTTCCTTTTTAGCCATCACTTAAACAATACGAAAATCTGATATTTTAATTTTATTTTTTTTTGTACAAAAAACGACACCAAAGTTTTTTCCACTTTAACAGTTAAGAGAAAAACTTTCCCTTACCATCATTCCTTTCAACAACATTCAAATTAGAAAATTAGCTTACTAATGTAGTTGAAACGAAAGTTTGCTTGTGTTTGTCTCGCCTAATACCTTAATAAACACAATTGTCACTAATTAAGATTAATTAACATTAAGATTTTTTTTAATATGTAATACGTCAGTCAAAGTCCCGGGGCTAATCATGAGATGGCGACTCTAATGATTCTCCATTTGATAATTTGGTAGTCCTAGAAAATGTTCATGTTATTCGGATTATTATTTGCTTTTATGATTTTCATAATAATGGATTCAAAACTATTTCGTGCGTTGATTTATTACTGTTATTTGATGGGAAAGCATACCGGTAAACTGAGCAATAGCTCAAAAAGTGCTAGCGGAACTGACGAGAAGTGATAAATCAGTGATCCTAAGCGCTCCGGAAATCCGAATGATGCAGTTATTTCCGAAAACAAAAAAATGTTGAAAATTATTATGGAAAACCGTAAAGTGAAGTTTCAAAAGGTAGCTGACACTCATGGGGTATAAAAGGGTAGCATGTTGACTATTATATATGAACATTTGGGTATGAGAAAGCTGGTTTCCCAATGGGTGCGACGTTTTCTCACCTCAGAGCAAAAACGTCAATGCATTGATGAATCTCGGTGCTGTTTAGACATGTTTAATCGGAATAAGTCGAAGTTTTTGCATCGGTGTGTCATGAATGAAATTTGGATCCATCAGTTTACTTCCAAATCAAATCGTCAATCATCTCAGTGGGCAGCACCCAGAGAAAGCCACCCACAGCGACTAAACACACAAGAAACCGCCAGAACCGTTATGGCTTCTGTATTTTGGGATGCTCAAGGAATTATTTTCATTGGCTATTTGAAACATGGAAAAACAAGGAACAGCGACTACTATATTGGTTTATTGGATCGTTTGAAGACTAAATTCGCAAGGAAAAAGCCTCATTTTTTCAAGAAAAACTTATTTCATCAAGACAATACACCGTGTCACAAGTCAATGAAAACGATGGAAAAACGCAGGAATTGGGCTTTGAATTGCCCCCTGCTTAGTGTAGATCTGGCCCCGGCGATTACCACTTTCTTTATTATCTAAAAAAATGCTCCGTGGCAAGAGATATCGCTCCGATGAGGAAGTAATCACCGAAACTAAAGCTAATTTTGAAGGAAAAGATAAATCGTTTTACAAGGGTAGGATCGAAAAATTGGAAAATTGTAGGGTGTATCGCCGCTTAAGGAGATTATTTTAAAGAATAAATAATAATTTTTGCAAAAAATACTGTTTTACTAATTAGACCCGGTACTTATTGACCGACGGGTTATGTATCAATATCACTACAAAGATTCAAGCAAGATTTTATAAAAGGATCAAAATTAGAAAAAAGAAATAACTATAATTATTATATGATCTACTGTTCCTGATATTTGAACAAATAAGTTAATATGTGTATATATAAAAAAAAGAAAATAAAATACATTTAAAAGATGTTCTGGACAGGACTCCTCTACTAATAGTTTATTAATGGATAGCACTACTGAAATGTAGCTCAGGGGGCAGAGTAAATGATCCTGGATTGGCTTAAAACTGGAGGACCACAAGCAAACCTGGAGCAGTTTAAATGGTTGTGGTACTGCAATAGGGAAGGCAACGGGAAACCACCCTATTGTTGTTCCGTAGTTCATTCCGGAAATCAAGATCCGGCAGGTGAGGCATATCTCAAACAGACCACAAAGCGTCCCAGGTCATCAACAAGCAAAATTTCTGCGAAAAAACAAATACTACATTAATATTAAGTGGTACTGTAAAAATTTTAGCAATAAACATAAATATAGAGACATGGAACGTGACCATCATGTACGATGTTGGAAAATCCCATAACACCATCCAGGAAATGAATAGGCCCTCTATTGACATCCTAGGAATCAGTGAAACAATACGGTCAGGTTCAGGACAACAACAAATAGGATTTAATTTGGGAAACAGGTTTCCTGTTGGAAAAAAATCTATTCCAAATGAACAGCTTCTTCTACAAAAAATAACATCGGAAATGGACGTGGCAGAGGCCGCATGGAAAAACTGAGAACGAGATCGATTTTATGATCACTGACAAGAGGCAAATCTTTAAAGATGTTACAGTCTTGAAGTAGTTTTCAACAATTAGCGACCACAGAATGGTGAGTGCGTCATTAGAAATAAACCTTGGGAAAGAGAGTTATCGCATGATCAAAAAGAAATATACACATACCTGCATGCATCAACAGCATTCTCGAAAGCAATAAGAATACACAACAATCAACAACCTTAAGGGCATTATAATAGAAGCTATAGAGGAAAGCCAGAAGATACATTGCCAAAGAAATCATATAACGAAAGAATAAATCCCCAAACACAAGCATTAATGGAAGATAGAAGAAAAATGCAAAGTAATAGAAGCAAAGAACATCATAAACTTAGCGTGCGTTCATAACGAGGCGCCGACCCTCGCTCGGGCCATGGGATGGTATCATTTAGTCGATTTTCGGTAAAATAAATGCATTACTTTAAATGCGAGCGTTCGCCGTCAGTGCTATGCTCTAGGCGAGGAGACGGTGCGATGGTCTCCGTTATGAACGCACCCTTAGCCTAGAATAACAGTGTGTTGGGTTGTTCTCTGCCCTTAGAGAGATAAGTAAAAGAATACAAAAGTCTATTAGGATGGACAACCGAAAGTATAAAAGTTAACAAATCCAACAAACGATTGTAAATAAAAAAAGTCTCAAAGTTCTCAGGAGAAAATTGAAAAATGGTAAAAAAGAAATAATGAAACTTTTCGAGAACTGTCACTGGACGATACCCAAAACATGTCAATATTGTTATCACATTTACTAATTACTCAATGCATTGTTATGAGTAGACTGTAAATATACATTGAAAATAATAAAAAAAAGATTAAGATAAAAAATAACATGTAGCATGTGTAGTTTTCCTTTCTTTAAGTTGAAATTATGAACACCCCTTATATCACAAGTTTTTATTTATTGTACAAGTCACCTGTTGGGTCTCCATATCCATTAAGTAAATATATATCCACACCTAGTAAACGAATTTCCACAAGAATCAGTGTTATAGCATGTCGAAGCAATATTATTCAGAATGAGACAAATTAACGCTCCACCAGAAAAAATCTTTACATGGATTTACGAGGGTCATAAACATCAAAGCGAAAGTGGCTTTAGTTCGGCTGTAGGGGTCCTGAAGAGACTGGCGCCCATTATTGGGAACAATGGGCCCCGATACACTTGAACCAAGCATTGCTGGGAATGTGGGTATTTCAAAAGGGTAAATTCCAGAATTAGATAATAGGATGTCGGTTGCGAGTATGCTACCGAAAAGTTAAAAATGTTTAAAGTTGTTTTTTTGGGTTTAAAAAACGAGGTAATATAAGAAATCCTAAAACTAAATAAAAATTAAATTTCTACACTTTGATTAGGATTATGTTCTTATCACAAATTCAAGTTTAAAAAATGACGTCGTTATTACTTTAAATGAAAAATATAAGAGGATTTCTTCAATATTTTTACACTAAAGATATCATTTTGCTAAAGTTTCCTTTATACTCCATAGATTATTTTCCATTAAACCTTTTTGCCTACAGTCAGAATAATGTAAGTTTATTTTTCTAGTTTATTCTCTTTTTCCCTTTTTATTGTTTTTTCCTGTCTTAGAAAGGCAATTCTCATTACATACTAACATAATTAGAGCCGCGTTCTAATCTGTTTTTTTCGGGACTATACTTAAATCTTTCCATTAAACTCTATCTTTATTTTTCTATGTATGTTTACATCTTTGAGATCTATCAGATTCTCTATTTCGATATAAGATTGATTTTTTTTTAATTAAACTTTTTATTAAGTTTTTTAATATTTGCCATTTTTTAATATTCTATAAATACAATTGCGCATACAACATAACTTATGTTCATTAGAAAAATTACAAGTTGCCAAAATTTATTTCTGTTCATCTCCTTGCCACTCAAGTTATAGGCTATTTGTTTTCTGCTTCTTTTATTTCTATTTTTAGACCTAGGAGATCTATTCTTCTACATGGCGTTGGTTCTTCATCAGAATCTGAACTGTCGTCATTTTCAGAAGATGAAACCTGGTAAGAACCTATTGTTACGATAAAATATGAGTCATATTAAAAACCTGTAAACATTGTTTATTCTCACTTCTGTTCTAGTATTTTCTGCGAGCCGCTATAAAAACCAGTCTGGGTTCCCGTTCATTGGCAATTCAGGTCAACATCCATGGGCTTCGAGAGATTTCATGCTAACGGCTGTTTTGGTATATATAGCGGGACTTTCATTGTGTGGGGCAGTCTGAAGATAATATCGCGTCGAATTTTTAAAATGTAACGCGCGTATTGGAATAAATGTAAATAAATTATATTATTATTAGTGTGAAATAAATAAGTTATATTGTACAAATAAAGACTTTTAAATAAACTAAGTGTTAGAACATTTTTATAACAAATAAAGACAATAAATTAGATTAATAAAAATATTATACTGTACCTGGTAAAATTGCAACACACTTTAAACCTGTATTTGAAGCTTCCTGTGTAATTGGAGTTTTTATATTTACAGTTGATTTATCATCTACCTACATCAATAAATGCTTGTTTCTTTACATTTGTTTTTTCGCTATTATCAATCTCATCCATTTTCCTTTTCTGATTTTCAGGTTTCTTTATAACAACTCCCTTTAATAATTTCTGCTGAGAGTTTGGTTGTTTCTCTCTCTTTATCTTGTCGACAACAATAATTTCAGCTTGAAGTCTTTCATATATTGACTTTTCTTGTAAAATAGATACCCTGTTCCTATAATCTCTTAGTTCTTGTTCCTATTTTTAATAGATCCTCTAGATCTAGAAATTCTATTTCATCGTTCTAGTCATCGTCTAGACATTTTATCATATTTTTTAATTTGTATTGTTCTTCATACTCCTCTTCCACATTTTGAAGGCGCCAATTCTTTTCCTATTGTCTGTTCTTTCTTGTAGTTATTTTTCAATCATTTGCAGTGAGTTTGAGTAATCAATCAGCATATTTATTTTCTGTTTATTGGTCTTGAGACCACATATATTGCTTTCGGTTTCCACTAGCTGTAGTAAGCAATTGTTACGAGTAATATCGTCTGCATATCTCAGGATTGAAATATTTTTGCTTGCGCTAGAGATACCGTAGAATTTTCCACAAAACTTTCCAGTTTATATAGTCAAATGCATTCTAGTAATCGAGAAAGCTGATAGTCATAAAAAATTTGTATTCTCGAGCTTTATCAATGACTTATGGCGTGTTTGCTGTCTTTTACTTTTGCTCAACGAAGAGTACTTGGTTTTGTGATATTAATCTATCTGGATATGTCTCCAAGCGGTTTTTGATTATTCTCAATACAATTTTACTCAAGTGTGAAATTAGTAAGTGCACCTTTCTTATGCAGTACACCAATCACTAAGCCATTTGCCTATTATCTATACCTGATTGCAGAGGAGTTTCCACATTAATTGGAGAAAGGTTTACTCATGCTGTGTAAAAGCTCAGTCGTGATATCATACCAATCAGGTAATTTATTTCTTTTAAGGTGTATTATGGATTTATCAAGTGCACACCTTAGTGCTGTGATTGATGATTAACATTCGACGTTTCTCTTTTATATACTTCTATGTAGTATTTCTTCCAAGTCTTTAAAACCGCGCCAATCGAACACTATATTAACTGTTTCTTCTTGTTCTTCTTTCTTCTTCTAATGGCGCTACAACCCTTTGTGAGTCTTGGCCTGCTTAACAATGTTCTTCCATTCTGTCCTGTCGGATACTTTCCTTCGCCACTGCCTGATGTTCATGGTTTTAAGATCACTCTCTACGTCGTCTATCCATCTTTTACGGGGCCTTCCTCTTGTTCTGTTTCCTTGGGACTTCCATCTCTGGACTACTTTTACAGCTCGATTATCTGGCATTCTTTCTAGGTGACCAAGCCAGTTTAGTCTTTGTGATTTTACAAATCTGACAATATCTGCCCTCTGCATTAGTTCATCCAGCTCGTGGTTCATTTTAATTCTCCACGAACTATCGCTGCATTGGGTTGGTCCAAATATCTTCCTTAGTATTTTGCGCTCAAATATTCTCAGTTGATTTTCATCAGTGGTTGAGAAGGTCCACGTTTCACATCCATATGTGGCCACTGGTCTAATTACTGTTTTGTAGATTCTCAGCTTAGACTCACGATTCAGTAACTTACTTTTCATTAAGTCTTTGTATGCATAAAAACACTTATTACCGCTAAGAATCCGTGCTTGTATTTCTTGACTGATGTTGTTGTTGTCATTTATTATTGAGCCTAGGTAGGGAAAAGTGGAGGCATATTTGTAGGTATGGTTGTCTACCTTCAGATTCTCATGTTCATTCGATTTTGTGCACTCCATATATTTTGTTTTGCTTTCATTTATATATAGACCAAACGTAGCAGCTTCTCGTTTCAGTTCTATGACTTTTTCGCTCAATACCCTTTTGTTGCTGCTTATTATGGCAACATCATCCGCATATGCGTATATTTGCATAGATCTTGTATTAATACAGCCGTTTACATCCAGTTTTCTAACAACAACTTCTAAAGTTAGATTAAAAAGTGTTGTTGATAAGGCATCCCCTTGTCTAACTCCATTTTCAATATCAAAGGCCTGCATCATATCTCCATCTATTCTCACCATAGCTTTGGAACCCTCCAGAGTCATTCGTATAAGTTTAACCAACTTATTGGGTATCCCTAACATAGATAGTTGCTTTAACATCTTTTGTCGATCTACTCCATCAAACGCCTGTTTGAAATCGATATACAAGTTGTAAATAGGTATGTTATATTCAACACATTTTTCATGTATACCTCTTAACATATGTATTTGGTCTATAGTTGACCTCTTTGGTCTGAAGCCACATTGGTATTCACCAATAATCTCCCCCGAAAACGATTCCAGGCGGCTATATATAATTCCTGATAATATCTTGTAGATGACATTTAAAACTGTTATGCCCCTATAATTTTTGCAGAGTCGTTTGTCTCCCCCTTTGTACATAGGAAGTATGATTCCCACTTTCCAATCTTCTGGGATGACTTCTAGTGTCCATATGCGGTCGATTAGTTTGTGGATACGCCTCCATAGCGCATGTCCTCCATTCTTTATCAGTTCTGCAGTTATTCCATCTGTGCCAGGTGCTGTGTTATTTTTTAGATGTTTTATGACGTTTATCGATTCTTCCAATGTTGGTTGCTCAACTAGTTGTTCTGCTGTGTGGTGAATTATCTCTTCATCTTCGTTTTGTTCTTTTTCTGGGTTTAACAGCTCTTGAAAATGCTCCTTCCACCTTTCCATTATTTCCTCTTTCTCGCTGATAATTGCCCCATTTTTGTCCTTGCAAACTGTTGATCTTGTTATGTATCCTTGGGTGCATTGCTTGATTTCCTTGTAAAATTTTTTAGCCTCTCTTCTGTTATTATAATCTGTAATTTGTTGTATTTTTCTATTCAACATTTCTCTCTTTTTCCTTCTGCATATTTTCTTTGCATCTTTTCTGAGTTCTTCATATGCCTTTCTATTCGATCGGGAATCCCTTTGTAGACATTTCTGTCTAGCTATATTTTTGCTATTTATTACTTGTTGGCAATCTTGGTCAAACCATTCTTCGTTTCTTTGGCTTGAGGTTTCACCTAATGTTTCCTTTGCCATATATTTGTAATTGTCGTTTTGATGATATTCCATTCTTCTTCAATGTTGTTTTGTTCTCTTCTTTCATTTATTAACTGTTTACAAAATGTAAAAATTGTTTAATTATCTTGCCACTGGTATTTTTATTATGGATTAATTACAGCCTAATTAGTTAATAACACCATAAAAATCGATTTGTATTAAAATTTATGTTTTATTTATAGCAGAGTCAGTGCAAAATTAAGCAATTAAACTAAAATTAATTTAAAAAGGAAAACACAATTTAATTCGAAGTGAGTTAATTCGGTATACGTGACAAGAATTCGAACGTATTTACCTGCTGAAGAAAATCGTATTCATTATCTTCTCGAGAGAGTAGATACGTCGTAACAGCAATCTGGTTTGTTAATCTTCATAAAATTTAAGTACCTTATAGTTAATATTAATAATATTGCCCAATGTAAACAAACAACTAAATATGTTTTTAACTGAAGAGGTCTATAACCGTTTATTTTGAATGTTGGTTAGATTTTCAACTCGCAAGCTCTATACTATAACAAGGATGGACATTACATTATACTTTATATTATTTTCATACATTTAGGATGTAAAATAATATTATCAGTTTGTACCAAATATACGTTTTTAAAATAGGACACCATATACATAATTTTAAATTTAGAAAACACTTAGATCTCCCATACTTCTAATATAAAGTTTTATTACATTATAGAGGTTATTTCATAAGTTTTGGTGAATTGTATGTTAAAATCATTCTTATCTATTTACATAACTTGTACAAAATAAATCTAACAATAACTTTTTGATGCTGGTCCGATTTTACAATAAAATGCTATTTTTTATAATTATCTTGTATGGTGTTAAAAGTAAATACATATTTTACTCTACATATATATACAGTCTGAAATTACAGCACTAAACACATCGCTCAAACCATTGATAAAAATAAAAGTTTAAAGGTTCTGCAAACTTGTAAATAAAAAGGAAGAAACTAAAACAAATAAGGAATATTACTCAGAATTTTATTAACGAGGAGAACTTCAAGATCCTTATTAAAGTCAAATACCAAAAGTTCAAAATATACACTTAGAAGACATTCCATCCCAGCACACAAGTTTGGTTTTCGCAAAGCTCATTCAACTCAACTCAACTCAAAACAATGTCATACGATTGTTAAAAAGATTAATGTATGCCTCGAAGAAAAAAAAAACGGGTGTGGCAGTCCAGTGGGACTGCCGGTGGAAGTTACACTTCTATACACGCATTCGCCGTTACAAATTTATTTGGGAGTCAATCTGCACAATCATTACATATGTAATTTTATAGGTAAGGCATAGCAGAAAGAGAAACAGAATTAATAACAACTTACTAACAATGAAGGATTGAATCAATATTTTGATGAAAATGTATAGTTTTATTTTCATATATGTATAAAAGGAGTTGAATGCAAAATTTTTTTACACATACTCTGCAGTAAAATTCATTGTGTATTTTGTTATTAATATAATAATACAATACAAATTAAACTGCAATATTCATAAGTATTTAAAAATGACAATAATATACATAAAAAAATACACTACAATACAGTGCAACCTAATTCCATATATAATAATACAATACAAATTAAAATGCAATATCCATAAGTATTTAAAAATGACAATAATGTAATAACATTAATAAAAAAGTCCTCCCCGACTGGGAATCGAACCCCGGTCTCCCGCGTGACCGGCGGGGATACTGACTACTACACTACCGAGGACATAACACAATTGTATTTCAAAATTGACAGTTCTGGATCATACAGTGATTTATTGAGATTGTTATTTTGAAATACAAAAGAATAATATAATTATGAACATTTAATAAATAATACAAAACATATCACATAAATTATAATATTAATAAGTATTTTATTATATGTATAATATTATATGTATATATATCTTTATATAATATGTATAATATTAAATTATATATACAAAAGGAACATTTTTATATTCGAGGGAGGAAGAGAGAAAAAATATATCTTCTGTCTCTCTATTACTCATTATCTTACATATGTAATGGTTTCGCAGATTCACTCCCATACAAATTTCCAACGTGGAACGTCAGATTCCTTACAGAAATCTCTAATTACTATCCCATAAAATCTATTGTCCCTCAAGGAACTGCCCTTGGTCACCTACTGTACCTTATATACACGGCTGATATCCCAACAACAAATACTACTACAGTAGCCATGTTCGCAGATCGCCATATTATCCATCGATGATGACACTCAAGTAGCATCAGGAAACCTTTAAATACATCTGAATCTACTAAAAGACTGGATGAATAGATGAAAAATCAAAGTTAACAACACCAACTCTAATCAAATTACATTCACGAATAGAAACGCCATATACCCGATAATCACACTGAACGATATATTACTACCAGTTAAAACAGAAGCCAAATCCTGGGAATGACACTTGATCAAAAGCTTACTTGGAGAGCACACATCTTGGCAAAAAAACCAAGATTAATATGAAAATACGTCAAATGAATTGGCTAATCGGCCAAAAATCGCAGCTATCTACAGATAATAAACTTCTTGCATCATCATCATCATCATCATCATCATCATCATCGTTCTCAGCATATTTTATCGATAATAGTGCAGCCTTCCTTACATATTCATTCTTCCTTTCTGCCCACGACTGTCTAAAATTCGCTTTTCTGTGCCATGTTGTACCAGCTTGTTTCCTTATGTCATAGTCCCATCTTTAATTTGGAGGTCTTGAGATCTTGACGCCTCTTGAATACTACAGTGTAATTCTAGTGAATCTACAACAAAAGGACGCGGAAAACAGGACGCGCGAAAAAAGGACGCGCGAAAAAAGGACTCGTGGAAAAAAGGACGCATATTATTAATGAATTACTATAAATAGTTTATTTTAATTGACATTAGCAATTACCCCCTTTTTATCCCCATATGTTATTACAGAAAATGATTCTACCTAACCTAAAATCGGTTACGGTAAGAGTAAAAAGTGAAAAATAATTATATGAAAAAAACTTGCCCTCACATTTTATCGAGGCTTAGGACTAAAATATCTTAAGTAAAATAATAAATACTAATATAATGTTGATTCAAGATTTCTGGTATTGAAACAGGTTAGATTCCATATTATCAGAATTATGTATGGGATTAGAAAAACCCAAGTACCAGCCCAGTAAGGGGTCTTATGAGGGTTTAACGCGAACCGGAAGGTTGGTAAATTCCGCAGGTAATGTTAAGAATGTAAATAGAAACGATTAGTAAGAAAATAAAACTTTCTAATTGTTTGATAATTGTTTTTAAGAAATGAATATTACAAAAGGTCCGATATAACAAAACATCATTAACCAAATTGTTTATATAGGGGAAACTTGTCGCGGTAGGTAATTTATTCTGTTCTTAACAAGAAAAAATTTTACAAATTGATATCAGTCTATTAAGATGGTGTTAGCGTTTGTGAAAAGCCAAAAAGGCAACAACTTGTTACTTTATAATGGATTTCTCCATAAAAAAGAGCGAGTGATTGGTGAAAAGACAATTTGGAAGTGTGCTACTTATAATAAGTGCAAATGTACAGAAAGAGTGCATACCGTTGTGGATGAAATTACAAAATCCACAGAACATAATCACGTTGCAGACACGGCAAAGATTGAAGCAAAAGAAGCTTGTAACCGGATGAAAGAAGTTGCACAATAACTGGAACACTCCACCCAAGGTGTAGTAAGTGAAATTTCTCAAGGACTTTCCTTAGCTGCTACGGCACAACTTCCATCAGTGTCGTCGTTAAAAAAAAACTGTGCAAAGAGTTCGGAACGAGCTAGAAGGTACGCCCGCAAATTCGAGAAATTTAGAAGAACTTGTGCTTCCTGAAGAATATAAAACAACTACAGGCGGTGAACTATTTCTATTATTTGATAGCGGGCCAGAAGAAGAACGTATTTTGTTATTTTCAACACAAAGAAATTTAAGATTTATGGAACAATGCGATCATTGGTATGCCGATGGAACATTTAACTCAGCACCACCATTGTTTTCTCAAATATACACAATTCATGGAGTGCGATACAGTAATGTAATCCCGACTGTATTTGCACTTCTAACGAACAAAACACAAGAGACTTATACACGTGTTTTTCAGCAACTAAAGGTGTTGAATCCGGCCTTGCGCCCTCTAACAATAATGATGGACTTTGAAAGAGCGGCAATGAATGCTGCACAAACTGAGTTCCCAAATGTGAGAATCCGCGGATGTTTTTTTCATTTCTCGCAGTGTATGTGGCGCCATATTCAAAGTGCCGGATTGCAACGTAGATATATTGAGAATCCTGACTTCGCCCTTCACCTAAGACAATTGACAGCTCTTGCGTTTGTTCCAGACAACCATGTAGTCAGAGTGTACGAGGAGTTGCTCAATAGCGATTTTTATACACAAAATGAAGAACTACTAGTGCCGCTGATTAATTACTTTGAAGACACTTGGATAGGGAGATTAGCTAGAAGAGGAAATCGAAGACAACCCCTTTTTCCAGCAAATGTATGGATTTGTTACGATTTGGCAGACCAAGATATACCTCGAACTAATAATGCTGTCGAAGGATGGCACAACAGCTTTTCTTCTCTTCTCAATAGTGCACATCCGAATATTTGGAAATTTATTAATTCTCTAAAAAAAGAATATGATTTAAATGTTTTGAAAATAGAGCAGTACATTTCGGGCAATGTACCTCCACGCAAAAGAAAATATCAAGATACAGCAAACAGGATAAGGGCTATTGTTGCCGATTATGCTGTCAGGCCAACTTTAGAATATTTGAGAGGCATTGCTCACAATTTTTAGTTGCAAACATAAAAAAAATACAAAAAAAATTAATATCAAAAATAAAACAAAAAAAAATAAAATGACAAAAAAATTCCAAAAAAAGGAAAAAATTAAAAAAAAATAAAAAAAAACTTGTAAACACGCCAGCTTCTGCTGCCAGTCCTAAGCCTGGATAAAGTGTGAAGGTAAGTTTTTTTCATATAAATATTTTTCACTTTTTACTTTTACCGTAACCGATTTTAGGTTAGGTAGAATCATTTTCTGTAATTATATATACGGGATAAACGGGGGTAATTGCTATTGTCAATTAAAATAAACTATTTATAGTATTTCATTAATAATATGCGTCCTTTTTTCCACGTCCTTTTGTCGGTATACCAATTCTAGTGGACTACCTATTGTCAGTTCTTCTCGCTAAATGTCCCGCATAAAACTTCTTGTATATAAGTGCATAATAAAGCCCATATGGACATATGGAGTGCAACTATGGGGCTATGCCAAGCCTTCTAATACCAAAATCATTCAGAGAATCCAATCTAAGATATTTAAGATGATTTTCAACCCGTGGTACGTTAGTAACAAAACATTGCATGATGACTCTGGTATATCATGTGTTGCAGAAGAAATCAGCAGACTAACAAGAAACTTTCTAGAACACCTGCCAGTCCACCCCAATGAGAAAGCAAGGCAACTACACCTCCAACCAGAAGTCAGACAAAGATTGAAGAGACACTGTGTAGACATAGTGAAGACACATTGTAAATTTGCAAATTTAATAAAAAAGAGAAGACATTCCAGATATCATAAAAGAGGACATAAAAAAATCTCTCTGAGATGAAAAACAATACATTACCTGGAGAAGATGAAATAGTCATGGAAAAAATCAAAGAAGAAGAAGAAATGTTAATAAATGTGTTGTAAAAGATGTTTAATGTCTGTTTGACAAGAGGAGTAACCCTCTTGGTATAATGCATAATAACTTTAATGCATAATAAAGGTCACATTTTAGATCTAAAGAACTACAGACCTATTAGTTTACTCTCCCATGCATGCAAACTATTTATGAAGATAATAAAACGGCTTGTGAATAAACTGGATAGTTAGCAACCTTGCAAACAGGTTGGGTTCTGCTCCAGTTAGGGGACAAATGATCATCTACCAGTTATTAAAACGCTAATAGAAAAGTGCACATAATGCAACAAGTCTATCTTTCTTATATTTGTAGACTATGAAAAGGCATTTGATACTATACATAGCATAAAATGTTTAGAGTGTTGGTTGACTGCAGTATCGACTACCGATATATTGCCTTCATTAAGAGTATCTAAGAAACTGGTACAGCTTGCGTCCGACTTCAAGAAGATACCAAAAAGTTCCAAATAGAACATGAAATTAAAAAAGGGTGATACTATCTCCCCGAAATTGTTTACAGCTCTACTCGAATATATGTTTAAGCAAATGGTGCGTGAGGATATTATGGGATGCGATATAAATGGAGAGGATTTGAACCACCTAAGATTTGCCGATGATATCTAATAGAGTTGATAAAGCTACAAAAATGTTGTAAACGTTATATGTAGCATCAAAAATAGTTGGTTTTAAATTAATACCTCAAAGACAAAATTTATTACCAACCTTGTAGTCAGCGATAAAATTCAGATTGAAAGTCATAGCATCGACTAATTAATAGCTTACAAATATCTAGGGCATGAGTTTCGCTTAGGCAGAGCTAATCAAACAACTGAAATACAAAGAAGGATGGCTGTATTTGGTATATTGAATATCATTTTGAAGTCTAATATTCCAGTTTGTTTAAAAACAAAGGTTTTTAACCAATGTATTATACATATGATACAGAAATACTAAATCTGACAAAAGGAACAATTAATAAAATGAGAGCTACACAATAAGCTATGGAAACATCAATGTTAGGTATTACCATAAGAGATAAAGTACCAAACCTAGAAATAATAAGAATAACAGGAGTAACGGATGCAGTTGAAAAGATAGCCATGGCTAAATGGGCTCGGATAATTTACAAGATTGACGGATGATAGATGGACCAATCCAGATATAAAGTGAATCACTACAAATTTCATGCAAGAAGCTTAAATAGGTAATAATTTTTACAGGAGGTCTACATTCAGCAGTGGACAAATATAGGCTAGTTGATAATGAGTAAAGCAGTTACGAATTTACAAAGATATGGTTAGTGTATAAACAATATATGAGCATGCAAAATTTTTGGAAAGAAAATAGATTTGAATTATAGATCGGCGTCCTCTAGCGTGTGAAAAAATCTACTAAGTGGTTCTTAAAACTAGGCAAAATTATCTGCAAAAAAACATTTTAGAGGAGATTAGTATAGAAGCATATCTAGTAAAAATTACAGATTAGAATTTTTTTTTAAATAAGGGATTTTTGTAAAAAAAAAAATACGGACATACATATTTAATCTTGCGCCGATTTGTGCAGGAAGTAAATAATAGTTCTCCGCAGTTGCATATCTCAGTATTAATATTTGCATAGTTGTAAATAATATTTAAATTTTGCAGCATAATGAGAACGTAGGAAATTTAATTTCATTTCATTGCTATAAGAAAACTTTTTTCTATAAAATCAATATTTTTCGAATTTTTCATCTGTCTAAAGAGGGTTTCCGGAAAAATATTTTCTAGAATTTCTAGAAAGATTTTCTAGAATTGCTGCATATAACTACCATTGAATTTTATGGGACACGTTCTAAAACACTCGCTATAGCTTCTGATGACCTAGCGAGTTCCACTTTTCACTCAGTTTGACTATTAAACTGAAAATGAGGACATAGATGAGGATTATCTTTAGACCCAAAGCTTTCCAAATTATGTCCCCGGAGAAATAGGGGTTCATAATATGAGTGACGAATCTGACAACGTCGAATAAGACAATCTTCCCCTTGGCATTAGAAGAAAAAATTTAGTGAAGGGTCAAAATATAACCAAAGAATCTGACTGGATGGAAGAAATTAGAAGGAAATAAGAAATTACCGTCGAAAAGAAAAAATATAACAGATATGGATGAAATTACTAAAGAGCGCATCGAAAAGAATTGAGGAGCTATGATGATCTTAATAATTATGATAAAATAAATAGTAATAAATCACAAAAAAATAAATATGTAGTAAAATTCATAATCCAGGAGAGTATAAACCTTACTTCTTGACAGCTTCAAACGAGATCTTATTTAATAACTGAATTTTCTTGGCAACGATATTTTTATATATATCTCAGTCCGTCTATTAATACATATAAACTTCCTGTCGGATGATACCGTCCATTAAAATTTTTAAAAATAATTTTCAATTTTATTAAAAGATATTTTTAAAATTATATCCGTTCGTTTTATTATTATTATGTCGTTGAAGTGCTATTTCCTAAATTGTATAACCTTATTTTAAGCCCCTTTTTCAACACAAATATAAAATATCGTGATGTTTTGTTTTGTTTTCAAATTTATATTTTTTATATTTGATCGTTTTATTATAATACACATACAATACAAAATTAGTATATGTATTACATAACGAGAGTTGTAAGAAGCTTATTACATGCGAGTAAAAAAGTTGCGCGCAAGCCGCGTAGGGGCGAGCGCAGTAATTTTACAAGCATGTAATAAGCTTACAACTCAAGTTGTGTACTATACTTTTTCTACGATTATTTTCATTTATAAAAATAAAAAGTATAACAAGCAACTTTTATTTATTTAACAAAATTCGGGAACAATTTAAATTAAACATTTATTTATAATAATTAATTGTAAAATTTTGGCAATTATTTAGAACTATACCCTTATCCGAGTTTGGCGGTTGTTCAATAATAAGTGGTGAATGGTGAGATGACGTAAACTGTACGGTGTGTTCTTTTTGGACATTGGTATTTTCAGTGTATGTAAAGGTCTGTAAATTAGTAAGATAGTTTCGAAACAAATTTTTATTCGGATCTACTCTGTATGAGTACAAGAAACAAATTCGTTAAGGATTTCTGCTTAGTTGATAGACATGTCGTGGAATGCAAATTTTAGATTCACCATGTCTCTAGTAACATCTTTATCAACGTCTGTTATACCTTGCATTTTTAGAAGGTTCAGATTAAAGCAGAAATCTGAATTTTTTTCGAAACTATCTTACCGATTTTTCTATCAGATGTCGCTATTGCGTCCATAACGAAGCCATTTTATTGTTGCTTCTTAAAAGACAGAAAAGATTCATTTTTCACGTTGAGAACGCCTATGAATAACTGTTCTGATAAGACTTATTAAGTCGAAATACGTATCAACAGATACATAGACGCTTTATACGTGAAATCAAATCTTTGCTGTCTTTTTTATTTTAGTTTGTAAATTACTTTCAATTTAATTTATAATTCTATTGACTATTGACGTCTTATTATTTATTGGCTCATCGACATATCCTTCGGCCGTTGTTGAAGATTTCCACCCGCCATGTCGTTTAAGAGCCATTAAATCACCACCGGCATCTACCAAAATAGTGGCAGAAGTTCGTCTTAAACAGTGAGCTGTGTACATTTTGGGATCTGGTAACTTTAAATATTCGACTATTTGTTTAGGAACACCGCCTATATTGTTTAAGCCTACCACCCTGTTTCGTACATTTACCTATTTGATAATTAAGAAAAAATTGATTTATTTGCGGATCGCTAATCTGTAGTTGAATTTCTATATATTTTTTGCAGATTTTATAGAAATTTCCGGAAATAACGAAAGATCTACATATTTTGGTTTTCGTATCAGCAATTTTAACCAATAACATGGTACTTAAATAGCCAATGTCACAAATTTTAAGATTTTTTAACTCTTGTTTCCTACAAGCTCCACATATTCCAATAATTGCAATAACCTTAAAATAAAAGTATTATAAGTAGGCACATTTATGTTATACTTTTAAATAACATACCTTTATTAACAAGTACTGTACATCAGGATCCATTTAAAAAAAGTTTTATTTCATCAGGATGTAAAATTTTAGATTTTTTTGTTTGTAAAACCTTCTGATTGCCTTTTTAGATAAGCTCGCAATTTCGGGTAATTTTCAATATTAACATTATTTTTCAAAGTTATAACACTTCTTAGCATAGAATATATTGCCCATAATGAGGATGGTTTAAATTTCTTAGCGATTTCTCCAAAATAAGCCAAGAGTACGTTTTCAGAAAATGAATTTACATTATTTGTTGTACGCCAATCCATAAATTGCTGGTATACCTTTTCATATATCTTCCTCTAGATTTTTCTGGTAATAGGTTCTCGATAGTGTTCGCAGCTAACTGCATAATATTGGGTGGTGTGCTACTAAATTCATCTTCACTATTCGATGAACTCATTTTATTTATCTGTATTTAAATTACCACTAATTAATTCGTTTTCATGGTAACTCGACCAACTGACTTACAAGGCTTATGTGATATTACACATTTTTATAGAACTGAAGCGTAATTTTCTTTATTACGTGCTAGTCATTACGTGTGAGTATCTGTTTTGATGTATTTACTTAGCATCCAAATAGTAGGTAATATACAATTTACTAGTAAGAGAGTAGAAAAACATTTTTTTAAAGATGTTCCTAATTCGTCATTTTAAAATACATAATCTGCCATGTTTATTTTGGATTAAAACCCCACAACTCCAGTTGTAAAATTACGTGAAAATTAGGTTAACACTGAACTCAAATGCTCAAAAATACTGCTTTACATACTGGAATTCGCTTGGTTTGATGGAGAAGGACGTGTATGAACTCATCACTTTATAGCCCCCCATAAAATTATTACACTCTCCGAGATATAATAAACTGATCACCGGCATCCTTTGGAGATCATTAAACTCATCATTGTAGATAGGTAAACTCATCACTAGCATTTTTGCCCCAAGGCTGTGGTTTCTTATGCAGAAGATTGCCTTTTACCTGTTATACTTCTCATTTATGTGGTAATTTATTAATCTGCCAATCTAAAGAGGTTTTGAGACCTAAAAATTCAGTTGCAAAGGTTTTTGATAGTGAACTTTATACTGAATATATTTATGAGCATGTGATGTTTCCGTTTATATCGGAAATAGTCCCCAAATTATTATCTAATTGGAAATCTATTTATTGTGACAGAATACATCAAAATGCTCAAGTACACCTTTCTGGCTTTTATAAACGGTCAAAGCTCACTTGATAAAACATTATCCTGTAAAAACAACAACACAATTAAAAAATTTAAATGTCTTAAAAACTTTAAACATGGAACTGAATTTAAAATTGTTCGCCAATTTGAAGAAATCTGAAAATTTGAAAAATCAGAAAATCTATGTGAGTAGGCAAAAGAAAATAAATAATCTCTAAATAATTCTCTTCCTATTGGGGAACCGTGTCTTGCCATCTTTATTACTCTATTTGTTGTCATTCGGCTTAATATGGTTATATAAGCCGTTCCTAATTTTTTTACGGTGAAAAATTGAAAAAAATGGGTTTTGAATTTCATAAGAATAATAATGAGCGTAGAATTAAAAAAAAACATTTTATTTGCAGCATGATTTACTTTTACAAGGTTTTATAATATCTGTACGACACAAATCTCACAAATTCGTAATCGAAAATTTCGTTTCTAAAAATAGTTCAAACACTCCTGACCATGAAGCTGCGCGAAGGCGGAGTCAAATTCACGTAAATGCAGAAAGGTTCTATTGTAAGTGGAATTATATATATGTAAGTATATATGTAAGTGGGAACTAAACCAAATTTCGTCTACTGCGCCGTGGTCAGGAGTGCTTACACTATCTCTAAATCTCTACTCAGCTCTTCTAACTTTTCACGTAAGATGACTTCAGTCTGCTTGACCTTCCTAGTGAGTGTACGGACAAGTACATGGAAACTCTGCAGTTTTATTTACACCATTTCTTAATACTGTAAAAGCATAAATACAAAAGGGCGGATATTGGGATGACAATATGATATATATGGCTCGACTGGGATGCCCAAACAGTTAGAGGGAAATAAGACAATCGACGATTCATTCTGGGTCGAAAAATAGCAAGCTAATTATTTATTTCAGCCAAATTTTTGAATTTTGCGAAACCAACTTTCACTTTCAAGTGAAATAAACGCCCAATTCACTTCGCAGATTGCGGAACGGCAATTACGGCCTTGTGAATCAAAATTTCAAAATCAGCCATAAGTCTTGATGGACTTAAAACCCAACACCAACTTCTTCAGAGCAACGAATTAATTGAGTAAACACCGTGACGTAGGTTTCTATGTGTTTGTCGAGAATAACACAGAATATAAGAGACATGTAATGCCCATTTAATAAGCCATGGATGGTAAATAATTGTCAGAAAATATTTTAAGCATATTGAAATGTACCATCCATGTAATATGCCTCTGCTTTCGCCAAGTAAAGTAAATTCTCAAGAATGCCAAAAATACAAGAGATATCCGTTAATGTAAAGTGACAATGTGACTTTGATAATTTATTCAGAAATCTAAAAATGTAATATCAGAAAGGGTTATCAGTTAAAGCAGCAAAGTAATATTATGCCTTGTCTACAAGAAACATCTTGTACAGTTAACGTAAAGAAATTAAGTAAGCTGATTTTTTTCTGTTTGATCAGAATGATCCGCCACCAGTGCGAAACAACTAAAAAAACGGTATAAAATCTACTCACCAGTTGTATCACATTTAGCCTTACACCCGGTCGTCACACAAGTCGACAAAAGGCAATTTGATTTTTTGATTTGAGTCTTTCGCAATTGAAATTTGAACGATCATTTTTCGTCTGCGTTGGCTCAAAACGTAATCAATGAGCAGTTCACTATCCATGTTAAAGGAACAACAGCAAATAAAGAGAGAAATTTTTCTTTTCGAATGGTTTTAGGTAGCTATCAATAGGATTTTGTGGAATTCCTTAGAGAAATCTTTGGTTTGCAAGGGGTTTATGGACTATACCTACCACAGGG
Organism: Diabrotica undecimpunctata; assembly: GCF_040954645.1. Classification (NCBI taxonomy): domain Eukaryota; kingdom Metazoa; phylum Arthropoda; class Insecta; order Coleoptera; family Chrysomelidae; genus Diabrotica; species Diabrotica undecimpunctata. The sequence continues at coordinate 142,315,067 of NC_092807.1, forward strand.
TACAGGTAGGCCAGTGATGAGTTTACCAACCTTTCGGGTCTATTTTAAAATCCCTATTGTTATGGCGGTGATGAGTTTGTACTATGTAGGAGGGTAGTTATGCTAATTGGTGATGAGTTTACATGTACCCATGAAGGACATAATAAACAAAATGTAAGTCATTTTGCGTACTATTCTCAGCAATCTTTTTCCGTCTCCTGACAATAGTTTTAGCTTCTATAATTTTATGTAAGAACGTATTTTGTTCATTTTTACCTCATTTGTATATAATTTTAACAATATTTCCTCCTTATCGCCGTCACTCAATGCATCTGAGCTGCCCCTTCTTGATGCGAAGTCCACAATATAGATGTGGAGTCTAAATAGGCATTAAAAAAATTTCAGCGAAATGAAAAATGTTGCTAAAGGCTAAAATATATGATAAATTTAACTATGAAACATATTTTGATACTTTTGTATCATCGCAGATAAACTGCAGATAAAAATTCGTAATAGACTACAAGCCATGAGACATTTTTAAGGGGTCATTTGACACGGTATAAATCACATATAAATCAATACTATGTTATACCAACTTTAAAAACTATGCCATCAATTTTTATCGGCACAGGTCGCTACACAGATAAGGTAAACTTACCACTCAAGGCGGGGTATTTTGGTCAAACATTTTTGTACAGCATTTATAAATTAGGTAGGTAATACAAAAATAATGACCTGCGACCTAATGCCGTATAAAAGTATTGGTACCAGTAGTAGGGAGAATCTTTGATTTTCGAAAAATTTTGACGCCCTTTTGAGGTAATTTGATACAGTAAAGCTGTTAAAACTTAAAAAATATATTTCTTTTTAATTTAATAGGTTCAATGAATTAAAAAATAATGCTACTCTATAACTTATATTTTATGTTTAGCGAAAAATGATACATATCTTTACATATGTATCATTTATGATACATTTATAATATATATATATATATATATATATATATATATATATATATATATATATATATATATATATATATATATATATATATAAAATCAATCTTCACCTGTTGGCTGGCTAACCAGTCACAACGTAGATATTATAATATATGATATTTTTAATTGACCCCGCTTGCTTTGTTTTTGAGTTTTGAACCAATCACTGGGAGGAAAATGGTGTTTTTAACCACCTTTTCCTTTCATTTTTTGGCTTTTTGACTTATAATGACAAGTTGTCACCCAAATTTACCATAAATTAGAGGTTGGTATTTCGCCTTGATGTTCTGTCACTTTTTGACCTCAAGGTCATTGTCTTGTCACGGTGTTGGCGTGGGTGTTACCACCTGTTAATTCATTTACCTGCTGCATTCAGTAAGCTAAAGACTGGTAACTTCATTTTATTTTTAATATTATATTTTAATCTCAACTAATTTATAATGTTACCTAAAGTCAAATTTCAATTTTACTGATAATACATTGTTGGAAGTACATCTCATGATCTTTCTAGTTCTTTACACATCAATTTTAATCTTTTTTACTTAAGTTTTTATAACAAAATTTTTATATACATGTATTAGTATCACATGTTCTTTTGCTGTGCTAAGTTTGTTAATTTGTAAACTGTACCTAGTTTCAATTAATTGTTTATACAACTTTATCTCTGAATGTTCCATTATCGGAAGCTTTTTAACAAATTTAATATCATTGACTGCTACATGTCTTTTTGAGGTATTTTCACATTGTTCTTTTTAGATGAACTGATGATGCTTTCTAAACAGAAAGCGAAACGTCTTCAATAAATAGATGAAGTAGCCACCTTCTTTGTCTTTTATTTCTCCACGTTGACCGAAAAACCCACCACTCTTCGAATGTACCTTAGTTTATATATATATATATATATATATATATATATATTTAGGATACATAAAAAGTTTCTTTCTATTTACTCGAAATCATATTTTTGGACTTACACTGTTTTTAATCTTACCGGTTCAATTGTATCAATAATTGACTTGGTACATGGTACGTCACTGTTTTCGCCCCCTTTTTTTCAAACAATGCCGTCGTCCTGACACCACTAAAAGAAGCGTTCACCTATCCGCTGAAAAGGGCTTGACTTCTTCAGACTTTTACAGATCACAGCGGGCGTGTCAAGTTTTTAAACAGCTCGGGTTTGGGTTTAGATTGTTTTTACGTCATCTTTTAACCGAAATATTAATATTTATTGGAAAATGTTTTATGGAGCTGAATTCCAAAACATTCGGTAGAGGATGTGGGGTGTCCCCCATTGTTCTTGTGTAATGAGTCAGCAGTACGGCAGAGTAAACTTTCAATTGATGTAGGTAGTGAATTATGATTGTAATGTTTTGTGTTAGGTTTTACTGAATATAAAACCTAAAAACTGTCACTCCTGGGTAAATTTAATATGTTAAAAATATATTTAATATGTTAATAATTAAAAAAATCGAACATCGAAGTAAGTTTAAAACGTTTTCAGACTAATCAGTCCATCTTCAGTGAACCTAAAAGCAAGTAACCCCACTACATTAATAAAAACGTAAGGTAAAATTCTGACTATTATTATGAGGAGCAGATTTTCATCGCAAACTATATGTATAGAGCTACCATTTTATGCCACGAAAGACATTCTAAATGCATTTTGTTGCCTGCAAATTAAATGAAAAAATATCTTGGACTTTCTATGTGCAGTATATCTATTGACGGTAGATGAACTAACCGAAGTTTGTCCGTGCGCCGTGGACTAATTGCTATTTGTTTGTCGTTGGCGGTCGTTGCGTAGTTGCTGTCTGAACAAGTTTGTTTTATGTACATTTGTTTTTCCGCTTTTCGACGAAATAATATAAAATAATGGTTGTAGTTGTGACAGAAGATCATGTAGTTGGTGATTCGGATCGTGGTAGCAAACAAAAAAGAAAAAGACATCTCACTTCTAAAGAGCGTAAAAGCAATATTAGGTAAGTCCATTGATTATAAACCAGTATAATCAATGGTAAGTCTTAATGATTTATAGGTTATATTTGTATTATGGTATTGTTTAGCCAATGGCACCTTAAGTTCTTATGTTATTGTCGTTTATATTTTAATATTATTCTCTTTTCAAGGCATTCAAATCATTATCCTAGTTTTGAACATTTTGTTGATTTTTCCTGTACCCACCCTAATCGAAAGTATTTTTGATGTAATGAAGTATCCGAAGACCATATCAAGACAAGGGTGGCTGTGTAGATGTTTGACACAGTGAAAAATACAATATGAATGTAATATTCTTTATTTTAGGTTTGAAAGAATGAGCAAAAAATTAAGATCTGCCAGAAATTATTCTTATCCATATTTAGTGTGTCAGAGATGCGTAATTACTATTTCTCGAAAAATGAAATGTGGCAGTGGTTATATTGAGCAGCGTGGAGGGGACAAACGGTCCTTCAGGAATGTTAATAAGTTTGAAGCTGTGAAAAAATTTATAGCCAGTTTGAAAGGACATGAAAGTCATCACGGGCGTGATCATCTATCATCTGAAAATAATATTACTATTTTATGGAATCTGTACAATCAGAGTACTGTTGAGAATTTAAAAGTAAATTACCATTGTTTTAGTAGGATCTTTAGTAGTCAGTTTAATATTGCATTTGGAAGCCCTACTACTGACGTATGTAGCTTTTGTGTTAGAACCCAAACTTCTATTAGGCTTCTCTTTGTCAACCATTTTCCATCCACTCCTGAATGTAGGTCTCTCCCAATTGCTTTCATCTTTCTCTATCTTGCGCCAATCTAATCCACTGTTTGCCTGCCACTGTTCTTATGTCATCTATCCATCTTTTTTGAGGTCTCCCCATGCTTCTTGTTGTCGTCCTTGGTCTTCATTCTAGAAATATCCATGTCCACCTGTTGTCATTATATCGAGCTACGTGACCTACCCAGCGCCATTTCATTTTTGTAATTTCTTCCACAATATCCCTAATTTTCGTTCTACGTCTTATCTTAGTGTTTCTATTCTTGGCTCTCAGTGATATTCCGAGCATGATTTGTTGAATTGACTTTACAGAGACAAAACTAAAATTGACAAACTAAGAACTTCTCTACTTGTATATGAAATACCCGCTAAACATTTTTTAAGCTAATAAATGAAATGAAAAAACCGGAACACACTGTTTTGACCTTCAGCGGGTTCAAGTCTTAGCGAAAGATGTATTTTACGCCCAACAGTTGTCTTTTTATGTAACCGACGTGGATATTACAAAGCCAGTTTTCTGCACCTACATTGAACATCAAAAGCAAAAAGGGGATCTGCAGAAACAAATTCTCCCTACATGATTTTCTTAAGAAATCTGAATTTGGATCAGATACAAAACAGTTGAGACTATTCGCAGATGGTTGTGCGGGGCAGAATAAAAATGCACACATGATGTATATGCTCATGCTATTGTTGTACAGAGATGCCCCATAAAATAGGGCAGTTTTCTGCACCTACATTGAACATCAAAAGTAAAAAAGGGATCTGCAGAAACAAATTCTGCCCTACGTGATTTTCTTAATAAATCTGAATTTGGATCAGATACAAAACAGTTGAGACTATTCGCAGATGGTTGTGCGGGGCAGAATAAAAATGCACATGGTGTATATGCTCATGCTATTATTGTACTGAGATGCCCCATAAAATATTAAATCTATGGTAGTTATTTTTTCGGTACGTGGACATTCATATTTGCCAATAGAAAAAGTGACACGATCCTACAGTACAATAAAAACATCAAGACAATATAATGACATTTATTCCAAGAAGGGAGAAGTTAAATAACTTAGGGACTTAGGTAGGGACTGGATTGTTTACGATATAAAAACTGCGTTAACCAAACGAATTATTATTAAAAGATCACAAAACAACAATGTGCTTATTTTTGCTTTTGCTAATTTTGCTTAAAACTGAGCTGTTTTACAGAAATGATGATCCATTTAACCATTTCCAAACATTACTTAAACGTGTAAGGAAGCTTTCTACATTACACTTAGCTGCTGTAGAACTTCAAAACGAAATTAAAGCAAAAAAACCCTAGAGCCTCTCGAAATTATTAGTAAAACTGTCAAGGGCAAATTGGGTTAACGATCCTGAGCTAACATGGTTACAACCAATTCTCTCTGACTGTGATGAGCAAAATGACAATCAAGCTAACCTTGGTGAAACTGAGAATGATGACGTTATCGGAGGAGCTGATTGCTGCGATTGCAATAATGATGACCATATCATTACATGTAAAATGCCATTACTGTTGAATTTATTTTAAAACATTATTTTGTAGTTAAAAATAAAATACTATTTTTATAAAACTACTTATGTTTTTTACATCGTTACTACCAAAATAGTCATACTACTTTGTGTAGACAATCAAAATGCGTTTTGTCCCAGGATGACAATCTAAATGAAGTTTGTCCAACAGTTTTTCCACGTTTTTTGGGATATTATCAATACTAGATTTTTAGCCTAGAGGTATAATATTTGAATGTTTGTTCATCCCCATTTTAGGTATATCAGTTTAATTTTTTGCCAAATGCAAAGCAGTTTTTTTCTATTTGTCAAAATTTCAAAGTGGATAAAAGGCATTTAGAATATCTGCTCCTCATAAAAAAATTTGGTTAATTACTTACTGTGTAGTACTTGGCAAAATAACCTCAAAACCAAACAGTGGTTGTGTTTAACTGGATTAAACCATACTTGAAAATATTAAGTTATCTGGCTATATGCCGATAAACTTAGATTGCCTACAGGGAACTTAAGTCCCTAGTCGAAAGAGTTTTCTACATCCGAACTATAGGAATGTTAAATGATAATCTGATGTTGGAAGTGATAATTGACTATTTACATTGACATTCGGTACAAGATTGACAGTACATTTTTTGAATGTATAATATATATATATATATATATATATATATATATATATATATATATATATATATATATATATATATATGAAGTAACAAGAAGTCCAGAGACCTCTTTCTGATAATAAATTCAGTTGAACTTCCACAAGTGCTCCTGATGATGAGTTGAATAACTCGAAACACGTGTAGAGCAATGGTGGAGTTCCGATTGAAATGAAATGCAATCTTTTACTTTCATATATATATATACATATATATATATATATATATATATATATATATATATATATATATATATATATATATATATACATATATATATATATATATATATATATATATATATATATATATATATATATACATATATATATATAAAGAGAGAGGAAGAGAAAGGTTAACAAAAATGTATAAAATGCGGTATTTTTTTTTTCGGCTCCTTTAAGTTGCTTCATAAATATTTTTATAGAAATATAATGGGGTGTTGATCTTGAAAGATGGTTCGATTTCAAACAAGCTAAAACGGTCACGTACAAAACAATAGAGGGCGATAGAAAAACAGTTTATTTTCTTACTGTCCACACGAAATAACAAATCAAATACCACGAAAAAGAGGTACAATTTAAGAATAAAAAAGGTGTGTTTCAAAGTAAATTCTGACAAAAATAGTTTTCAAATATATGTACATTTTTAAGCAAACGTTTTCTCAACAATATTCCTTTTATCGGACGTTGAGATCATTATAGCTTTGAAAACTTTGCTAACTGGCTGTAAAATAATAAATATCTGTAATAAGCCAAAGTAATTCTCTAAGATTCCTTAGTCTTATGGTACTACTCAAAGAACTGGGTCATCCTTTTCTCCCCTAATTTTTGTTGTGTGGCGTTAAACGGATATACATATACATAGTGGACTAAAATCTGGAATTGTCTAACTATCTCTTAAATGGATAATCCGAATTTAACGAAATCGGGACTCGCCTATTCTGCAATATTGTTAACTAGAAAGCTATTTAAAAATTCAATAAACGCTTGAAGCACGCATAATGTCGACAACGTACTAGTCCGCCGTGGGATTTTGATTCTGTAAAGGCGAAAAGCTATTTGTTTATTGCTTGTTAAGTTTCCACTATCTTTTTTCAATAGTATTTTGTCAAAATAGGTTTCATCTGTTAGTTTTTTACACACTATTGAATTCTAATAGTCCAAGCTGCAGCTAGTATTTATATATAATTATTTCCAAATATATGACATAATGATAGATTTCCAAAACTGTGTCTATACTTGTTAATTTTTTTTTAATGTTATATTTTTATACCCAACTAGAAAATATGTATATATTTATTTCAATTAGAAATTGATGTAATAAAATTCTCACCTGATTTTCCACCTGAAAAATAAAATAAAACGAAATTAGTTTTATAAAGTCATAAAGCAATAATGACAAAATGCAAAATAAATATAAAAGTATAAGCAACTGTAAAAAAATTGGGGAGGCTTAGAATTATTAGGTATAATTAGATTCATTTATGCCTTTCAATAATGCTTGCCTTTCAATAATGCGAATATTCGTTATGATTATTTTTACATATTTATACAATGATAACTCGTTTTTTGAAGAAATATATTATGCAACCTAATATACAACATTGTATTTTGTATTATTTCCATTTTAGATATGTTTTTTCTGCATTATCGATTTTCCGTAAAGTAAATTGGATTTGAATGCAGTTTTGGGCATCGTAGTAATCTCTACAAACTTTGTGACCGTACCTGATCATGAAGAAATGACAAACTGCTTTAGAAAAATGCATTTTAAAAGAGCGTTTTTATTCAAAGTTAAAAAACTTATCGGAGTTTTGATACTGAATACGAATGTGATACCAGCAAGAGCTTTAGGAGTATCTGGTGCCCGGTTAGGTTGGTATTAACGCCTTCCTCTGGAGTTTTGTTAAAATTCGTTATATAGTTAGCCAACACGCCTCCAAACAAGTTTGGACTTGGTCGACAATATTTAAAATAATATCAGAATATGATTTAATTTTATCGACCAATAAATTCAACCTTCTAAAATATGAATAGAATAAGTCTTGTTAAAAACCCGGTAAATAAAAGGAGTAATGGTTTTTGTTGAAAATTCCAAAAGGCAGAGAGATTATGGGTAAATTATTTGAATGCTCAAGTAAAAATCTTTGTATACAAAAATTCAACATTCAAGACTATAGATTATACGGAAGCGTTTTGGCAGATAATCCATACCAATTTTCAGATTCTTTTATGTGATAAGAATGTACACGAAAACGGAGATTTGTTTATGGGACTTGGAAATTTCTAATGATATAATTTGTGACGTTTAAAAAGTTTTCTAATAAATAAGTTGAAATGTGATTGGTTGAAAAGACTGGCGTGGTGTAAATGATGCTAGGTGATGACGGGTCAAAAGTAAAAGAGTGAGACCGGAGAGACGCCGAGGGGTTCTGCTGGCATGATAGCGGCCTTGTGTTCTGAAGAGTGGAACGAGTGGGTTGAAAGTTGGGCAGCCATAGCCTGCAGTAACAAGAAAAAAAGTTTACTTGTGAACGATAATAATAATTGTGTAGATGTGTCCTATGGTATAGGATTACTCAGGAGGTGTTGGAGATACTGTAGGGGCGTTCGTGTGGATGTGAGAGACTCAAACAGCTCAGGAGAACGGGGTTTTTGCACAGCATCCAAGGATAAGCATCCAGCAACAAGCCAGCAGAACATAACTAAGGAGCCATTAGAAAGAGTGTGTGAATTGAAAAAGGTCAGTCTGATTTAAAATAGATAAAAGATTTTCAACCACATTCATAACGGTCACACAATCAATGTAAATTTTGTCATTTAATTTGGTTTGTTTGTTTTCATAACAGATTAATTTCTGAGATCTTCTTTTGTATACGAATCAAAAATAATATTGATAATTGGTGTATAAACAGTAAAGAATTTTAGATTTAATCATATGTAGTAGAGCATAGGGTATATGTTTATGTTTTAATTAAAATTTATATTTGATTTGCTAATTTAATAAATGGTACGATTATTTATTATCATAAACTTATTGAATTTCATTTATCTTCCTATTTGTTTAATCTGTGCCTTCTAAGAATTGCAAGGCAAAACAGACGTTGATAAAGATGTTAAGAGACATCTTAACTGTCTTTTCCTTTATATATATATATATATATATATATATATATATATATATATGTATATATGTATATATATATGTATATATATATATATATATATATATATATATAAATATAACCCAAAAAGTGTGAACTATAAACATCGCCATTTATAACATCTTAACATGTTAACCTCTTGATAATTTATGTATTAATAAATGCCAACTTTATTTATAACGATTTAAAATTTATAGATAGGTGCTTTCATTCCAAATGTTCTCGTAATACTTACCATAAAGATAATTGAAAATTAACATCATATGGTTTATTAGAGTTATTATGGCCCCGGTACGTTTTACGATCCATTTGTAGCAATATTGTCAGTGTACTGCGTTATAAATCGGGTTGAAAAATATAATACCGCTAAATGATATTAACCTTTCGACAGCGGCGCTGTATTAAATGGGAGGTCATATAAATTGGTGATATATAAAGTTACAAGATAGAGTTAATTTCTTAAATGTAAATGCAGTTTCTAAAAATTACTAAAAGCCCAGAAGTTTTAAGTAGCTTTTAAGAATTTGTCATCATCCTATTTGTCCAGGTCCTTCCTACTCCGTTTAGTAACTTACAAAACAACATTTGTATTGTGTGATCAACATCTAATGATGAACATGTCCTAACCATCTTAACCAATGCTTAGATTGTACCATTTTCGTTTTACGATGTAATGTAATGTAAACGTTTTCGAGTCTATTCATAATTTCATAATAATTATAATTGCTTTTTTTCGATTGATCTTTGTTCCGCTTAGATATTACGCAGAAAATAAACAACAATTTTTCCTCTGATGCGGGCAAGAAGAGAATGATTTTTGAGGATGATACCACTGCTTGGTGGACCGGCTGCCAGAGCAGTCGAAATTTTTGGTAAAGTCATGACGAATTTTGTCATGGGGAATTCGTTAGTGTGGTAGTCAAAGAGAACAGCTTGGGGTCTGAACGAGGAAGCATTATTTTCGGTTATAGTTTCAAAAATCGGCAAATTCTGGCTTAATTCAAATGAGTTTTGTAACGTAAAAATAAATAATCAGCGAGTGAAGCAAAGTACTTTTGTTAAATTTTTCCAAATAAACATTTTTTTGTAATATACTAAGATTTGCTTTCATGATGAATTAAAAAGTTCATAAATAAATATAAGTTTTATGAATCAGCTAATTGTCATATTTTAGTTTTCTTTTAAATAAACTTATAATTAATAATTATTCAGAAAAGTTTGGTATTTCACATATGAGAGTCAGTATATCCTTGTCAGCAGATTAAAATTATTTCTTTTAAAAAGACATTCACCCTTAATTTTTTTTACGAGAGAAAAAGCTCTGTTTATTTCCAAGTACCGAGAGGATTTTTTTGTTGTATTCTTATTATTATTATCTATTATATTCTTCAGTTGTACTAAAATGATTACTGCCATATACAGAGGAAATTATTGGCGATTACCAATGCGGCTTTAGGCCTGGAAGATCAACAATCGACCAAATATTTACTATCAGACAAATGCTAGAAAAGTATTGGAAATATAATAAAGAAGTACACCAGATCTTCATAGATTTCAAACAAGCATATGATTCCATAGATCGTTTAAAACTGTGGAGTGCAATGATGGAGGCGTACCAAAGAAGCTGACCATGATTGCGCGAATGTGTGTCAACAATTCCTTTGCACAAATTAGAATAGGAGGCAAAACTTCAAAGACTTTCGGCATAAGCACCGGACTCAGACAGGGAGCCCCGCTGTCCCCATTACTATTTAACCTAGCATTGGAATATGCAATGCGAAAAATCTATACCAGAGTCAAACCAGACATAACTGCCAGAGGAGCAAAGATTATTCTCGCATTTGCAGATGATGTAGATGCAGTAGCACAGACAACACTGGAAGTTAAGGATATAGTATCGAACTTTGAAGAAGCAACACTAAGCGTAGGCCTGAAAATAAACGAAGAAAAAACTAAATACATGGTCGTATCAAAAAAGGAACGACAGCGAATAAGACAAAACATTATCATAAACGATCATAATTTTGAGGTGGTCAAAGAATTCAAATACCTAGGAGCAACAATTACCAGTGAAAACACAGGAGAACGGGAGGTTGAAATACGAATACTGGCGGGGAATAAATCATTCTTTAACTATTACTTTCTACAAAACCATAATACGACCAGCAGTGACATATGGAAGTGAAACATGGACATTGAGAAAGAAAGAAATCAATAAGCTGTTAGTATGGGAACGCAAAATCCTGCGAATTATATATGGTCCTTGCAGGGACAGCGTGACAAATGAATGGAGGAGCAGATACAACAATGAAATAGAGACTCTCTTCGGGAAAGGAAACATCGTAAGATACATAAAAGCCAATAGATTAAGATGGGCAGGCCACGTGGTACGGAGTGATGACGACAGACTGATTAGCAATGTGTTTTGGGAAAGACCAGATGGTAGAAGATCGACAGGAAGGCCTAGAAAAAGGTGGAAAGACGCAGTCAGGGAAGACCTGGAGAAGATAAGGTAAGGCCATGGGAAATAATAGCACAGGATCGGAATCAATGGAAGGCAATAGTAAACGCGGCAAAAACTCACGAAGAGTTGTAAAAGCCAATGATGATGATGATGATGATGAGAGGATTTTTTTAAACGGCGTCATATTTTAAATAGTTTAAGAATCTTCTTGTGCAGTGTTGCCCACGACATCTCTGTAAGTATTTTTTTTGTAGTTAGTCTTTCCAGTCCTCCCGAAATAAAGGAATCCTTATCGATGACTCAGCTCTCCAACCAAAACACGAGTAGCTGTTCGCAAACGTTTCAATTTATTTGCTTACCAATCCCCAAGCCCAGTAATTGTTTATTCCCCCTTTTCAACCCCCTTTAAGCAAATATTAAATTGTTACAGCATCTAGCATTCTAATTTCCGCCATATGCATTTGCTATTCTTCTTTCTTTCCTTTATATCCGTAATACCGATCCAGGGTATCTAAAACTATTATTTCTCAATAATGTTATTATACAAAGTTATTATCTGATAATGGGAAGAAATTAATAAATATCTGCCAATATAACTGGCATAATTAACAGCTTCTACAAACACCAAGATATATATATATATATAAATACATATGGACATAAATTACAAAAAACTTAAGAACAATAATAGATGACTTGATATTGAAACAAAATACCAGGATACAAAGGCATGACGTTAAAGTATATCGATATGCGGAATATGGAAATAATTACTTAATAAAAACCGAGTTGCTAATACCCATAATTCGAAATACCAAGTACCAAAAAAACCAATTGAAAAATAACAAACTAATGGAATTAGATACACCACAATATAATTTAAAAAGTTTCGATAACCAAATATTCAGAACCTACAAACAAATATTTAAACAGAGATTAGAATAAATTATTATAGATCCGATAAGATTATAAGCACGGACCCACGGAGGACTTAAACAAGTTATTAAAGGAAGGCATCAAGCAGCAAAACCAAAAAACACTGGCATATAGAGAAACTACAAAAACAAAATCAAAGAAGAGTTTTCTATGATCAATTGTGAGGTATACTCAGTGGCATTCGATCATTGACTACCGATATACAAGGTTATTTTACAATGCATACGAGAACGCAACTATGTCGGTGTAACTACATAAAAACACCGATCATATCCCAATCGGCAGAGGAGCCTGACAGAGTGATACCTTATCGCCTAAACTGTTCACCGTAGTACTAGAATATGCTTGTAAAAAACTTAACTGGGAAGAGAAAGGCCTGAACATTGACGGTTTAAAGGAAGATTAACAAATTTTAACAACCTCAAGGAGATTCTCGAACAACCTCAAGGAGATATGTATAATGCTACATGAACTTCAGTTACTGTATGCCAGAGTGGGTCTTAAAATAAACATTTCCAAAAAAACTTTATGACAAACCTAGTACCTAGCAGAAATATCAATATTGTAGACAAAGCTAAGCTGGTGGAAAAATACATATACCTTGGACACGAAATAAAGATCACTAGATACAATCAAACATTCGAACATGGGAAGAAGAATAAACCTAGCATGGGCAGCCTATGGAAAACTCATTAACATCTTTAAAAGCAATATACCAATTTCTTTAAAATGTAAAACGTTTGACCAATGTGTGTTGTTTGTGATGACCTATGGTGCCGAAACTTTAATATTGACAGTTAAACTTCTAAAATGCTACAAATGGCTCAGAGGAAAATGGAAAGGTCAATGCTGAGTATATCGCTTCGTAACTGAGTTAGAAATGAAGACTTAAGACGAATAACAGGAGTTACCGATGTTTTCCCGAATTGCCACACTTAAATGGAACTGGGCCGGACACGACGCCCGAATCAGTGATGAAAGGTGGACAAAGAGATTGCTTGAGTGGAGACCGAGATTAGACAAAAGACGTAGAGGAGGACCCTCTACTCGTTGGACTGACAATCTCAAGAAAATGTCAAGAAATTAGATGAAAAGTGCTCAAGATAGAGCACAATGGACAAAAATGAGATGCCCTATGTCCAGCAGTGGACACAAAGGACTGGGTGATGATGATGAAGATTCTATCAGAGGAAAAAGTCATAAACGGAGCTAATTATATTGCACATGTGGGCCAATCCAAGATAGAATCTAAAGCAATAATTGGAGGACTAGACTTTGGAACTAGAAATGAAACTGAATAAATGATATTCTTGAAGAAGCAACAGAAGAGGCAACAGAAGCAATATATGGTGATTGTTAACACATTCTTTCAAAAGAAAGAAACTCAACTTATTACGCACAAAAGTGAACAAAATCACTTAAAAATGTTCTCATTAGTGTTGGATCATAATAGTACCTAAAATCGGTATTACAGAGTAATGAGGAAAAAGATAGAGATAGACAGATGCATGCAGTAGAATAAGGGTTGTTTAGATGAACTGGAAAGAAACTAGTGGTGTGTTATGTGACAGAAAAATTCCATTGCAGCTGAAGGGAAAATTCTATAAAAAAAAAATAACAATTAAAATACTTTGGACATGTTATGAGAGCAGACACAGAAAACATGGAAAGACTGAAGATCACGAGGAAGATCTCCAACAAGATAGACCAATTAAATTACATGTATATGTAAAATTAAATTAGATTAAATAATAAAGGGTGATCAAATACTGAACACAAATAAAATATAGTAAATAAAACACAATTAACGGCAGCATCACCAACGCCAGAAAACAATAATGCATATAAAATTCCGCAACTGCGTAAACTAATTACGTAATCTTCTTTATATAATAATCTTCTTTTCCAAATCCTTTGTGCAAAACGCATTGGATAAGCCAATGACTTATATTAATCCTGTTTATTGCTAAGTTATACCGGTTGGTTCTGCATTAAATTGATTAAACATGATTTATATATTGAAAGTATTGCATAAAGTTACGCGACCTGTCAGGAAATTCAATTAAATAGAAAATAAATCCTAAAAGGAGAGCGTATCGAAAAAAGTAGCCTGTGATATCTACAAATGTGGAAAAGTATGATAAATATGTATCGTTTACAAGATTATTTCTAGAAGGCATCATGTAAGTAACTATCTGTCATTACCTGAATATTACGATTAGATGATAAGTAAAGATACGTTCTTCATGTTTATTCCATATGTCTATTTTTTATGTATATTTTATAGAAAATGAACTGCAGGAAGAAAGGACTTAAACTAATGACAATCTGCTACGGTTTTACTTAGAATGAATCTTTTATTTTCACCTATATAGAGGAGGGTCTGAAATCTTCTCAGTTTACCGTTTTACTGACCTTAGGCAAAATTCGTTCTTCATAATCTCGGTGATAGTTCTCGAGGTACTTAGCAAGAAAGCACCCTGTCCCTTTTCCTTATTTTTATTTTTGTCCCAAAAACTGGCTTTTTTAGTAATAAATCACTCCCATCCGGGCATTTCCTACTTCCTCACAGTCTAACACACACAGTCTAACTCACTTTTTCGTCTCTTATCAAAAACGTATTTCCTTTACTTATAGCATCATTTCCTCTTACATTTGCCGTTGGTCCAGCTGTCTTTCTTCCTCTGCTTTCTTATTGATCGTTACTCGGATATAGTTGAGTACTGTGTACGCTAGTCCAATTTGCTTTACTTTCAACCTTCAAAACACCCGTGTTCTGTGAGCACCTGCGTTAGCAAATAATTTAACAAAGACCATTTTTTAAAACAGCCTACTAGCTGAATATTTGTTCAGTCTTAGAGCAGAATTCAGTATATTCTCATTCATTCGGCACTTTAATAAACCGATATGTCCAATGATCTAGCACTCTCCGTTGAACATTTTAAAGTAAGATATTGGAGAAAACGTGTGCGAATTGGCAAAAGAATATTTAGTTTCACATGCACAACATGAAAAAATGATACACGATCTTAAAAAAAACAAAAGTTAGTAAATCACGTGAAATCGATGGAATCTCCGCCAGAAAAGCGTGAAATATTAGGAGTTGGTGAATGTCCAAAGATGGAAAACACTCCCTACGTGGGGCTTATGCAAAAGTATGATGCTAAAGTACATACGGAACATACATAATATATTGTATGATGAAGAGATAGATATTATTCATTTGATTTGAGATTATCGATTAACGATCAAAGGCTAAACATATCAAGAGTCTCGATAACTATTTGCACTGCGAGCGTCGCTGAGAGACTTGATACAACTGTGCGCACAGAGGAACATAAAGGAATTAGTAATATTAAAAAAAACTGACCAGTTATTGAAGAAATATGAAAGGATCTTAAAATTTTTCAAGAAAAATATATATAGTAAAAAACAGATTAGTTTGGAAGTTAGGAATAATTATAATTACTGATTTCTATATGTTACCAACAAGAGGTATGCAGGAATACATAGAATGTACAAAAAGATAAGGAAATGTTATTTTTGGTTAGAAATATGTAGAGGAATTTGTGAGTATATGCGACAATTTCCAAAGGCATAAGCACTTAATCAACACTAAACAACCAGCACATTTGACACAATATTTATAGATCTTGTAGGCTCATTTGGTATGGTTGTTAAGGACAGCTATATATTGACACTACAATGTGCATTAAGTAAATACATAGAGCAATATGTAATAAAGAATAAAGAAGCGGAAAGATTTACCAATGAAAATGATTTTACGAAACAAGCTGATAATGATGCTGATGCCCTGATAATTGATACAGCAATATTACAGACTAACATATTAAGTACAACTGTTGCTTTCAGTAATAAAGTTGATTTAATGGTATTACTTAATGCTCGAACTCAAACCGAAAAAAATATTTATTTTTATAAAAACCAGTAAATTTGAATATCAGTCAGGAAATATAATATAAAAGTGTAACTGCTGTTTCAAATATAGAATTTATACAATCTCCGAAAATTTTGAATAACGCTGGGCCCATAACGGTTTCTTAATATTGTTCTGAAGCTATTTTCTTGTGGCATTTTAAAGTAATTACCATTTTAAATGGGAATAAGCCACAATTAAAAGTTAAAGTGCGTTTATTGACGTTTCAATTTCCACTTCGGAAATCGTTCTCAAAATATAAACATTAGTGATAATTAGTGAAATCACTAATGTTTGTATTTTGAGAACGATTTCCGAAGTGGAAACTGAAACGTCAATAAACGTACTTTAACCTTTAATTGTGGCTTATTCCCATTTAAATAGTAATTGCTTTTTCGAAGTTATACCGTTTTACAGGTAATAATTGAATGTGGCACATCAGCATTTTAGGGAGGTGTAAAACAAAAGCTTTTAAAATGTTTGAGAAACAAGATTTAGTTCATTGTGCTAAAGTTTTTAAAAGGTTAACTCTACTCCAGAAGATATAATCACCATCCGAATTTGCTTTCTTCCTTCGATCTATAAAGCTCCAAAATAGGTACAAAAGTATACTCACAACAATATACTCACAACAACACGTGAGTGCAATTAACTTGTCTTGCTCCAACCTCTGCTTCTGCTCATTAACACCTATTTCGGGTAAATTATCAAGTCCAAGTGTAGTTTGGTAATCAACTAGATAAGAATACGTAATAGAACGGGGTTGGCAGACTTTTTCTTTCAAATTTTTCAAATTTCTTAGAATCGACGCCGCTTTCGTAATGTCCAATAGTACCGTTTTTTTATTATTGAATAGTATTGAATTAAACAAGATCACAATAGATCGTGGAGTAAGCCTATCAGGAAAAAAACCAGCCAACTACACCACCTCACAGGTTTCCAGAATAAATGTGTATATTCTAAAGAACATTTCTGAAGAATCCTTTTTTCTACACCTACACAGCTTTTTATTTTCATGTTATAAGCGTCACATCGTTTATAACATGAACATCGTGTCAGTAAGAGGATAATGGAAATGGACATTAAAATCTTTATTAAATATTTTCGAAAAGACAAATTTGGATACCTTCACTTCTGGTTCTTCACTGTGCACATACAAATCAAAAAGTTTTGAGATATTTAAATCAGGTTACAGATACTGTCGATTAGGATTCTTGTTGCGGCTATAGTGGGAACAGAAAAAGAGTTACACCTACGGAAGGCAGAAGCAGCTCGAAGTGGAATAAAGGAGGATGCAGTGAAGGATAAAGATAACACAATACTAATTACACTAGCGGACCAACTCGACATCGAGTTTTTTAAATGAAATTTTTGATATATATATATATATATATATATATATATATATATATATATATATATATATATATATATATATATATATATATATATATATATATATATATTCAACTCTACGTTGAATTCTCTATTGACTTGACTAATAAAAACGAAACCGGAAGTCGACCTCAAAACCGGAATGCAATTTTTAGTTCATCCAATGTCGACATGGATATCATTTAGCAGTTAATTTTGCATGCTGATCACGAATCCGGTGTCAGATTTGCTCTATCTTGACGTTTTATGCACGTTTCAGGTCACTTCTGGTGTCGGATCGCAACCGGAAGTACATATTTAGATTCGTCTTGACGAGACCTTTCGATCCATATATACATTGTGGGGTCTAAAACTTAAAGTAAATTTTAACTTCCGGTCATCTCAAAACCGGAAGTGAATTTTTGTACCAAAAGTATATCTTGACAATCTCATACGTAATACTAATAATATTCTGAAAAAATATTTTAATTATCTAATATGGTTTTTGAGTAAAGTGGTGGACAAGAAAAGGGCTTAGCGTTTTAGTATATAAGATTTGATTTGATGAAAACTTGAACTACTTCTAGTATTTAGATCCCACAATCTAACGACAGGTCAGATACACATGTATGTATGGCATGAAGCATAGCCTCACGTGGCCCACAAGAAATTGGTTCTGGCATTTTACACTACGTAAAAACGTATGTTAATACACCGATTTTGATCTTGTAAAGCGATCAATGCGAAGGTCAGAATCGAAATATTAAACTGGAACCTATTTGTACATACATGACTGTCTCCAATACTTTCAGTCCCACAGTCATACATCACAAGTTTCTAGTTTCCGTTCACTTACATTTGCCATGTGACAGATACTTTGAAGTGATACGAAAAACAAAAACGATATTTTAAAGACATTTTTTTGCCAGCCGATTAGCTAAAAGTTAATTTTAGTTTTAGTTATTCCAAAAAGAATAATAAATTTCAGATATTTAAAATGATGTCTGAAAATTGCAACTGTCCTGAAAACCTAAAGAAGTTACTTAGAAACCGAAAAAAAAGGAAGATATAAAAGTAGAATGCCTTAAAATACAGTGGGTAATGTTCAAAGCAGAAGAGCCCTTCACAATTTATTTTAAATATTCTAATAACGAGAGTGTATTATTTAATTCTGTTGACTCAATAAGAGAACAGACGTCTTTCAGATAAAAAGAGAAGACTTCTACTTGCACATCCTCTATCCTGCTGGAAGACCCATAGAGTAACTAAAATATAAAGACCTTCAGAGTCTTCTTCCTTACATTCCGCAGATCTCTCCTGAATTCTACACAAACCTGAAGACAAACGTGGAGGCAATAGATAATGATATTGGATCGGAAACAGATGAATAGATGACCCAAATCCAAATGAAATTTTATGTTTTTTCGTACAAGCTTAATATTTAACATAGTGGCCTAACTAACTTTTTTTATATTAGAAGATTTTTTTGTTAATCTTTTGCTCATTCGACTCATATAATGTATAAAAAAACTCAAAACTTTAGCTCAATTTTTTAGTTGCCGATATCTCAAAACATCAATTTTACACTTAGGCCATTGTGCTTCTGAGCGTATCATATTATATCGAAAACGGTGACTCTTAAGAGAAAAAGTATATAGGTAATTTATATATACAATTGCATGATCTACAATTTGTATCTGATGTATTTTTAAAAACCCACCGTTTGGGAAAAAACGCAAAAAATATCGAGATTTGCAACCTTTGACCATGAATATTTTTTTGTAGATGTGCAGATTGATAACTTTTTTCATTTGATTTATAGTAGTATCAAAAACATTCGTACCAATTTTTAGCTCTATGCGATTTTTGTAACCTTGAATGTCTGTCTTGACTGGGCTATAAGTATCAGGGACATGAATTGTTTCGCCTGAGATAAGAAAAAAGACATTATACAGATGATGATATCTAAGCTCCGATAGTAGACGACCCAGACGGAATTTAAATAAGATGTCACTTAATGAAATATAAATCTGATAAGATGAGCTAAATATATTTTGATTATTATAATTAATTTCTTTTCTATAAATTTTATTTTATTACAGGTAAGAATTATATCAATCAATATTAGAATAAACCACAATAAAATCAATTTTCTACTAATAAATTATTAATGATTAAATTTCCCGTTAGATAATAATATATTGACACATATTTAGGCTCGTGAATGTAAGTTTTGGATTGGTAGGATACAAAATTATTGAGTTGGTAGTTTGGATTACATACTATTGTAATTGGTCATGTATTGAAACTATTACTTGAAGTTGCTAAAACAGATACTATGTTTTTAAAATTATACGAAAATAATAGAAAGAAAAGAAATATTATAAAATAATTTGTCACAAATCTCTTTTACCTAATTAGTTGAGTTAACTAACAGTTGAGTTAGTTTCACCCCTTTAATTACGCCCATGATCAATCGTCTGGCATTTTCGCGTTCCACCCACATATGGTAAAGACTGCGACTGATCGTGAGCTGCAGACTTAACAGACACCCTTTTCTTCAGTGTCCCCGCTGACTCATATCGTTATAATTTAGTGTGGGAGCCTAGTCAAGTTATCATTTTTTTCTTGAAGATCAATCTAGTAACACTTGAGTGTGTATAATCCTTTAAAACAAAGTTTAAAGGTCAACAGTGCTCGTTCGTTCTATAACTTTAACTTAAAAATATAAAATTGCTGAAAATTAGGGTGACTGTTATAGGTAATTTATTTACTGAAAAGCTTTACACAATCAAAACAGTTTACTCAAAACCCTTTATAAGATACTGGTAAATTTTTCAACCGGTATGAAATTAAAATGCAGTCTAGTGACAGTGACAGTGAAACAGAAAAGCAAAGATATAAGCGCAAAGAAAATAGAACACAGTTGGCCATTGAACTTACAGTTGGCAACCCAATGGAGCGTCTCCCTTCGAGAACGAAAATTAAGTTTAGTTTTGTCCACCAGTGTTGCCGGTAAAAATTGGGTAATTTATACAATGATAAAAATTCCAACAGACACAAAAACAAGAATCTATAAAGCAGCAATTGGACCTATATTAACATAAACGGCGGAGACAAGACTTGACATATCTAAGTGTCAGTGAAACGAACACATTAGTAGAATGGCAGAGGATAGAATAGTACGAATAGCACGAGATAAGTCACCAAATGAACACACCAAGAAAAAGATGTTGCGATAATTTAAACAATTTAGGAGGCTAATATTGAAAAAAAAAGAGGCTTTAAGGCTTACATACAAGAAGGAAGAAGAAGAATAAAAATTACAACATAACTTCGTTAGACCACTCTATAGTAAAATTAACAAGACACTGGCCGTACCTCTCCCAAGTCACGTTGGAAGGGTTGGATGGATAAGTACGTGCTATACATCAGCTTCCCACTTTTTTTGGAACCATATTAATTTACCGACAAACAATAGAACTGGACGCGCTGGCCATAAATGGAACGTTTTAAAAACGATACTCCACGTTGCGTTGGTTCCAGTTTTTATATTTTCTTTTTCTCTTCTTCAATGAAGAACGGTGCTCCACATTTTGTCAGGTCGCGTCTTTAACCGTGTCTGTATAACTAGACTAGGGACTTATACTGTAGGGTTCAGACGTAGGAGAGACCGGGGCAGCGAGGACCACCGGTCTAAATAGGACCAGAATCATGACGTATACAAATATTTTGAATTTCGTGTGCAGTTTGACATTAGTAGGTTGGCAAGAATCGAATTCAGTTCTGTGTCGATGACAGATGCTTGTTGTTTATTGTTGTGAAATTAAATAATTTTGTTGACCCAACATGTTGGGTCAAGTTGATCTTACAAATGTTAAAATTTATTTTCATTTTGTAACAGAATAACATATTTATATATATTATATATATATATATTTATATTTATATATATTTTTTTATAATTATACCACAATAAACAGAAATTATATAAAGACATTTTGTTTAGCTGGTCCTCGCTGCCCCGGTCTCCCCTACGTATTGGTCATGTTATGATATTTTATACAGTTTTTGTGGTCAGAAGATCTAGATGACCTGAATATAATACAGAGCTCGCAACTAGAATGGTAATATGAGCAAAAAGAAAACGAATACTTATTTTGATGAGTATGATAGTAACGACTGAACAAATGATCCAGATTTTATTACTGTAAATAACAATATTCACTGTTCCACAATTTTACGTTTTGGAGTTTTTCGTCTAGTGATGATGATTTGCCTTTGTCAAGCATTTTGTCCAAAAACGACACTTTTAGTAAAACGAAATACACATGAAGTAAAAGTGAAAAAAACTGAGAACAATTAAGTTATTTTGATGAAGTGTTCGGACCAAATACAAAAATTTATATTAACTTTAAATTAACAATATTCCTAAAGTTATTTGATGAAGAACTCTGTACTGTCGCTATTGTTATCGAGTCCAGCAAATATGCGTGGCAGAAGCATTCAAGTTTAAGCATTTTTAGGAGTATATCTTATAATAGTTTGGAATCCAAAACCTAGTTTACGCTTTTATTGGTCTCGGATATTAATTTTCAGTCTACTAGAATTAACTAGTGCACTACAAGGAAAAAAATTAGTATGTAGTTCAGCGTTTTTACAAAATTTTCGTTATTAACGAAACTTCCATTTATAATACTTTTGCATGTGGCACTATTTGATCCATTCCAAAGTATTTTCCAAGTAGTGAACTACGCTCAGATAAGTCCTTGCAACCATATGAATATGATTCTCTTTGCAGTGACGATGTAGCTGTTAGAAAATGGGAAAACATATGGACAGATAAAGAAAAAGTGTTGCAGTACTGTATTGCTACCGCCCACACAGCCAGAGCAACGATGAACTTTATTCGACCTCTCTTCCGTGGTCACCGTATTTCCAGGTTTGGTAATGTTCATTGACCTCAGTGGTGCCCAGATTTATCAATCTGCGATTATTTTCGACGGGGATACCTCAAGGCTCGTGTATAGGAGCATAAACCCCGACCTATGCGCCCAAGTTAAGAACGATATTGGAGAGAGTCTACACTTTCAAGAACGCATCCATCAATGCATCGACAAAAACGGGTACCACACGACTGTTGTGATTTTCTAAACCTAATTGTGATAAATTCTATTTTAGTGCGAAATATCTTATATAATGAAAATCTACAATATTTAATAAAATTTGCAGTAGAAATTTACCACAAAATCCAGAAACTTATTTCAGGATTACTTATCACTACAAAATAATATATTTTCATAACGTATTATTATCGTGTGCGAGTACAAGGAAGTTTTTTAGGATTTTATCACGTTTATGGTAGCAATAAATCCAATACTTTTATTTAAGTATCATATAAAATTGCTGTTATACTAGCCATTCCATTCAAACTTCTAACCACGCAATACAGAAAATTATCCCTGACAAATATATAATTTTGTACACTTCCACGTCACGTATAAGCTTAGAAATTTCTTTTTACTATACATAAGAAGAAAAAAGGATAATCACTCCGTAAGAAATTGCACATGCAATCATTAATTTTCTACGAGGTACAACGATTTTCTTGTCTAGTGATTTGACGGATAAGATGATTCTTTAATTACTATATATATTTTTTTAAATTCAACTAGATATTTATTTAAAGTGATATATGGTTGAATGCTCGAATAAATGAACATTAATCAAATAAAAGGCAGATATCGAGCACTGTTTTTTATTAAATATTGCCCAAGTACTTTCGCTCTAAGAGCATCTTTTCTAACGAAAAAACTCAAAGTTGATGGTTGATAAAATTTTTTTTGTAATATAAAGTTTGATTGCATAATCCAGATCTCACACTCAAAATTGTCATTAATAATTTGGCTGTAAGTTTGGGGGCAACTAAGGTGGACATAGAGTATGAATGTAAAAAATAGACTAAACAGGGTTATTGAAGAATGAAATAGTAATATTAATTAAATTAAAATAAAATATAGTACATGTAATAATCTATTAACATTAAGAATCCCTAAAAAAAAAGAAGATATAACTATTATTATGGGTGACTTGAATGCGAAAATTTTTAAAGGGAAAAGCGGTGAATTAATTGGTGATTTTGGTCTAGGAAAGAGAAATGAAAAGATTAAAACTATTTGTAGAGAAAGAAGAATTTATAAAACTAAATACGTTCTTCAAACTACCACCAAAACGCTTGTATACTTAGGTCTCTCCGCAAGATCAAACAGGAAACATAAGAAAGAATCAAATTGATTACATAATGGTGAACAAGAGATTCCGTAATGGATGCCTATCCGTTAAAAGTTACCTCGGTGCTGACGTATCGTCAGCTCATGTTACAAAAAAGAATAGTAACAAAAAATATGATATGAGAAGACTAAAAGATAGGGAAACAAAGGAGACAGTCGCACGGATTCTTTGAGAAAAGCTAAGTAACATGGAGCAAACATAATAATATGATCCAGAAGAAACGGATAGGCACTACAAGAAGAAGAAGAATCCCTAAAAAAATACATATAAATGTAAGCATCAAACATTTCCTGAATCCCTATAATCAACTTCGCGATATAGCGAATAGCAAAAATTTAATTTTGATTTATGCAGTGCAATGCTTTAAATCATTTTTGGAAAAGTACTGTCAAAGACATGTGCTGGATGAAAGTACGCTGCAAAAAATTATGTTTTTTTGCGTATTTAATTGCGTTTACAAGGAAACCATAAAAAAAACACTCTTCTCTTCTTCCTATGCCGTCCCCATTAACGGAGGTTGGCGACCACATTTTTAAAAGCTTCTCTGTTTTTTGCAACGTGGAATAATTCGTCTACAGTCATGTTTGTCCAGTCTCGAATATTTCGCAGCCATGACTTCCTCTTTCTACCTATTCCCATTTTGCCATCGACTCTACCCTGCATGATGACCTGCAGAAGGCTATATTTATTATTTCTTAGTATGTGTCCAAGGTATGCAGTCTTGCGTACTTTTATCGTTCTCAACAATAGTGGGAAAAAAACACTAGTGGGGAACAATTACACATTGTTTACTGTGGACGAGACTACAGATATTTGTCGAAGGTACGTTGCTAATTTTTTTAATCATATGCGTACTTCACGAAGAAATCTTGACAAAGGGTAATTTAATGTACTCAAAAAAACTGGAATATTCTTAAATAAATCTTTAACTAATTTTTATCTTCTCAAGCCTCTGCCCACCAATAAAATAGTATTAATGTTTTCCGACGCTCCACCATATTAAATCAAAACAGCATCAAATCTTAGTGTTTTATCCAAAAATAATTCAGGCTACTTGTCTAGCAAACGGCATGAATCGCGTTGCTAAGACTATATGACTGCAATTTTCACTTGTTAATGAGTTAATAAAAAATGGCAAACAATTTTCATTAAAGCTGCTTTAGAATGCAACTTTTTAGAGAAAGATTCTCTAACGTTTCAGTACCACCTGAACCAGTATTAACTCGGTGGGGTATATGGATAGATGAAACTTTATACTAAGCCGAATATATCGAGAATTTTAAATGCTTAGTATTTAAATTTCAAGATACTGGCTATCAAATCAATAAAAGATGGTCGAGATGTTTTAGGTAAAAACAGAATTACAAAAAAATCTTGCTTTATCAAAAGCCACTTTTGTTTTGGGACTGTAACAATAAAATAAAAGTTTTGAAACAAAAGACGGAAGGTATCCCTGGAAAAATTGGTCAGATAGTATTAACAAAACTCAAAGATGTATTGAATTATGTATAAATTATGAATAAAAGTATAAGTATAACTACTAATAATGTATTTTTTGTACGATCTGTATTTTTGTTACTGTTTGTGGTGAGTAAGAATAAAAATTTATGTATTTCCTACCACATGGGGTATGGCTATAAGGGTTAAAAATTGGGGACAGAAATTATTGGGGCAGAGATAGGGCAAGCAAAATAAACGAAACTGTGCGAACGCAGTCAGGGCTTATTTGGAGAGCTGGGTCGTGGATAAGTAAATGGCAATGGGTTAGATGGGGCAACTACCAAAAAAAAATTAAACAAATGGATACTTACATAAATCTCCTGGACAAAATGGCAAATAAAAACAACAAGAAAGACCTCTAGCTATTTGAAATAAGGACGCTGCTTCGAAGAATCCTAATCTTGCTGGAAAAAGGAAAAAAGGCTCGTTTTTCTTAAAATAAAGAACACAAACAGGGGTTAGGAGATTTTTCTAAAATAAACAAAATGATTGAGAGAGATAAATTAAACATTTATTACTGTCTCAATACAAACAGTTACAAAATATTAGATGGTACAAAATATATATGATATAGTTACAAAAATGTATACCAAAAATAACAAAGAAAAACTTACATGTGTCCTATTCGTTTACAAGTGGGCATTGCTACATAACTTACACATTTTATTGGGCTATAAACTGTGGCAAATAAAAAATTATTACAAGTAAAGATTTATCTTTTTAAATAATGAAAGCAGTTAGTATTTTAAAAAAAAAATGTCTATCTTGACTTGAAATTTAAACACAGAAAAAGTTACTTCAACCTCACTAAATCTCACTCTGCACAATGTCTAGGGTCAAGAACTGGATACATTAAAACCTCTGGAGGCAGATCTGGGATGACCAGGGACCAGAAGATGAGGGTGGAAGCCAGCACCGGCTGGAACAAACCTCGAAAACTGGACTCCTTTAAAGACTGAAACAGGCACAGTCCAACGGCAACATGACGTCATCTTCAAAAACTGTTGTAAATCTGCTCAATACTACACATTCAACTGCTACTGTCACTTTATACTACATTTCCATGACAAAGAAAGGAAAACGAAAAGATTACGAATTTGAAAATAAACTCGGACTCCAACAAAACTAAACATGCCTTAATCAGCGGCTAGCTTTACTGAGAGTGATATAATAATCTTTTAAATTCATTCGCACAATCTTGGTATAAACAAAACATGAAACGCAGAATATCCTAAAAAAGGCTTCGATCAAAGAATACCGACAAAGTACGCATCTTGTGAAATATAAACAAACTATAAAATGGTTTACATTAACTTCGGCGACGTAAAGATGAATTGGAAGAATTCGGTGTTTTAATACGTACGAAAGGAAACAGAAATACACTAAGGTTATTCTTTGATATTTTAACAAATACGAGGGGTTTTCAATACATATCCAAAGAATTTTCAAATGCTACAACCGATAACCATTGTGGACGTTGAAAGAAGTTTTTCGATTTATAAAAATATTTTGAGTCACAGGCGTTATTTCATGCTTTAAACACAAATGATATATTTTCCCTTATCTTAGGTGTGTTGATAAAAATTAGGTTAAAGAATTTTTGTTTCAGTTATCTACTTTTTTTGTTTATTCTATTTTATTTTAAAATTTAGAATAGGTACTTACTAGTATTTAAGCTAAGCTTAGAAATTAATATATATGTTTTAGTAAAATTTTTGTAAAAAGTGGTTTGTTAAAAATTTACATGCTTTTTTAGTATAATAAAATGCTTCTTTTCATAAAATTGTTATGTTTTATGCGCATTTTTTGCATTTCTTTGTACTGTTAAATCCGAACTCTATTCATCAATATTGTGTTGTATGTATTTAAAATAAAAAAAATATTATAACTTATTCGACATCATTAAATCCTTGATAAGATTAAAAACGTTTGGTCGTTGAATATAAATGTTCGATTATCCTGTGCAAAGATAAACTGATTCAGAGGTACATTATTTACGACAAATGACAAATCAGATATAATCTGATAATAGCGAATGATCATTTTTCATCTGTTATTAACTGTCTGGATGTTCAGGGACAGACCGGCCATGCTAATACAGAGAAGTTTAGACAGTTACAACTGCATAGTGTGGACATCAATTTCATTTTTATAAAATTAATACACTTTTTGATATTTGTTACAATTAATTAATTATTAGAATATTGGCCCGTTGTGTTTTATAAACGGTATTTTTATAAGTGACCCTATAGAAAATAGTCTAGGTATATACTCGATAAAACTGCACCTTCCTATATGTCTAATACATTCCTATCTCTCTAATTGGACTATCCGGATCATAGTTGTCAACACGCTATTCACACTATTCACTCCACAAGCTGGAGTCCCCCAGGGCGCAAGTCTAGCTCCAATGGTGTTAACAGTCTATAACAGTAACATTCCCCATCCTTGAACTAGATGGGTGTCTATATAGCGAGATGCTGACGATACTGCACTCCTTACTGCAGGATCATATAGAGCAACGCAGGGACAACCGTCTGTATTTGAAAGAGCTAAAAACTACCTGAATAGAATTGTAGGGTGGTGCAATAGATGGAGAGTGACAATTAACTCCTCAAAAACTCAACTAATCTTATTCAAATCTTCCTACAACCGTAATGCCTAGGGCCAGATAACCCTCCTATGAGAAAACCTTGATTTTAGAAACTCGGTGTCCTATTTGAGATTCATTTTAATAGGACTCTCAACTGGGAAACTGACCTACAAAACACCCTAGACAGGGTAAGAAAAAGGGCAAAACTCCTGGGAGCGTTGTCTGGTAGTCGACGCGGTAGTCAAATAAAATACTATTGCACACCTACGAGACCTACATAAGACGAATAATCGAATACAAGGCGTGCATCTATGTGTCGCTATTGTTTATTAATTCGTTAAATTAAACCCAAGTTTTACTAAGTCTACTGTCTAGAGGAGGTACCCGTCACAAGTTACAACAAAACTAACAAAACATCCAGTCCAGTTTCTCCAAAACGTCTAATGAAGACTCCAAAAGAACCACTCTGTATAAATACTTAATTTAACAGTATACGCTATGTGTCTACTAAACTTAAATCTAACATTTTAATTAACCGTTTTTTAGTGATTATGTACGAAATATACATGACATTATTTTATTAATGACAAATAGATTTGCCACCAAGATTTTTAACATAATACGGTCCTGTTATATAATAATCTAGAAATAAAACACACATGCAGTCACCTGCGGAAAACATTGAATTTAAATAGTAACAGCCAACTGGATGAACGGAGACTGAGTACCACTGTTTATCTTTAGAAGTTTCCGAGGTTAACGTAATCCCCGTAATGTTAGGTAGTACTGGGAGTCTATCGGTGCATATCGTAAAGTTTTAAGCAATTTGAAAGACAATAAAGATAAGAAATGTAACAAACCGGCTATTATCTGAGACACAAAGAGTATTTGCTTTCGTTTCCGCTAGTAGATAAGTTTTTATGAGAAAGTTCTATAAAATTTCAAACACTGCAACAAGGAAAGTAATTGTTTAACGTATATTATTATGTGTATACGTATGCGTACGTATCAATGGGATTTTAAGTATATTTTTTAATCTTATAATGGATGCATTTGTTATGATCAGTAGTCATCACATAGTCATGAATTGTAGCAAAAAAATTGATTCAGAATAATATCGATAACTTAGTAGGTGCCAAATTGAACTCTTTGGTGAAGTGCAGTTTCTGAAAAAGTGGTCATTTAGCTGACCAAAGATTCTTCATGAGGACTGAGTGGTTCCGTCATGTGTAGTTAATCAGTAATCATTTTGAGCAATTGAGGAATAAGTCCACATCAGTACGAATTTAAAGTGAGATATACATTTTGTCATATATATGAAGAGCTTAATGTGAAACAATGACAAGCCTCAAAAAGGCAAAAGTGAGATATTTGACTTTGAATGTTAAAAATAATATTATAAATTCCAGTAACAACTTTTGTTGTTTTAATTTAGATATGCGGGTGCATGTTGCGCTGTGGAACTATATTTATAACAATATTAATAAAATTACTCCAAAGTTGAGATAAAAACAGTCTTTATTTAACAAAAATGTGGCTTGTTACATTATTACATTAATGATAAGTACCCAAAATCTTATTTAATCAACCAACTCGGCGACCTCATCAGCAACATCAGGGCTGACATCCTCTTGTAAACTCTTGTAGAATATATGATACACTGAAGGTATGTAGGGTAATAATGATCTTACATTTTCGAGTTTCTTTTTTGCAATCCGAATGGGCTCAATATACTTCTGTTTTAAAGCAGATACAGTAAGCACATTAGGACGTCCCTTCTTGACAACACTAACGGGGTTGTAGGTACCATTCACAGAATATTTAACGTAAAATGCTTGTCTGTTATCACTCCTGAACAAAAAGGAAAAAACATTGGAAAAATCCAAAGATTGCTGGTCATCAGTGCGAGTACAATTTTTAATGTTCTCTAAGAGTGGTTGTACATTGAGGAAATCTTCCTGCTTCATAACAGTTAAGTTGAAGGGCTTCTTTTTATTAGATTCTTTTATAATTTTTTGCCATTCCTCAGGAGAGTACACAAGCGGAGCATACTTTCTATGTCGTTTTTCTATAAGAGCAAAATCCCTGTTGGAGGGAAGGTGAGTGTGTCCGCTGACTAAAAAATGGTGTGTAATAGACTTAAACTTTTGTTCCTTCACTAGCTGGAACCGTAAAGACATTAAAAGCCAGTTTTTGTTTTGCCCGGGACAATTATCCGTGAAGAAAACGAGATGCTCTACTTCACCTATCTTTGAGCTTAGAAATTTTATGAGTATTGATACAATTTCATCACTTCCTCTTTTTGCAATGTTTTCCGCTCAGACAAACATATGACCAGCGTCTTCCGCACAATCATGGATTCCTAGATTATATATCCAGATTTTCCTGCAATAAAATGCAGGACCAGTGGTTAATTTGGGAATCGGTAACGCTTGCTGCAAGTTAAACGATATAACACATGTCCTGTTATCAATTTTGGACTGGGCTGTTTCGCTCTTCAGTAGTTGTTGCATTGCCTGAGCCTTACACTTGTGCAAGTTAAGTCTTGTTGTTAATTCGCTATAATCATTTTTTTCTGATTTTGCTGACTCTATTTGGATATTAATTTCGTCGCATGTCTTGCAAGTATCTGATTTTGGCAGCTTGAATCCAATATTATACTCGGTACAAAATATTTTACGGTATGCTTTCCTCTGTTGTCTCTTTCTGACACTAGATTTCCTTCTATCTTCTTGTGAACAATGTTATTTACTCTGCCCTTAGAAGCTTGAAGTCCGTGGATATTTAAAAATTCTGTTTTACAGACACGTGTAGTTTCACCATTAACATTAATGGAGTAGACTGCATTGCTCTTTCTATGCGATTCTTGATGTTTTTTCTTCTTTCGGTAGGACCTTTTCTTCTTAACAATATCTATACATCCGAATAAGTAGCTATTTTGTAACTCCCATGAACCGAGGTTCCAGAATTCGTTAAAAATATTGCTCTCGTGGCCCTGAAGCTTTTCCCTACACTTCTTAGTGCAACTGCAAGGCGGTCCCAATTCTCGACCAGGCACATTTTTTTTCATTTTGTCGCTTACATATGGTTGCCCTAAATTTCGTCGAATTTTTCTTTTTGATCTTGAATAACAGTGTTCATTGATTTGTCTCCATCGACTTGTTGGAGTTTTGTCGGGTGTGTTTGGTTTTGCCCTTTTTCTTAACGGACCTTGTTCATTATCCTACAACAAAATGCAATAATATAACAAGCCATGTCACAAGCCACAACAATCATACTTTAATCTTTAATGGTAATAATGTGACAAGCCACATTTAACAAAAAAAATTACGTACCGCTGTATTTTCATCACTTGAGTCACTTCTAGATTGTACATAGTCAGGATCACGGTCACTGTCATCGAATGTCGACTGAACTTCAGTATTTGTCTTACTAGAATCGTCAGAACTCCCAGAAATATCTGAATCGCTTTCGCCCATGTTCGCCATTTTGATGTGGCTTGTCATTATGTCGAGTAGATACTAAGACAAACTAGATCTATGCAACACTGTTACCTTAGGTTTGTAGCGTCATCTATTAACGACGGGCTGAAATAAATTTTTAGTGGCTTGTTATACTATTACTTTAACCGATCATAGCACTAACTCTTTTTGAACTCGTGTGTGGCTTGTCATTGTTTCACATTAAGCTCTTCATATATATATATATATATATATATATACAGTAGACTCCCTCTATAACGAGAACTAAAATGACAGACTAATTACCTCGTTATAAGCCGATCTCGTTATATCAGACAATCATAATACTGTGCATACATATGAATCTGTAGTTTTCTAAACCATTAACTTCCTATAGTGAATCCATTCGGAGCAATATAAGATGCTGATAAATATTGTTTGAATGGCGTTTTTGAAAAAAAGTTATTTACTTTTATTGCCAATGAAATATATTAAAACATAAAAGAGTTGTTTACTTTTATTATCAATGATATACGTTAGAACAAAAAAGCTTTACTTAAATTTTTTTCCAACTACATAATGTATAAATCGTATTTTCAAGGATAACAAACTATTGCTTCTGCAATTTTAAGAACTCTGTTATTTTTAACTGCTTTAAATGGTCCAGTATCATTCTATCATATATTTTCTAAAGATGTGAAACAGTTGTATTTATTCATTGTAAAGAAGTTTATTGCGGGCTGCAGTTAAGTTTATTGAGGGGCTGTTTGAAAAGGTATTTATTTATAGCCACGACCCGACTAAAAACGTAAAAAACACTTACCAAAAAACACGTTTTTGGATCTTATTTATAATATATCTTTCGTTATAACCAAATTTGCCTCGCTACAGACGGTTATAGTTCAATAGAAATTTCACGGGACATCTAATGTATCTCGTTATAAGCGAAACCTCGTAATAACCGTGTTCGTTATAGAGGGAGTATACTGTATATATATATATATATATATATATATATATATATATATATATACTCGTATATATGACAACTTCTTTCATCATTCTTAGATCTGAAACCTAGGTTACATCTTTTGATATTTGTATCTAAAGTATTTTCAATAAATGGTATTTTACTTAAAAATTCAAATTTATATCCTATAGAATAAAATCTTTTAAGTATACTTCTGAATGCCGCCATATCGATCTAAAATCCCAATATTAAATGCTGCTTTACAAAACGTTTTAAATAGAAATCTAAGAATCTTCCGCGACGGCTTCCGCATAGTCTCTCTCGTCTAAAGATTTTTTATTCTTCGGAATGCTTTTAATGCTTTATCTAATGATCCCCAAATCCTTACTTATTCTGTATTTTGATTAATAGAGCCGTCATGTTCCAATTAGTGTTGCCTATTATTAACACCGACCTGCCTAGACTCCACCTCAGATAATGCGTTGATCCTTTAAACGCCACCTTGACTGATTTTTAAATCGAAAAAATATAGAGAGGAGGTACAGGGTGGATTTTAAAAAGAGATCTACCATTGTCCACTTTTGTAAAAACGGTTAACTATATCTTAGAAAACAGTATATTAATATGAAGGGTACAGAGAAAAAAGGAAATACAGGAAATAGGTACAGGTATGTCAGAAATACATTCTGAAGTAAGGCGATTTTAATAACTTCAAAACGGTACAAAGATTATAGTATTGTCATTTACATTGAACAAGATATTACTAGAGGTTAAATATAAGGTTTCAGTTGAATTGCAAAAACATAAATTATTCCACTTTCTTTATTTTGCCAAACATTTAGAAATTTTACACATTAATTCAAAATATTAAAGTAAAAAAGGAGATATGTCAAGAAAAGTAGTAACAACGTTGTTACAAAAATGCATTTCATTTCAGAAAACAAACAATGATTATTATAAAAATAATGTTTATGTAAAAGAACTTTATAGCGTCTACACGCGATTTGGGTGTATTGGGTCTCTAAATTATTGATGCGGAAGTTCGTTAAAATAACGTTGGGCATCTCAACCACATTTTTTTAGATGCTGCAGGTCTGCATATTTCGCTTGACTAATCGGCAGAAGTGCTAAAAAATAACAAAAGTAAGCTTTATAAAACTAATTAATTGGAGAGTTTTACTTTTATAAGCATATGGAGGTAGCTCAAATTCCAATTCTGGCAATTTGGAGGTAGTCAATCTTTGCTGTGGTCTTCCAAGTTCCATTGAATGTTGTTCTGTAGTACAAAAGACGAGGATGAATCCTAACAGCTTTTACCTCGCGGATGGGTCGAGTTAGAAAAGGACATTTATTTTTATAATGCTTGCGTAAATATTCAGTCCACTTTCGAAAATACTCTTGAGGACATTCTTCAACATAAAATGGTGATGGCTTTCGTCTAGCAGTTTTATATACTTCTGTCCAGTCTTGAAAAAGTTTGGCTTTTGAGTCAAAAACCTTTGTCACATTCCAGGTAGGAATGTCCCCTAACAGGAAAAGGAGTCCAGTCTCTTCTCATGATGAACTATGTTATGAATAAACCGAAGAACAGTTTAGTTTTTATCCTGTCCTTCGCACGAGTCACAGAAAATATTCAAGTTTCGTACTTTTCGATCAAGATAGTTGTAGATATAGTGATGAAGCAGTGAACCAACATCATCCCTATCAGGGTATGGCAACAGTCTCGGGGTACATTTACTCGGGGTAAATTTTTCTACGTACATTGTGTACATTTTGTTAATATTTAAATCCTCAGATAAGTATAATTTCGACGAGTCTTTCAAACAATAATAACTTTTTCTGTCCCTGAAAGACCCTATATGCTGCATTATACAGTTTTTTATTTCCATAGAAACTTAGTGACGATGGTTTCCATGTCTTTCTCTAGTATCTTTTGGAGCGTGACCTGTTAATTTTAGTGACTTTTGTAGAACTTCTAACTTTTTTTCCCAATTCCGTGGAATGCCAAAAAGGCCTTCGGACATACTGGAACTTCTTGTGTTTCGTCATTTAAATTATAAAGGATTCTATAACTAAAGGAGGCATCATGAATACGTACAGAGTCCTCTGATACTCGTGGTCTTCGTAGCTGTACAGTTTGTACAATAATTAATCCGCATGAGTATATATTTTGGGTATCTGCCGACTCCATGAGTTTGAACTTTCTAATGTAGAAAACACTTAAACCTAAAGCACTTACAATCCGATCCTATTCCATGACTTTGTCTATTTAATTTTTTATCTACTTCATGAATTACCTCATATTTTCTACGTTTCTTTGCATTATTTTCCCGTGTGTCCATAACATCACATTTCATAAATTGGTCACTCTTACTAGACATATTTACAACTTGATAACTCTCCTTTCAGGTCAGTTAACAAACGTATATAACCTCTAAACACCTCTGAACCACGAACAAACTAAATGTATTAACCGCTTCGTCGGCGTCCTTCACATTGATATCCCTCCTTTTTTTACTGTAGCGCTCGGACATGCCCCCTTTTTTACTCTGTATAACAAATATAAAAATATGTGTTACATCCTGACTAACCTCTTTCATCAATGTGAATTTTTTACATGAAATAGTATCCAGTTTGTGTCACTATATGGTCTAATTATTTCATTTTCGTCCGTCATTTTCCCTGTACCCTTCATCCATAATATAAGAATGAATCGCAAAATGTGTTGGTAAGCGCATAACTCAACAACGCATGGACCAATCTTAACAATTCTTTTTTTAAAATGTTCCTTGAAGTCTAAGGATGCTTTTTACGGCAAGAAAAATTCGAGTAATTTCCGGGAAAATCTTAAAACAGCCCTTTTTCCCATACAAATATTTTCTTACTAAATGTAGAGTCAATTTGAACTTTATTGCTATTCAATAAAGTTTATATTAAATTACAAGCACTCACTGTTGTCCAAACAATGTGGGTGTGTTCCTTTTAATAAATTCCACAGGAGGTTGCAAAATAAGTCGAAAAAACAACTTTATTTTTACACTCCGTATATGTGTAAAACATTGACATTTCCCAGAAAGCATTAATACAGTTATTACTTAGAAATAGATCTGCAATGATCTTTTTTCCATAAATAAATAAAATCATTTATAAATAAATAAATAAATCAAATTAAAATTTGTCCATAAATCTTTTTCCCATACAAATATTTTTTAACTAAATGTAGAGTCAATTTGAACTCTAGTGCTATTCAATAAAGTTTATATTAAATTACTAGCGGACCCGACAGACTTCGTTCTGTCAAATAGATTTGGAATGTGGCAGTTTATTTCTTTAATTCTCCTGAACAGAACCGTCACCATGATGATAGGGCGGTGTGTGAGGGTCAGCTCGGGTGACCTAAGTATCTTCGCTTCCACGAATTTTGGCCACCCTTTTGGACCCACTAAAAACTCCGACTGAGATGTTTGCCAGAGGGCTTCAAACTAAGAGGGGAACTGAAGGTTTAAATCTGATTAAAAAATAATCTAAAGGGATAGTGCGAACCTAAAGGTGACAAATACTTATAAAGTTGGTGCTTCAATGACAAAACATAGAGATAATTAATTATTTATTATTTTTATTATTATTAACATAAGGTTAATAACCGATGTAATAAAGAATAATGAAATAAAACGTATATAAGTATTTTCAGTAATCGCTTTATTGTAAATCAAGTGAATCATAATTATTAACAAAAATCTGTTTTTTTTTAATATAGTGCTTTATGATATACAATGTTTTTTGTTTGATTACCTGGTGAATATACAAACAAATCTGATGGTTTTCCAACACGGGAACAGGTAAGATCTACGGAGCAATCATAACCCATTTTGTGGTGCAATGATTTTATTAACAGGAGATTATTGTCAAACATTGCCAGTGATTCCACGATCAACGCCAGCTGATGAACTCAATGCATGTTTAAAGTCCTTCAATTTGTGGAAACATGTCAAGGTATTACACTTAAGCAAGAATATGCGTGTCGAGTTGCAAAATAACCAATCTGGAGACATATTCTCTAAACAACTCTTTGACATTGGTAATGGCAAATTTCCTGTAGACACCTTGACTGTTTGCATTAACTTTCCTCAAAATTTTTGTCAGTTAACTCGATCAGAAGATGAACTTATTTAAAAGGTGTTTCCAGATGTTGCTCAAAATGACAGAAACCATGATTGGTCGAGCGAACGGGCTATATTGGCTGCTAAAAACATAGATGTAAATGAATTAAATTTCAAAATTCAAGAACAAATTACAGGCGAATTGAGGATATATAAATCAGTTGATTCGGCTACTAATCAAGATGATGTCGTTAACTATCCGCCTGAATTTTTAAACTCGCTGGATTTACCAGGATTGCCACCTCACAATCTTCAATTAATGGCTGGATCGGTAGTTATAATGTTGAAAAATATACCAACCGCATATTTGCAACGGCACACTGTTAGCGATAAAAAAATTATTGAACAACGTGATAGACGCAACTATACTGAAAGGAAAGTATACAGGAGAATACTTTTTGATATCACGAATCCCAATGATTCCGACTGATCTACCATTTGAATTTAAACGACTACAGTTTCCAGTGCGGCTTGCTTTTGCTATGACCATAAATAAGTCTCAGGAGCAATCATTAGGTGTTTGCGATATAAATCTAGAAAACCCATGTTTCTCACATGGTCAATTGTATGTTGCCTGTTCCCGTGTTGGAAAACCATCAAATTTGTTTGCATATTCACCAGGTAATCAAACAAAAAACATTGTATATCATAAAGCACTACAATAAAAATAAAACAGATTTTTGTTAATAATTATGATTCACTTGATTTACAATAAAGTGATTACTGAAAATACTTATATATGTCTTATTATGTTAATAATATTATTAATAAATAATTAATTATCTCTATGTTTTGTCATTGAAGCACCCACTTTATAAATATTTGTCGCCTTTAGGTTCCCACTATCCCTTTAGATTATTGTTCAATCAAGTTTGAACCTTAAGTTCCCCTCTTAGTTTGAAGCCTTCTGGCAGATACCCCAGTCCGGGTTTTTAGTGGGTCCAAAAGGGTGGCCAAAGTTCTGGAAGCGAAGATACTTAGGTCACCCGAGCTGACCCTCACAGCCGCCCTATCATCATGGTGACGGTTCTGTTCAGGAGAATTAAAGAAATAAACTGCCATATTCCAAATCTATTTGACAGAACGAAGTCTGTCGGGTCCGCTAGTATGTTAATAAATATTACAATATTTTTAGTAGATTTTGTTTTTAGAATCAGAAATGCTATAAGAAGATATAAAAAGAATAACATAACATAAAGTCTAAAAATTTGGCATAACACGTGTGAATACAACGAAACTTACATCCAAAAATAAAACTAGAAATGATGGCCTTTTTACTAGAACAGATAACTTAATATATATAATAAATACACTCGTTTCTTATGTTTTAAATACTAGAGTGCTATTAGTGTCATATATTAAACAGCAATTGAGTATTTTTTATTTAATTTTAATTGCGCTAGAATATTACGCAATTGGAAAGGGTTCGCAACATAGGCCCCCGAAGAAATAGAAGGATAGTTGTAAGTACTCTTTCTCAAGAGATATTAACATATCGAAAGATCTAAATCAAAACAAAGAAGAAGAATAGTATTTCTAATATTTAGGTTTCAATAAATATTTATCAGTATTCCTTTTTCCTTTATGCCCTTCCAATGTATCTGCTTTGTTCCTGCATCATTTCCGTCGGTGTGCCCCGAATATAATATTTCAATATTTTTATCCCCTGTGTTTTTATCTCCTAAGTACTGTTTCTTGAAATTTATACATAATCATTAACATTCATTAAAATTTAAACATTTTAATATTTAATTCTTACACCAGCCACAATAATAAATTAATATAAATAAAATATAATCAAACTTAATGATCATTTTGCATATACTAAACTGAATCAAGATCCGGCGATCCTGCTCCCCTTGACAAAATATAAATTGAATAAAAACTGGATAATTGAATGACTAAACAGGAGACAGTAGAGATAAACGAATAAAGCCTTTAGTTAACTGCCAAGGACGGATGCTAAATGACTAAGATCATTTTTGGCAGATAGCACTATATTACGGACCTACTTCCATTTATTTTAAACATCTTAATTGGTTAGTTAATTTACTTATATATCAAGATATATAAGAAAAGGTTAAAACAAATATAATTAGAAGGATGTATTTTCACGGTTTTAGACAAATGCATGAAATGATTCACCACACAGAAATCAACTAGATATATGTAAGTAAAATGTAATGGCATGTCTTGCAAAATGGGAAAACAATATAATTAAAGGAGGGGAAGTTATGATCCACAAATATAGAAAAATTAAAAGATACAGTGAAAAGGAAGAATAACCAAAAATTATAAAATTTGGGAGAAGTATGGTAACTAACCTTGTGACACTAATATCGCTATTTAAAAAAAGGATTTGTAATAGAGGGGTGAAAATTAAGGGCTGTATGTATTTTTTATTGCCACATCATAAAAACGTAACTGTTTTTTGTTTAAAAAATAAAAAAAAATGTTTGGGGTGAAATACTTTTTTCCTTAGGGGTATGAAAAATAGATAACAATCTATTTTCAAACCTACAGTAAGCATGTAAAATTTTATAAAAATCGTTTCAGCCGTATCGGAGAAGGAAGGTTTCACATGGCAACAACATGCGGTGTAACATAGATTACATAGACTAACAGAAATGCCGATGTCAAAATACAACTTTGTGGCATAATTAAATAACATTAAGCCAATAGAAGTAAACAATAGGTACAACAAACAAACAATTAATAAAATTTTAAATCAAAAACTACACAAGAAAGCACCGAAATTAGTATTTTCGCCACCAGAGAAAAAACCCAATACCTTCTGCTCGATTACATATACAGGCAAAATATCAACAAAAATAGCCAAACACATAAAAAAGAGAACAAACTACAACTTAGGCAAATATATTAAAAATAAAAAAGAAAATAAAAAGCACTTGCACAGAGGTGTATACAAACTTAAATATGACGACTGTCCAAAAACTTACATCGGTCAAACTGGTAGAACTTTTAACAAACGTATAGCAGAACATAAAAGGGCTTTTAATAATATAAAAACAGATTCTTCATACGCACTTCACCTTCTAGATCATAATCATTCTTTTAATGGCGAATTTCAAATTCTTCACATATAAAATAGAAGCCTTATGCCATCTTTATTAGAATATAAGGAAATTGACAACTTAAAAAACACAGATATAATTCTGAATGACCAACTTGAGACAAACAATTCTCGTATCCTCAACTTTTTTCGTTAAAAACTATTAAGTGTAAATATATACCAAAAATAGATCACTTGAGAAAGGCACTCTGCCGAAACAGCTGTAGTTATAGAATATTGTAATAAATTTTGTGAAAGTTTTAAAACCAAAATTTTCAGTGTTTTATTGTTATATAACACGAATTTGTATAAACTTACTTTTATATCACTTATATAAGACCAGCTTATTTTCAGCCTAAAATAAGCTGGTCCAAGGATGGTCATACTTTTGAAGTTATCAGAACTGTTTTTATTATTTGAATTTCGTATTAGAAAATTTCACGGTAATGAAATTTATAATAATGCCACTGCATAAAGAGCTAAATGGTGATAATAAAAGATTACTTACTAATCTTGTAACAAACAAAATGGTTTTTATATGTAAAAATTTGAAAATGTAAAAAATCCGTTTTTGGACAAATAAAATCAAACCACAACTGAGCTAGTCTACAGAACTGCCTACTGTAGCACTTTATTTTACCACTACCAAATTGTTTGCCGAATAAATTGAAACTGCACAATAATTCTACTACATAACGTCTATAAATTTTGCTTTCTACAGCCGGAATTTTAAATGTCAACCACTAAATTTTAGAATGGCAACTAAAAATCTAAATTATCTCGATAATGTAAAATAAATATAAAATAATTAGTTATTTCTACACCTTAAACATCGACGAAGGAAAATATATGACTCGTAGGATGTGGTCCTGCGTGTTACATGATTATTTTTAATTTGAATTTTAAAATTTTTGTATTATAAGGTAGAAAATAAATCAGAAATAACGCCACAGCAGGTAGTTAATGATATGTTTTTTTCGTAAAAGATTAAAACGAATTGGCTTATCCACAAATTGTCTTCATTATTTATTTCACTTTAATTAAAAATAAATAGAGATATACATAAACTGTTGATTAAGTTTAGTTCTGGAGCATTATTTAAAATGGAGCAATCACAAAACTTTCAGATAGTGTATAAATTAGGAACTAATTTGTTAAAAACCTGGTCAATAAATCACTTTCACAAGTAAACAAGTCAGAGATTCAGAGAAACTTTCTGTTATCAATCTTACCTTTGGTAGTATTGCTCATAATATGCCCAATAATTTATTAAATAGTAGTTC
This sequence comes from Diabrotica undecimpunctata, assembly GCF_040954645.1. Lineage (NCBI taxonomy): Eukaryota > Metazoa > Arthropoda > Insecta > Coleoptera > Chrysomelidae > Diabrotica > Diabrotica undecimpunctata. The sequence goes on from NC_092807.1 coordinate 142,356,199, forward strand.
CTATTTTTGAATTATTTTTAAACAATATCTTAGTAAATTTGTTTTTTAAGAAGCTTCTAAATATTAACTGCTCAAACATAAATATCGATGAAATTTTTATCATTAGATTTTTATTCGAGAACTGCTTTGATAACCAACAATCCCTTTCCCACATGTGACGACTCAAAGCTCATCATGGAGGACTATTAGTACAGTCATTGAAGGTTTTCACTCCGATTTCGTTGAACCTCCATCGATTTTCATGAAAATTGGTGAGTAGTTAGAGGATACCTTAAGAAACAAAAGTGATATGGTGCCAAATTGCGCTTTTACCCTGGTGGTGGATGCCACCCCTTCTCGGGGATGGAAGTTATTTTATTAAAAATAATACCTCTAATCGATAGAGGAACCAAATCTAAACAAAATTTATCTTATAAAAATAAATCAATACTTTTTGAGTTATTGAAAATCAAAGATTTTGATTTTTCGTGAAAAAAATTCATGTTTTAAAGCGGTTTTTCATGAATAACTCAAAAACTATAAGTTTTTATAAAAAAAGTTGTCATTGCCAAAATTGAATAAATACCTTGCTTGAAAAACCTTTTAATATTAATTCAAAGTGAGTAATAGGTAATTAAATGTACTTTTTTTTTCGGCGAGTACTCAAATCTGAATATTCAAGCTAAATAACGGGAAAACAATGCATTTTATAAAAGATATTTATTGAACAATTTTCAAAGTACTCAGAAATACCTATAAAATGAGCTCTAGAAGAAGTTGATAGCATCAAAAGTAAGCAAGCTATGATGAAAATAAGAGGACCCTTTCGAATTTTTTTGGAAAAAGTGAAAAATAAAACATACGCCATTTCCACAAAAATTAAAATTTATAGTAATCCCTATAATACTTTTTTTTTGGCATAAACAATGACCTCAAAAATTTTGACCGGTTTGGAATGCATATTTCTGAAAAAAAAATTGATTTAAAAAAAATCGGAATTTTCCAAATTTTCATAACTTTCATTTTCTTTTGAGAATAACTCCATATATACTCAACATACTTAAAAAATTATAGAAAACAAAATTTAAAGTTTTTTTTAACAAAGATTTCAATTTTTTTATATGTTTGTAGGATAAAAAATAACTGAGATAAAAACGTTTAAAAATTACTACGGGAACCATGTAACCGGGGCACTTTAAACTTTTATCTTTAAAAAAATAAGGGATCTAAAAGAATAAATTTAATACGAGTTTATAGCCTTTGAAATTACCTTTCAAATGGTTTTTGAATGAATCTGATATCATAAAAATTAACGGAGTTATTGAAAAAAAATCAATAAAATTTTTTTAGAAAAATTTTTGGAGTAGAGATTTTGTATGTGTATTGTTACGAACACGCATTCGGCGTGGCCCGTGTAACGGTTGCATTTTGAAAGCCACTAGAACTCTACGGTTGGTAGACTTACTACGGTTGCCTCTTCCGACTGGGGTGGGGATGCTTGAGTTACGTCACCAGAGTACACAAGAATACAAAACCCATTTATTCGCAATTGAAACTTAATGTAGAGGGCAGGTAGATTGCAGTGTTGATTGGTTAAAGGGGAAGAATTACGTCACGAGAGTACAGTTTCGGGCTTAATGTTCATTGGTTAGGCGGAAGAGGCAACCGTAGTAAGTCTACGAACCGTGAGGTCGATCCGTCAAACAATGAATTAGAGGTGGGACTACTGTAGATGATTCTAGAATAAAACTTTTGGTATATATATGTAATGATGTTATGAGTAGAGTTGATAAGATATAATCGTTCTGGAAACTTATAAATAAATATATTTATATAAATTCGAACCGCTCGTTTTATTTAAAAACGGTACAGTATATACAGGAAAAAAGATAGGTAATAAGAAGTAGACGTGTCGATAGGTATATGCTCACGAAATATACATGCGTGGATGTGTATATGTATATTTTGAAGATAGAAGCTAGTGGAAGGAATTCTGTATATCTGCTCAAAAACATAGTGGGACTTTCTAGTATGCTGTGTGTCTATTGAATATTTCAGTATAACTCAACAGATACAGCTGCAACGTTCAAGGTCACTTCATCGATAAAGGGAGGAGCAAAAACTCAGTTATATGCAAGCGGCCGAAGCGTAAACATCCATATATTTAGCATTGAACATAAATTCTACTGCGTTTGCTACTTTGTCGGATAGTCGGACGAATAACTTAGCTAAAATTATCGATCTCCTAGACAAAAGACCTCATTTGAGAGAGAAGATCGATATATTTTATAATAAAGCCGCTGATATCGATGCCATTTTAGAAGCTGGCAGGTACTGTACAATATTATTATACGGAACTGCAAAAGATGTGAATATAAGTAAACTACAACGCATCGAAGACCTATCAGCTTATCTGGAACAGATGCGTAACGAGTTATTTATTTAGGCTACCACTAAAAATAATGCAGTAAAATTTTCATCTCTGGTCCCAACGGTTGCTGCATTGGATGAACACATCAAAAGAGTTTATTTACAAACCAAGATATGGCTTGGAAACAAAGACATTCGTCCAGTTGACTGGGGATGGTGCAAAATTGAAGTGTCTTTGTTTCCAACTAAAAATCCCAACCCATCTGCTCCAGAAGAATTGTTAAAAATGATTTTTTGCAACTGCAAAAAAGGGTACGGCGCTTCTTGCGGGTTTCGAAGAGTAGGGTTATTTTGCAATGCAGTCTGCGGATCATACAATTGCCAAAATAGCCCTCTAATTAATGAAAAAGGAGAAATTGGTGAAGAGAGCTAAATAAAAAATGAATGAACTTTTCATATATTTTAATACTTATTTTAATACGTTTTCCCCTTAATTAACAAATTAAATTTTTATAAGTCACATAAGCACAGAAAAAATTGTTCAGAAAATGCGGAAAGAATAATATTAATAAAGTATGGAATATATTAATAAAGTTTATCATAACCAATAAAAAAGTTTCTAAATAATTAAAGCTATTAAACCTAATAAAAAAACATTTTCCATTATTTTTATGACAAAGGGTAGTTTTTAAGGGTGCAAAATTACGCAATAAATAAATAAATACTATAATACTTAGTAAATGAGATTTCAGTTCAGGAATGTATTATTTAAATAATTAGTTTCATGAAATTAATTTTTTCAATGATTCTGCTTTAATGGAGTGGTTTCTAAGGGTTGAAATTTCATAGTCAATCAAAAATTATATCATAAACGTTAAAGAAACTATTTGGGTAATATTAATATGCGATTTGATATTTCAGAAATATAAAAAATGATTTTTTCATGATTTTCGATTTAAGGGATAGTTGCTAAAAGGGTTGAAAAATTAATTAAAATCATAAATCATGCTTATAAATGTTGCAAAATATTTATTTTATTTAATTAATTGAGATTACTTATGTCAGAATGCTTAAATCTGCATTTTTTACCATTTTTAACAAAAGGGGTGGATTTCACCTATAAAATGCAAAAAGCGCAAGTTGAGCATATGTCACTTTTAAAGTTGAGGGTAAAATATACTCAATCCCAAATTTTCATGCAAATCGATGGAGGTTCACCGAAATCGGAGGTAATAGTTGATTTTTACCTTCATTCACTGTACTATAAAGTGGGTTCGGTTTTTTAGACTCTATAATTTCATATGACGTGGTGGCTTACATAACTCTTAAATCGCTTTGGTCTTAAGGTTCTGATTTTATGACTCTATAATCATAAAATCAGATCCTTAAATCATTCTTATCTGATTTTATAATCATTATAATAATATTATTAATGTAGGCATAATGTCGTAGTTCGTACTTGTAGGGCGTAAAAATATTCAGGCACAACCTAAGCGACCGGAGATTCAGGGTAAAGATGGGTCCAGTTTTATCTTAACACGGAGTCCCGGAAGCTGGAATACCACTGCGGGGCAGTGTTATCACCTCTCCTATATAGCATATACATAATGTAGTATCCAAAGCGATTTTTTTCAAAAAGAGAAGAGAACACTCAGAACAGCTAACAGTACAAAACAGACCCATCGAGAGGCAAAAGGAAGCTAAATACCTACGCTTCACAATGAGTCTAGGTCTAACATGCACACCACATGTTAAAGCGATAGTCCAGAACACATCAAAGGCCAGAGCTGCAATAAGAGGACTCATAGGAAGAAGAAGCAAATTAGCTATGAAAACAAAATTTGCACTGATAAACAGCATCATGAAACGGATACCAAATGGGAGAAAAACAATTTAAAATAATTTACTATGCTCAAAACGCAATACTACCCTCTCAAATTAAAGACGATTTACAACGTATGCTGCACCAATTTAATATAACCGGCAGAAAATTTAACATGTTAATTTCCCTAAAAAAGACAAAATTCATAGTTACAGCAGGAAATTTACTATTATGTAAATTGGAGCTGGAAGGTCAGATTAATAGAACAAGTGATGGAGTTTAAATATCTAGGCATCACATTATCTAGCTCGAAACTGAAGTTTAAGATCAAGCGAATAGAGCAAACAGAGCCTTAGGCTGCCTGAAAGAAACAATATAGAGAAATAAAAATATCAGGAAAGAAATGAAAGGAAGAATTTACAAAACAGTCATCAGACCAATAATAACATACGCGGCAGAAACAGGACCTGACGCAGAGAGGACAAAAAGGACGTTAGAAACAACAGAAATAATAACACTTAGATGCAAGGTGGAGAACATAAAGAACTTGGTAAGAAATAGAAGAGTAGAATGGAACGATCATATAAGCCGAATGACAACAAATAGAATAATAAAGACGGCATGGGACGGTTCCTCAATAGAAATACGATCAGTAGGAAGGCCAAGAAAACGATGGAAGGACAACTTACTAGAGGCACATTGAAAAACAGACAGAGTCATGTCTACATAAAAAGAAGAAGAAGAAACAGTATCATACTACCAATAATTAAATATATGGATTTCTTGCATGAGGACACACAAGTCATAGCAACCAAAAGCACACAACTGTAGTAGAGAAGCTACAAACGTGCACAGATAAGTCGCTGTACAGTTCCTGTTCACAGGCCTAAATAAATAAGAGTACTGGATATGATAGAGAAAAAAGCCAGAACAAAATTTGCTGAGTTAGAAGATCTCCCAAGTCATTGCAGTGACTAACGTTGATTTTATATGTTTGAGACAGTCCTCAAAAATATATATACAAAAAAACACAAAAATCCAAAAAAAAACGGGAAAAGAGGCCACGTACTCGATCACTGAGTCACCGAACTGGGCATAGCCCAGAGAGGATAGTCGAAGCCCGAGCAAGCTATACAAATCGATGATAAATTACTAGAGATGGTGGGAATAAAGCGCATCATGCTGGCCTGCATTGTTCGAGGTAGGATTTCGTGTTGGAGTTCTTGTACCAAGAACTCCCACATGACAAGCAGTTAGTTGATATAGAGTCTCTATAGCGCATCAGAGTGCTTTCGGGAAGATCTGGAGCATTAGGGTCATAGGAGAATAACTTGCTTGCATTGTTTCACTGTAAACTAGTGTACTAGCAGAAATAACATACAAACGTTCCAAATAACTACCTACTTACAAAGTTTTTATAAAAATTTATTTTAATGTTTTTTTTTGATGTGATAAACACATATTTTACAAATAAACGAAATAACACATTGCGTTTAATTTTTAAGAGGTTTTTAAAAAACACTTTTAATAAATTGATACTTTTTCGCAAAAATCTAGTTAAATAGAAAGGGAATAATTGATGGTTGCGAAAACGTTAAGAAGGTAATTAACAATTGACAGATGCACGTATCATTAAAATGTATCAATATTGGAATGGAAGTGTACGTGCATTATTACAAAATATTCTCACTTCATAGTACCATATACTCACTAAAGTGGACCATGTTTTTTTTTAATATAACGAAACACCTGTAGAATATTGGTAGGTAAGTGGATAATTCGGAATTAAATGGTTTTATAATATATTACACCCAAAAAACGATATTTTTTACTATTTGCTACAATTTTCTAAAAGCTGATTATTATTAATTCATATAATTACAATAATTAACTAATTACTAAACTGGACTAATTGTATGCCTCAATTTATAAATGACTAACCGCTAATAAATTATACTTATGCAGTTATAGTTTATTTTTATGAACGAGAGAGTAATTAGCATAATTTTAACTGGTAGCTCCGACCACTCCATGGGCGTGCTCAAGATTAATTGAAAAATTACTTTGAATAATTGTAAAAAATAAATGAATTATTTCAGTGTTATAAAGTGTTATGTGTATGTAAACAAAAGTGACCTCTTTTATCACACACTATATTAGAACTGACTGGCCTACATTAAAAAGGGTTTTAAAAAATTCACATTTTTTTTAATTTTTAAAAATTACAAAAGAGAAAAAGAGTTTTTAAAACCGTCTAAGGTATGTTAAATAGATGAATAAAAATATTAATATAAAACTTACAGCTACTTGTTACAAATCCAAATCAGATTCAGAAGATGAACTTTCAGAACCAAGATTTATAATAACTGGCTCGATCATTTTATCAGTAATATTGTCCAGCTTCCACATTTTTTCCTCTTCTTTAATAGTGTGATTTACTGCCTTTTCCCAGTTTTCAGGTTTTACATTATTTACGGCCTCCAAAAACAACTGTTTAACATCATGAATTTTAAAAGTGGTATTTTTCTTGAAACTTCACTCTTTATCTGTGCCCATACCAGTTCAATCGGGTTTAATTCACAATGATATGGTGGGGATCTAAGTACTGTCATTCCACGATTTTTGGCAATTTCATCAATTTCGTATTTTTTAAATTTTTCTTTATGAAGGGCACACAACGAATAAAGTTCCTTTCTTATAGATCCGGGATGGTACGTAATATTTTTTGAACTCAGCCAATTCTGCAAGTCTTTTTTTAACCACTTGGTTGTGGGCAGTCCTTCTATAAGTCTGGAGTGATAACTTGCATTATCCATTACTATTACACAGTTCTTAGGAAGAAGATCTATCATTTGTTCGAACCATTCTTGAAAGACATCAGCGTTCATGTCTTCATGGTAGTCACCGGTACGAGTTGATTCAAAAGTTAATAAACCACCTTCAACAAAACCGTCTGAACTACCAATGTGTACTATTATCAGCCTGCGTCCCTTTCCTGATGGTGGGTTTAAACCAGTAGATAAGTTATTTACAAAAACGTGCCTTTGACTTGTAACAGTTTCATCCTGCCAAAATTTATTTGGTGTATGACCCTCGTTGATCCATGTTTCATCAAGATAAAATATTTTTCTTTTTGGTTTCTCATTTCCTTTATGGTTCTTAGAAAATGTCTTCTCCATATGACAATATCGCTTCTTTCTAATAAAATAGACTCTCTGGGATTCTTTTTCCAGCGGAAGCCTATTTCTTTTAAAAGTTTCCATAACGTACTTCGACTCATTTCTGGGTAATCCTTATCATCTCGAACTGAGACAAGAACTTTATCCAATGTTGGAAATTCTTGTCTAAAGAAGAATTCATGCACTTTCCGTCGAAGTCCTTCTTTAAAATGATATTCTATTTAAAATTTTGGTTTCCCTGGAGCATTACGTGACATTTGAAAACTACCACATTTCTCTTCTTTAATAACTCTGTAAATCGTAGATTTCCCAACACCAAGTATACTGCTAACTAACTCAACGGTCTTATCAACACTTTCACATAAACGTTTGTCTGTAAATGATTTAAAACAATTAAATATTAATGTTTTTTCATTAACTGTTAGAGGACCAATTTTTCGGCGTTTACACGGCACTTCCAAATTTTCCATAACACTAGTATACACAATAAACTGCACCTTGCAACTGAAGTACCTACTTTTAGTGAACTGTTAAGAATTTTGAATACGCCACTTGGACCTTCCTATATACAAAATGGAAAAACCCACTATCACATTTTCTGTGGAATAAGTTTAGAAGGTAATTATCTAGTCAATTACTGTCGTAGATTCCTGGAATTAAAGAATTAAATGTTTGATTGTTGAAACCCTTACTTCGTGGAATGCACTCATTTCAGATAAAATAAAACGTTTTATTTTATCTAAAGAATTAAACTTTATTTTGAAAATAGGCAAAGAATTAAACTTTATTTTGCAAATAGATAAAATAAAACGTTTTATTTTATCTAAAGAATTAAACTTTATTTTGCAAATAGGTAGGTACTTATTAAACTTTTATTGGTTATATATAACCAATAAAATAAACATCTTACATTTCTTGCAAATTCATTAGTACCTGTTAACCTCCATCACTCCGACACTGGCAACCTTATTTAGGGATTAATAACACTCACAACTATTGTATTCTATTCTGCTCCAACCGTTATACCTGGTGGTCATACTCAATTTAAAATTGTTTTCCTATATACTTCTGTAAACTTGTTGACAAATATCTGTTTTTCATTGAGTCACCCGTATCAACAGTTTAGGGATTTGCATACATAATTTATTGTTTTATTACTCTCTCATACATAAAAATACACTATAATTGAATATAAAACAAAGTATGTGGTATATTCACAATAATATGTTATAAACCATAACTAAGGTATAATATTATATAATATTTTTATCTATTCATATTTTTGAAACAGTATGATTTTCGTTTATCCAGGATCCATCTAAATAGAAAATACAAAATACAAAAATTTGTCAAATACTGCCTTTAACAGCTAATACTTTTTTCTGTACCGTTGAATATAAGTTTTTTACTTTAATTTTCATATCGATAATGAATTTTTTTAATTGACTTCCCTAACTTATTAAGGAAAATAATCATCATATTACGTTTAATATTTTGTCCACCCATAGAATCTTCTTGTATAAATAGAACGAATGATCCTTTATCCGAAAGACGTCATTAATTTTCATGATTGTTTTCCTTAATGAATTAATTCTTAGAAATATGTCTTTCACGTAATGTTTCGTTCACGAACACCTGGCATTGCGGAGCACATAGTCACTAAGTATATCTCTAACTGTTGAAAGTTGTTGATGAATTGGTGGGTCATACACATTTAAAATAATTTTTTTTTTCTTAGAGAATATGCGAATTTTAAGGTTAAGCTATATCAAATTAAACTTACTTCTTACTTTACGTGTCCAGTTCAAATAATTATTAATCTTGTCCATCCAGTAAAGAGCAGTCAGAATGGCCGTACCAGTTGCGTGCACAATGGAGTGTGGAGAAGACGATACAACTTCGAACTCAGGAACCTGATATCGTAAAACATATTAAGATAGGACGTCTGAGGTGGATAGGGCATGTAATGCGGATGGAACAAAATGACCCAGCTAGAAAAACGCTCCTTGGTCAGAGAAGAACACATTGGTCAGAGAAGAAGAGGAAGACTCAGAACAAGGTTCCTTGATAACATCGATGAAGACATGAGAAATATGGGAATACGTACTTGGCGGAGAAAAGCGATGGATAGGGACGACTGGTGAGAAATTCTGGAGGAGCTAGGACCCACGTAGGGTTTTAAAGCCAGAATAATGATGATGAGAACAACAAGTAAAAGAACCAACAATGGGAGAAACTTTGGATATTATCAAGTGGCTAAAGAATAACAAAGCGCCTGGCACAAACGGAAAAACCGCAGTACTAATAAATAACGGTGGATTAGAATACTTGTGGAAGCCTTCAGTCAATTTAGAAGACTAAAAATTAAAAATTGTATTTCCTATATACCAAATGGGACAAAAATTCAACGAAAACTATTCGCGAATTGCGAATATCCAGGTAACTCTTAAATGTTATCTATAAGATTTTGTAAAGAATAAATATAAACTGATTTACGCCCTTTGCTGTGGAAATTTTAAATGAATATAAGTTGTTATATGTAGACTTTATAAAATCAAAAAGAAATGCCGAAGAAGCTTTATTATTTATTATCAAATATTGTAATTTTATTTCGTACCATATCGTATTCAATAAACAACGATAATAATTTAACTTTTTTACTATAAAGGGTTTCTTTATAGTAAACATAAAAAGTTTATGTAAATTTGTTTCCAATATAATATCGAACAGTATTATCCACCATTATTACAAGTCCGACATCTTCGGAATTCAATCAGCTGCTTCAACTCGATAAAATCAACAGATTTGCATAGTGTTTGCTTTAGTAAGCATAGCTGTACGTTCTTTAGTGGTTTTAGATATCTAAAATAGGGATACTATGATTGTATTTTGTCCAGTTAAACTTTACAAATCTGATATGCAAATATACACACATTAAAATAATCTAGGGGCCATCTATATTAATAGCTTTAAATCAATGTTAGCTGCAAATACAAAAATAAATTTATTTTTAAACTATTTTGTTGTTATATCGATTATTGTATCAACTTAAAAGGTAATGATGGTAAGAATGGCTATAGAAATTTAACAAAACTTCAATATGCGTTTTTGTCTATAAGATATAAAGTAATATTTCTTTATTGGTACGTGATTTTCGATGTCTATGTGGATTTTTAGTAAGTTCTTTAATTGCCAGTAATGGAGAGACATTATTTAAATGGCGAAATGCAGTGGCGTGCTATCGGAATGCTTCAAGCTGGCAGAAGTCAAAAGACGTTGCTGAGGTCCTCCACACGAACAGTAATGTCATTAGTCGTTTGTGGTTAGGGTGTCAAGAAACTGGTGATGTTGCTAAAAGTCATACAGGCCGTACAAGAAAAACCAATCAGATTGAAGACCATTATATTAGGTTGAAGTCTTTGCAGATCGCACTGCAATTGCATCACAATTACAAATGAGGCTGCAAGAGACCCATCAAATGTTTGTAAGTGGCCAAACCATTAGACATAGACTGCATGAAGTAAAGTTAAATGCTTGAAGACCTGTGAAAGTGCCTGTGTTATTCAGAAAAAATCGCGCTTATCGACTTCAGTGGGTACAAGAAGACGCAAATTGGGTTAGACGTGAGTGGGCCTGTAGTTTGTTCATAGATGAGTGCTAATTTTGATTTGCATAACATACAAGAAGGACAAGAATGTGGAGACGATCTGGCAATGCATAACGATTGGCCACTGTGCAGGAGGTTCATAGACAACAAGGCGGCAGTATACTGGTATGGGCTGGCATCACACTTGGTGGAAGAATTAATCTCATTTGTCTGGAACGGTTTCTAAATGCAACAGACTACCGAGTTATTATTCTCAAACCTATTGTTGTACCCTTTGCATAACAAGCTGGTCCCCATTTTCAATTACTGCACGACAATCAGCGTCCTTATACTGCCAAGTATACGTGTCGTGTGAACATTTCTTGAAGATAATGAAATTGAGATTTTAACCATGTCCTGCACAATCGCCAGATTTAAGACCAATTGGGCACGTATTGGATATATTGGACAGACGCATTATACAACAAAAGATTGAGTTCAATAAAAGAAGCAACTGTTTAAGGGCCTTTCAATGGAGTGGAACAGAATTGGAAGACATTGACTATCTGATCTTGAGTTTGCCTTACAGATGTAGGACAGTAATCAACAGTTGAGATTATATTGTATACTAAATTAACCTAAAGACTACTTTGTTGGGAATTAAGGGGCAAAAAGTTAGCTTTTTTATTTTTTTTTGTTTGTCATTTTTTTATTTATGAAGTTCTCGTTTAATTTTTTAAGAGCTATTGCGATAGTTATAAAAAAATTGTTTATTTTACATTTAGGACACTTGCTTATAACTTTTTATTAAAAATATTTGAAATAAATTATTTGAAATCCTTCTGTTATTCTGGCATTTTGTTTTTGTCCCCTAGATTATTTTGATGTGTGTATTTATAGCATAATATCATTTATATTTATTAACGTTTTTGTCTAAAAAACTTTAAGCGCAAGTAGTTATCACATTAATGAGTCTATGTAACAGCGTAAACTTAAAAGTAATATCAAGAACAAAGTTAAGTAACAAACGGGAGTTCGTTGGTAAATATTCTGCTTATCCATAATAATCAAGCTAAAAACTGCAAATCAGATACGTATAAAATAGGCGCTATATAGGTCAGACAGGCAGAAATTTGAAAAACCATATAACTGAACAAAGAGCAAGTATTTTCAACGAAAAAACTATATGTATATAGGACAATCCTCCAATGACTAGAAACCGTGATTTTTCACAGAAAATCTATATTTGCTTGAAAATTTAAAGATGAACAAAAAAACAAAAAGAAAAAATAGTAAATTTCATGCATCTTGGTGCCAGTTTTCTTTCTTTTCTTCCTTTAGGTTAAGTCAATACAATAAGTCGTGCAAAGAGGTTTGCTTTGGATAGATGTACTTCTAACCGCAGGTATTTAATTTTAATCCACAAGAATCCAACTTCCTGTAGTTGGCTGTATACCATATATAACAAAAACTTTTATTAAAAATCCCTTACAAAAGGTATATAATTTAAAACAACCCAATCGGGCTATATCACAAAACGTTTTCGGAATCCATATTCCATCATCAGTGCACTAGGTGGGTATACATGTATTGAGCTACTAAATATGTGGGTAAAAACCCGTTAAAAATTGTTATTTAAATTTGGTTTACATTATATGGTGATACATTCTATTCAACGGTAACTTTAACATCATAGAATGTATTACCATATAATGTAAACCAAATTTAAATAACAATTTTTAACGGGTTTTTACCCACATATTTAGTGGCTCAATACATGTATACCAACCTAGTGCACTGATGATGGAATATGGATTCCGAAAACGTTTTGTGATATAGCCCGATTGGGATGTTTTAAATTATATACCTTTTATAAAGGATTTTTAATAAAAATTTAATTTTAGTTGCAGGATTACACCTTTGGATTTAGCGATTTCTTTGTACTATACTCTTATTCGATACTATCTGCATGAGGACATTTCCTCTAATTTTAATATCCTCTTTTTATCTGTCGTTGAAAGTATCGATATCTCACAAATGTATATTAGAACAAGAATTTTTTAGGTTCTGTTTCATCGTCCCTGTTTCTCTTGTAAACGCTTCCAAGGCGTTTATTTACCCAATAATAACTTGTATGTAAGTTGAGTGTACTATGCTTTCAGATAAAATTATGGTCGTCAATGTTAAAATTTTATTCCGTAATTCTAAATCTACGACTTTTCATTGGTCATCATATGACTATTTAAAAAGAGTATCATATCGGTGGAAATGCAGCTGTGAAGGTATGAGGATACCAGCAGAAGATGGCTACATAACCACTTAATTATACGGAGAATATAAAGAATGAGAACTTAACATAGGTTTGCCAAAACCAGAATATTTAGAGGTAAACTCTGAAGCTTATTTTGAGGTTTTTGAATGGTAATGACATGGAGATAACACAGGTAAAATCGTTTGAATATCTAGAGGCAATTTTGACAACAGATGGTCTAGGACAGAAGGAAATTAGACACCGAATTGAATAGGGAAATAAAGTAATTGATAGTTTTAATTTGGTATGGTAGATTGGCATACAACAGATTAGAAGAGCATTTAGGGACTATGTCCGTATGAATGTGAAGTGTGAGCCTTAAATGCTAAAACAAAGAGAAAATTAGATGCAGTAGAGATTGACTATCTTTGAAGGAGTGTCAGAATATTAAGGAACGACAGAATTACCACGAGGTCATTAGATATATAGATTCAACGCCACAGACACGTTAACTGATAAAATAGAAAGGAAGGCTTTTAAGGGTTCAGATATCTAGAAATGGAAGAAATAAGACGACTCAATAAAGATAAGGAAGATCAAGAATATCCCCTGAAGTAGAAATACCAGGCAAATCATGAAGCATAACAATTTGGAAGAAGGGGGTGCTCAAGACAGGCGAAGATGGCGATTAGGTGTGGATATGCAATAGCTATTTTAATCCCTTATAGATAAACATATATAACCTTACAATTACACTGTCCAGCTATGGAGACCTGGACAAAGAATTGAGAAATCAAGTACAAACAGCCAATAGACTGACAGGATGCCTTATTAACCAACTATATGGCGAAACAGACACATTAAGACTGAGATGAAGTCAAGAATTTATAAAGCCCGGGTAAGACCAATAATGACATACGACTCACAAACAAGACTTGACAGATGGCAGAGATAAGAGTACTGAGATGAATTATAGGAAATACGCTAAGAGATTGAAAGAAAGTGAAGACATTAGAAGAAAATGGAACAGGTGCACAATGTAAACAAGCAGAATTGGTTAAAAAGAGGAAGTAGAAGAAGAGAAAGATATACATTTATTAAACCTAGAGCTAAGATTAATACTATTACAGGAATTAATATTAAACTCAACAGTCCTCCGGGTTAAACCGCGTCGATTATCATTGCGCCGAGCTTTCGACATCCTTTTCGATGTCTTCTTCAGAACTTTCGACATACTACTAACTGATCACTAACCAATGCATTACTAGTTATTACACCAGTAATGCATTGGTTAGTGATCAGCGTAGTAGTGTCTGGAGGCTCGGAAGACTGAGACTTCGGAAGCCCTGAAGAAGACATCAAAGGGGATGTCGAGAGCTCGGCTCAACGATAATCGACGCGGTCGATTCAGAGTACGCTAATCTCGTATCGACCGAAATGATATGTATTAACCACCGAATGGATATTTTTCTTATCTCGTCTGAAGGCAAGCTGTATTTGATAAAGTTAAAATATTATTTCAGTCATGTAGATATTTCTTAAAATACTCCAAAAGTCAAACCTGTTAAACAGCACACCAACTATTTCATTGATACAAATTTTTGATATTAATTTTATTACTTTATCTCATTTTTTATGACTTTCTTATGCGGGTATGAGATCCGTAATAGAATATAGTCTAAGCACAATCTAAGAGATAACTGGTATGAGGAGAACACAAAATGTAACAATTAACTAGTTTGCTGTGGTACGATAATAAATAATAAGAGAAATGAAAAAAAGGAAAAGAAAAAAAATTAAATACCTAGTTATGCAAACTGAAACATCCATTATAAATAATTTGCTTAGTTGTACATCTTGTATACTATTTATAATTCACTTTAAAAAATCTGTAAAGAATATAACTCATTTAAATTTATATTTTCTAAGGACTATTATGGCTGGGACATCTTTCGTGACGCTTAATGACTAGCTTATTAAGGATCATTTGGTGTATAGACCCTTCCAGGTATTTATCGTCAAAGAAAAGCATCGTCTACAATTTTTTATATTACTTTGGGCTCCTGATTAAATTCCATCAGCGGAAATGAGGTATAATAAAGACAATAAATACAATGATGTGAGTTGTCTTGAGAGGCCGGCTGAGAGGTTATTTAAGACTAGATATTTTATCGGACAACGTTAGTAATAATCTGGGAATGGTCAAGATAGAGCTTTAAAAATTAAATTAGTTGGTAATATTAAAATAATCTTTAGCTATAGCTTGTCAAAAAATGTCATAAAATTAACGACTATATAGAACAACATCAATTTTAAAAAGATTTAAATATAAAAATTTAAAAGAGAGAAAATGTCCAATTTAAAAAAAGAAATCGGGAAAAGGGAGAAAAAAATCGACATTAATAAACTAAAAGATCCCAACATTGCAGATATATACAGACAGCAAATAGAAGATCAAATAAGGACAGAAAACTTAGCAAAAGAAGAAGACATTAACCAACTATGAGCAAATACACGAGATATTGTGTTACAAAAATCGGTTGAAATATTGGGCAAAACCAAGTTAGAAAACAGAAATCATTGGTCTGATCATAAGTGCGGAATGGCCACTAATAGAAAGAACGCAGCATATCAAAAAACCATCGACGCAGGTGGTAAACGGAGAAACAATAAGAGCATAGACGTCTTAGAAGAGAGAAAAAACGGATCCATCAACGTAAGAAGAGCGAATACGAACAGAACAGTCTCAATGAGATACAAAGTTTATTTGATAAAAATGAAACGAAGAAATACTACGAATTCTTAAATAATAGCCGTCTAGAACTTAAACCACGATTAAACATTAAATTTTAGTTCTTAACAGATGGGCATAACATTTCAGCGAACATCTAAATATAAACGATATTGAAGAAGGTTACAATATAGACAATAAACAAAATCTACAACGTCAACAGCATAGTAAAGACCCAACAAGAGAAGAAGTGTCAAATGCTATCCTATAACTCAAAGACAATAAAGCCCAAGAAATCGATGAAATCTGTTCGAAAATGTATGAACATGGTGGTGATCAACTTTTTGCAGCAATTCATAAACTAATAATCCTTATATGGCAGATTGAATTGGTACCAGAGGAGTGGCTAAAGGGAATAATATGTCCGTTGCATAAAAAGGGTGATCAAATGGAGTGTAAGAACTATAGAGGCATTACTCTGTTAGCATCTGCGTATAAAATCTTAGGCAATGTATTATTTGAAGCATTTTACAAAGGGTATTGTTGGTCAATATCAGTGCGGATTTACTGCTGGAAAATCAACTACACATCAAATTCAAGTACATAGGCAGATTCTAAAAAAGTCGTCACTAGAATATAACATAGATACACACCATCTCTTCGTTGATTTCAAAGCAGCTTATGACAGTGACTAAAGAACTGTATTATATAATGCAATGATAGACTTTGAGACCCCACCTAAGTTAAAAGTTGGCCCAACTAACAATGCAAAACGTAAGCTCATGCCTTAGAATTAAAGGAGAAAACGTTTTTGACATTAATAATGGTCTAAGACAGAGGGCGCGCTGGCGTGTGTCCTCTTTAATATTGCCTTGGTAAAGGCAATCGGACAATTAAATGTTAGAATGAATGAAACTATTTTTAATAGATCGACGCAAATTCTCGCATTCGCTGACGATATAGTTATAGCGGGCAGAAGTATGAGAGACATGGTGCAGCAGTGTTTTACAAGGCTTGCAGACGCGGCAAGTGAATTAGGACTTGTAGTCAACGAGGAAAAAACCAAATATATGTTGATTTCTAAAACCCCCGAAATATCCAACAGAGAATTCAAATTAACAACCATACCTTTGAGCAAGTCAAAGAATTCAATCTTGTGTCTCTAGTAAACGCAACAAACAATAAACGACGAAATAAAAAGACGCATAGCAATAGCAAACAGAACTGTTCACGGTCTCCAGAAACATTTAACCCTTAAATGCCCGTGATATGAAAATAACCATAAATGCCCATGTGGGGTCTCCTAGGGACCCCACTAAAATTTTCAATTTAGTAACGTCATTTAGCACTGACTAAAAGGAAAACACGGTTAAAAATAATTTTAAGCATATTTGAATAATTTTTATTTATTTTTCATACAAAATTAACGGCTTTTCTAGAAACAAATTATTTTCAATTCGAACAAAATTAAAATTAAATATTAATATAAGCATATAACTTTTAGTTGCAATTTTTACATACAATAGTTTTTTCTTCTTTTCTGTGCACCTGGCATATAAATTTTTTGCAAAAAGAGCAAACGGTATTCACTTTTCTGTGACAGTTTCGCGGACACTGGTAACAACGAGCACGTTTCTTAGCTGAATGGACGGATTGAGTTGCAACTTCGGTAGTTGGGTTTACCATTGGTATGCCACAATCTTTTAGAGCAGATTTTACATAGGTTTTATGTTTTATATATTTCGCTCTTTTTTCCATGTTGTTTCGAGCAAGCTCAGCCCCTAATTGTAACAGGAAAATACGTCTTCGTGAAAAATTATTTTTCTTCCAATCAGGATTTTTTTCAATGTATAAAATATAGGCATTTAGTGCACATATGTCTATAATATTCATAAAGAGCCTGAATGGCCAACGAGCAGTTCTTCTTTTACAGGAATATTCCCTAATCAGTTTGTCGGCATTATCAACACCACCCTTGTTATTATTATAGTCTAAAATCATCAAGGGTTTGTTTTGAGAGTCTTGACAAATTATATCACTATCGTGTTGACTTGAAAGAAGATGTACCATCCTGTGCATTTTAGGTATGTACGAAACCATAGCTAATTCTTTAGTAAAAGCAAATATTGACGACTCCGCAGGTCTTTTTGTCAAACTTAGTTGTGGTGGTGTATCAGGTTTATTTTTGCGGACGGTCCCAAGTAAAGTAAGGTTTTTAGATAAAAGATATTGAGCAAGAGGAACACTGGTAAAAAAGTTGTCAGTTGTAATTCCTCTCCAACTGCCATGATATGGTTCCACCAGATCTTTCACAACACGAAATCCCTGATTTTTCTCTATTCTACCACCTGGTAGTTTTCCAAGGTACACCTGAAGTTTTGATAAATAAGATGTTTTAACATCCGCGGCAGCCCAAATTTTTATCCCATAGCGGCAAGGTTTTGATTTTATATATTGTCTAAAAGGACACTTTCCTCTAAAACTCACTAACTGTTCGTCAACGGTTATATGTTCGTATGGTTCAAAGGCTTTGTCACAGTTAGAGACGAACATGTCCCAAATTACTCGTATCGCCGCTAACTTATCCTGTTCCTTCCGCTCCACCCTGGTCACTTTGTCATCAAACCTCAAGAAACTCGATAATTCTTCAAATCGGTTCCTAGCGAATGCGGCTGTAAAAAATGACCGGCGTATTGAGGTGTCTGTAGACCATATCTCTCGTGTCGATTCTTTCCCACACCTTAAAGCACCAGCTTTGATAAGTGCTCCTAAAAAGCTATCCAGTTCATTGTTGGTAAGTACCGTCCACTCTTTTTTGTTATTCGGATGTTTTTCGTTCCACTCTTGATAACGCCTAACAGCTTTTTCATTAGTATGAAGGCATATGACATTCTTCATCTCTTCGGTCAAAAATAAATTGAAATAGTCTAAAAACGTGTTGGAATTTTTACTATAGTTTGTTAAGCCTGGATGTACATTTATAATATTTTTTTGTTGCCTCTTGGATCTCACGAAAGGTAGGCTATTCCACTGCATTCCAGATTTGGATGTATATGTTGGACCACTAACCTCACTAATATTATCGTCCACTTCGGTAGGTTCTGCATCTGATTCCTCGTCACTGTTGACTTCTAAATTGTCCTCAGTTTCCGAAACATTTTCCTCAAAAACATCTTGCTCTTCGCTATCTGATTCGTCGGTAATCTCATAGTCGAAATCGGAGTCTGATATCCCTTCTTCTATATTTCGGATAATTTTTTCATGTTCTTGGTCGCTTATTGTCATTTTCATTCTCTTACGGTCCATTTTTCAATGTAAACTGACGAAAAATGTTAAAAATAATAAAAATATTCTGGTGCCTCTAAATGCCCAATCGGGGTCACAGCGAGACCCCACTTATCTAAATCTCTCTTACAGACCATTGCACCTCACGAATGTTCGTGGTATACTAACAGAAAACGTAGGAGACACGTCCACACAAATACCTGATTGCGCGGTTGCCAAATGTTTCAAATAAAGATATTATAGCCAAAAATGTATGTCTGGGGTCCCATAGTGACCCCGATTGGGCATTTAAGGGTTAAAAAATAAAAATATAAAACTTGCAGTAAAGCTCAATATATACAAGATCTTAATAAGACCAGTTTTGATATATGGGGCTGAAACGTGCACATTATCTCAAAATGATAAAAGACTTCTTGGTATTTTTGAGAGAAATATTCTTAGAATGATTTTTGGGACCGTAAATGAAAATGGGCTATGGCATCGAAGAGACAACTTTGAATATATCAGTTATACACCGAACCAGATATTGTGAAATTCGTTAAAGCGCAGAGATTTAGATGTGCTAGACACATTGCTACGATGTCAGATCATGAATAAACGAAGAGATTAATATTTTCAAAACCAGAGGGCACAAGAAGTAGAGGACGACCACGAAGGATATGGACTGATAACTCCCTCCATCCAGAAGATGGAGGGAGGTTGCTAGGAATCCACAGGTATGGTGACTTCTTTGTAAGCAGGCCAAGATCCACAATGGATTGTCGAGCCACTTATGATGATCCTGACTACGTCCAGTTCGGAGACTTGGTGCTTAAGTGTTTGGGGCCTACGTTCCCGGGTCTTTTGATTTTCTCTCCCTCATTTGTTTTGTTTTCTCTCACTACTTTTTATTTCGTTTGTCTTCGCCTTTCTTTAGTTCCTTAATTTCTTCCGCTATTTGTTGTTTACGCCTTTTATGTTTTCAACGGTGGAATTTGTCGTATCTCATGATCTCTCGCAGTATGAGACTAGGGTGGTTTTCCAGTTATGCGAATTTAATCCTGGCTCTATCCTTCATTATTTCTGTCACCCTGACCTGTTGTACATCCCTGAACATTAATATCCCTGACTTCTTTATTTAGTTATATATTTTATGTAGTTGGGTAGATTTAGATAGATGTCGTCTGCAAACCTCAAGCTTTTCAGAAACTCTCGATTTATGTTGACAAAATTTTTTTGCCAATTTTATATTTCTCATTCACTTTGTAATAAAGCAGTGAATAGTTTAGGAGATATGGTGTCTTCTTGCCTAATACCCTTCTCCAAGAGAAATGTGTCCCCATGGTACATTCTTATTGCAGCTGTTGAGCTGTTGTGCTATTATAACGGATATTAATATCAACGGATTGTTGTATTCTATAACTTTCTCTATCAAGGAATTCGTTATTACTTGTAGGTGCTAATTTGTTCCAAAGCCACTCCTAAATTCTCTTAAAGAGTTTATGATGAGATAACGCTGATCGGTCTGTAGTGTCTAATTTTTGTTACATCTCCTTTTTATGCAATGTTATAATAACAGCACTATTCTATTGTTCGGGTACAATTCCTTCAGGCTTCAGGCCAAGATGCAGGTATAATGCATTCGCTTTCTAGTTTCATCATTTCACTTACCAGTTCAAAACACTCCAGGTGTCATGTGCTTGTTGATTTTTTAACTTATATATATTTCTCGTTCCAGTTTTAGAACTTTTAGGCTTTTTTGTTCAATGTTAGTTGAACAGAGTTAGTTGTTTATAGGAAAGTTCCTTATGTCTTTCCGAACTTCTTATGAAATGGTTTTGTTTAAATTCCTTAGCTCTGAAATGTTCGTTGTGTGCTTATCTTTCATTTCCCTTCTTTTCACCATTAGATTTCTTGTGTCTTCTGAAAGTTTTTCATTGTTGGCACTTCTTCTGTGCTTTCTTCAGGGCGTCCACCAACGTTTCGTTAAGCTACTCAATATTTTTTTTTATTTTACAGGTCTTTAGGTTTCTTTTTTCCTGGTATGCCCTTGTATTTGTAATCGCAGTGAATGTGACATTTTTAGTTCTTATTACCTTATTTCTTCTTTCCTTCTATACGTTCAAGACTATTTTAGCTCTAACCATTCTATGATCACTTCTGGTTTTAAATTAATTTAATACAGGTATGCCTTGAACAACGTCTTTTTTTTTAGTACATATAAAGTCTGTTCGTTCTTGTTTAATCCATTTGTTGACCGCCAAGTTCACTTTCTTTGGGAACTTTTTTAAAATAAGTGTTCATGACATATTATAACCTGTGTTTGACCAGAAGAAATTCTATAAGAGTTTGAACCGGTTAGTTTCTATCACCATATTCGTGAGGTCCAACAGGAAACTCCAAATTATCCTGATTGTAGCCTAATTTGGCGTATAGGTTTACCATCAGTATAGAATAGTTGGCGGAACCATTTAAGTTCTTCGTCTTTGTAAGCCCTGGTATGAGCATATGCCTGGAGGATCTTTAATTGAATTTGTGCTCTTACTTTATAGATAAGATATATAACTCTACAACCTATAATTTTAATTGTAAGTATATTCTTTGTGTATTTTTTATTTACCATAAATTTGATGTCACCATCAGAAATGTTTTTACTACAATGCAATCGGTTTCCTCACGATTTTGTTATTTGTTCATCACCTTTTCTCCATACTTCAGATAACTCAAGTAAATCTCATTTTATATACTTTAGCAGCTCGTTTTCAAATTCCACAAGTTTTTCGTTCTCTATCAATGTTCTGGTGTTATATGTTGCCATAAACCAATCTTATTGTTTTTGAAGGTAGCTCTGTCCCTCTACCTCTGAGACTGTTAGCATAGCCTGATATTGTCACCTCAAGGGAACAATTAAGGGTCTAACCACCTTCTGATATCCCCGGGTGCTCTGTAGAGGGCTTCGAATATCGCAGTCGAGAGCTCCTCTACCCAAGTCCATTTACTGGGTATGGTTGGACAGAGTATAATTTTAACAGCAGGAAGCAGCGCCCCAAGAGGACTAAGCTCTCGGAGAGCCCGTGAGGGACTGACCTGGCTGACCTGAAAATCGCCAATATTTATATGCGCCGTTCGAGCGATAAATAGGGATTTCCAGGTCAAGAGCCAATGGAAAAATTCGAGGCGGGGCGATGCGCAAGGGACTGTCGGAGACTAAGGAAATTGCAATTTCGTCGTTTCTAATTTTACGGAGATTCCTGGCCGTTTTTCTAACACGCTGGCTTGTGTGTGCTGGTAGAAGTTTGTTAGGATCGGTCAGAACATAGGTTACTTATTTTTGTTATATATTTGTTTAAGTATTTCTTTTTTTAACACAGGTGTTAATATAGGTGTATACGATTATTGAGATGTAATTGTTGTCATCTTTTATTAATTCAATATATTATAATTTTATTATAAATGCTGCTATATTAAATTGTATCTAAAACTATTCTTTGGTGCCATTCATCATTAGGCATTTCACCTAATATTCAAGAACAGATATTAAAAATAAAATTGATGATGTGCCTGTTAAAAAAGCCAGGTGAGTTTAATTCAATGAGAGTCATCTCCGCCAACTTGATCTCATAACTGTCACTTTCGTTGACATTAAAAAACAACATCCCATATTTCACAAAATGAGATTGTAACAAGCGTAAGGTGGCAAGAACTTGTTCGTTATTAATTAATTTCTGGCGAACAAATTGATGCTGTTGCTTGTTGGTATTTCAGATGGAAATAATAGGTGCATTGTTGTCGAACGCTCTATTTTCCTTACAGTTGTACTTGAGGCAAATGTGATTTTTATAGAATAAACTAATAATTTAAATGTATATTATATTTAGCTGTGTAGATAGGTTTCAATATTAACTATCTTCTCTCTATTTTTATTTGTTGTTTTTTCTTTTCTGTAATTAGTTTAATTACCCTTTTTTTATCTTTTATATTTCTCTTAATTTTACTTTCCGTGTGGGTGTTGTCTTATCTCCCATTGGACGCATTTTCAGGTGGCGGAAAGGGGAATATCTTAACCGGTCATAGCATTCGCGGGTAGGTGGGAAATAAAATACCACTCGTGAACCAAAATATATTTAGTATGGCAATCCTAACAGAAAAGTCCCCGACCCTCCAGATTTGACGCTGGGCATAAGACTAATACTATTATCTCTTAAAGAAATATTGATAAGAAATCCAAAGATAAACGTACCGAACAGAATTTATGACAACGACCGAACCAAGGAAACTACGAACCAAGGAAAATGACCCAAAAATCTTTATTTGGATTGTATAAGCATGGTATCAACTTGTATAGTAAGGGAAACTTTACGCTTTGTGAAGAGCTAACCAAGTACAAGTCAAATATTACAGCCATTCAGAAAGTGCGGTGGATAGGACAAAGAATACGATACAGAAGACAGCAAAAAATATAGTACAGCTGTCAACACACCACACAAGAATTCGGAACTGCTTTCGTATTTCAAACCAAAGCACGATAAACACTCTTGACTTTAAACCAATCAACTACAGAATAAATAGAAAATTCTTTAATTCGAATATAATCAATGTACATGCATTAATCTAAGAAAGAAAGATGAACAAAAGGACCAATTTTATAAAAAATTGGAATCTGCTTATGGCACATACCGTCAAAATGAAATCAAAATTATAATAGATGACCTAAATGACAAGACTGGTATATAGACTGTTACCAATCACATATTGGTAAATTTTGCGTAAGTATTATCATTATGTATTACTCTGAATAGAGCAGTGACGGATACAACGGGGGCAACGGGAAAATACTCCTCAACAAGGTTATGAATGAATGTCGTCAATGAATGAATATTGTCGAAATGCCGAATTTGGAGTTTAAAACCAAAATTATATAAACTCATTAAATTTCATAAGGACCAATATGTAACATGCAACAAACAAGCGAGACAATTCTTCAAAGGAGTTTCAGATATCAAGACCGGGTACCAAGCAAGAACAGGAAACTTCCTTCAAAACGACAGCGGGCAGCTTATCACTGATGACAAGGAAATCCTAAAAACCTGGAAGGAATACTTCTATCAACTATTGAACGACCAATCTAGAAGAAATATATCAAATATAGAGGTACATACAGCTGAAATAGAAGACCAATACCCGACATACGAAGAAGTAATACAGGCAATTAAAAAACTTAAAAATAATAAGACGCCAGGTAGCGATGGTATACCCGCAGAATGCTTAAAACTTGGAGGAGAAGCGTTGTACTGCTCTATATACTAGGTAATGCAAGACATTTGGCGAGAAGAAACAATGCCAGATGAATGGAAAGAATCGTTTGTTGTACCAATACACAAAAAAAGGAAACAAAAAGCAATGTACTAACTACCGGGGAATAACACTCCTAAACACCACCTACAAAATTTTTGCAAACATCCTGCTAGAAAGAAACAAAACATACACAGAAGGAATCGTTGGAGATTATCAATATTCACAATAAAACGGATAATGGAAAAATGCTGGAAGTTTGATCGTGAGCTTCATCAGATGTTCATAGATTTTAAACAAGCATTTGATAGAGTATGCAGGGCCAGACTGTGGACAGCGATGCAGCAACTTGGCTTTCCAAAAAAACTAGTCAGGTTGATACGGATGTGTATGGAACGGTTACGATGTAAGGTGAGAGTTGGACAGCAATACTCGGAGACATTTGAAATAAACAATGTAGTAAAACAGGGAGATGCACTTTCACCACAACTCTTCAACTTAGCTCTGGAACACATAATCAGAAGTGCAAGAATCGAAAAACCGAATACAGTATTTTATCGAGAAGGACCAAACTTACTACTGGTATTTGCAGACGATATCGATCGAGAAGGAAGCAGAGAAGATGAGGCTCCAAATCAACGAAAACAAGACGAAATATATGTATATGAGCCGCAATAACCAAAGCAGAGACAGAATCGGTCAGAACATCACCATCATGACTTTAAATTTGAGCGCGTTAGAGAATTCAAGTATCTTGGAACAACAATAAATAAACACAATAACGGATCACAAGAAATAAACAACAGGATCCAGGCCGGCAACATATGTCTTTTTGTTCTCCAAAATCTTATAAAATCGAAACAACTAACAAGACGTACGAAGATACAGGTCTATAAAACAATCATACGACCCGTTGTGATGTATGGAAGCGAAACGTGGACGATCAAAAAGGCAAACGAAGAGAGACTATGTATTTGGGAAAGAAAAATCCTAAGGAAGATCTTTGGCCCTGTGCTGGATGAAGCATCAGGACAGTATAGGATAAGAACTAACAAAGAGCTCGAAGAACTTTACCCAGACACCAACATCATAAAAGAAATAAGGTCCAGAAGACTCCAATGAGCAGGACACCTCAGAAGACATTCTGACGAACGAACACTAAGACTGGTGTGGAAGGAAGTCCCAACTGGAACGAGACCACGCGGACGCCCTCGTCTCCGGTGGCGAGATAATATAGCAGGAGACCTAAGCACAATAGGCGTGGAGAATTGGATAGAGGTTACTCAAGATAGAAAACAGTAGAGGCATGTTGTCGAGTCGGCTAAAACCCACCAAGGGTTGTAACGCCACGGAGTAAGTAAGTAAGTAAGTAATATGTAATATAAGTATTTGATGAGTTGTGCCGAGAATACGGCCACATCGCTTTACGGTTACCCCCGTATCACCCAGACTTGAACCCGATCGAATTAATTTGGGCAACGGTTAAGAATAATTTCAGTCAAAGGAATGTCACGTTTAAACTTGAGGACGTAAGAAAATTAGCAGAAGAATAATTTAATGAAATCGGTATTGAGGAATGGAAAAGACAAAAGAGAAATACAAACTGATCTATATTAGGAAATTAATCCTTTAGTCATTAATCTTAAAGACTATTCCAGTGACAGTGACTGTGAGTCTACTTCTGACGAACAAATATGAATATCAGTGTAGTATAATGTTAATACTTGTAGATAATTTAGATTGTTATACTTTTTAAAGGCGATTATTAGTTTCTTAAGTTGTGTTGTAATATATTAACCTAAAATATAAATAACTCTGTATTACTTTATCTAAATAGTTATTGAAAATAAAATTTCGGTATTTTTTTTATAAAAATACCATACAATAGCCAAGTCACTTTTCTGTTACGTTACAAAATATTCTTTTTTCCAAATGAATGATTAAGATAACGAGGGTTTAATTTAAAAAATAAAATTATTATAGTAATTATGGTTGAAAATATATTACCTGAAAATAATGATTTTTTATTTTATTCTATAGCGTTACTCATTTATTTCATGTCTCAAAATATGCACACCACTGTTTCACAATATTCTAAGTAACGTATATGT
Organism: Diabrotica undecimpunctata; assembly: GCF_040954645.1. NCBI lineage: Eukaryota > Metazoa > Arthropoda > Insecta > Coleoptera > Chrysomelidae > Diabrotica > Diabrotica undecimpunctata. Next base: position 142,382,784 of record NC_092807.1, read on the forward strand.
ATCAGTTGTATCTACCGATGGGCGTGCTCGAAGTATCATAAATGCGCGCCCTTGGTTCTTCATATTTGGCAACTACTGTATCAATAATTTTCAAACGGTGACTAGTGTATATCCTTAGAATTTATTAATAATATGGCAACACTGAGTATTACTTTTCAAGTAATCTTTCGTCCGTATACCATAAAGTAATAAAACAATGGATACTTCTTCGCCCTTCTTTAAACTGTGAGTTGGAAAATTATCTTCTTCACGCAACACTGTAATCAGTGATTGTGAAAGACACGTCTGATTATAGTTGACTGAGAAATTTATTTTTTGCCAATTTGCGGTTCTTTACAGGTTTCGTATTTTTTTTTATTAGCTGACCATACAATGGTATAACAATTCGCGGTTTAAAAATTGATCACGACTTTTCTGTTTATTTCAGAAATTTCACATATTTTGAGCATATATAATTATAGGATAAATATACTTATAAAAATATCTGCTGTTGCCAAATCTTGACGAAATAATGAAAAAAATAAAAGTGCATCTAGAGTCCGTTAGAATTTCTATACCATTAAACTTAAATCGATAAAACTCTAAGATGTTTTTAGTTTTTGATACGAGTCAGGGTACAGTTCAGGAATATATATGTCTTGATGGGCCCCAAGGCAGAAAAACAAATAATCTCGATCTTTTCCTTAGTGGTATGTTTTCTCTTCTTTTTTCCTTTTAATTGTTTGAACAGTTATTTGTTGGATGTGCACGAACTCATCACTTTATAGCCCCCCATAAAATTATTAGACCCTCCGAGATATAGTAAACTGATCACCGGCATCCTTTGGAGATATGTAAACTCATCACCGCACATTGGTAAACTCATCACCAGTATTTTTGCGCCAAAGCGTTGGTTTCTAATGCGGAAGATTGCCGGCTACCTGTTACACTTCTCGTTTATGTGGTAATTTATTAAATTCAGAAATTATTTTAAGCAAATTGCTTTAAAATAGATATTAATATCGAGTTTTTTACGGTGTGACCTATTCGACGTATCTGCCAATCTAAGCGGTTTTGAGATCTGAATAAGTTGCATAGGTTTTCAATAGTGAATTTATATTGAAAATATTTATGAGCATGTGCTGTTTTCGTTTATATCGGAAATAGTCCTCAACTTATTAACTAATTAGAAATCTGTTTATTCCGCAACTAAAATATTTATAGAAATATAAACACATACTGGTCATTTTCAGAAAACTGGATTTTATTACATAAAATAAAGTCTTCTTTAGTTTTAAAATTTTAATAAGTTTTTTGCATACTTTTACGTTTCATGTGAAAAATTACTTGATTGAATTATAAAAAATGATCCATTTATGGTTAAGACAAAAAAAAGTTATTTATACTAAATGATTTTCCAATCCTGGCACTTTGAATTTTTAGTAAAAATATCTAGCAAGAGAAATGTGAAGTATTTTTTAACAAAATTTAAAGAACAATATTAATACACATTTGTGTTTGGATTTAAACTACTAAATATGCAGGGTGTTTCACTCTACCACCGTTCATGAAACATGGAAATTGTGTCAAGTAAGAAAAATAGCGAAGTTCTCTAGAATTAAGTGGTCGATCACCAAAAATTATTTTTGGCTATACGAAAAATTGCATGTGGCATGATTTAGGCAGTATTTAATAGAACAACATCTTCAATATTACACCGATTCACACTTATTATTATTACCGTATTTTTCTGAAATGGGTAATACATAAGTAACATACATATTATTTTATACACATACTTTGGTTTGTATCTAACAGTTTTGTAAATATTAATTTTCATATTCTTATTGCAATTGCCAACAAAAGCAAATGGATTCTAGAATCTTTCTAAATTTGAAATTATTGATATCTATCATTTTTCATCCGCTTTGGCTCAAAACGTAATAAGCAGCTCACTATCTACGTTAAAGGAACAAGGGCAAATGAAGAGACATTTTTTTAGGCTTATAGTTTTAGGTAGCTATTAATAGAATTTTGTGAAATTCCCAAATAAAAACCAATAAATTACATTTGCATTTAATACATCTATTTTAGATTTATTCTGTCAAATTACCAAATCTTAGCGGTTTGCTAGGGGTTTATGGTGTATACCTGCCACGGGGTGCAGGTAGGCCAGTGATGAGTTTACCAATCTCTGGGGGTCTATTTGAAAATCCTTACTTTTATGGCGGTGATGAGTTTGTACTATGTACGAGGGTATTTATGGTAATTGGTGATGAGTTTACGTGTACCCTATTTTTTAAATAAAAATCATAAAACTGATACTCATTGAATTGAAAAAGTAAGTAAGATCAGATAGGGAAACGCTATGTTTACTAATATTAAATTCAATCTAATAATACTTCAAAGAAATAAGCAAAATTTAAGGGAGTTCATGACATCCCAATAGTATTTGACGACTTTTTCGTTAATATGTACCTATAGTTTCGATTTTTCACTTACCATCATAAAGGTATATATTTATATTTATTGCATGTCGGCGTGTATTAGAGAGAGAAATAAGATCTGTGGCACACATTTTTGCTGGTTTGAATTATCATTGTACAAATGAGCGATCACCCTACCTTAGGCGCTTCGTTAACAATTAAAAACAATGTTTTAAAATAAAATTAGCCCAGAATTTTCAACGGAAGCTGATAGCAGAAGGCTTGAGTTTCAATTTAGGTACTTGATAATTACAAAATTAATATTTTTTACTTGTGTTTTTGAGCTTTGGAAATCCTTATACTGCGTTTTTTTTTGCAGTTTTAAATTATTTATAACTCGAAAATGGTCAACTTTAGAGAAAACTTACTACAGATATTTTTTGTTCATAATAATCCAAATAACGTAAAAAAATTTATCCGAGCCCAAAAAAATTATTTTGGGGTATCTCATGGAAGTGATTATGCAAAAAATCTCATGGGAATAGTTTTCCGAACGATCTCTAGCATTTTACCTTGTCTATTATAGTTCCACAATTCTTGCTTTAATACTACGTTATACAGTTGTATTATTTTTTCCAACCATTCGTAGTTCACATAAATTTTAATATTTGTAAATAACTTTACGAAAACTTTAGTTTATTATATAATCTTTATCAATTTATTATTATAATTATTAAAATGGTGTATGTTTTCTTTTCTAAAACCCTTTTTGTATTTGTTTTCTCTAGAATTACTTTTTATTATATATTCGCTTCATATATAAATATTGGCTTTTATTATTCTGTTATCCCGCAAAAATTTCCTACAAAATTTTAATTTAGAAAAATTTTGCCACAAAGATTTTTATTTATTACTTACTTTTATTGTGTTTACCTTATTCATTTTTAATACATTGCATTCTATAAAATACAACCATTTTTATACAAAAATCTCCGTCACTTCCCATTATTTTGTAATAAACTAATAAATTTTAAAGCTGTTTACCGTTAGGTGCTCTCCCGAGAAAAATATTAGTAAATTTGTAAGATATCTATGATTTCACGGACCTCCTACCAGGAGGCCCAGACTTTTCTTAGAAGGTAACGCTTAACAGCACTTTTGGGTGTCAACAAGTCCTATGATATTCGACACTTTCAAAGAAAGAAAGCAGAAAGGTAAAATACTTCTTTAGGCCTGTTTATTATGAAAACTTAATACCCTAACCAGTTACATAGACGTAACAAGTAGTATTTTAAACAGAGAAATTTTTAGCGGTGCTTATTACACTTTGGTGAAAATAAATTTTATCGTTCAGTCGTTTCATCTGATGTATAAAGATATACATCAGATGAAACTATGTCCTAAACTGTAGGATGCTACTTATATACAATGTATATATATATATATATATATAAATATATATATTTATATATATATATATATATATATTTATATATATACATATATATATATATATATATATATATTTAAATATATATTTATATATATATATATATATATATATATATATATATATATATATATATATATATATATATATATATATATATATATATATATATATGAAAATTACTGAGTTCTCGGGAAGAACCCGTTGAGAATTTAAAACTCGACGTTTCGGCACCCATTTTGGAGCCATTATCAAGAGTGATACGGTTTGGTTCGAGTTCGGGGTCTCAATCTGCCTACTCCCCTCACTCGAGACGTACCAGTATCGTGTTCTATATTGCAAGAACTGTCTCTCGGCACTGAGGTCTCAATCTGCCTACTCCTCAGTGTCGAGTGACACTGTGTGTATGTAATAAATGTTTGTATACAGATAAAGTTAAACAAATTTATAAACCAAAAAATTATTAAATTTTATGAAACAAGTTTATATTGACTGATAAATTAGCTGATGGAAATATTAACAAATATTAGAATAAACACCTGTGATCTAAGAATTATTAGCAATCTTTACTGGAATCAAACATCGTCCATCCGTACAGAGTCAGGAGAATCCGATGGTATTAGAATTAAGTGTGGGGTTCGACAAGGAAGTATACTATCAGCCCTACTGTTCAACATATACTCTAAGGAAATCTTTTAAGAAGCAGTATAGGATGGTAAAGCTGATGGTGTTTGCTAACAGTTATGAAGCTCTCCAGGAGTTAATTATGTTTTTTCATAATGAACAAAATAGAGAAAGCAAGATGAGCATTTCAAAAAATAGCTAACCTATTCAAATGTCATGACTCATCAGTACCCATAAAAATCAGATTGTTTCCTATACAGTTGTAGGGAGTTAAGCCATGGATACTCACAGACGCTACTTTCCAGAGGAGGTCATTCCGAATATTTAATTGTTTAATTTGATGAAATTTCATGTTTTTTGTTATTATAAATGTTCAACCAATAAATCAGCAAAATCCAAAACTATCTTAAAAGTTACTCCGTATATTAAAAAATAAATAAAGTGTCTTGTAGGGAAAAAAATACCTTTCAAATGATGTGCCACTCAATCACACTTCGTCAAAAATTCGTCCCCGTCCCAATAATAAATGAAATTTTAAAGAAACTCTCGGTTTCTGAGTTTCTGGGGGGGGGGGGGAATTTTTTGTTGGAACACACTGTATATTTACTTATATATAAAATAGGTAATTTACTAGGGAGTCTTAAAAGTCATAATAGTCTGGCGTATTACAAATTTGTCTTGTCTGTTCTTTCTCCTCCGTTTTAAGTTACTTGATACACATTTCGGTCGATTTTAATTTTTAATTTCGAAGTTCAGCAAATCAATAAAACACTGAACTTAACTTACTTTAACGATTATTGTTTCTGTTTGTTCATAAACCATTAAAGTACAGTCAAAGTTAAATCGTTACTATTATTAAACCGCTGTTATTGAAAACTCCAAGAAAGTTCGGCAATAAATATCGTCGTTGTTGTTCATAAAACGAAATTTTATACTTGGCATGGCTTCATGAATTGTAGATGAAATTATATACATCCTGTTATGCAGCTCGGGGATTTTTCTTCCTTAGAAAATCTCCTGAAATAACTCGCAGTTCGTTTGCCCTAGTGTCATGTAACCTGAAGTATGTTTTATACGTTTTGCTGAATTCTCCTCTGTATTAAAAGTACTCTGACCTGAGGACTAAAAAAGGGGGTAAGTGTAGAGACGAATCGTGTTGCCAATTTAAAACTGAAGACTGCACTGAATATATAAAATAATTAGAGGGACGTCTCTGCTCAGAATTTTATGAATATACACTGCCAAACATAAAATTAGGGTCACCCCGTAATTTGAATTTATTTTAGAATATTCTATTTCTCTGTTAACTACTTTCGGTTGTAACATAGTTTACTAATGGACTGCTTAAAAAAATTGTTGTTTTTACTGTTTCGATACGGGTTTGAGATAAACAGGGCTCCTAAGCTGGGGTAAGGGCTGGTATATAAATAGAAGTTCTGTTGTGGCGACAAGATTTGTGGAGGCGTTAGAAGAGGGCAACTGCAAGAAACGCAACGTCGAATATGCAACGAGTATGTATGGCGCTTCAAAAAGTATTGAATGTAAATGTAAGTGTATGGATAGTTAGGAGGCGACTTCATGCTGCTGGTTTTTCTTCTCGAACTGGAGTAACTCGACAGCTTCTTTTCCCTGAACACCGAATTGGCAGATTGAATTTTGCAATAGAACAGTTCGCTTGGATAATACAGGAGTCGTGTATTTTTTCGATGACTGGGGATTCTATCTTACTGGTTCAGAAAAACGTGTAAGAGTATGGTGATGTCCAGGAGAGAGATACGCTCAATCATGTGTTGACGAACATTTGATGAAAGGTCAGTCACGGCATAGGGAAGCATCTCGATTGGCGCTCGCACGAAGTTAGTCTTCATCGAGAATGAGAATATGTTAACTGCGCATAGTTACCTGATAGAAGACCACGTTTCACCGTTTATAGTTATTCTTGGAGACGAAGCAATATTTATGCATGATAATGCACGGCCCTACACTGCTCGGATAGTTACTGAGTCTTGACAAGGTTTAAATCACACGATTTGTTTGGTCTGCTCTCTGTCCAGACATCGTTCTGTCGAAAATCATAAGATAGTCGAAAATATTAAGATAGGACATCAGAGGTGGATAAGGCATGTAATGCGGATGGAACAAATTGACCCAGCTAGAAAAACGCTTCTTAATACACCCATGAGTTAGAGAAGACGAGGAAGACTGGAAGACTGGAGAGAAATTCTTGAGGATGCTAGGACCCATGCAGTGTTGTAAAGCCAGAATGATAATGATGATAATTGGTTGATAATGAATATTCCTATTCATCATTATCAATCAGCCAATCGCGTTCACTGCTGGACATATGCCTCCCTCAGTTCTTTCCAGTGTTCTCTACGCTGGGCAGCTTGTAGCCAGTTTCCCGCTACACGTTTTTATAATATTTTATTAATATTCCTATTATTGCTGCAAATTTCGTTTTAATGTAGTTGTTGAAGCGACGAGAAAAATTTGAAATTAACACTAGCAAAATGAAGACACTACGATTAGTTTTTAAGACGTTTAACACTTTCACAAAATTGATACTTTTTCAAAAGAATAGAAATAATACGAAAAAAAATCATGGTTGCCTGAATTCTCTAGCGAAATTCATGTCTAATGATATGCCACATATGATATATTCCATATTTAAAATTAAAGGTATAATAAAGGTATAATAAAGGTTAAAATTTAATATATATTGCCAAATATCAGGTTGGACTCTTCTGAGTGGCCAACACTGTATTTTGCTTCTGTAAATATTTTATTCAAACCCATAGTAAAAAGTTGTTTAGTACACCGCTGTAGACAATAAATTTATTGTTTGCTTTTATTTGTTAGCTCGGAAGTCACAATGAGCAATTTGCCTTTTGAAATAAAAGAATTGCTTCACACATGTTAAATAAAAAATGGCGATTACCTCATGTAAAATAAATCAAAAATTTCCTGATTAACCCAAGAGAGAGAACAAAAATAAAATCATTGGAATGCATGATTATGTTGAACATTCGAAGGATTTAATAAATCTCTATTCAATAACCCGATATTATTTTTGTATTCGGAATTTTATTTCGCCATTTTATAATAGTTAGAAGTTTGGCTTCATATTCTAATAATCATGTTTGCTGAGAATAATTTCAAATAATGTTTAATCAATATCTTAATATAATGTAACTAAATAACTGTTCGTTCATTTTATAAAAAATAATAAAATACATAATAGTATATAGGGAATATATTGTACAACTTTTTGTAGTAAATTTAAATACATTAAGTAAAAATTATTTCTCATGGTCTAGATCCCAAACTTTTATTTTTCAAAACGATTGTCATTTTAATTTTAAAATAATTCGTTATTCCAACTCTATATTATGCTAACTTGAAGAAATACTTGACAACACAGCAAAAATTATATCATATAGATACCCTCACTATTTTCTAGATTGACTAACGCGTCACCATTTTTCAACTATTAAAATTTATTTGTGAGTTGTACTAGCCTATCAGCAGCGTACAGTACTCGTACAACCAAATAGTGAAGACCCACAAAATCAGAAATGTTATAAATTGATACATATATACATGAAGACAGATGCATAAAGACCAACTAACTTCCACGTTGATGTGAAACAAGATCGACCGGTACTAGTAACTGTACTATTTTTTAAGAATAGCTCAGGATCAAGAAAGGAAACTAGGTCGTGGAAACCTTTTCGGGTTATACCGTAGGGGTAATTCGGTGGCTGTGGAAGAAATATTTACCGATATGAACGTTTTAACACATCAGATGAAGAAGACTGTTTGAGGTACACAAAATGAACGAGGCAAAGTACAAAAGTACATAGTTCCTCTAAACGGCTTAGCTCACGCTGGTTTAAGTTGTTTTCAATAGCGACTAGACTCAGAGTATTTATGAATGACAGTTTTATGGACTTTAAAATTCTGATTTTTATAAACTTTAATTACAATTTGTACAATTTATGCCATTATTATTCAAAATTCAGAGTAGGTGCAATGATATGAAGTGATTGTAATTTCGAGACGAATATATTCATGTAAATTTTACGCATTTGAGTGACATTACATTTTCTATAAGATATGTGCGAGCTCCTTTGCCAAAAAGGGCGCCACTTTGTCTTTTTTGCGAGAGTCAAAGAAAACTCAAAACCACAATACAGATTAGAAACAAAAAACAATAACCAATATACATATATAGACCAATAACAAGTATTAATCACACTTACCTCTTATGTTCGCTAAGTAAACCTGTTAGTTATATATGTGGTCCAAGAGAAAAGAATGCTGTTAGAGAAATTAAAAGCAATACAAAATTGTCTCTTACAAGCCATATTTATATATATTATTAAACAAAACATAGATTTAATTAGACATATTCATTTAGATCTTACAAACAGAAGTGTCCATTACAATTTAATGCCTTCGGATATCTTTATAGAAAGTTTAATATAAGTTCACTCGATGACCTGGGAAACATATTTTTTTAAAATCATTTTAATATTGAATGTTATTTAAAAAAAATGGAAATTGAAAATTACCCTGGGCTATTATTATATCATGATAAGTAGTTTTGTTTGGTTTGTTTCCTATAATCTACAGACAAAATTTAGTGTTGTATACAAACAAAATAATAGTAATCGAATCATAAATAAAAATTATTGGATGTACTCCTTCAAAAATCATTAGCACTGAACTACACTATTTTTTAAAGTAAAAACATTTCTCGTCACGATTTATACGTGACGCTACTTGTATACAAAATTTGAAGAACATCAACCTGAGAGTTCGAATTTCCATATCACAGGTAATAATACGACAGCTATATGGAACTTTCGTATCGAAATCGTACGAATCGTTTATAGGTGAATGATTATATTGAGAATTTTACAATTATATTGATTAAATAACCAAAAATATTTGTTATTATTAATAATATAAATTTTATGAAATAACCGTTTAAGTTTAATACTCCACAAAATAATAGTTTTAATTTAATAGATTAGACAATCGTACGCCACTGATACGGGAATACTAAAATTTCAATGACAGTTCAGCGTTTAGCAAAATTTCTTACAGTGTTGCCGTTTTTTGGAATAAGAATTTTGTTTGCTTTGTTTTCTTACACAATTTGATTTACAATATATTATATATTAATAAATAAAATTTATAAATACATACTAAATTTAGCTTCATAGCTTTAAAAACTAATTATTGTTGTGTATTGTTATTGTGCTATGCCAAAATCAACTGAATAGTCTGTAGAAAGCTGATAATAGCTGATAAGCTTTAATAAATTATTTTGAAAAAAAACATGGCGGGACGTTTTTACTATTAAATGGTCTAAAGGAGGTAAGTTAAAGAATTTAGAGTATAGAGTAGAGTATTTAGATGTATAACTTTGTATTAAAAAGTTTTCTTTATGTATTTTAGTATGTTGTAGATGTCTTTCACTGTAGACCTGCTGGTTCTTTTAATACAATAAAGACTTTTCCAATAATAACTAAACCATGGTAGGTTTCCTAGCGATCAAAAACCAAAAAAACTAATGTATCCGCTCTCATACTTTGGCGAGTGAACAAAGGAGGCGTTTTTACTTAACTTTTAATGCACTAAACTGAAAATTTTTAGTAATAAGGGCCAAAGCCCTTAGGACTGGCATAAGAATGCCAAGACTACTGGCTTATTTGAAAGCTTGATCGGTAATGGATAATTTTTGCCTGTAAAACAATATTTTATTATTTTCTGCCCATAATCTCATGATTTTTATTGTAAACAAATACTTAGTTTGTTTTGGCGTTCGAAATTTTAATAATAATTTTAGGAACTTATACATATATAAGATGTACAGAGAAACGATTACCCAACACACTCTGGGCTGAATAAAATAAATATTTTTTAAATTTTGTTTATTCTATTCCAAGAGACACTTAAATTGTTCTCATTGGGAGATTTTAAAATTTTAACAAAAAACATTCGTTCAAATATATAATTGCAACACTCAAATCCAAACTTTATGCAGGACGGGATTTGAAGTACGTGAATTAAAACTTTTGTATAATTACAACGTTTCACTTAATTGGCCTTCCAAGAGGATGGAAACTGAAAGAAAATACTGCATAAAAAGCGAGTAGTGAAACAACGTAATCCAAATTGTTAACGCAGCGTTAAAACTACATTGTGGGGTAAAGAGTTTGTTTACTAGTACACTAGTTTTCTACTAGTGCGAATTCCCGCTATAAAGCTACCTCTTGATTCCACTAGCCTTCTCCCTACAGACGGTGCCGAAAGTGATCAGCCATTCTCTAGCCTCTCGTGGGATCAGGATGGTCCAGAAATAAACAAACGGAGCAAACAAGGAAGAGGAACAACGTGGTCTCACTCATTTAAAGACCCTTTTGACCCTATTACAGACCGTGCTTTTGAAGGTGAAAATGAATTACTAAAAAGTAGACAGGAAAAGCTTGGAAAAGCTCAGCAAGAACCGAAAGTCTCGACTCAGAAGAGGGTTGGAAGGAGGTTTCTAAAGCCTATCCGAAAACTACAAACATAGATATAGAGTAAAATGTAGTGGAGAGCTCTGCGAGGTCAAACCATCAATTGAAATCTATAATCTAGAATATTTAGAAGAAGACGGGTAGATTTCGTAATAAATTTAGTGTTGTGGCCAAACTGACCTCGCAAATTTATTTTTAAATTTAAGTTAATTTTAAGTTGTAAATTTTTTGATCAGATCTTTATGAATGTCTTAAATTTCATCAGTATTACAGACTCTGCAGCAATTTAAAGGGTGGTTTTTTAGAGGTATAGAAATGTAAGTTGGCAACAATTTTTTAACTGACGGCCACTTTGACAGCTGTCAAGTGATTTATGTTTAGTTTGGTTTGACATTTAAGCATGAATATACTGACGCCTGAACAACGCTTCCAAATTGTGCAAATTTATGTTGAAAATCATGGTTGTGTCCAAAATACGTATCGCGCACTTCGTCCATTTATGGTCAACGTAATCGTCCATCAGAGCAATTAATTCGATTAACCATGAAACGTTTTTGAAACACATTTACTCTAAATGATAATAACGCATCCACAGATAATAATACGCATCCACAGAGACATCATACAGTGCGTACTGAAGAAGTTGTTGCTGATGTAGAGCGTAGCATCAAATAAGACCCGAATCAGTCTATCCACCACCATGTGTCTATCCTCTTTATGGAAGATTCTACGGAAAGATTTTGGTTTGCGTGCTTACAAAATCCAACTCGTGCAAGAATTGAAGCTACACGATCACCTAGCAAGGCGTAGATTCTGTGAATGGGGGATTTTCATAAGCGAATTTTGTTTAGCGATGAAACTTACTTTTGGTTGAATGGATACGTCAACAAACAAAACTGCCATATTTGGAGTAAAGATAATTCAGATACGGCATTATTACATCCAGAAACTGACTATTTGGTGTGCTTTTTAGGCTGGTGGTCCGTACTTCTTTAAAAACGGTTCTGACCAGAACGTTGCAGTCAATGGTGACCGCTATAGGGCCATGATTACTTTTTCATTCCTTAATTGAACAACCATTAAATGCAGGATCTGTGGTTTGAACAAGACGGCGAATGTGTCACACAATTGATTTATTGAAAGAAACATTTGGTAACCACATTTAACACCGCCAAACTATTTTCTGTAAGGATATGTGAAGTCAGTAGTCTACGCCAGTAAGCCTGAAACGATCGACTACTTGAAGAATAACATTGGCCGCGTTATTGCCGATAGACGGCCACAAATGTTGGAAAAATTGATCGAAAATTGGACCTCTAGATTAGACTACGTCAGAGCTAGTTGTGGCGGTCATATGGCAGAAATCATATTTAAATTATATTGCCAAAAAATTTAATCTTTTCAATAAATTCAATTCCATGTCAATTGAAAAAATCCTCTTTGTTCTATTCCATTTCAAAGTTCTATAATTCTAAAAAAACATCCATTTTATTATTTTTTTGTCAGACACGTGCATGGCTCTATTAAACATGACAGACATGAAATTTTTCTTGATCGTGTGTAAGTTCAAAGCAATTATCCACAGGTAAGCAAAGTAGTTATCCACATTTTCAACGAAATTATCAATGTAAGGCGAGGTAAAATCGGACAAGGTGAGTATATCATCCGCACTCTTGAGTTCATCTTACGTAATCTTCATTAAATGAGATTTCATTTAAAGACGTTATGTCATGGAATCTATTATTTTTGTTTTCTTAATAGATAACCTTGTAATTATTTACTTACAAACAATTATCCCTATTACATATCTCGGGACATCCTGTAACATCTATTTAATTTTAAAGAGAACATTTTATTAACTTGTCTATTTTCTCTAGTCTATTCAACTTTTATACCAGTCTAAATTAGTTTATTCGAATTAGTAAGCTTTTTGATCAAATTAAAAAATTTATGAACGAATTAAAAATTTTTCGGTAAAAGAAAGTTAAAAATAAAAAATCAGCTCGTATTAGATAACATTTTTAGTGGCGCATGTGTTATCTTTTCAGATCATCTTCTTAAGTATCCTTTGAACTTTTTGCACTCGCTATACTGGTACTGGTTCTGGGTCGATGACTTTGTTCTTGTTGCATTTAATGTTGTCCCGTTGGTACCAAAAGGGGAATCATACCGTACGAGGAGCGATGAGCGATCATGTTTACGATATCATGGGAATTGTTGTGTTGTTGCCTTCAACAACATCTCGAGAATTCGCACGACTGATTCTTCTTCGCTTTCTTTTGGATTCCGCTAAAGATGGTTATGGCATGGTAGTCGCTAAAGTACTCAAATGTTAAAAGAGACACGTCTGGGGAAAAAGTTGTGTTATTTCAGGTATTTTACGAAATGAAAAAATGCCGCACGATGCAATGGAGAAGAAACACAATTTAAAGCTATTTTTATTAATAAGGATAAAAGTTTATTTCTTCGAATTCACTAGTTATTGACAAATCATCGTAGGCTTGTTAGTAATAAAACAAGAAACAATTATCTGTTCATCAAATAATTAAAGTCAATTTGCCCGGTGTAATTCAAATTATTATTAAGAAACATTATATTATATTCAAATTTTACATTTCATTCTTTGTTGTAATTTAATAACATTGTATAAAGTAAAAAATATAATATAGATTATTTGCCAAAATAAACAATATCAAAAATAAACAATATAGTTTTACGAAAGTTATCCCACATAGAAAGTCCCTTGACGTAAAAGAAGAAGTTGTTCCAGAACATTCAAGATGACAGATAAAAGTTATTTGCAAGAAGGGTAACAATATTTAATTGTTATTTTTCTTTTATAATTGATATGAAAATGTGCAGCCGAAGTTTATCATGAGTTCTCCATTCTCGTTTTTAACATTCTCGTTATATTTTTGTTATGTCTTTTCCGGGTATTACTTGGTTGTCAATTCGAACAAAAATTCGTCATATAATGTTTTCCTTACTGTCTGAGACTTTCCTGGGCCGTATACTCCGATAATGTTCAGGACTTTCATCTTTATCTTAATCTTTGTTGTTGTCTTTGATCTTAACTTTCTTATATTGCTAGGGCTACACCTTCTTTGGTCCTGTTTTCTTTCGCTACGCCACTTATTTGCAGTCTACAAAGCAACAAACAACTCCAGAAACTTTTATATTTTGCCTTTCGCCATTTAAAAGTCTGTTGATGATTTTAAACTTAAAAATGCTGGTTTTTGTATTCAGCCAATAAAATCAAAAAGTACATATTTTTGACGTTTTTTGGTAAAAAAAAGACAGCTAGATTTTAGGAACAAACTTTGTGTTATATTCTGGAAGACTAAAACACGTCGAATATATGGCCTACCCAAAATTCACAAACCCGATATTCCTTTACTTCCCATTGTCAGTGCATAAAACTTCCCTACTCAACCATTGACAAAGTACTTGACCAAAACTCTACAGTCTCTCGCCGTAACTGCTTCACCCTTTATTAAAAATTCTTTTCATCTCATCGAACTTCTTAAACAATACCCTATCTCACCCGCCAGGCATTCTAGTAAGTTTCGATATCGTTTCATTCTTTACAAAGATTCCTATAGATGAAACTCTTAACATTCTACAAACTAAATAGAGTATGTAGCAAGATCACTTATCTGTCATTAAACATTGTATGTCCAACACTTATTTTATCTTCCAAAATCAATTCTGCAGACAAATAAATGGTGCCATAATGGATTCCCCACTAGAGACCCGAGCACTATCCACATCAATGCTCAAACCCACATGTTGGCTACGATATGTTGACCATACATTCGTCATTTGACACCATGGTAAGGATGCTTTGATTTGCTATCAAACCCATCTGAATGGTATACATCCTAGTATCCAGTTAACGATGGAGGTAGAAACTAATTCATCCTTACCGTTTCTCGACGTTATCGTAAAGAAAAACCAATCCCAAGGTTTTCATAACTCTCTTATCGAAAACACACCCATACCAATAGTTACTTGCATACCAACTCTTATCATCCACCTTTCCAAATTAATTCAGCCATTAATACCCTTGTCTCCGATCAATTCGAAGCACTTATACGGAGTATCTGTGAGATAGCAACTGTCAGTTGCTTGTAGAAACTCAAAATTCATCAGCTTGTACCAGCTGTGCAGTGTTTTGTGGATTCTTCCGGTAAGCTTTAATTCTTCTATTAAGCATATCTCACAATTGCTCTATAGGATTAAAGTCGGATGAGCAAGCACTCCATAACGGTGACATCTTCTGCTTCACGGAAGTCTGTAGTCACTCTGCTGGCATGTGGAGGAATATGTGCATTATCATTCATGAAAATTAAATTTTTTCCCATTGCACCTCTCCAGAGCATAAGTGCAGGTTCTAGAACCAAATCAACATATCTACGAGCGGTTAAAGTTGGTTGGATGGAAATTAAAGGAGTTTTTTTATTGATCATAATGCCTTTTCAGAACATAAAACTTCCTGCTTTATATCTGTGTATAGATCTGGCAATTTCCGTTGTTGCTTGTCTTCTTCGCCTTCTAAATACACAAATTATTCGGTCATCTGATTTTTCATAAACCCTGGTTTCATCTGAAAATAGCACATTTTGCCAATTTTCTATATTCCAGTTTTGGTGTTGAAGACATCAATTTAGGCGATCAATTTTCAGCTGCCTGTATAACTCGGGAAGCCGTACTCTAAACTGATGTAAAATCCTAGAGTATGAAGTTTTTTCTTATCGTTTCAACTAAAACACTTATACTTGTAGCTTCTAAAAGCTTCCTTTGGAGCTGTCGGTGATAATTTGTTGGTTATCTCTTCTAGCTACTAGAACAATGGAACGATCATGGCGACATGTTACTTTTTGACGACTTTATCCTAATCTATTCTTAAGTGTTACTTATTCCTGGTACTTAGCATAAGTTTTTGATACAACGCTATACCATGGCCGCTATGACCCTCTGAGACATTCCTTGCTGCACAAGACCAATAATATTTTCCCTTTGCATATGCGGTAACCCCACATGTTTTTGTTTCTAATCGCAAAACTAAGTTTATTTATTTTCATTTAATATACAACTTCTTTTTTCTTCTTTTTATGCAGAGATGACTGTCTGTATTTCAATGCACCTCAAGTAAGTTGTCGTTTCATAATTTTCGTGGTCTTTCTACTGATCGACTTCCTATTGGAGAACCATATCTTGCAATTACTACTCTATTTGTTGTCGTTCGACTTATATGATCGTTTCCATTCTACTCTTCTATTTCTTACCCAGGTCTTAATGTTCTTCTTCTTCTTTTTGTAGTTCCTTCTCCTATCGGAGATTGGCTATCATCACAGCTATCCGTACGTACCTTATTGGCGGCTGCTCTGAAAAGATCTACTGAGCTGCAACTATACCACTCTCTTAGGTTTCTTAGTCAGGAACTTCTTCGTCTTCCTATGGATCTTTTACCGTTGATTTTACCATGTATTTCGAAATTCATCTCTGTGCAGTAAATATTCTATACTTGCTATAGCCCTAAATTTTTATGACATTTTGTGAATTATCTGGTACATTATATATACAAAACTATATATCTACTATGATAACTAATTTTTTGTTTTTTTACGAAAATACCTTAAAGCGCGGATGGGTCATTCTTGACCCAGCTATCTATATTAGTATAAATTATTTACATTGATACATACTAATTTATATTGGAATTTAGGGGTTTACTACTTATAACTTATGGCAATAGAATGAGAATGTCAAAATATGTAATACCGTTTGAATGGAGGGGATACCATACTTACGTTCGCCAGATCGTCCATCGCATCTCGATCTCGTGATTCTCGTGTCGTTCCGTTCAGTCGAGTTTGAACTAGTGAAGTGGTGGTACGTGTTTTTTTATTTTTATTGACTACATTTAAAGTGTCGTGACCATCAATAATCGGCCTTTGACTCATCAACAACAACAACAACATGTTGATGCAATGAATGAGATTTTAAAAGGCGAAGTATTATACTCTTCATCTGATGAAGAGTGGCAACAACCAGCCCAAGTTGATTCTACGTCAGACGACGACAAGGAACCGATAGTGCCTTAGTCTGAGAGTAACGTTGTTAAAGGTATGTTATATGTTCTTATGTGGACCTGGAAGTAGACGTGGCCGTAGTCAACCACCGGTCAGAGCAGAAGGATGTTATTATGATGTTCTTTCTCAAATTCCCGTTGGCTCAGAAATTATAGCTCCTGATGGTACACTTTGGAAGATCGAAGCATTGTATAATGCATCTGCTTGTAGAAAAGCACATCAAAACGTGTTCAAGGAACTTTCCGGGCCTACACTATATGCCAAACGTCGTGTCGATGAAACGTGTAACAGTGCTTGGCGACTTCTTATTGACGATAAAATTTTAAATCATATCACCGACTGTACTATTCAAGAAGCACGCCGAGTTCTTTTAAATACTTTGTCTCTAACAACAGAAGAGTTAGAAGCATTTATAGCTATAATATATGTACGAGGAGCCTTGGGTACTAAAGGTATAGATTTGGATTCGCTGTGGTCCGAGAAGTGGGGCAATGCTTTTGTAAAAGCGGCAATGCTTCACTTGCAGGACCATACATCACTGTCGACGAGCAACTGTTTCCATCGAAATGTAGGTATAAGTTTACTCAGTTTATTGCCTCAAAACCCGATAAATATTGTCAAAAATTCTGGATGGCCGTGGACAAAGACACAAACTACATTGTCAACGCCTTTCCGTATTTAGGGAAAGACGAAGCGAGACCAAATAACGAGCGCCTCGGTGATTATGTGGTAAAAAAGTTGATGCAACCATATTTAAAAAAAGGAAGAAATATTACGTGTGACAATTTCTGCACGTCACTATCACTGGCTGAATTTTTGAAAGCGAATAGTACTAGTCTCCTTGGTGCTATGAATAAAGCTCGACGTGAAATCCTGGATTGTGTAAAGTACGCGAAAGAAAATTTATACAGTACAATACTTCTAAAGACAGGTGATATCTCATTAACCGTTTATCAGGCCAAAAGCGACAAAAATGTGGTCATGCTTAATACAATGCACTTGGATGTACAAATTGCATCCACTGACAAAAAGAAACCTGATACTATTAAATATTATAATGAGAAAAAATACGGTGTTGATGTAGTGGACCAAATGGCACGCAAATATCAGTGAGAACATCGTCTAGGCGTTGGCCACTTCACACATTTTACAATTTACTGGACTTAGCTGGAATAAATGCCTGGATCTTATATAAATCATTAAATAAGTCGCAGAAATTATATTCTAAAGCTAGGAGAAGAACTCTCAGAAAAATGCGCAGGGACTTGAGCTGCTGTCAAACGAACTGCCATCCCAGATGAAATCGATGAACCTCAAGAAAAGCGAACACGTTGTGAAATTATATCAGAGTGCTCTGGAAACAAATCATTTGTAAAATGCCACGAGTGTAAAAAAACTGTCTGTTTGTAAAAAATGCACTTCTACACAATATTGTGTATGTTCCTTATGTATATAGTTAAGAGCACTATCTAGTAATGTTTTATATTAGATTTTCACTTTGTTTATTGCTATTATTAATTATCAAATAAATATATGATATTTTGTTTCAAGTTTCCTTTTACATTTTCGACTTGGATCATACGGGTCAAAAATGACCCGTTCGCGCTTATAGGACTGGCAGAAATGTCAGCGCTTCTAATATCTCATATTCCGCACCTCTGGTAATGTGGCCCAAATATTCCAGCTTTCTTGTTTTGATGTGCTTTATGACCTCGCAATCCTTTTGAAGCCTTCTTAACACTTCTGCATTTGTAACTTGTTGGGTCCATGGTATTTTCAAAATGCTTCTATAGGTTTGAAATAAATATTGGTTTGAAATACATGATGACTTCATGCTTGATATTATTTAGGTCAATAGCAATTAGAACTAAAAATTAAGGTCTAAATTTAAACATTTAAAGTTCAATCATTTAGCAATATTTCTCACGATAAATTTTTCAGGTACGTTAGTTTTCACCACATATTATTAGAAGTGATTTTCTTCGCTATAGCGTATTGAGTAATTTTTTTGCAGCTCATTTCTAGAAAATGGTATACAGTCTTAGCAGATACACAAACAGGATAAACTTTCTTCCCCTTCACTCATTGGAGAATTACTTTTTTCGCAGTGTATTTTTAGAAATTATAGTTTTTGCGGTCACAGACTTAGAAGTGATTGAAGAGTAATTTTTTTCGTTGAACCTTTGGTTGCAATAACAGTTTTAGTGGAAATACAAACAGAAATGATTTTGTTTGTCGTTACCCATTGTAGAGTTAGTTTCCCCGAGTAGTACGAAAAGCTATAATATTCGTGGTTACATAAATAGAAATATTCTTTTTCACGTCATTGTTATCACTAATTTTTTTTTACTATTTAGAGTTTTTTTTTTCGCCGCGCATTATTAGGAATTAGAATCTTTGGGGACATAGAACTAGAAGTGATTATATTGTCTGTTATTTATCGAAAAGTATTTCTTGTCGTTGGAAGTTTTTTCAGTAATAACAGTTTTCGTTGACACAAAAACAAAAATGATTAATAATATAATTTCACGGACATTCATCAAAGGGTAATTCTTTTCGAGGACGCTTTATTATGGGTTATAGTTCTCCGTGAATAACTAAATAATAGTTTAGGTACTATTTATTTATAAATTATACTCTTCGTCGCATTTTAAAATAAATGTATTAATTTCCATTCAATATAAAGGGTGTTTTGGTTAGAGGTATAAAATGTAAGTTGGTAACACTTTTTTAACTGTCGGCCATTTTGACAGCTGGCAAGTGATTTATGTTAGGTTCGGTTTGGTATTTCAGTATGACTAGACTTAACGCCCGAACAACGCTTCCAAATTGTACAAATTTATTTTGAAAATTGTGGTTCTGTTCGAAATACGTATCGCGCACTATCATAATTGGTCAACATAATAGTCCATCAGAGCAAGTAATTCGATTAACCATGGAACGTTTTTGCACCACATTTACTCTAAATGATAATATGCATCCACAGACGTGTCGTGCCGTCCGTATAGAAAAAGTTATTACTGCTATAGAGCGTAACATACAGGAAGACCGGAATTAGTCTATTTACCATCGTGCACAGCAGTTGGATACGTGTCCATACACTTTATGGAAGATTTTGCGAAAAGATCTTTGCTAACTCATTCAATCACACGAGAATTGAAGATATATCATCAAATAGCAAGGGGTAGATTCGTAGTTTCGGTGAGTGGGTCCAAAACGAGATTGTCGTTGATTCGGATTTTCATAAGCGAATTTTGTTTAGCGATGGAGCTCACGTTTAGTTAAATGGCTACGTCAACAAACAAAACTGCTCTACTTGGAGTTAAGATAATCCTCAAATGTATGTTGAAAAATCAAAACATTTAGAAAAACTGACAGATTGGTGTGCTTTATGGTCTGGTAAAATTATTGGACCGTACTTTCTCAAAAACGATGATAGCCAAAACGTTACAGTCAATGGTGACCGCTATAAGAGCCATGATTACTACCCTTTTCATTTCCCAATTGAACAACCATGATGTGCAGGAGCTGTCATTTAAATAAGACGGCGAAATATGTCACACAGCTTAATCTACAATTGATTGATTGAAGGAAACGTTTGATAACCGCATAGTTTCACATTTCGGACCGTAAATTGGCCTCCAAGATCGTACGATTTAACACTGCTAGACTATTTTATGAGGCTATATGTGAAGGTGCTTGAGGGAGCCTTATAACTGGCTACCTACATAAGAGGGTTGGAAATCTTTGGATTCCTTAATATGAGCAAATATCCAGAGAAATAAAGCACTTTTGAGTTTATCGATTTATAATTAAATCTTTTAAAAGTAGAGAGGCCCAACACGGCCGTAGCTTACTATACAATATCAAAAAATTCTTTATTTATAACACGTAAAAGAAAACCGGTTTGAGAAAATGCCCGATTTTGGCGGAGAGAAATATTTAATACGTGAATTAAGAGTGTTTAAAAATTCGATGCCTCCATGGCAATGTGTGAGCTTGAACTGATAAAACACTACTTGATGCGTGAAGATTACTCCTATTTTATTTAGGTGTGAAAAAATATTTAAGAGGGTGAGACGACGCCAGTCAGTCGGGGTCGCGAACAAACTTGATGAAGTGACTATTCTATTTTATATTTTAAAAACAATGTTCATTTCTGGAACAGTGCTAGTCTACGCCGATAAGCATGAAACGATTGATCACTTGGAGGCGTTAATGCCGATATATGGCGACAAATATTGGAAAAAGTGATCGAAAATTGGACCTCCAGATTAGGCTACATCAGAGCCAGCCATGACGGTCATATGCCAGAAGTCATATTTAAATTATAATGCCAAAAGGTTATCTTTCGAATAAAGTCAATTGTCAATTTCATGTCAATTTATAAAAATCAGCTTTGTTTTATTCCATTTCAAAGTTTTATGCCTCTAAACAAATACCCTTTATTAAATAATATGGAAATGCCACAATAAAATTGTTTCAGAATCCTAATATAGAAAAATGTTGACTGGAAGTGCAAGACATTAAATTAATAAACAGCAAAGTTTTAAAATATTAAACCTGAATTTTAACTGAAAGCATTTTAATAAAACTACTAAAAGCGCACACAATTCAATCGGCCTACTTTTATGTTTCTTTTGTATGTTGAACGAACTCCTTTAAAGCTAACGCTTTTTCGTATTCTCAACACAAATTGCCAAGTCAGGTCTGCAAATGAAAAATTCTCTATTGTTCTCCGCTTTATTGGTAATTATAAGTCATCTCCATCGAATGCAACTCTTTTGACTGTCGATAATTACAGCCTTACCAATTGGCTATTATTTTCTGCTCCGATCTTGAAAATGTAGACATCAAATGAGTATAAATCACGAGAACAAGTTCTCTGATATTGTTCCTTGAAAGGAAAGTCCATAAAGCAACAGCCTAACTAAATAAGTAAACACAAAAGGTAAATTATAAATGTATACCTTCTTGTAACAAATAGTTTTGAAATATAAATTTATATAATACGTGGTTACTTAAAAAATTATAAGAAGTAATTACCAGAAAGTACTATATAGCCAAAAGGGTTTATATTTATTAAGTGCTTAGCGGTGCTATGTTTTCTCCGTTCTGCTGTACGGTATGGAAGCCTGGACACTGAAAAAGATAAACATCAAAAACATTGAGGCATTCGAGATGTGGTGTTACAGGAGAATGTGGAAAATACCATGGACAGAAAGAGTAACAAATCAAGATGTTCTGCTGAAGATGGGGAAGGAATGCGAAGTCATAAAAACCATACAAACGAAAAAACTGGAATATCTGGGACACATAATGAGAGGAGAAAAGTACTCTCTGCTTAGACTCATAATCCAAGGAAAAATCTCGGGAAAGAGAAATGTGGGATGTAGGAGGATTTCCTGGTTGCGAAATTTAAGGGAGTGGTATGGGTGCAGTTTAATACAGTTGTTCAGAGCTGCAGCAAACAAAGTAAAGATTTCTGTGATGGAAGCCAACCTCCGATAGGAGACGGTACTGCAAGAAGAAGAAGTGCTTAGCAAATAAGTGTTGGGGATCTGAGGGTCTGATTCTACTAAAAATATACAGAAGCCTAATTCGATCGAAAATTGATTACGGATGTGTTGCATATGCATCTGCCGCCATTCAATATTAAAATGCTTAAATACTATATATAACACCGTATCAAGATTAATTCTAAGAGCTTACAGAACAACGCCTGTAGAAAGCCCATACTGCGAACTGGACGAACCATCACTATCTTTCAGACGACAAATTCTTAGTTTATCATGTGTCTCAAGAGTGGCATCGCTTCCATCAATTCTTGCTTACAAAAACACTTTTTGTAATAATTTCAAATCAACTTTTCAAAATAACATCTCCCCACCACCTTCACCCCTATTGGATGAATGAATTGACACAGCATTCCTCCGTGGATTATTAAAATCCCACATGTAAATACCCAAATGGCTATGCTGGTAGCGAAATTCAATTCCGGAGTAAGCACCTCAATCGGATCTCCGGGAGGAGCAGTTACAAGTATAACAAAAAGATTAAAATGCAAAAAAACATCAGAATAGGCACATAGAACGTGAAAACCATGGCACAGGAAGGTAAAATCCATAATGTAATACAAGAAATAGCATAAATGAAATTAAATATTCTGGGAATAAGCAAAATGCGTTGGCCAGGTTCAGGAACCGCAAATATTTGGGAACACCACGTTTACTATTCTGGAATAAATAACGGCAAATCTGAATTAGGTATCGTCATTAGATTGAGAAAAGAAGTGTGAATGTCATACAAATGAAAGCAAGACCAATCAACATCAATATAATTTAAGTGTATGCACCTACAACAGAAAAAACGAAGAAGAGGTAGAATAACTATACCATAGCATTAATTAAGCCGTAAAAAGGTTGAAAAAGCAAGACCTAACAATTGTCATAGGTGACTTCAACGTCAAAGTTGGGGCCAGCAAAACATCACCTGAAGTTAGACCATTTAGGAAATCAGAACGTTCAGGGAGATACATTGAAGATTTTTGCGGAAGCAAATCAATTAGTAATAATGAACACCTGGTTTAAGCTACACCCAAGGAAATTGTACACCTGAAAATCTCCACAGGATTCTGTGGGAAAGGTTGTGAGAAATCATTGATTACATGCTAGTAAATAAGAGCTATAGGAACAGCTGTATATCTGTCAAAACATACCCGGGGGTTATGGGGGCAAGTTACAAGTAAGTCGATGAAAAAGTATGATGTTAGAAAACTGAAAGATCCCAATGTTAAACTGGAGGTGAGTGAAAACCTCAATACAAAGGTGCTAAAATGCAGAAATGCAGGAACTATAAAGGAAAGTCTGACCATCATACAAGAAACAGTGAGCGAATTGAAAGAACAATATCTGATGAAAGATACAGAGAAATGGAAATCGTGGATAACCGATGAAATACTTGAACTTATGGATCAGAGAAAAAAAAATAAAGAAAATCTCTGAGAATATAAGGGAATACATACCATCGTCAGAAGAAAGATAACAGAAGCCAAAGAGAAACAAAACAGAACAATGTCAAGAAATAGAGGAGTATTAGAGTTTATATGATAACTTCAATGCCCATCGAAAGGTGAAGGAAATAGCTGGACAGTTCCAAAAACACCGGAAAAATAACAAATGATGAAGACAAACTTGCCATAACCAAAGAAGATAAAAAGAAGGTATGGGAAGAATACTTAGAGAAACTTTTCCACGACCTTAGAACAATACAAGAACCCACCATTGAAGAAAATGTAGGTCCCTAAATTCTACCAGAAGAAATAACGGCAGCAGTCAGACAAGTGAATGATGGAAAGGCACCGGGACTTGATGAAATTTCTGCAGAACTGCTGAAGCTATTAGATGTAGAACAAATAAAAATATTAACTGAAATATTTAATGAAATATACAAGGCAGGAGAAATACCAGTAGAGTGGCTCAAATCGGAGTTCGTACTATTGCTCAAAAAAAACGAGGAGCAAAAGTTTGTGAACACTATAGGACCGTAAGCCTAATGCTAATCTGCTGAAGCTGTTTTTAAAAGTCACCCACAAAAGAATTTACCGTAAATACGAGGAACAAATTGCGCCCAATCATTTTGGATTTGTGAACGCCGTTGGTATGAGATAAGCTTTATTTAGCGTGCAAGTATTATTTTGCAAATGTAAAAAGTCAGCTGTGATGTTTTTGCATGCCTGATTGACTACAAGAAGGCTTTCGATAGAGTCAGGCATGAACAAATGATGGAAGTGCTGAAGAGAACAGCACTTCTTTAATCAGAGTAGTATTTTTAGTACCAGGATTTTTTTTTTCAGATAATTCAAACGGTAGTGATTGGTCTTTCGAACAGTCAACACGTCTCCAAAGCGACTTCAGTAATAAGTGCGAATTAGTAAAAAAACTGACAGATAAATAGCTGGTAAATTTTAGTTTTACATTTATTTGAAAGAAGATACCTGTTAAGCAAATACTTTTATCATATCGTTTCGATGTACAAATAAGTCTACCGCATGTCAGCGGTACTAAGCGCTTAAGACATACACAAATGGAGGTAACAATTAAGTCCAAAGATGGAAATCTTATTCCGCAATAGTCTGCAGAAAAAAAAATACTTCGCAAAGCTACTCCTTCGACACTTCACAAAACCAGTTTCGGTAGAAAGAACAAGCCATTATCTTTATAGTTAGAGTGCCCGTCGACAAAAAGTTTATAATAGATACTCTCTCCAAACTTTGGTAATTGCGTTATTAGGACGAGTCTGATACGATTTCTCTGCGACTTTTTTCGGTCCTAGGCCGTTTTTCCCCTAATCTTCCCTAAAAATTTTCTAATTTTCTCTAAAGTCGCTGGATTTAATGGACTTGTTTTTCTTTGCTAATGTTATAAACAGTAACTCCAACCAATCATCTTGTATTCTTCCTTCGTTGTAAATTTTGTTAAAGAAGCTGGGAAGTAGGTAATGTTTTTCTCGTTTAATAATAGGGTTGAAGAAGTGGAACAACCCTACAGGAGCCCTTTTGTTGTGGTGAAGTCTCCTATGATTGTTGTTCCCATTTTAATGGACACTTTATTTTCTTTATACAGAGCTTTTGTAGCTTCTATGAGTTCCGTCTGTATTTCTAATTTGTACATTGCCTTCCATAGTTCTGACCTTTGGTCCACAAATGCCAAATTTTTATCTCTATTTTTTGCTTTCTTCTTTTTCAACAGTTGTTCCAGTGAGTATATGTGGTCTATGCATGATCTTCCTGCCGTGAAGCCTGCCTGATCCTCTCCGATTTTACCTTTTATCGCTTGCTCTATCTTTTCTCGCAGTATCTTCCCATATAATCTTCCTATTGACGATATTACGCTTATTCCTCTGTAGTTTTCGCATCGTTTTCTATCTCCTTTCTTAAATATAGATGTCATATATGCCTCCGTCCATTCCTTTAGGAGCTGTTCTCCATATATGGCTTTCTGAAATATCCATTGTATTATCCGGTGTAATTTTTTTGATCCGTATTTTATAATCTCAGGTGAGATGCCTCCAGGTCCCGGTGCTTTCTTATTTTTGATTGCTTTTATGGCCGTTCTCATTTTCCTATCTGTTATTTTTATTTCTTGTTGTGGGGATTTGCTTCGTCTTCGCCTGTTTTCTTTTCCAATGAATTGTGGTCTTTGTTCTGTTAACAGTTTCTTGTAATATTCCTTTCATTCTTTGTCCTGTATATTTTCCAATTTAATTTTTTCATTTGAGTTTTGTTTCAATCCCCTCAGTACTTTCCATGACTCCGAAGTTCTTGTACCTCCTATGTATGTTTTAATATTTAAGCAGGTTCTTTCCCATTCTTCAGCCTTTTGTTGTGTTATCTGTTTTTTCACTTCTCTATCTTTTTCTCTATATTCTTTATAAACTTCATCGTTGTTTGTAGTCAACCATTTTCTGTATAGTTGCTTTTTTTCTTCGATTATTCTTTTTGTTGGTTCATTTATTTCATAATAGTGCTGTTTATTTGTTATATGTTCTTTTTCTCCAAGGGCTTCGAATGCTGCTTGTTTTATACTCTCCTTTATATGCTCGTATATTTCTTCGATCTTGCCGTATCTAAATTCTATTAACTTTTGGTCTAGATGTTATTGGTATAGTTCTCTTATTGATTGTTCTTGGAGTAGTTCTATATTGTATTGTTTTTCTCTTATAGTGTTCAACGATTCTTCTGTAGAGAGGGGGTCATGTTATGTTTCCAATTAATGACCATTTTTGCTGTCAGTAGTTTATGGTCCGTTCCCCATTCTGCTCCTCTTCTGACCCGCACATCTTTGATCTTTATTGTGGTATCTTGTTTGATTATTATGTAGTTTATTATCGATTTCAGCTCTCATGTTTCTTGCGACCGAATTGTCTTTTATTCTAATGTTTTCTTTAGCTTACTGTCTTTCTGATGTAAATACCATTAATATGCACATTAAAACAAATTACCTGACTCACCAAATTCTACAATGAATACAATATTAATATTCAATTGCATTAAGTCAAATAAAGTTATAAAATTTTCAACCGCTTTTGCCCTTGTCTCGATAAATCGTAGCAATTACTTAATAAATAATAAAGTATTTACCGTCTCTTTTCAACAATGATTTTTATAGTTGAGCGAGTTAAACATTAAAATTAGATTAGGTTAAAGCTAATAAATATTCAGTAATCAGTAGTGCCTACATAAATACCCTTCATTGCAGCAACACGTTCTTGCACTTTCCTTAAATCTAATAACAATTGTTCATTTTTTTTTAATTTTAAAGCATTATAAATTACTTCTTGCATTTGAATAAATAGAACTAGTCGTTTTCGCACATTTTCCATTTTTATATCACGTTACACTGCCAAAAGTAACTGGCAAACTATTTGAAGCTTTCCCCACTTTCTTGAATTTTGCCATTGCGTACCCAACACTCACTTCTCTTCATCATCTTGGTCTAGCGTAATTGGCGAAGAAACATAAACAAACTAGCAACCCTACAAAAAATGTTGTCATAGAAAATTAAATTGTCTACAACTTAATGTTTATTACTTTTATTCGTAAAATGGATAATAAAAAAGTTATAAAACAAAAATATCTAAAAATTCCGGTAATTTTACAGTAAAATGACTTCAGAGCAATATCATAGAACGTTTTTCATAGAATAATTTTCGCTGCTAATTGGTTTATTTTATTAATTTCTCTGTATTTTACAGAGCTCCAAAGTTAGCTGGGCTCTTTAATACTCGCCATCTTGTAATAAGGGGTGCCAAGAGTTACAACGTGTATTTTGTAAACTAGCAATCCTACAGAAAACTGTGTTAGACATTATTTGTTGCAAATTAAATTGTCTACAAATTTTTCTGCAGCCATCCCGAAAATAGAACTTTCGGGATGGCACATCAACTTTGTATTTTATTATGACAACGCTTGTCACTTAAGATTCGTGTGTTTTTCACTCAGTTTTTCCTTTTTCATTTCCAAGAAATGGAAATCAGCAGTGAAAGTGAAGCCGAAATGATTCCAGATGAGATTAGGGAAACTGCTTAAGCTGCTATTTATGAATTATTGCCGGTAAAGTCAAGAAAGAGGTATGAATTGGTCTACGATTTATTTAAAAAATATGATAAAAATGTACATACTATAAATGAAAAATCGCCTGCACTACTGCTAAATTTCTTAAATTACCGCATCCCAAAGAATACACCGGGCACTGTCTACGAAGGAGCTCAGCCACTTTACTGGCTGATATTAATGGTATTATAACCAACTTGAAAAGACCCGAAGGATGGAAATCCGCTAATGTAGCTGAGGGATACGTAGAAAATTCTTTAAGAAATAAAATTCACATAGTTTCACAGATTGAAAATAGTCGCAACCAAGTTAATACCTCAAAAAATAGTAAAAGTACTGACAAGTCTAAGACTAATTTCAATACTGCCACTTCTGTTAATATTACTAACAATATCAATGTAAATTGTTATAATTGTGTTATTAATATTCATAAGTAGATTTTTCTAATGTTCAATTCACGAGAGTAACTTTAAAGTGTTTAATAAAAGTTCAAAAGTAAAGTTTATCCATATAGTCTCTTTAACATACAAAAGGGGCACGACTATCAGCCAAATGCTCTTTATGTGGGATTCCTGAGTAATATAACTTCAACATGGTACCCTGTACGATTTAACTTCAGGCTAGAGTTAGGCGCTTTAGTCCTGTTATCCTCTTATAACTGGTTCGTGAAACTAAAATTGCTTATTTGGGTCTCAAGTCTCCGCTATCAAGACTTCGTGCTCAAGGGTTTGGGCTCTACGTGGCCGGGTTTTTTGGTTTTGTTAATTTTTTTTGTTGGCTTGCGCCCGTTTTTGTTAGTATTTTTTATAATTTTTTTGGTGGCCGAAACCGTTTTCTGTATTTTTTGTGGTTTTTTTTGGTTATGTATTCTAAGTTATTAAAATTTATTTAAATGTTTCCTAAACAACTAGGCTGATATAAACGCTACCACCAACGAACCCATTGCTTTAAATAAAATGTGAAAAAAAAAGGAAAGTAAGGAAAAGCAAGAAAGGAATAAAAACTAAGAAGAAGTTGTAAAATAAAACCACTAATAAACATAAGTAGAATCAGTAGACCAAAGAACTTAACTCCAGTACCGCCTCCTTGCGGTGTGCCAGTGGAATTGGCAAATATACCTCCCCCAACTCGTATACAAATTCAAGGTATCTCGCAACTTGAACTTTTAAATGGTCAATATATAATCCAGGCTACTAAACTCTTTATTCAAGCTCAAAATATATCCGCTCCCACTTTTTTACATTTAAATAAAATTCCAACACAAAAATGTATCAATTCATTATCAATTGCAACATCTTGTGAAGAAGGTGATGTATCTGCCGATTTTTTGAAAATCGTCCCTCCTTCGAATACGTCTATACTTCCTTCACTAATACACGAAAATCAAATACTCCTCTCACAGTATCGTACTTACACGGCTACCATCAAAATTCTCTCAATACAAACAGTTCTTACTCATACCATCCAACAATCTAATTCATTAGATTTAGTCGCACCTGCCTTTTCTTCTGTTCTATCTCTATCTCTACCTCTACCATTCGTAGAGGGCCAAGTAACAACAGCCCATGCATGACCCAACAATATTCCGGCTTTGATGGTTCGGTCTGTCTTGCCGCCTCCTGATATGGTGAACGTTAATGTAACGTGCCTACTCCGTCGTTTACTGCCCCTCAGGTACCAACTTTTGCTAACCAAACCAAGTACCCAGTGTCTTCTTGTACTCTAAAAAATTCTGCAAATACCGACAATATCTTGACCAGCGCCAATAACTTGGAAAGGTTGCACATACTCTATTCTCCACTATGCTTGCTTCTGAACACTCATGGTTTCCAACTCTATAAAATATATTCAAATTCTCGTGCCTTTTCAGATAAACGTAATATGGTCTCCACTTCAGAAGTCAATCTTGACTTAGTTAATGACTTCTCTAAGCTCCTAGGTATTAACTGGTCACCTTATGGAGACAAATTCTCTTTTAAGCCGCCCGTTTGTGACGAGACTCCTCCCATAACTTAAGAAAAAAAAAAAGAAACTATGAGAAGGAATAAAAAATAAGGGACAGGAAGAGACGTTAAAGAAGAATAAGGAATATTTGATCATACAGTTTTAGGTAATATTATTTAATTTATAATCAATATTTCTGCAGTATAAATAACATAATTTATTGAAAATTTAATAAAACGTCCCTATAACTACATGTTACTGGTATACCACAATAATAACCGATATTGTTATTTGTAACAATTTGCCACGTAAGTGCATTTGAAATATTATATAAACGGTTGTCAAACACAGGAAGACCACAGATGAGATCCTAAATTTTATTTAGTCTACAATGTACCTGCAGCCGACACGAAAAGAGGTGGAAATAGATAAAGTTTGGAAAACGAATTTTTAGTTTCCGGACGCGACGTCAAGATATCTAGTGAAGGATATTTATTTTCGAAGTCTGGATTTCTTTAAACAAGAATTACACCCCTTAGGTTGTTTAAATCTATATATGTAATATAGTAAGTAGAAATGTATATTCTTTATAATTTATACAGACACAACATTTATTTCATGACATATTGAATACAGTACAAAGATTAAGTATTTAGTAAGAAGAGAGTATGATCGCAATTAAAAAGGTGGCTCAAATATCATGGACGTCCACAAAAAGAAATGAGAAATCAGCTGATTGAGAGTTACTATACAAATAATATCTATAAATTTTTATTGTAGGTCAATCGATTTTCATTACTTGTCGAAATAAATTAATTAACAAAAATATCACTACAGTATATAATTAATAAAATAGATCATTAAATATTTTAAGGATAAAAATAACAAATGAATGTACTGAATAATATTTAATACAAATAAAATAGTGTAGATATGACGAATTTCACTGAAAATATTCACCTTTTTGATGCCAATCACATTGATTTTGAAATTTAAGGGCATACTCTTCAGACCATTTTTTTTTACTCTTTAACACTCAAAACTGAATAAAAGAAATAGTGCCGCCACCCGGAACGAAGATAATCGTGCCTTTTTTTGCGAGATTTCAAAAATTGAATAGGCGAAATAATATTGATTTTGGAGTGTAAAAATGTCGCGAATTAAAATCACTGTAGAATCTATTCAATTATTTGCATTTATAGATCACCTAATTCTTTAACGAAACTATTTTTTCAGAACCTGTTAAATTTGTTAGACGACCTGCCCAATAAAAGCAGAAATATTATATGCGGTGAATTGAATATTAATTACTCTGTTGCTTGTGCTACCCAATTATCCTTGGTCAATATATTCGAATCGTATAGCTTTACAAAGCACGTTAATTCTCCTACAAGAATTACTAAAATAACATCTACTACAATTGATCATATTTCCTCAGATTTCCCACTCCTTTTCTCAGATTTTTTCCGCTCAGAACTTAACGAAACAGTACTATCAGAATCGTCTGGAGAGCTCTAAAAATATTGCAAGAGAAATTTTTGTCCATATAAACGATATTCGAAATAAAACTAACACAGCTCAATCATTTTCTCTTCCTGAAAATCTAAATGAATACTTCGTTAATGTAAGTAAAAATATAACATCAACTATTTTACCACAACAAGATCCTATTTCCTATCTCCCCAATTCGGAAAAGTCGCGAATTCATACTTTATAAGACCAGTTGATAAATCTGAACTGATCTAAACAATCACTAATATCAAAAGCAAATCTTCCTGTAATTCCGATGGACTATCCATAAAGATAGCTATGATGGTAATCAACGTTCTGAAAGGACAGGGTACTTGAAGAAGAAGAAGACTTGAATTGGTTCCAATCTTACTTTAGGAGTAGGAAACAACTATAGCAAATGATTCTGACACTAGTCACAAAAGCATTGTAGGTGGAGTGCCACAAGGTTCAGTATTGCGTCCACTACTTTTCCTTATCTTTATAAATGACGACACCAGCATTACCTGAAGAACTCTAACATTGCAACTCCTTATGTAACTATAACTTCCGATCTATTATATTTTAGAAACTGTTTGCTTAATTCGTTTAAACACCTACATGTTTTCCAGTAAGACCTAATCATGACCACTCCATCAGAAATTCAACCTGTGATGTATATTTACCGATCCCGTCCACTGAGTTAGTATAGAAATCTATATTATATTCGGCAAAACAATTATACAACCATCTCACTTTGCAACTTACATCTACAACTTCTTTCCTCAAGTTCCGTAAATTGACTAAAGCCTATCTATCTGAAAGACCATATTATTCAGTGGAAGAGTTTCTTAATGAAAGAAATTACAGTACTTTAGGTACAAGCAACTAATGTATTTATATGTATATATATATATATATATATATATATATATATATATATATATATATATATATATTTGGTTATCACATGCAGCAACTAAAACTTATTTGTTCGTAAGGATTTATTATGCAATTTGCATTTTAGTTAAGTTTTGCAATGGATTGTATATTTTATTATCTTTTATTTTGTGATATGAGCGATTTATGTAATTTTAGTAAATTTGAATTTTGTTATTTTTATTTCTCTGACTTTTTGTAAGCTTTGTCGATAAAATTGTACAATTTTCAGTGACAATAAAGCATATTTCTATTCTATTCAAAAGCACCTACACACATTTTTAAAAAACAAAAACGAAGGTACTTTCTAAAACTTTTGAAATAATGCTTTTGTTTTTCCCTTCATTGTCAATTTACAGCAACTCCGGCATTTAATAATTTGTTTTTAGATCGCTCTATTCAAGTTACGTCGGATTAAAAAAAATGAAGAAAATTGCTTCACGTGAATCCGAGAAAATACATTTTTTGCGTATACCTGTTTTGATATTTTAAATTCAATTTGCTCCAACCTATTTTTTATTTACTTTTCACGCAAAATACCAGCA
The DNA here is from genome assembly GCF_040954645.1 of Diabrotica undecimpunctata. Classification (NCBI taxonomy): domain Eukaryota; kingdom Metazoa; phylum Arthropoda; class Insecta; order Coleoptera; family Chrysomelidae; genus Diabrotica; species Diabrotica undecimpunctata. The sequence goes on from NC_092807.1 coordinate 142,415,917, forward strand.
ATGGTTTTTATTAATATAAGATATGTTGCGCAAATGTCGGTCAATTTTGACCGGTTTTATCTCGGGAACTACTGCTTGTAATTTACTTTTTCTATCAGAAACGTCCTGCCGAGCCTTTTTTAACGCCGTTTCCTTAATTTAATTTAATTTCATAGTTACCAAGAAATTCAATGTGTTTGTAAGCCAAAAAATTATTTATACTTTTAAAATATTCTCGAGGCCGACCAAATAATTCGATTTTAATCATATAAAGTACGTTAGATAGGTTATGTTCGTTTTTATAAGTACAAAAAATGGTAAAGTCTTATATGGTCTAGTTTTTTTTATGCACTATTTTAAAACAATTCAACTTAAACAAAATTTAGATTGCAAAATTATTAAGCAAAATGTGTTAAATCGATTTTAATAAAATCTGGTGGACTGTTTTATTATGTTACAAAGATTTTCTAGAGAAATTATGAAGGTCCTAAGTGGTTGAAAGGCACTGAATAAGAAAATGCTTGTTTCACCCTCTGTTTTTTGTCTTTATTACTATTTTGCAGCAAGGGTAATAAATTAAAACATTTTTAAACAGCTGTATCTTATAGAAAATTTAGTTGTCGCTATTTTATTTTATTACGACTTTACTCTAAAATAAATTGTTTTAAAGTTATAAAGCAAGAAAAGTGAAAAAAAATCGATGTTTTTAGTAATTTTTAAATACTTTAATTTTTTTATTAATGTTTCCGACCTATTTGAGAGGGAGGATACGTTAATTATCATTACTGAAGGTATCACCTAACTATTGCTGCAGAAATGCGAATACCATCTCTCACATCCAAATTTAGTCGGTTTTTCACAGATTCGCCCTGGTCTACAAATAAAACATGTTTCAAACAATAATTAACAAGTGGAAAAACAAGGGGAAAATGTTTTTCTTTGTCTTAAAAAATTGTATCTGTAGTTTATTTTTACTTATGCAATATTATTTATTTTCATCTTTCTCGTTCTAAAGTTTATTTTGTAATGAAATACATGCATGTTGCTGGCAGCTAGAGAGTTAAAAATAAATTACTAGAAAATGATAATTTTTATAAGTATGAAATTGTTGAATATTTCTTTATGGCTAGGATGGTATTACAGAGCACCTGAGAATGTTGTAATCTTTAAATAGGGATATTATTTCCTGCCGGAACAAAACCGCAAATAACCTTCGTGATAGTAATGCAGGTATGAATACATGCCTTTTAAACATAGGCGGGGTAGAATAAGAAAAGCTTTAATATATACATTAAAATAAGACACTAACAGATAACATCCAATACTATTTGATACCATATTAGACACTAATTAATTAAGGTCGTATGTTTTGTGATACTTCTTTGATTCACACTTTATACCTTTTAGTTCTAGGTATTGGTGAATATTGTGGTTGAAAAAAGCAAAGCATCCTTATTGTATCGATCAATCTGGCAAGAGGGTCAAGGATAGTGTTGCCCAAAATCGGTCTTGGTCTTGGTCTTGCAGTCTTGGTCTTGTTCTTGCGTTTTTGCAAGACCAAGACCAAGACCAAGACCGCCTAATTTTAGCAAGACCAAGACTAACCGTGCAAGATTTAAGCAAGAACAAGACTAAGCCTGCGAGACTCTTGCGTCTTGCAGTTAGGACTAAGTGTGGTTTTAGCGAGTATAGTAGTTCGGGTAGGTATATGCTTAAAGACTCTATGAGACGCAAAAAATATGTAATAAAAATTTGAAAAACTGGACTTATGCGCATTACAAACAATACCATAAACATAAATACCGAATCAAAATATTCATTAAAAAAACACATTTAACACGTGCTCAGAGGTCATACTTACAATGTAAAAATAAAATATTTTGTACATTCTTTTCCAGCAGACGACTTCTTCGCTCTAAAATTTATTGTCCATATTTTGAGAATAGCCACGCTCTAATCATAAAAATAATCTTCTTGCATTGCGACGCCGACAGTAATATCGTATCTATATTTTTTAAAATATGTCACCCTATTAGCTAATAAAAAATATAATTGTTACGGAAACCCACTTAATAATTTAATTTTTTTCACATTATTTTAGTCAAGAGGAATGTAAATAAACAAATCTTGTCGGCCTAAGACTATACATTGTTTCTGCTGAGTGTGCGATGAGATCATTCGGTTAAACAAAATAAAGTAACGAGACAAATTAATAACAGATAATGTCGTCTACCATGCAAACAAAATACCGAAGTATTTAGAATAACGAAGTATTAACGATATATAATTCTCGGTTTGTTTAAATACTTAAGACTTGTTTACAAGCCTACTCTACGAGAGTAGAGTAGCGAGTAGAGTCGACTCTACTCGCTATTCTACCAAAAATGGCTTGATACCGTTCACACGAGGAGAGTTACAAGTATAGTACTTCTGCTAGTATACTGTGGAGTAGGTGTTTGTTTAGTACAAAATGAGTTCAAGAAAAAGAAAATTGATTCCAAATTGTTTAGCTACTGTTGCAAATGCATTTGTAACTGAGGTCGCTTTGTAACAACGAAAAGAGTGGATGAGAGAGTGGCTTAAAAGAAGGAAGACACACGGGGCCTCAGCTCGTTTATCTTGATAATAATACATTTTTTATTTCTTATTGTATTTTTTATTAACAAGTAATAAAAACCTGTAACTTGCCCGTGAGCCTTCAGTTTTCTTGTTTCTTTTTGCACCTTTCATGATTGCCTCCATAGGAGTGAACCATATCACGTTCGGTACGTATACATCGGCTGAACCTGAACCCCATTTTTTTGATTTTTGTATTTTTAAATACTCTTGATTATAAGTGCACCTTATATTCTTAATTTTTTGCTTGAGCTCGTTTACTCCAAAGCTCCCTTTTGCCATTCTTTCGACGATTTCATCCTCCACAGCTTGCCTCATACTTTTATTTCTGTAGTGTACACTACCTAAATTCCATAAACACTGGTATTCGCCATACATGTCTACAAGTTTTAAAGTGAAAGTGAAATGGAGTTCATCTTCGGTGAACTTTATTTTCACTATTTACACAAAACACAATTCCAGACGGAATGACAGCGTCCCTATGCACTCTCCTACCTACTCTACTCTACCAGAATTGACCGCGTTCCATGGGTAGAGTGCGCAGGCGAGTGGATATTTTGGCGGTGGTGGTGGTAGTAGAGTAGAGTTACTTTGCCACATGTTGCTAGTCACTCTACTCTACCACGTACTATGCACTCTACTGCGCTGAGCGTTTTTACGGGTAGAGTTACTCTACTCTACCAAGTACTTGCATCATTACTCTACCCGTGTAAACGGGTCTTAAGGGTATTGGATAGTAACGAACATAAAGTAACTAGTAGTATAGTCGTTACTTTTTCGACATCACTTAACTTCATTCTCAATTGAGCTTTCCTTTAAGTCTAATGTTATAATTGTTTTTCATCTAATCCTTGTTGTTCCCAGAGTGACAAGTTTACAATTTAACATGAGGGAAAAAGATTCAAATAGTTCTAGCCGGAGTAGTGAGCCTTAGAGTTATAGATCTAAAAGACCTAAAAGCAAATTTGATGAGTTTTTCGAAATAATTCATGCATCCCTAATTGCTTTGTGTAAATTTTGCCTACATAGAAAGGTTGAAATGAAAATGAACAACAGAAACACGCCAGGTTTAAGAAAGCATCTAATATCTTTTCACAAAAAGGAATTACAAATATTTCTTCAATATTTTTTCCTGAAAAACCAAAATTCGGTGGAGATATCACAAGCTTTTTAATAACCGCTGGGAAAAGCGGATAGATAAAAAAATATACTTATTACCTTATTACCAATTACATATATTATGTACCTACTACTTTATTTTGGTAAATTAATGTATTTATTAAGTAGGTATCTCCTTAATTTAAAATAACTTGTTTTGATTATCATTGCTTTTTTACCTATTCTTTATTTTTTCAAGTTAGTTTTTTATATAAAAGTAGAGATAAGATTGGTAAAAACATTTATTTTGCTTTAATAAGTGGATTATAGTTTGTTATCTTATCACCTAAAAAATCTATGTCCTTAATACATGTATGTGGATTTTTTGCACATCATGTCCATCAATCCCTTTCTAGCCAGATAATGATCTTTAAAATACAGGCATGCTTGTATCATTAATTTGTTTTTTTTTTGTGTTTTAACCATGTTTTAGTACATGTAAGCTTAGTAAATGCATACGTTTATTAAGAAACAGATTGACTTCCGTGGGGCATGGTAGATAGCCGAGTTAGTTAGAGCATAGGCACGGATCGCTTAGATCGTGGCTTCAAACCCCACTCTGTGCCAGTTGTTTAGACATTTATTAATTTGGTTGGTCTTTATTATGGCTATGTTAATTCAAGCTTAAAACGTACTTAATCTGTTACTTTGTTCTAAGATCTAAAGTAACGTTTAATAAATAGCAATAGGCTAATAGGTAACTGCAAGACTTGCAAAACCCTTGCTGCAAGACCAAGACCAAGACCGGGAGTCCAATACCAAGACCAAGACCAAGACCAGGTATATTGCCGCAAGATCAATACGAAGACTGTCTAAGTCTCGTCTTGTTCTTGAATTTGGGTAACACTAGTCAAGGATCGGCTAAAAATCCAAGAGCACTATCGTCCCATCCACGAATTCATTACATTTCTTGTATTTACGGTTCAGTATATATATTTGGTGTATACTTCAAACGTAGTGTTAATAGTAGTTTTACTAAACACAAGTGAAATTGTCGCCTTGATCACTAGAAAGTTTCGACAACCACAAAATTTTATTCAAAGAAGAATATCTGCTCGTACGATTAGAAAGGCGAAATTCAGAAATGCTCACGTAACTTAATCTATACATTCTTTGCATTAATAGATCACTTGACTTTTCCATGCAACTATGTTTTCAGAACATGCTAAATTTGTTAGATGACCTGTCCAATAAAAGCAGAAAAATTCTATGCTGTGACTTTGATTTGCTGCTGCTTATGCTACCCAACTCTCCTTGGTCAATATATTGGAATCGTATGGTCTCATAATGCACAATATTTCTCCTATAGCCATTATTTAAACAACATCTACCATAATTGATTATATTGTCTTAGATTTTTCACCCTTTGTCTGTTCTACAATTATTAATGCTGGTCTATCTGTTAATGAAGCAGTACATACCAAGTTCAACACTCTCAGCAAACCCTCCTACGTTTAGGTACGATTTTTTTCACCCAGAACTTTCGTAAATTCCAAAATTTGTGCTAGAATTCTGGGCGCACTTTCTGTCTTTGTACGTGGACTATAATTTCAGTGTTTTATGTCTGTATTTTCAATAAATCATTTCTTTAATTACAATTAAGCCAAAATATCACAAACTCTGGACTATCAAAGGTATTCGCATATCATCTAAGGATATACGTTCACTACTTTACATCAAAAAATTTATTATCAAAATCTATGTCAGTAAGTATATCACCACGTGCAGAGAAACCTTATCGAAAACTTATCAAAACAGGTAAAAAAGCGTACTATCAAAATCGTCTGGGAAGCTCTAAAAGTATTGCAAAAGAAACTTAGTCCTTTCTCGTTAAAAGTAAAAATCACAAAATTAGTTCGGCTTTTTATTTAATTAATGTACCAGCGATGCTATGTTTTCTGTGCTACATGAGGTTTACCAAGCACTAAACAATAATTTTTACACTGCCACTCTTTTTGTGACTATGCTAAAGCTTTTGATTGTGCAAATCACGACATTTTGATAAAAAACCTAATTTCTATGGGATTCGAGCTATTTCTTTAAATTGATTCTTACTTAAAGAATAGAAACAACTGTTTAGAGCAAATGATACTGACTTTAGTCACAAAAGCATTGTATATGCAGCACCTCAAAGTTCAGCATTGGCTCCTCTATTTTTCCTTATCATTATAAATGACATCAATAATTTAGAAATAGATAGAAACTTTTTTCTCTTTGCTGATGATAACAGTATTACCTGCAGCAACTTTAATATTGCAACTCGTCATGTAACCATAAATTCTGATCTACTTACAATAAAAACCTGGCCCGACTCTAATTTACTTTCTTTTAACGTGGATAAGACAGTAGCTTTATCCTATAAAGGAGCTCTTCAACCATTTCTCGTTAATAACATCCAGATAGCAACATTAAATGGTTCCTTTATATCAATTTGTTAGATAAGAAACTAGCCTTAACCTGCTATGTAGTTAGATATGTTTCAAAGGAAATCAGTTTAGCATCTTCCAAAATAACAAGTATTTTTCTTTGTTCGAGTCTTATCTTCGATGTGGTATTCCTTTTTGGGTCTAGTACAGCTGCCCAATCTGATGTTATTTTTCGTTTATAAAAAAGAACCATACGGTGTCTGTTTGACCTCAGAAGAGCAAAACATTGAAGAAGTTTTAACGCTTCCCTTAACACGAAACTTTAACGCTTCCCTCTTTTTATATTTTAAAAACTTTTACATATATTATTGTACAAAAAAAGGTGTACATATGTAAAATTATTAATAAAATTTCAGTGTATGAGAACTGTATTACGTAGAGCTGCTTCGAATAAATTAGGATAGGTAGTAAAGGGTTATACCGATAATAGCAAACCAAGTAAAAGTCTTACCAATACTGCTGCTACACACAAACTTGCGGTATTTATAGGCTTTCACTTGCGGTTGTTCTTCGTACGTGGGAAGCTGTCTTTACCGGCTTCTCAACACGTCTCTCGCGGTACTAACACTAAGATCACGAGATAGAGCACATTTGCGTTTGTTGTCTCTACGATTCAAAAAAAGGGATTTTTCGCGGAGAGAGGAGAGAGAGAGAGAGAGAGAGAGAGAGAGAGAGATTGTTTGTTGCTAGCGAAAGTCAACCGTCAAAAGAGCACGTCTCTTGCTAGTGACAGTCAACAGTAGAGAGACAGTACGTCTGTTGCTAGCGATAGTCAACAGACAAGAGAGTACGTCTGTTGCTAGTGGCAGTCAATAGTCGAGAGAGTACGTCTGTTGCTAGCGAAAGTCAACAGTCAAAAGAGTAACTCTGTTGCTAGCGATAGTCAACAAACGAGAGAGTACGTCTGTTGCTAGCGAAAGTCAACAGTCAAGAGAGTAACTCTGTTGCTAGCGATAGTCAACAGTCAAGAGAGCACGTCTGTTGCTACTGGGGGTCAACAGTAATTAATACAGCGAAAAATAACACGGATTTCCGCATATGAAAAATTGAACAATTATATTCTCAAAAAAAAAAAATATATAACCATTTCCCCTTACAACTTAAATCTGCAACATCTTTCACCAGGTTTCGTAAAGTTTCGTAAAGTCTATATATCTGAAAGACCATATTATTTATTAGAAAAGTTTCTTAATGAATAACTAAGAAATTATAGTACCTTTATGAAGTAACAGAAGTATATTTGTCTATATTTAGTTGTCAATATGCACTAGCTACTTCATTAAGTGCTGAATTCGACCGTTACTTGATGGAAATTCATTTTATTTAATATTAAAACACTGAAAACTTTTGTTTTCAACACTTACCCATAGAATTTATTATAAATTATTATCACTACAGCTGTTTCTGCAGAATGCCTTTGTTAAGGGGTCTATTTTTGGTATGCAATTACACTTATTACACTTTATAGTCTTTAACTAAATTAGTTGTGGAGAGGATAACTGTAAGTCTGAAGTAGGTCATTTAGAATTATGTCTGTATTTTTTATTTTGTTAATTTAAGCTATTTTTATTAGAATCTATGGAAATCATCGAATAGCAAACATTTAAAAGGTGGTTTCATCTAACTAATAGAAATTTTGGAGTTGTCACCCACCAACCCCCAGGTAAGTATTGCAATTATAATTTAAATGTAGTTAGTAAGAAGCGAGAATCCACCTAGGGTGGACGCTGCGTTTAATAGTTAGTATCAACTTAAACCCAGCGAGGTTTGGACGCTGATTTTAATTATTTGAGAGTGAAAACTCTTACGTATATTATATAGTTATTGTATATCTCGCTTATAGTTTAGAAGCTACACGTTTCGCAAACCCTTATTGTTAATTAAGTTCATTACAACTAAAGAAAACTTCATTAGTTCATATCCTAGTTAGTGACCTTAAACTGTAACTGTGCTATAGTGTTTTGTGCCTCGCGGACTTGTATGAATAGATGGTATAAATATAAGAACTCTACGAAAAAACTTTAACCAGATCTTAATTTAGTTATAGTAACAAAGTTAGTCATTAAAATACATATTTGATAATGCTTGTATTCTTTTATTCCCACTTTAGAGGGTGGTCCTTCGAATTGCAATTTATTACATTGCTTGTTACGCTCCAAATAGTAGTAACTTTGCCAACCTAATTGATCGTTCATCTTCCTACATTTTTTATAGTCTATTATAGTCATATAGTATATAGCCGATCTACTACCAAGCAGCATAGTTGCAAAATTTGACAATTACAACATTCACTGTCGGGAAACTCACCACCAAAATGTGAAGTAACGCCTCTGAGTGCCTTTTCTGATAGAGTGATTGAGCGGTTTGCGCAACAAATTACGTTATAATACATCAATTGCCATCGAGTTGGTCGATAAATTTAAATCTTTAATTTTTTTGGGAACCATTAATCCGTCGATCACATTACCAAGACCTTCTTGCATTCACACGGATAATTCGAAAATTAAACACCACGGAAAGTTTTAATGGGTGGTCCTATAAAACAGCCTAACGGTATGTTACTTTCCGGATTAATTTTTTGTATCGAACGAAATATCTAGGACATACGATGGAATAAGTATAAATATATTCTATCTATGTCTTAATAACGTTATTCTAAACCTGCTCCTTTGTTGCGTCTCAATTTTTATTAGATATCTTGACAGTAATAAACTATCATAAGATAAAGTTCGTTTACAGGTAGTTAACACTTCATTAATCTAAAGGGTGAAAGAAAAATCAATATAAAATCCAAAATAGCTTCGTAAATTAACTGAATGTTACGACAAACAAATTATCATTGACGCTGTGAAATACGTTAATTTCGCAATGGTTTCTAAAGATCTAGTATCTCAAAATGCTAATGAACGTAAAACTGTAGGATAGTGAGTAATAGACTGTAGAATAGAGGGAGAAGATGAGGTGAAAAGAGAAAAATTGACTGCACAGTAGAATATATCAAATACAGACTTTTGGTCGATGAAAATTCTTATCCAGAGAGAAGGTATAACAAAGCTAAATATTAATAAAAGTTCTCGCCCTAATGATTATTTTTGCGTAGTTTTTTATGCGTATTGTTTCCTGGACATACCAAAGAATACCAAAAAAGATACCAGAAAAGAATACCAGAAAACCAAAGAATAGCAGCACTTGTAAGAAGATGAAATTAGCAATTTAACACGAAATGTACAAAATGACACTGGTAGGTTCTACTGTGGTTATGTGTTACAATAAAGTCCCATCTACCTCACACTACTGGTTGCAAAACGAGTCACTTTCGAATTCCATGATAAAAACAGCTATTTCCAGAGACCGCTGTATCCTCCTGCTATTTAAGTCATACTAGAATAATCGTACAATAAATGGTAATACGTCAAAAACATACTACCCCGATGAAGTGGTTTCTTGTTTAAAACAAACTTTTGTAAAGGCGATGATTGAGAGCACTCACCAGTCCATCGACGAATCAATCTTCTTCTTCACGTGCCATCTCCGCGACGGAGGTTGGCAATCATCATGGCCATTCTGATCTTAGATGCTGCTGCTCTGAATAGTTCAATTGATGTGAATCCGTACCATTCCCTCAAGTTACGCAACCTCTTGCCCTGAATTTTCCCTTGTATAATCAATTGAAGTAGGTTGTATCTCTCATTACGCATAACATGGCCCCGGTATTGCAGCTTTCGTGTCTTGATGGTTTTCAATACTTCCATTCTTTTGTTGATTCTTCTCATGACTTCGTTGTTTGTTACATGCTCCGTCCATGATATCTTCAGGATTCTTCTATACACCCACATTTCAAATGCTTCCAACTTTTTAGCAGTCGACGCGTTAAGTGTCCATGCTTCTATCCCATAAAGCAGAGTCGAGAAAATATAACACCAGTCTAACGCTCAAGTCCAATTTTAGTTCTCTTGCACAAAGTACCTTTCTCATTTTATTGAAGTTTGTACGTGCTTTCTCTATTCGAACTTTGATTTCTTTGGAGTAATCGTTTGTGTGATTAATTATTGTGCCAAGATAGTGGTAGTTTTTAACTTGTTCTAAAGCACTACCGTTAATTGTCAGGCTTTCACCATTATTTTGGGTTTTTGATATCCTCATAAATTTGATTTTCTTGGTGTTTATTGATAATCCATATTCTTCTCCATACTCAACTATCTTGTTCATTAGCTTTTGGAGGTCTTGGAGGTTGTCTCTTATTATGACAATATCGTCCGCATATCTAATGTTGTTAATTGGTGTTCCATTGACCTTGATTCCTGCTGTTTCTCCCTCAAGAGCTCTTTTCTAATTTCTTCAGAGGATAGTATCTTCTTCATTGAATAGTAGTGGTGACAGTACACACCCCTGTCGCACTCCTCTTTTAACTTCGAACTCTTCTGATGTTTGTTCATTAATGCGTACGTGTGCCTGCTGTTTATAATATAGATTTGTTATAATTCGAAGGTCATTGTGTTGTAGTTGTTTTGCTTTGAGCTTTGCTTTTGCTTTGTTTTGTAGACTATGAAACAGACGTACATATCTTGGTTCACATCCAAGCATCTCTGGATTAGTACGTTGAATGCAAATAGAGCTTCACGGGTACCTACGCCATTACGGAATCCAAATTGAGTTTCTTCAATATCCATATCAAGTGTTTTGTAAATGCGTTTATGAATGATCTTTAAAAACAATTTAAGTGTGTGAGACATCAGGCTTATGGTTTGATTTGAAATGAAATAATTAAATAAATAATAAAATTACGGTATTTAATTTTTAATATATTATTTAAATTTAAAAAATACAGAAAACATACTATGACATGCTAGTCGACAGTAACGCGTACTGTTCTACTTTTTTTAATTATCAAAGACATACCTGTGATATTGTATGAAAATCTATAAGCCAAAAATCACATTTACATTTAAACATATAAACAACTCAATAAAAGATAAATTAACTTTTTATGGTATTATTTGGCTGTGGGTTTAAACCAATAAAATCAATTTTCTTATCGTATACTAACTAACTCATACTACTAGGGTTCTTTAACTGTTCAATAAAATTTTATGTTTAGGGTTTTAGCAATCTCTTTTTTACTCGTAAAAGAACACCTGAACATAATTTGTTTTAAAAGTAATAAAATGGTTCTAATTTTTAAGGTCTAGAGGTAAATCGAGAAGAGTACAAAACATAAAAAACATAAACTTGTTGGAAGGGCGTAGAAACATTGTAAGAATTATTACTTTGCAGGGAGTTATTTATTATTATTTATTATTGTTTTATTTCTCGATTTAATAAATGCGTGAGGACTATAACTAAGTTAGTGCGCTCGTGAAAGAGATAAATATTTTAAGGAAAAACTTGTAAAGTTATAAAATTTTTTTCACTTATTCTAGAACGTTTGAAGTATCGCTTTCTTGTAATTAATAAAACAGTCGATTTTTCTAAATTTTCCCTAGTCCCTAGCTTGCTCTTTTAGAGTAAATTTAACTGTGGTACCAAAATACCAATCTCGATTTAAAAAATGTCAAATTTTTAAACGAATTTAAAAATCACAAAATCAAACTAGACTTGGCGGCAGTGTATCCACAAATCAAACGCACGGCGGTGAACTACGTGGCTGAAGTATTTTTTTTATCAAGATTTTTATTATAAAATGAAAAAGACAGTCAAGATTTGATTTTACGTACAAAGCGTCTATGTATCTGTTTATACGTATTTGGCCTTAATAAGGCTCATCAGAACAGCTATTCATAGGCGTTCTCAACGTGAAAAATAAATCTTTCCTGTCTTTAAGAAGCAAAACTAAAATGGCTTCGAAACGGACGCAATAGCGACATCTGATAATAAATCCGTAAAATAGTTTCGAAACACAATTCAGATTTCTGCCTTAATCTGAGATTTCTAAAAATTGCAAGGTAAAGCAGACGTTGATAAAGATGTTAATAGAGACATGGGGAATCTAAAATTTGCATTCCACGACATGTCTCCTCAACTAAGCAAAAATCATTAGCGAATTAGTTTCATGTACTCATACAGAGTAGATCCTAATAAAATGAAAATTCGTGGAATGCAAATTTTAGATTCGCCATATCTCTGTTTAAATCTTTATCAACGCCTGCTTTGTCTTGCAATTTTTAGAAGGCTCAGATTAAGGCAAAAATCTGAATTGTGTTTCGAAACTATTTGACGGATTTATTATCAGATGTCGCTATTGCGTCCGTTTCGAAGCCATTTTAGTGTTGCTTCTTAAAGACAGAAAAGATTTATTTTTCACGTTGAGAACGCCTATGAATAGCTGTTCTGATGAGCCTTATTAAGGCGAAATACGTATAAACAGATACATAAACGCTTTGTACGTGAAATCAAATCTTGACTGTCTTTTTCATTTTATTCGGATCTACTCTGTATGAGTACAAGAAACCAATTCGCTAATGATTTCTGCTTAGTTGAGGATACATGTCGTGGAATGCAAATTTTAGATTTCCCATGTCTCTATTAACATCTTTATCAACGTCTGCTTTGACCTGCAATTTTTAGAAGGCTCAGATTAAGGCAGAAATCTGAATTGTGTTTCGAAACTATTTTACGGATTTTTATTATAGTTGTAATAAAGTTCAAATGTTTGCAGGCTCTCAGAGATTACGAATGAACATGGACAATTAGAATTGTCAGTTTCTTAAAGGTAAATCTTTTTCTTTTTCTTATACCTATGCGGCATTGGGCCGAATCTTGAAACAACGTTAAAAGGGTCTAAAGCTCTAAGATTATTTTAGCGTAGCGAGCCGTAAATTTAGCAAATTAAATTTTTAAACTTTTATTACGCCTCGTAAGTATTCGGAAGGTTAGAGAAAGTCTCGATTATCATAGAAGAAATAAAGACAAGAGTGTCTATTATCAAGCGAATCACAGCAGAAGTAATAAAATTGAGGAGTTTGTTGTAAGAAGGATGCAGCTCTATATTTAGACCGTTTTGGGTGGAAACATATACCATAATTAAAAAAATTGGCGGGTTGACTGGTATAAGAACGATACAGATCCGATAATACATAAGGGAATTATACGTTTTTATGGATATGCCTCCTCACTCATTTGGTGCAAGAACGGTGCAGCTCTGGACCTGCATCCTTTTTGCACCAAACGATTGTGAATGCTTGGCGATTTTCGTGGAATGCAAGGTCATCTTCTGTTGGCGCTGGGTTGTCAGGTTAGCTGTTTTGTTTTGACTTGTTAGTCGCTATTATTACTGCGTGGCGTGCGTTTTCATGCGGTTTAATTGTTCGTGTAAAAATTTAACGTCGTCAGACTGTGAACCTACAATCTCTGATGAAAGTTGTTTTAATAGTAATAATAAAGACCTTCAACTAGGAGGAAGCATCCAAAGACGAAACGTGCCTCTGTAAAAAAAACAACACATTGAACCTGTAGTCAAAATAGAGCTCACGGAAGAGCTCCCAGTTGTTCCTGTAACCAAAAATAGAAAAAGTGCAAACCCCACTCTCTGGAAAAGAAATATGAAAAAAAAGCTATTACAGAGGGGAAAATGTATACGAACTGGAAAGGAATACAGAAGTGGATGAAGAAACAACAAAAGTTTAACAAAATAGGTGACAAAAATTTGAAAATACCTATTTGGGAGGGTTGATTCAAACTACTAGTATTCAAAGAACTCTAAAAAAGACTAATGAAAGGCAAGACCGCACTTGTTCCCACAAATAATACTTTATAAAGCTGGGTAAGCTATCCAAACGAGTTTTCCAAATTTTCACTTATTCCAAATCTTGAGAACACAATTCGTTCCTATGGACCAAACGCCTTTTTACACCCGTGTCACAAGTGATGCAGCCATGACAGAGAACCTGAAAACCGAATCATCTGGGACGGACGATGACGACCAGATAGATGAATGAAGGATGTGTTTACCCGTGTGTTTAATGTTTTATTTTTTTTTTTTTTCTGAATGCTATTTTTTTGACACCAACCTGTTTATTTTTACAGATTTTTTCGTATTTGTGTAGTAGGCAAACTATAGTCGTTTGATTGTTGTAACCGAATAAAAGAGTTATTTTTTTTTCAACTTTTTTCAATTTTTTTTTCTTATTTTTTCAAAAATTATCTATTAAATAGTCTCAAGTATTGACTAAATCTGTTTGTCATCGATTGGTATTATGTCTTTCGGGTTAAAATAAAAACTTTTATTAATAACAGTTTTTTTTTTAATTTACCAACAATTGAGCTGCATCAAACTCATCAATTTTCCTTTTGTCTTTTTTTAACATTTTTCCAAAATTTCTTTCATTAATTTATATTTTCACCTTGTATGCTAAAGTGGCGCCTCGTGCCATTAGTCTTTCGGAAACCATACTTCAAAAAGAAGGTCCAGAAAAAGAAAAAATATACAATACAAAACGAATTTATGTCGCATTCCAAACTACGACAGGTCGACAATGTAACACTTGTTGGGGTGCCTCACAAAAGAAAATAGTCAATGTGGAAAGGTTCATTGATTGTCGGTAGGCGACACACTTAAGCACGATATTGCATAAAAAATATCCTACCCGGCGCCCGACGACAGCATTTTAACATTCGAATGCCATCAACCTTTTTTGTGGAAGAAATACGGCGAGGAGAACGAAAAGTGGACTTCAACTTTTTACAAGTTTGTTAGTGGGTCAGTCCTGAGTTTAAAATTTAAAATTGGAATGACCGGAATTTAAAGTTATATTTTATATACATGACAGTCATGCAGAAAAATTTTTACATGATACAAACAGGGACCGATAAAATAATAGAAAATGTTTGCTGAGAGAACATAAGAATTCTGATTGATTCATTTCATAGTTCAGAAGAAAGACAAATTGCAGAATTCTAACAAAAATACTGAAAAGACAAATAATGTATAGTCCTTATATATATTTTTATACATATTTTTCCTAATTTTAATAGATTTCCTTTTTTTAACATTTTAAGACAAAAGTAATGCATCAAGTAGGTTGTGCCGATAGTAGGTTATGGACAAAATCGCATAACAATACCATCTGTCAAATATTGTTGTTTGTAAACAGTCAAGATTTGTGAAATAATGTCGCAAGTAGTAAAAAGAAAATTGGTGGAATATTTGTATAGAAAGTGTGTCCGAAACGTTAAAAAATTAGTGCAATTGACTGAACTCCGAAAAAGTGCAGTGTATGAGACAATAAAGAGGATAAAAAATGGAATAGATATGAGACATAGACCAGTTTCCGGTAGACCGCATAAGATTCGCGGAAACAATTTAAATGCTTTAGTCGGTTTAGGACGACAAAATTCGCGCCTAGGGTTTCGAAAATTAGCGACCAGATTTGGAAATCAACGAAGAATAAAAATGTGCCCAGAAACTGTCCGCATGTCACCGAAAAAGCAAGGCTACATATCAAGGAATCATAAATCCCTACAATGACACCTCTGCAAAGGCAACGAAAAATAGATTTTTGTCAACGTTTTCGAGAAGATAATTTTAATAATGTCTTTATATCTGATGAAAGTTGTTTCCAGCTTGGTACAAATCATCTAAAAGTCCTATCAAGAGAAAATGTTACCGTTCAAATTTCCAAATTTCCCACTAAAATAATGATTTGGAGAGCAATATCTCAGCGTGGTGCTACACCTCTCTGTATAGTTAATGGTACTGTTGATAGTGCGAAATATTGTGACATCCTAAATGGTTTTCTTCTTGAAACGGCTCATGTTTTATATCCAGAGGTGTGGCGTTTTCAGCAAGATAATGCAAGATGCCATACTTCTGCTTATACTCAAGCTTCAATGCAAGAACACGAATTGGCAACAATTCCGTGGCCAGTAGCCAGATCTTAGCCCCATTGAAAACATATGGGAACTGATGAAGATTGATGAGCAGCGCCACGAGATAAAGAAGGTTTGATTCGGTCAGTTTTACAGGCCTGGAAGACCATTACCGAAAATTATGGCCTTGACCTAGTTTCGGGTGTACCTGGACGGTTCAGTTTTTTAGTATTAATAGTTTAGTTTTAAGTATTAAGAGTTTAGTTTAGAGTATTTAGTTTTTTAGTATTAAAAAAATATTTTTAGAACAAAAAACCGCATATTTATATAATATTACTAGTAAATTTGCCCGTCGCAATCAATTGTCATCTACAGTCAGTCATTAAATTTTTAAAATAATAAACGTTTTGCATATAATCCACGTAAATATAAAGTATTATCTAGTGCACTTCTGACCTGACATCATGATCTTTTTACTATACATTGCATATATATATATATATATATATATATATATATATATATATATATATATATATATATATATTGTTATGCTATTTAAATTGTATTATATTGCTTACTTAGGAAAAATCCTGTCTATATTTATTAAATGATCTAATCTCCAATTAATCACAATAAATCAGCATTAATTAATTACAATCTCAGGCTATTTAAATTGTACTATTTACCTTTGATCGTGGATTCAAAATATTTTCCAATTGGCTTCCTAATCGGGATAGGTAATATGACCTGAACAAAATACATAGAATTTCAACTGAACTATATGTGAGATGTCCTTTATTTTAATGAAATTTTATATAACAATCAATCCTGTAATATTTGCAATATACTAACTTTAAATATATGAGAAGTTGTTTTCTATCATGGACCCAAATGTTATTTTACATTGATTTTTAATATGTGTTATAACTAAGCTCTTTTTATAATTCTTTTTTTTTTTAAGTGATCGCAAAATTAACTGTCTCTATTATTTATTCAATTTATTTAATTAATAAATGAAAATCACACTCCGGCTCTAATGAAAATTGACTGACCTTTCCTTCTCTGCCGTTGCAATTCTATGGCCACGCCACAACAAAAAAATCCTTTCTCTGCTTCTGCTCCTATTGTGGTCCAGATGACGTACACCTTTCTCCTATCTGTCACTGTATCTGCAACCCAACAACTCGTGTTAGTCTATGCAGCCTCCCTTTGAGCCAATCTCCGCGCCTGTTTACAACTCCAAATGTTTCCGGCTTCGTCTGCTATTAAAATTCTTATACCCTTTGGTTTTCTATCTCTCTGTACCCCGTTCCTCACACTGGTCAGCTTTTACACAGCAAATAAACACACCCGGTAAATTACGTCTTCGGGACTTCAAACAAACACAAATCACAAAGCTCCTTCCTTCTTGGACGACTAAAACTGACTAACTAACCTTTTTTTCTCTCTCCTATCTCATAGCCAAAACCAACCTCCTTGCATTCAAAAATTGACCAATAAAAATCATCCACCTCTGTGACGTATCTCGTTACCAACCAACTCTCTCTATAAAACGTCATTCGGGTAATTCCAGAAAACAACCTTCTTTAATTATTCTAACTAAATCTATCTGCTTTACAAATATTTCTTACTAATAGCTACAAACGATACCTGTTTCTTAATTCAATGTCTTTTGTTAATAAACTTTTACCGATATAATCTTTCGGGGAGAAAAAACCACCGCAAATCCCGGTCTATTGTTTACACTTTCTATATACACTTTTATTCCGGGTAAATCCATTCCACAATAACCGACTTATTTAAATTTCTTATCGATAATATTTGAAAGTCTTGTCTCTGAGGCCTAATGAACAATTCTTCGAACAACTTAAAATACATATTTTGTCTTATACAGGATGTTTGAAAATTTATATGCCCGTGTCTTTATGAAATATCAATAATTTTAATTTTTATTTAAGTAATAAAATTTGTATATCGGTTTTTTATTGCTTATGGACATTCAAAAGTACAACAATATATATATATATATATATATATATATATATATATATATATATATATATATATAAAGGGTATAGTAATACGCTATATACATTATATGTATTATACGTCTCACGTCGTTTGATTTTATGTGTCATATGCTAGTATTAGACTATAATAGTTGTTTATTTTGTAATCAGTCAGAGACCCTTCTCAGGTCAATAAAGCGAATTAACCTTATTGTTTTTTAATTGTTTGAAGAATGAATAAGGACTTTTGGTAATGAACATTCATTCTGTAAGATTGGTATTATTTTTTGTTCGTGAATTTGTGAGGTAAGAATATCAAAGGCATTTACTATGAATATTGATATTTTAAGGTTATGTTATAGTTTGATTAAAACTTTAATGATTTTTTATTGTATTTCAAGGTATTTTGTTGTTGTTTTGATCGGGGTTATTTTAAAATTAATAATGAATCATTGAATTTATTTACGAATTTAATAGTTATTTAACCAACAAGTGTATTAACAAGGGCGATTAACAATTGAGATATATTAACGCGCGAGCGAAGCGAGTGCGTTAATGTTCGAGATTGTTAATCGCCATTTTAATTCACGAGTTCGTTACAAAACTTTTCCGTCGACCGAACTTTTCAGAAATAAAAATATCTTAGTTTAAATTTTTATTTACTTAACGATAAATAATGACATACAATGACAGACAGTACTTACAGCGGGTATGTCATTTTAAATAATTTTTTAGTGGGAATATAAATAGGTACCTATATGTTTGGTTGCCTACACCACAGGTCACTGCCAATCACAGAGCGTTAAATGTGGTTAAATTATTATACAAGCAATGCATGTTGTGTTGCTAATAATAAAATCGTTCATTAATAGAAAATCATTCATTAATAGGGGTCATTAATCAATGATTTTGTGGGTGTTAAAATTAATCATAAATGGATGGTCGACGGAAAAAAAAATTAAATTAATGTTTTTATCCTTTTTAAAATGCTAGTGATGTATCCCATAAAAGACTAAATATATTCGTTTTCTCGTAGTTTAAATAGTTAATAATAGTTTTGTGGTAATTACTAACAAATTCAGTAATACTGGATATCATCAACACCTGTTTACTAGCCGTTATAAGCCCAGATCTAAAAAATATCTCAAAACTATTACAACATTCAAAAACATTTTGATTAAACACTTATTATGGCAATTTAATAAAACAGTTTCCACATAATGTTATATTACAACTTGAACTACGAGAAAACGAATATCTTTAGTCTTTTACAGGATAAAATCGCTGGCACCTAAAAAATAATAAAACATTAATTTAAATATTTTTAACTTTTTAACTTCGTTAATAAATTCAATGGTTCATTGATTTATTTTGAAATAATACTGATAAAAACAACAACAAACTACCTTAAAATAAAGCAAAAAATTATTAAAGTTTTAATCAAACAATATCATAACCATAAATTACGAACATTCGTAGTAAATATTTTAATACTTTGATATTCTTACCTCACAAATTCTCGAACAACAAATATTACCAATCGCACATAATGTTTGTTAATAACCAAAAGTCCTTATTTATTCTTCAAATAATTAAAAAACCAACATGTTTAACTTCTTATGGGACAAATACACACAAATTGGAAAGGTTTTTAAAACCTTCGCCCATTGTAATCAGACTTAGTCCATTACGTTAAATGAGAAGCCGGTCATCTTTCTGATAACCAAGATTTATTAACAAGGTACTATTTACATAACTCTCCATGTCAAACGCTTAATGTTTCGTGCTTTTATATTTTGAAATTGATTTATAAACAATTATTTCAATGAAATATTTTTATTGCCATTTTTTTTAAAGATGACCAACTTTGTTCCAAAATATTTTCTTATGCACTTGCTGAATAATAAATATTTACCGTGGTTAAAAATCACCCTATACAAATAATAATGTACACCTTTTATCAGTTCAGAAATCTCCTTTCACAGGTACAGGTAGAAAGAGAACAATGTAGTATCTAAAACAATTACACAAAAATAAAATGGTTTAAACCTGTTCCTTTATTCAACATCTCTATTTATGACGTGTCATTAAGATAAAAGCAGCTTAGGTAAGTTAAACTCGATTGTGTACTGTGGAGATTTTTTGAGAAAGTTCGGGGTGTTATAATGGGCCGGATTAGCGCATTTTTATAAACGCTGAATTTTTTATAATCGATACAGATAAAGTTGCAGATTAAAATAAAATTAGTCGTTTTAGGCATATTTTTCTTCAGTACGATTTAATATATTCCTAAGTATAACTACCATTACGAGTCTCAGGTAGTAGTAGTAGTTAATAGCAACAAATTGGCCATGTCATAGCAAAATTGCTCTAATTCACATTGGATCTTAATTGGTCAGGTGGCGTCTTACAGATTCCACTAATTATAAATTTCCAAAACCTCAAAATTTTCAAAGAACTCTTAAATTAAACCTCCCACAAATTTGTAACATTAGTTAATTCTAGTATTTATCATAATTCTCTTTGCCTTTATCCATATGCGGGGTAGGCTTCCCCAATTACATTTCGCCATAAGTTTCTATCTTGAGTCGTATCAATATTAATGCCCTTTACCGACATGTCCTGTCTAAGCGTCTTCCTCCAGATCTTATGATGATGATGATGATGAGTTTATTCTATAAGTTATAGTATTATTCGCCAGTTGTCGGTATGTGAATATGTGAGTATGTGAGACTCTGCATAATGTTTGAATTTCTAACATAGTAATAACCGGATTTTTTTACATACCATAACTTGTTTTTCTAGACACATATTGTCCTCTTTTTATGTATTAATTGTATTATTTGATAAAAACCTTTCTCTTCCCTCACGGTCTAGTAATTTCTTTACTTCATGTTTATTCTGAGCTACTTTCATAACCTTTTTCTAAGTATTTTCAAGTGCTTCTTCTCCTTTATATTTGAGACAGATACAGAGTCCGCAACTGTGATTGTCACTCTACTCGTTGCTTGTGCATTTTTATTTACTTATCGTATTTTGTCTATGATTATTTTATTCCAACGAATTGGGACGAACTATTGACAGACATGCGATTACCGCACCATTAGCTTGATGTCTCATGTGCTAAAGTTACTACTAAAAGTCATCCATAATCGAATATATCACAAACTGGTCATAGACATTAATGATACACAATTTGATTTTCGCAAAGGCCTAGGAACGCGCGAAGCTCTTTTTTCACTTAATATACTGATACAAAGATGCCTGGACGTCAGTCAAGATATATATGTATGTTTTATTGACTATAATAAAGCATTCGATAAAGTACGACATAAACAATTAATGAATGTCCTAAAATCAAAGAAGATTGACTACAACGACCTCAGCATCATATCAAATTTATACTATAAACAGCAAGCAAAAGTACGTGTTAACGAACAGCTATCAGAAGAAATTAAAATTAGATGTGGAGTGAGACAGGGATGCGTATTGTCGCCAATTCTTTTTAATGCCTACTCCGAAGAAATCCTAAAAAACGTCCTGAGGGTGAAAGAGCTGGAATAAAGGTGAATGAAGTCCCATTAACAATATTAGATATGCGGACGACACTGTGATCTTGGCCGAAAATATTGAAGATCTTCAGAGACTGGTGACCAGAATAGCGGAGTATGGAAAAGAGTATGCTCTAACAAGAATGTCAAGAAGACGAAAACTCAAAGAAATAACGAGAATCTTCTAATAAACGGAACCAACGTCGAACAAGTGGACAAATATGCATATCTGGAAACACTGATTAACTCCACAAATGATTACATTCAGGACATTAAAATCAGAATAGAAAAAGCTAGAGCAAATTTCAACAAAACGGGAAGAGTGCTATGTACAAGGGATTTAAAATTGGAACTAAGAGTTAGGTTGGCGAGGTGCTTTGTTTTTTCGACTTTATTTTATGGAATGGAATCTTGGACCTTGAATGCGACATCAATGAAAAAACTGGAATCATTCGAGCTGTGGGTGTATAGAAGAATTCTGAAAATATCGCGGAAAGAACACGTCATAAACAAAGAGGTTCTGAGAAAGATGAATAAAATAATAGAAATTTTAAACATAATTAAAACAAGAAAATTGGAATATCTAGGATATATTACGCGTGGAGACAAATACACCTTGCTCCAACTGATTATGCAGGGAAAGATCCAAGGAAGGAAAAGCATAGGGAGGCGGAGAATGTCATGTCTGCGCAACCTGAGAGAGTGGTACGGATGTACATCAAATGAACTTTTCAGAGCAGCCGTCTCAAAAGTTCGAGTAGCTATGATGATTGCCGACCTCCGCCGCGGAGATGGCACTTGAAGAAGAAGATTAACAGACACTACAGTACACCCATACCGTCATATAATCTCCAGAGTTCGCAAGCTCCTTGCAGTTGTCCATTATTGCCCTTTCATTCGAGTTGTTATTTACTGATTAATTCCTCTTTCTATTTTTGATATTCTTTTTCTTATATAACTCATTTTACGGCTAAAAGTCTTCTTTTTGGGTCTGCATTCCAAGATATAGCTTAAAACTGATTAAAGCGTGGCTGTAATCACTCTTCTCTTATTTTCATTGTAGATATTTTTATCCCACTCTGTTGAATTGCGATTTCCCAAAATATTCCATTTGTTGAATTCTTTGTTTTATTTCGTATTCTGTCAATCAGGTCTTATTAAAATATGCTCCGAGGTATTTGAATCCCTCAACCTTATTTATATTTACGTCATTAAACTAGCAAAAGATACTCACCAACCGAATTCTTTCTCTGGACTCACACGTCCTTGTTTCGAGTAGGGATCAGTGGGATCAGTATGTTCTCTTAAAAGTGAAAGCTTTTTTCGTGTCACATCAATTTTAAAATTAGGTTAATTCAATATGTAAGCTAAGGATTATTAGACGTTACTATGTGGCTAGTTTTAATTGCTAATGATGTTTTCACTGATGATAGTCTGATAAGACCAAAAACAATTTGAACTTTTTAATTAAAAACCAGCCAACTTCAGTTGATTGGCAACCTATTATCAATGTATTCTCCTAATTTTAAATATATTAATTAAAGCTTATTGATGATATAAGTTTGCCTGAAAAAAAAAATGGTCAAAAATTAGGGTTGTCAGCTGTTAAAAACCCGAGGTATCAAAGATAAAACAATGTACAGCTAGTGCGCAACGCTACTGGTTTAAAGAGTCAGTTGTGTGAGTTTTTAAAGCATGAGTAAATAGATATTATAAAGATATACATATCATTACTTATCAATCCAGTGTCGTTGCGCCCCAACTCTATTATTACTTTTTACTTTTGTTTATTTTTCTAAGTATTTGTCAAAAACTAATTACAATTGTATTAAAAATATTTGATATTTTGACCCCTTTTTGACTGGAAATCTAGTATTAATGTATTCTGCTAATTTTAAATGTATCTAAAAATGTGAGTTTGATGAACTACGTTATGAATGTAGTGATCTTTCAGTGGGATCTTGTACTAAAGGGTGTTTTTTAGAGGTATATCAATGTAAGTTGGTAACACTTTTTTAACTGTCAGCTATTTTGACAGCTGTCAAGTGATTTATGTTAGGTTCGATTTCGCATTTCAACATAACTAGACTAGACGTACGAATAACGCTTCCAAATTGCACAAATTTCTTTTGAAAATTGTGGTTCTGTTTGAAATACGTATCACGCACTACGTCCATTTTATGGTCAATATAATAGTCCATTAAAACAAGTAATTCGATATTAACTATGGAACGTTTTTACACTACGTTTACTCTAAATGATATGAATGCTGCTGTAGAGCGTAGCATACAGGAAGATCCGAATCAGTCTATCTGCCATCGTGCACAGAAGTTGAATACGTGTCTATCCACTTTATGAAAGATTTTGCGGAACGATCTTGCTTTGCGTTGTTACAAAATACAACTCATTAAATCACGCAAGAATTGAAGGTACATCATCAACTAGCAAGGCATAGATTCATAGATTCATGGAATCCAAAACGACATTGCCGTTGATTCCGATTGTCGTAAGCGAATTTTGTTTGCGATGAAGCTCACTTTTGGTTACATGGCTAGGTCAACAAACAAAACTGCCTTATTTGGAGTTAAGATAATCCTCAAATGTATGTTGACAAACTACTACATCCAGAAAAACTGACTGTTTGGTGTGTTTTATGGTCTGGTGATATCATTTGACTGTACTTCTCTAAAAACGATGCTGGCCAGAACGTTACAGTTACAATGGTGACCACTATAGAGCCATGAGTACTGCTTTTTTTCATTCCCCAATTAAACAACCATGATGTGCAGAAGCTGTAGTTTCAATAAAACGGCGCAACATGTCACACAGCTCTTGTCACAATTAATTTATTGAAGAAAACGTTTTATAACCTCATAGTTTAACGTTTCGGGCCGTGAATTGGCCTCCAATATCGTGCGATTTAAAACTGCTAGATTATTTTATGTTAGGATATGCCAAGGTGGTAGTCTACGCCGATAAGCATGAAATGAGTAACTACTTGGAGCACAACATTCGCCGCCTTGTTGCCGATATACGGCGACAAAAATATTGGAAAAAGTGATCGAAAATTGGACCTCTAGATTAGACTATGTCAGAGCCAGCCATGACGGTCATATGCCAGAAATGATATTTAAATTATATTGCCAAATGATTATATGATAATCATGTGAATGATTATGAATACTTGTTTACACTTGAAAAAACACCCTTTATATGTAAAAATATGAATTTGATTATAACTACTTTAGGAACGTAGTGATCTTGCAGTGGGATCTTAGACTATAACTAACAGGTAGAAAAGCATAATATCAAATGAAATAATTAGTTTTTAAATAATGACTGGTATTAAATTATAGCTGATTTGACAAGATTAAACGAAATATATAGTTTTTTGACCTGACAACGTCTTAAATTAGGTTGTGGCTCGGAGTCATTCATGAAAAAGTGTAACGCCCGCTCACGTCTGTTACGATGAGTCACCGAACGAGAGAGAGGCCCGCCGGACCGGCGAATGCCTTGCGTCTCTCTCCCACTCAAACATGATCGGTCCGCTGCGCGCGCAGCACTAGAGAATTAGGCGCGTTGAATCGGTGCGTGCTTGTGTCTCTGTCTTTCTCGAGCGTTCTTGGCGTTCAAGACACATTACAGCAGAAACACTTCCTTTCATTTCATATTTCTCCTATTATCTCCTATCCTCAACAAAATCACTCAAATAGAAATTAGTTAAGTTTACGTTTACATGTACAATGTTTTAGTAAACAAAATATATTTCTATAGTTAAAATTTGTGCAATTCTTATTTTCATTCAATTCCTTGTTCCTATTGTGCAATTTAATAATATTCATATCAATAAATATTCTACCGAGAAAAAGACGTTGTCACGTAAAATCTTCGCCCGTAAAACCGACTTTACAGGCAACCGATTTTTTTTTTTATATAAATTTGTCTCACTAAATCTTACATATTTAAAATAAATTGCTTTCTATGGTGTATACACGTCGATCAATTCGGGGCTAAATAAACAAAATGTCATGGTTTTTTTCGTCTGTCTGTAAACAATAAATGAGCATTCTAAAACTCTTTATTCTGAACGCAGTGTATGAAATTCAAATATATCCAATACCCGCTTTCTACTTTTTGAAGTGCCAACCAATTTCCATGATATACGACGCCTTTTCTATTATCATTCTCGCTCTCTAGATTTTCTTCCAATCTATCGACTGTTGCTTTTGAATGTATTATTACCAATATATCTTCGAAACTGATAAATCACATATTTCCATATATAGTTTTTACCATGTTTATTCGATTTTTTACAACTTGTTATATTTTACATAACAACTCAAAATGTACAAAATAGAAATGAGATATTAACTCGAAAGATGTTTTAAAGAAAGGTCGTACTCGAAAGTATATATATATATATATATATATATATATATATATATATATATATATATATATATATATTAGACTCCCTCTATAACGAGAACTGAAATGGCAGAATAATTACCTCGTTATAAGCCGATCTCGTTATATCAGACAACAATAATAATGTGCATACATATGAATATGTAGTTTTCTAAAACATTAGCTTCCTATGGTCATGCCATTCGGAGCAATATAAGATGCTAATAAATATTGTTTGATCCGTTTTTGAAAAAAAGTTGTTTACTCTCATTGTCAATGAAATACATTAAAAGAAAAAAGAGTTGTTTACTTTTATTGTCAATGATATACGTTAAAACAAAAAATCTGTGCTTAAATTTTTTTCCAACTACATAATGTATAAAGCGTATTTTCAAGGATAACATAAACTATTGCTTCTGCAATTGGAAGAAGTCTGTCATTTTTGACTGTTTTAAATTGACCAGTATCATTCTATCATTTTCTAAAGATTTGAAACAGTTGTATTTATTGTATAGAAGTTTATTGCGGACGGCAGTTAAGTTTATTGCCAGGCCGTTTAAAAAGGTATTTATTTATGGCCACAGCCGGGCCAAAAACGTAAAAAAACACGTTTTTCGATCTTATTTTCTCTCGTTATAACCAAATTTGCCTCGTTATAAGCGAAAACTCGTAATAACCATGTTCGTTATAGAGGGAGTATACTGTATAATATACTTTTTAACTTTGGATCAATACTGAGCATTTTATTCCTTTGCCCAACCAAATTCAAGCTACGTTGTCTCACGATGACCGTAATATCTGAAACATGTAATTATATCCTATAAAGGAAATGTCCAAATAATAAAGAATAATGGACTTCCCACTTCCTGCTCATTTCTTATATCAAGACCTAAATTAGTAGTAGTAAATTAGTCCTTCTTCAGCAAGAAGTTGTCACGTCATTTGTCATTCGTGATTATTTGAACGAGCACTTACAATGTGTATCATATAAGGACGACATTTCTATCTGATAATTTGCCCACAATTATTATGCATTGTTGGTCCAGTTTCCTAGTAATTCATGTTTAATATAACAATACGATATTATCGAAAATATTATAGGTATTACACTGAATTTTATGCAAATACTCATAGCAAAAATGCTTATTTGCCTATTTTGTTTTTAGAAACAATTTCGAGAATAAAAACTTCCGAGAGTTCTGTTTTTCAAAGCTTCTCAACTAAACGATTCATTAACCGCTTCATTTCTGTCAATAATTTTCTAGCAATGTAAGTTTTTTTTATTTTGGGAAAACGGATTCATTGAGACAATAATTATGTAGACTTTGGGTTAAATTAATAATCAACTGCATTACAGATTTCTACAATCATTAACCTTCTACTATTGACTGTGTACTTTTTGGAACATAACTACTGTTGTGGTGCCAGGTAGACCCCTTGTAATTTTTGTTTGGTATTGCCAACATTTTTTAAAAATATGACAAATTATGTTAAATATAATTTCTTTGATACATTTTACATTAGTGTAGGCATTTTTTAATAATACTTCTATATTGTTAGGAGTTATCAAACATACTAAAAATGTCATGCCAAAATATCCTACAGAATAAAACGGTTTACTAAACATATTGTAATTGTTTTATTGATAACAATGGTAAGAAAATATTTATGAAAAATTGTAGATAAAGTATACAAAATATGAAAAACTAAATAAACCAAATAAATTAACAAATTAACACATAAACTTTGGCAATATTGGAATTTAGATAAAAAGTTACTTTGCACATTCTTTACAAACATTAGCTATACAGTTATGACACATTGATATCTTAAAAACATTACATAAATTCTTAGTTTTTGTATAATTTTTTCGTGGTCAGGGTTCACATCTTTTTCGTTTTTGGTTCAAATCGGAAGGCAAGTTTTCATCAATCATCGGTTTCCTCAGTGTTCTACTTACATGTTCATTTGCAATTCTCTTGGAAGTCTTTGGTTGGTAATTCTTGTATTTAAATGTCGTTTAACGAGTTGTTTGGCGAGCAACTTCACAAATTCTGCCCGTTGTATGTTGTTTACTTCTAGATAGTTTTGGTGTAATATATATGACTCCAGCGATATCAATGATGGAATATAAAACCGCCATATGTCAACGCCTACTTAAACTGTAAATTGTACATTTTTTATCCAGGGTGTCTATTCCCCTTTGGTTTCATTATAAAATACACGGATACCACAGATTGGGTTGGTAAAGTACATTCGTTTAGCAAATTCCCATCTGTAAACATGAGCACGTGTTGATATTCGTGGTCTCATTCGTCAAGAGTCTATTAAATATAATGTATTACCTTAAGCCAGACAGATTCTCGTGTTACAGATCCAAACTTGCCAGCATTTTAAATTTAAATTGTATGGTGTTGATTTTTCAGTTAATATATTGTGTTATATTTATGTTATAGTTATTGTTAAGTTATTTACTGGTCGTGTTATTTTTTAGAGTTTAGATTAATTGTGATATAATGATTAAATTTCAAGAAATTCTTACACTAACAGTTTCAAAAGTAATTATTCTTAAAAATCATATGATACACATCAGTACAACCCTGTTTGGCTTTCACGTGCTTCTATTGACAATTGGGAATTTGTAAAATGAATACGGTTTACAGTCAAACATCTTTCTTCATCTGTTAATAATTTGACATCCCTGCCTTTGCCGATATAAATGTATCCATTAAAAAAATAATGAGTACGGGCATCAGTTAGAATCAGGACCTTCAGACCATACTTGGGTTTATTTGACATGTGCAAGCGAAACTTTATACGACCTCTTAAACCTATGATCATCTTATCAATACAAGTGTATTCACGAATATAGTACTGCTTATGACAATTATTGACAAAGCAGGATCATTTTCTTTTCTTCCGCTTGGTCTTCGGGATTCTACCCATTTTAAACTTTAGATATAAACTTAATGCCACACTACTGAAGAACTAATCAATAAGTGAAACGATCGACGTCTGTAACTTGAAGGTAGTTGGAGTCACAAAGTGTAATTTGAATTTAGTTGGGGGTCATGTGGGCACCACTTCAGTAGTAGAACGTTAAATATTGTATATAAGGTTAAATATTGTAAATATTGTGTTATAGTTGACTTTAAATTTTATAGCGCGCAGATAGTCAATATCGATTTCAAACAAAAATGTCGTATTTATAAGAAAAAATTAAGATGTTTTTTTTTATTTATTTTGTTTCAACCACTTAGGGTTATTAGCATAAGAAAAATACAAAAAGTGATAAAGACATACATAGGCATATACAAAATATCAATTACATAATAATGTATACAATATATATTTTAATTATTGATGAATTGTATTAAATTTTATTAAAAAAGTATTTAGATTCTCCTAGAAGTTCTTTTAATGTTTTAGTAATGTGGTGATATAGTATTTCAACTGAGTATATTGGACAGTCAATCAAAATGTGCTTCACTGTCACTTTATATTCACAAACAAAACACACAGGTTCCTCTTTTCTCTTCAACAAGTAATCATGTGTTGTAGAAGTGTGTCCTAATCTGAGACGTGTTATTAGGACTTGATGTTGTCACTTTAAAGGCCAGAAGTTCCATGGAAGGACCGAAGATTTTATTTCTATCAATTTAGTGGTGCTTCTATTCCATCGGTTTTGTCAAACATCGTGCAATTTTGATTTTAAGTAAGGTTTTAAATCTAAATGCACCGTTACATTTTCCACTGATGCGGCTGTATTGGTTACTGCGGACCTAGCTAGACTATCTGCCTTTTCGTTGCCTTCTATTCCAACGTGTGACCGTACCCAGAGGAACTCTACTATCAAATTGTTTTGGTATATACGGTATAAAATTAACTTAATTGGCTATAATGTTGGATGAGAAGGATACGTCTGAGAAATTGATGTCAGACAACTAAGTGAATCAGATATTACAAGAGATTTGGAAAGTTTTTTTCTAGAATAAAGGAGGAGTCGCTATCGAGCTGAGGCTTTAGTTGTCGAGTAATTGAATTAATTATTTTAGTACATCGCAATTTCATTTTTTTTTTTATATAACGTGGGGATAGATTTCTTTTAACAGATTAAGTAAGCCTAATGTGTCTTCTGTATTTTTTTATAGATAGACTCAATTTATCTGGAGATCCTAAAGCAATTTCAAAAAAATAAGTTAGTTGTTCAAAATTTAATATCGGTGTTATAAGTTTATTAGTAATAAAATCTTTTACGGGTTCCATACTGTTAGCAATAGTCTCAGAATTATTCATAGTTTTGGATTTTTTCAGTTTTTGCATTGGTTTTGTAAAATTTTCTTTAGTAGTTGGCACTGTTGTTGTTAAGTTTTGATTTGGATTTGTACAGGATGGACAATTTGCTACAAAATGGTCAGATTGGTTACAATAGTAACACATCTGTTTTTCTAAAGATAAGAAAATACGATAAGATGTTTGATCGTGGTTTATGACAATTCAGGGAGGAATTAATGTAGCTTCCAAACGAGAGATAAATGTGTGTCTTCGAAAGCTTAGTATATGTCTACATCCTTGGTTTGTTGTACCTATTAGTAAAAAATTAACTGGAGTTAATAAATTGAGGCCAACTTTTTAAGTTCAGATTCTATGAAGGTGTGAGGAATACTAGGGCAAACATTAGAGATCAGTAATCTTTCATTTGGTGTAATCAAGCGTCGAGCATAAATTATTTGTTGATTGATAGTTATTCTTCCGTTGTCAGCATTCATGACAGTTTCTACTAATTCTTCACTAGCTAGGTAGATACAAATACGGTGATTTGAAATTTTTAATGAAAAAATAATATATCTTGGTTCTATAATTTTTCCCAGTGCAAGTAGATATTCCTCAAGTTTGGCGTTTTCCAGAGCATTGTATAAAATAGCTTGTTTCTTGGATGGGAATTTTGGAGTTGAATTGATTAACGCTACAGAATATGAAGAAGTTTTATATGATGTCAATAACGTTTGGGGCCTCGATGCCCCTGGACTATTAACATCATCCATTTTTATGGTTTAATGACATCAAGTAATATAAATAATATGAACTTCTGAAGTAAGTATCTAATTAGATTAAAATTACTTACAGATTTTCTCCAATAAGTTCACTAATTTTTATTTATCGAATAGGATTTTGATTTTATTATTATTCACTATTTATACGTTCAGAACTGAAGAAATTATCGTTTACATATTTAAATTTTTAAGAAAAACTTTGAAATGCACTTGACAGTATCAATTAAGATGTCAATAATCACATAATGTATTTATTCGCATTTGTTAAGGAAATTGTTAAAATATTGTAATGCTCTATTAATAAAAACTTGTAATTGGTATACTGTGGGTGCTGATATCTTCCACGTTTCACAGCCATATAGTAATACAGTTTTTACTTTTGTGTTGAATGCTACTTTAGTTGGGTAAATCCTGGATTTCCATATATTATATGTATAAATATTGTACGCATTACGAGCCTTATTAATTTTTTCCTGCACATCACGTTCTGTACCACCATTATGGTTAACGATGCTGCCCAGATTTACAAATTTCACCACTCCAAATTTCCTAGCTATTGATCACAACAGGCTGGTTCTTTCCAGATTTCCTGTGTTGATGTTTATTTTCAGACTAACCTTCTTTGATTCTTTATTTAATTTGTTTATTTTTAGTTGCATGTCCTGTTTTGTATGCTTTAAAAGACATATATCATCAGCGTTATCTAGTTTTTCTAGTCTGTTGGTTAATCCCCAGTAAATTCCGCTATTAGGGTTAACCTTTGTGTTAATATGGATCCAATACAATGCTAAGCTGAAGAGGGTATAAAACACAGCCCTGTTTTACTCCATTTATCCCATCTATTGGGTCAGATAGTGACTTGGCCTTAGTGCTCTCCATGTGGCCATTTGTGAGCGTATCAAAGGCTCTATTAAAGTTCACAAAGCATATGAACAGTGGATAATTATATTACTGCGACTGTTCTGCGATTACTCTTAGTATATTGATTTAGTCTATGCATGATCGGTTTGGTCCAAAAACCTGCTTGTTGCCTCCTTAACATTAATTTCACACTTTTTGTCAATCAGTTGTTTATAAATATTGCTATTAATTTATTTATGGTATTTCTAAGTGTAATTTTTCCTGGAGAGTTTTCGCAATATCTTTTGTCACCCTTTTTTGGTATTTGTAAGTTCCGCTTTTCATTCTTTGAGGAAATTTTCGTCTCTACAGGCTCTAGATTATAGCTATACTAATATACAATATGTATGTCTTAGTTGGTTGTTCCCATATGTTATCACACAAGGATTTTATACAGTGTGTTTCTTTAAGAATTGTCCATATAGTAACTGGAGAAACCTTAGCACAAAATACGAAGATTTAACCTAAAACATTTAAATAAAATATTGTTGCGTTCTGCACATACGATGACCTCAATATAACAATTGGGGTCATCCTGAAGGGGGAGAGAAGATATTTTGTTCAATCTAGAACACGCTGGTTTCCCCCTTTTTAGATTGGGTATGTATATTAAAATAAAAGAAATGAAAACAAGTGGACTGTATAAAACTCTATTTTAACACGAAGTAAAAGCAATCATAAATATACATAACCCAATATACCTACAATTATAAATAAAGAAGAATATAAACTTAAAAGAAGAAGAATATATTTAAGTACAAACTTACACACAAAAAGAGAACCATAAACAAAACAAAACTGTCGATTGTATATATATACCACGTTATAGATAGAAATAATATACAACAAATAAAAAATATGAATATATATGTCATATAAAAACAAATTATTAAACTCAATGCAAAAGTATACTCATAATACACATTATGAGTTAATATTAGGTAATAAAATACACAACACTGTGATATATATACAAAAAGAATAGTGAAATTATTATAATATGAAAAATATACAAATCTACATAAAGGTAATGAAATGTTCTCAATCAAGTTCAATCGCGATCGCGGCACAACAGATAAAAGTTCGAAGCAAATATGACATCTATATACCAAGTAAACGTACTTGATATATGCAGCAACAAAATTATGGTGTATTGTAGCTTACCCCATAAATCACAGCACCAACCGCTACCAACGACGTCTTCATCGACGTACACCAGGAACCACCAAATTCATAATAATGTAACTTTTCTACACAAAACGACTTCCTCGGTCAAAGGACCGATGCAAAGTCTTAAGGTACTCTTAACCCAAACGCACACACATGTGTGTGGTTTGAGAGATAAAACTCGACTCTCTTCCTATTCTTATCTCAAATGTGTGTCATTTTGCAGATGGCCCGTCTCGTAATATGTAGTTTTTAACACAGATGCACCCTTGAACATGGAATCTTGATATACGGGGAGAATCAAAACTACCACAAAGTCTGTTAGTATTATATAAATGTTTATATCTCGTTGCGAAACTGCAACAAATATTTCTTTTTATCGAGGTACAGAGTGTTTTATTACAAAAATTCTAAAATGATTTTAGCCCATTATTTTAACACCTTCCAATATTTTTTGTATAAACTTGACAAACAGTTTATACATGTTATAATACTCTAACTAGTGTTAAAAGATAGTATTCCGCTGTTACCATAGGCGTACTTTAGGAATAGAGACTTCTTTTTTCACTCTCACAAAATACGCCACTGTCGTAATTAATCATTTCAGCATGTTTTTTTATTCTTTGTTATTTTTTACGTAAATATCATCATTTTTTCTCAATGCGATAGAGTAAGGAGTTTTCAAATTATTTGCGTTTAAACGAAATAAACCAACTTTTAATTTTTGTAAAGTCCGTTTGTGATTGCACCACTCGTATCATTTTGTACTTTATTAGATTGCATAAATTGTAAATCCTTAATTTATGCATTAGAAAAATAATTCAAAATTCCATAATTATGTTTCTTTTGTTACGGAGATTTTCTACTTTTCCCCAACTATGGCATCTGTGCGTTTAATATCAACGTTGTGCCATAAATCTACACACTATATGTCAAATAATGGCATAATGACCTATTTCCTCACTAAATAACGGACAAAATTAACTTAACAATAACGGTATACCAGCCATTACTCACGTGTCTATTGTCATCAGAAAATGATAATCGCACATGTGCTGATTTGTTGAGTGCCGAGAAGCACCGCTACTTTGCAAGGATAAATTTTCTTCGGTGACAGCAATCATTTCGTTTTATTGTTGATATTAAACTCGCTGACGAGTGGACAACAATAACATTTCGGTCTTTGGCTTTCGGCTTCCGCAAAAAAGGTCAGCGGCAGTACAGAGACCACGAGCCGGTGAATTACTATGATTGTGTGCAAAATCACAAAGGGAATAGGCCAGTTCTCTTAAACTAAATATATTCTTAAAAGCTTAACGCCCAGTTCCACCAACTCGATTTAAGTGAAAATTTGATCTGAAGAAATAATTTAACTTAAGTCCGTTGAGTTTCGTTCCACCAACTAAAAATATTTACTTAAGTACAAATATTTTTGCTTAAGCTTAAGTCACCTACTATGACGACTTAAGCAAAAATTTTAACTTGGAGCGTGCATTGAAATTCATCTTCTGTCATATATTGACAGATATCATCATCATCACTGGCTCGACAACCCTTTTTGGGTCTTGGCCTGTTCTAGGATTCTTCTCCATTCCGATCTGTTTCGT
Organism: Diabrotica undecimpunctata; assembly: GCF_040954645.1. Lineage (NCBI taxonomy): Eukaryota > Metazoa > Arthropoda > Insecta > Coleoptera > Chrysomelidae > Diabrotica > Diabrotica undecimpunctata. Next base: position 142,450,601 of record NC_092807.1, read on the forward strand.
GCTTTTTTTCTCCAGTTTTTTATTTTTAAGGTTGTTATATCATTTTCTATTTGTTCTAAGTATCTCAGTTTCGGTCTTCCTCTTGTTCTTTTTCCTACTGGCATCTGTTTGAATATTTTGTTTGGTATTTCGCCTTCTTCCATTCTTTCTACATGTCCTATCCAACGCAGCCGTCCTATTTTGATGAATGTTATAATATCCGGATCCTGGTATATTTTGTATAGTTCAGAGTTGTATCGTCTTCGCCATATTCCGTTTTCTTTTGTGCCCTTATATATGTGTCGCAAGATTTTTCTTTCGAAGGTGGCTAACAACGTTTCCTCTCTTTTAGTAAGTGTCCAGGTTTCTGAGCTATATGTGAGTACCGGTCTTATTAGGGTTTTATATATTTGGCATTTTGTCTTTCTTGCGACGTTATCTGATCTTAGGTGTCTAATTAAGCCATGGTAACATTTATTTGCAATAAATATTCGCCTCTTCACTTCCTCCGTAACGTTATTATCAGACGTGACTAGGGATCCCAAGTATATAAAGTTTTTTACCTCCTCTATGTTGTATTCTCCTATTGTTATATTTTGTGGCTGCCCTATTTCTGCGTTTTTTCTTACCTGCATATGTTTTGTTTTGGTCTGATTGATTTTAAGACCACTATTTTGTGCAGCTCGTTCTATTTGGTTGTATGCCTCTATCATTTCTCTTCTTGATCTTGCGATTATGTCAACATCATCTGCAAATGCTAGTATTTGCACGCTTTTATTAATGATTGTTCCTCGTGTATTGACTGTTGTGTCCCTCAGTATTTTCTCGAGCACGATGTTGAACAAGATGCATGATAGAGCGTCTCCCTGGCGTAGTCCCTTTTTCACATCTATTGTTTCCGTTAATTCATTTTGTATCCGGATTCTACTTTCTACTTTTAGAGATTCTTTTATCAGTTCTATTAGTTGTGTTGGTATATTAAATTCTTTCATTGCTTTTATTAAGAATTCTCGGTTTATATTGTCATATGCGCTTTCAAAGTCTATGAAGAGATGATGAGTGTCGATGTTATATTCACTTGTTTTTTCGAGGATCTGTCGCAGAACAAATATCTGGTCTATTGTTGACTTCTGTCTACAGAAGCCACTTTGGTATTTGCCAACTATTTTTTCAGCGTGTGGTCTAAGTCTTTCATAAATGACATTGGACATTATTTTGTATGCTGCATTCAGCAGCGTGATTCCACGGTAGTTTCCACATTCTAACTGATTTCCTTTTTTATGTAGTGGTACAATAATACCGCTATTCCACTCCGTTGGTAGCTGTTTATTCGACCATATCTTTGTTATCAATTCATGTATTGTTTTTTGTAGTGCGTCTCCTCCTTCCTTTAGTAACTCCGATGCTATTTGATCCGATCCCGGTGCTTTATTGTTCTTTAATTTTTCTACTGCTGCTCTAATCTCGGCTATTGTTGGTGGAGTCTTTTCTCTGTTGTCTGCTTGGTCTAATGGTATGTCAGGGGTCGTCTCTCTCCGATCTCCTTCAAACTTTTCCGTAAAATGTTCTGTCCATCTACTTAGTATCTCTTGCTGTTCTGTCAATATATTACCTTCCTTATCTCTACACATCGTTGTTCTCGGTTTGAAGTCTTTTCTGCTTTTGTTTAGTCTCTGATATTGACAGATAAGTGAGGTTAAATTTCTTCTGTTGATCGTCGATGTTAGGTTAACTCGCATTTTTCGGTCTAATTTGATTTTTTATTTTTATATTCTTATTTAATCTATAGTATGGTATATCGTAATATCGTAGTATAGTAATCTATAGTATAAAAGTAGTATATAGTATATAATAGTTTATAGTGTGTATATAGCGTACGTAGATGTTTTTGTGTTGATAGAATTTTTATTTTTATATTTTTTTTGTTGTTGTAAATTCCACCGAAGTGTGTAGTTTATCGTGTGTGTATATATACAATATAGTGTGTACTATAGTTTAAACTATTATATTTATTTTACACTAGCTACAAAATAAAATATCAAAATACACAAGAACACAGGTCACCACTTACATTTACAATAAATATTGAATTAAAGACAGCATCAAAAATGACACAAATGTTCTTCTTTTTCTTCTTTTTTTGTTGTTTCTGCATTAATAACGAGTCAAGAATTTAAGAATGTCGGACAATTTTGCAAAGTTGGCATTTCTGAGAACTTTTTTCTGAGTTTTTTCTTGGTTAAGTTAAGTAAAAACTTGTATGGTGGAACGCAAATCACAACTAAGAAATTTTTTGGACTAAGCAAAACTTAGGTAAGATTTTACTTAGATCACGTTGGTGGGACCGGACGTTAGGCTTACATTATATTATAGATTATAATGCCACAGTTTTTATAGCTACGATACATAAAATAACAGAAAGGTACACCATAACTAAATAGATTAAAAACAAAAATCATCTATTTACTTTTTCAATGCAGTTAAAACGTAGCATTTGGTCAAGAAATAAGTGTTCCACCTACCTTATTAACTTATTTATTTAACACTCAGTTACATTTTTAGGAATCTGAGAATGGGAGATATTTATTTTCAAACCAGAGCTTCTGCATAAGTCACTCTGAGGAGACTTAATAATGTCGAAATGCATATAAGGGGATGGCAGGAGCCTTGCATTGAAATTAAATCTCAAACGTCTTTCTGCATTATTTATTTACTCATGTTTTTCAGTACTAGAAACCAATTCGCGTAGGATGTTTGCCGTGGTGGATCGACAGGTCGTGGAATGCAAATTGTGGATTCCTCTTCTCGGTTAATTCATCAATCTATCTGCTATGTATATAGTGTAGTAAATATGGTAACTGGTATTTTCTCTTCTTTATCGTTTATATTATTCAGGAATGTGTCCAACAACTGTGATCCATGAGGCCATATTGAGAACACATCATCTACATAATCTCCACCATAATGTGGGTTTTAAATTTTGTTTAGAAATAAAATTTGTTTCAAAATCTTCCATAAATATATCGGCTAACAATGGAGATAAACTAGAGCCCATTGCTAGATCAAAATTTTGTTTATAGAATTCATTATTTAGTTGAATATATGTATTATCAGTTTATAATGTCAATATCTTCATTATAGTTATATGTTTAGTTTTGTTCTAGTTGCCAATGTATCATCACTCTCTAATTTTGTCTTGACTATATTTAAAGGCTTATCTAATGGCACATTCGTAAATAAACTATTTATGTCAAAACTTACCAAAGTATTATTTGAATTAAATTCAATATTTGATAATTTATTTAAAAATTGTGTATTTTTTATAAATGTGTCATTTTTATTTACAAATGAATGTATAATATTTAATAAAAATTTTGATAGTTCACTACAAGGAGAATTCATGGTACTACAAATGGGTCTAAGTGGTATATTCATTTTATGAACTTTCGGTACTCCATAAAAATGAGGGGTCTTATTGTAATGAGGTGTAATTAATTAATCTTCATTGATATCTTGTTAAACAATTTAAAAAAAAAACAAAATTTGTTTAATTTATTAATGTTTTTATTTTGAGAACGATTTCCGAAGTGGAAATTGAAACGTCAATAAACTTATTTTAACCTTCAATTGTGGCTTATTCCCAATAAAATAGTATCACTTTAATAGTAACATGCCGTAACTTATTAAAAAAGAAACTAATTTGCTCTACAATGGTAATACATATTTCAAATTTAAACTACTCTTTTCAGATAAACATTTGCGTACAATACCCGTATACCCTAATAAGTGTTTAACCTGCTATCGTTGTATTGTTGGAATAATGAACTATAAAATAAGTATACAGGTCATAGATGTTCATCAAGGAATCACATTAATTTTTGGGGTTCATTTATTATAACCAGAATAGTTTCGTTAAGTTAATTAGAAGCGAACAAAGAGATTTGGCATTATTATAGTGTAATTATTTAGAAAAATGATAATAATTTATGGTGATGCTTGGCAAATTACCACGGAGCGGCAATAATTTTAAATTCCTGAACGCCCAGGAGACAGGTCAATTTTAAATCGATTGTTGGTAACTTCATTGAGACTGAAGATAAATAAATAACAACAAGATAAACGGATAGAATATTGCGGAGCAATGACAAATACTATTGCATTTAATTCTGATTATCTACAACACGTTGTTTTAGTAACAAACTGATTTTATTTTAATAATCACGTTCATCGGCACTTTTATACTGGAAGATGGTTTCTTTCTGATGGGGACATATTGGTGGGACCATCAAGATCTGTTTAATTAGCTCATTCATTAATTCATTACCAAAATGCTTTTGTATCCTGTAAATAGTTTCTGTATATTTTTTTTTATTGAAAGCAAAATTAAATGCAAATGCGTCTCTTTGTCATGTTTAAAGATAATACAACTATTTACAGACACTTCTCGTTGGTAACTTCGATATAAGGTAAGTTCTTGAAAGGTTACTGATTACGCTCATACACCCAGAAGCTTCTGGAAAGTCAGATATTTGGGGTAGACCTGGTATCTCAATACAGTAGAACCTGCTTAATTCGAACTTCGTTAATTCGAAATCTTCTTTAATTCGAATTTTTATTCTGGTCCCTAGCATTTCCTATATAAGTAATGTTAAAAAGTCGTGAATAATTCGAATTATATTTTGGATAATTCGAACTTTTCTACAAGTTAAAAAGTTAAAAATGCCAATTTCATGCTGGAAATTTCCGCTAAAAGAGGTAGTATTCTTTTCTGTTCTAACGTGCCACTTGTTTTCAAGGCATTCAAGGCCATTGTACATTGTACCCGTACCTGTCACCTAGGTTCTACCCCATCTGGCACGCCCCTTCAGTTGAGATGAGTTGGCGTTGCAATTGCAATCACCGCAAATCACGTCAAGTCACTTCGTATTGAGTAAAGATGTCGTCGCATGGTAATACGAAAACATACAAAACTTTAACGTTATCGGAAAAAATAGCGGCAATTAGAGAAGTAGAAAAGGGGACGAAGAAAAAATCTGAGATTGCCAGGGACTTTGGAATTCCTCCTAACACATTATCCACCTACTTGAAGAATAAAGAAAAAATTCTCAACAGTGAAAGTGAGTGCGGTAAAGATCGAAAAAGATTAAGGGAGCCAGAAAATCCAAATTTAGACAGTTGTGTGTTAAAATGGTTCAAACAAGCTAGGGATAAGAAGATTCCCGTGAGTGGTCCCCTTATAAGAAGCAAAGCTGAACAATTTGCTATTGAAATGGGGAAAAATAATTTTAAGGCGAGTACAGGGTGGCTCGACGGCTTTAAACAACGCAATAAAATTTCTTTCAAATCCATTTGTGGAGAAAGTGGGACCGTTAATCAGCAAGAAGCCAACCAGTGGAAAAAAAATTTGGAAGAGATGATTCAGGGTATAGATGAAAGAGATATCTTTAATGTTGACGAGACGGGTCTCTTTTTTAAATGCACTCCTGACAAAACGCTAGCATTTAAAAACGAAAAATGTCACGGAGGAAAACTAAGTAAAGAAAGAGTAACTCTCCTAATTGGTGCAAACATGGACGGATCGGAAAGACTGCCTCTACTGATGATTGGCAAGTCGGCTAATCCGCGTTGTTTTAAGAACGTCAAGTCAAAACCAGTGGAATATGTGAGCAGCGCAAGAGCTTGGATGACTAGTGATCTTTTCGAGAACTGGCTGAAAAAATTAGACAAAAAGTTCATAAAAGAAAAAAGAAAAGTTATTTTGTTTATTGACAATTGTACGGCACACACCACTATCCCACTGATGGAAAATGTAAAAGTTATTTTTTTTCCTGCTAACATGACTTCAGTTCTCCAGCCTATGGACCAGGGTGTAATAAAAAATTTTAAACATTTTTACAGACGTTTTTTGGTTGAAAACATATTGCTGGAAGATTGCGACACCCTTAAAATAAAGTTAGACATTCTACAAGCATCTCGAATGTGTAAGAAAGCTTGGGACCAAGTAACACCTGAAACGATCAAACACTGTTTCAAAAGAGCTGGTTTTATAAAAAAGGAGGAGAACACAGACGACAATTTAACAGAAGAGCTGCTTTCAGTTGACTGCTGGGGGGACATCATTTCTGATCCTGCCATCTCTTATGAAGATTTTGTCAACGTGGATGAAGATGTTGTAGTATGTGGTGAAATAACCGATACAGAGATCATCGCTGAAGTGCTTAAGGACAATGATGAAAAACAAGAGAGTGATGAAGACGACGCATCATCAGTGGCGGGAGAAATACATGTTCCGAGTGCGGCCGAAGCAACACACCATATTACGCAACTTAAACGGTACTTGGAAAGTAAAAATGATGTAAGTCACTCTATTTTTAGTTCACTGAACATCTTAGAATCGTTTGTCATTACCGAGAAGTTAAATTCTAAAAAGCAGCTAAAAATTTCGGATTTCTTCGGAAAAAATTAGTCTATTTTCATTAATTGTAACAAACATGTATTCTTATTTTCAATAAATTTTTTGAGACAAAATGTTTTATTGTTTTACTGATGCGTTCTCACTGGGAATTTTTTATCTGCCGATTGTTTCGGCCAAGATTTGGCCAAAAATACCAATGAGAAAACCTGCAAATGATAAAAATCGACAATAATTGACCATTTGTTATAGCTTGCAAATGCTTTAATTGGTATTCTGGCCGAATTTTGTTGGCCCATTTTTTTCGGTTGACAAAATTCGGGCAAAAATTGTAACGAAAACATCTGCAATCGATAAAAATGGTCAACTATTGTTGATTTTTATCGTTTGCAAATGTTTTTGTAGGCATCTTTGTTTTTTGTGGATATATTTTTAATTCGAATTTTTGGATAATTCTGCAAACGATAAAATAATTCGATATTTCTGCAAGCGATAAAAATGGTCAACTATTGTTGATTTTTATCGTTTGCAGATGTTTTTGTAGGCATCTTTGTTTTTTGTGGATATATTTTTAATTCGAATTTTTTGATAATTCGAATTTTTGGATAATTCGAATTTTTGGATAATTCGAATTTTTTTAACGGTCCCTTGAGATTCGAATTATCCAAGTTTCACTGTATAAACAAGGAAAAGCTATGCAAATACTGAATATTAATGCCATATTAATTTCAACTTTACAAACTTTCACCAATATTTATGCAGCAAATCTCAAACTTATAATGGAAAATAGAACAGGTCTGCAATGTTCAACTACAGCAGGTTTTAATCTATGTATTGCGTAATAAAATAATGAAGTAAAAGTATATTTTGTAGGAAGTGAAATATTTATATTATATTTATTATATATATATATATATATATATATATATATATATATATATATATTATTATATTTATATGTATATATATTATATATACATGTATACATTTATTTAATTATATTTTTTATTATGGAGATCTATAGGATTAAGAATAAATAAATCTATACATTGTGGCATGTGTATTTTCAGTTAACTCTGTCTTCCTCTTTATAAGCAATTCTGCTGGTTCATAATAAATAACCATATGTTGCCATAAACGAGCACGTTTTGGCTAGTGCCAAATGAAATGCCAAAGGGAAAAAAGAAGAGGGAGACCAAGAAGAAAGTGGTTTGATGCCATCCGAACCGACATAAAAGAAATGAGGACAAGAGAATGAAAAATACTAGTGAAGAACCGTAAAAAATGGAAAAAACTAGTACTAGTCAAGACTATCAAAGCCAAAGGCCTCCAGGTTCTGTACTGCTGTTCCTTCCTATACGTCGAGGGTCAAGAGGGTGAGTTGAGATCAGTTCGAATCGATCATTGGATGAGCTCGAAGCTCCTGTTTCCGCTAGCTGCACTTCAGAAAGTTTAACCCAGTCGGAATATTAATAATTTTACTCAACTAGTGTCAATCGCATCACCAATAAGTTATCTAGGTTTTTTGCAGATAAATTCAAGACGACTAAATTTCGTAAATCATCTGTCGTGAGCAAGTTATCGACGTCCAAAATAGTCGACGTAATTGTTTAAATAGACTTGTTAAAACATTCTTTGCGAAACTTTCATTTGTCCCAGAAGGACCATTTGGACGTTCAAAAAAGTATAGAAAAGTGAACCTATTCCACTATGGACAAAATCTTACTCTCTAACGAAATCTCACACACAAATTGTAACACAATTGACGTAAAACACAAATGTAAACTCTATACTAATAATTTTTTGTACTATTCGTTTTAATGTGAACTGTAGTAAAACTAACTTTATATACATGTTTTAAAATTTTAGCTAACAATTTAGTAGTTTGTATATTTTTGATATATTTGATTTTTGCCAACACCGGTTTATCATAAGTAACTTAACGTACGTGTGTGTTGGTAAGGTGGTATGATACATTTGGTATGACGCTTTTATCGTATTTTCGTCATTATTCTATTACTGGCCTAAGAAAGGTACGAATCGAAAGATCGTCCACTACAAAACCGGCAAAATCGCGATCAGATTACCCGAAATAACAGACAACAGTAATTTATGTGCCTACCTGGGTGATTATACGTTCGTCATGTTAATCTGCTAATACGATAATACGCGTGGGCTAACCACACTAAATGTCGGATATTGTAGGCCTCAAACCAAAACCCTCCTACGGATCTTCCTTCAATACACTGACAAAAATATTTCTTTGTAATAATTATCTATAATTTAAAATATATAAAAAAATAGTTATAGTTGGATGTTCTTGAAACGAATGATAAAAAAATATGTGTTTTCTAAATTGAAATATGTTGGAATTTTTTATTTCCTTTGCTTAGTTCTGTATGAGAGATGTATAAAATTATAGACGGTACCTACGGCCGGCAGATTGATTTTAAACCAATAAAACTTAAAAATTGACTTGCTTTATTATTATACGGAGGACATATCGTGCAGATATAATTTTCAGCCTTAGTTTTAATTTGATTTTTGTGTGTGTTATCATATTTAATCATTAGAAAATTATGTTTCATGAAAGAAACGGATTGAGTACAGTAAAGTTGCTACAACTGATACAAGAGAAGGATGAAGATGAAGTTTAATTTTTTGTGGAAGAGGGCAACATTGAGACGCAAACCAATAATATCTGAAGAAATTGAAGGCGACGATAATATAACAAACAGCATAACTCACAAATTTGAATGGACCAATAAAAATATATTCCGTAAAATATTTTCCTTTGACAACTCAGGATATAAGGCGAGTTATTTGAAAAAAAAATACATCCATACATAACATATTTTTTAAAATGTTTTAGTGGTGAAATTTTACAGGATCTTTGATAAAACCAATCGTTTTGTTTCTATTTAGGTTGATTTTGAATTTTATGTCATTTGTGATTTATTTCGAAATGACACTAAACCAGATTCTAAATCTGACCAAAATGAGGACACTGATTTCTATGGTGCAGGAGTACGTTAAACCCTTTGTGTATAATATAATTCTTTTACAATAATCCAAAAATTAAAAGGCAAAAACTGTTAAACCTTTTTCATGTAATAAAATAAATAAATATAAGGTTGAATGCTCGAATAAACTTTGATCAGATAAAAGGCATATATCGAGCACAGTTTAATTTAATCTTGCCCAAGTACTTTCGATCCCTAGATGATCTTCAGGGGCATTTCGTCAATTGCGGCCTATCCGACAAGAACAAAATGTCATAAACATATAAATGTACATCACACTACACTACAAAAGGACAAACAAACACTTTAAAATTATTTAAGAAAGGCTACATTACTTGCAGAAGCCGGAGACAGAATGACAGAATGACAGAATTTTCTGTCTCCTGTCTACATTTATATGTTTATGACATTTTGTTCTTGTCGGATAGGCCGCAATTGACGAAATGCCCCTGAAGATGATCTAGGGATCGAAAGTACTTGGACAAGATTAAATTAAACTCTGCTCGATATATGCATTTTATCTGATCAAAGTTAATAAAATAAATGTAATACTAATAAAAAAAATGTATAATTAAAAAAACATTGGTTTTTCTTGCCAGTTTAGGGTGCAATCAGTTAAAACTTGGTGAATGAGACAAATGTGGCATCTAATATGTTTATTATTCTTATGAATATTACATCCTTTGCTGATTTGATGGAGCTCGCTTCAAAAAGCACTCTCTACTGCCAATGCTAACCCTTCTGATTTGGATATCTCAAATCGAAGAGGGGTAATTTTCTTTACCTTCTTCTAAGAAAAGTATTTTGTTACATATTTAAAGGAAAAAAGTAAAATCTGCATACAGACAATTGTAATTAGATAGTGTTGAGCTGCTAATACCTTAACGAAGTTGTGACAGGACAAGATGCTAAGGAGACTTTGTCTTGTCTTACTATGAGATAGTAAGTTTCCAACTAAAAATCTCTCCTCTGTCACTTCAGACATCAGGACGGAACCGCCGGTTGAGGCATAATATCTCTCCTGATGCCCTGCTATCACCCTAGTTCTACTATTTCTCCCACATGTTCACAAAGAATGATGCCTAGGAGTACGATGTACCTTCTTTATCGAAGAATAGAATAAACTAAGAAAAGTAACAGTAAGAAATATTGGCTATAAATTCTACGATAAAGAACCAGAAACTAGGAAAATGTATTATGCGATTGCAAGGCGCTGGACGACAAAAGAAAAAACTATATGGTCACCAAACAGGAAACCCTCGTATATTTGAACACACCAAGCAAAAGACCTGTACAAACTTGAACTTCTCCTTCTTCTTCATTTTCTGCTTGACTGGCCATACAACTCAGAGTGAGTCTTCACCGCATCCCTTATGGCCCTCCATCTTCTACTATCTTGCGCTTCCATTCCCCATTGTTGTACCCGAATCGTAGATACATCGGCTTCAACATTATCCGTCCATCTTTTTCTAGGACGGCCTATTAATATTCTACGATCTTTTTTTGCCTTTATAAATGGGTGTTTGGAATATTCAAAAGACATCTCAGTCCAGGAATTCGCCTGACTGACCTTAGTGTAGGATTCATTGTTGGTACTACCGGCGATAGTCACCGAGGTACTTTAAAACGCTCTCTCGTCGCCCAGTCTACGCCGAACGACTACCTGCTAAACCAGACTCTCCTCTGTCATCCCGCGATCCGGAAGCGGAATGGCCGCTGTAAGGCCGGCATAACTTCCGAAGCACTACGTTGAATTATTCACAGACTGTCAGCAAGGAGCTCCCTGTCTTGTTCCAGGAAGAGCCTCATCACTCCTAGTACGGCATTACTCCCAGATGGGCATTTCCTTCTTCCCCACAGTCTGACACACAGTTTACCTTTGCCGTTGGTCCAGATGTCTTTCTTCTTTTTCTTTTCTTAATCACTGTACGGATATAGTTGTGTATACTAGTTTAACTTGCTTTATTTTCAATCATTCCCTCAATCCTTTCTCTCAATGTTCCTTCCTACTATTTAACTGTTGCACTTTAAAATCGTATGTGTCACAGGGTCCGAGAGTATTGACATTTATCTGTGTCAGCCTTCCCGAACTTAGAACCTAGAGAGGTAGGTCCTAAAACCCCCGTGTCCTGTGAGCACCTGCATTGGGAAAAAAAACGAGTGCATGTGGACACACTCCACCCAATCTCTTATGTTCGGGATCATCATCTTTGTCCACTGTGTCAAATCCTCCGTGTTAGTTTATTTCTTACAATCTTTTAATTGACCTTTCCCTTTCCTGTCTTCTCGCGGCCATAGTGAGGTTTAGGTCCCTTCTCTTATAGAGCTCTTTTCTTTCCACCGCCAAAACATGTAACGGAACACATCCAGTGATGGTCCACAAGGCTGCCGCAAACACAGTCCTGTAGGCGCATGCCACTCGCAACAGACTTGTTCTATCTACCCGTGTCATAAGCCTCTTGTAGGCCGTTATCTCTACTGCCTTAATTCAGACTGGTGCCGCGTAGAGGACGATCGACTGCACAATACCGTGTAAGGTCCTCCTACTTTCGAAATATTGGGTATCACCCTTCTAAACAAAGCCGCACTATTCGCAGCCTTCCGAGTTACCTCCCGCACGTGCTGTCCCCATTTTCCTGCCGTTTGGTCTCTCAAAAGACTTCTAGAAAGTATAAAAATTGTAGACTGGGTATAGGAAATAACAAGACTGGGTATAGGAAATAACAATGAGCACCAAATACAATAAGCTTCAATGGTAACGAAGATTTGGGATAAGACGGGCCCAAAAAACCAAAAAAGGGAGATGTCATGTTATTAGACATTTTTTGAATACACGGCAAATATATTTTTTAAATTAGAATTTTGTTTTCGTAAATATTTTTATACAAACAATTAAAAAATTGATTTTAATTACTCCAAAAACATTGACAAACAGACACATTTGTATTATAACTTATAAAAGTGCATAAATGCACTCACTGCCGATAAATAACTTTTTCTAGTGTATCATTCAACTTTAAAGCCTCCTACGTTCTTCTTCCGATATAATCACATGCAAATCGTAGAGTAAAGTTGCCGTACAAGTTTAAATGGTTTTGACGCGCCATGTCTACGTTAGCTTGTTTTCTTCTTCTCGTCGCTCTTCAATGTTCAATGGACCAGATGTGCAAGCGAAAACTAATTCATAATTGTTGCATAAACAGCATTTCGAATTCACAGCCAACTCGTAAGATCGTGATAGTTCACGTACCGGTTCTAACATGAATTTAATCTAGTAAATCTGCCATAATTTTAACTTAAAACTGAATATAGAATCCAGAAAAATATTGAGACTTCAACTTAGACCTTAAAGGAGTAGGAAAAATATTAAAACGTTATAAATTATCAGTAAAGAAAAAATATAATAACTTTTATTTATTTATTTTACTGCTGGTTTATGTCAAAGTTTAAGTCAAATCTAAAGATAAGAGAGATCTATAAATTTTTTTATTTATTTTGAAGTTACACTATTGTCGACAAAATTCCATGATTATTAAGTTTTGTATCAGACCTGATACATAGCGTTTTTGCAGAGTAATTATGACTACCGGTAGACCTCTAACTGATGATAAATTATAAAAAATAGCAGCTTTTTGAAATAGTGATGATGATTTATACATAAGCGAATCTGAAGAAAGTCCTGAAAATGCCAACTTGAAAATAATTCTGTTTAGTTGAACATTGAGGATTTGCCCATTAAATTTGAAGATGGAATCATTGTCAACGGCGACCATGTTAACCATCAGCTGGAATCTTGTTCAAGGAATAATGATGCCCCTCAAAAGTCTCTTTTGTCTGGAGGACAATCTTTCCTATAATATAAGTCAGAAAAAACGAATGAATCATATGAAGAATATAAAAGAATAAGAACTGAAACTCATCAAATGGTAAGAAAAACAAAAACAGATTACTGGGAAAGATACACAAAAGGACTAGAGATGGATTTCTATGGACAACAGAAAGAAGTATGGCGCTTCATAAGACAACAAAGAAGCGAAATGAAAGAACTAGTTGAAATAGAACACACACAAGAGGATACACGGGTGGCCTTCCTGACAGAAATGTTTAAAAAACAAAACGAATAACCTTTACCAGAAACGCCAAATATAATAACTGAGGAAAAGACCGAAATCTCCCAAAACGATGTGAAAGAAGGAATAAACAAATTAAAAAACAGAAAGTCACCAGGAGAAGATCAAATACCAAATGAACTCTTAAAATATGGAGGTGATCACCTTGTACAACAACTGCAACTTCTTATTAATAAAATAATCACCACGAACAGAATACCACATGAATGGAGGAGAGCGATCATGGTGATTTTCTTAAAAAAAGGAGATAAGAAAGACCCCAATAATGATCGAGCAATAAATCTATTAAATACAACACTCAAATTGACAACAAGAATAATAGCGACAAAAATAAACGAACGAATATCTCTGCAAGAGGAACAGCAAGGATTTCGGACATGAAGATCATGCACGGATGCAGTTTTTGTAATAAGACAAATAAAGGAAATGTCGCTGGAATACAACAAACCAGCATATATGTATCTTATAGATTTGAAGAAAGCGTTTGATAGACTGAGAATTCGGGACGCGATACCTTTATTATATGAAAAGGGAATATGACTGGATTTAGTAAAAACCATTGAGAATATATATAAAGATAACATAGCTATGGTAAGATGTAAAGGAAAACTATCGCAACCCATCAAATATAAAACTGGCATTAGACAAGGAGATTCGCTGAGCCCATTAATATTTAATTTGATAATGGATGAAACCTCACTCGACACTGAGGAGTAGGCAGATTGAGACCTCAGTGCCGAGAGACAGTTCTTGTAATATAGAACACGATACTGGTACGTCTCGAGTGAGGGGAGTAGGCAGATTGAGACCCCGAACTCGAACCGAACCGTATCAATCTTGATAATGGCTCCAAAATGGGTGCCGAAACTCGGCACCCATAGACGATAGACTCATATTACCTAACATGGTTACTAATCGCTTATGTTTTTGTTACTTTTAAAAGGATAGTAATATGTACCAGTTAATGTTACTTAATTTTTCTATGACAGGTTTCCTGTTAATTAATTTTTTTGTACTATCAGGAAATGAACAAGTTGAAATATTTCAAAAAGACTTAAAATAAGAAATAAATAAATTAAAAAATCGGAAATCATCAAGAAAAGATCAGATAACAAATGAGCCCTTAAAGTATGGAGATGAATATTAAGGATGACAACATCAACTTCTCATAAAAAAAGCAAAAACCACTAACAGCATACCAGAAGAAGGGGGGGGGGGGGAAAGCGATCATGCTGATGTCCTTTAAGAAAGTAGATAGGAAAAAACCCATTAATTCCAATAAATCTTTTAAATACAAAACTCAAATTAACAATAAAACAACAACATCAAAAAAAATTGAAAGAATGGCAGAGCAAGAAGAGCAGTAACGGTTTACGGCCGGAAGAATAAGAGCGAGATGTGGAATAGAACCTGAAGACATAAAGAAGAATAAATATAGAATGGAATCAACATATTTATAGAAAAAAATGTCAGAAAACAGAACAGCAAGAATAGCAAAGGACGGATCGCCCTAGGAAAGGTGGTTTGACAATATCAGTTTAAGCCTAAAACCGAACGAGAACAGACATGAGCCTATCAATAAAGCGAGAAAAAGGAGAAGAGTGTACCGGTGGTTGAGATACAGTCTGCTAGTACACTAGTAACTCGTTGGAAATTAATCATATTACATTCTCTGCCCTTTTCTAGGAAGATCACTAAAATATTTTCAATATGACGTCCAATAATATCATTCAATTCACAAATTCACCATTTAAATTCCGGTTCGTTTATTTTTTAAACCTTTTTGTAGATAATAAATTATAAAGTTGTAAGCTTTTGTATATAAAAGAAAAAGTATAGTGTATTTTTCAATCCTGTGTTTATTTTATGCACGTTCAATTTTCACAACCAAATCAATTTGCATCTTTTTCTAAAGAACCATTGTTAATTTATATTATAAGCATGTTCTCAGAGAACAGTCATCCAATCACCAGTTATTAGGCCATTAACACGAAGGAAAATCTGGGAAAATGCCGTTTATTTACCTAATAAATGTAAACCCGCTTCTGAAAACACAGGTGCGGTTCCTTAATATTTGCGTAGGGGTGGGAACTCGAGTCAATGATCTTTAGTGATGGAAAGAACATGTTCAAAAGGAACTGTTACTCGAGGAATTGCTTCCACAGAAATAGACTGGTTTTAAATATAGAGAGTCAAAGATGATTCGGGATATACACTTTTAAAATTATAGATATTTAACTAAAATAGATACAGACAAAAAGGTATAGATGCAAAAGTATAAGCAGAAGAAGTTAAAGCAGAACCAAACGTATATAAATCTATACGATTAACTTAATACCAGGGAAGGTTAACCAAAAATATAAAAACTAGCCAAATATAGTGTAAAGAAAGCAAAATCTTTTAATACGATTAGATGTATGCGGGACGAAAATAATACAATTAATAGTTCACGAAAAGGATGTCAAAAACAGGTGAAAAAATTATATTATTAACAGGTGAAAAAAACAGGTGAAAAGGAGATAGAAAACGATGCAAAAACTACAAAGGAATAAGCGTAATATCATCAATAGGAAGATTATATGGGAAGATACCGCGAGAAAAGATAGAGCAAGCGATAAAAGGCAAAATCGTTGAGGATCAGGCAGGCTTCACGGCAGGAAGTTAATGCATAGACCACATATACACACTGGAACAACTGTTGGAAAAGAAAAAAGCAAAAAATAGAGATATACATTTAGCATTTGTGGACCTGACAAAGGCGTATGACTCTGTACCAAGATCAGAGCTATGGGAGGCAATGTACAAATTAGAAACACAGACGGAACTCATAGAAGCTACAAAATCACTGTATAAAGAAAATGAAGTGTCCATTAAAATGGAAACAAGAATCATAGGAGACTTCACCACAACACAAGGGCTCCTGCAGGGTTCTTCCACATCTCCAACCCTATTCAAAACATATTTAGAGAAAGCCTTGACTACATGGAAAAGAAAATGTGAAGGCATGGGAGTACCGGTACGGAACGAATACCTATATACGTTAAGCTTTGCAGACGATCAAGTAGTGATTGCACAAGACCAAGACGACCTCAGCTACATGATGAAGAAACTACAAGAAGAATATACCAAGGCTGGCCTAGATATTAACCTCGCGAAAACAGAGTACCTATCTACAAGTGAAGAAGACATAGAAGATCTACAGATTGATGACAACGTAACAATCAAAAGAAATAATAAATTCAAATACTTGGGGTTTATAATCACGAAAAAGGCAACAACAGAGGAAGACATTACACAAAGATTAGGACAAACAAGAATAGCAATCCGACAACTTAACTCAGTATGGTGGGATAGACACCTAAATATAAAGACAAAAACACAGATTTATAAAACATTAGTGCGGAGTATTATAACATATGGAGCTGAAAATTGGATCATAAACAAGAATAACAGCAGTAAGATAGTAGCAACAGAGATGGAATGCCATGAAGATTGCAGAGTAACAGGAATGGATAGGAGAAGTAATGACGAAATAAAGCAAAGAACATCAATAGAAACAGACATATTAACATATATATAGAACAAAAAAGACTAAAGTGGTATGGACATGTAAGAAGAACTAGCGACAGCAGATGGATAAAGAGAATAACCGAATGGAGCCCCATGGGAAGGAGAAAAAGAGGACGACCCCGAAAATCCTGGAGGAACGAAGTAGACGACGCCATGAGGTAAGAGAGGCCTAAACGATGAAGAATGGGACAACAGAGAGAGATTGAAACGGTTGAGAGCGAGGGAAGGCAGTGAATACTGTAGAATCCCTGAATATATATATATATACTTAATTAAAATTCATTATTTAGTTTCGTTTGCATATGCTGTATGCCTCATTATCAAGTTTATTTCATTTCACAACTAATTCTTAATTGTGTCATTACATGATAGATTTTTCTTTTAAAAAATTTAACGTAATGTTACTTTATTATTCAGATGCCTTATCCTCAAATTTCGGAATATTAATTCATTGATTTTTAATACCTTTGACACGATAAATAAACTGTGTCGTGCTGTTCTGTATTTCTAATGCCGAGTTCAAAACAAAGCAGTTGTCAATCCTTATTGAAAGACTCTTAATATTCTTAAAATATCTGTAAGCGGAAAGAAAAAAAACAGACTGTATATATTAATATAAAAATAAAATAGATGGTTTAGGTTTGATTTCGTTACAGTGTAAAACCCTTAGCTGATATGCATATTTCATCCGCTTGTCTTCTTCAGAGCGACCTCATGATAAGCTCTTTATATTCTCAGACAGTAAATAGTTCTCCCGTTTGAAAACAACTTTCTGCTAAAGTAAACAAAACCTTGAAGTGGTTTAAACTACTATTTTAAAAGGCAAAAAGATATAAACTATATTGGTTTTTGTGACCTACTTTATGAAAAAGAAAATGCTACACAACGCCCACGTTAAAGAACTGGTCAAGTAGGAACAGTTTTCGTGGGCAACCAGAACTTACAATTGGAACAACAGTGGCATTTCTTAGCTTTTGTAACAGCGTTAGTATTATGAGATAGCATGAAAAGATGTTAAAGTACATAATAAAACCGAATCGAACAAAAAACAAACAAAAATCATAACTAAGAACTTTTCTTAGTACTAACTACTATGAGAGCAAACACGCAAAGTGTTGCTCTTGATAAGTCGACACCATGTACGGTGCATTGTCTCTTCGGTTCAACGACCAGTGGCGGATTTCTATAAAAATGGCTCTAGCCTAACCAAAAAGGTGAAAGAGACCAGTGTTGAAGCTTCTGGAAACAAAAAAAAGGGTGTGCTTTTAGCTCAACAAAGGCGGATCACCAAGAAGCTAGCTTAAACAAGCTTAGCAGTGGTTATCTTGTTGTCAATAACCAAGTAAATAAATACGCAAATCTAATTTCGAATTTCCAACCGCTGGTTGAAGTTCGCACTCAGTCAATTAAGAAAGGAGAAACACGATGGCCATAAGTTGCGTAAAAATCCTCCAGGATTAATTATTGTGGAAAAATTCCCAAGTGAGAAGGACAAAAGAAGAAGATAAATCTAAAATGCTGGACTGACTCTCAGATATAGAGTTAGAAATGAAGAAATAAAAAAAAGGACAAGTGTCAAAGATGTCATAGAGCGCATAGAATAGTGGAACTGATCAGGACATGTATCCAAAATGAGTAACAAGCAGTGGACCCAAAAATTGCAGTGTGGAAACCACGAGCAGATAGAAAAAACAGAGGTAGACCACCTCTACGTATTATAGCAACACTTTAACAACTGTTTTGAATAGATAAAGTATCACTTTAACCGCAAGGGTAGATAAAGTGACACTTTAACAGCAAGAGTAGATAAAATGTTTTAACTTTTTTTTTATTCAATAAAATTTACAAATTCAAACACATTAAGGATTAGAAACAACTGAAATTTTACAATTAACATTATTAGAAATATCTATTTTTGGAGCATTACAACTTGTACTCGTTTGCTTAAACACTTGATTCGAGGTACTGGATTGATTTTATATTGGATACAGAATAATTCATATCCCTAGCAACGGAGCAACACAATTGCGATTTTTGTGCTAAAAATTACAATTCTCTTTGAAATTCTATTTTTCACCTGAACTTGAAGTCTTGCTATAGAAAAAATGTTGTATTGCACACGACGATAAAATCGCATTATCTTCTCGAGCATAATTAGCGTCTCGACGCTAAAAAACGCTCTCGAAGATAAAGTACAATTTTATCGTCTTGTACAATAAATAACTTTTTCGATATTATTAATTTACAAAAAAATATTTTGATGTCATACTGGTCTAATTTATTAAAATGGATCTTTTTATGCGCTATTTTTGTTTATATCTTTCTTATTTATTGTCAAAGGTTTAGAATTTTCCTAATCTTCATTTACAATTTGATTCATCGGAAAATAAATGGTTTTTGCTATGCTATATAAATTAAATTTCAATTTATATATGGCTGTCAAAGGTTTCAAAATTACGTTACCTCGTTTTGACTTAATATTATTTTAAAATGCAATTCAAATAAATTATATTGACATTTACCGCATTTGTGGCGTGTACCTGCATACTTTTGTTTTATTTATTTCTCTGCACGGCAATAGTTTTAACTATGTCTTTAAAAATACCGTCACATCTCTATCGTCCTCTTTCATGTTTGCATCTGCAGACACAACAAAGATTTGGCTGCTTTTCAAAAACGATTAGGCTGTCTCGTTCATAATTAGATATTTTAAAATATTGTTTAGAGGCCAAATATTAATTATGTATTTTCTCTTGCTGATAAATTTAACCACGTTAGTTCAGGTAACTTCAGGAGGAAAGCATCAAAAACATTCAAAAGAGTCAACAAATTAAGTATACAATGTAGCCTAGTTAGATCGGAACCATCCTTGTTAAATTTGAAGTTGTCACTAATTTTAATCGATTATTTTTCAGGATTAAATGATAAAAGTTCGTAAAAGAAGTATTTCGGGATAAAATTTAAAATGTTTTTTTTTTTTAATTTTCAGGGCATAGGTACTATAATACTTCTTCGTGGAAAAATTGTATTATCTTATTTATTAAAAATGAAATACTACTCCATTAAATTTGTAGTAACGATTAAAATTTTATAAAAAATCTTTACTCCAGTCGTTAGAGACGAAAGTACCACTGACCCTCTAAAAATCATATGAACAAGTTAAATTTTGCCGATAATGTTAATTTTAAGACTTTAGAAAAGATACAAAAAAGTTTACCACTCCTATCCCCGGACTTGAAATAAAATTAAATCAAATTGACTTGAATCGAATCAAATCAAATAAAATGGAATCAAATCGAATGGAATCGAATAAAATAAAATCGAATCGAATCAGGTCGAATGAAATTGAATGAATTAGAATTGAATCGAACTGAATAGAATCAAATGAAATTGAGTTGAATGGAATCGAATGAAATCGAATTGAATTGAATAAAATCGAATGAAATCGAACTGAATTTAGTAACTGTAAGTATGTAATCTCTACAGGCACAAAATATTTATCATCATCATATAACGGGGGTCCTACGGCGATTGCCGCTTCCCGCATTTCAGCCTCCATCTTTTCCTATCTCTCCAATCTCCCTCTTCTAAGCCTCTAGATTGCATTGGTTTTGTAATTTCTCTTCTCCAGGAATTTGGTGGTCTTAAGAGTATCTCTTAATTCCTGTACGGTTTCGTATTCCCTCATTCCTGATTCTTTCCATTCTCGATACTCGACATGACCTTCTAAGATAATCCATTTCCACAACGTCTACTTTATCTCGTTCATTCTTTGTCATCGTCCAACATTCGGCACCATATGTGGTAATTGGTTCTACAATTGCTCTGTATACGCGAAGTTTGGTATGCATCTTTATTTTATTAGACCACAGTAATGAATTTAGTATTCGGATGTATTTTTTCCCTTGGGTTATTTGGTTTTGTACATCTATCTTAACTCTGCCATCTGCTGATATGATGCTTCCTAGATATTTATACTGGTTGCAGCCTTTTATGACTGCGTTTTCAAGCCTCAGATCTGTGGTATTTCCTCCAATTTTTAAATATTCTGTTTTGCTTATGTTTACAGTAAGCCCCCATTTGGCATATTCCTCAAATAATTTTCGATTCATATAATTTATATCTTCGTCATCGGTTGCAACCACCACCTGATCATCCGCAAACAACAATGTATACAGAGTTTCTTGTCCCTCTTCGAAGCCCATAAATCTACATTTATTTCTCCAATTCCTCAATGCTTCACGTATATTTTAAAGAGTGTCGGTGACAAACAGCATCCTTGCTTTAGGCCTTTAGTGACTTTAAATTCATTTAAGGTTCTGGTTCCAATTTTTACACAACTAACTGCATTTTCGTACAATTTATATATCGCCCGGATATACGTCGAATCCAATCCGGACCTTTCGAGGACCTCAAACATTTTCTTTAACGGGACACTATCATATGCTTTCTCAAGGTCTATAAATACCAAATGGGTCTCTCTACTTCTTTCGACACGCTTTTCAATTATTTGTCGTAGGATAAATATATTATCAAGGCAGGATCTCTCGGTACGAAAGCCGCTTTGTTCTTCAATATCTTGTATCTGTCTTTCAACCCTCTTCTTTAATATTCTGCCGTACAACCGGCCCACAGAGCTCGTCATACTAATACCTCTATAATTGGAACAGTCTCTTTTATTCCTCTCTTATATATGGAGCTTATATAAGATTTATTCCAATCTTTAGGAATTTCCTGGTACACATACATTTATTGAAAAGGTCTACTATTAATTCTAAAAGTGCAGTCGGCCCATATTTAACCAGCTCTATGGGAATGTCTCCAGGCCCTGCGGCTTTTCCGTTTTTAACCTCTTTTAAGGTTTCCGTCAATTCAGATAATGTTATTAAAGGGATTTCCTGTCTTTCGCCTCTGTTGTCTATTAATTCCCTTATCTTTTCCCATCTGTACTCTACTCTATCCTCTTTCAGCAGTTTCGTATAATATTCTTCCCATTCATTTAACTTTATGAGAGAAATGTTGTCTTCATTTTTCTCATTTTTCCTAAATTGCTTTAATGTTTTCCAAGCTTGTGCCACTTTTGTTCCACCCATAAATCTGTCCAGTTCATCACACTTAGCCTCCCAGTTTATATTTTTCGCCTTATCCACGTCTTTTTTAACTTCTCTATTCCATTTAGCGTATATTTCTCTGTCTTGAGGATCTTTGGATTGAAGCCATATGTGATATGCTTGTTTTTTCTTGAGAACTTTCTCTTCTAGTTCCGTTGACAACCATTCAGGTTTTCCTTTTTTCCGATTTTCAACTTTTCCCAGTGCTTCATTTGCCGCTTCATGAATATATTTTTTAATTACCTCATACAGACTTTCAGGGTCTAAGTCCTTTGTTTCTATATTTTTTAT
This sequence comes from Diabrotica undecimpunctata, assembly GCF_040954645.1. Lineage (NCBI taxonomy): Eukaryota > Metazoa > Arthropoda > Insecta > Coleoptera > Chrysomelidae > Diabrotica > Diabrotica undecimpunctata. Next base: position 142,473,117 of record NC_092807.1, read on the forward strand.
TTTTTGAGCTATTCTAATTTTATATAAGAACTTTGTCGAATCTTGTTTAAAGCTTTCCAGGTTATATTTTATGTTTTCTATGGTTGTTCCTATGTCTGTTACTTCATCATTTTTGTGACTTGATTGTTCTCTCTTAAATGTCACCATTACTTTTGCAATAATCATATGGTGGTCACTTCCACATTCTGGCCTTCTAAACACCTTCACGTCCTTCATTTTTAGTTTAGAATCTTTACGCTGAATGAAATAGTCAATTATTGATTTTAAATTCCTGGTAGGCTGCGTCCATGTAAATTTGTGTATATTCTTATGGGGGAAGAAACCATTTAATAATTTCAAAGAATGTGCCTCGCAAAAATCTATTATTTGACCATTGTCGTTCAGAATGTCTTCTCCATATCTCCCTATTATTTCACTGTTGGAGCTCTTTCCAGTTCTTGCATTAAGATCACTTAAAATCCAAATTTCTGTCTTCTTATTAATTGTGGCTAGAACAGTTGTACAAAATATTTATAATTTCCGAAAAGGAGAGGGTCAATTTACAAGCTCTCAACTTTCTTAGAAAGGATTTCAAAGTCCAAACGACATAACGTGACATAACGTAAACGTAAAATGAGAACTTTAGTGTTAAATTTACATGATGCTCTTGAAAATGAACATTTTACAAGTACTGTTTGTAGTATAGTTTCTAAGTGTTGAGATATGACCGGAGTTGTAGAAGCAACTATTTATAGACTTAAAGTAACGGAAGATTGGAAGTATTACAGAAGCACATAAAACGTCAACGGGGATATAGACTATACTGTGAAACAATCGAGTCGAAGCAAAGTTCATTCATTTTACTTCCAAAACAAATTCTTACTTTAGATACACTCTTAGTAGACATTAATGAAGACGAATCTTTGCCAAACATTAAAAGAGATCAAATTTGGAAAACATTACGTGAATTAGAATTTGTTTATGAGAATAACAATAGAAAATCTGCGCTCATAGAGAAAGAATCAATTATTTGTTGGAGGAGGCAATATTTAAGGGAAATTTGAAAATCGAGGAGAGAAGGCAAAAATATTTTTTATTTAGATGAAACACGGATAAATGAAGGGCATTTTATAAAAAAAGTTTGGCAAGATTAACCGGTTACAAATGTTCGTCAGGCATTTATAAAAGGTTTCTCTATGGGCTTAAAATTTCCAAATGGTAAAGGTCGGCGTATAATTATAACTCATATTGGAGGAGATAAAGGATTTGTTGATGGAGGCTTGCTAGATTTTATTTCAAATTCTACGAACGACTACCATAAGGCAATGATTGCTGATGTTTTTGAGGAATATTTCAATCCCTAGTCAGGGACAATGCCAATTACCATTCAAGATTAAAAGAACCGTTACCTAACACTAAATGGAAAAAGCAAGAACTCTTGGATTGGCTAATAACCAAAGAAATAGTAATGCCAGCAAAATGTTCACTCTAAAAAGAGTTATTGCAGCTATGCAAACAGTATTCACCAAAATTAAAGAAGTATAATCTAGATGGAATAGCAAATATATAGCCCATAGAACTAATCTGGGCTCAAATGAAGGGTTAGGTTGCGAGAAATAATAATTGTTCGTCAACTATTATCTGATATATCAAAATTTTCATCTGACAATTGGCAAAAAGCTATAAGGCGTGTCACAGCATAGTAAGAAATATTCTGGAAACTCGATATGTTAATATAAGAAACAATAGAACCAATTATTATTTCTGTGGGATATGAAGAAACTGATGATGATGCCTCCGTATCGGAAAAAGACAACTTATGTATTTAGGTATGTAATTATATATTTATATTACTAATTATAAGTTTATATGAAGCTAGTACCCGAAATATATTTATTATTAAGTTGTAAGGATATGTCCTAAACCAATATTTACTATTTTTATAAAAATTAATGTGGGTACTTAATATTGACATTTTAGTTTTTTTTATATTAAAGTATTTTATGTTCTCCGTCCTTGAAGCGTTTAGGGGTAAGTTTAAGTAATATTATATGCCTATACAATATATCTGTATCGTTTAAATGCTTAACCTCAAATTGAATATACCGAGAAACCTCTAGTTTTTGTATGTTCCAAAAATGGAACTTGTTCTGTATATGCTGCTAATTGAGGTTTTTCTTTTTAGTTTGGAATTATGGATCTGAAAACATTATATGGAAAGAAATCGAGCTAATACTCTGAACAATCTAATCGATGACCTAAATGAAAAGCAGTTTGATTCTGCAGACATATAAATTTATCCTCCAGCTGAAGATTTTGATGGAGATTCCAAACAATCGGATGATGTGAATTTCACTGATTTTTCTAATAAGTTTTCTTGAAGACACAAGAGGCTGAAGATATGTTCTCGACGAGCGATGATGAACTTTTAATAAATGTGACTCAATATAATAAAAGAGCGAATAAATCAAATAAACAAAACCACTGGAAAGAGGCTACTTGTCCCAAAATAAACATAAAGAAAATATCTCACTTTCAAATCGAAATAATGTTCACTGTGAAAGTGCAATCGATTTTTTTACACTTTTTCGCTGTGAGACTTTCTTTGAATACATAAAAGACGAGACTATAAACTATGCCCAACACAAAAATTCAAACACATCATTTGAGGTTACGATTGAAGAACTCAGTATTCTTTGCAATCGTACTGATTTCTTGTTATTCTCATAGGCCCAGAAAAGATATGTACTGGAAACAAAATGAGAAATCAAACGATTTCTACCTAGCGAAACCGAATTCAAATTTTTACCACTCTGTTTCCTAAAACTTGCGAAACAAACAGCTGGATAAATTACTCGGCAAGGGAATCTAAAATTGCATTCCACATGCCGTTCATCCTGGTCAAAATTCGTAGTGAATTCACTATACCGTTCAGAGCAGTGGCTATACCGTTCTGACGAGATCTAAAGAGGTCGAAATACGTATAAGCGGTTGTCGCTGCCCTGTATTAAAACAAAAATCTAATACCGTCATTATGTTTTATTACTTACTTCGTTTGGAGTAGCAGAAACAGAATTCACTACGAATATTGACCAGGATGAACGGCATGTGGAATGCAATTTTAAATTCCCTTGCCGAGTAATTTATCCAGCTGTTTGTTTCGTAAGTTTTAGGAAAAACAGTGGTAAAAATTTGAATTCGGTTTCGCTAGGTAGAAATCGTTTGATTTCTCTTTTTGTTTTTAGATGGCGTAGTTACGTCCGTATATAGTTATTTTAATAACTATTGTCTAGGACGGGAGAGATTTTTGTTTTGGTTCAGAGCAGTGGCTATACCGTTTTGACGAGACATAAAGAGATAGAAATACGTATAAGCGGTTGTCGCTGCCCTGTATTAAAACAAAAATCTAATACCGTCAATATGTTATATGTACTGGAGTTTGGATTTGGATCTCACAAACAGAACATTCTTTTTGCAAAGAAGAAATTTTGCATAATTGACATTTTTTAGATAACACTCAGCTACAAAAAAATGATAAGTTCGCTAAAATAAGATGACTCATAGAATATTTAAACAATTTATTTATAAAATATGTGCCGGTTGGTGAAACCATATCAGTATCAGTTGATGAATCCATGGTAACGTACTACAGCCACCATAGCTCTAAACGGCGTATTCAAGGGAAACCTATTAGATATGGGTTTAAATTTTTGTCTAAAAATGTATCAAATGGTTATCTTGTAGGTATTGACCCTAACCAAGGGAAAGGAACCTTATTAGGAGAGAGTAATTTGGGGCTAGGTAGATCTGTAGATACACCTTTTGCCGAGAGGATGAAGCATCATTATTCAGATCAAAAATTTTACTTTTTTATTGGCAACTTTTTAGTAGACTTCCACTGATAAGGGCCATGAGTAAATTGGCAAAAAAACTTCAATACCAAAATCAGTTAGAGGATCCGTTGATTCATATACAAGGTCTGATAAAGATTATAATAATTATACAGTGGAAGGATAATGCCATCGTTCTAGTAGCTTCAAATTGTTATGGCGTTCAACCTACAAAATGGGTACGTCGTTATTCTGCAGCAAAAAAAATATATAATGATAGAAGTTCCTTAAAGCAATTTAGCAGTATAATACTTATATATGAGGTACTGATTCAATCTCTAAAGCATGTAGATTTTATGTAGAATTCAACACCACAATAAAATTCAATCTAACGAGGATAAGTTTGTTGAAAGAGAAAGGATTTACAAGAAATAGACTACTAAACCCTCGACAACCAAAACCTGATAAGACAAAGTTAGGAACATTATTTCGAAAAATTCCAGGATCTGTTTCACAAAATATTTCGGTTCTGCATTACCCAATTTCCTTAAAACAAAACAGACGCAATATTTATAAAACAAACACAACTTTTGGATGCGGTATTTGTAAAATTAATGTACCTACTATTCATTATTTCACATTGTTTTATGAAAAAAATATACAGATCCTCTCAAAATGTTAACATTTTTTATTAATAAATGTTCAGAACCGTAGGTTCTATAGAATCTATAAGTTCAGAACATAAAATTGACCTGTAGGCGCTATAAAATGTAAAAAAGTTTAGCAGCAAATTAGTTAATATTGTAATGTATAAAAGTCCTCAATCTCTTTTGGGCGCTAAACAAATTTTCATAAACGCTAATATAAAATTTTAGTTCTTAACTGAAGACTATTACTTGAAGTTACAACATATCATTGTTCGAAAACAGAGCATCAATAAAAGAATTGGTTGAAATTAAAACAAATTAAAGGTGATATAAAAAAATTAATATTGGAACGAATTGGAATGCAATATTGAAAAAAATGGTGACCACTATTTCTCAAAAATGTTATGATTCGAGCTGCCATTATTACAATAATTTTTAATCAATTTTTTTGGTATATTTAAAAAATGCCCCCTTTTCACACTTTACAGGTATCGAAAACTTTTTCTTTTATAAATGTTTTAATAATTTTATCATAAGAAGTACTATAAAGAAAATGAGACTCACCTTGTTTTCCTGTACGATTTTTCATTTTACCACCGCATTCTCCAAAAATCAGTAAGAACAATAACAATGTACCGAAAAATTTTAAATACATTTTAAACATTTTTCACTAAAAACTAATTAAATACCATGTAAACTACACATAACAATCACTCGCTTTCGTTGGTCACAACAACACTGCCGATATATTCACGAAAAATTCAGTCTTTTGTTTACTTATGTATCGTGTTTTTTAAATAAAGCACGTGGCCGGGATTCCAACCAGATCGCGGTCACAGACTCTACGTCTACGATAAGAAGATTTAAACTGAGGTAAGATGACTTCGAGTTCTTAGCCAGTTACTTAAGACATGCGGCGTTGTCGGCTTTACCCAAACAATCTCTTACAGGCCCAGCATCACAGTGTATCTAAATCAACTAACAATAACGATACTATACAATATAATGGTGTATATTATCACGCAAGAAATGAAGTGTTCCTAAGATTATATTACTTTCTATGTCAACATACCATTTAATTTGTTAAAACACTTTTTTTAGTTAATAGGAAACTTTGTGATAACTAGAAATCAGAAAATATGTAACATAACTTTACCAGAAGATGCGCATATAATATATGCATTACTTTTACTAAAAATACGCATATGCATATTAAAAATACTCAAGAATAAAAAAAATTATTGAATATAAACATTTATGTTTTATACATATTTATTTTTAACATACAAACAAATAAAATCACACACAAAACTGATATTAACCAAGAATCTAGAACATTGTAGTATGCATTTATAATTAAACTAGCTGACCCAGCCACGCTTTGCTGTGGCTTTGTTATTACACGGCAAATATTATGTTCAATTTATTTAACAGAGTTAATTAAATATCATGAAATCCGTGATGACATCCCCCGTATATCCAGATAATTTAAAAATTCTTTTGGATAATTTACGGCTTCGTCTTCATTAAGAATACTGTCGACTGATTTAAAAGATATCAGATAACCTGGTAACACTGTTGAATCTGGAAGTTAATATTTCATTAACGTTAAAATTTTTCGGCGCCAAAATTGCGCGCTCAAATAGCCAATTATGATTCAAGTAATTATTCAATGTAGCCGGGAAGACGCTTAAAATTAATTCATGTTTGGTTTCAACAAAAGTGCAGAAATTATCTAGAATTTTGATGCACTGTGTATTTGGATGTAGTTTTCAATATTTGGCAAATATTTTGACAATATTTGTGCCGATACATCATTTAGCACTTGTGCTCTTATTTTATTGGTCAATCGATATGTTTCGACATTTTGACGTTTATGATTGTGTTAAACATGCATTTATTTCATCCGCAAATGTAAAGCGAGAAACAACCGGTAATGTCTGTCGGAAGTTACCAGACAGTAGTAATACGGCATCACCGAATAGTTTGTCGCTACCATTTAAATCTATGCATACTTCTATGTAATGCTGCGAGTGAATCTTTATGAGCCATTGTCCATGTATCCCAGATAATAACAACTCGTTTGCATCACTGCAACCATTACACTTTTTTTTTTAATGTTACATATTGCATTTGGTTTGCTATGAATGGCAGCTTGAGTAATAAATGTGCTGTTCGCCCACCATCTAACAGTTTTCTAAATCAACAACTGTAAGTTGCCTACATTTGGCGCAACTTAACGACTATAAATTATCATAAGTTACGTTTAAAATATATTACAATTACGACAAAAATGTATGGAAAATATTATGGATTTAATATACTCAATTAGATTTTAACATTTTTCAACAGTCTCACTAGATTTTAAAGTTTAAGTTTATTTAGAATTCTTTCATTATATTTATTAGTGTTAAAATGTATTGAATTATTGCATAAACCTATATTTTTAACTTTATTTTAGAGAAAATGCGGAAAAATCGTTTTTTATTGTAAATAAAAGTTGATTGTTTAAAAAAAAATTAATTTATAATCATACATAATTTTGTCAAAAATAAAATTATTTTACTGTCTAGTAAAAATCGCATTTTTCCAAAAAACACTATAAAAGTACAGCTATCTAATGGTATATGGTATAGATCACTAGATTATAAATGTTTGTATCGGAAAATAAAACTGCTTTTACCATTTTCTTTAAAATTTCATTTTTCCTAGAGTTTATGCGAAACTAAAAAAGCATATAGACGTAAAGTTAGTTTGTTAAACCTTACTTTATGTTTAAATGAACTACCACCATAGTAGAGGTCTTCTTCTTCTTCAGCCTTCATTCATCCATTGTTGGACATAGGCCTCCTCCAATTGTTTCCACGCTTCCCTATCTTTTGCAATTCTCATCCATTGCTTTCCAGCTACAGCTGTTATATCGTCTATCCATCTCTTTTTGGGTCTTCCCACGCTTCTTTTTGTTTCTCGAGGTCTCCAGAATGTCACTTTATGAGACCATCTGTTGGTGTCTTGTCTTGCTACATGTGCTACCCATTGCCATCTCAATGTCGCTATTTTTTCCATGATGTCGGTTACTTTAGTTCTTCGACGTATTTCGGTGTTAGTAATTTTGTCTCTGAGGCTTATATTTAACATGGCCCTCTCCATGGCCCGTTGAGTTACTCTTAATTGTTCTGCCATTTTTCTTGTTATTGCCATAGTTTCCAATCCATAAGTTGCAACTGGTAGTATACAAGTGTCATAGGTTTTTCGTTTAAAGTGTATTGGGATTTTTCTGTCTTTTAAAATGAAGCTCAACTTCCCAAAAGCAGCCCATGATAATTGTGTCCTTCTTTTAATGTCTAGGGTTTGATTTTCCTTTTCGTTTTTAATTGCATGTCCTAGATATATACATATATTGTTCTACCTTTTCTACATTGATGTTATCTATCGTGATGTTTTCTAGGCTGTTGCTTAATATCTTTGTTTTGTCGAGATTCATTTTTAATCCTATTTGATTCGATTTGTGATTTAAATCTTGTAGCATTGATTTTAGTTCATGGATATCTGTGCTTATTAGTACTATGTCGTCTGCGAAACGCAAATGGTTAAGATATAAAAATCATGAATGTGTTGCTTGTGTGAGTCCATTTCAAAAGGTGAAAGAAATAATAAGTTAGACTTACTCACAATCAAGTGATTGATTGTGAGTAAGTCTAACTTATTATTTCTTTCACCTTTTGGTTAAGATATACTCCATCTATTTTTAATCCCTTTTCGACCCAATTTAGTTTTTTGAAGACATTTTCTAATGCCAAAGTAAATAACTTGGGTGAGATGGTGTCACCCTGTCTCACGTCTTTGCCAAGGTCTATTTTCATAGTTTCCAGATCATCATCTATTTTTACGTGAAAAGTAGCATCATCGTATATATTCTTAAGGAGGGCAGCATATCTTGAATCTACTCTGGCGTCGTCCAATGCTGTTAAGAGTAGAGTAGTGTCTAGACGAAGTAGAGGTAGTGTCTTATAAAACATTTTTATAAGGGTATAATGTAACTTATGGGAAAATAAAACCGTTGTTTCTACTATTCTCCTTGTAATTTCATCATATTTTCTCACTTATTAGACCTTCCTAGGACCAAAATAATTATTTTAAAATCAAAATAAGCCAAATTCGGTGGTTCTCGATTTTTCATAAAAAAGTTACAAAAACATAAAATGACGTTTGTTATATGTAGTTATAAAATATAGTAAAATGAAATTTAACAAACGGGTCAGATGAACTAAAACTGTAGAGGTGAAGTCATATAAAACATTTTGAATTTACAATAAAAAAAAAATAAGGGTCATTAATCAAGATAAAAAATCTCCTATCTTCTAAGTTGGACCAACAAATACACTTTCACAAACATTTTATTGCGATCGGTTCAGTGGTTTTTGAATATTAGCTTGGACAAACATCGTGACACGAGATTTTGATATATAAAGATATTTTTGAAGTTATACTTCTATACGCGCGCTCCACGTTGGAAATTTGTATGGGAGTGAATCTGTGAAATCATTACATATGTAAGATAATGAGTAAGAGAGAGATAGAAGATATATTTTCTCTCTCTTCCTCTCTCGAATATAAAAATGTTCCTTTTATATATATAATTTATTATTATATATATTGTATAAAGATATATATACATATAATCTTATATATATATATATATATATATATATATATATATATATATATATATATAAGATAAATATATATGTATAATAAAATATTTATTAATATTATTATTTATGTGATATGTTTTGTATTATTTGTTAAATGTTTATAATTATATTAGTCTTTTGTATTTCAAAATAATAATCCCAATAAATCACTGTATGATTCAGAACTGTCAATTTTGAAATACGTTTTTGTCATGTCCTCGGTACTATAGTAGTCAGTATCCCTGCCTGTCACGCGGAAGACCGGGGTTCGATTCCCAGTCGGGGAGGACTTTTTTATACATATATGAAAACAAAAATATACATTTTCATCAAAATATTGATTCAATCCTTCATTTACTTATTACAGGTCAAAAGTTGTTTATTAATTGTTAGTAAGTTGTTCTGTTTCTCTTTCTGCTATATCTTACCTATAGCATTACATATGTAATGATTGTGCAGATTGACTCCCAAATAAATTTTTAACGGCGAATGCGTGTATAGAAGTGTAACTTCCACCGGCAAGTCCCGGTCCCCGGTCCCACTGGACTGCCACACTCGTTTTTTACAAAATTTTCAATCAAAAACTTTTGCAATCTGTCACTAAAAATGTGTTAAGACACAGAAAAAGTTCGTTCTATATCTACTGACCTTATAAGGCAATGCTTTAATATAGACAGTAAACTAATTTGCTATGTTCTAAGATCTTCAGAAAAGTTGCCTTCAAAAAAACCTACAACTTTCACCAAACAACTGAGGCCTTCATTTTTTTTCTAATACATTTTTTAATGAAATTCTTATTTTAATCCCTGTATTTCCGAGAATTTTTCTGACAAAAATCAGAACAGCGGATGGAGAACACTGTGAACTCGAAAACCAGCACGAACGCCTACATGATGCTCAGCCTATTGCACCACAAAAAGAAGAAATTTAAAATATCTTTAATCCTGATTATTGTAGTATATTCTCATAAAATATTTATACTTGTTCATCTCTACCACTGATAATGGCTTACATATATAACTGATATGGACTTTATTACCTACAGTAAAGAAAAAGTTCTGTATTTATTTCCCCTCTAAATCCCTTTGAATGGAACGCCTTTAAAAAGCGAAAAAGTAAAAACGATAAAAACTGTAAAAATTAAAAAATAATTTAATTTATGTTTGTTGACGCAAATCTTTGAAGTTTGGCAACGTGGCTTCATCGTCATACTAAAATAACCCGAGAAACTTCACCACTTTTTCCATTTCAAAGAAGACGCCGACCGTTTTAAATCTTTGTTTTTATCTTACTATCTACAGTTTTTATACTGTAATTAAACCCTACCTGGAAGTTACTAAAATACACATTTAATGTGTTTGACAGGTTTTTAAGAAATCATTTAACACATTTTTCTTTTCAACTACTGTGATCTTGACAACAAAATTCATTTAAGAATTTTTAGTTATTATTAATATAAAAAATAAATACATATTTATAAAGGGTGTTTTTTTTTGAGGAAGAAAGGCCCTTAGAATAAAGAAAAAGTTTTTTTGAATGAGATATTTGAAATTAAAAATCACATTAAATTTTCTCTTCTTTTTCACCCCTGTAATTTATTCAAATAAACATTATGGAAGTTTTCAGGGACTTTCGGACCTCAGTAATAATGTATTATTTCATTGTGCGTTTAAATTTTTCAAAAATACTTATTAAGTCTTTTCTTTTTAATTCCGATTTACTCTTTATGAATACGAGAAACCAATTCGCTAAGGATTTTTTGCTTAGTTGAGGAGATATGTTGTGGAATGCAATTTTAGATTCCCCATGTCTCTAATAACATCTTTATCAACGTCTGGTTTGCCTTGCAATTCTAGATTAAAGCGGAAATCTGAACTTGGTTTCGAAAATTAGTTTACGGATTTATTTATCAGATCTCGTTATTGCGTCCAGATCGAAGCAATTTTATAGTTGCTTCTAATATGACAGGAAAGATTATATTCACGTTCAGAGCGGTTGTGAATATCCGCTTCGAAGATCCCTTTTAGGGTGAAATACGTATAAGCGGATACACAAACGCACTGTACGTGAAATCAAATCTTAACTGTCTTTTGTCATGTCATAACCTTCATTTAACTCATTAACCTCGTCGTTTCTCCTGATTCTCCATGTGCCATCTTCCTCTTGTACCCGGCCAAATACTTTCCTCAGTATTTTTCTCTCGAATGTCCTGAGTTGGGCTTCATCTTTTTTCGTCATTACCCAAGTTTCATATCCATAGGTTACTACGGGTCTAATCAGTGTTCTGTAGATAGTCATTTTGGTTCCTTTGTCTAATAATTTCGATGTCATCAATCTTTTATTAGCATAGTATGTACGATTCCCGCTGGAAATATGTGCATTAATTTCGCTACTTACGGAGTTCTTCTGGTTGATTTCTGTGCCGAGATATGTAAAGGCATCCACTCGTTCGATAGTATAGTTGTCTATTGTGATATTATTTTCATTGTCAGATATTCTTTTAACTGTCATATACTTCGTTTTTGCTTCGTTTATTTTGAGACCTCTTTTTCTTGCTTCAGAATCAATTTGTTTGAACACTTCCATTAGTCGTGGCTTATTCCTACTAATGATGGCTACATCGTCTGCATATGCAGTAATTTGTACTGATTTGGTGTTTATATGGCCGGTTATATTGGTTTTTCTGATGACTGCCTCAAGAACTAGGTTGAATAGCATGGTCAGTTCTCCATCTACTCTGACTGCGGCTTTTGAACCCTGCAACGTCATTTTTATGAGGCTGATGTATTTCTTAGGTATAACTAGATTAAAAAGGTCTTCCAGCATTCTGTCTCTTTTCACACTAACAAAAGCTTGTTTAAAGTCTGTATACATATTATATAGGTCTATGTCGTATTCATAAGCTTTTTCTTGTATCGTTCTTAGTATGAATATGTTATCTATAGTGGCTCTATTTGGTCTGAATCCATTTTGATAATCACCAATTATATTTTCGGAGTATTCTAATAATCTATTGTAGATTATACCAGAAAGAATTTTGTATATTACATTTAGCAATGTAATTGGCCTATAATTCTGGCATTCCCTCTTATCTCCTTTTTATATATTGGCTGTATGAGGCCAACTGTCCATTCCTCTGGCATTTGCTCCTTCGTCCATATTAATGTTATTAGGTAATTGATTCTTTCCCAGAGTTCGGATCCTCCATGCTTTAATAATTCTGCCGAAATTCCGTCCGCTCCTGGTGCTTTATTGTTTTTTAGTTTATTTATTATCTGAACTACTTCTTCATAACTCGGATTTTCGATGTGCAGCACCGCCGTATAATATATTGTCTCGTTCTGCTCATTTTTGTTGTCTGCATTTAGATTTTCTTCGAAATATTGTTTCCATCTCATTATAATTTTTTACTTCTCTGTTAGTAGTTCTCCGTCCTTGTCTTTGCATATCGTTAGTTTTGGTCTAAATGACTGTGTGCATTCTTTTATGAATTTATCGAATTTTCTGCTTTCGCGTCTGTTGTTATGCTTTACGATTTCTTGTACTTGTTTTTTCTTTCTTCTGCATATTCTAGTCGCTTGTATTCTTTTTTCGTTATAAATCTCACTGCTATTTCTTGTGTTTCTTTGAAGTTGGTTAAGCCTAGCTTGCCTTTTTTCCTCTACTGCAGTTCTGCATTCATCATCATACCATTCCGCATTTCTTTGCCTTTTGGCTTTTCCGACAGTTTCCTTTGCTGACTCCGTTATAATTGTTTTTAATTGTCTCCATTCCTCCTCTGCAGTATCTTCCTCTCTAGTTCGGTTGAGTTTTATTTGGAGAGCATTTCTGTAATCTTGTCTCTTTGTTGCGCTTTTGAATCCCTCGACATTCCATTTTTTGATTAGAATATTTTTCCCTTTTGCTACTGTCGCTATTTTCTGCCGTAATTTTGCCCCTACAAGATAGTGATCTGAGTCAGAGTTCGCCCCGCGATACGTTCTGACATTAGTTATGTCTGTTGCCCATCTTTTTGAGATGAGTATATGGTCAATCATTTTTTCTTTATAACATAAAAATTCTTTACACTTTACACATTTGGTGTATGTTTTTTTTTTGTACATATTTGACACTGTTAGCGATATTTTTGCCATTCTAGCATATATGTTCAATGTTGTCCATGCGCACAGAATTTGACGGTACCTCTTGATACCTTGCAGGAGATTTTTTTGTTCTTATTTTTATGTTGGAATTCTTAAATTGGTTAACACAGATGGAGTTCTTTGATTACTAGACGTTAAAGTCTGATTTTGTACTACTGAACGACCTCTCCTTCTTGGTAGTGATTTCCTAGATTAACATAAATTTTAAGAAACAGCTTTTTTGAAGTCAAACAATCGTATATAACAATTTTGCTCATTTTTTCTACGCCAGAGTATCCAAGCATTTACAACACATAGATTCAACATAAGAAAAAAAATTATTTATATTATTTACTTGATTTTAGGATTCTGTAAACCCCAGCATCGGGTCTAATAGGTCAGCCACTATTTGGATTAAAGAACAGCGTTTGTTGTCTCATAAAGTCTATTAAGCTCTAGTAATCTGCACACAGTTGTGCTCTTTGCTCTTTAGAAAATAGTTTTTGACATTTAAACTAGCCCTTTAAGCAATCTGTAGGAAGAGGATTTTTTTCTGTAATTTCCTTTCCGGAGCGTTTATTGTATTTTTTATTACTAATACCTAAATATTTCGCAATTGATCATTACTTTTTCTTTTTATTGGCCTTTCTTCGTCGACATTTTTTTGGTATTGTATTCAGTTCGTCATCTTTTGTCTTCTTCTGACGAATGATAATAACTTCCCGATGAAGCATAGGGATAAAATTCAACAGGATCACTACCATTATATGAATCAATTTCTTGAATCTAGTGATTAATGTTTCCATCACACAAATTTTCGTTTGCTTCATCAGTTTCCTGTTTTTGATTCAAAACAATAGTTTCTGTTATATCAACTTCTACATTATCTGGTACTCCTTTAGTGGTTTTTTTTAATGCCGAAATTATTGTGGCAACTAAAATAAATAATTATTTTTAAGCGAAACAAGATGTCTTTACTGAGACTCCTTACGATACCTATAAGCTCGTTTCGTACATTATTTAACGCCATTAGTATTATCTATTGCAATCTGAAGGTCATAATTATAATTAAAATTATTTTATATCACTTTTCACAAATCAAATCACATTACTTTGCAACTATCATTGTGCCATAACCTCAAAATACAAAAGAGGCAAGTGCTCACTTCACTCACTTGTAATTATTGCACAAGAAGCATAAACGTACTAAGTGCTCTTGCAACCTTTGTGCTAGATTCCTACAATTTATTATTACTTACCACTTTCGTTAGGTTTCGTTAGCTAGTTTAAAATTATAGTTAGGATTTAGCACGAGTGTGCATATAGTATTTTTCATATCAAAATGCGTGCACGTCACAATTTATATAAAGTGACGTCACTTATATTTAAAATTTCCAGAACATCAACCTTAGAGTTCAAATTTTCCTAACACAGCTAATAATACGAAACCCATAAGGAACTGCTCGATCTTTTATAGGCGTCAACATGGTATAATAGTCAGAAAAATGTAATCATCATTATATTGGGAATTTTAGAATTATATTGATTAAATAACCAAAAACATTTGTTATTATTAATAATATAAATTTTATAAAATAACTCAAGTCTAATATTGCACAAAATAATAATTTTAATTAAATATATTAGACAATTGTACGCAACTGATACAGGAATACTTCAAATTTTTTGACAGTTCAGCGTGTGGCAAAATTGTTTAAAGTGTTGCCGCTTTTTTAGAGTAAGAATTTTGTTTATGTTTTGATTTCTTACACCATTTGATCATAATATATTATATATTAATAAATTGTATTTATAAATACATATCAACATTAGATTAATAGCTTTAAAAACTAATTATTTTTTTATATTGTGATTGTGCTATGCCAAAACAACTAAATAGTCTATAGAAAGCTGATAAGCTTTCATATAAGATAGATTATTTTGAACAAGAAATAATGGCGGGACGTTTTTACTATTAATGCTCTAAATAGAGGTAAGTTTAAAATTTAGAATATATAATTTTGTATTAAAATGTTTTCTTATGTATTTTAGTGTATTGCAGTAGTCTTAAAACTAACTGTATTTACTGTTATATAATAGTTTGACAAATAGTTGACATTTTAAAAATTCCTCATTTACTAACTGTTTTGATGTTTTGGCAACGCTGTAGGGTTCTGACGTCGTAAATCTTGAATGACGTGCACGCATTTTTATATGAAAAATACTATACGAAAATGCTTGCTAGTTTTTTTTTTGAATGCATTTAACTCATTTTGCCAAAAAAGTCACTTAACGCCTGTGTGCGCTAGACCGAGATATATATTTTGATAATAGATGATAGCATAAAACCAGGTAAGAATGTGGATTTTAGAAAACCTGTTTTCTAAAAAAAATGTTTACAACAAATACCTCCACTACTTCGGTAAAAAGTATTTCTTCAAACTGAAGTCATTTTACGTGTACGAATGAATGAGGTTATGACGATCTTTTCCTTGACTGCTATACGCAACCAAACATACGGATGCACTGTATAATGAATATTAGTTATGATAAAGTAGGAATTTTCGAAGCGTGATGGATATTATGCATATTACAACTCTTATGATCTTGAAACCATAAAAGGTTTCGTATGCGGTAGAGGGCAATATCTTATTTTTGACAAAAACTGGATGCCTTTTGCTTTTAAGCTCTTTAAATAAGGAAAATCATAAATAATAAACCATTTTCATACATAAACAATTTTGTAGTTTTACAGTTGCACTTTACCTTTTTGACCACTTTAATAAAAAATCTACTTATTAATAACCTGTGTAAATTTAAAATGAAAGCAGCTATGCAAACATTCCAGGTAATAAATTAAACTGGATGTCTGAATTTAACTATTCTCGACTATTTGCATAACATGGACCTTCCTACTGAATTTTCCATTAATTTATATGCCATCAGCATCAGCTTTTTTACTCAACATGCACTGTCCCTGACGTTGTTTTCATACAAACAAGTTATTTTGGTTTTGGTGATCAGGCTGTTATGGAAATATAAAACAGATAGAAAACAATTTCTTCTATTCAAAGGACTTTTTGTTTTTAGTTCGTTAGAGGTTTTTAAAAATTTGAAAAAATTATAATTCAATAATGTTAGTTTTCATAAAAAGTTAGTTTTTTTTTGGAAAAACAGAAAAACTTGTGTGTATAAAAATAAATATAATAATTTTTGGAAATAACAGTTATTTTAACTCTCAGAAAATTTTAAAAACAATACAATATCTAGAGATAATTTTTTTTATTGTTACATTGCATGTTTACAATCTACTCTATATACAGAGTAATAAGTAAATAGTCTGTAAGTAAATTAACGTGAGTTAGGTACCGTCCAGTGACTTGTTGAAAAGAAACTTTTGTTTCTTCCGATCCCGAATGGCTATTAGGTCTCCGAGGGCAGACGGGTCACTATATTTCCTTCTACCTCGTATTCTTTAGTGTGGCGAGTCATTCCCCCACTTACTGACGGGCGGATGAGTTGGTAAGTGGTAGGGCACTCTTTTGTCATGAGGTTGTAAAATCGGCCTCCAAGGCGGATGAACCAAAGATTTGATCAACGGCATAAGGATGGGGAAGCACAAGTAGGGCAAACACTCCATTAAAAATCGACAGCGATACGCCCTGGTCAATCAATCATAGCAATGCTCAATACTAAAATAAATTCCAAAGTAAGTCCTCCGATTGGGTCTCCGGGGAGGATAGTTTTGAGTTTACCAAAAGATAATAAATTGAAGTGCAGGAAGAATATCAAGATCTGTACATGGAATGTCAAAACTTTCTGGTTGATTACGAGAAAGCGGTTGATCGAGTACAGCACGCCAAGATGATGCAAATACTAAAAGAAACAGGAATTAACAACCAAGATTTGAAAATAATTAGAAATCTTTACTGGAATCAGACAGCAAATCTCAGAGTTGAAGGTGAACACACTGACTATGTAAAAATCATGCGTGGGGTGAGGCAAGGCTGTATTTTGTCTCCTCTGATCTTCAATCTGTACTCTGAAAGAATATTTATCGAAGCTTTTGCACGAAACTGAAAAAGGTATTTTACTAAATGGTTACCGGCTAAACAACATCAGATATGCAGATGACACCATAGCATTTGCGGACAACTTAGAAGACCTACAAGTTCTTATGAACAAAATCACGTATTACAGTCAACAATATGGATTCAATATAAACGTTAAGAAGACAAAACTTATGATAATTAACAAGAAAACGATAACAGAAGGTCAACTCTACGTCAAGCAATCCCCTGTAGAAAGAATGACGCACTATAACAACCTCGGCACCATAATAAATGAAGAATGCACCAACAACCAGGAGATTAATGCACTTACCGGAAAAGCTAGATCCACCTTCAATTGGATGGGGGCCTTCTTCAAGAGTCACAACCGCTCTTGAGACAAAAGTAAGAATGCTGCGATGCTACGTCTTCTTCTGTCCTTTTTATGGTATTGAATCGTGGACCTTAAACGAAGATATGTGCTGAAACGGGAAGCATTTGAGATGTGGCTATAACGGAGAATGCTTAAGATTTCGTAGACTGACCGAGTCACAAATAAGGAGGTCCTCAGAAGAATAAATAAGAACCAAGAGGTACTGACTACCATCAAATCTCGAAAGTTACAGTTCTTCGGAACATATTATGCGAAATGAATCCAGATATGCTCTCCTTCAAGCCATCCTGCAAGGAAAAATATTTGGAAAACGAGGTCCAGGAAGCAGAAGAACATCTTGGTTAAAGAACCTCAGAATCTGGTTCAATACAACATCTGTGCAGCTTTTCCGCGCTCTTACAGATAAGATAAAGACTGCTATGATGATCAGTAATATTCGTAACGGATAGGCACATTAAAAAGAAGAATAAATAACGATTCGAAACTATAAGTATGAATGCTGTACTGTATCAAATTGCTACTGCTACCAATTTTTTTGTAATGCATTAGGTCGCCGTCATTATTTTTGTATTACCTACCTAAGTTATAAATCCCGTAAAAAAATGTTTGACCAAAAAAAAAGAGGTATAATATGCACCACAAATTAGAAATGTAGTCGTTTACAATTTATTTAGTGAAGAAACTGCAACTTACAGACTATACCGGTTGATGCATTCTTAACATAATTTTTATAAACTCAAAAGCAGTTATACGATTTTCCTGCAAAAGACGTATTTGGCGTTCAATGAAATTTCTTTTAAGACGTATTGGTTTTCGGTATACTCTTTTAGGGATACTACTACTTCTTTCTTTAATATTGGTATATATTTGAACATTTTTCAGAACCTCCAAAAATTGGAAAATGTTCGGATGGCAAGTATAAAACACGGAATTGAATTGAATTTTGAATGAAAACTCTTGCAGGAATTCGTCGTTCTTTGTAGAGAGGTACTATTTGCGGTCCACATGATAGATGGAAATTTGGCGTCTTCTGCAATGTGTTCTCCACCAAGAAATTTGCAAATTTTTGAACTGCCGGAGGTCTAGGTGAGATTCCTACAAAATCAATTGCAAAACAATCGGCCTAGGTCTTCGGAGTCCAAAAAAGAGAGACCAAACACTTATTTGAAGTAACACGAAATGTCTGATTCTTTCGAATATTCCATTGCCAAGCCCAGTTTCTGAATCTTTCGCCACCTGTTTCATATAATTAAAGTTAAATTCACATAGACTAACAATCCTTTCATGATAACAACATAAAAGTACAACATATCTTTTTAACTTCCAATATATGAAAGTATCAAAGGAGTGGAAGCCAAAGGAATGGCTTAACTTAGAATTCATAGCTGGTTTAGCTTAATTAGTCACCAACTAAAAACAGAATCGAATTTTAAAAAAATGTGAAATAGACATAAGTGACTCTCAGTCGGATTTAGAAAGGCATTGGGACAAGAAAGACGTTGTTTCCGACTCAAACACATTCAAAAATGCCTAGATCGCCAGAAAAAAGTATATATCTGTTTCATCAACTACTAGAAGGCTTTTGATAGAGGTGATGTAAGATTGAATGCTCGAATAAATGAATTTTAACTAATAAAAGGCAGATATCGAGCACATTTTTATTAAATCTTGCCCCAAGTACTTTCGCTCCTAGAGCATCTTCAGGGGCATTTCGCCAAAATTAGGCTATCCAACAATATATGGGAAATATCATAAACATTAACTGATACATTTTTTACACAACACGAGACAAAGAACAAACAGTTTAAAATTATTATAAATTCGAAGAAGCTACATATCAGGAGAGGGAAACATTTGACTTCTCGTATATTTAGCACTTCATGGACTTCCTTAACACTTGTTGGTAGTTTCATTAACAGCTTTCTGCGACTGTGGTACATGCAGTTCCTTAGATGTACATCACTCACAGTAAGCGTATTAATGCCAGAACAGTTCACCTCTTTGTGAAGAAATTTCATGGGCTTTCCACAAATATCTTCAACGGCCTTTCTCTTCAATGAATTATTGAGTTTCTGGCGCTTCAGCTTTTCCAGACTGCTGCTTTCATGATTGTGCTCACCATCAAAGTCAAGCACTGTGAACGGTGAGGAAGTTTCCATGTTCACATACGCCTTACATCCTCGGTGTTTACACTGCCCTCGCTTCGATTCTCCCCACAATAACTTGTGGAAATTATATTTAAAACTGTTCGCCACTAGCATGGGTTTTCCCCGTTCGCTTAACATTTCAGTAGTTTGCATTTTCTACGACGATATGATGAAGTTTAAGCAAGACAAAAAAACTATCAGTAAACTAATTTAAAATGAGTTTGCGGCAGGGTATACGAATTTAAAGAATGATGGAAACATTAAAGTTTTAACTGGCCATCCACCCTAATAAAATGCATAAGCCTACCTACCTACATTTGAAGAGAGCTTATTACCTGCAAGCGGGAGCCAATTCATGTGCAACCACCTGTGTAGTCACCTGTACCGATAAAATTGACTGTAAGTTGTTATTACATACTGTAATATTGATTTATATCTGATTCATAGTGGGTCAAATGACCCCGTAAAACGTCCCATGGCCTTGTAGTCTATTAAGTCAGTAGAGTTCAGTAGAAGGGATAGAGGGTCCATCGCTAGACAGAACCACAGTGGACTCATGGGTTCTTTTTTAAATAGACCTCTGTATATTGGAAGATTTTTAGTTTCGATATGATTTTCACCAGGTATTTGAGGTAAATTTTGATCTTCTTTTCGTCTTGGAATATATCTGTAAGCGATTCATGCTTTATTCAGTCAAAAGCATTTGTAATCAATAAATTAAAAACAAGATTTTTTTTAAATTACGCCTTATTGTCACCTCGGGGAACAAATAAGGGTCTAACCACCTTCTGATATCCCCGGGTGCTCCGTAGAGGGCTTCGAATATACTGTCGAGAGCTCCTCTACTAAAGTCCATTTTCGGGTTATGGACTTGGAAAATATCTATCTTCGTGTCTTGAATTGAAAAAGGCAAGATATTTCTTACATGACAATTTCTTCGTCGAAATAAAAAGACCAAGTTAAGTTGAAACAATTCTCAGCCACAGAGTATGGAAAATTAAATGCAGGAAGCAGAGCCCCGAGAGCACTAAACTCTCGGAGAGCCCGTGAGGAACTGACCTGCTGACCTGAAAATCGCCAATATTTATATGCGCTGTTCGAGCGATAAATAGGGATTTCCAGGTCAAGAGCCAATGGGAAAATTCGAGGCGGGGCGATGCGCATCGAAATGCGTACTATTCCGCAGACTATGGCATTCGATGACATTATATCCCATGGAACTCTTGGCGTCACCATTCTTTCTGTTGAGGTTCCACGATATTGCTCTATGTTTTGGTAAAGGTTATTTAAATACAAAACAAAAGCAGCTCATTATTTCTTTTTATTAAATAAACATTTTCTTTACTCCACTTAGAACACACACGGACATTTCAATAAATAATTTTGCTAAGAGAGACCGTAAAATTTTTCCTAATATTTGGTCAACAGTTTTGAACTCTCCTGAATAATATATATCATTTTCATACTTAATACGGTTACAATAAAAAAATTTATAAAATTTAAGGAGTATTATAACCAACTAATATCTGTATCTCCGTATTTTCATTTAGTATAAAAATGATTTGTTTAATGATTTCCTTATTTTATACGAATTTCCTAGCAATATTAGTTATGTATCAACCTAACTTAAATAATGAAACAATTTAAAAAATATTAGCTCTTGGACGATCTGTAACATGAAGCTAGGTATTTGTAATATAATTCATATCATCTTCAGTTAAGCAATTTAAACAAAATACTTAAATTTGAACAAAATTATCATGGGATCTTTTGTACGCAGCCCTCTTGTGTTTTGTATACTGTATTAGTTGAGTAAATACCTACTGTAAGTTACTTTACAAGTAGACTTCATAGTGTTTAAACATATTGATTTATTATATCTATGCGAATGTGGTTCCTCGCAAAAGAAGTGATCCGATGTTCACGAAAATTTCACTTTTTATTTAATAGAAAATTCTCAAAATTGAGAAACTTGGCCAGATTGGAAACTGAGGGCTACAGAACAAAAAAAGTTGTTGGATAACCGCCGAACTACCGTGATGGTTGCGTCTTGATAAGATTGTTCGTCTTTAAGACTTAAAAAATTTACCCAATATGTGTTGTGAATGTTTGTGCAAAATTTTTTTCTGCTCTTATATTTTTTTGTTCTCTTTTTCGGAACACCCGGTCTCTCAGTTTTACATTGCACTCTACAAGGTTTAGCCATTTTTATGTTTCCCCTTCTTTTTATGCTATATTTGTACTTTTTTGGTAATGCACGAGAATCCTTTTATGTATCGCAGTTGTCATTTCAGCTTATACTTTCATTGCCCCCATTAAACATCCATTCTAATACCATCGCGGAAAAAGGAACACAAGTTTTTTAGCCAGAATATTTGTCTTTTACCAGGACCCTGTTTTCCTTCAATTTTAACCTTCATAATCAACTACAATAACTTGTACTTCTTATTTCATAGTCTATGCTCCAAATATGCTGTCTATATCCTTTTAATGGGGATTCTCTGTCTCTTCCCACTAAATAACTCTTCGAAGTATATATCAAATAGTAATGGTGAAAGTACACATTCTTGTCTCACACCTTTACTTCTTCTTCTTCTTGACATGCCTATCCGTTACAAATGTTAGCGATCATCATGGCAATCATATCTTATCTGCAGCAGCGCGGAAAAGCTGCACAGATGTTGTGTTGAACCCGATTTTGAGCTTCTTTAACTAAGATGTTCTTTTTCTTCCTAGACCTCGTTTTCCAAATACTTTTCCTGGCAGTATGGCTTGAAGGAGAGCATATCTGGATTCATTTCGCATAATATGTCCGAAAACTTGTAACTCTCGAGATTTGATGGTGGTCAGTACCTCTCGGTTTTTATTCATTCTTCTGAGGACCTCCTCATTTGTGACTCGGTCACTCCACGGGATCTTAAGTATTCTCTGATATAGCCGCATCTCAAATGCTTCCAGTTTTTTGCACATATCTTCGATCAACGTCCACGACTTAACACCATAAAAAAGAATAGAGAAGACGTAGCATCGCAGCATTCTTACTTTTGTATCGAGAGAGAGGTTGTGACTCTTAAAGAAGGCCCCCATCCGATTGAAGGTGGATCTAGCTTTTCCGATGCGTGCTCTAATCTTCTGGTTATTGGTCCATTCTTCATTTAATATGGTGCCGAGGTAGGTGTAGTGCGTCACTCTTTCTACAGGGGACTAGTTGACATAGAGTTGACCTTCTGTTATCCTTTTCTTGCTAATTATCATAAGATTTGTCTTCTTAACGTTTATATTGAGTCCATATTGTTGACTGTAATATGTGATCTTGTTCATAAGAACTTGTAGGTCTTCTAAGTTGTCGGCAAACACTATGGTATCATCTGCATATCTGATGTTGTTTAGCCGGTAACCGTTTAGTAGAATACCTTTTTCAGTTTGGTGCAAAGCTTCAATAAATATTCTTTCAGAGTACAGATTGAAGATTAGAGGAGACAAAATACATCCATACCTCACTCCACGCATGATTTTCATCTTTACTTATCTGTTGCATATTTGTGCTATTCCCACAGCCTGTATATTTCTCACTATAATAATATCATTTTGGTCGAGTCCTTTCCGCTTTGGACATTCCTCGAGAATGTAATGTTTAACTTTGTTGAAAGCTTTCTCCTACTCTATAAATGCGGCGAAAAGGTCTTTTTGTTGGTCTCGACAACATGCTTTTTAGTTATGTTATGTTTTTAATATACTCCAACATCAATTTAACAACAATTTATGTAGATTTATATGTACAAAATAATCAGTATTCATTCCTCTTGCAGACTACTAAATATTTATCCATTAACATACATTGTAAGTCTTTTCTTTTTCTTTTACTGTAATACGACTAAAAATTATTGTATGTTGAATAAGCTTGACCGAACCGCTTAAGAGCCTATCTTTTACCGTACCACTCAATTAACTCTCGAAATCCAATTCAAAGTCGCAGATTCACTTAGAATGTTTAAAAAAGTACTGGAGTTAAGCTCGATCCATGAGCTTCCTAGCAACTCACATCGATAAGAGTTCCCCAGCCTCTGAGCTAAAGAACTAGCTTAAGAATCAACAGAATTATTAACAGTTAATTATTTTTTAACGGAAGATGATATCAATTAAATTACTTTTCACGTGATATGTAATAAATATTAAAGCCCACAAAAAGATTAAATCTAAGTAGTTGCTAAAAGGTTTTTTTACACAAAAATTTCAAACTGGCCATTGGGCAAATCCGTAACCAGTATACTTTTATTATTAACTCTATTTAGTAAAAACATTAAAATCTCAACAAAGTACAACGCTTTTTGGGACAATTTTATTTATATATTAGCTATTTTTTTGATAATTCGATATTTATAATTCGATTAATTATACTGTTTCATTTTTATAGAAATTATATAAAAGTTGTATTCAATTTTGTTAAATAAAAAATGAAGCATATCGGCATAGGCATGGATAAATTTCTACCGTACCACTCTCTCAGGTTGCGCAGCCATGACATTCTACGCCTCCCTATGCTTCTCTTTCCTTGGATCTTTCCCTGCATAATCAGTTGGAGCAAGGTGTATTTCTCTCCACGTGTAATATGTCCGAGATATTCTAATCTTCTTGTTTTTATTGAATTTAAAATTTCTATTTCTTTGTTCATCCTTCCCAGAACCTCTTTGTTTGTAACGTGTTCTGTCCATGATATTTTCAGAATTTTTCTGTACACCCACAGCTCAAATGATTCCAGTTTTTTCATTGATGTCGCATTCAAGGTCCAAGATTCCATTCCATAAAATAAAGTCGAAAAAACATAGCAGCTCGCCAACCTAACTCTTAGTTCCAGTTTTAAATCCCTGGTACATAGAACTCTTCTCATTTTGTTGAAATTTGCTCTAGCCTTTTCTATCCTTATTTTTATCTCCTGATTGTAATCATTTGTGGAGTTAATCATTGTTCCCAGGCATGCATATTTGTCCACTTGTTCGACGTTGGTTTCGTTTATTAGAAGATTCTCGTTATTTCTTTGAGTTTCATCAATATTATCGATGAAACGTAATAAGCTTCTTCTTCTTTAGGTGCCGTCTTCTTAGCGAAGGTTGGCGATGACCTCAGTAAAGTCTTCCCTATTTTGGGCTTTCCTTATTAAACTTTGAAAGTCTAATCCTGTCCAATCTTTGATGTTGCGCAGCCAGCTCATTTGTCGTCTACCCGGGCCGCGTCTGCCTTCTATTTTTCCTTCTATAATGAGCTGAAGGAAGTTATACCTGTCGTGTCTAAATATGTGTCCAAGATAAGACGTTTTACGCTTCTTGACAATTTCTGAGAGTTCACGTTCTCTATTCATACGCCTTAAAACTTCTTCATTTCTAACGCGGTCGGTCCATGGAATTTTCAGCATACGACGAAATACCCACATCTCAAAGCTCTCTAAACGTCGTAACGAGCTGAATGTTAACGTCCAAGCTTCTACGCCGTGTAATAGTACACTATATACATAACACTTTATCATGCGGTATCGTAGGGACAAATTAAGATTACGGGTAGTGAGTAACTGTTGCATCTTTAAGAAGGTGTTTCTTACCTGTTCTATTCTACATTTAACCCCTTGTTCTTGGTGTAAGGTTTCATGTATCCAACAGCCTAGATGCTTAAACTTTTTCACTTGTTCAACTAGATTGTTGTTGACTAGTATGTTTATAACTGGTGTGTGTTTTTTTGAAATTACCATTGTTTTGGTTTTTTTTACATTCACCTTAAGGCCGTATAGTTCTCCTTCTCGCACTACTTTGGTTAACAGAATTTGTAGTTCTTGTTCACTGCCAGCAATCAGTACTGTATCATCGGCATACCTGATATTGTTCACGATTTTTCCATTGACTTTTATTCCTTCTTGTGCTTCATCTAGAGCATGTGCAAAGATGTCTTCTGAGTACAAGAGCTTGAATCATTTAATACTACAAAGCACTTGTGACAAAAATTGATAAAAAACGAAGTGCAAAATGTTAACATTGAAGAATTTAGTAAATCTAAAGACGTGTGAGCAAACGTTTTAAAGACCCGAAGTAGCGATCTAAAAGTGGCATTATTCCGTCTTGATATTCAAGACGGAAATTTTATATTTCGTCTGTCTGATTAAATTTTTAGATAGTTTAAAAAATATTTTGACATTAAATAATAATGTAGAATATTATAAAAAACGTTGATTTTTATTATTCATAACAACAAATAAAAGCAGCAGGTTTAAGTGATTATGGGCAAAGTACCCTTGGTTCAAAAATAATCATGCATGTATCATAAAATTATATTTTGTATTTTAAAATAGATCATAGACTCAAACAAAAGCATGTTTAAAAATTTCAAAGCGTATATGATATGAAAATCTTATATGATATGTTTAAATAATTTTGTACCAAAAAAGTGTTGTAGTGTTTGTACTTCTAACATGTTTTATAAAATTATTGATATGTTTATTATTGCTTCTAAAATCAGACGATATGGATAACAAATGGGATTTGCCCACAAGCCTTCACAAAAACAATAATTCGTTACCAAAATAAGCATTCTTCTATATTCATTTATTTTAAAAAGCGCTCTAGAATTTACTAGAAATCCTTATAGTTATAAGTATAAACATACTGAGGAATACTACAGTAAAAAATGGTACGAAAACTTTAGACTTAAGGTTTCTTTTAAAGCTAGAGTTTAAACAAATTTCAGTGAATTCAAAATACTGGTAGATGTGGGAAAACTTTAGGTAGCTAAATATTTGGCATTTGGAATTTACATTGTGCTCATTTAGTTACTTTCCATTTGGTTTTATTTTCACTGCTAACAAAATGTATTCAGTACTTCTTCTAAATGTTTAAGCTGATTTCAAATAGAAACGTCTATCTGTTTTTATGTAATAATATAGTAATACTTTATTATTTAAATTAAATTATTTAATCAAAATAATTCAATCAAATTAAAATTTAATTCTATTAAATTTAATTCAATTAATAAAATTGGATTCAATTTAATTCATTTATTTAAATTGTCTTAACCAAGATAATTTAATTAAATGTTTTCAATAATCTTTAATTATTATTTCAAAATGTCAATCATTTATGTTGATTTATTCGAGGTGTAACGTTTATTTTATAATACCGTTAGTATATAATAATATAAATATCAAGGTTTGCCATTTTTAATACCTTGGCAGCTAATTAAATGTAAATTGTGACTGTGATGGAGAGATAATAACCAGGATCGAAATATCACGTAAGGCTATTATGACGTGGAAATCAGTTTTATGTAACAGAAACCTATCGATACATTGGAAATTGGAACTTAACTCGCGATGAGTACCGCTGTTAGAATTTATCTAACATTTTTAATTTTTTTTTGTATTACTTTTCTTTCCCCGATGAAGATGAAGTCGATCAATCGGACACATATGTTTAAGAGGCCGCTTTCTCAAGTGACGAAATAAATAAAGAAAATGTACAAGGCCCTGCCTCTACACAATCAAATTTAGAAAGATCTGAAAGAAGTGGTCCCTATTATACTGGAAAAGATGTTACTAAATGGTTAGTGCACCAAAATCAAAACAAAGTTGGAAAAACCAGCCCTCAAAATATTGTTACACAGATACCAGGTGTAAAAGGTGTTGCAAAAGAAGCCAAAAGAATATTGGATTGTTGGAAACTTTTTTTCTCGGATGAAATCATTCAATATATTACAGATTGTACCAACGAGAAACTTTAAAAAATTAGACTGACCAGAAACGCAAAACATTACAGTCCTATAGATTTTGTCGAAATGAGTGCATTTGTCGGGCTTTTATATCTTGCTGGTGTAAAAAGAGCTCAACATTTAAATACTTCAGAACTTTGGAGCACGGACGGAACGGCCCCAGAATACTTTGCTGCTACTATGTCGGAACGTCGTTTTCACGATTTGGTACAAGCTATTAGGTTTGATGATATTGAATCTATAGTAAAAAAAAATACAAGAAGATCATTTGGCGCCTGTGCGATACGTTCTGGATAACTTTGTTGGGAAGTGTTTACAACATTACTCGGTGGGTAGTTACATAACAGTGTAAGAGATGCTTGAGGGTTTCAGAGGAAGATGCAAGTTCCGCCAGTATATTGCAAATAAACCTGCGAAATATGGCATAAAAATCTACGCTGTTGTAGACTCTCGAATGTTTTATACACATAACATTTAATTTATGCAGGTAAACAACCAACTGGTCCATATGAACTAAAGAACGATGCCTATAGTGTTGTAACAAGACTTTTAAGATATTGTAGTGGTACTGGACGAAATGTAACTATGGATAATTACTTTACATCTGTATCTTTGGCTAATGACTTGGTACACAACCACCGTATGACGTTAGTTAGCACATTACGTAAGAACAAGCGAGAGGTTTTCCCAATTTTTTTAAATACTTTTAAGAAAAAGAAATAGCAGCATGTTTGCTTGGGGAGTCGATTCCAATAACTGCGTTCTTATCTTATAAGTACCAAAACCTAATAGAAATGTTCTGATGCTGTCGACGTTTCACAAAGATGATGAAATTGATCCAGAAAGTGGCGATGCAATGAAATCTTCAGTCATAACATTCTATAATCTAACAAAAGGAGCTGTTGATGTGGTGGACAGGTTAAAGATAGAATATTCGACTACAAGCATGAGCAACCATTGGCCTTTAACCGTTTTTTGTTCTTTACTCAATATTGCTGGCATACGTTCACAAATTGTTTACTATAACAGTACAGACACAAAGCTTAAACGAAGAATATATCTGACAGATCTTGCTAAGCAACTTACCAAGCCCCATATTGTTCGTCGATCAAGTATTACATCACTGTCAATTCCACTAAGGCAAACAATTAGAAATATTCTAGGAAATAAAGCCATTCCAGTTGATGCTACCGAACTAAATGAAGCAAATGCGAAACTTCGTTGTTTCTTTTGCCCGAAGAGAAAAAACAGATTTACTCAGCACCGACGTCATCCATGTTTGACATCCGTATGTAAAGAGCACATTGCAAAAACAGTTTTGACTTGCGCTGACTATATTAACAGAGGAGAAGATTCCTAAATGAATAACTTGATATTTTTTGTTGTTAATTTTTTTGGTTGTAAACAGTTCTTTAATAAAACCGTTAAAAAAATTGCATAAAGTTGTCATTTGCAACATTTGTTATACTAAATTATATTTTATCATAGCAGTCGTTCAATTTTCCAATAAATATATTAAATACATAAATAAAATAACAATATAAGCTATGAAAAATACTGTCAAGTACCAAATACCTTAAAAAATGGAAAAACATTATTATGTTAGATAAAATCTAACACGGTATCTATGGGGGGAGATTCATAAGCGGTACCGATCGCGGGTTAAGCTGGATTTTCACCAACCAATAGAGCAAACTAATATGAGTGACTTTGGAAGGAATGAACATCTAAAAGTAATTAATAGAGGAAGTTATAGAATACAACAAGCCATTGGTATTAATATTTGTAGACTTTGAGAAAGCATTTGACTCAGTGCAGCAAAGATCTTTCTTAAGAGCGCTTAGAGAATCCCGAATTAATCATAGGTACACAAATCTTCTTTGGAAAATACACATATATTCCAAATATTCACTTTTAAACCGTCAAATAATGAAGGTGACAATGTTTTTTCTGCATGTTTTGTGTACTTAAATGGATGTTTAAGCAAGTCAATTTATTTATATATTTAAATCTCTTATTGATCTTTTGTATATGTAGCTAGAATCTTTAATGTAATTTAATTAAATTGTTTAATAATTATTGTATTTATTTAATCTTTGCCATTTGTTATTTCCTATTACATATTTTGTTAAAATTGTAATTAGTTGTAGTCATAGTAAAATATGGCAAGAAAACTTACGGTGCTGCTAACACAAGGTTTATTATTTTACTTTTTTTGGCCTTAATACGATTTTCTTGTTCCTCTTTGTTGGGTGAAGCTTCCTGAGCCTCGTGATGTAGCACACATGAGATAAAAATTGCAGCAGCATAACAGCTACCATGCAAAACTCAACAGCTGCCTGAAACTTAACGGGTTTGATCCCCGGCATCTATATCAATAGAGCCATAGAGTCAGTTGAGTGCAAAATAATTGACTCTCCAAGAAAGTTAGAGTTTTATTCTTGCACATTGTCACTCAGCTTTCCGAGGGTAGTTATATTGTTACAAGATATGCAATAGAAATTGGAAAAATTACGAATTTGGTACTATTATTCAAATTTAAGATAATCATGCGAAGTACAATTATATCACTCAACAGATACTTAGATATTAAGGTTAATAATCACGATAACATTTATATAATTCATACAAAGTGAGGTGTGAGACAGGGCGCAACTCTCTCACCTAAATTATTTATAACGGTCCTCGAATACGCCTCTAAAATGCTATCGTGGGAAAATAGAGGAATAAAAGTAGACGGAGAAATGCTCAATCATCTGCGTTTTGCCGACGATATAGTACTTATTACCGAAGTTCTGCGTGAAGCACAATAAATGCTACAAGAATTAGAAAACGTATCTTCAACAATAGGTCTAAAAATGAACATCCGTAAGACCAAATTTATGACAAATTTGGTTCCCAGCGAACACCTAACCATCCAAAATCAAGTGGTAGAATTGACAGAAAAGTACTTATATCTCGGCCATGAAATCTACTAAGCGTACTAAGAAATATCTTTAAGAGCAACATCCCGATAGCTATGAAACGGAAGACATTTGATCAATGCGTTCTTTCTATTACGACATACGGAGTAGAAAATCTCACTCTCACAAAAACAACAGCACTAAAAATGCGAGTGGCACAAAAGCGCATGGAAAGATCGATTCTCGGCGTGACAAAAAAAGACAACATAAGAAACCAAGACCGAAGGAAAAGAACAGGTATCACCGATGTCGTCGAACGTGTAGCCAAGCGGACATGGAATTGGGTAGGTCACATAGCGATACTAAAAGACTCAAGATGAATTAGAAAACTAATTGACTTTCGCCCAAGAGAAGACAAACGCAGCAAAGGACGACCACCAACACGCTGGATGGACGACATTAAACGAATATCTAAGAAATGACAACAAGACGCACAGAACCGTGAAGAGTGGCGAAAAATGGGAGAGATCTATGTTCGGCAATGGTCAGAAGAGGTTGCATGATAATGAATCACGATCACAACTACCAAATGATATATAGGAATACGACAAGATGGTGTACTATACCCATAATAATTTGTATTTGATATATATGAAGGTCACATGGCGATGAGCTAATCGTAGTATGGGGTCAACGCCCCAAACATAATAAGCTTGAATCAAGCAAAAGTAGGTTGAAGATCTCGATATATGAATTAAGGTGAACCGACACTGTTAGGCAACACCCACAAAGACAGTTTTATCTGCAAGTTTAATAAATACTCTGCTAAATACTCTAATTTTGAAAATTGTAAATAAAAAGTTTAATAACAAAATATAAATAAATTTGTTATAATTGATTTACGAATAAATATCTATTTTTAAAAACCAGTCAACCTTGGTAAGCTCTATATGACCACAATGCAAAATATTTAATTTTATTAACTGTTATACGTATCTACAATTAATATTGTTATTTCAGACTCTGCGGTATTTTTCTTAAACTAAAACTTATATTATAAGCTATTTACAGTACAAAAGATATTTCAAAAGTCTGAAAAATAATAAGGAAGATCTTACTTTTAACAATAACGGAATCACCTGATCCTTTCCCGGATTTCCCACCAGACTTTTGGTGCAAAATTGACTTCTCACAGTGTTGGTTACATTTGCTATTTCTATTCCTCTTTAATAAAATATACTAAACAGAAAATACACCTTTCTAATAAACCACTATTCATGGCCGATTGCAACATTTACAAATATACGACAAAATTTCACTGAAACTTGTTAAATAAAAAGTTATGAGTATAACAAAATTTATATTTTTCTATACATTTACGTTAGATAGAACCCCATTTACGGAAGTAGTAAGAAATATTCAGGAATAAGTGATGTGGATTTGAATATTACATTTGCCAAATCATCCGAAAATGAATATAACCACAATTTAATTCATCCCTATAAAATAGAGTTCGATATAATTTTAATTAATTAATTTAACTACTTCCGTAAATAGTTTATCGTTTATCTTTTTGCTTTCATTAATCTAAATACATTATAGTCTTTTGAGACTTCTTAGTGCTATACACATTAAAGTGATTCTTGTCTATCTTATACAATACATAGTGTCAATCGTATTTGTCTATGAGCTGTGTGCGTATTAAATACTTTACTCTCCTAAGCATCCTTCAAATAGCAAATACGCAATTTTATTATAGTTTCAGTTGTATTAAAAGCATACATTTACATAGCAGTACTTGCCCAGCTTTGTGTATCTGTTTAATAGTATCTGTTTTTACTTAATGTCATTACAATTTTGGACATCTTCTCCTGGTTGGACAACGGAAAACAAGTCAACAAAAAGATCAATAGCAAGTTCAATCAGAAGTGTCTTTTGTACAAGTAACCCGTAATGACAAAGTACCAAATAGTAATACTATATACCAATCATTGCCAATATGATAGCACCAAATATCTCGGTAGGTATCTATATATCTGGATCGACTATCATAGAATTTACTACTTTTGTTGGGAACAAGCCACAATTTTACTTTAACATTACGTTTATTTGACGTTTCGATGTACACTTCGGAAAACATTCTCAAAATACAAAATGAATGTTTTTGTTATGAAAACAAGTTACTCGTCGATTGTTCTATTATTGAACATATGGTTATTACAAAAGGAGCATGAGAAAAAAGAGGTATATGTAGACAAGAATTATTTATGCATTGCAGTGTAACAATAACAATTGGTTTTAAAAGGAAATTAACAAGAAGTAAAGGCTCGTACTTTGTAAGGAAAATACCCGGCTCGTTTCAGAAATGATATATCAACAGTTCATCAGATTGCAACCCTGAAATAAATTTTGGAAAAAACACTGGAATATGGCATTAATACTCATCTAATATTTATAGACTACAGAGCAGCCTACGGCTCTGTGAATAGAACAGAAATGTTCAAAGTAATGAAAGAGATAAGAATACCAAATCAGTTGGTAAATTTAATAAAACCAACTCTTGAAAAAGTTGAATGTAGACTACGAATTCAGGGGGAACTGTCTAAACCTTTAACAAAAATAACGGGCTGCATCAGGGAGACCCTATCTCCTGTACACTGTTTAATTTGGCTCTGGAAAAGTAATAGGTATGTCACAAATCACATCCACTGGTTTAATATATAGTAAATCAGTGCAAATCCTGCCCTATGCTGATGATATCAATATTGTTGGGAGAACGGAAAGAGCTGAACGAAAGGCGTATATAGCATTAATATAATCAGCTACAAAAAAAATGTCTCTAATTTGATAAAAAATAAAATAATCCTAAAATGGGAACGACAGTGGAAAAACGTTGTAGAAAACTCACAAAATACGTATTTTAAAATACATCCAACCCTACCATCTCCACCCCAATATATTTTTAACTATTCCACTTCAAAATTCTTTTCGGCAAGTGTTTTTCGACTTAAAACAATCATGGGCAATTTCCATTGCACCTTGCTAAGCTGGGCATTATACAATCATCGGCCTGTAGTTGTGATCAGAACTCTTACGGAGATCTCAACCATATATTCTTCGGTTGCAAAAAACATTTAAAAAAATCCGATGATTTAATTCGTAAACTGATTAAAACGTAATATTTTCTTCCATTAAATCTATCATACATTTTGTTAACTGCCAATAGAAACACCTTAGAGCTTCTAGTAAATTTTATTAAAGAAGTAAAAATAGAAATTTAAAGCAGATTTAAAGAAATTTTAATAACTCTGTATTTATATTAAAAGAAAAGTTTTATATACAACTTTCTGTGGCAAATGGACTTGATTCCGTGCCATTATCTTTCCACACACACACACACACACAGCTACTAAAATGGTTTTACTAATAAACAGCAACAAAACGAAGTATCTGTAACAAATCCTACAAACACTTGTTATAGAAAACGCCGTCATCGAAACAGTGAACGAATTTGTATACCTGGTAGCTCTCCTTAACACTGAAAATAATACTACCGCAGATTCGCAGAATTTGCAGTTCCAACAGATGCCATTTTGGCTTAATCTCCTTAAATCCACAATTATATCGAAAAATACAAAAATAAAACTTTACAAAACCATAATACGCCCAGTCCTCGCATATGGTTCACAGACCTGGACTCTAACAAAATATAATGAAAACAAAGTACTAAGGCGAATCTATGGAGCAGTTAATCACAATGGAATGTGGACAAGACGATATAACTTCGAACTTTATAGAATATACCAGGAACCTGATATCGTAAAATATATTAAGATCGGACGTCTGAAGTGGATAGGGCATGTAATGCGGATAGAACAAAAACGCCTAGCTAGAAAAATGCTCCTTGATAGACCCATTAGTCAGAGAAATAGAGGAAGACCCAGAACAATGTTCATTGTTAACATCGATAAAGCTACGAGTAGTATGGGAATACGTGCTTGGCGGAGAAAGGCGATGGATAGGGACGACTGGAGAGAGGACCACGCAGGGTTGTAAAGCCAAAATGATGATAATGAAAGGCTTGTACGGTATATAATTATTTGTAAGTACAAATCTCATAGAAAGAAACACTGCATGCTACGATCAAGCTAAGAAATAGACTTGGGCAGAGTGCATTAAGTCTTCAAGTATAAACGAATCGAATAATCAAAAAAGATAACAAAACAAGTATACATAACGCTATAGTTAAAAATATGGTGATATACAACAAGCTCGCGTGAGATGGACACGTATGGTGACCACAAGTAGAATCCCAAAGGAAAGAATACAAAGTGGAATGACTTATAGATGTATAATAATATATTTGAAAACGAGTATCTAGAAGTACTCTTAGTGAAATTTTATTTTATGGATCAAAAATAAACAAACACGAGGATTCTTCCTGTAGTGTATATCCGTTTCGAATGTTGGCGACCACCATGGCAATATGTATTTTGTAAACTGCTGCTGTAAAAAGATTTGTGGTTGTTTTGTTAAACTACGTACGTAGTACGTAACTCCGTACAATAGTATAGAAAAACTATAACATCTTAGTAACCCGATTTTTATGGGTACTGATAAATCATGGCATTTAAATAGCTTATCCATTTTTTAAGATGCAGATTTTGCTTTCTTTATCCTACATTTTGTTTGTAGGGAATAATCCAAATTTTTATTGACGTTCGAATTAAGGTAGGTGTATGTTTTGCTCTTTCTATTAATTGATAATTCACACTGATTCTTTCAATTTGCTGTTCCTTCTTAGAGATCATCATACATTTGGTTTTTTAATGTTTAGTAAAAGTCCATATATGTGACTGACTTTTGTGATTCTGTTAATTAACTCCTGAAGGGCTTCATAACTGTCAGCGAATAACACCATGTCATCTGAGTATCTGATGTTTTTGATACATTCTCCGTTAATTCGAATTCCGGCTTTACTGCTTTCTGAAAGAATTCCCATAAGAGTATATATTAAACAGCAAAGGTGATAGTATACATCCCTGTCGGACCCCACGTTTGATTTTGATCATTATCACCGGATTCTCCTGCCTCTGTACGGATAGACGATGTTTGATTCCACTAAAGATTGCTAATAATTCTTAGATCACAGGTGTTTATTCCAATATTTCTTAATATCTCCATCAGCTTGTCATGTTTTACTGTATCGAACACTTTATGGTAATCAATGAAGCATGCGTAAATATCTCAATTCACACCACTGCATCGTTCAAATAGCATTTGTATGCTAAAGAAATCAATCACATCAGTGAAAACCTATCCCGGGGCTGACGCTCAATCGGATCACAACCCAGTGGTGGGTAAACTGGAAATCAAACTAAAACGTATAGAAGGGAAGCCTAACAAAACCAAGATAAACATTAGGAAATTAAAGGATCCCAACATTAAATAACAAGTACAGGAATCCTTAAGAAGAAACATTGGAAACTTGAGTGAACCCGCACAAGACGCAGTTGCTAAACGGAAGAAATAAAAAGAGCTGTTGATATGACAAACAAGACACTTCTGTTACAGGAGCGCGTAAAGAAGAAAGAATGGATGACGGATGAAATCCTTGATATGATGGAAGAAAGAAGACAACACAAATGCAAAAATCAAGTGAAGTATCAAGAAACAAGTCACAATATAAAAACAAAGATAAGGGAAGCGAAGGAACGCTGGCTGAAGAAGAAATGCGATGAAATCAAAGAGTGCGACAGAAGATATGACTACCACAACATGCACAAAAAGATCAAAGAATTAACAACTAAAAAGAAAACCAATAATCCCCACCCGACACTAATAGACGCAGACGGTAACCTTATATCAGACGACTTGAAGCTCATTGACACATGGAAAGATTACGTAGAACGACTTTTTAACGATAAACGCAGAGCGACAGTGGACCAAGATGACGACATGACTGGACCCGAAATACTAAGGTCTGAAGTGGAAAAAGCCATTTCATCGCTAAAAAAACGACAAAACTCCAGGTCCCGACAACATACAGAGCGAGATCATAAAACTCCTATGCGAAACGGATGACCACTTCCTCGATTTTCTGACAGGCCCTTTTAACACCTTTTACGACAAAGGGGAGATTCCGGAGGAATGGCTTCGATCGACCTTTGTAGCCATACCTAAAACACCAAGTGCAAAACACTGTGATCAACACCGCTTAATAAGCTTGATAAATCACATTACCAAAGTTTTCACCAAAATCATACACAATAGAATATATAACAAATGCGAAGCAAATATATCGGAGTCACAGTTCGGATTCCGAAGGGCATTGGGCACAAGAGAGGCGATCTTCAGTCTGCAAGTTTTAATTCAAAGATGCAGAGACATGCACAAGGACGTCCACTTGTGCTTCATCGACTTCTCCAAGGCGTTTGACAAGGTCAAACATGATAAACTCATGGAAATGCTCAGGAAGATGCATATTGATGGCAAGGATCTGCGTATAATAACCAGTCTTTATTGGAACCAAAGTGCTGAGATAAAGATGGGCAACTTACACAGTGGGAAAATAGATATTAAAAAGGGTGTACGACAGGGATGCGTCCTCTTGCCGCTCCTGTTCAATATATACTCTGAACAAATCTTCAGAGAAGCACTGGGAGAAGTTTCGGAGGGTATCAAAGTAAACGGAGAGGTAGTCAATAATATTAGATATGCTGACGACACAGTTATTATCGCCAATGACTGCAACGAGCTTCAAAGACTCATGCAAAGCATACACACAGTAAGTCAAGAATATGGTTTAGAACTCAATACAACCAAAACTAAATGCATGCTCATCAGCAGAACACAACAACCTCCGATGCAATTGACATTAAAAAACCGAAAAATAGAACAAGTGGAGACCTACACATACCTTGGAACCACAGTCAACACAAAATGGGACCAGTCAACAGAAATAAGATCACGAATTGAAAAAGCGCGAAACGCTTTCAACAATATGAAAAAGTGGTTCACAAGCAAAATCTCAATGGAACTAAAATTAAGACTGGTCAAGTGTTATGTCTTCCCGGTCTTGTTCTATGGAGCAGAGGCATGGACCACAACGGAAGCCACCCTGAAGAAACTAGAATCCTTTGAGCTGTGGATATATCGCCGTATTCTTCGGATATCCTGGACAGACCACATCACTAAGGCAAAAGCAAAGAAATAGTCTTCACCGTAAAGAAACGGAAGCTTGAGTACTTCGGACATGTCATGAGGCATACTAATTACCGGCTGCTACAGTTAATAGTCCAAGGAAGAATCGACAGTAGGAGGGGACCGGGAAGAAGACGACACTCATGGATGCATAACCTGCGACAATGTTTCGGACTAACATCGACCGAACTGTTCAGAGGTGCCGTAAACAAAGTCAAAATAGCCTTGTTAATAGCCAACGTCCAAAACGGATAGGGCAAAGGAAGAAGAAGATGCTAAAGAGAACCTCTCTCGTACCCACTGTGTATCGAAAACCAAACTGTGCACGGCTGATTTTTCTTCACACAGTCTATATACCCTTTGATGTATGATTTTTACTGGGATAACTGGGATATATTGAGATTAAAAGGAAGTTTATGTAGAAATTAACTTTTTTTCCAAAATTTACAAATTACAGGAATTTTTACCTTTACATTTTTACAAACTTAAACTTTTATTTAAAACATTAGTACTCTATTCATCTATTTTTTTAAGTGAATTTTTGTGTTTAATACGAAATACTTTTTAATATAGATTTACCATTAAAATACTATTTTGTCGCCATTACCCATTGTTTATTTATTATGACACATTTGTATTTGTGGTAACGATCACTAAAGGTAATTAATAAAATTAAACATAAATAATTAATTCAACTAATATAATTAGTATTGATTTAAAATAATTTAACCAATGTCTGTGTCATCCTCTTTAACATAAAATGTTCTAATTGAATTAATTAAGTTAATTATTTTTGCAAATAAATGTCACACTGAAAATATGCGCGTTTTTTTAACTTATAATAAAAAAAAATAATATTATTGTTGATAATAACGGTACAGTGAATAATAAATCGTCACCCTAAAGTGTTAACTTGCTAAGTCCATGTTAACTAATTTTACAGGAGAGCAAAAAAACGTTGTAAAAATACAATTTTTTGTTTAAAATATCAATCTACTAACTTTATCATTTAGAAATGTCTTTATTTACAATATGCTGATGAAATTTACAAGATATATTCTGGTTATTAGCTAAAAAGTGCTAATTTTGGAGATAGCAGGTTTTCGCTATTTAAAAGCCGTAGTAAAAATGGACTTCACAGGCTTTCAAGGATCTTTTAAAATAAAACTAGATCTTGTTGCTCTAAAATAAAATGAGTTTATTAATACAAAATGAAAACCAAGTCGTAAATTAAAGTTATTGAAAAAGTAGATTACTATCATTAATCGGAAATAACAATGGAACGTTTTTTCACTATTCATGGTGAAGATCATCGTAAAATGTGTGCATGTGTGTGTAATCAAAGAGCAAAGTCTTCTTAATAATTTGTAGGTCTTCATATTTTCGCGCGGTTATTTTACGCCTTTCTGAGTGTAGATTTTGTAGTGATTGTATTTGAGGAAGATTGTCCATTTTTATGTAAAATGCAACTTATAGTGAATTTGTCCTTCGGGTGAATATCGGTAACTTTTGCATCGCCATTTACCCTCCATGGTTGGGTACTTTTGAAAAACTGAACTGCATTGAATTTCTTAAAGAAGTCAAAACTTAAATAAGTTACATTATATGAAGCTGGTTTCTTTCTTGCCTGCTGGCAGTCGGTGACATAATCGGTAGGTACGTTTATTATCCTATCTTTTAGCTTTTGTTCTATCACTGAGTGGACAGAATCCACTTCAATTTGTGTATGGCCAGGCTCAAGAAATGTCTGTTCTATTGTTATATTATGATTTATTGCTAAATTCAGTAGGGCATTGGCCATAACACTTATTCTTTTGCATAGCAATTTCAGGAAGAATGTGGGTTTCCAAAAATGATACTCAAATACTTGCAAATTCTTCGGCATTTAGACCACCTTTGGCTTCATTCCAAAGATAACAAAATACATTACTATTTATTAGATTGTAGAAGCACAGCTTGTATTATAAATTATTTCTATGCTTTGTATGATAAAGCGTACTGACGTTTGATTTTGGAGCCACCAACACTGCTTGTAAATTGGCTGTAAACACATACTTTCTCATCTTTTTGTCCTTTTTCTTTTCTTCTCTGGCTTCTGTTTTTCTTTAAATGTGTGCTTTATTTTTATCTTCCGAAATACTTCCATTCTTGAAACAGATGCGTTTTTTACACTCATCCTTTTTCGGGTAGAACAAGGCAAAATTCTCATTTCCAAAGGGATTTGAAAAAGTGGTTATTAATAGGTTCATTTTTTTTAATTTGCACCACTCGTTAACATAGAACTCGTAGAGAGATTGTTGTGATTTCCATTCTATTAATAGGTGTTTCTTTAAAAATTCAGATAAGCATTTACGTGTCCTAAAGAGTTTTTGTTTAAAATACTTGGAGCGCGAGCTTCAGAAATGTTTTTTTAATGATGAACTGTCCATCTCTTGATTCCCAGCGGATTCAAAAACATGGTTCTACACATTCTAAGATTCTAGTCTTTGACTTTGCAAAAAAATATTGCAAAAATATTGCAGCGTTTATCCCCTTTTTGTCTCCTTGGATTTTTTTCGATTTCTTGTCCTTTTGAGAGAAACAATATGACGGTTTATAAATGTCTTTTTCCCCCAGATCATTTTCCAAAATGCTTCAAATATCTGATGTCTGTCCTGTTTTGTCAAGGACAGATATTTTGTAGCAGCTGTCCCTTTTTGCATCTCGGTTTCATAGCTCGAGGTTCCCTTGGTTTTTCATAGTTTCATTTTTCTTCTTTTTTTCTCTTGCCTAAATATCCCTTTCCTATTGCCCGTAATCGTTTATTTTTTTGTACAAACCAAGTTGATTCGTGCACTTAAAAACGTTTTTTTTTCTTTTCTTACTCTTTGCTGGGTATTCAATGATGCTACTTGAATCTGTATCTCTTGAATGTACTCTCGACAAAAATTTGAGAACGTGCTGTAGCGAGTCTAGACATGAAATGGCGTGACACCGATGACTTAGCAGTATTTACCTTTACGAATCCAGATTCTTACAGATAGCAGATTTTCGTATCAGGTAATAGATGGTATTTCTGGCATAACTAGGAGTTGGTTGGTTAACAGCTCATGGAAAAAAGCAAACTAGCTTTCTAACCATGCAAAAATATTATTTTATATTAAAAGTGGACTTAGCAGATTAGCACTTTAGGGTGACGAAATATTAAAATATATTGAATGCTTTTACTGTTGTCTCTTTTTACGCCATTTTGTTTATTATTTTTATTTGTTGGTCTTCTAGCCTATCGTGACTTATTTTATCCACTTTTGGACATATGCCGTCTCTTGTCCCCAAACTATTCTCTAGTTATCTTTTTTCAGTATGATTTTTAAATTCATATTTACATCTTTCTTTCTTAGTTTTTCTCTCATTGTCGCCAAATTATTAATTAATAATCCAATAAAATTTTTATTAGTAAATTTCCATTAAACTTTTACGTCTTAGCGTTACTTAATTTTCTAAAGAGTTTCTAAAAAGATCAAAATTTCTTATCAATACTGGTAAACATGTAAGTAGATGGCTGTCAAAATTTTTCGCGGACGTCTTCACAGCTAATAATCTCTTAAACGAGTTTAGTAGGACTATTATCTAAAGATAATAGTCCTACTAAAACCAGGTAAACCAGCAAACCGAGGGGACTATTATCTAAAGATAATAGTCCTACTAAAACCAGGTAAACCAGCAAACCAACCGCAAAACTACAACCCAATAGCGCTCCTTGCCTGCACGTACAAACTTTTTGAACCACTTGTTCATGACATATTTATTTATTGGTGTTATACCTGAAAGTTTATCAGTAGAACAGATAAGTGCAGCATACTTAGCTGCTGTTACCTCGTCTTGGCATTAACATTCTACATAGAGGCTGGTTTTCAACCAGCTGTTTAATGCAAAAATGATGGAATGGAAAAATGCAAATAATTTTGGGCTGAACGTATCACTGGACCATATTTTTTTTAAAATGAGGCCTGTCAAGCAGTGACTGTTATCAATGCTTAATATCGCAACATAATAACAGACTCCCTGCTGCATAAAATGGATGATATTGATATAGAGGACATTTTTTTTTTCAACAGGAGGCATGTGAAACAATTCAATAACCGCATGACTTTTCCTGATTGTGTACTCCCTTGTCTCTGTAATCAAGATTGGCCCCCTAGATCGTGTGATTTAACACCATTGGATTTAATTTCATTGGGTTATTTGAATGTAATGCTCTATGCCAACAAGCATATAACCACCCGAAAGGAGGAAACTTAACGCTGCCTTAACAAAATTCAGCTGCATTTATGCAAAATGTTAATAGAAAATTTTAACAAAAAAAATTTG
Organism: Diabrotica undecimpunctata; assembly: GCF_040954645.1. Classification (NCBI taxonomy): domain Eukaryota; kingdom Metazoa; phylum Arthropoda; class Insecta; order Coleoptera; family Chrysomelidae; genus Diabrotica; species Diabrotica undecimpunctata. Next base: position 142,515,180 of record NC_092807.1, read on the forward strand.
TATGTGACAACAAAGCTAGGGAGGCCATTTGCCTAATGTACTATTTCATACTTAATTCTATATATTTTGTGATTCAATATCGCAGCACCCATATTTCTTAACCGTGATAAAGTTGTAACTATCTTAACGTTTACTTCACGAAAAAAGTTATTTCATGTAAAAGTAATCCTTTATTGATGTGGTAACTCGGTGAAAATCATGGTTTTACCAGTATTTTTGGTGCAAAATTTATCGCTTTACTGGTATGTAGAAGCTAATAATGCATTAGTCTAGAGAAGTTGTCATCGTAGGGAACGGTGCAAAAATCAAGAGCCTGGTGAAAGTATGTGGACCACATTGCAAAAGAAGCTAGAGCCCCATTAAATCATTGTTTTAGAGTTGCAGAATTCAGAGTAAGATGGATACAAATCACGAAGCACGATTAGGAATTTCGGCACATTGTCCGAACCAGATGACCTTTAGATGAAAGAATTACGATTTTGTGGTAAGTATATATATATATATATATATATATATATATATATATATATATATATATATATATATATATATATATATATATATATATATATGATAAAATAAAGGCAGATATCGAGCACAGTTTTATTAACTAAATCTTGCCCAAGTACTTTCGCTCGATGTATATTTTAACATCTCCCACTGTTGGTCAGTTGGTCTTGAGTAACGCTTTTACATATTAATTTAATTTAACTACTTGAATTATACCCAATTTATACATTGCTTTCAATTTTGATTTTTTTATTTTTAGTATTTTAATTTCATAGTCAGATTTCTTCTTTTCTACAGTATTGATAGTGCCTGGTAGACCCCTTTATTGTAGTCAACCACCCACTGTCTAATAAATTGTTTAGTCTATTTCTTGCAGTCATCCTTTATGTCCACTTCAATTTCTCTCAAACTAACCCTAATTATTATAGACAGGTTTAAGTGTGAAATATGGATTATGCAATTTAGTTAAAATATTCTATATGTCATATTTCATCAGCTAATTTCCTATAGTAGTGTCAGTTGCACCTTTGGTCAATGCTTAGTTACATAAAATTTTGAAATGTGCTTTTGTTTTGCAATCTACATGACTGTGACTGTCCATCCAAGATGTCATAAATGTAACATCTCACCTTAACATTTCCGTTAATACCGGGAGCCATTCTCTCTCCTGTTGCCGATCAGAATGTAGCTTCGACTGTTTTAAATAATTTTAAACTCTTTGTCCTTGTCTAGTGTAGTGTTATGTTCAACTTCATGTTTAATCTTATGTTTATGACATTCTGAGATTGTTAGATAGCTCAAAATTGACGAAGTAAGTCTAAAACGTTAATCACAAACTTTTATCATCCATTAACTTCGAGTTTTTATCGAGGTTAATCAATTTCTTCATTTACAAAAACGTTTCTTGGCTTATTTCAGATGCCCCTGAAGATGCTTTAGGGAGCGAAAGTACTTAGGCAAGATTTAATTAATTAATAAAACTGTGCTTAATATCTGCCTTTATTTTATCAAAGTTCAACTAATAGAGAAAGAACTGTTAAATAGAGAGGGAAGGGTTAAGAAAAGAATCCACTTATTAGACTAATATTTTTACTTATTTTTGTTAGTGGATAAATAAACATTTATGGAGCTTTCCATTTTTTTGTGATCTCAGTCTGTACGCCATTTATACTTATGTACATTTAGGACTTTAAAGTTTAGTACAAAGGGTAAGTTGGACAAGTGTTTCTAATTTGTGACATTAATAAATTTCAGAAAAAAATGTAAGTCGCCGATAAGATACAAATTTTACATTTGATCCAATTGAAACAAATACCATGTAAAAGTTAAAATATTTTGTAATAATTAATTTTAATATTTCAATTATTTTTAAATTTTGTTTCAAATTTTTGGTGGTTAGCAAACTTATTAATTTTGACTAAAAATTTAAAATTTTTTTAATTAGTTAATACCGAGTACTTACATTAAATGATATATCATTAAATATAACTTGTCTAAGGAAAGAAAAGCAGATAAAATAATTAATAAATGAAAATAAATAATAACTTATAACTTTAATACCAACCTTCATCATTAAAAGAATTTTCCTTTCCACAAAAACATTCAAAATACCTTTATTTCCAATCATAGGGCTACTAACTATTTTTTGTATTATTTATTAAACTCGTCGGTCCAAATAGTAGATATAAAAATTCTGTTTTATACTCTTTTAACTCTTAATTGACTTAATTTAGTTTATCCATTCGAAATTGGATATGGATAATGGAAAATGCGCTGGAGTTATATTGTAAATTTACCTCTTCCGTTGCCATCACGTCCGCTGTCACAATAATGAAATACCTGATATTTGGAATGCAACGAAAAGTCTGAATGTACATTTGGAACATCCAAATTGACATACCATTTTAAATCTGTGTTTGTTTTAAAATAAATATTAAAATACATTAAAAATACGGTATAAAAGCCAATAGTGTGTCATACGATTATATTCTGAACAATTTTTCAATTTTAAAGTATCTCAGGGTCTCTAAAAAATTAAAGTATTGAAACATATATATATATATATATATATATATATATATATATATATATATATATATATATATATATACCAAAGCTGAAGCTGTTTTCACCTGAAGATACTTTTTGTGTGGGGGATCCTCTTACAGTTTCTGGTGTGACTTCGCTGTTTCCACTACTTTTCTCCATTCTTCTCTCTCTTTGATTGTGTTTTCTATATTTTTAGTTTCCATACTTCTTAAGTCTTCTTTCACTTGTTGTCTCCATTTTAGTTTAGGTATGCCTCTGGTTCTTTTGCCTGGTGGTATACATTCCGTTATAACTCTTAACGGATTGATCATGTCTCTTCATTATGTGTCCATACCATCTACTCAAAACCTTTTAAGTGTTCTTCTTGTCTTGCTGTTAATGTAAATAAAAAATTTAAGTAAAAATCCTTTATAAAAGGTATATATAAATTAAAAACCCAAACGGGCTATGTCATGCAGACAAAACGTTTTCGGAAACCACGTTCCATCATCAGTGTCTAGGTGTACATGTTTTGAGCCACTAAATATCAGGGTAAAAATCCGTTAAAATGTATCTATTATAATTAATAGATAAATATCAGGGTTTTTACCCTGATATTTAGTGGCTCAAAACATGTACACCTAGACACTGATGATGGAACATAGTTTCCGAAAACGTTTTGTCTGCATGACATAGCCCGTTTGGGTTTTTAATTTATATATACCTTTTATTAAGGATTTTTACTTAAATTTTTTGTGATACATGGTATACAGCCAGCTACAGGAACTTAGTTTCCTTGTGGATGTTAATGTAAATGTTTCTGCAGCATATACTACTATTGGTCTTATGGTCGTTTTGTAGATGTTCATTTTTGTGTTTCGGATTATCTTCATATCTCTAAACATTTTTTTATTTCTATAAAACGCTGTATTTTCCGCTTGAATTCTTCTTTTCATATCTACATTTTCATTTCTTCTGTTGATCAGACTCCCAAATATTTGAATGCTTCAACCTCTTCTAAACTGTGTGCATCTACTGTCAGTTGTGTCATTTGGGTCTTCTTTTTTTGCCTAGGTTCATGTGTTTTATTTTATTTTCATTTATTTCCAGTCCTCTCAGTTTGGGTTCAATATGTATCACTATTTCTTCAAAATTGTTAGTTTTTTATATACAGGGTGTTAAACCTCAAAAAATCAGTTGGACAGTTTTAAGAAACTATTTTTAATTTTTAAGAAGAGAAACAAAGCATTCTTCGCAATAAGCCAAGCCTTGTTTATTCATAAAGCACGTTTTCAACAGTTTCAGATTAAATTGAATGAATTTGAGTACTAATTAATCTCGTCAGTTCGTCGATATTATTGAATCAAGTATCATTTACATTTGATTTAATATATCTTCACAACAAAAGAAAATTCAGCGGAGAAAAATCTGTCGACTTAGCTGGCTATTTTATAAAGCCCCTACTTCCAATTGATTTGGGAAGGATTTCGTTCAAATAATTATGAACGGTTGTATTATAAGGGGAATTACCTCGGTTTTATTAATACCACAATGCTTAATTTGGAATTTCTAAGTTTCTGAGCTTCATTTGAAAATAGTGCAATTTAGTCTGGAACTACTTTATGTAACAAGTCTAAATATTTGGACCAGTGAGATTTTCGTCTACGAAAATTGAGCCTATAATGTTTATGCCAATCATTCCGGGCCCATATCCGTTATCTTTTCAAGTAATTGGATATTGGCTAATGATATTTTATAACTATTTTTATCACGGATTTCTATTACATCAGTTCATGTAACCATATACTTTATTTATAGAACTTTGGCTGATGTCATGATTAGAGGCTGCTAAAGTTATATTTTAAAATTATCTCAGAAATGCGAAAGCTAATTTTAAAAATCGACCTCTTTCGCTGTTTTTTACTTGAATGAAGAGAAAATGGAGAAAATTTGAGGTTTTCAATGCAAACGTTTACACTATTGGGCATTTTTTGATACAGATTGTGTTATGTCTTAGTGCTGTATACCAAATTTCTTATTTCAAATACAATATCCTGCATATTATTTAATTATTGGATTTCTAAGACAATTTTAGACAATTGAATCGAAGAATTAAGTATTTTAAAAGTAACGTTAAAAAAATATCTGAGTGAAGAAATTTGCTACAACAAACTGGAAAACTAACAAACTAATAAGTGACATTATTTATTTCTTAATAATGTAAAAAAAAAAAAAAAATACATTTTTTTCTGAGTATAGGAGAGCCACAACTGCTGGCCGCAAATATCTTGGCAGCGAGCCATGTGTTTTCAGATTGATTGCATTTGAGCTAATGCACAAAATAACGGTTCTACAGATGATTGGTTATGGAGGCAACACACGAACACAAATAAAATGTTGCTCGCTTATTTCATGAAACATTTCCAAATTTGCAGCCTACATTTATGTCTAAGGGACAATTTGTAAAATAAAATGCCAAAGTGATGATGCCAAATTGGATAACATGCTTGAGTTTAAGGTAAACCCACATACTTCTAGTCGAAAAACAGTCCCAGTGTTTGATATCTAGGGAAAATTCTGACTAGATGAGAGAAGAATACACACCGTATCCTGAAAAGGTTGTTATATGGACAGGATTTGTTGGAGATTATATCCTTTGCATAGATGGCGATTTGAATGTCGATAATTATTTAGCACTTTTCCAAAATAATGTCATACCAATTTTGTAAAATTTATATCTTGATCCAGCAAACCCACCACTTCCAGCGAATATGAAATACTTAAGCAAGATAAAGCACCAACTTATTAAGTACCAAATTAATATTCGCCAGTACCGAATATTTCTAAATCGGTGGATAGAAAGGCTAGGATCGATGAAATGGTCAACACGATTTCCTGATCTGACGCCATTAGACTTCTTTTTATAGGGATATGTCAAAAATATTATATACAAAACTAAACCCCTTAACTTTTTTGATTTAAAATGTCGAATAACGCTTGCGATTAGATCGGTCACGCCTAAAATGTTAAGTAACGTTGGAGGAAATTTCTAATTGGGATATTGCCAAGACATTCGTGGCAACCATTTAAAACATCTTCTGTACCGACATTAATGTGTTTTTTGTTTTTTATATTATCAAGAAATAATCAGTATTACTTATTAGGTTTTTAGTGTGTTGTTGTAGCCAATTTATGTACTCAAGTATTGTATATAAGATATGTTCAGAATATTTTGAGAAATCCAAAATTTAAATAATATACAGGGTGTTCCAGAAATCCAGAATAGAAAACGAAGACCAGTGACTTTCCAGAAGGGAGAAAAGGTGCTTGTAAGGGCGTTACGAGTATCAAATCTCACGGAGGACGTGTGTGCAAAGCTAATGCCTATTTTCAAGGGTCCATACATCATACAAAATGAAAATGGAATAAACAGCTATGTTCTTAGACATGTAGAATCAGAAAAGATACGAGGAGTTTACAATATCCAGGATGTGTACAAATACCATGAATAAAAATAGTATAGATTTTAAGATGGAGTAATAAAAATTTAGGATAGGATAAAATGACTACAAAAGAAAAATTTGTGTTGAGAGAAAATAATATTTTTTTGGTTACACTTAAAAAAAAAAAGAATATTTGTATCTCAAAACAAGGCGGGGATTTGTTATGGATCAGTTTATCGATCAGAAATAGAATAAAGAATTTTTTTATTATTTTAGTATACCGCGGGCATATAAGTTAAAATACAACCCTGTACTTATTTGTAATAGACCATAAGAGAAAACATTGTTCCATGAAAGACTGAGTGAATAGTGAAAGGACAATGGACCCGTATAATTATAGATTTATGGAATAAACTTTGTAATTGTATTTTGCGGTGGACATTTTTCGAAAGTAAATAAGAATTAGATTTAGATATGAGATAACAAGAGTTTGGAAGCTTATTTCTGTTGAAAAAGGCAAAATTGTTAATGGTTTCTGAAAAGTAATTTGAGTGAAAGTAGTTTATTTGTTTTAAATATTATGTTGGAAATTTTCTAAATCGAAAATAAGTGGGAAAAATGAATGCTTATGATTGGTTAAAAAGGAATGATGGGGAATGAGAGAGTTGAGAAGGTTTGTCTGGGGAGATTGAAAAGATGTTTATGTTACCGGCAGACCAGAAGAGAAGACGTGTTTTCGTGTAGTCAATCGGAGTACCAGTGTTTTTTTTTTTCGTTTGTTAGTGAAAAAGGTGGAAGCTGAGAGCAGATCAAAAACGAGAAGATTAATACCTCTTTTGAGTCTGCATAGTCCACGAGATCTAATTGAGAAAGAAAGGAGAATTTGTGAATAAAGAGTACCGGTCAAAAGAGGCTTGGGCTTGTGTTTTCGGAGGAGTAGTTTGCTGGTATGCGGTTTGGATCGATGCTGAGAACGGGAAAGATTTGATGGTAGCCGGACATAATCAATCAAGGAAGGAACTGTGTTTTGATCGAGAGGAGACATCATTGGTGTAAAAAATAAAGGTCAGTCAAATAATTTGAATGAAAGAAAACTTTAAGATATTCTAAAGATAAAATCAAATATAAGCATACGAACTAAGATTCCAAGTTTTAAAGAGTTATTTTTTTGTGAATAAATTATATTTTATATGGACATTTTTTTTAGTAGTTATTATTATAAAACAGATCAATAGATAGTTTGTTAATTAAAATTAAATTTAGAGTATAGGAGTTTGTTGGGAAAGATAATTGCCCACAAAAAGTTATTTATTAACATTCACCGTATTGCTTATTGAAAATAAATAATAATTTGTGTGCATATTTATGTTGTTTTAATGTTAGTTCCGTTTCCTGTTCTATCCCGATTATGAGCAACTAGGAGATACTGAACCCACTAGAAGAGATATATAAAGTAAACTGATTAAAGTAAAAGTAAAAAGGCACCCTGAGAATTTTTAATAGTAATTGAATTGTATGACTCTGCATAAATTAGTGAATTAATTAATTAAATAATTGGATTAATTAAATTAGTGTTAATCAATAATAAAACATCATAAAGCAGATCTCAACAATATATATATATATATATATATATATATATATATATATATATATATATATATATATATATATATATATATATATATATATATATATATATATATATTTAAAATATATAATTAAGTTTCCTTAATTTCCTTAAGTAGTCTTTTTCTTATTGTTTATTTCGGACTTTTCCTTTCAAGATGTTTTGTTGATTGGTACGTCTTGTTACATTAAATTTTATTCTGAAATTTTTAATTTGACCATTATTTTTTTACATAATTTGTCAACTGTGTCCTGTATTCTGCGTACGATTACATATCTATGGCTAATTTTTGTAACTTTTTATATACTTACCACACTTTTTTGTTCTGTTTTAATATTTAAATATCATGTTCATATTATTTCCTTTTTTAAACACAAATTTAACATTTTTAATTTCTGGTAATAAAGTTAATTCGCCGATAGTTATAAAAACAAAAAAATTATAATACTAGGCACATTCAGTTAAAGTAAATTTAATAGACAAAATTTATAGTTTTAACGTTTTACATGATTTGATCTCGTTTAAGTAGCATCACTTTTCATTTTTTACTGATTTATCTCTTACTATATTCAAAAATTTTGCTTTAATACAACATCGCTATAATAATATTCAAATTTTCGGCAGTACAGAGCTGTGTGACTTGACAAACGCAATCTCCTAAATTTCAAAAATTTCGGAACTTTTACAACTTTTTTAATTCGGAAGACCTCATTCTACAGGTAGATATAAATTTAAAATATTTGCAATAATTTCCAAAAAATATATGAAAATTTAAGAAAATTTATAATAGCATAAATTGGTATATAACTAGAAAATATAAAAGATATAGTATATTGAGATAAACTACATAGTGAAGAACCAGTACATCACAAAGTATAAACTTTTTATTTATGGACAAAATCGATTCATAAAGCATTAATATTTTAATGAGCATGAGATCATTTTTGGTTTTATCAAGAATGGCATAAAATACAGGCATTTAAAAATAAAACCACGTACAGTTGTAGAAAATATTTAAAATGTTTTATCTCTAGAATCATTCTTAATATTTAAGTAGGGAAATTTGTATTTAAAAGATTGTAAGTTTTAAGTTTTAAACAGTTTTTCGGTGCACAAAGCGTGCTTCCACAAAGAAGTTGTAAAGTCTTGGAATCCTCCACGGAAATTGTTTTTCGCCTCTACGTACATTAAATACGTCGTCAATACCTCGTCCTTGAGGCGATAAAGTGAATGCTCAGATGTTTCATGGAAGTAATATATACAAAATAGATATATCGATGTAAGGCAACCGTATATACGTGTTTGTGACTATTGGTCGTCTTCAGTACGGTGCAGCCAATTAAGAATACGAACATGTTAACTTAAGAAAGAATCACTACAAGAGCAGTGCGATCAATTTGTGGCATTAGAGTTAAAAGACCCTGATGGTTTTTAGGGCAACAACTAACAATAACCACGGAAGAATCCACAGCTACCTGAGCAAAGAAATGCCAAACGCTAAAACGTTTAAAACAAATAGAAAAGGTTGGTGCGAGTGAATAATAAAAGTAAAATGTAATATACGGTTGCCCTCCATCGATAAACCTATTTTGTTTTTTGTTTTCTTGTTTTGCGAGACATGCCATTACATTTTACTTTTATTATTTGTTTTTATTATTTACTCGCATTAACTTTTTCTATTTGTTAATTTATTAACATTTATTAACATTTATTATTTCTATTTGTTATTTTCTATCTAACGTTTTAAAGTTTGGAATTCCTTTCCTCGGGTAGCTGTAGCTTACTCCGTGGTTATTGTTAGTTGTTGCCCTGGAACCATATATATATATATTTAGGGATTCTACAGTATTCACTGCCTTCCCTCGCTCAACCGTTTCCATCTCTCTCTGTTGTTCCATTCTCCATCGTTTAGTCCTCTCTTACTCATGGCGTCGTCTACTTCGTTCCTCCAGGATTTTCGGGGTAGTCCTCTTTTCCTCCTTCCTATGGGGCTCCATTCGGTTATTCTCTTTATCCATCTGCTGTCACTAGTTCTTCTTACATGTCCATACCACTTTAGTCTTTTTTGTTCTATATATGTTAGTATGTCTGTTTCTATTGATGTTCTTTGTTTTATTTCGTCATTACTTCTCCTATCCATTCTTGTTACTCTGCAGCATCTTCGCAGGCATTCCATCTCCGTTGCTACTATCTTACTGCTGTTTTTCTTGTTTATGATCCAATTTTCAGCCCCATATGTCATAATACTTCGCACTAATGTTTTATAAATCTGCGTTTTTGTCTTCATATTTAGGTGTCTATCCCACCATACTGAGTTAACTTGTCGGATTGCTGTTCTTGTTTGCCCTAATCTTTGTGTAATTTCTTCCTCTGTTGTTGCCTTTTTCGTGATTATAAACCCCAGGTATTTGAATTTATCCTTTCCTTTGATTGTTACGTTGTTATCAATCTGTAGATCTTCTATGTCTTCTTCACTTGTAGATAGGTACTCTGTTTTCGCGAGGTTAATATCTAGGCCAGCCTTGGTATATTCTTCTTGTAGTTTCTTCATCATGTAGCTGAGGTCGTCTTGGTCTTGTGCAATCACTACTTGATCGTCTGCAAAACTTAATGTATATAGGTATTCGTTCCGTACCGGTACTCCCATGCCTTCGCATTTTCTTTTCCATGTAGTCAAGGCTTTCTCCAAGTATATTTTGAATAGGGTTGGAGATGTGGAACAACCCTGCAGGAGCCCTTTTGTTGTGGTGAAGTCTCCTATGATTCTTGTTCCCATTTTAATAGACACTTTATTTTCTTTATACAGAGCTTTTGTAGCTTCTATGAGTTCCGTCTGTATTTCTAATTTGTACATTGCCTCCCATAGTTCTGACCTTGGTACAGAGTCATACGCCTTTCTCAGGTCCACAAATGCCAAGTGTATATCTCTATTTTTTGCTTTTTTCATTTCCAACAGTTGTTCCAGTGTGTATATGTGGTCTATGCATGATCTTCCTGCCGTGAAGCCTGCCTGATCCTCTCCGATTTTGCCTTTTATCGCTTGCTCTATCTTTTCTCGCAGTATCTTCCCATATAATCTTCCTATTGATGATATTACGCTTATTCCTCTGTAGTTTTCGCATCGTTTTCTATCTCCTTTCTTAAATATAGATGTCATATATGCCGCCGTCCATTCCTTTGGGAGCTGTTCTCCATTTATGGCTTTCTGAAATATCCATTGTATCATCCGGTGTAATTTTTTTGATCCGTATTTTATAAGCTCAGCTGAGATGCCTCCAGGTCCCGGTGCTTTCTTATTTTTGATTGCTTTTATGGCCGTTCTTATTTCCCTATCTGTTATTTCTATTTCTTGTTGTGGGAATCTGCTTCGTCTTCGCCTGTTTTCTTTTCCAATGAATTGTGGTCTTTGTTCTGTTAATAGTTCCTTGTAGTAGTCCTTCCATTCTTTGTCGTGTATATTTCCCAATTTAATTTTTTCTTTTGAGTTTTGTTTCAATCCTCTCAGTACTTTCCATGACTCCGAAGTTCTTGTACCTCCTATATATGTTTCAATATTTAAGCAGATTCTTTCCCATTCTTCATTCTTTTGCTGTGTTATTTGTTTTTTCACTTCTCTATCTTTTTCTCACTTCTCTATCTTATTTATAAACTTCATCGTTGTTTGTAGTCAGCCATTTTCTCTATAGTTGCTTTTTTTCTTGAATTATTCTTTTTGTTGGTTCATTTATTTCATAATAGTGCTGTTTATTTGTTATGTGTTCTTTTTCCCCAAGTGCTTCGAATGCTGCTTGCTTTATACTCGCCTTTATATGCTCGTATATTTCTTCGATGTTGCCATATCTGAATTCTATTAATTTTTGGTCTAGACGTTGTTGGTATAGTTCTCTTATTGATTGTTCTTGGAGTAGTTCTATATTGTATTGTTTTTCTCTTATAGTGTTCAACGGTTCTTCTGTGGAGGGGGTCTTGTTATGTTTCCAATTAATGCTCATTTTTGCTGTCAGTAGTCTATGGTCTGTTCCACATTCTGCTCCTCTTTTGACTCGCACATCTTTGATCTTTATTGTGGTATCTTGTTTGATTATTATGTAGTCTATTATCGATTTCAGCTTTCGTGTTTCTTGCGTCCATGTATATTTATGAATATTTTTATGTCTGAAAAATCCATTGGTGATTTTTAGGTTGTTTAGTTCGCATAATTCAATCAGAAGTTCTCCGTTATCGTTTTTTTCATCCTCTCCAAATCTCCCCACTACTTTATCGTTTTCTTTTCTTCCAGTTCTGCCGTTAAGCTCTATTTGATTTTTTGATCTTTTTAGTTAGCTCTATTTGATTTTGGAATTGTTCCGTGAAATGTTCTTTTTCTACTCTCGGAGAATCGTCTGTTGGTGCATATACTCCGAGTATCACTGTCTCTTTACCGTATATGTCTATATGCATTTTAATTATTCTCTCGTTGATTGGTTCCCATGTTCTAACCCTGTTCTTCCACTTATTTTTGATTACTATTCCCACTCCTGGAACCATCAGGGTCTTTTAACTACTCGTACAATGCCACAAATTGGTCGCATTGCTCCTGTAGTGATCCTTGCCCAAGTTAACATGCTCCTTTTTGAATTTGGCTGCACCGTACTGAAGACGACCAATAGCCACAAATAGCAATAGTCACATGCAAATAATCGCTGAATTGCAGTTCCTGCAGGTAGTATAAGAGAAACACCAAATAATATCTGGTAAAAAAATTTCAATAAAGATATAGCTATGAAGGAGATGATTGTTGGTTGGTGTAACCCCGGATATAAACATTAGAAATACAAAAAATATAAAATTTAGAATTATAATAGGGATATAAGAGAATGAAAATGATGATTCTGATGATAATAAGCAATGATTTATGGTCTACAAATTCTAAATCTTCTTGCCTATGAGTCTCTATATAAAAAATTTAGAATGATACTATTGTAATCCATACGAAAAATAAAAAAAAAATGATACTTAAAGGTTCAAGGGACATATTTTTCAAATTAAAAAAAAAATTGAAAAAGCTGAATTGAAGCTGAAATTGAATAAATCATTGTCTTTAAAACAAAAGTACCCTCATTTTAATGCCTTAAACAGTTCTACAAGTGTATAATTTTTATTTACTTTCAAATACTGGACTTCAGAAATTCTGCAATACAATATTTGTGAAAATGTCAGAAGATATCAGGGTTCTGACAAAACATCGTAAGCGACAATTTTGACAAAAATAAGATTTTTAACTTACTTTTTGATATCGGTTACTTACAGTTTTTTTGTTGCAATTTTTATATCGTAAACAACAAGGTAGTACCGACATATGATAGTTAATAATAAAATAATATAAGCCATTTGGTAACCTTCGCTGTTTTGTCACTTACGATATTATTAAGTAACTGTCCTGGCCGATATATAGTGGCAGATTTGATAAAATCTCTTGTTTAACAGTTGTGGTAAGTTTTATTACTTTTTTTTGTATTTTATTACCTTTGGTAAAAACAAAACCTATATTTTTTATTTCTTTTTAACTGGTAAAAATAAAATTACTAATAATTTTGTATTCGCAACAAAAATGTCAACTTGTAGTAAGTTTACTAATCCAGATGGTAGATCTTTTTTTGGTAGATTTTTCTATTTATATTATTTCTTATAGATAAGAATATATATAATACCTTAAAATTATCGTATGTTTATCGTAAGCGACAAGTTTAAACTAAAATTTACACAAACAAGGTCTAACCAAATATCGTATCTTACACAATTTAATAAAAAAATGTTAGATTACATTTTTTTTTAATTTAGAATGTTTTTTTTGTACTAATTTATTATATTCTTAGAAGTTTCATTGCATAAGCCAAAAAGTTACTAGAAGAAAAAGTTGTCTCATAAAAAATATTTGAGTTTGGTCACTGTTTTGTCAAAAACCCATCGTTATATTCTGTCATAATTTACTTCATAGCTAATACGATCGAATCGAAATAAACTGTTTACTTCTGTAGAAAATATAATATAGTTTTTATTTTTGTTTAAAAAAGTAATTATAAATAAACAATACGTATTAGTTTTATTTATTTAAACAATATTTTAAGATATTATACATAAAAAAAATTGAAAAATTATTTTATGTATAATATTTTTTATTTAAAATATTCGTGGATGACATTTCAATAGTATATTAACGATAACAACGAGGTCTTCCGAATCGAGCTTGCCAAAACAAATTACCTAGTTTTATTAGCTACATTAGGCTACATCTTCACATTGATAAAGGTAGATTTAGATATACTAGATAGTAGTGATAAAAGTACATATTGTCTTTCACACAATGTCTTCATTTATTCTAGGACCTAACTTTTTTGGTTGAGATTGTAACGAAAATATTTTATGTTGAGTTGATTGCAGAATAGAAAAAGTCAGTATAAAAAGTTTCTCTAGTTATATAATGTCGTTTGGGTCTTAATGTAATAAGTATGTAAAATAATGTCGATCCAACTGTAAGTGAATCGCTTTAACAAAATAGATAAATAAGGATATTGTTTCGGATTTGCAATGCCTATAAAGGGCTATTGTAGGATTAAACGTAAAATGTATTTATATTTTTTGCTTATATAAAATAGAAATATTAGAATTTAGTTTATAAGCCTTTATTCCTAAAAATCTAATTATAGATCCAATTATATAATTGCCAAGTAACAGCGCATAAAAGTTCAGTTTCATTCAGAACAAATATATACTTTCGGTTTCATACCTGTCTTCCCGTCCATCTGTATATCCGTGGACATACACGATGAGAACAAATATATACTTCGCATTTTTATATCACTTCCGGTTAAAAAGTTGTAACCGGAAGTGCCATATTCTAGTCACAGAAATAGTAGATATGATACATCAATCGACGCTTATGGAAAAGTCGAAAACCTAGAAATTACGAAGTCCAATTGCTTGTTTTAGATTTCAACTCAAGCTAATTATTTCAATGCAATTAAATTTATGATTTACAGCTTGTTGTATTATATTGTTGTATTGTGCTTTTGTCTTTTTAGGTATGTTGTATGTTTATTACATTCTGTAGTATTATAATAATAAAAATTTTTAACTTCTTGCATACTATTCTAATAAGTTTCGAATTTATTTTTGCTTATTGCATAAAGTTCTGTTCTGCTCGGTTTGTTTTGATAAAATCATTATATATCTATTAGAATTTTAGAGAATATTCTAACTATGACATGTGCCATACAGTAATCTATATAGGACTCAGCTTTATATTAGCGCAGTCTTCTCTTCTTCTGACATAACTATTAACGAACAAGTGGAAATCTACAAACTTACTAAGCAGCTGACCTCCATAATCTTGTTATTAAACTTACAGTGAGGTGATATTCACTGTGCGACTGTTTAATTTTTCACATGCGAAAAACAATGTTGTATTTTTCATTGTATCATTCCTATAATTGTTGGTTTAATATCAGTTGGGTTGCGCCGATATCCACTTTACTGGTCACCATGTATTTAGTTTTGTCGATAAATATCGATAAAACTAAATACATGGTGACTAGTAAAGTGGATATCGGCGCAACCCAACTGATATTAAACCAACAACCGCTGCAGAGAGTTCAGAGATTCAAATACCTTGGATGTTGGATTACCCAAAATCTAGATCCATCCTTCGAAATTCGATGTAGAATTGAACAGGCAAGAAACTCATTTCAAAAATTCAAGCCTCTATTATCCAATAACTCATTAAATTTGGAAATGCGTGAAAAGTTTACAAGATGTTACGTGTGGTCTGTACTTTTGTATGGATGTGAAACTTGGACTTTAAACGCCGATATCATGAATAAAATCGAGGCGTTTGAGATGTGGTTGTAACGAAGGATACTAAAAATTCCATGGACTAGCAGAACTAGACACGAAGAAGTTCTTCGAAGAATGGGACATCAACGAACTATATTAAATATTATTAAGAGGTGTAAACTAGAATATCTTGGACATTTAATCAGAGGACCAAGATATGAGTTCCTTTGGCTAATTCACAACGGTAAAATCGAAGGAAAGAAATGGATAGGACGGAAGAAACTCTCTTGGTTGAGGAATTTGCGGCAGTGGACAGGTTTGACAGCGGACCAATTGCTACACGTAGCGCAAGACCGAGATCAGTATAAAAATATTATAAGCATGGTAGTCGCCGACGTTCCGTAGGGATATGGCACTCTAAAAAGAAGATTCCTATAATTGCTAACGCCAATATTGAAAGCATTATTTAAAATAACCCTAAATAATAATCTCTTTTACCTATTTTTATCCCTACCCGCGAGGTACAGAGATTCTTGGACAAAGCAAACGAAAAATCTCTCTCTCTGTGATTTTGGTTCCCGTAGAGAATAGACGTGTTTTTCACCTTTCTTACCTGTAGGCTTCTGTAGAGAACATATGTCGTTTTTTCGCTTGTCTTAATTTGGTTTTAGAGCGCCGCGTGTAAATACCGCGCATAAAAATCTAGTATGTGATAAGTGAAAAATGCTTCTGTGAATACTGCTAGTATATACAATAGTAATATTGGTGAGTGTTGCAGTTCCATTGTTATGCCATCTACTGTCCAACTGCTTTATGCTTGTTATATATATATATATATATATATATATATATATATATATATATATATATATATATATATATATATATATATATATAATTAATCCACTGCAAAACAGAATAACAAACATTTATTATCTCTGTTTATAAACCAAAATTTGAGCGTGTGTATTTTCATACTATTATTGTTATTATATCGCAGCTGTACATCAATAAGTCCCATTGTAGACGGTGATAAATAATTGTGAAATGATAATTTACCAAATTTTGTGGGTTAGATTGACAAAACAAAGATAATTATAAATCAATTGTGTTGGAATAACCGAATCAGTGGTGTCTGGTAGATTTGAGTTTAGGGTGCAAAAATTAACGAAAAAATTATTTTCCGCAATTTGATGCTATTTTAATAGCCATTTATAAATGATCTTTCGTAATATTTAAGTAGAAGCAAAACACGTTTGAACGTTTTACTTACCCTCTTGGGTTAATATAAAATAAATCAATTATGTTTTAAAAATACAATCGTCTCTATTTGTACAAAAATAAATTTTTCACTAGTTTCTTATTAAAATTATTTATCTCATCCTGAGCCAAAATTCTGTTTATCTACGATCAAGGTTTAAACTTCAGTCGGACATTTTGCATACTCCTTTTAGGATTTTTTTTTTTATATATTTAAGAGTCCAAAAATCACGTTGCGATTCTGATTGTATTGTGGCATTTCTCCCAATAATTTTCAACACTTTTAGAGCTTTTACAAATAGTTTCCGAGGACCGTTCATTAAAAAAATATAGTAAATTTATAACACCAACGATTTTCTGTGTATCTTGATTTGTCTATACCACTTATAATTGGGCCTTTTTTTTTGGAAAAATAACCATTTTCGAAAAAGATTTATAACAGACAAAAATAACAGACAGAATTCTGGAATATTTTATCAGCTTGTACAGGTCAAGTGGATAAGTATCATATGTTTTTACTTTTACTGGGTAGTTTTCAAATATAGGTAGTGCCTCATTTACATGTAAGATATGTTTGATTGTTTCAAATTCCCTGCTTTGCAGTCTACAGAAAGGAAGAGTTTTATGATTCTGAACTTTCCGCAGTAATTCAGCCGCTTTAGATTATGTCCATTATACAAATAAATCCATTTGAACATCTTAAACTATTTAGAAATATTTTTAATTTAGTACTAAACGTTTAACTTCACTTTTGACCATAATTTGCCAACGTTGCGAAATGTGTAAATATAAATTACAACAGTGTTAGATGTGCATAAAAGAAATATTTAGTTTCAAAAAAGACTTCCCGAACACCTGGCCTACAAAAATCAGGACAAATTAATACGGGACGAAGCAATATCTCTGTTTCAGAAACCCTCAAAAATCCGTTAAGGATTTACTCCACATGTATATAATAGTGCTCTACGATCTGTCAAATATTTGTCCCGCTTTTGATATGAGAGCATTTAATAAATATAAGTTTATAGTGCCCTTTTTGTGCAAACCAGTAAGATTAGGTAAGAACTTTTTAAGAGTTATGTTTTTTAATCGCAAAATATGCGATTTGGTGGATGCACCGAGAAGAATTCGCCTCGTCGCATCCACCAAAATCTAAGGTTTATTCTGCTCATATTGAACGTTTTGTAATGGGGGTAGAACAAATAATTGTATTGTGACGTATGAGGTGATATGTGAAAGGGTTTAACAAATAGAATACGATAATAAAGTAAAATAAAACATTGTGAAAGGGGCAAAGAATAATTTTTGTAATAAATCTTATCATATGATACCTCGCACGTCACGATTGGCCCGATAGTAGCAAAGATACTGAAGCTGTCTGAAGCTTCTTTAGCATGCCGCAAAGTGTAATCTTTCTTAGTCATCCTATTCTATTTGTTAAACCCTCTCACATGACACCTCAGACGTGACGATACAACTAGCTACAACTAGCCATTCTACCCCCCCCCCCCCCCACGAAACAAAAGTGAGTTTTTTAAACATAAATTTAAATGTACAGATTGATTCACGCAAGGCTAGTATATTCGATGAAACGCTGTATGTTTTGATGTTTTTAAAAATTCCTTAAGAATCTGGACTTGAACCAACTATATCTAATAAGGTCTTTTATGAATAACACAAGGTCAAATTTTTAAAATAATAATTTATCACGCTTTAAATGTTTTTTTTTTTAATTTGCCATATCTGGACAACAAATTTTTAAACTATTTATCAATACTTTGGGTTCTGTTCACATGTTCTGTAGACAGCTAAAACCTGTCTAGATATGCTTATAATTAAACTAAATAGGCAATTAGTGTGGATTTTTATCTGCCAGTTGCTGATGTGTTAAAATTTTACATTGAAAAAGTAAATTACTAATTAAAAATTAATTTATTATAGAAATAATAATGAAATATTTAACTAAAACTCGAATTGAGATTGTATTAATGATCGGTTAAGGAATATTTCAACAATAATTAAAGAAGTGAAGTTGAAGTGGCAAACTTATTTAATCAGAAGTATGCTCAGTTGTCTAATATTTTGTACAAAATTCTACTATTTAAAAAAAAACAGCACTTTGTGGAAGATGATGTAAAATTGAATATTTTGTTAAGTCTCAGAGAATATAACGTCAAAATTGAATCCTAAAGTGTCCCCACGAAGAAAACTTTATCCATATAAACTGACTTTTGTACAGAATCTAAAATAAGACAATCCAGATCGTACAATGCATTTTTGAAAAAAAATTATGAATAAGCTGAACGGAAATAAACTAGCTCATGGTACTTTTTTTTGATTCTATAAATAATTGTCCTGTATTTGATATCTCAGTCCATTTACGAATGTTTCTTAACCAAGAAACTTGTTTTCTTCCTACATCTCTACAGCCTTCTATTTTGCGTTAAAGGATTAGTTGTAATATTTGTACAACTATACGTCCCAGATAAGACATTTTCCGATGTTTAACAATACTAAACAATGCTCTATCTTTGTTGACCCTACTTAATACTTCTCCTCATTAGTTTTTCTTACGGTCCAAGGTATCTTCAGCATCCGTCTGTGAATCCACATTTCCAATGCTTTAATTCTGTTCATACCTGATACTTTTAGTGTCCACCCTTCTGCTCCATACAAAAGTACAGACCAAACATAGCACTCAACCATTCTTTATCTTTACTTCATGCGTTAATAGTAAGAGGAAATGTTACTCAATAAATAAATTTTACGGAGAGGTACTATTAAGTGGTCGGCTAGATCGCCAAACCATACGCCCTTGGATTTTTCTGTTGGTTTATCTCAAGTTCAAGATATATAAAACATAGCCAACTTGCATTGCAAACTTCAAAGAAAGGATAACCACAGAAATACGGAAGATTTCACCTTAAATTTTAGACAAAGTTTGGGACGAGTTTTGTAGAAGACTGTGTTACTACAAACAAAAAGTTGGAGAATATTTCGAATATTTATCTTATTGTCTTGAAGAAAATTAGACATAATTTCAAAATTTTATCGTTTATTATTCGTAATAGACCCAATATAATAGAGTTCATTGAGATTAAGTTGCACATTTAATTTTATATTTAAAAAGCGTAAATTTGAATTTAAACGGTTCCAGCGTTTTCCAAAATAAGGACTTAAATAATTTTTTCCATAAGTGGTTTCCACACTATATACATACTTGTATTGTGTATTAATGTTAATATTGTATTATTATATATTTAAATATTTGGACATATCAAACCAAACCACATTATATAACAATTTAGTTACTTTAAAAGCTAAAAACGAGAAACTAGAAAAAAAATTACTATACAGAAATGCAGTGTTATGTAGTCCTTGTTTGCTGTGGGGCAAATACTCAAAAATTGCACTGTTTTTTTTTCAATTAATTAGATAATCAATATTGTCCTTACACTAAAATTATATCCAGTCAATCGCACTTAGACAAGAAAATTTGCCCGTGGATTGTCGATGTAGCGGGAAATTGTGTAGTGTGCTAATGGTCGAACGATGGGTTCTGCGTTCGACTCACCCTGCAGGCTACGACCCGGTCGACTCTGAAACAAAAAGATGAATTGTAATGGAAAGTGCAAAACGCAATAAAATAATTATAGCAAAAAAATACAAATTTTAAAACATGTTATATTTTATTATTGATTTATTTTAACCATCAGACTGTTATACAGACGGATCAAAAATTAAAGAAATTTTTTGTGTAAAACAACAATTATGGTAAAAATATCGCATTCTCAATTGTTGTTCTATTTTAACTGCCGAGGTTGCTACTATACAAAAAACACTAATTTAGTGTGGCAGGAATTCTTGTGAAGACATTGCATTAGATCAATTCCAAAACTCTTATTCTTGACATTTAAAAATTATCATATGATCTAAAATACGCAAAGAAAACAGTAATTTTACTTTGGGTTAACGGACACTGTGGAAAAACTGCAGACGAAATAGTGCATGAAATGGCAAAAAGTACATCTGAGATATCCGAAATTACAAACATTTGGCATTTGTGGACCTTAGAAAGGCATATGACTCTGTAGTTGGTTAGAACTGTGAAGAAAGGTTAGAACTGTGAAAGGCAATGTATAAATTAGAAATACAGATGGAACTCATAGAAGCTACAAAAGCTCTGTATAAAGAAAATAAAGTGTCCATTAAAATGGGAATTAGAATCATAGGAGACTTCACCACAACAAAAGGGCTCCTGCAGGGTTGTGTCACATCTCCAACCCTATTCAAAATATACTTAGAGAAAGCCTTGACTACATGGAAAAGAAAATGTGAAGGCATGGGAGTACCGGTACGGAACGAATACCTATATACGTTAAACTTTGCAGACGATCAAGTAGTGATTGCACAAGACCAAGACGACCTCAGCTACATGATGAAGAAACTACAAAAAGGCTGGCCTAGATATTAACCTCGCGAAAACACAGTACCTATCCACAAATGAAGAAGACATAGAAGATCTACAGATTGACAATGTAACAATCAAAGGAAAGCATAAATTCAAATACTTGGGGTTTATAATCACGAAAAAGGCAACAACAGAGGAAAAAATTACACAAAGGTTAGGACAAATAAAAACAGCAATCCGACAACTTAACTCAGTATGGTGGGATAGACACCTAAATATGCAGACAAAAACAGAGATTTATAAAACATTAGTGCGAAGTATTATGACATATGGGACTGAAAATTTGATCATAAACAAGAAAAACAGCAGTAAAAGAGATGGAATGCCTGCGAAGATGCTGTAGAGTAACAAGAATGGATAGGAGAAGTAATGACGAAATAAAGCAAAGAACATCAATAGAAGCAGACATATTAACATACATAGAACAAAAAACACTGAAGTGGTACGGACATGTAAGAAGAACTAGCGACAGCAGATGGATCAATAGAATAACCGAATCGAGCCCCATAGGAAGGAAGAAAGGAGGACGACCCCGAAAATCCTGGTAGAACGAAGTAGACGACACCATGAGTAAAAGAGACCTAAACGATAAAGAATGGAACAACAGAGAGAGATGGAAACGGTTGAGCGAGGGAAGGCAGTGAATACTGTAGAATCCCTAAATATGTGTGTGTGTGTTTTGTTTTATGGCACTGGAACTAAGCCAATTAGCCAGAACAAAATCCCTGAATATATATACAAACATTTTTAACTTTAGAAGTCTATCACAATAATGCAAAATATATACATAAGTATACATAAAAAAGATAATTTTCTTCTTCTTCTGCTTCTTCCTCTTTATAAGCAATTCTGCTTTTTTTTGGCGGATTAATACCTCTATGGAAGGTTATCACTCCATCTTTTGTGCGGTCTTACGATATTTCTTTTGCTGATTGGTGACTTTTCTTTTGCTATCTTTTGACGACACGAATCTCTTCTATTCTGCTTATGTGGTTATTTCATTTTTTTGAAGTTAAACTTCTATACGCACGGTCGGCGCTGGAAATTTGCATGAGAGTGAATCTGTGAAACCATTACATATGTAAGATAATGAGTAAGAGAGACAGAAGATATATTTTCTCTCTCTTCCTCTCTCGAGAATAAAAATGTTCCTTTTGTATATATATATTTAATATTATATATATATATATATATATATATATATATATATATATAATATAATATGTATTAATATTATTATTTATGTGATATGTTTTGTATTATTTAAAATTAAACGTTTATAATTATTTTAGGCTTTTGTATTTCAAAATAATCACTGTTTTACCGAGAACTGTCAAATTTGAAATCCGTTAGTGTCATGTCTAATTGGCAAATCCTTTACGTGTTTGGTTCATACGCTGATGGTTGTGAGTTCGAATCCCAATTATGAATTTCCTTTTTTATTTTTGAAATATTTAAAAACCTCACATTAATCTTATTAAATATATGTAATATACGCAAAAAACATAAATTTTAAAATAAAATGAAAATGTACAACATAATCCGAGTTGGTGGTTTTTCATTTTTATCTTCGTAAAGTAAGTTATGTATATTGGACGTTTTAAATACTTATGAATATTACATTTTAATTTATATTGTATTATGTTGCAGTGTATTTATTGTATTGTAATTTTTATATTAATAACAAAATAAACAATGAATTTTACTGCAGAGTATGTGTAAAGTATGTGGTCCTGAGGTTGGACCAATTACAAACAAACATTGCGGTGTGGTAAATTTGAATTACACCTGCTGGTTTAAAATCAGGGTATAACTGTCGATCTCCAGACGCTTGCAGTTTATGTGGTAGATCCCATGCAGTATAAGTCTAAGCACCACTGATGTAGAATGTAAGATTAATTTTTCATCTTCCTTCGCAACTAATATTGCATCTTCTCTGTTCCTCATATATGCTTCCTCTCATGTCTTATGAACTTCTGATCATTCGCCTTCCGTGACTTTATTTGATACAAACTGGGTGCCTGTCATATAATAGTTTTTTTTTTAAGGAGCGTTAAGAATTAGAGAAACATTCGATACTTACCTTGGAACAACATTGTGTAAAAATAAAAATAAAAGAAAGTGCAAAAGACTTTAATTAAGCACAAGTATCCCCTAAATAATTTATGTTAAGGTTTTAATCTGCAAAAGTTCTTTATTAGAGTGTCCTAAAATCCCGTTGCACGTATGTGCATCAATTAAATACATACAGTCATGAAATATAGCGAATATGTACGTTCACATTGTAGAATTTAATATTCATATCAGCGATTTTCCTCGTAATTCCCGGAGGAAGTTATTCTCTAACTCAAAAACAAAGTAACTTTTTCGATGGACGCTGTTGGCGGAATAATATTAAATTTTCCAGTAAATATTCAGTTAGGGAGCGATAGAACAAAGCCGGCGAATTTATTTTTGGAAGCTCATCATTTATTTAAATTGTGGTAAGCAATAAATATCTATCCAGTTTTTTTAACATTTTTACAAATTATTAAAATTATATTAAAAGCTGTATATTAACTTATTCACATTGCACTCATCTCTTGCATTCCCTCTTAGTTCAAAAATTTATTGGTTTTCACTGCCTACTTGGGTTCGTAAAATATAAGGGTTCAGGTTCCAGGTTCTTCAACCAGGAAACGCGTCTTTTTCCTACGCTTCTCCTACCCTCTAATGTTCCTTGAATCATGAGTCTCAAGATGTTGTACCTTTCGCCTCTCATCACATGTTCGGGATATTGCAATTTCCTTTCTTTTAGTGTATTTTCCATTTCCCTCTCTCTGCCTATTCTCCTTAACATTTCTACATTCGTGACTCTATCTCCCCATGGAATCCTTAACAATCTTCTAAATTTCCACATTTCAAACGCGTTAAATCGAGTTATTGTATTCCGGTTTAATGTCCATGATTCAGCTCCATAGTAGAGGACACTGTGTACATAACATTAATTTACCTTTATTCTAAGGGCCAATGTCAGATCTTTGCTGCATAAAATCTTTTTCATTTTCACAAAGTTGACAGGTGCTTTTTCAATTCTGACTCTTATTTCTGCAGTATAATCGTTATTTTCTGTGATTATCGTTCCCAAGTAAGTATATCCTTTTACTCTCTCAATCTGTTGACCGCCTACCGTTAATATTTCGTTTGTATTGTTGTTCTTACTAATTTTCATGAATTTGGTTTTTTTGTTGTCAAGAGAGAGTCCGTATTCTCCACGATATCTTAATATTTTGTTCATTATTTTTTCCAAGTCTTAAAAGTTGTCGGCTATTATGACTGTAAAAAAAACTTCTTGTACGATTTCTTCAGAATAAGCATTAAACAATAACGGCGACAGTATGCAACCTTGCCTGACCACTCTCCTTATCTCCACTTCTTCTGACACTTCTCTTCCAATTTTCACATTTGATCGTTGGCTGTAGTATAAATTTGATATCAATGTTACATCCCTCACATTCAGATTCTTGTTTTTGAGTACTTCTATAAGTCGGTCATGTTTACCTTATCGAATGCCTTGTTCTAATTTATAAAGCATACATAAAGATCTCGATTAACATCCAATCATCTTTGGGTCAGCACGTTAAAAGAAAATAGTGCCTCTCTTGTGACCACTCCATTCCGAAATCCAAACTGGGAATCACTAATATCTATCTCCAGCTTAGCGTGTATTCTATTATGGGTGATTTTTAGCAGGGTTTTTAAGGTATGTGACATTAGAGAGATCGTTCGATAATCACTACATTCTTTGGCATTTACTTTCTTTGGTAGACAAATAAATGTTGATGTCAGCATTTCACGTGGAATGATTCCTGTGGAATAGATTGTGTTCAGTAGTTGGAATAAAAGATCTATGTTTTTTTCATTGACCAGTCTTAGCAATTCACTTGGTATTTCATCTGGACCAGCAGCTTTATTATTTTTCATGGACTTAACTGCATGCGTAACTTCTGACTTTGTTATTTCAGGTCCCTCGTCTTTAGGTCCCTCAGGCCCCTCTGGTATTTTCCAGCGAAATAAATCTCTTTAGTTTCTCCTATTTTTCTTCTTATTTGATTATGCAGCTGTTGATACTGGGTTATGTTGATATTCTTTTGCCTTTTTATGTCCTCCATCATTTCCAAGATTTCTTCTGTCATCCAATCTCCTTTCTTGCATCTGGTTGTTCTCTACTACATTTATATCAACATCCGTTAGAGAACATCCCGCAGAGAGAAAAAAGTTGCAGGCCACAAATCCTGCAGCGCGACAATTATCAAGGAAATAATTTATAAATATAGTAGTAGTTTGTAGAAATATGTATACCAATACATTGCAAATGTCAACTAAACGCATAAATACTGCTCTTCAAAAAGTAAGAACTTTGACTACACTTGATAAGCGAGGAGTCTGCGGAGGGCACACCAAAATGTCAGAAGATGAAAGAAATATTATAGTTAACCATATAAACCAGTTTCCACGGTATTTATCTCATTACTGCAGAGCACGTAAAATGGACCAAGAATTTTTGCAAGAAGGAACTACTTTATCAATAATGTATAATGTTTACAAACCAAAAAGTAAAAATCCTGCCAATTTCTCAACTTTTAAAAGAGTTTTTTTGAATGTTTTTAACTTGCGGCTAAAAAAGCCAAAAAAAGATACATGCAATAAATGTGATGCCTTTAAAATTAAGATACAGAGTATTAAAGATGATGCAAAAGAGGATATTGTTAGACAACAGGAACTGCATTTGGAACAAGCTGAATTAGAAAGAAAACAAATGAACCTTGACTTAATCAAAGCAATAGAAGATGAACAAATAGAAACTCTGACCTTCGATTTAGAACAAACGCTGCCTTTACCTCGCATAACTTCCAATATTATATTTTATAAACGACAGTTATGGGTATATAATTGTGGAATTTATGCAGGTAAGCACAAAAATCCACTTTTCATTTATGACACGAAGGACAGGCAGGAAAAAAAATACATTTTCTGTAATGTTAGCGATAAAGTTCAGCACATTATTCTGCGAAACAACTCTTGGGGGGTTCAAAACAGGAACATTAAATAGTACTTCTGTTAAAATATCTTCTAGAGGAATCACAGCATTTAAAGACTATAAGGTTGAGATTTTTAGTTCCAGGTCATACGTTTCTTTCAAATGATAGTAATTTTGGATATGTGGAATGGGCACTTAAAAGGCAACATAATATATTTTCACCTGGGGAATATAGCAATATAATGAAAACTTGTAGACAAAAACGACCCATTAATGTAAATATTATAACACAAAAAGATTTTTTGAATCACTAGCAGAAAAACAAGTAAAACCAACGAGACAATAAGTTGGTTACAAACCAAAGGAATTAAATTGTGTAAAGATAAGCCTTATTGCATATTTTTTAAAACGACTTATCAAGACAACAAGACCACAGATGCGGACTGTTAATGTTATATTAACAACTAAGAATTTTCTTACTTAGGAGTTAATTTTTTTATTGTTAATTTGAATACAGCAATAATGTACATAATTTTTAATAAACGTACTTACTTTTGAGTAGTTTTTTATTATTTTTATATCCAAATAATTTCCTCAAATAAATGAACCATTTTTCTTGATTTTCTCAAAACCAAGTTAATGTCAGTTGGTTCCTTGTTGCATAACGGGGTCCAATTAATTAAAAGCTAAGGAACTAAATGTAAAAAAATTAAAATATTAATTTACTTTTTTTCTGTAACCCGGCCTTCGCAATTCATTACAGTCCTTAAGAAATACTTTACACAAGCCTCTTTAGCTCAGTGGCAGAGCACTGGTCTTGTAAACCAGGGGTCGTGAGTTCAATCCTCACAGGAGGCAAGCGGGGAAATAAATACTTTTTGTTTTTTTTTATTGTTCTTTTTTTATAACATTACAAACACGTAATTAATTCTTAATAGCAAAATCAAGTATTAGTTTGTAATGAAATAATTCGTAGAATATAATATTTTCCGTTTTTTGTGTTTAATTTTAATTTAATAAAGATTCAAGAGAATTATAATATTTTTTAACATCAAATTGGTGTATCGATTTATATTAAAAGAGTTCGTAGAGCATAAAGAAAACAGGTTGTATGTAAACAAATATTCCACACTAATATACAGCTTTTATTCTCAGAATTAAAATCAGTCAGATACCTATACATTCACAAAATACAAAAAAGAATTAGCCAGTTTTGACATCATTTGAACGTTCTCGAAACATAAAAATTGAAAAAATGTTACAAAAGGAAATATAATAATTTATCTATACATATATATATATATATATATATATATATATATATATATATATATATATATATATATATATATATATATATATATATATATATATATAGTAAACTCTTAAATATTGGGGAAATCTGCAAGAAATACTCTAATGTGTATCAATTGTTTCGCCGAACGTTTTCGCCAAAGAGAATTAATTTGTCTTCTTCAGGGCTGAAAGAGAATAAATTATAATTAGCTACCAACTATTATCTATTAAAACATTATTGATCTTACCGTAACTTAGAATTGAAGAGTTAGAATATATATATATATATATATATATATATATATATATATATATATATATATATATATATATATATATATATATATTGTTATGATATGTAAAATCGAGAAAAATATTGGTTTGTTTAAAAATATTTCAAAGTTCAAAAACATTAAAATAATTCAGATAAGTAGGATAATAAACAACAAACATTTCGAAGAAGGAAAGTTATTAAATTCCTGGATTACCTGTACTAAACAAAATGTAAGCTATACATAAATTATTTCTTTGTTATACTTGAGTGACCCGCATAAGTTTAAGTGAAAGCCAAAGACAATTGAACAGGGTTTTTCAAAATACATTAATGCAGTGATTAAAGACAATAGAAGGGATTATAGAAAGAGGTTTTTGTTAGTTTTTAAGAATTATAGAAAAATATTATTTGTAAATAAGTTTTAGGAAATTTATAATTATAGGTAAAAATTTGTTTGTTATCGAAATGAAAAAATGGGGGAATTGAGACGAGTTTTGATTGGCGGAGATTGAAAAAGGTGGGATAGGTATGTAGGAGTGAGAGTTTGGCTAGATTTAGGAGAGAAAAAAGAGAATCAGTTGGTTTTCCAAATCTGTAAGACGAACGGTGATTGTTCTCTGGCAGTTCCTGAGAAGTAGCAAGCAGTAGTGTTGAATGTTAGTGAGTTTTGTGGAGTTAGTGTATCTGACAGAAGCTGGAGCAGCAAAATATTGTAAGTCATATTTTCCTACTTATATTCCAAGAGTCACTGTTCAGGCCAACGAGAGATTCAGTTTATCGTAAAGAGAAGATATTCCAAGAGTCATTTTTCACTCGGGCCAACGAGAGATTCAGTTTATCGAGAGGAGAAAGGCTATCATAATTTGAATGATTGTTGCTTTTGAAGGAGATCATTAAGGACGATATACTTGCAACAATCTGTTGTAAGATTGCTGATTACATAGGGAGCGGTTGAGAGGAGATAATATAGTCTACAAGGAACAAGGATTTGGACCACTCATCATCAGAGAGAGATATTTTGTTTTCTGCAGTTTTTTCTTTTATTGATAACACAATTTTTACACTTAATTTAGAAAGGATATAAATATTTTGATTAGGAGAGTTAGAATAGTTCGGAATTTTGAGATTTCAATTAATATTGTTTGTACCATTAATTTTGATTGTTCACGTACGTAGAACAAAATTTTTGAGAATCATTATATGAGATTTGTTTATTGAAAACTTTTGAGTGTGAAATATTTCATTATTTTTATTTCAATATATAGTGTTAGATCATATGTGTTTTTTATTATTCCGGTATTCTCTGGACCTTACCTTTCACATGTAATAGCATAGATATTGAAGCACGAATTTAACCCTGAGATAAAAGAATTAAAAATTGTGATAGAGTCATAATCATATCATCTAGATAATTTTAATTAATCAAAAAAATTAATTAGCTAATTATTGCTTGGCGCACCAAGACTTTAAATATCACAATAACATATATATATATATATATATATATATATATATATATATATATATATATATATATATTTATATATATATATATATATATATATATATATATATATAAATTAAGGATCACAAAAAACCACACAAGCATGGAAAAGTTGTTACATGTGTTACCTTAAAAAGATATGTAGCAGTCAGTGATACAGAGCTTTTTTGATATTATATTGTATTTTTGGTTTGGTAAGTATTTACTTAATTTAAATACGTCAATAAAATTTGTACTGTCAATATGGTTAACTTCTGTCTATGAGTTCGCCAAACGTCCTTACCTATATGTTAGAATCTTTGTCTTTTCTTGTTACTCACAAATGCTAGCGATATCCCATTTATAATGCTGAAATTCTTCTTAAAGCTTTGTATATTTTTCTTCCGTAGTTTGTCTTAAGTATTTTAAATGGTCATCGTCATTGATAGCATGATCCAGTTCAGTTAATTTTAGTACTCTAGACTCTAAACTCATAGGAAAAAAACAGGAACTCATGTAAAAAGGGGCACTTAATCTTGAAGTAGGTTTATCCTTTATCGGGATCGCAAAGAAGTCTCTACTTGTTACCGCTTATGCAGTGACTTTCACTTAATTTTTTCTTTCTCACTGATATATTAGTTATCAATATTGTGTAATTAGTTGGCATAATGAATGGTTGTTAATTCAAATTTAGAAGACGTATTAACAAGCACATAAACGTTCAGAAAGCACTTACCAACTGCTAGACGAACCACTCATCCTTCTGGCTAGAAGAAACGTGGTCAGTGTCAGCGCTTCCGCCATTGGCGGGTGGCGCAAGTCTCACTTTGCCTGGCAGTAGAGGCGGACCCGGACCGGCGTGCTGAGGCGGAACCCTAGTGGGCCCGCAGGGTGGCACCAGTTTCCCGGCTGCTGATGCTGATGGACACCACCCCCAGGAGTGCCCGTCGTTGTCACCGTTAACGTCGTCATGCTGCCCGTGCTGGCCTTCATGGCGCCGTTAGAGCCGTACATTTGTTGTACTGAAACAAAATAAATAAAACTGTTATAATAGTGGCTAAATGTAGAGGTATGAAATTATCCGCAGGACTATCACAAGGCTTGCCATTACACAAGTCAACAGGTTGATGACCATTAACGATCTTATGCTAGCAGATAATAATTAATGTACATAAGTTTTGTACAAATATATTTTTTATTTATTGAGATAAAAAGATCTTGACAAAATACTATTTATAGACTTGGGCAAATATGCAAAATGCATATATTGCATGTTTTACATATTTTATGCAAATATCTGGGGATTTTGCATATTTATACAAAAAATTGCAAAAAAAAACCTAAATGCAAATTGCGGATTTCAAATAATATTTATCTAACTGTAGATAATGGTATGAGTAAGTCACTGGAAACTGCAATGTTCATTTTATTTCAATATTTCAGTTTTCAATATTATTGATAGTACCTATAGATGCTACCTAATATTCTTGGTATTGTTGTAGCAGGTAACCGATTTTAATGCCGTAATAAAAGAGTGATTCAAAAGTTTTTTACGTGGGGTATGAATAGAATATTGTCCTTTTACAAATTATGTTGTTCACAAAAGTGAAAGTGAAAACTTAAGCATCATCAGTCGACCTTGTGTAATTTGTTAACTAGTTTAAAATTTTAATATAATACCAATACCTATTTATGTATATTTTAATATAAAATAAAAAATTTCACCCATTGCCACTGAAATATCAGTGACTGTCGTGCAATAATCGCAGTTACTTTTACCGCTTTTAAAATAATCCAATAAAAATAACTTCTTTTTAAAAAAGATATTGGTAAGAATAGTAAAAAGAAAAGGTAAATTGAATATTTTAAGTAAAAAAACTTTTAAAAGAAACCATGTCCACTCGATGTACTCGTCAGTAATAGATAGGTAATATAAAAACTAATATTAGTAATAATTAATTACTTTTACGTGTGTGTTGACGAAATTACAGATTCGTCGGGAAGATATATTGCTCATTTAATGATTGGTGTTCTAAGCCACCAGATCTTACCAAATTAATTTCATGCAAGCAACAAGGAAAAACCAACTCTGCCAGAATATCACATTTTGTACAAGAAGAAATATCAAAATTTTTTCTTTCTGTAGCTGTTCCAAGCCATAAATTATTACTTTTTGATTAATAATCAGTTATTTATATATAATATGACATAACATATTATGTCACCTATTTCCGGAAATTGCCATTTTGACAGAAAACCAAAACCTAAAACATTTTGACGAAACGTATTAAGGGTAGGCATCAGACTGATCGACCGACCACGACTAACCGTCCGACGCGACGGCGATGAACGATCAACCAACTTGTACTCGTATTTTTATTTTTATACTCACATTGGTAGGCAAAAGAACAGGTCTGATATTATTCTACATTATGATAATAAAATTATTACCAAGTCTTGTGATATTGCTAATTCGTTTGCCTCATATTTTGCTACAATTACAGAATACAATCTTCAAACTCATTTTGGCACATCGTTACCTTCTTCTCGTACTACCTCAAAAATGTGTAACAAAACATTTTTCTTTTTACCCGTAACTCCAATTGAAATAAAAAATACAATCGATCAACTAAAAAATAAGCCTAGTACTGGTATTGATAACATATCTGTAAAAATAATAAAACTGATAAGTGATCATATATCGATTCCTTTAACCCATTTAGTTAATCTCTCAATAACAACCAGCCAATTTCCATCCATATTTAAAATGGCAAAAGTTATTCCAATCTTCAAAAAGAATGACCCTCATGATATTTCAAATTATAGACCAGTATCTGTCCTTAGCATAATTTCAAAAGTAATAGAGAAGGTTGTATACAACAGAATGTTAAATTTTATAGAAGAATACAATTTATTAACTCCAACCCAACACGGCTTTAGATCAAAAAAGTCAACACTCACGGCTGCATGCAGCTTGTTTGAGCGTATTTATGATGAATTAGATAGTAGAAACCACGTGGCAGGACTATTTTTTGATCTATCACGTGCTTTTGACTGCTTAGACATAACATTTATTCGCAATAAATTATATAACGTTGGTTTTAGAGGGATATTTCTAGAATGGATAATAAATTTCTTAAGTGACAGGAAGAGTGTTGTTAAGATGAAAGAATCAAGCTCAGAACCATACACGACAAACAAAAGAGTACCACAGGGATCCGTGCTGGGACCATTATTATTCCTAATTTTTATTAATGACCTACCAGATCACATAAGGGCACTTATAATGTCAATGTTTGCTGATGATACCTCGTTAATAGTCTCTGCACGTACACTAGAGGAATTAAAAATGACAATGAAGACTGTTGTTGACTGCTTTATACGCTGGTGTAATACCAACAGACTAATATTAAACATTGACAAGACGCAAATTATTTATTTTCATTCATACAACTCATCTAAATATGACTATATCTTAACCATCCACGATAGAAACAATATGTTATCTTCCACTCACTCTACAAAGTTTTTGGGTGTATTCATTGATTGTAATCTCAAATGGTCAGAGCAAGTGAATTCAGTGAACATGAAATTGAATAAAGCTTTTTATGCTATATCTAGAATTAAAAACACACTACCCATCTCGGCATTAATGAACGTTTATTATAGCCTTGCTTACAGCCACATGTGCTACAATGTAATTTTGTGGGGGAACTCAGTAGATAGTAACAAAGTGTTCATTAACCAAAAAAAAATTATCCGTAAAATTTTTAATTTGGATTATCAACAGTCTTGTAAACCAGTTTTTATTAAACATCAAATTTTAACTTTCTACTGCCTATATATCTATAAATGTTTACTTTATGTCAAAGAGGAAATCAATTCATTTCCAGTAAATTCAGACAATCACTACTACAATACAAGAAGTGCTGAATCTTTACGAGTTCCTAAACACAGAACATCCAAATTTCAAAATTGCATCAGATATATGGGACTGACCTTATACAATAATTTGCCAAAAACTGTGAAAGGAATACCACTTATCTCTAAATTTAAAAAAATGTTAAAGATTTACTCTTAAGAAAAGCATATTATTCTATAAATGAATATCTTGAGGACAAACTGCAATAGCTTCATATTTTACTTGTAAAAATGTTATTTTATATATTTTATGTTTTGTCAATTTTTTTTTACACTGTGAATATTGTATTATACACATTAATGTTTTTTATACCAAATTCTGTAGTGACGTATCCTATACATTTATTTTGAATGTCTTAAAGGATCAATAAAGATGACTATGACTATGACTATGACTATGACATTACTCGTTCGTGTTCCATTGACCGACCGTCAAAACGTCAGGAGGCTGTAGCAACATAACCATATTTTTTAAATATTATTTTGCCGACTTTTTGTAGAAAATTGAATTATGACTAGAATTAGTAGCGATAATTCTACTGATAAATTGTTTATCACTTATTTATGTGAAGACGTCTTCGTAGGCGTAGGATAGTTTGGGTGCGTGACATTTTTTTTAAAAGATACCAACAAGAAGAATTATTTGTGTTATATCCCATTCTATTAAATTTCAAAATTATTATCGTATAAGCAAGCCCAAATATTATCGGTTAATTACAAATTTTGAAATGTCAATGGTCAATGTCATTGCTTAGAGCAGTATAAATGAATGCGAGGTGTTCAAACGACCAACGACCAACGATCAAAAATTCCAACAAGTCCAAATTTCAAAACTGGACGATCGCGGTCGGTCGCCATAAGTGATGGACGGTCCACCAGTCTGACTCTGCGCATACATTTTCATAGACTCGTAATGTTGGTCGATCGTGGACGGTCTGTCTGGCCGAGCAGTCTGATTCCTCCCGTACCCTCCTTAGTCCCTGTACACGCTACATAAAAGATGCTTTGTTTAGTCATTTTTTCTGGGATATCAGTTTAGGTTGGCAGCCTTGAAAAGTGGTTCACTGGAAAGCCAATAGGTAGCATCACCTGCTAGAATGAGTTTTTAGTTCATTCATTGGCATTTGATGACTATGAACGAAGGAGAAGTAAAACTGATTTTTACTTAGCATAAAATTCTCATTCAATGATTGAACACTTCTTTTGAAGACTTGTTCTTTTTATCTGTAAATAGATAATTTTCCTTTCGTCCATATTTTTCAAGCTGTTACCATGGAAACGTTTATGTCGTCTGACGGAGATATTGGGATTTTAGATATGATTTGATTATTAAAATATAGAATTAGAATTTTTTTCTTCAAATCTGTGACATTCTGGTAACATTTTAAAGTGAATACTAATAAAAACTATTAGGCCGATTAATTTTTTATGATAAATATTTTTATATGCTTTTCTTAACCTGGAATACTTCTTGTAAACCAAGTTTACAGTTGGAAATGATAAACTAAATATTTTTTAATTCGTAATATGCGTATGCGTTGTACTATATGCGTATAGTTTTTTACAGATTCTAAGCGGATTAAAGAATATGTCGACGACTGTTTTGATGAAGATAACAGTGAAGTGGACATCACAGTGATGATGATGACTTGGATACCAATCCAACATGGCTACCACAGCAGGAGGCCACTGACATTGGGGTAATTGATGAAGAAGAAAAAGAAACAATATCGGATATACCTGGCGAAATATCTGGCGAAGACAACACTCTAGTTACACAAGCCGTGAGTAGCAGTGCAAGATACTTCTGGAAAAAACGCAGATTTTGAACCATGCTTTCCAGCACCAGATAATACTCCTTTAGAAATAAATGCTGTAAATCTTCCACCTGATGCTTATGTTAGCAAGTATATTCCTGAGAGTATTTTCAGAGTTATTTTAGAACAGTCAAACAAAACGAATGTGGAAAAAACTGAGAAAGTTCTTTTGGATGGTATGGAAGATATAAAATTGTTTTTTTCAGCAAGTTTGATGATGTCTATTATGGAATATCCTCGGATTAGGATGTATTGGGCCCGAAAAACCAAAGCAGAATGTATAAGTAACCTCATGCGAAGGGATAAATATTTTTGTATGCGAAAGAATCTGAAGGTTGTGTATGATGGTGACGTATCGGATGAAGAGAAGAACACCAACGAGTTTTTTAAAGTAGAACCTCTGATCAGATCAGAACAGGTTGTTTACTGAATCCAAAGCCTCAAGTAGTAGCTATAGACGAACAAATGATTCCTTTCTGGGGGCATTATCCAGCCAGACAAGTAATTAAAACAAAGCCCAATCCATGTGGGTTGAAAAATTTTGTCGTAGCCGCTGCAGATGGACTGCCACTGGATTTTTTTTTACCAGGGAAAAGGTGACCCTATAGTTAATGATGAACGTTTCAAACTTCTAGATGTTGGTGGTAAGGCTGTGTTGTTGTGTTGTGATATTTGAATTCTGAACATCTTTTAGATTTATTACATTCAGAAAGAGATGCTACAGGTATTGGCACCTTGAAACAAATAAGAATACCCAAGAACTCCAAGCTAACAAGTGATA
This sequence comes from Diabrotica undecimpunctata, assembly GCF_040954645.1. Taxonomy (NCBI): domain Eukaryota; kingdom Metazoa; phylum Arthropoda; class Insecta; order Coleoptera; family Chrysomelidae; genus Diabrotica; species Diabrotica undecimpunctata. Next base: position 142,550,926 of record NC_092807.1, read on the forward strand.
CTGATTTGAAAAAAGAAGGTAGGGGGGCAATTGATAAGAGTAGCGTTGTAAAATGGTTGTTGTGCTGTGATATTTTAATTCTGAACATCTTTTAGATTTATTACATTCAGAAAGAGATGCTACAGGTACTGGCACCTTGAAACAAATAAGAATACCCAAGAACTTCAAGCTAACAAGTGATACTGATTTGAAAAAAGAAGGTAGGGAATTGATAAGAGTAGCGTTGTAAAATGGTTGGATAATAAAGCCGTAATTTTGATGTCAAATAGAGAGGGCTCACAACCTGTCGATAAGTGTTCTGTAAATAAAAAAGAGGTTCATTGAAGTCAACAGACCTCTGATAGTTAAGGTTTACAATGCCAATATGGGAGGCATTGACTTCTTAGACCGAATGATAAGTTATTACAGGACTTCTGCGCGAACTAGGAAATAGACAGGCAGAGTTATCATGCATATGTTTGACTTCGCAATTTCAGCATCATGGATCGAATACCGACGAGATCAGCGAGTTTTAGGAACCCACAGAAAAGATATTACGGATCTCTTCAGTTTTAAAGAAGAGTATGCATATTTCCTAGCCCATGGTCATCGGAGGATAGTGATCCAGGTTATAAGTGTTCCTTGCCCCCTCCTCGGAAGGAACCCAGGGTGTCTCAACCTCCAGACTTGCTCCGTAAAAAGCACACTTTGCATTTACCAGAAACCTCAACCCCAGCCAAGAAGAATAGATGCCGTATGCCAGGATTTTCAGCTAACTCAGCCAAAATTAGGTGTTCTACATGCCAGGTATTCCTCTGCATCGAAGAAAACAGAAACTGCTTCAAGCTATACCATAAACTATGACCAGGGCGTCAACTCAGCCAGAATCTATGTTCTACATGTCAGGTGTTCCTCTGCCTCCAAGAAAACCGAAACAACCTCAAGGTTGTGAATGAAGTGACACCAGTGCATTATCTACCAGTTATTTTTTATCATATTTTATTACTTAATCAATGATATAACTAATGTTGTGTATTTATTTCAAACCCCACTCTCACACACTGTGGCCCACTCTCTACAAAAAAGTTCCCAATTCTATTGAATGTATTGCTAACAAAGCACAAAGGAAAGAACCTTTTAAAATTTCACAATACAACGAATTTGTATTTGACTCAAAAACAAAAGGTACTGTTACTGTTAGTAATTTTATTAGTTGCGCTATAGGGAGTACGTTTATTTTAAAAAAGCCAGGGCAGTATGATGTTCAACTACCTACTACTCAAGCTTATCAATCGAAGTATCCCATTTTGAAAGAGAACATAGGCGATTTAAAGAAGACACTTTAGTACTTACCAGAAGAGCACAAAGAATTTTATAATACGTTACAAAGCTGACCAACTCGCCAATTGGGAATAGTTTCTTACATCATCACATGTAATTTAAATTTATAAAAGCACATAAATGTTTTTTGGCAATAGTTTCTTATTATTTTTTCACGTTTAATAGCTTATTTTTATGTTTTAGATAAAAAATATAATATATCAACAACTATGTTTATTTATGTATATTTGTATATGTATATTTAAAATAATTTATAACATCTAATCTCCTGGAAACGGTGTTTTGTTTCTTCTATAAAATTTAAGTTTTATTACTTACTATGTTTTATAAATAACTGATTCAAATAGTTAAGGTAAGACCAAATTTAAAAATATTTGATACCAACTTAATACACGTTACTTGTTTAGTACATAAAATGAACAGAGTTGCGGAAGAATTTAGAAAAACTTCCTTTTTCTAAACTCCCTGATATCAACCATAAAAAAATATTCCTTACATCTCCTATAAGAATTAAACTTTATAAAGAAATGCTTCCAAATATTTTCCGTTTTAACAAGATGAGAAATACGGATGGAAGCTGCTTTTTTTTATGCAGACTATTTCGTAGATTAAAAATACAATTGACGTTTCAACAGTTAAAAGTTCGCAATCTCTTCTAGATGCTAAACAAATTTTTAAAAACAACGTTCTTTAGCAGCAACTTTCATTCATTAAATCAAATTTTAGTTTCTTTTAAAAAACTATTACCCAATTGGATTCATCAAATTCAATAGAAATAATAGCCTTGATAAAAAAAATTAGATCAGCTTGTCAAAATTTTAAAGGTAACACTGGAAAATATATTTTTTTAAAATTAGAAACAATAATTCAAAAAAAACAAGGGTTTAAAAAACATTTAAAGTCTCAAACGTCAAAATTGGATCAATACCAATGAAGATACGATATAGTGCCCTTTTGGCAATGTCATATTTGTTTTTTATCTCGACATATTTGCTACCTCCTTCCCTTTCCAATGAGACCTCTTACATCACGATCCGAAGAGCTGAAGTTTAACATGTCCACCGTTACCGGAGTAGTTGACGTTTGAAGCTATTAAATATTAGAGAAAATTATCATTTTTATTATGTCGGTATAAAATGACGCTTAAATATAACACTATCTTCTGTACTATTTACTTTTTGCCTTTTAAACTCAAGAGTCAGATTAGGTTATCTGTTTACTTAAGAATTACGTAATCTAATTAAGAATTCGCATATAAATCGGCAAAAAATACCATGTGAACTTGGACGTGAACATATATGTTGTTGTTGATATCGCCAAATTAAGAATATTAGATAAAAAGGATCTGATAATATCATAATTAATTTAGTTTTTCCCAATGATTTATGTTTCAATTTAATTGGATTATTTTTTATCAAAAATTAATGAAACTCAAGAGTTTTTCGAAGAAACAGCCAATTGATCCTTTTTATAAAATTGAAAAAGAAATACACCGTAAACAGCAGTCATCTATAAATCTTTTCCATTAAAAATCGAATCAAGCCGCGTTTCGGTCCGTTCGAGAAGCGCCGCCGTCAACTAGAATCAAAACATAAAGAGAAACATAGGAAGAGTTTTCCATTTCCTGAAATGCACGTCGGGGATGTACTGGCTCAAATTGGTGACAAAGTTTATTGTTGATTTAACTTAAATAGCTGAGAAATAATACCCAATTAAATAATAAAGCAATTATTTATACAGAATAATTGATAACATTATCAACACAATATATTGTATTACATCATATACATTTAAGAACAATGTTATATCTCTCTAGTACTACTATCTAGAATGAGGGAAGAAATATTACACGCCTGGCAAGATCAGTCGAATAATAATATTAAAGCTAGGTGGACTCATAAGCTCATTCCTAATGTTACACCGTGGCAGAGATGTGGAAGAACAAATTATTTCTTTATTCAGTTCCTTGCTAGCCATGGAGTCTTAGGGACAATGTAGAATACAATATTTTCATATTAGTACTTTCAGAAACATCAAAACTAAATACATGCACAACTGGGTGTTTGTAAACTTGTCTATATGCTGGTAAATCTTGTCTCAGATTATGATTATTCCATTAATGCCCACCGTATTTTACGTAGTACGCAGAAAACTGCTATATATTTTGCCATCGACTAGTCAGAAAAAAAGTAAACATTAGTTGTTTTCCCAATATAGGTTACAGAGTAGATGTTGAAAGGTAACTGTTTATTATAACATTAGAAATTTATAACCGCTTAGCGGTAAAGGGAGATTAGTTTTGTGCTAAGTTTTCTTAGGTTATAGTATAGTTCACCCGTTGCATTTTGGGAGGTCTGTAGGATTTTTTCGACTTATTTTGAAAAATCTTTTATTGTGTTCAACTAGTAAGGCTTCTAAATATCAAATAGTGATAACAACAGTATTGAAATTCACACTGCTGAGTATTTTGAAGGTCTTTGATTCTTGCGTATGATATGTAATACGCTGGGCAATCGTGGTAACTAATCAATGTTGTTTCTGTTTTAGAAAAATTAGATCCAAATTATCCTAAAGATGCAGAGGAATTGTTAAAACTATATGAAAGTGTAACGATAAGACTACCAAAGAGAATAGAAATACTATTATAAAAATAATACCTCAATCAACCATGGGAGCTTATCGTCTATGCTTCGCCTAGCTCAGTATCTCAAGTGTGAGTTCGTCTTGTCTTAAACTAGGAATTAAACCATGAACCCTTAGCTGATGGCAAATAAAACAATTATTTAACTAATCATATTTATTAAAAATGTGACGAAAATAACAATCAACCCCGCCTTCAGATCATAGGTTTTAAAAATTGATCTAAAAATAGAAATTTTATTACGAATAGTCAATGAAACTCATCAATTTTATTGAGTTCACGAGAATCGTTAAAAATGATAAAAATCGCGCCACGTTTATTTAATTAACACCTTTAGTAAAACTGAAAAGAAACAAAGGACTTAGACCCTGAAAGTCTGTGTGAGATAATTAAAAAATATATTCATGAAGCGGCAAATGAAGCACTGGGAAAAGTTGAAAATCGGAAAAAAGGAAAACATATGGCTTCAATCCAAAGATCCTCAAGACAGAGAAATATACGCTAAAGGGAATAGAGAAGATAAAGAAGACGTGGATAAGGCGAAAAATATAAACTGGGAGGCTAAGTGTGATGAACTGGACAGGTTTATGGGTGGAACAAAAGTGGCGCAAGCTTGGAAAACATTAAAGCAGTTTAGGAAAAATGAGAAAAATGAAGACAACATTTCTCTCATAAAGTTAAATGAATGGAAAGAATATTATACGAAATTGCTGAAAGAGAATAGAGTAGAGTACAGATGGGAAAAGATAAGGGAATTAAGAGACAACAGAGACGAAAGACAGGAAATCCCTATAATAACATTATCTGAATTGACGGAAACCTTAAAAGAGGTTAAAAACGGAAAAGCCGCAGGGCCTGGAGACATTCCCATAAAGCTGGTTAAATATGGGCCGACTGCACTTTTAGAATTAATAGTAGACCTTTTCAATAAATGTATGTGTGGAGACCAGGAAATTCCTAAAGATTGGAATAAATCTTATATAAGCTCCATATATAAGAGAGGGAATAAAAGAGACTGTTCCAATTATAGAGGTATTAGTGTGACGAGCTCTGTGGGCCGGTTGTACGGCAGAATATTAAAGAAGAGGGTTGAAAGACAGATACAAGATATTGAAGAACAAACCGGCTTTCGTACCGGGAGATCCTGCCTTGATAATATATTTATCCTACGACAAATAATTGAAAAGCGTGTCGAAAGAAGTAGAGAGACCCATTTGGTATTTATAGACCTTGAGAAAGCATATGATAGTGTCCCGTTAAAGAAAATGTTTGAGGTCCTCAAAAGGTCCGGATTGGATTCGACGTATATCCGAGCGATATATAAATTGTACGAAAATGCAGTTAGTTGTGTAAAAATTGGAACCAGAACCTCAAATGAATTTAAAGTCACTAAAGGCCTAAAGCAAGGATGCTGTTTGTCACCGACTCTCTTTAAAATATACGTCCAAGAAGCATTGAGTGGTTGCAACCGATGAGGAAGATATAAATTATATGAACCGAAAATTATTTGAGGAATATATGTGGTGTTTGGGTCAGTTATTATAATTATAAAACCACGAAGGAGGTTGACATATGATCAAAATAATTTTTTTTTTTTTGGGATATTTATCAAATTGTTACGACTAATTTTATCAATAGTTTTTATGAGTTTTTATTTATTATTAAACACTTTTTATATTTACGGCCTTAACTTAACAATTACGGGCCTGAATTATCACACAGAAAGAGTATTCCATTTTGAGAACCACCGTTGCGACGGCGACCGACGCCTCATTCTCTCTCTCGCAAGCGGACGCGGAAACAGGAAAAATTAGTTTGAATTGCTAATAGAAGCTCTGGAATGACTGACAAGCAGTTTCTGGTGGAAGAACCTAATTAATTTAATTTAATTAAATAATAAGCTGACAAAACGGGTATTTAATTTTGTGTTTAATATACGCTGAAAACATAAAAGGTAGTTTACTTTATTACGTTTGACGCTTTATATTAAAACCTTTACAGAGCTTTGTATTTGAGAATTATTTAGTAAGTTTAGGTAATTACGTATATTAGAGTAGTGTTTATTTTGAACTCACCAATACGAGTATATCATAAGGTTTACCTCGACTAATATATCTTATTGAATCTTTCTATTGCGACGAAAAATTATAATAGCAAGTTACTTATTATATAATTATATAGTAGTAAAAATAAAATTAAAATTAAAAAGACAGTCAAGATTTCATTTCACGTACAAATCGTCTATGTATCTGTTTATACGTATTTCGCTTTAATAAAGCTCATCAGAACAGTTATTCATAGGCGTTCTCAACGTGAAAATTAATCTTTTCTGTCTTTAGGAAGCAACGATAAAATGGCTTCGAAACGGACGCAATAGCGACATCTGATATTAAATCCGTAAAATTGTTTCGAAACACAATTCATTATATAGTAGTAGTTTATTGAACAAACAGTTCTCAAAAAACCAGTGAAAATATTCCCATAAACATTATTAGTTGTGACTACATATTGTGATTTACATTTTTTTTCTGTTTATTAATTTCCACCACTACAACTAACACAAGTATCTTGGAAACGAAATTTCTAGTTATTGATAGCTAATTAAGCTGTAGCATGCAGAAAATTACTCAAAAAACTGTCTTATATTCAAGTATAAAATTTATCCAGTACGTCTCTCTACAAATACTTGTTTGAGATGAATTCACAAGAAGTGCCAGTAAAATAATTCAAATATTACGTCTTAGTTCTGCAATAATTCTGAAATCAAGCATGATTCAAGGTCAAATGCCCTGTTTAACAAGAATTTTGGTTCCGTGGTATGGACGGGTGAGTGTGGGACGCGAAGAGAGAAGCGGTGCGATAGAGATCGATCGAAGGTCGAAGTGAATTCAAATTTAGGTTGAAGATGATGGGCTATTGAGACAGACGTTTTAGTTAGTCGGTCAAGAAACCGACAAAATTTGTTGAAAATAGTGAAATATACTGTATGTAATATGTCAAGAACAGGGAGTTTAAATTCCAGTTGCCAACCTCAGAAATTTAAAATTATTTAGTGAAATCCAGGAAAGAAGAGCCCTTTTCTTTCATCCAACAGAAGGTGCCCTCGAAGCAGTGTCCATTTTGAATAGCTAGAGGTCCTTTTTGTTGTTTTGTTACCCATTTGTCTAGGAGATGCATGTAAGTACCCATTTTGTGACATCTTTTTGTAGTTGCCCCAATCCAACCCCTTGCCATTAAACTTATCTACGACCCCAGATCTCCAAATAAACCTTGAGTGCCGTTCGCATAAGTATCATTTATTTTGCTTGCCCTATCTCCACCCCCAGTAACTTTTGTCCCAATTTTCAACCCCCTATAGCAATACCCTATGTGGTAGGCAAAATATTTTCATTACAAAGTAAGGCACTCGGAACTGACCATTTTTTATATCTTTAGTTTGACGCAAAAAATAAATATGAAGATACGTAGAGATACAAATTATGGAAATGACCATTGTCCCCTCTCGTGGATAATACACTCTAGAATATACAGAATATTAAAAGAATTTAACAAACTTAAAACATGCAAAATCGCAAAAATGTAGAGTACATCTTTGTTTAAACAAAAATAATACTTGCTTTGTCAAAATTTCACGAGAACTGAGTTTGTCACTTTAATACGCAATGTAACAGATTTGTAACAACAACGGACCTCATTTTTAAATGGGTGAACTATGCTTATACAAAAAAAAAACTGTACCAGTAACACATTATTTTGTATTAACGTATGGTCCTAAAGTTTTGGGAATAATTTCAAAAGCATAAAACTTTGACCACAATAATCTTATATTTTTATTAAATTATTCAACAATTTAACTTAACTATCCTTATTATAAATCAAAATTTTAATGACAGATTATTTAACCATTATTACCATTATTTTCGATTTGCCTAATAATTCCCCTGACACGTTGCATCATCCCTTGGACGACCTCGGCGTCAATTTCTCTAATTTTTGTATATATGCGGCGTCTTAACTGTTCCTGATTTTGTGCTTCCCATCCGTTATTATAGACTTTCCGACTTAATATTGCCCAGAATTCTTCAATTGGACGAGCCTGAGGTAGGTTGGGGGGATTGTCTGCTTTCGGTACAAAGGTAATGTTGTTAGTTTCGTACCAGTCCCTTGTGATCCTCGCGTAATGACATGAAGCAAGATCTGGCCAAAAGACTATTTGATCATTTGCATGATGTGTGTTCACAAACTGAAGCAATTTAGAGAGACATCTTTAAATATAAATATTTGCGTTTAAGGCTTCGCCTCGAACAACACCAATGTAGGGCTGTGAGATAAAGCCAGCCTCAGAAATTGCACACCATACCAAAATTTTGTTCTAAAATTTTTTCTTACTTTTTAATTTTATTTCATCAGATACATTTTCGTAATCGTTCGTGTAAAACCCATCGTTACCCTTCATCTCAGAGTTGGACAAAGTAAAATATTTTTCATCGTCCATCACGATCAACTTGTTGACGAAATGCACTCGCCTTAACGCGCGGCAACTTCTCGGAATTCTCTCTAATTGATCCTCTGTGTATTTTGGAGCTTTCCTTCTTTTCCGGTAGATAATATCCTTACTCGATAGGGTCCTGTATGCTGTAGTCTTTCCAACATGAAATCTTCTGGCCAGTTTTCGCTGTGAGACCCCAATTTTGTTCTTAGCTGCTTCAATCAGTCTTGCCTCTCTTATATGGTTCAAAATCCGCGGTCGGCCACTTTTACGCAAGTTAACACATAGTATCCCTTCTTCACATTCTCTGATTGTGCGATAAATTGTCGATTTGCTTATGTTTTGATCTTGATAAATATTAACAATATCTCGTTTCGACATTCGCCCAACCATATTATAAACACCTCGACGAATATCAATTTTATAAGACATTTTGCAGAGCACAAACCAAAATATTCTGCTTTGTTTATTAAATGTCAATAACTGATAACATTTCAATTCCATGGCCTTCTTTGTTAAATGCATTTTACTTCTCAATCAGACCAGGTGAAATTTTTCCCAAAACTTTAGAACCATACGTTAGTATTAAACATTTATTAGACTAAAGCATACACATTACTACAAAATACATTCTACTGCTGACGCTAACAGACTAAATAACAACTGCATACTATTTGTACAATGTACACAAACTATCTCTGATTTTGCGTGTTCTAGACATACAAAATTGTTACATTTTACACATATTTTACTAGTTTTTCTGTCTCTACCTCTACAACACACATGGCACCGCCCCATTGTATTTTTTGTTTGTTCTACTCTGGGCTCAGTAATATTTAAAAGTTCTGGGAATACGTCTGCCATATGATGCTTTTTATTCTTTTGGATGTGATAATTATTATAACCTCTGAAAACATAAATTCCTTTATAAGTTCCTTGCCCAGTGCCAAAATATACATTTTACGCTTACTCATATTGTGCTTTTTCCAATCAGGATATTTTAGTAGCTACAATTTATAGGAATTAATACCTACATTAATAGTACGAGAGAATATAGCCATTGGTCAATGGTTTGTTTTTCGTTGTACCGTATATTCTTCAGCTAACTTATCAGTTGTATTGACGGGTCCTATCGTTTTGTTGTAATGTAAGATAATTTCAGGTTTATAGAAGTGTTCTTTATCAGCCACTTTGTCATCAACATGCTCACTTGAAAGTAAGATGACTGCAGTTCTTGGTTTTGGAACATAAGAGACTAACATTTGATGTTTTCTAAAAGCAAACATACTTGAATAAACTGTTTTATATGATGCTTGTAGAAGCTCCCTTGGAATAAACGTTTTATTTTTTCGAAGATTTTCCAAATAGTCTCCAAATCAGCTCTAGGACAACTCTTTGGCCTTGAGCTTTTTTCGCCTTAAAACCTTATTTTCCTAAAAATTAATAGATTTAAACATCTGCTTGTTTCCTTATTGGCAATTGAAAAACTTATCCAAATAAATTTGCATGTTTACAATAAAAGAAGTAGTGCAGTCCACAAGGGCCCATATCTTAAATCCGTACTTGTCAGGTTTGCTTTTTATGTAAACTTAAAATGGTGCTTTACCTATACAAGGCACGAGCTGCTGATTTACATAGAGATGGTCACCTGGAATAAGTGATTTCTTACAATTAGAAATATGAATATCACATACATCTCTTATTTGAAATATGAATATCACATGTTCAGAATTTTATGCACTATTCACAAATACGACAAGAAACCAACTGACACTGGGACTTAATATATTTATATTAATACGTTAAATTTTATCGCAGCTCAGGGAATTCCTCATTTAAACATGTAAAACCCTTGCCAAAAACGATAATACACTCATAGTCGGTACTAATGCGCAAAATCTTTAGGATTCCCACATTATTACAACTTTATTAGAATTCATTTTATATGACATAAATGGCTGGCCGGGGTTTTAGGAGACCCCAGCCTATAAAATTGAAGTTTATATTTAATCTAACCGTTAAATGTTCTTGTAGGCATAAAATTTTATCAATACAAGGTTGAGGTGAGTTATGTGGCGAAAAATATCAGCATAACACTTCCTATTCGATGTAATATTAATGGTAAAAGAGCAAACTTTGACAAAAAATATGAAAAATAGGTTAAAAATTGTGATAACGCTATATGCCATCAAAAAAAAAAGGATTTTGAAAGTTAGTTTCTTAAAAAAATAATATGAACTATGGATTTAAAATATATCTGACAGTCGATTCAGCAGTCGCAGTCTTAATAGAGGACTAAATTATAATTTGTAGGAAATTATTAAGCAATTTACTGACGAAGCAAATCTGACCTAATATCAGATAAAGAATTTGAGAGTGACCAAAATAAACAAATTAAAAAGTTTAATTTGCACAAAATTATTTAAAAATTAGCTGACCCGCCGAACTTCGTATCAATTTAAAATTAAATAACGTATCAAACTTCAATAAGCTCCTCTTTCTAGTCTGTTAAGTAACAGAAGTCTCTATGACCTACCTGGATCTAGGACAATTGCCCGAAAACAGTTTGCCGAAAGACAAATCCGCGAAAGCAATTCCCCGAATGGACATTTCTCCGAATGTACAATTCCCCAAAACACGAATGGACCGAATGGATAATTGCCCGAATAGACAATTGGCAGAAAAACAATTGCTCGAAAAATATATTTAAATAGTTGTTGTTTTACATGTATTCCCTATATACTAATACGGTAACTTATGTGCTATTTAAATAGTTATTACTGCTTAGATTGTGTTCGACCTAGCTATATCGTTAATTAATTTATTATTGTAATATATATATATATATATATATATATATATATATATATATATCTGATCCTATATACTAATACGATAAATTATGTACTATTTCCCGCAAGAATTGAGAGCAATAATCCCTTGCTAATTGCATTTTAATGTTTTCTTTAACAAAGTGATACTATTAACGAGCTTTCTGAATATTATATTGTTTATTTCCTGTTATTTGTTGCTGTTGCTGTTGCAATCTGGTATTTAATAATTATATCATAACAAGTAATGTACTACAGAAATAAAAAATAAAAATAATCAAATAAAATATCAAATATTGTCAAATTCCATTTAAATAAAGTTGTCCTAATAAGCTTCAGTTCTTTTACATCATAAATATTAAATAGCATTCATATTTCAGTAGATACCTTGTTTACTATTAATAATGGAAAGAATTATATATACAAAGATATTTACATAACAATTAAAATTAAAAGACATTAACAACCGCCTAAAGAAAGAGAAATGCAGAGACTTACGGGAATAGGAAGCGTTCTGCTGTTGCACTGTGCCATTCCCAGAGGAGGAGTGCGGCCATCCCATCCTGCAAATGCAGACAGAAACGGCGACAATAAGCACCAAAAGGACTAAAAGAGTGCTAACAACTACTACGACGAACCATGTTACTTCTAATCCCAAAATCGTGCCTGTCTCGTTATCTGTAAAAATACAAAATATTTATGAGAGTATTTATGAAAAATACTATAAATTATTACAAATTAAAAAATAAGAGTAGATCACTTTCTTCTTTATCCTATTATTGTTAACAAACAAATTTTGGCAATCATTAATAAACTATATTTTACAATTTATCATATTAAACATCTTTAAATATGCAACCTCGAATTTGTTGGAAATATTAGTGGTCCTGCGACATAATAATGTAAACCAAATAAATTGACGGGTAACCTAAATGTTTGTTCTTAACAAATTACATACAATATGAAAAACACTGTGTATTAAGTTCCAATTTCCGCGATCAGATTAATGAAAATGACTAATATATATATATATATATATATATATATATATATATATATATATATATATATATCAGGTTCTTGAACTCCAAAGTGGAGCATAGAGCTTCAGTGAAAACGCGCCATCGGGTTCTATTTTGCGCTAAGGCCTTCACCTCATTCCAAGACTTTCCTTGGCCTCGTATCTCGTCCATGATGGATCTTCTCCAAGCTTGTACTGAACGACCTCTTTTTCTTTTCCCTCGGGATTCCACTCTAGGACAGTCTTTACAATACCGGAACTATTTTTTCGGAGTGTGTGACCGATCCAACCCCACTTTCTGGACTTAATTTCATTTTGTACCCACTTTTGTTCGGTCAGGTGTAGCAGATCTTCGTTTCTGATGGTGTTAGGCCAGAATATACGAACAATTCTTCGTAGATATTTGTTAACAAAGACCTGCAGTTTGTCTGTGAGGGTGTTTGTCACTTTCCATGTTTCACATCCGTAGAGTAGAACAGACATGACATTTGATCGGAATATTCGGATCTTTGTCCTTGTAGTATACTCGCCAGATCTCCAAACAGGGTTGAGCGTGCTGAAAGCTTGTTGGGCTTTTCGTATCCTCATACGAATATCGTCTTCTGTACCTCCGTTTTCTGTTATGACACTTCCAAGATACGTAAAGTTTTCCACATTTTCAATCTGCATAGTGTCGATAGTAAATAGCGTGTTGTTCCTTGCATTTATTCTCATGGACTTGGTTTTACTAATATTGATTTTCAAACCTATTTTATTGGCTTCAGTGGAAAGTGTTTCCAATTGGTAAGCCAGATCTTGGAACCTTTGACCTAATAGGCAGATATCGTCCGCGTATTCTAGATCGCTTAGGCGTGTGGTTAACGTCCATTGTATCCCTCTTGTGTCGGAGTCTAGTTTGGAGAGAACATAGTCTATAGCTATGTTAAAAAGAAACGAAGAAAGCACGCATCCCTGTCTAACTCCAGTAAGTACATCGAATTCGTCACTGTTGATCCCATTATGTATCACGCTGCATTTCGCATCAGTATATAGTGACTTTATAATAGAAATTATTTTTTGCGGGATGTTTCTTGGCTTTAAAATTTTCCATACAGCAGCGTGAGACAAGCTATCAAAGGCACGTTCAAAATCAACAAAAACCATGTATACGGGTATGTTCCATTCAACCGATTGTTCCATTATTACCCTCACAGTATTAATGTGGTCTATGCAGGAGGATTCTGGTCTAAAGCCTGCTTGATTAGCTCGAAACTCAACCTTGTTTGTTATTCTTTTCAGTATGATGGTCGTGAAAATTTTATTTATGACAGTAAGCAAGGTTATTCCTCTCCAATTTTTGCACAGTGTGAGGTTGCCTTTTTTTGGAAGCTTGATAATGTTACCTTTTTTCCAGCCCGCTGGAATGTGGTTTGTTTCCCACACCTCTCGGATTATGGGGAGCAAAAGTTCAGCAGTTAGATGGGGATCAGCTTTAAGTATTTCAGCAGCAATGTTATCGATTCCCGGTGACTTGTTGTTTCTTAGAGATTTGATAGCTGCTATTATCTCCGTTTTGGAAGGGGCCTCGCAAGAAATATGCAAGTCTATATTCTGCGGGTTTTCGACAATTTCGTCTGCGTTATCTCTGGGAATACCTATCATCTCCTGAAAATGCTCTTTTCATCTCTTTACTTGGTCATCTGTTGTAGTAAGTGATTCGCCTGTCTTGGATCTTACAATGTTCGAACAGTTGGACCCTTTTTGTGTTAGTCGTCTAGTAATTTGGTGAAAATTTTGTGGTGAATTAAATGAAAATGACTAAGCTCTCGGAAAAAACCGCATTGAGAATTTGATATTCGACGTTTTGGCACCCCTTTTAGAGTCTTATCAAGAGGGACATGGTTCTGTTAGAGTTAGGAGTCTCAATCTAATCTAATCGGGGTAAAAATACAAGAATCGTCAAACGATACTGAGGTCTCAATATCTGTAGTAGGCACTACTTGTAGTACAACAATATCGCATATTTAATGAAAATATTTTCATTTATTTGCTAGTATGTTGCTTATAACTTCGTTTTTTTTAATGGGACACCCTATACAATTTTTAATTTTAAAAATATTGACCTTATTCTGAACATTTTTTAAATACGTTTCTATACCTATTGTGAATTGTTTTTGAACTATAATGATTTTTACATGAAAATTACACTTCTCTACCATGTATCATGTATATATAGTTCAATATCCTCTAATGTAAATCCAGCATTATTGTTTACAGTGTAAAGTTGCCTTTTTCATTATATAGTTTGCTGTCAAAATTGGCATAAAACGGCTTTCTAAATTTTTGCCTATTTCTATTTTTTCAAATGGGACACCCTGTATGTAATTTATTAGGTTAGAAAAATATGTTTTTCACTATCTGTATAGTATTCTTCATACCTATCTCTTGCAGTTTTTAAATAAATTAACTTTATACATTTTTGTCACAAAAAAAATCTTTTTTCTAGACTATGTTATGTTAATTTACAACTTTAATATTGTAAGTTGAACACTGAGCAATTAAAAAGATGCTACCAAAGAAAATAAGCACTAGCTTATTAATGTAATAAATGTTCAAAATGTTACCCAACAACATCCAATCATTTATGAACTCTTTTAATCAGATGTTCATTAGAAGCTCTTGATATTGATTCTTTAAACACATTATTTTAACATATCTCTAGATATATTAATCTAACGGTAACAACGGGATCTTGATAACCAGAGAAACGGATCTTTATTAGCTTTCCATCTATCGCTAAATATTTTATCGAGCAATGTACCGACTCCTCGAATATTGTGAACCGGTGCTCCATATTGTTGCAATCAAACCTAGTTAGCCTTATTATTATGAAAAGCGTGCAGTGCTGATACAATTACTTGCCGTAAAATGTTGCAGTAACGTTCCCGAAAAATTAAATTTTCGTCATAATTCAGGAGAGCGAACTTTTTACGGCACAAAAAACATTAAACGAAAAGAATACTTTAAAATTTACTATCTCACTTGAACTGAGGATTTTCATCACTGCAGAATGACTGTTATGACGGTTAAACATAAATTATTAAATTAAAAACATGGGCAATGACGACCCGAGATGAAGAGTTACTGCGAGTCTTTGAAAGAAAAGTATTGAGGACCATATATGGCGGAGTAAACGAACAGGGTCTGTGGAGAAGGCGATATAACTTTGAACTCTATAGACTTTTTGGTGATGCAGATATTGTGAAGACCATCAAACTAAACCGCCTAAGGTGGGTGGGCCACGTTATGCGGATGGATGAGAGTGATCCCACTAAAATAACTATGCTAAATAGGCCGGTCGGAAGAAGAAGAAGGGGGCGACCTAAACTCAGATATCTGGACGATGTAGAGGAAGATCTGAGGGAGATTGGAGTGAGGGGCTGGAGAAGACAGACACTCGATAGGGAAGGATGGAAGAATGTTTTGGAGCAGGACAAGGGTCATGAAGGGCTGTAGCGCCAACTGATGATGATGATGAATAAAATCGGTAAAAAAGTCGTTCTCAAATTATGGCGTGACCAAGGTAAACAGGAATTCATTTTTATATATACAGATAATTGATCTACGTTCTATGTATTTCATTATAAGTTCAGTATTTAACACCTATATATGTAACTATTATTTTGATATATATTAATGTATTAGCATGGTGTAACTGCGAATTATCGTGTTCTGTATATCCTTGATATACCTAGTAGAATTTGTACATTTTTTGACTTTTTATCTTTAATTTAAATATACTCACTTTGGCAAAGGTTAGTGGACGTCTCGTCTGAACCATCAGCACAGTGGTTAATACCATCGCATACAAGTTCAGTTGCTATGCAAAACTCTCTTAAGTTACACCGGTATTCCGTGCATGCGTGCTCTGAAAAATAAAAATGAAGTTTAGGCAATAGTTTTAGATGATAATTTAGTTTTATTTTTTAAGTGTTTTAAGATATCAATGTTTTTAGGTATATTACTTAATTCTTTAACATTTTTGAACGTTTTTTGTGTTTTAAATCAAAGGTTTTGTTTCTTTAAGACGTAAACTAAATACTATTGCACAGAAAGGATATCAAAGATAAATATTGATATCTAAAAATAAAGTGATCATACATTTTGATGTAGTTATCGCAAACCTCCAGTAATGAAGTGGACCAGAAGAAAGAATATGGCTCTAAATACGAAAAAAACTCCATATCGGTGATCGCTAAATCACAACGACAATAGAGCCTAATGATCCACGGGAAACAAATAAATCAAAATAAAGTCCAGAAACACAAATATTTAGGATCAAATAATTAACGATACCAACGACTATATCAAAAAAAATCAAATCAAGATTTGGATAAGCAAGATACACATTTTTGAAAATGAAAAATGTTTGGTGAAATAGATATTTGTCGATTGCATTAAGAGTTAAACTTTTAAGGCTTACGTGTTCTTTGTGCTGATGCACGGAATGGAGGCATGTACGCCAAAGAATCAGATCGCCAATAGAGTTGAGGTTTTGGAAACGTCGGCTCACAAAAAAATACTTGGAATAAGCTCTGTGGACAAAGTACAAGGCACAAAATGACGTCATCAATCAGCCCTGAGTTGTCCATTGTTGAACATAGGCCTCCTCTAGACTTTTCCATCTGCTTCTGTTCTGCGCCTCTGCTATCCAATTGGTCACGATTCTTTTGAGGTCGTCGGTCCATCGCGTTGGGGGTCTTCATCGGCTTCGCTTTTTAGCCCGTGGTCTCCACTCAAGCAATTTTTTTGTCCAACTGTCGTCTTTCATTCTTGCAACATGTCCTGCCCATCTCCACTTTTGCCTTGTAATATGTTCGATAATGTCTTCCACTCCAGTTCGTCTACGAACTTCCTCGTTTCTTATTCTATTTCTTAAGCTTATTCCAAGCATTGATCTCTCCATCTTTCGTTGTGCCCTTCTCAATTTTTCGGCTGATGTTTTTGTGAGAGTTAAGGTTTCTGCTCCGTATGTGAGGACTGGTAGAACGCACTGGTTAAAAGCTTTTCTTTTTAAATGGATCGGTATATTTGTTTTAAATACGTCTCTCATTTTTCCGAATGCAGCCCAACCCAGACTTATTCTTCTGAGTAGCTAGCATGTTTGGTTATCTCGCGTTAACCTTATTTCGTGACAAAATACACATATTTTTCCACAAGTTATATGGGCGACTTTTCGATTTCTATTAGCTCATTGGGGACGAGATTGGTCATCATTTTTGTTTTTCCATAGTTTATTTTTAAACCGACTTTCTGGGTTACTTGCTGTAGTTGTTGTAGCATAACTCTGGCTGCTCCTAAGTTGTCTGTTATGAGTACAATATCATCGGTATATCTGAGATGATTAAATATCTTTATAGATAGAAATCGAGTTTTGCTTCTAATCTGTTTGTCAGTATTCGAGTAAAGAGCTTGTATAGGTGGTTAAGCAAACTAATTGGCCTATAGTTTTCGAGATCTGATTTATCCCCTTTTTTGTGGAGGAGGATTGTAACCGAATTCTTCCATTTACTTGGAATGTTTTCATTATGCAGACATAGATTAAAAAGTGTTTGGATTCAAGACATCAAAAGTGGACCTCCTAGTTTAATTGTCTCAATGACTACACCATCTTCCCCCGGAGCTCTATTATTTTCATATTTTTGAGAGCATGTTGAATTTCCTCTCGTAATATATCTGGTATATCCTTCGATCCTACATTATGTACCTTTTGTATTGGTTGTTCGAAGAGCTCTGGAATAATTTGACTTTTATATAATGTTTCATAGAAACTTTCCACTATATGTAATATGCTTGGTCTATCTGAGATAATATTTCCATTTTTGTCTTTAAGTTGGAAGATTTCTTTTTTGCCATTTTCCATTTTTCTCTTCAATGCTTTTATGCTTTTGTTGTCTTCTATAGTTTTTATAATTTTCTCGTTGTTGTATTTTCTAATATCCTGTCTGATGGCTTTAGAGATTTCTTTATTGATGCTGTTTATATCTTGTGAGTCAACATTTCCTTGACTTCTCAGCATTCTACGATCTTCCATTTTTTGTTTCGTTTCTTTACTGATTTTTTGTTCTTTTCCATGTTTAGGGCCAAATTTTTCCTGAGCTTGTGTTAATGTATCTACTATTTCTTCGTTTAGGTTATTTACGTCTTCTCTTGTTGTATTTCTGAGTAAGTTACTGATGATATATTTTTCAAAGTCAAGTTCATTCGTTGGGCGCATCCAAGGTTTGAATTTTTTACTTTTTATACCCCATTTTACGCCATTTTTTTATACATAATTTTACGCCAAAATGACGTATTATTCGAGAAAATAAGAAAACAAAAAGAACTCCTAATCTCTATCAAAACAAGAAAGTTGCAATATTTAGACAATGTTTAGAGGTGACCGCTACCAATTGCTGCAGGTGATCAAGCAGGGAAAAATACAAGGACAAAGAAACTAAGATAGAAGATGCGTTTCCTGGCTAAACTATCTAAAAACGTGGTTTAACTACAGTTTTACAGAACTGTTCAGAGCAGTGGAATCGAAGAGTCAAATCGCATCGAAGGAGGCGGACGTGAAGAAGTGGTGTCATTTGACTTTATTTATTCTGTTACAGAACTGCATTTTCATCAAATAGAGTTTGTTGATATTCTCTTATTACAATTACAATTATAATTACTATAAGAAATGCCGAGTATTTTAAATTTCTTTATTTTAGCTGTGATAATTTTATAAACGTGTCTTTAAAGTTAACGACAAAGATAAAAGCAATTAGTCTCATTACATTTTGCCACTTTTTATTCCATAAACAGCTTTTCAAAGGCTTACTTTGACAACAATGAATAGTGAAAGATAATCGCAATTTCATTTTGATAAAGGATAGAACTAAACATCCTTCCAATATGAAATGAAACGAAGCGCCCTAAAAACCGTAATAAACGAGAAGCAAAACAATTCCTGTAACTCGCTCCAGGAGCATTACAAACGACAAACAATAATATTTACAAAATGAAATGAGGAGGCTTCGTCTCTTTGAAGTGGAAGCAATCTGAGGGCTCTTTCGCCTTTAACATTTGCGAAGTAATTTTAATCTAAAATACAAAACACAGTTTATTTTGATTGCTTGTTTCGTTTCAAATTCTTTAAGAAACCTTTCCAAATAATGCTATTTGTTAAAAAAATACTTGTATCGCCTACGATTGTTGATTTTGTGGTTTTCCTAGGATTTCAATTTTCCTTCAATATTTTTTATCTTAATAAAAATTTAAAATCCATTCTAAATCATCTAAACTCATCTGCAACTTATTAGGGGGTTTCTGAGGTCGTTCCGAAGTACCTCATGCCTAGTAACTGAGTTATCAGCTCGTTCTTTCTATGGAGTTGTAAGGATAATATCAACGCCTTCCTGTAGAGGTTTGTGAAAATTCGTTAAAAAAATTAGACAAAACTTATTACTCGGGTGATTTCAAGGTCGCTGCATACAATTAATAACAATATTAAATAATCTGTTTAAATTCTTCCCGTTTTAAAACAATTTTATATAAATACCATAATTATTATTTTTAAATATCTTATTTAGCTTATACTTAATCTTATTATTTAATACCAAAAGTGCAGGGAATATAATAAAACGTATTTATATGTTATATAGATTTTCAAAAGCGTTTGACAGAGTTCAACATCGTAAACTCATACATGCATTATAACACATGCACCTAGATCCCAAGAATATTTTCTTTTATTTTATAATGGCTTTGGCATAACCAATTAGCCAGACTATTTGTAGTAGGTACAATTTTTGATTTTATTACCTAAGCCTATTTATAATCTAAATTTACAGGAAGTAATATGTTCGTGTACATATTTTTTGACATATTTACAATTTTTAATTTTATTGCCTACAACTACTTACAATTTAAATTTACAGGACGTTATGTATTCTTAGATACATTTTAATATCTGCTTATTATTTGAAAAAATAATTGTATTTAAATTGACAGGCAATGGACAATTTAGCTCAATTAGTTTTTCATACATCATTTTGATACTTTGTCTGTACTGTCCACACTCCAATATAAGGTGCTGTAGATCTCCCACTTTACCACAGGAGCAATATGTGTTATCAATGATACCTATGCTGTGTTTGTATGCAGGAGTGAGTGCGTGGTTTGATCTTATTCTGTTTATTGTTTTTATAAATAACCTATTTGGCTCATATTTAAACCATCTCTCATTGGGAATTAGTGGTTTGGCAATTTCTAAAGTTTATTCCAGTTGTACTTTGGTTATATAAACGTTGCCATCTTTGTTTGCAATTGTTTCTACTGATATGTCTATAACTGGTATGTTCTTTATATTATGTTTGGTTAAAGCTACAGATTTAGCTAATTTGTCTACTTCTTCATTTCCTAATATTCCAGAGTGTCCTTTTACCCAACAAATAGTATTCGAGCTACCTGCGAAAATAATATCATAATATAACTTCTTTAATTCTATATCAATATGGTTTACGTTTTTTGTAGTTTTGATAGAAGTGAGTTTGTCGACAATGCTTCTACAACCGGTCAGAATGATATAATTATTCAAACCAATAGAGGCTATATATTTTAACGCAAGTAATAAAGCTGATAGTTCGGCAGTATATTATATTGAAGCTTCATTGGGCAATCGACATGATTCTTTGTAATCATAATTCCAGTGATATATTGCACAACCCGTTTTATTTTGAATTTCAGAGCCCTCAGTAAAAATATATTAAAATGCAGGCCACTTATCTTTAATTATTTTAAATTAGACTTACTCACAATCAATTTAATTTAACTAATCAGACGACCGGTTTCGCTTTCTACAATATGCAAAGCATCTTCAGGTCACGATACAAAGTTTAATTAAATGCTGAAAATAATAAACCCATATTAGGGTGTTGTCTAATAAAGATAAAATAAAGATAGATGATATAAATTATATAAATTACAGTAATTATGCCAATATTACATGTCTGTGGTTTTTCAAAATGAATAAGATATTTAAGCAGACAAGGTAAGACCCACAAATTGGTAAAATAGTCTATTAAACTGTAATGAATTAATAAATAAACAAATAAATAAAACATTACTTACATGCCGGTACTCTATTAATTGATGGTTGAAAGAACATGGTTCAAACTATCTTGTATTGTTGATTGGAGAACTCAAGTCAACTATTGTAATTGTTTAACAGTAAACAGGGAAGTTCTTGAGGAGACAGATTTTATCCAATGAAGTAGAGATAGATGAAATGTAATTGTTTGTTTGATGAAAGTATTGTTCTATACCATTAAGTTCTTTAAAGTTATTTATATTTATTCTGGAGATATATTTATGAAATGTGTGTTATTTATTGAGATTTTTATTTTTGTTTTGGGAGGTGACAGTTGTAAGACAATGAATAAGAAACGATGTACAAATTGTGTGGGTGTGCAATTAGATTAGCTTGTAACATCATTGTAACATGATTTGTACATCTATTCTTATTCATTGTCTCACAACTGTCACCTCTTGTTCTTCAAATATTGTCAATTTTCTATAAGTTTCAACGTATATGGGACTTTTTTTGTTACGCTAATATTTGTGGCTTTAGTCTAATATATTCAAGTTAAATATTTAACGAATATTTTTTAAATAGCTGAAGTTTTTTGAGATAGCTTTAGCTACAAACTTATTTGTACAAAACTGTCTGCGTTGTGTAAGGAATGGCTCTTTAGCTTCAATTTCAATAATAGCAGTAGGAGTAGATTTTAAGTACCCAAGACATAGCCTCAAACATTTATTCTTTTGGGTTTCAATTTTATTAAGTGACGCAGACCGATATAAATGACAACTGTAGTCGAATAATTGAGCGATAGAATAGCAGTGCAATATTCGCGTAAGCTCCCCAACTGGTTTTACAAAATACTCTAAGGATATTCATGGCGTTTTCTGATTTGTCTATAATAGAATGAACTAGCGGATCAACTCGACATCGAGTTTTTTAAATGAAATTTTTATTTTGCGAGAAAAATTAAGAGATCAACACAAGCAATATAAGCAAGAATATACATAACATTCATCAATAATAATGCAAGTAAAAAGTGTATTAAATATCACGAAATATTTCGTCTATTATAATATATAAACATTAATATGTTTCGGGTCACTTCCGGTGTCGGATCGCAACCGGAAGTGCATATTTAGATTCGTCTCGACGAGACCTTTAGATCCATATATACATTGTGGGGTCTAAAACTTAAAGTAAATTTTAACTTCCGGTCATCTCAAAACCGGAAGTGAATTTTTGTACCAAAAGTATATCTTGACAATCTCATACGTAATACTAATAATATTTATTCATTCATAACAGTTTACGATCCAAATATGTGCCTAGATATTTTACACAATTTTTGATTGGAAATTCAATTTTTTCTAATTTGAAGTAACCTTGAGGAGTTTGGCGTTTTTTTGGAAAAAAAAACAAATTTCAGTCTTTGTAGTTGATATTGATAATCCTAGAGAATGGTAATAATTTTTTATACAATCTAGTGTAAATTTGGGTTGAAGCCTACAAATGTCTAGGGTAGCATGTGAGGTATACAACACAACAGCATCTGCAAACTGTAATATAATCAGAGTTTAGAGGTACTATCTGTTCTAGATCTTTATCTATTCTTGCACAAGGATATCATGAAATTTTAAATTTTAACTGACATTCCAAGATATAACAATTTCTTAGGTAGAATATATAAATTTATGTTTTCAAATGCAGAGGTTACATCTATAAATGCTGCAGCTGTTGATTTTTGATTTGTGAAATTGACCTAAACAGAGAAAACTAGTGAAGTGAGAGCATTTTGTGTAGACCTGGATTCCCAGAAGTCATATTGAGATTTGGGTAGAATATCTTCGGATTCAAGCCAGTATTCAAGCCGATTTTTGATTAATCTCTCTAGAGTTTTTGGTATACAAGAGCTTAAAGATATAGGTCTGTAAGACTTAACGTTGTTATCTGGCTTTCCTGGCTTCTTTATAGGCAATACAATACAGTCCTTCCATGTTTTAGGAATTAAATTCTCATTTTGCCATATATTGTTAAAAATTTGTAATAATAATGATTTGTCTTCTGTCGGTAAAAAATATAGCATAGAGTATGATATACAGTCCATCCCTGGAGATGAACCATTATTTTGTTTGAGTCCATGATTTAATTCCCACAATTCAATTGGATTTTCTAGATTGGAGTATTTTCTGGAAACGGTGAGTGTAGCTTCGTTTATTTAATTTGGTACCCAAGAAGGTGAAATTTTGAAGTGAAAATCTTCTATCCATGCAGCTTCACAGTTTATCGGGAGTTTATTGGACTGTTTTCGGTTTTTGTAGCAATGTACTTTCTTCCAGACGTCGCTGATTGGACTGTGTCCAATCGTAGTTTATTCAACTTTACTTTTTTTCTAATTTTAAAAATTTTCTTTGCTAATGCATCCAATTTTTTGTATTAAATTAAATTATGAATATTGGGATTTGTTCTATATTGTTCTATGTTCTGTATTTAATATTATATATATATATATATATATATATATATATATATAATATATAATGTAATATAATATTTATTATTATTATTATTTATGTGATATGTTTTGTATTATTTATTAAATGTTCATAATTATTTTAGACTTTTGCATTTCAAAATAATAATCTCAATAAATCACTGTATGACCGAGAACTGTCAATTTTGAAATACCTTTGAGTCATGTCCAATTGTCAAATATTTTACGTGTTTGGTTCATACGCTGGTGTATGTGAGTTCGAATCCCAATATGAATTTCCTTTTTTATTTTTGAAATATTTAAAAACTCCACGTTAATTTTATTAAATATATGTAATATACGCAAAAATGCTAAATTTTTAAATAAAATGAAAATTAACAACATAATCCGTGTTGTTGGTTTTTGAAGTTATACTTCTAGACGCGCGTTCGACTTTGGAAATTTGCACGGGAGTAACAAGCCTCGTTAGGCATGTTAAATTATAAATTAAAACTTGTAAATATCTCAAGAAAGTTCAAATGTGTACTTATATACACAACAAACAACAATTAAATATTGTATTTATCAATGTCAGATAAATTGACAGTTGTATCACCAAACAATATTTTTTTTATTAATATTGTTATCATGGTAAATTAAACATATGCGTAAGTAAGTTACGTATATTGTCATTTTTAAATACTTATGAATATTTCATTTTAATTAAATTTGTATTAATATTATTATCATGGTAAATTAAACATATGGGTAAGTAAGTTATGTATACCTATTGTCATTTTTAAATACTGATGAATATTATTTATTTAATATATTACTCCCTTATACACGTCATCATGCAAGGGAGAGTGGAGAGAAGAAAAGGCTTAGGAGAAAAGAGAGATTCGACTAATCTCAGTATCAAACGGATATTTCTCGTTGTAAAAGTTAGAGAGGCGTTTAAAGAAAAGAAAGATTGTCAAAAAGAGCCCTATCTAGTAAAATGCAGAGCGCAAGACCAAAAAGTAGGCCACGGAAAAGGTTAGAGGATGAAGTGTCATCGGAAGCGCAAAATTTGCTAGACGTGAGAACCTGGATAAGATCAGCGAAGGATGGGCAAGGTTGAAGGCATAGTTTATAGAAGACCAAGGCTTAATTTCTATTGTAGTGCCATTTAAGAGAGATAACGTAAATCGCCCATATTTAAGGTATTGGAGTAAGGTAAATCTACGCTGGATACGTGAAAAACGTACCTACTCCAAGACCACAAAAACTAAACGTTTGGTCATGTGTAAAGGATAGGTACTCAGTAAATTGGGTCATTTTTTATACAAGAAAATTTAAAGAGCAATAAGTATTTTAAAAGAAGTTTTGAGTTAATTTTCATGAAATAGGGTTTCAGCAAGACGAAGCTTCAGTTCATTTTGTGTACATGTTCATCGTTATTTAGATCAGACATTTTCCAGACAATGGATTGGTAGATTAGGTAGTATTTAATGGCCTTCTCGTTAACCCGATATAAATCCTATAAAGATTATTTTTAACAGAGATACTTTAAAAGTAGAATCAATAAAACTAAACCAGTAAGTGTTGCAGAGCTAAGGCAAAGAATTATTAGTGAATCCTTATAAATTTCTAGAGAGACATGGGGATATGTAAAGGACATATTCCACCACTGTTTAGAATATTGTCAAATTAACAAAAAAAAACATTTTAAATACTTGATTAGGTAGACTTTAATTTAGCAATGTAGTAAACTTTTATGTTTAAATTTAAATGGACATAGTTTGAATAAAAAACAGAATCATGAACTAAATATAAATAGAGACTTTTGTTAATGACCTTACTTTTAGAGACCATTTATCGCTAGGCAATAAAAGTAGAATTTGTAGTTTTAAATTGAACACGCAACTCGAGAAAAATCATAATTGTGTTATTCAATTCCATTGGGAAAATGTTCATTTCCTGAGACAAATTGCAAGCTACATTTCTTAACAAATTTTCTAGATAATTTATTTTCGTTATTTCCTTCACCTTTAACTCTTACACTAATTGTGTACCTGTGCGGTTTTTAGATGGACCATTTTTATTAATTAGAAAACAAATAAATAAGCTTGTTAAGATTTGTTCTATTGTACAGGATATACGAAATTAGTATTTTCTGTAGGGTATACCGAAAACTAGAGGAAATGGAAAAAAGTAGTTAAGATGTCATGATTTCTTTTTTCGTTAAAGTAAGAATTGCTTAATTATCGACTTTATATATTTTTAATATATCTATAAGCCATTGGGTATGAAGATAACTCAAGATGGAACACTCTATAAAAGACAGAAACATACAGGGTAGAAAAGCCATATCCATGATGAACGGAATTCTGTGGGACCAAACAATATCTAAAGCGAACAAACAACTCATATACAACACCATACTTAAAAGTGTAATCACATATGGCAGCGAAGTTTGGCAAATGAAACAAAGAACAGAGAAACTGTTACTAGCAACAGAAATGGACTTCTGGATAAAAGCAGCAGGAAAATCAAGAAAAGATCGGATACCAAATGAGAGAATACGTGAAATGATGGGAGTAAAGCATACAATAGTTGATGACATAAAAACAAAACAGTTAATATGGTACGGCCATGTACAGAGAATGCCAGATGACAGGATTCCAAAACAGATTTTGACGTGGACACCACAAGGGAAAAGGAAAAGAGGAAGGCCGAGAAAAAGCTGGAGAGAGGGAATTGAAAAAGAACTAGAGGAAAGAGAAATCCCTCCAGGCCTATGGCTGAATAGAGAAGAATGTCGGTTAGGAGTCAAAAGGCGTCGGAGAACGCTGTAAACCGATACTAGTAGTAGTAGTAGCCATTCATGCGGCACTGAATAAAACGCTTTCTTGTAGTCGATGAAAGCAATAAACAGATTTTTTTTGGTATATGCTTGGTTAGAAATAACAGAGTTGATGATAAGTTTTTCTTTGCAATTCTTGGAACCCTTAGCGCCCCTTTCTGTTGAGGTTCTATGATATAGTTTAGAGCACAGTGTAGGTAGGTACGCCGGGCTACACAGCAATAGACCAATTTATACAGAGTTAGAAGACAAGTAATTGGGCGATACTTGGTTGGATCTTTGTTGTTATTTTGATCCCTTGGTATTAAATAAGTTGTTCCCTAGGTTAGGAAAGATGGTATTTCGTACGGATTAGAAATATTGTTATAAATACTGCTGATATGCACTCATGAATACTCTAGAACTTCTTAAGCCAGAAGTTTTGAACGCCATCTGGTCCAGGATATTTAAAGTTATCTTTGATAGTATTTGAAACTTTTTTAGTAGTGAATGGTTTGTAGAGAGCAGTAACGTAGTGTTTGCAGTTGTGCGTCATATCTTCGATATATACAAGCATTGGTGTTGAGAGCAGCTGGTGTGGAAAGTTGATTTCCACAAAACTCATGAATTTATTCTTGGCCTGGATACGACTTACTAGCACTTTCTGCAGTAGAATTGATTTTTTAACAGATAACCTTCTCGGCATTTCTGAAACTGTCAGGTTTTCGTTTGTTACTAATTTTGTATATCCTTAGTCAGCCCGAATAAATGGAGAGTTTTTGTTTTAATGTGTCTAGGTACTATTGTGCTGTGTTGTATTCATTCTGGATCATATTGTGAGTGTCTTGCCGTAGTTATCATTATTTCTTTAGCTCTTCTGATTAATGCCCCGTCGTGTTCTAATCTTAATGTCCATAATATTAGCAATTGCTGTTGCTGCACAGTAAATCAGCGTATATATTCTCTAATGTATGGTCTTCTACAACATAATTGGGTAGGACTTCAGTGTTTACAATTTGTAACAGCGCATCTAGTTTCTTACAAGAGTTTTACTCTTGGTAGCGGTGGTCTGCTAAAACGGTTTCTTCCATTAAACTTTTGTATGGCGTGTACCATTTCGTTAACCAGGCTATCGCTCAACTCGTTGTCGTCCCGCTGTGTATTATCAGGTTGAGTTTCTTGTATAACAACCTCAGGAACCTGCTCTTGTATTTTATAAGGGGCTTGATTTCCAACTACATCTTGATAAAAAAATCTCCCGTTCCACTTTGCTTCTGATATTATTGCGTCTAGTCTCTAGAATGAGATTATTTCTAATAATTACCCGGTATTGATCTGGGTTGTTGTATGATACTCATTGTTCAGATACTTGCATTTATGGGTACTCTCTGCAAAATTTGGCATACAGATTTTGTCGATAGCCGATCGTTTCTTGATCGAGAAGTTTGTCACCTTATAATAAAAGCGCAAAATTTCATTTATGGATAGAGTACATTTCACTCGCTGCTTCGGTCGTCCCGCCAGCTGATGTTCCAGCACTGCACCTTCAGCGAGTTGAGCTTTGGTTCTTGTGGTTGCTGTTGTTGTTGAGCTGTAGCTCATTATATGAGAAAGGTCTGTCTTTTTAGACGTTGATCTTACCAAAAATAGAACAACAATTAAAAAAAAACTAAAAATATGTACATAGTTATGATAAACCCATAAATTAGAACTGGAAAAGATACAATAATGGTAACAAAATAAAAATAATTTAAAATAGATTTTCGCAATGGAACCCTGCAGCCTGTACACATTTTTGTTGCCGAATTGTTAATTGACGTATTGAATTACGGATACTCTGGGGATCGTTTCTAATAGTATTACAACAATGTATAATTCTATTAATTAATTGTTGTCGGTTATTAATATTCACTGCGTAAACTAGTTGCTTCAATCGTCCCCAAATATGGTAATCAACGGGATTGAAATCAGGGGATCTTGAAGGCCACGAAATAGGACCTGCACGTCCTATCCACCTGTTGCCATAAACATAATTGAGATGTTGTCTCACTGCCAGTAAAAAGTGTGGGGGTGCCCCATGATGCTGAAAATACATCCCTCGGATAGCAACGTTCGCGTTGGCAAGCAAATTCGGCAAAATATTTTGTAGAAAGTTCAAATAGACCTGCCCTGTTAAAGGACCATCAAAAAAGTGAGGACCTACTAATTGGTTATTTATGACACCAATCCACACGTTAACCGAAAACCTTAACTGAGAACGACGTTCTCGAATAGCATGAGGATTTTCTTCTGCCCACACATGTGAATTTCGTGAATTATTTATCCCGTCTCTGTTCCAACCTATCGATCTCATCTCCAGCATGTAGTCGCTGAACCATTTGAATGTGATATGGGTATAGATTATTTTTTTTGTAAGACTCTACTTACTTTTTATTGAGTAACATTGAGTTCTCGACTTACTTGTCTAGTGCTTATTGTAGGGTTCATAGTAACGGCGTCCATAATGTCATCTTCCTGCGCTTCATCTACATGTCGCTCTGTTGTTCCACTAGGAAAAGTGCCATTTTCTAGCAAATAATTAAAAACTGACCCAAATGTTGGATGACTGGGAGTTCGACGATTAGGAAATCTCCTGCGATATTCTCTACTAGCAGCCCTACCACTCCCATTACAGAATCCATAAACAAATATTATGTCTGCATATTCTGTGGTCGAAAACTGATGTGGCATTTTGAACAAAAGTAACAAAAGCTCTACCAAAACTAACACAATGTACTTAACGTAGATATGACAGAAGAAATATGTATTCTTGTACACATAAATAACAATTGATAATGACAATAATGACAATGGGTATAAAATATCAAAAACGTCAAACGGTCAACGCCAACCTTCATTTTAAACTTTTTTAGATTTATTTTTATTTAGTACAGATGATGCAATGTATTATTATTTGATATAAAATTTTAATCATTTACAATCAACAAAAACTAACACATACAAGAGGTTTGACTCTTTAATCAATTTAGTTTATTATTTATCGAAAATAATGCCCCAATACGATCCATGAGTAAAAATTTAAAATTGAAAAACAATTGATTCTATCGTAGAGATAATACAAAGTGACAGTAAAGATGTTAATTTTCTACGTATTAGATTATGTTGTAGGAACTCATTTTAATTAAAATGTTTGAAATTTATAACATTTGTTTAAATTAATACCTTATAATTTGAAACTTCATTATGGTTGTTCTATTTTTGGTAAGATTTGATCGTTCACTAAAAATTTAATAAAAGTGCGATAACATTGGCGCATATGTCGTTTTCATTGGCTATTTATGTAGTTTGAAAATCACTTATTGCATTTTAAAAAAAATATATACAGGGTGTAATATTTAATACGAATCCCTAAATTAATTTTTCCAAAGCCAGTCCTGGAATTTTTTAGTTTAGCTAATACCAGTCGAATGCTTGATAATAGTGTACTGTATCATGCAAAAATTAAAAAAATCAAATGAGCCGTATAAACACTACAGTAAAATGAAATAAATGGTCAATTACACAAATCACCCTGTTAATTAATAAAGAAGAGGAGTTGACATTTTTTAGTGGCCACATGATATGCTCCCTGAGGGACTCTACATATGGTAGAAGTATGTAAAGTTCCTTATGACTCACCCTGTATATATATATATATATATATATATATATATTTATTAAATTTTAGAACTTTAGGAATAATTTACATAAAGGAAAGATGATGTGAGAGGCAGGTAAATATTTTTTAGCATTACAGGTGCGTGTTAGTAATGCAGAAATATACTATTTCTAATCGCAAAAAATATTACTGTATACATTCATATATAAGAATACTTACTGGGATCTTTTACAGCTGTGATGACCAATTTAAATCCATTGGAGTCGGTTCCCCAAGCATCGGTAGCGTACTTCAGCGTTACGTAGTTAGTACGTGTAAACATGGCCCCAAGGTTTTGTTTCGTATTCTTACACGACAAGTCGAACTGAAATAAACAAAACTGGTCATGTTTGAAATGCAAAAATTAAATAAAATGTAGAACAAAGTTAATTGAGTTTTACACCCAGCAAAGATTGATAATTTTTTGTGAAGAGTACTACTAAGATAGTATGTGAAGACTACTTCTGTGAAGATTGTGAAAAGATTTTTTTAAAAGAATAAAACCCAATAATCTTACACTTACATACTCAATTGCTTATTTGTGAACATTGACTTGTATTTTATAAATACTTTTCGAGCTATTTCAATTCTGACCTTTATCTCCTCATCTTGATCTAACTGTGAGTTTATAATTGCTCAGAGGTATTTATACTTGTTGACCCGCTCTAAAGGTTTACCCTCCAATGTCAGATGTATATTTAAAACAGGGCTTTTCAATATCACCATGTATTTGGTTTTATCGATATTTATTCTTAGTCCCATCTTTTTGTTTCTCCATTAATGATTTCTATAACAATTTGTAAATCTTTTATATTTTCTGCCATGATTGCGGTATCGTCTGCAAATCTTATGTTATTAATGATGCTCCCTCCAATTCGTCATATTGATAAGCTGATGAAATGATTCTCGGTCGGCAGCTAGATGAAACAGTTCCTCGACCGTTCGACCTGTCCATTGTCTAATGTTACGCAGCCAGGACAGTTGTTTTCTTCCGACCCAACGTTTTCCTTCGATTTTGACCTGAATGATTAACCGGAGTAAGCGATATTTAGGTCCTCTCATTATATGACCGAAGTATTGGACCTTTCTAATTTTGATGATGTTCATCAATTCTCGCTCTTTGTGCACGGTCTCTAGCACGCGTTCGTTAGATATGTGTGCTGTCCACGGGATTCTGAGCATGCGACGGTAACACCATAACTCAAAAGCTTTTAATTTGTTAAGATTTTTTATTTTTGTTGTCCAGGTTTCACATCCATAGAACAAAGTGGACCAGACGTAGCACTTCAATACTCTTAGACGTGTGGTCAACGACAGACTTCTACTGCATAATACAGAACGCCAGTTAATAAAGTTTTTCCGTGCGAGTTCTATCTGGTCGAAATTTCCTCGCCACTTTCAACCCTGCAGTCAATCCAGCTACCCAGATATCTAAAGTGTTTCACCCTTTCCAGGATTTTGTTATCTAATCTTAGTACTGAGTCTTCGATATTAATTTTTCCGACCACCATCCATTTTGTTTTTTTTTGCGTTGATTGTTAAGCCCTTGTCAGTGCATTCGTTGTTCACAGCATTCAACAGGGTTTGAAGATCTTCTAGACTCTCTGCCATTATTGTGGCGTCATCGGCGTATCTGATGTTGTTAATACTTTCACCACCGATCTTAACACCTTCGCGGCGATTATTTAACGCTATTTCAAAAACTGGTTCAGTGTAGGCATTAAACAACATCGGTGACATAACACATCCCTGTCTGACACTTTTTCCCATAGTGTCTCCTAAAATATTAGTTGGGAGTACACATTAAATAATTATGGCGACAGCACACATCCTGTCTGACTCCTCGTTGAATTTATACTTGGTTTGTCTTACTACCTTCCACTCTTACGACTGCTGTTTGATTGTAGTATAGATTTTTGATTAAATCTTTGGGATCTAGATGAATGTGTGTCAAGGCATGTATGAGTTTACTACGTTGAACTCTGTTAAACGCTTTTTGAAAATCTATATAACATATGAATACGTTTTTATTATATTCCCTGCATTTTTGTAATAATACCTTCATTGCGCACAATGACTCTTTTGTTTCCATTCCACCTCTAAATCCAAACTGTGCTTTATCTAATTGTTGTTCACATTTTTTATATATACGCTGTTGAATAACTTTGAGTAGTATTTTTAAAGTGTGGCCCATGAGGCTAATTATTCGGTATTCATCGCAAGATTTAGCCATTCTTCCATTTAACCATTTGACCGTCGTATTTTATTATATAATTTAGTTAGACACTCAATATTTTCGTCCTGAGATGATTATTGTAAAGAAATGACTTTATTTTTATAAAAGTGGTTTGAGTCATTGCTATTCTTCGTTTTATTTCTATGTCTGGATCTAGTTGTTTCATTATAACAGTTTCAGTTTTGCCTCTTTAATTGAAGCTCTGCATCTACAAATGGGTTACCACTAAACACTAAAAATTTAGTTTAGTTTGAGTTTATTTTAATGTCCATTATCTCTCCTACTTTGTGAATACGATCAAGCAGAATTTGTAGAACTTCAATATTTTATGACAGAATACTGTATTGTCCGCGTTTCTAATTACATTAAATAGTTCCTCGTTGATTTTGATTCCATATGGCTATCCCTCAAGTGCCTTTTTAAATAGCTGGTCCCAGTAAACATTGAACAATGATTAGGACAAAACGCAACCTTGTCTGACTCCTCGTTGTATAGAGATTTCGTCGGTGTAATTGTCTCCAATTTCTACGATAGCAGTTTAATTCCAGTACAAATTTTTAATGACACTAATATCTTTGTCATCTATTCCTATATTTTTTAGCATCTGCATTAATTTTACATGTCGTACTTTGTCGAATGCCTTTTTGAAGTCAATGAAGCATGCAAGTACATCACGGTATTTTTGTAACAGGTTATTTAGCGCAAAAAAAGCCTACCTAGTTCCCATAGCATTTCTAAAACCATATTGGTATCTTCGAGATCTTCGCATTTGAGTATAATTCTGTTGTCGAGTATTCTTAGAAAAATCTTAAGAGTGAAGCTCATTAGGCTTATTAATCGATATTCTGAGCATTTTCTAACATACTGTTCTTTATGTATTGAAACAAAGATGGACTTAAGCAGCGGCGGCTCGTGGCCTAAAAAAGTGGTGAAGATGAGGAAAGCTTGCCGGAGCCAAAAGGAGTTTTGGTACCTACTTCACGCCCAAATCTCATAAAAAATTCGTTAAAAAAAATGTTTAGAATTTATGGCCCTAATAACTTGAAAAGAGCTTTTTAGGGCACTTATAATAGATACGAATCGTTCTGCTTGCCTGGGGTACTTTAGTTCTGAACCTCGACATTTCATTGAGGGTTTTTTGGCGATTAAAACACCACGCCTGCTAAGACGGGTTGGTGAGTTTCGATTCAGCCGCCCACTCTAAGTCAGATGCTGATTGCAGCCGACCACTCTGGGTCAGACGCAGATGTTTAAAATACTGGTTGGTCAACAATGTAAAAGAACATCCCTTTTATCTTCATTTTTCCAATACCTAAATGGAGTCTCTAATATATTACACACCAAGTCATTAATTTAGCCACCATTTAATATAATCTTCTGCAGGTCATCATGCAGGGTAAAGTCGATGGCAAAAAGGGAATAGGTAGAAAGAGAAAATCATGGCTGCGAAATATTTGAGACTGGACAAACATGACTGTAGAAGATTTATTCCACGTTGCAAAAGACAGAAAAATTTTTAGAAATATGGTCGCCAACCTCCGTTAATGGAGACGGCATAGGAAGAAGAAAAAGAAGAAGTCATTTATTGGATTCATTTCTTCAAGTCTCTCTAAAATTATTTTTGTTCAAACGAAATCCACGAGAACACTTTATATCCGAAATCCGAAACAAATCACAGAGAAATGTATTAATAAAGTGCACTAAACAAATAAAATTAATACCGGGACTAAACTAAACTAATAAATATATACTATACACTATACTCAATAAAAATATCTATATAATGGACTAAATTTCAAAATATTGTCGCTTAGAGAAATTTCCGAAAAATAGGAATACCAAATACACATCCAACAGTGGGTGAAGACGAATAATATATTTTTAAGCGGAACTGCACGCACCAGTTTTCTCAGCTATCACTAAGGATAGGCTGACGTCACGTTGCCATGGCAACCGTGAACGCTGATGCAGATGGATTTCGCATTTCAAAAATTATATTCACCTCTTCCTGAATCCTATTATACAATGCTAGTGACACAGGTCAGGACTTGACCGTCAAGTACGTACCACTAATAAAACTAGTTGTCTTTTTTAATTTTTAGATTAATTAAAAGAGAATAAATAATTGATTTCAGAATTTAGATATAATAATGTTGTTTTCATTTTTTATTTATTTGTCTCAATTTAATTATATTTTTTTGGTGAACCTCACCTTCACCTACTTCACCTGGCCGGCCGCCGTTGGACTTAAGCCAGTCTGCGAGAATCACGTGTTATAAACATATTGCATTAAAAAGTTATCCCGCGAATACAGTCCATATTTTATCTTATATTTTATTTTAAAAAAGATAGCAAGAATTTAAAATGAAGACGCAATACAAAATTATATGATATTTTGTTATCAACTTGACTACGCTTCAAAATTTCCCAGTAGGACTAATCAATGGTTTATATAAAATAACATTTTTAAATAGTGAAACCCTAAAATAGCAAGCCTGCTTATGACAAAGAATAAATCAATCAAAGATAACAACAATATTTATTCCTTTGCTATTAAAATATCACAAACTTAACTTATCAAAAATATTAATAATAAAATAATTACCTTATACGTTCCTACAGCGTGAGCACCGTCGTAAATATATAAATGATCATTGCAATCTAACTGAAGAAAATCGAAGCGAAGCATAAATCTTTGAAGAATGGAATGAGTTTGAAATGTTATGATGCAGTCCAAATTTCTCTCATTTTGCGACCAAAGTAGTGCACCATCGATCTTCCTGTAAAGGTTTTGAAGAAAGTGGTTTTTACACAACGATTGCATTGAATCTGAAACAAAATGTTTTTTAATTAGTAAATACTTCATTTCTATTTGCAAGTGTGAGATAATTGGGATTAAGCTACAATTGAAGATATAAGCGGATAAAAGTCATATGTCACTTTTCTTGGGAAAATTGTTTTTTTTTTGGTTTTTTGTTCTTCTAATATGCTGTTTAACCTTTTAAAATATTAAAATTACCTATTTTTAGCTAATTAAAAACAACAGGAAGATATGAAAAAAATATGTCACACTAGATTTTTGAATTCTTGTGTATAAAGGTATTATGTCCAAAATTGTGGACATATTACCTTTATCGCTCATATGATTAGTCGCTCAGCAGTTTGTTTTCTGACGCTTTACTTTATAGGTTATATTATGGAAATCAGTATCACTGTGTAATTTATTTTGTGCAAACATTTTTACAGTTTTTAAATCAAAAAGCTACAAACAATTATGGAGAGTAGAAGAAAGAGAATTTATAGACTATATCTTTAACAGAAAGAAGAAAATACTGTTAAACAAGGAAATATTACATTATTATAAAAAGGTTCATATAAGTATGTTTAATACTTCCTGTTTTATGCAAAGTACCAGTTAATGCTTTTTAGTGCAGTTTTTATCACCTACTTATATGCAGTTTTATCACCTACTTATAATATTGTTGGTTTTGGTTATATTTTCTCCTAGATGTTCGTCTGATTTAAATACCCGTAAAGTTGACGAGCTATCCAATAAAAAGCATTGTACAGACATTCACATATCGTATTCAGATAAAATATAGTATGCAGCTCGTTACGGTTTCCGCACGTGTCACAGTCTCAAATCGTGTAACAGCAAAATACGTCTGTCATGCTTGTGTCATATAAATATACCTCACGTCGGTGGACGGGACTTTGTTGTGGACGGGACTTTGTTCCCATTGGTCAGTAACTTCGTTCTAACATTAACTACGGAAAATAAGAAGAATTGGCAGTTGACAAACAAAGCAGAATTGACAGTTGACGGACGAAATAGAATTGACAGTTGACATTAGATTAGGAAAAAAACTGACAGTTGACAAATGGTTTCCGGTCTTAACTAAGGTTCATGTTCGGCCAGTAATGCAGATTCAAGGATTACCGACAGTAACGTCACACTGTCTGTCTCAAGTGACCCATACTCTGCTCTAAATTCTTCAATAGCTTTTAATAAGCAAAAAATTTGGTTTTGTGCTTTTGAGATATTTGGTATAAAATAAAAAAAAAACATATTATGGATACCATACGTAAGCCTGGCTGAAAAGGTTTATTATTCCTTAGTAGTAAATTTATTTTAAGTGTGTTACATATAGTTTTACATTTTTTGGTAAATACTGAGTCAGGAAGCAAACCATACGGATATAAGTCGTCCAGTGATGAATTCATCCTTTCAGTTACGCGATATTGGGATGAATCAGACTGCTACGAAGAAACCATAAACAAAATAGTTTCAAAAAATACACGATTCTAAACAAAACAACTTTTCTTAAAAACTTTCTAACAAAAATATGTTTTGTACATACATATTTAACTATTGCTATTTTTTTAATATGTTAGTAAATGTCTTTGTAAAGTGTTCTTTATCATTAAAATATTTATATATATTAGAAATTTATCTTAAAGGATTTTTGTCACTGGACAGGTCTCCCCTGTGTTAATTACGTGATAAATTTATTGATTATTGTTTTTATTGTAGAAACAGATTACAATAAATAAAGGATGAAAACAAAAAATTTAACAGTTGATTATAACGTAAAACAACAAGAAGTTAATTAATCTCCTAGCAGTAAACATCTGTCAACAGTCAGCTGACCGCGCCATGTTCCCAATAGTGCTTTTATTTATGAAAAGCTACTTGTCAATGACATGAGGTCTTTCATAAATAAGCAATAATTTTAAACAAAAATGTTTAGTAAAGGAATAACAAGACATAAGGCTTTTCATAAGCAAACGATATGCGAACATATAGGTTATCATTTTTTGAGTTAAATGAAAATTTGAAATAAAGTGACATGAGGCCTTTCATAAATTTTACATCTTGTATTGTAATTTTTTTTTTAATAAATGCTCATTTTTGATTCTTAACATTTTGTATCAACTTAACCCTAACATTTTTAAATTAGTTTTGCTATGTGGATAATGGTAATATGTCCACAAAATTTGAAATAATTGGCTTAACGTAACATTTTTTAAATTCAATTTAAAGTGTAAAAAAGTACCTTCAGATACCTGTTTAAAAAAGTGTAATATTGCAAATTTATAAAATAAATAATTAACTTGGAACAAAAGACACTAAAATGTTCATTACCACATATGACCTTTATTCACTAATGTCTTCAATTATTGGTTGTAATGAAAATCATATTTTTAACTGACTAGTGTTTGATGTTTCGATTTCCACTTCGGAAATCTTCAGTATATAATTTAAAGAATAAATACTTTTAAATAATGCATTCGTTGCAAATGCAATGCAAACCAGAATAATTTAAAATGACAACCATATACAATACGAGAACAAACTATATACCTTAAAATAATGTATTAAATCGGTATAAACTACGACACTGTAGAAGAGACAAACATTGGAAAATATGGTGAATGAGCAGAAAACTTTCCGACAAATAGAGGAAGTTTCTTGTCACAAAAATTAGAATAACAGTATTGCACTGAAAACTTTTGCCGGCAAGATTCATGGACGAACGTATTATTAAGTTTGAAAGAAAAGTTTTGTGAAATATGGATACGAGTTGCATAAACTATCTTTTTCAATTCCAACATGAAAATCCATATATATGATATTACCATATTCTATTTTACAAAAAATGACTTTGTGAATAGGAAACAGTGTCATGCTTCGTGTTTTGTTTAGATAAAGCAACAAAAATATCAGTAGCATATTATTGTTCTAGGGAAGCTTATAAATTGCATATTTATGGGTTGTTATAATTTTATTACTGTACTATGGAACTAGACTAAATGAAGAGAGTTTTTTTCTGTAGTAGTCTAATTTCATTAGAGAAGCGAAGCTTCTAAACTCTAATACTCCTCAATCTTTTCTCCTTCGTAAGAACGTAGTGGCGTCATGTAATTTGTTTGACTATTTCTGTCCAATTATCTCTCTCCTGTGCGTGTTTTTTTGCTTCGGAGAATGAGTAACCAGTCATCTCCTTTATTTGGTCCGACCATCGTACTGGAGAGCCTCCTCTGGATCTTTTACCCGCTACGTTACCTTAAACTATCATTCGCTTCATGCCTTCTCTTCTTCTAGGTATGTCCAAAATATCTCAGTATATTTTGGTTGATAGTTGTAATGAGTCTAGTTTTTGTGCGATGGGCGGTCCATGATATGCGCAACATTCTACGGTAGACCCGCATTTCAAATGTCATTATACGCTTTAAATCGGTTTTTTTATTGTCCAAGTTTCTGAAGCATAGTTGGCGATAGTTAATATCAATGCTCGAACCAGGTGTAATTTTGTATTGAGTTTAGCTGTTGCCGATCTGCCATTGTGATGCGTCGACGGATCACGTCTTCGCATCCTCCACTATTAGTAATAACGGAGCCTAAGTAATTAAATTGCCTGACCACTACGTAACCTGCCATGATTCTTATTTCTTTCTGGTTGTTTCTGATTCTATCGATGATCATCACTTTGGTTTTCTGCAAATTTATTTTCCAACCATATTCCGTAGGTACTCACCGTGCCTATCGTTGCTCCACCTTGTCATTCCTCAAAAACTTGACGCATAATATGTGGATTTGCTTGATATGCACTTCGCTTGTGCCGCTGGTTAATAATCAAACTCCGTGCGAAAACAAAACTGATTTTATTTTGAATTACACAATACAATATATAAACGCTTATTAAGTATTATGTCCGCTCGCTCTGAATGCTGTATCACCGTATCCCGTCTCGTACTTGAGTGCTGTCTGTCGTCTTTGGGGTGCCTTAAGGGACTCCCTTATCTTCACATATGGCATAATATATCTCCCTACGCCACTATGTTGCCGGATTGTAAAAATGCATAAAATAAACTTGAATTAGATAGAGGCGTGAACATGGCCCCCGCCTTGGCAAACACTGCCAACAAAATCGTCTGCTAATGCTAAATGTTCAAATGTTTAAACTACACTTAGTCCGAAACGGGTAGCGGACACACCTTGGAAAAAGAACGAGTTATGATACCATTGTCTGTCTTTATCCTAAAAACTCTGGCTACACCATCACTGCCGCGTAAAAGTTCGATCACGCGACCTAACTTCCACCTTAATGGAGGTAAATTGTCCTCTTTTATGAGCACTAACGTGTTTTCCGCAACTTCACCGTTAGTAGTAGTCCATTTCGTGCGTTTTTGTAGTTCGGAGATGTATTCTTTGTTCCATCGTTCCCATATATGCTGAGAAAGCTGCTGAATATGCTGGAATTTTGAGAGCCGATTAACTGGAACATGACGCAAATCTGGATCTGGATTGGTAATAAGTGGTCTTCCGATGAGAAAATGTGCAGGAGTTAATGGGGAGAGATCATTTGGATCACAGGATAAAGGATGAATCGGTCGGGAATTTATTATAGCTTCAATCTGCACAAGCAACGAATAAAATTCCTCGAACGTTAAGTGCGCGTTTCCCAAAACCCTATGCAAATGATGCTTAACTGTTCTTACTCCGCTTTCCCACAGTCCGCCAAAATGTGGAGAATAGGGAGGTATGAAGGACCACGAAATATTATCCTTTAGCAAGGATTCTCTTATCGCGGGAGTGTGCTGCTCTAAAAATTTTCTTAACAATTTTAACTCCGAACTAGCTGCTATAAAATTGGTTCCATTGTCGGAGACCATCTTTTGAGGCTTGCCTCTTCGCGCAATAAATCTTTTAAAGGCCAACAGAAATGATTCCTTAGACAGTTCTGTAACTAATTCTAAATGTATGGCCTTCGTACAAAAACAAATAAAAAGACACATGTAACTCTTTATTAGTTTACAACCTCGACCCTTTCTATCGCGAATTAAGAAAGGGCCTGCATAATCTACACCTGTTACAATAAATGGTGGGCCACCTGCGAGACGCTGGGCAGGTAGGTCACCCATTATTGGCTGAATGGATTTAGATTTTAATCTAAAACATTTTACACATTTGTGTACGGTACGTCGCGCTAAATTTCTTCCTGATAACGGCCAGAAAGTTTCTCTTATAGTTGCAAGTAAAAGCTGAGGACCAGCATGCATAAGATCCTTGTGAAAATGATTAAATATTAACGACGTAACTATATGATCTGCCGCTAAAATGATGGGATGTTTTTTGTCATACGTAAACTCGGAATGCTTTAAACGCCCGCCTACTCTCATGATGCCCTGATTATCAAGAAATGGAGATAAATTGATGAGTTTGCTGTTTTTATCTAAAGATCCCTTTTGGTTCAAATGCTTTATTTCATTAGAAAATGACTGTGATTGACACAGTTTTAGAATACGATTAAATGCAGAATGTATTTCATCCAAAGAAAGGGGTTCAGAAGTTCTTTCCTTATTTTTACACATGCGAATGAATCTGAACACATATGCAGCGGTTCTTTTTAAACGTAAAATATTAGAGAAGCGCTCAAATGAAAATACTTCCGTATTCTGTGTTTCATCAAGTTTATTCGTAAAAACCTTTATGTTTTTCCTTGTTTCGCTTGTTTCAGTAGGGACAACTTGTAAATTTGGCCATTTATCTGAATCTTGCACGATCCACTCCGGTCCATGCCACCATAAGTTGCACTCCATTATTTTATCTGGTTCCACGCCTCTGGACACTAGATCTGCAGGATTATCCTTGCCTGGCACATGACGCCACTGCGCAAACGAAGTGGTTTCCTGGATCTCTGCTACGCGGTTACTAACAAACGTCTTCAATGCATTGGCTGCTGTTTTCAACCAACTAAGTACTATCGATGAATCTGTCCAGAGGTAACACGTATGGAATTGCACATTTAATGAATTTTTGACCTTATTGGTCAAACGCGATAAAATTACTGCTCCACAGAGCTCTAAACGCGGCAAGGTAACTGGCTTTAAGGGCGCAACCTTGCTTTTTGCACATAATAAGAATGAATACGACCTGCCTAACGAATCGGTAGATTTAATGAATATGCAAGCACCGTATGCCTTTTCTGAGGAGTCGCAAAATCCATGAAGTTCTAGTTTGACCTTACTAGAACATATAACATGCCGAGGTATTTTTAAATTGTTTAAGCTTCCTAATTTATTCCTAAACTGTAAATAATTATTTGCTAAATGCTCCGGTATGGGATCATCCCATGAAAGACGCTCGAGCCATAGTTGTTGTAACATAATTTTCGCTATGATGGTACACGCACTTAATAGACCCAAGGGATCAAAAATTTGAGCTATGTCCGATAATAAAGTTCGCTTTGTGATTATATGGCCTAGAGATGAACTTATGCTATAAAACATAGTATCTGATTGCGGTGAGTACAATAATCCCAAAGTTTTCGCCTTCTCGTTTTCACCGAATTGAATAACCGAACCCGTAGTTGAATTATCCGGTATATCTCTCAATATTTCAGGATCATTTGAATAGAATTTACGCAATGTAAATCCTCCGCCTTTGAGGACCTCAAAAAGTTGTTTACATGCTTCGCGCGCTTTCTGTTTTGAATCAAAACCTGTCAAAAGGTCGTCCACATAAAAATCGGATTTAATAATGCTAGCAATGTTAGGATTTTTAGCTTCTTGCTCCTCTGCCAATGTCATTAGACATTTAATCGCTAAGTAAGAAGAGCATTTCATACCGTATGTAACTGTCTGTAACTGAAATATTTCAATCGGTTCTTCCGGATTATTTCGCCATAAGATACATTGTAAGGATTTTTGATCATCTGCAACCAATACCTGACGGTACATTTTTTCTATATCCGCACTAACTACATATAAGTGTGTTCTAAAACGCAATAAAATGGAGAGTAAATCATTTTGTAAGGTTGGTCCGGCCATTTGAATACTATTTAATGAAATGCCGTTTGTAGTTGGCGCACTACAATCGAACACAACGCGCAAACGTGTCGTCAAAGAATTTTCCTTTAATACTGGATGATGTGGCATAAAATAAAATGTAGTATTTACCCTAAAGTCTGTTGCCGCTTCCGTAATTCTGCATAAACCTTTCATATGTCCTAACTCTTTATATTCCTGGATGAATTCGCTATAAAGAGTTTTAAGATTGGCATCTTTATTCAATTTACGCTCGAGATTTAAAAATCTATTTTTTGCTTGACGAAATGAATCACCGAGTGAACTTATCGGTTCTTTGAATGGCAATGATACTATGAATTTGCCTGTCGCGTCGCGTTTCACCGTTTCTTCGAAATGTTTTTCGCATGCAATTTCTTCGCCCGAGAGTGCAGGTTTTCCATTGAAAACCTCTTCAAGTTCCCAGAACTTACTTAGCTGTTCTGTAACTTCGATTGTGTTTGTGAAATTACACTTAGTTATTCGCTTTTCTGATGCTTTGTTTTGGCTGATATACGGCCCTGCTATGATCCAGCCAAACATTGTTTCTTGCATGAATGGTTTATTTTTACCTAAACTAATTCTGTTTGTGCCCAGTATTTGCCAAAATAGATCACTTCCTATCAACAATTCGACCTTTTGTGGTTTATGAAAATAATTATCCGCTAATTTTAAATGTTTAGGTATCTGCAAATCGCTAATGTTTATTTCAGATGCCGGCACGCACCCCGTAATTTCTGGTATTACGAAACAATTTAAAGTTTTATGAAAAGTTATATCGCTACGCGACTGTATATTTATTTCGCATTTGAATCGAACGGGAGATGCAATATTATTTATGCCCATGACTGATATGTTCGCGCTTGTCGTTTTTAATCTAAGTTTATCGCATAAATTTTCGGTTATGAATGAGCTTTGTGAACCGCAATCTAACAAAGCTCGCACTATGTATGCCTTACCTTGGCCGTCAAAAATATTAACTAATACTGTGGACAGTATAGTTTGATCTGCAGCGCTAACTGCCGAAACTGACAAATTGGTAGTGTTTAAACTACCTTGTATATTATCTGCAGATCGTATATCGCTCGCGTTTTCTACCGGTTGATGAACTAAAGCTGCGTTCTGTTCGCTTGACCTATCTGGATGCAATAACGTATGGTGTTTTGACGCGCATTTCTTGCATGTTGATTGTCTACACCGCTTATAGAAATGTCCAGGTTTAAGACAATTCGTGCAAAGATTGACCTGTCTTACTTTATCAAACCTGTCCCTAGATGAAAGTTTTGAAAATTCGCCGCATTGATAAATGTTGTGTTCCCTTTTGCAAATAGGGCAACACTGTGTATTATCCGATTTATTTAAAGTTCCCTGTGATGAATATAGACCGCGAATGTTATGTGAATATTTCGTATTCCGTGAATACGCGCCCGCCTGAGAAATATTTCGTGTATTTTGCTTTTCAGCTTGATTTACCTCAAGAGATTCTAAGAGGTCCGCCCTTGATTTTAAAAACGTTTTAAAATCATCAAAACTAGGAATTTCATTATGTGTTTTGCTATTCTCCCATGCGCGTAAAGTCGATGTATCGAACTTACAAGAAATAATATGAATAAGGAGTATGTCCCACGAATCAGTAGGTAGCCCTAGCTGCTTTAACGCGTATAAATGCTTCGAAAAAATGTCAACTAATTGCCGCAATCTATTAGATGACTCTTTATGTATTGGCTCTATATTAAATAAGGCATTAATATGATTGGAAATTAATAATCTCTTATTATCGTACCTTTCCCTAATTAATTTCCACGCAACTGCATAGTTTTCGGCGGTAAACTCTAATGTTCGTATGACCTGCGCCGCACCGCCCTGTAATGAACTTCGTAAATAATGAAAACGCCTTATATTGTCTAAGTACTCATTTCTGTTAACTAAAGATTCAAAAAGATCTGCAAAATCTAACCAATTATTATAATTACCATCAAATTTTGGTAACTCGATAGGTTTAAGCTCAATACAATGCCCTGTATATGAATTCTTAGAGCGCTCACTTGCTTTATCGCTTTCTATACAAGCTACTTGTTGATTATCGCGAATGATTTTTCGCGCGACCGCTAATTGTGAATAATATTTGTTATAGAATTCTTCGCGCTCCGTATATTCATCCTCTAATAATTCAAATTGAACCGTATTTTCTATTTGCCCTTGAACTTCATCGAATTCGCCCTGTAAATGTTCTATATTATTTACCATTTCAATAGCCTGTAATACTTCTAAATCTGAAATCGTTTCACCCTTAGTTATTTTATCATTTAACGCTAATATAAATTTCGAAAATATTGTGAGTTTGCATTTAAA
Source organism: Diabrotica undecimpunctata (assembly GCF_040954645.1). Classification (NCBI taxonomy): domain Eukaryota; kingdom Metazoa; phylum Arthropoda; class Insecta; order Coleoptera; family Chrysomelidae; genus Diabrotica; species Diabrotica undecimpunctata. The sequence goes on from NC_092807.1 coordinate 142,595,750, forward strand.
ACCGCCCCTTTTTCGCTTTAAATTCTCCATAATTTTATAATGAATTAAACAGTAAACAGAAACAGAATATAAATCGCTTGATATTCGACCCTAACGTTCTCAGAATTATCACATGTGCAGAATAAAGGTACAAAGACTGATAAATAAGGGAATGTGAAATGGATAATGCTCACCAAAATATTGTATGTTTATTCTAACAGCCCTAGCCTCCTGGCGCCAAGGATATGCCTCAGGTCTTCACAGATTTTAAACCCACAGTTGTCCAATTATGTAACTGTCTTAAGAACAACGTTCGACAGTCTATAACGCGCTCGGGCCACTATGAATGCACTATTTCGCCCGCTAATATGATGACACAAATATGAGTTCGGAATTCGGTGAATTTACACTGTTTCAACACAAAAATTTGATGATTCGGCTCGAATAGACCATGGATTTGCTTGATATGCACTTCGCTTGTGCCGCTGGTTAATAATCAAACTCCGTGCGAAAACAAAACTGATTTTATTTTGAATTACACAATACAATATATAAACGCTTATTAAGTATTATGTCCGCTCGCTCTGAATGCTGTATCACCGTATCCCGTCTCGTACTTGAGTGCTGTCTGTCGTCTTTGGGGTGCCTTAAGGGACTCCCTTATCTTCACATATGGCATAATATATCTCCCTACGCCACTATGTTGCCGGATTGTAAAAATGCATAAAATAAACTTGAATTAGATAGAGGCGTGAACAATATGTTCACTATATATGTATATTGAATATAATAGGGGATATTATGCATCTCTCTGGAACTTTAGATTTTAATTTGAAGTTTTTCGAAATAACGTTATTAACTCTTACATTAGCAGTATTATTTACATAATAGTTTTTGTAGTAAATAGATTAGATGTTCAGGCGTACCCATTTCTCAAGTATATGCCACATTTTATTCCATTTTACGACATCGAAGGCCTTGGAATAGTCAAAAAAGCATAAATATGTTTATATGTTAAACTCTCGAGATTTTTTGATAATTTGGCGAATATTAAGAATATGTTCTCTTGTTCCTCTACCTGGGACACATCCGCATTGTTCTTGGAGAATTTGTGGTAAGAGAGCTGATTTTATTGATGATGCTTTTAGTACTTTAATGTACGGTACGGTAATTACTGCAATCTGTCGGTGAACCTTTTTTATAAATGAAAATAAACGTGACCCCAGTCATTTGGCCACTTTCCGGTATTCCAGATCTCATTGCAGATTCTAAGCATTACTTCCATTACTTACTAAACTCTAATACTACGTGGTATTACTTTTTTTCTCTACAGTAAAATGCTCAAGTGAGCATCACGGAACTAGCACAATAAGATGACATTGTTGTGGAACTAGAGCCAGAAGATGGCATTGTCACGGGTAGTGTCATAAAATAACGATTCTTTACAACAATTCACCATTCTTGATAAATTCGTTTCTAGTCATCATATTGTAGCGTTTCACCAATGAAACGAGCGGTTCTAATTTATGTAAATATATTTATTCATTAGTTTACAGTACCATAATATCTTATCAACTAACTAAACTTATATGCTGCTGATATATACAAGTTACTATGTACTAGAACAATCTGTAATATTCCACCTCTATTTTCGCTTGTATTGACGCCTCGATTACTTGGTCGATACATCAGGGACATTCTCGAATACACATCATCGCCTCGAGAGGCAACCGTAATATGGGATACGTCGCAATAAGCTCTTTCGTAACACTGCTCCCCTCTTAGAACTGAGCGTTTCGATCAGCAATTCTATGTGTAGGCCCAGGATGGCGGAATCTACAGGACTCTCCAGCTCGGCAACGAACCCCTCAAGAAGAAATAACAGTTTCTCGGAAGATCACTTCAAGCATGCTTCTGACAATCTTTCAATCCAGATTTTCTAGTATAAATTCTTAATGTCATAATTGCACAGGATTTTATTCAAATTGAATCTCCAAAAAAAAAGAGCATTAATTGAACGCACCAGTGTTGCTACTTTAAGAGCCAAGTTTCCTCGTAAATAGTGCGCATACCAGGGACCTTGTTTTCTTTTCGACGAAACGTAGATTTATTCTAAGGGAAATGAAACAATTTCCTGGCAATACAAAAGTGTTAAAAGTTTACGCAAACCAGAAGGGAATAATGGTAAATGTTTTATAATACATTGTTCACGCTGGTTTTTCAAAAGTATTTGTTGGTAAAGCAAGTTTATTATTTTGCTCAAAATCTAAAATAGTTGATTATCATGGGGAATATTTCAGTAAACTTTAAAAAGTTTACATAATAAATGCATAGGTTATTCGTCAATATTCTACCATAAAATATGTTTAAAATCGACGTTTCCCCTATTTTTATTCGCTGCATATAGCTGGACAGAACCAGAAAATATAACAAGCAATAATAATATAGATGAACTTAAACTTAACTTAAATTTTTATGTCCCAAAACAAGTCCCATTTGTTACAATTTCTAGTTGAAATTTTTGTAATAAAAAATATATTTAAGAAAATTATTTATTCTATACCTATATATATTATGGAGATTGTTTATTTTGAGCTATTTTCTATGTGCTACTAGAATTTAATCAAGATTGGATGATTATTAAGGAGCATATAATGGAAATAGGTTTTCACTGGGTAAGGTAGCACTTTAATATGAAGTATCACGGTAATAGGAAATTCCAGACTACCTCCTGAATATTAGTAATGTAACCACTAAATGTAATCTAATGAACCTAGAAATTCTAGTAAGTCTATTCACTGTTTAATAAAATTAGTTTACAAAGCAACCCTGTATTGGCTACAATATTCAAGACGGTAGTCCTCAGTGCCGACGATTATTGATTTCATAATGAAAGGGTCCACAATAGGTGAAATGTGATTAGAATCACAAGAAGGTCGTAATGGAATAGATCTGGAAATTTGGGAGTTGAAGGGTTAATGCCTTTTATAAGACACGAATTCAAGAGCCATTAAGAGATAATTATTTTACCAAGAAATGATATTAATTTAAGGATGAATAAACTTAAAGACTCTTTTTGTTAATTTCAATAGTGCATATTTATTACATATTCCAGTCGTCAGAGATTTGACCCCTAAAAATCATATGAACATGCTAAATTTTCTCAAGAATATTAATTTTGGTACTCCAAAAAATATACAAAAAGTTTACAGCTTTAACCCCTGTACTTTCCCCTAAAACACCGCTCGTAGGAGGGTAAAAACGTAAAAAAATCGATTTACCAAGAATCTGGACGCCATAGGAAAAATGTTTTAACTAAAAAATATAGCTGAGATAATTTTAAACAAAAATGTTTATTAGCACTTTTTGCCTAGAATGAGCTGTTCTCTTAAAAACAACGCTTGAACCGACCGGCGATTTTGAATGTCAGTTCCACGCTCGAAATTGATGTTAACTAAAATTTATATTAACCTGACGGTAAAAAATTGCAATGCAATTTTTGTATTTTGCGCAAATAAAGTCAGTTTCTATAAAGCTGTTCAATAAATAAAAACTTCGCCCGATTTTTGCCATTTTTTACGATTCTCGTGAGCTCAGTCAAATTTCTATTGTTGGAGACCAGTCTTCAAAACCTATGACATGAAAATTTAATTTTGTTTTTTGGCAAAAAATAAGTATGAGGCATTTGAAATATGATTAAAAACGCAGAATTTAAACTTTTATATTTTAAATGATCGCACGGCACCGGAAATGCCTCCAAGAACACAGTTTTTAGTATAGTTTATAGCACAAGTTAAGTACTTTTAAAAAACATACTAGTGTAATAAAAAAAAAACAGTTTTAAATGTTTTAGATTGTTTGTAATGTGAAAGTTTAAATTCAGCGTTTCTTCTTGATTTTTGTTGATTGGACTCTCGGATCAAAAGATATTGAATTTTTACCGTTGAGCTGAACCATACTTTTATATTCTTTTTATTGTCTCTTTTTACTTTGGCCTTTCTTCTTAATTTTCCCTGTATGTCTGTTTCTTATTTGAACATATCATCATTAATGTATATTTTTTTCTTTTTATATCCTTTTAATTTTCATTACATTATATTATTTCTCCGATTTATCATTAATCTTATTGTTAACGCTTTACTTCCTAATCTCTTGGCGGATCTTACACTAACCTGTACATCTAGTTCTCTTTCTATACAAATTTTCATTTCCTCTTTTAGTGCATTACATTCCCCGTATTTCCTGGTAGCCCTAGTATCTAGGTATCTAGTTTTCAAACGTAAATGATGGTAATTGGAGATAAACTTTATTTGACTAATTAAATCCTTTGCAGCTCGATTTTGCTTTGCAGTATACAAACCAGGACACAGGTAAAAATACAAACGCTAAACATTGCAGTGAATACAAAACAATATCACTTTTATACAAAATTGTATACAGAACAATTTCAGCCCAGAAATTGAAATCAGGAGAGGAGTTAGGCAGGGATGTATTATGCCCCCATTACTATCTAATGTATATAGTGAAGCCATTTTTGAAGAAGCATTACTATCTTAAAGTGAAGAAATAATAATTAATGGAAGATCTATTAACAACATAAGATATGCAGATGACACCGTTATTATGGAAAGCTCTGCTCAACAACTCCAATTACTGCTAAACAAAACAAACAGTTTCTGTAAAAAATATGGACTAAAAATGAATATAAAAAAGACCAAATACATGATAATCACAAAGAAAACAAATATACCAACAAACATACATTTGAGAAATGTACCGATAGAAAATATATACTTAGGACAAAAAATAATACTAAATAGGGAAATTCAAACTGAAGAAATAAAAAGAAGAAGAAAGTTAGCTTGGGCAGCATTCGGTAAACTGAACTATATACTCAGAAATCAACAAATTCAATTACATCTTAGATCTAAAGTTATTGATGCATGCATTATTCCGATATTAACTTATGCGGCACAAACATGGACAATCACAAAAAAGAATATGAATATACTTAGAGTCACTCAACACGGGATGGAAAGAGCAATGCTAGGTATATCACTTAAGGATAAGAAAACAAACACATGGATAAGACAGAAAACCAAAGTCACCGATGTGGTGCAAAAATCATTAAAGTTGAAATGGGAATACGCTGGACATGTAGCTAGGAGCGATCTAAACAAATGGCACAGATCAATTTTAACCTGGAGACCATACCAACACAAAAGACCCAGAGGGAGACCTCCTATGAGATGGACAGATGATCTGAAAAGGACTGCCGGGAAAAATTGGCTACAAGTAGCGTACAATAAAAAACAATGGAAAGGAAGACTTGAAGAGGCTTATGTTCAGATGTGGACGTGAACGGCTAGACGAAGAAGAAGAAGAAGAAGAAGAAGAAGACCGATAGAAAGGGTTGATAAATACAAATACCTAAAAACCTGGATTTCAGACAATAATGATCCAACAACCGAAGAGATGCACTGAGAGGCTACGTGTTTTCGATACTGCAATATGGACTTGAAAGCTGAACATTAAAGCAAGAACACATAAATAAGTTACAGTCCTTTGAAATGTGGTGTTACAGGAGGATGCTTAGAATAGCATGGACACAGAAGAAAACTAATACGGAAATATTACGAGAAATGGACAAAGAATGCGAAATAATAAACACAATAAAAATAAGAAAGTTACAATATCTGGGACACGTAATGAGGGGACAGCGATATGAACGGCTAAGGCTGATAATACAGGGAAAGATCAAAGGAGGAAGGAGTATAGGAAGAAGGAGAGTGTCATGGTTGAATAATTTAAGGGACTGGTTTAAATGCAGTTCTATAGAACTCTTCAGAGCAGCAGCTGATAGAGTAAAGATAGTTATGATGACATCCAACCGCCGATCGGGAGACGGCACTTAAAGAAGAAGAAGCTCGATTTTCAAGCAACTTTGTTATTGTTCTCATGAAATTAGTTATAAAATGTCCCAGTTATATAATAAATATTTGATTAAATAATTATGTAAGTACATATTATGGTCTTTATAAAATCTGAATTTATTTGATTGTAAGTACTTTTACATTACGTATATTTGACAGCACCATATGAAACCTTATGACTATATATAAATATATGTATATATATATATATATATATATATATATATATATATATATATATATAATATAAATTGTTTTGAATTTTTTAAACCTATAAACAATTATAAAATAAAAAAATTTATATGAATTTTACAATTTTCTATTTAACTTTAGATTAGTTAAATTTTTATTTGTGATAAATTTTGTTCTATAACACAATATATACTCACTAGGATTCCCAATTGGAAAATTTATATATGTTGTAATGTAATGCAAAAGAGTCCAAACGAGTTATTTTTAACTCCAGAAAGGACATTTTTAGAATTGCATGAAAGGACTCGCAAAGCAAAGAAACTTGTCTAGCAAACAATCGAGTCGCAAAGTAGAATGTCCAATTCCCTGATCAAGTTGACCTCGGATATCCTTGAGTGCCCCCTGGAGGACATAGCTTTCACTACACAAACAGATAAATTGACCTCAGTTTATCACAAACTCTAAATCGAGTTTTCCTCCAATCTTTTCCATTTAGGAAGCGATAAGGAAAATAAGGAAGGAATACTGAGTCGTCTTGTATTCTTGTAATTGATTGTTTTCTTAGGATGAGCTGGATAAAGAGTTGGGAGTTACTAGTTACTCAATTACAATTTCAATACTTGTAAATTTGTTTATTTGCGAATAAATGCAATAATAAGTAATTGTGAAATGCCAACATGTCTTTTTATGTTAGTTATATTTAAAATATTATGTTTATATAGGATTATGCCATAATTGGTTGTAATGAAAATTACACTATATATTACCATGTATTAACATATCGCATCTCCGCTAAAAAGTCACAACTCAAAAATCTAGACGCTAGAAATGAATATACTACAAGTATTGAAATAAGTCGTACTTTCTTCCATAAAAACGTCACCCTTATATTTGAACTATTTCGAGATGACTATGTGACACTTTTGTTTTTTACAGGTTTGTTCAGCATGAAATCCGCTACACTGTCACCTTTGACTTTATATTACTTTTAGCCTACACGTAGTGAAAAGAGTCACATTCAGAATTGTGACAACTTTGCGTGAATAATTATTAATTATATCTGATTATTGCAATAAGTAAAATACTGTTCTTTTTTGTGTTGTTACTGTTTTTCGAAGTAAACGAGGAAAGTACTTTTGCGTGGTGCGGAGTAGTGTTTGAATATTTTGAGGTGAGCCGGTTTTTTGAATATGTAACTATAATTTTTTTTTTGGACAATTTTTGGAATACGACTGCTTTGCAGAACCGGCACATTCAAATTCACTGACTTTTTTTTTTTAATTATGTCGCTTTTTTAGAATTATTGACTGTTATTTTCTTGTTTATGACTGTGTGTTATCCTTCCTAGTTTTTATTTATTATAATTTTTGCAGACTTTTTTTGCAGACTTGCAGAATTATGGCTCTTACAAAGAAAATAAAACCAGAGCGTTATGCACCAGATCAAGTACGAAACTCAGGTAATCTGATATTGAATAATTAAAAAATAGAGTGCCTGAATAACAAAGTTTTTATTTTAGCTATGATAATGTTTTTTCTTTTTTAGAAATCTCAGAAAGACCTGTTTTAAAAGAGGAAAATGCTGCAATTGTTTCTTATGATAATGCAAACCATAATATAGCTACCGATAACGGTACATCAATAATAAGCCTGGTACATCATTATTACGGGTTGAACTTTCACCAAAACTGAAAGACGACTTCCAAATCTCGGACTAAGTAAGCGATAATGATGATGATTCCATAAAAGTTCCAAACTATGAATTAGATTCTAGTAGCTCTCTTCTACATCTAGTAATAGTTCTAGCTCAAGTAATAGTGATAGTCCAGGTTTCAATGGTTTCTTTTTGAATTCAAACAATGTAAGCCAGACACTCCAATTGCGGACTCTCAAGCAGTAAATACTCCAGCAGTAAGCATTTAAGTACCAGACGTTGAAGTTGCAGACACTTTAGCGCCTGACCTAAGGTACCAGATATTCAACTAGCAGACATCCAACCAGCACAAAATCAACCAGCAGATACCAAAATTGCCAGCCCTAAAAAAAGAGGGAAAAAGCGAGTAGTAGTGGCAAAAACTGTCAAGAAACTATAAAACTCTGGCCAAGCATATACCTCAAGATCTAAATTACAAAAACCTATTATTGCCAGGAGTATCAGACCTGCTTGTGGAGATAAATGCCTGCTGAAATGCTCTAATAAAATGGATAAAAATACCAGGAAAGATATTTTAAAAATATATTGAGCCCTATAAAAATGAAGAGTTGAAGCGAGTATATCTCTGCCAAAGAAAAAACCATTCCAAGTAAAAGTTCCAAGAAAAAAGGCATTCGACACTAAACGGAGCTGCAAGTATATTAAGAACGTAGAAAGCGAAATATACTACAATTTAGATGTGCAGCCTATGAAGAGCTCGGGTTTGACAAGCTATTTGCTTCTAAGCAGATGAATTTTTAGCCAGTGTGCCATTTTTCACTCTTAACTCTTTGAAATCTTCTCTAACACTGTCAATTCAGCGAAGGTGGGTTTTTCAAGATATCTTTTGCTATCTGGGATTTCTTCGTATGGTGTCGTTATTAAACACACTTGTATATCCTTTTCATTTGACCTCCCATATTATCTTATCTGACCTAATCTCCGCTACTTCATACATTGTGGCTAATTCATGGTTAGTTATTATAAGCTACATTACTTTTTTATGACTAATTTCGTACACTTTTTTTTAAACATTTTATGTTTAAAATATGAACTGTACATAGAACAAACTGTAGCAGATACTAGACCAGATCTCGTGCTAGTTAATAAACTAAGGAAACAAACAACATTAATCAATGTGACTATACCTAACAACAATAATCTGCATGTTAAGTACAGCAAAACGATCGCCAAGTACAGAGATCTGGAAATACAAATAAAGAAACAATGGAGAATGGAAAGTACCCAGAAGATACTTATTATTCTTTCTACCACTGGAGTCATTCCGAAGAACCTCCTAGAAAACATAAAAAAGCTAGATCTAAATGAACATCTATATAAGAGTATGCAGAAAGCTATACTACTCTCGGCGTCCAAATACATGCCAAAATTTTTGGAAGATACACCTAGGACTCGATAACATGGAAAGAGTCCCACCAGAGCTCAATCCTTTTGATACCGTATACCGTACCGTGATACCGTACTCATCTGCGATGAGTGAATTTTCCCCTTAGAGGGAGGGTGAGCTGTATGGCTAAATCTGAAAGCGAATAATAGTTAAAATAATGAAAAGAAAATTAAAGACTAAAGACAACCAGGAGAACAGGCAGGATTCCGAAAAAGTTGCGAAACTAATGACTATTTACAAAGCATAAAAACGCTAATGGAGAAAGTAGTGAAATACAATTAACATCTAGTGCTAATATTTGTCGATTCTCACAAAGCCGATGACACTGTTGAGCTAAGAAAAATACTACAGGCGCTGAAAGAATGCAGGCTAGACTATAGTTTTACAAAATTATTATACAATATATACCTATAGGTAACAATCATCTCGAAATCAAAAATAATGACAAATTTGGTACCCAACCACAACATCAGTATTGGTGGGCAAGAAGTAGAACTCATAGATAAATATAAATACCTAGGACATGACATTATGTTTGGCAGGGATAATTAGATACATGACCTGACGAGAAGAATCGGTCTTAGTTGGGCAAACTGGGAGAAACTTTTAAGTGAGCTGCCCACATGCCTGAAGAGAAAATTATTTTATCAATACGCCCTCCTAGTGTTGACATACGGAGCAGAAACATTTACTTTAACAAAAGTCTCGCCAACTAAACTGACAGCCACATAGAGAAAAATGGAGCGATCCATGTTAGGAATAACTCTACAAGAAAAAATAAAAAACGAAGAATTCAGGAGAAGAACCAAGATGACTGACGTTATTGCAAGGATAATCAGACTAAAATGGAGATGGCAACACACATAGCTAGAATGACTGAAGGGCGATGGACAAAGAAGTTATTGGAATGGAGACCAAGGGAAGACAAGATAAGCTGGAGCTGACTATTTAAGAGGACAAAATAAAAACTGGATGAGGGTGGCGTAAAATAGACAGGGTTGGAAACATGAGAAAGAGGTCTATGTTTGGCAGTGGACTTTTGAGGCTGGATAATATGTCAATATTGATAAGATATTGTGAAAGTTCAGCAGTATATTAATTAGTTAACTAGTAATTAATAAAGTGTAATAAAAATGAAATAAATTTGAAAACGTGTTGATAAAATATTAGTAATGGTGTTGGATTTTAAACTGTATAGTTTATTTGCTTAATAATTCTAAATTATCCGCGGTTTTGATTTAAATATTACAAGTAGTTTAAAAATCTAAACTTAATTTTCTGTAACCATATATAAATAATGGAACTAGTACTTTGACACAAGCGACCCCATCTCTACACGAAATTCTCAAACTCTACAGTCATGAAATTTGTCAATTGATTTATGGAGGATAGGCAGAAATACAATTGAAAAAAGGTTAGAAAGACATTTAAAGCAAATATTGTCCCAGGCTAGGATATTAGGGAAACTATAAAATGCTCCATTTAAAATAAATAGATGGAAATAGGTTATTGGTATGATATAAAAATATTTAAATCTCGGTGGCTATGATGTTTAGTTTATGTGAAATAATTACATGGTGTAAACTTTAATTTAAACAGATTTATGTAAAAATTTTCAAATAGGTATGATGTTTAATCTAAGTATAACGGGTTGCCTACCTTTACATGTAATTTGCCGTATATTATGTAATCGTAATTTTTAACCTGTCTAAAATAACACTAGATATCTAAATACCTACATTATTTCTACATTATTTGGTAAACCACTTTTTTGTGTGTGTGCGTGCCTTAAACATTATATTGTTTTTTTATAATTATAATAAACTGGTGGTTTTAATGAAAAAAAAAACGACAAGGAATTAATTAGAGTTGATATTGGACTTCCTAAAAAACAACAAAATGGTGCTGACAAAACAAAGTCAACAATTGTAATTTTTGTAGCTCTTTACTTTTCATCTATTACAAATAGTAAAGTTTCTACTTGCCCAGCAATATTTTTTGGCACCCTGAAAAAGTTTATGAAAATCTAGTCGTCTATTTACCACTTGGGATACATGCTTCTGTCTTGATTCTTTCCCAAGTCAGTTCTGCCGTCCTAACATGAAAAGTCCTATCTGCAAAATTTGGTAAAATGACTTTATTGGCTCACGGCATTCGTAAACATATTATCTATGTATGTACAAAATGAAATTGTCCTATAAGCGTCTTAAGTGCCTTATTATATACCTAAATGGTTTGTCCTAACTGACTAAAAAGCCATGTTTACTAATATAAATTGTCCTATCTCACATATACTAAGAAAAATTGTCCGTTTTGACTTTAAAAATGCAGTTAGGACTATTTAAGGTAGCATTTTATACTGAGCGGCATCATTTAGGACAATTTTTGCCTAGTATGATATAAGCATGTGTGTAACATAACTTCAAATAATTAATTAAAAAGGGGATTTTAAGGAAAGGGGAAACAAAAATTTTTTATTGTCAGACATTGGGAATACTCTCATGCTTTTTGGTATTTTAAGTAAATATATTGTGAGAAATGGATGAAGGGTAAGTTTAATAATGTATAAGCAATTACTGATCGTAATTATTGTTTGTAGTGGTAGCAAAAGATATAGACGCACATGCGTCTATATTTTCTGGTTGTAGCAATGCAGCATGTAGTAGCCAGAATAGCGATAGGTGTAAACGTATGGTATTTAGCCAAAAGCGAGAATGATCCAGATTATGCACCTGGGACGTCCAATAAATTCGACAATAATATAAATGGAAATGAGTCGGATTCTAGTTTCGAATCTAACTATTATCATTTATGTTACATATATTAGGATGTAAATTGTGTACTAAGTTTTAAAACTTCTTCTTCTTTTTATATAGACATGACTCTGTCTGTTTTTCAATGTACCTCCAGTAAGTTGCCGTTTCATTGTTTTCGTGGTCTTCCTACTGATCTCATCGATTTCGTGGTCTTCCAACTGATTGTCTTCTTATTGGGGAACCGTCTCTTGCCGTATTTACTACTCTATTTGTTGTCATTCGGCTTGTATGATCGTTCCATTCTACTCTTCTATTTCTTACACAGTTCTTACTTTGTCTGATGTACCTCACCTTGCATATACATTGTATCTCTGTACTCTGTATCTTATCTTAGCTCTATCACATAGTGTTTTGCCATCAATGTTTCTAAGTGTTTTCATCTCTTCTGTTTCTAACATCCTCTTTGTCCTCTCTGTGTCATGTCTTGTTTCTGCTGCGTATGCCATTATTGGTCTGATGACTGTTTTGTAAATTTTGTCGTTCATTTCTTTTCCGATATTTTTATTTCTTCATATTGTTTCATTCAGGCAGCATGCGGCACTGTTTGCTCTATTCACTTGAACTTCCTTTTCAGTTTCGAGCTTTCCGTAGCTAGATAATGTGATGCCTAGATATTTAAACTCCATCACTTCTCCTATTATCTTACCTTCCAGCTCCAATTTACATCTTAGTAAATTTGCTGTTGTAAGCATGCATTTTGTCTTTTTTGGGCAAATTAACATTTTTCTGGCGATTATATTAAATTGGTGCAGCTTAAGTTGTAAATCATCTTCACTTTGAGAGATCAGTATTGCGTCGTCTACATAGTAGATTATTTTAAGTTGTTTTTCTACCATTTGGTATCCTTTTTTAGTTATTTCATCCATAATCAGGTTAAATAATAAAGGACTCATAGAATATCCCTGCCTTATCCCATTGCCAGTTACAATAGGGTCGGTTAGTTCTTCTACTTTTATTGTGTTTTTTTGGTAGATATTTTTGATCGTTTTGATTATTCCTGGAGGTATCTCTCTTGCGTACAGTAAGTGGATAACGTCTTTTAGTTTAACCCAGTCAAATGCCTTCTTAAGGTTCACGAAACATAGATATGCCGGTTTGTTGTATTCTAATGATTTCTCTTGCATTTGCTTCATTATAAATATAGCGTCGATGCATAATCTTCCCGACCTAAATCCTTGTGGTTCTTCTGGCTGTGTTATAATTTCATTCAGTTTATTTGTTATCACTTTGGTTGTTAATTTTAGTGTTGTGTTTCATAAATTAATTCCCATTCCCTTGATCTCCATTCTAGAGGAATACTATTTTTTGTTCTATTATTTTATAAAACTTTGTATAATAAAATTAAAAGTGTTCAGTTAATTTGAATTTTAGTTTTATTTAGGACAATTTTAGTAAGTAATACAAAAAAACGTACTTCAGATACACTAAGCTAAATTGTCCTAAGTGGCAATTTAATCAAAAATCGACTAATCTGGAAAGAATAAAACAAAATTCTGACTAGCAATTAAATTCTATTCTCTGACATAATATATAAAATAAAACATAAAGACTTTTTTAAATTACCAAGCGTTATACAATGAAAAGAAACAAAAACTTGATTTTCTCAAAACCTAAATTTTGCAGATAGGACCTTTCATGTTAGGACGGCAGAGTTAATCTACTCTCACTTAACTGCACCTTACGGTTACCTTACATTTTACTACTACTATTTTTAATTATTATATAGTTTATTTTGATCTATTTTTATCTACTTTTAATGGCTTTTTGCACACATTTGATAAGATAATCACAAACCTTCATACAAAACTCAAAAAAACTATGAAATATTTTTAGTTTGTGCATTCATATCAATTTATGCATCAAATGTTAAATCTCATCAATGCCAAATAAAATAACCAATTGAATCGTGAAATCCGCTTTGAAAATTTACTTTCTATACCACAAAGAGTAACCAAAGAATATCCTCGGAAATTTATTATTCAAATAGAAATGCATCGGCTATGTTCTTCTTTCTATAAATCATTTCAATTACCGCACACAATGGAAAATCCGAAGTAAAAATTGTTCCAAATGTTCCATCGCTACGTCGGGTAAGGTACACAGGGTAGGATTTAGAGGGTTTGTAATCTTCCACTGTAAACTTACTATTTTTTATGCAACTCGGTAATGAATTTATCGGTGAGAAAATAATATACTCATTCTTAAATTTGTATTTTTTGTCACTCCATTCATGTATCTAAGCATCGTCCATGCATTCGTTGTTTTTCTTTATTTTTAACTGTTTAACGTAATAACATTATCTTGAGGTCATTGCCTAAAGGCAATGCCGTTGCCTAAAGGCAACGGCATTGCTGACCAACAAGCTAGGAAAGTAACAGTCCTAAGACTCTTAGGACCTGGTGATCTTTTTGGTTGGTCAACTATAACAACCACGGAAATTGCCAGATGTCACTTTCACACGCAAACCGTAAATATATAAGACCAGGGACGCTTGCCATGGTAACCTTGAAAACTCAGCATCAAAGAAATACTTAAAAAAACTTAAACTTAACAGTAGGTTTTTTAACTGGTCATTGCCAACTTAGGAAACACCTCTACACACTGAAGCTAGTAAACACATATCTATGTAGGAAGTGTGAACGAGAGGACAAAATTGTTAAGCATATCCTCTGTTAATGTCCGAAGTTATCGTCAATACGAGAGTATACATTCGACCAGCCCTGGTCTACACCTGCCCACATAAGGTAGATGTCCCCTGGTGACTTATCCACCTTCCTGAAAATAGCAGGATGGATAATAAGATAAAAACGACTAGCTCCCTGGGAGGATCAGCAATGGGTTAATTGTAGTTTAAGTACAAATATAGAGAATTGCTCAACGTTCAGTTCCGTACAATATAGCTGGCTCATGGCTATTTTATAGAAATTTTCCTTAAGCTTCATTGCAATTTATATGTCACACAACACAGCACTCACTTCCTTTCACTTCATCCATTCAACCCTAATTATAATGCATTCATCTTCATCTATTTCTCCATAACTCTGTAATAATGATCCTGAGTACTTTAAATTATTACTTTTTACAATAATTTCACTATCCACAGATATCATTTTATGTGTAGTAACTCCATCTTTAAATTTATATTCTGAATATTTCGTTTTGTCCTATTAAGTTTTAAACCTGTTGCCTCAATAGCTTGTTCCCATTGTTCCAGATTTTGTCATAAATCTCTTTCACTGTTTCCTACTAATATTACATAATTTGCAAACGTTAAACACCAGAAATGTTTACCCTGTAAGTTCTCTGTTATCCGATCCATTACTAATGAAAAAAAAAGGACTAATTGCACTTTGGTGCTTTAGTAGCAGCTTTGGTGCAATCCTACTTTTACATGAAATCTATCAGTCTCTTTCATACCTGTCCTAACACTACTTGTTACTACATCATACATGTCCCACACAATGTTTACATATTCACCGGGGACGTTCTGAGTGCCCGTCGCAGAAACCCTTAAATAAATTTTATCATATGCTTTCTCAAGGTAAATGAACACCACATGAGCGTTTGTTTATTTTTTTCTGTATTTTTCCATCGACTACCTTATAATGAAGATTGATAAAAATCTAGAAATGTACGAAGATAACTATTTAGAAATACGTAACAAAAAGCAGACAGAACTGTACTTAGGTGCCGATGCTCGTGGACTTTTACGAAACATTTACAAAAGAGATGACCAACTTACACCTAAAATTGGTTTTATATAATCGGAAATCAGCAACTATTTCAACAATAGCAAGTTCATCATTAAACCCATCGACAAACAAGCACCTGATTCTGTTTTATTTGCTCCACGTGTACGCATCAACAAGAGAATTCTTGCTCTTTTCATGGGCAACCATGAACCGTACATGTGCAGACGTTAACCTTATACTATTGATGTGTAATAAATAAAAGCTCAAGCGCACGAAAAAAAGATGGCCAAACAACAGCAAAAAGGAAAGCTCCAGTCTGTTATAGCGGCAAGAGAAAGGGCTGAAAAGAAAGAACAACAGTATAAAATAGAATTAAAGCCATGCAAGAAGAGATGGAAAGGAGGTAAGCCAACTACATAAAAGCTCAAAAGATGATTAGACGATTGGAGGAACAATTGAAATAATTGCAAGCTGTCAAAGGAGAAATAGAAAAAAAAACAGAACGAGTTACAGTCCATGATGGAGAGTTTAGAAGAGAACAAGAACATGGAAGCCGCTGAGAGGCAAAAATTGGAAAAGGAGATCAGGGCCAAACAAGAGGAGGTTCTACGTATCTAACAAGAAGTCGAGGCTAAGGAGCTAAGGACAAACTTCTTCAGGAAGAGGTCGAAAACGCTCGTCGTAAGGAGGAAGAACTTGAACAACTGCAATTCGAAAATGCACCCAAAGTCATTTGGAAGAAAATGACCATAATTAAGATAATGAAATGGTCAACGGTAATGTTAGCAAGTATCTTAGCACCGACGAAAATATCGTCGACCCAATCGAAGATAAACGTACACTTGCTTAAAGAAAAGAACGTCTTCAAGATGAATTATTGGCTTTGAAAAAGACCCCGCTTAATTTCGCCACGAAATCAAAGAAACTGCCATGGACACAATCCACAGAGAAAATGTTCGTCAAGGAAGAGATAAATACAAGACTCTCTGTGAAACCCGCAAAGGTAACACCAAGCGCAGAGTTGACCAATTCGAAGATATGTAAATTGTTTTTAACCTTCTCATCAAATAATCTACGAGTCCTACCTATTTTTTCGAGTTAAAAAAAACAATATTACTAAAGAACCTTTAAATGCTCAACTCAAATTGTATTGTCATTGTAAGTATGGTTTCATCCATTTGAACTCAACTACTGTTTGGTTCTGAGGTTATTTTGGAAGTACTATGACGTAAGTAATTAACCACATGTTTGTGTACAAAGTCTAAATTTTACCTTACGTTTTAATTAATTTAGTGGGATTACTTACTTTTAGGCTCAAAGAGAAGACCCAAACTTAGATACTCGGAACAAGTGGAACAAGATCTGAGAACACTTAAGTTTACCAACTGGAAAAACAAAGCAAGGAACAGAACAGAATGACGGAAAATCCTAAAATAAGCCAGGACCCAGAAAGGGTTCGGAGATTATTTTACTTACTTAGATTACGATAATGGGTCAAGCGTGACCCAATCTCAGTTTATTTATAAGGATGTTTCAAATAGTCAGTATTATTAAACAGTATCTTTAATTCAACAAAAAACAAAGAAACAGAAAAATTATAATCCTGAATTATTGTATCTAAATTTTTTAAGATGGTTTACCATCCTGGTCTTTTTGGCAGTAGTTGCATTTAATTTTAACAATATGGACTTCTTCGCGTTTTAAATGAGTATTACAAACAAATCTTTTACACATGTCACACCTCTTTGAATATTTATTGTCACTACCCCTACAAGAATAACAACGATCTCGTTTTGTTGCAGATTGCGGCACTTCTATTTGTTTTTTTACAGTAACACCGGTGGTCTCTATTGCAGCGATTACGGATTTATGGTACCCGGTGGGTTCTTCTTGTATTGCTTCAGCTCTTCGTTTTATATTGGGTGAAGTTAATTGTTGTCCAAGCTCCTCGAGAAATAGTTTTCTGCGATGTTTTATATTTACTTGGGTGTTCCATTCCTGCTTTTTCATATTTCATAGAACGAAAGCATTGTAGCATGCAATATCCAAAAAGTTAAAAAATATACGTAAGGGCCATCTTCTTGTTGCTCTTTTATATTGTATTCTCGGATCAATTTATCTTAAATATCAACTCCACTTTTGGTTTTGTTGTAATCCAAAATAATCTTTGGTTTAAACTTTTGGCCTTCACAGTAATACAACAAACTTGTTAGGCTTGGTTACATATGAAACTAAAGTAATGTTTCTAGTGAACAAAAATTTTGAAGAAAACAGTAAGAGATCTGTCATTTCAAGCAATGATTTGGGTACACTCTTTCTATTTTTTCTGATAGTACCCAAAAGAGTTAAATTTTTGGATAAGAGTTCTTCAGTTGTAATATTTCGACCAGACCTATACCAATGTTCTTCAAGTGTTTTGACAACTCTTAGGTCTTGGTTATGTTGAGATTAATCACCAATCTTTTCAGTATATATCTCAAAGTTACAGCAATAAAAATTTTTACATAGGGTCCAAGCGGTTTCGGTTTACTGGGTATATAAATCAGAAATGGACAACGTCCCCTAAAAATATATAAGCTGCTCGTCGATAGTACCAAAAACAGATGGTTTATACGATTTTTTACAATTTTGGACAAATAGATCAGCGTTGTCTCGAATAGGAGCTAATTTATCTCGTTCTCTTCTTTGTGCTCTCGTATCCAAATTATCAAAGCTAATATACTTCAAAATACTTATAAATCTATCCCGACTTAAAAATGCTTTATAAATAGGACGCGTAAATGCATTATTTCTATTGGATCATAAATTATGCACCTTCTCATGAGACTCTCTGAACCTTACACAAAGCACGCAGTTCGACTAGATCAACGTTAATCCAATCCTTCATTTTTTTCTCGTTCTTAGTGTTATACGTAGCTATAAACTCAATAGCTCTCTTATTGGTATATTCGAGAATCATTGACATTATACTATCAAAAAAAAATAAATTGAAGGCATCCATGCATGTCTCAATATTTTGACTTTGCGTAGTGAGACCTATGTTATTCTGTAATAAATTACATGCCGATGTCTTACCCTTTTTTTAGCTAAATAACGCCATGTTCGTCCTTCGCACATAACACGTTAGATCGTTCACTAACTGTATTTTCAAAAGTTGTCGCTAAAACTTTAGTAATTGATCAATTACCTTCATGTGCTTCTCGCTCACAACCGTCATTATCACTCGCTTCACTATTGCTTTCATCCAGCTCTGCAACGTCATCTTCTTCACTATCTGATAGGAGTAAGGCATACAACTCAGCTTTACTCAAAGGTATATTATTTTTCCACATTTTGATATAATACTGCACACTTCAAGATCGACGCTTGCATTAAATTTATAAACAAATGTGAAATACCGCTTTACACCAAAGTTAGACCTCTCATCTCGGACGTTCTCATAGAATATGCCTATTAGACACTACATTTACTCCGAAGGCTAACTTCTATCTACTAATATTTCTACAAAAATAATCATTTGGCCTTGAATACGTTCACTGGTAAACAAAGACGGCTGCGTTTTACGTGTACCTACAAACATATGAAAAATATTCTTCGAAATCCGAAGACCGGGTCAGGACTTACCCGGCGTCATAGATGTTACTTAGAGGAAAAACTGTAATTTGCATGTTCACGAATGATACACGAAAATATATATTGAAATAAATAAGGAGAACTTACGATTAATCCGATTTAAAAAAAATTGTTCATGAAATATTAAGAAATCAGTGAATTTCGGGTCACGCTTGACCCAGTCTTCGTACTCCGACAGTTAATAAATTTTATATCATTTTACTTAAAAAGTTTTTACTTCATATTAAGAATTTTTATTGAAATTTTTATTATAATAGAGAAGGTCTGTCCTTTATTATGACCTGTAAAGATTGATAAATGTTTAGTGCCTGAATGCCTTTTCTATCAGCACCATATCTAAACATGCTTTTTAATTAGGAAAATAAATATCCCTCCTTTAATTCGATTGCTTTGATATTTTTGCGCTTTGATCTTTCTGATGTTTACTTTAAGATTTTACGAATAGAAATTTCGTCAAAATTTTTAATATTTCAAATTTAATTTCACTACTCGATTATTGTAAATTTTATTCTCGATAACAAGTTCAAGTACTGGCCTAATTATTGTAGTAGCTACATAAAAAGTAGTCAATATTCAGCATTAGGGTAACAAAAAAAGCAATAACACCCAAAATATTTAGAAAAGGAGGTATAGATATTTTTACTATCGATAGCGATTTGTTTGAGTTAAAAATTGGGCGGGTTTATTACATATAAGTAATACATTAATTGGTTAGTGGTTAGAGGATGATACACGACGTAGTTTACATTCAGTCCAATATCTCAACATTTTATATTACAGTCTATTCTGAACAATTTATATTTAGTCCAGTTTTTGGGTATTGTCAATTTTAATTTATATTTTGGTAAAGTAATTTTAAGTGCTGCAAATCTCTTTTTTTTTTCTTTTATTTTTCTTACCAATGAACAATATGGTAAAGCATACTCAAAACATATCAATATATTATATATTGTGATGATGTATTATTTGTAAATGATGAGCAATGAGTGTTTTTTAATAATATATATATATATATATATATATATATATATATATATATATATATATATATATATATATATATATATATATATATATATATATATATATATATATATATAGGGTTTTTATCGCGGTTCTCAAAGAATTAGTTTGAAAGAACTTTTTTAAATTATCTTTATTATATCTATTATGAAACACACATATATATCTAACATAACCAATGCAAAATTTAAAATAAACTATCTTTAAATTGAAATTCTTATGAAACTAATTAAATTATATAGACAATGTAAAATTTAAACAAACTATCTTTAAAATTGAAATAATTATGACACTAACTAAATTATATTAACAAAATTTTGTACCTTTCTTTCACTGAATGCCTAAATAAAATGTTCTCCAAAATAAAGATTTTAATCACCACTCAATGTCTTCGTTCTCAGCCTCGGTTATCCTTGTTTTTGTGAAATTACATTTTCCAATTATCAGCTTCCACCAATTTAAAATATTTTCTTTTTTAATAGCATTTATATATATTCTTATTTTCAATATACCAATATCCAATCACCAAATATATTATATAATTTTAATTTTCAATTAATACTTCCTTCCATTATCCAATTACCATTTTTACATAACATAATTTTTAATCTTCAATAATATTATCTTTATACTGTTTCTTAATCTTTATTGAACTTATTATATTGAACATCTGGACCTTCTGACTGACTATCTTAAACTTACTGAACAATTGACTTCACTAACTAAATGTGTCTATCTTCTAACTAACTTTCTTACTAACTGACTGGCCATTTTGAATCCAAATCACCGGGTATTTATATCTTTTTCCATGTTCCAGAATCATCTGGAAAGAAATCATATTCTAATTGTTCTATATGATTGTTCTCGAAAAAGTATATGTTCTGGTTATGTCCATTTCACAGACAT
The DNA here is from genome assembly GCF_040954645.1 of Diabrotica undecimpunctata. Lineage (NCBI taxonomy): Eukaryota > Metazoa > Arthropoda > Insecta > Coleoptera > Chrysomelidae > Diabrotica > Diabrotica undecimpunctata. The sequence continues at coordinate 142,617,024 of NC_092807.1, forward strand.
AACCATATTCGAGAACGTTCTATTGTAAACAAAGGTTAAATTCTGTATTCTAGAGAATTCTTTACTATTCTATCGAGAATTTTATCGACATTTAGGCTTTTCAGATCAGAATATAAACTTAAATCAGTAACTTAAACACTCTAATTTAATAAACTACACACTTTAAACAACATATAACCCTACTTTATATTCGTAATAATTATTTAAAATGTCATTTAAGTGTATAGTTGGTTGCCTATGCACATGGCTCACTTAAATATATTTACAATATTATAATTATTAAAATAAAACTTTTTACACTTATTATATGCTAATTTCTTAAGAATACCCTCATACCCTCATATAAATAATTTTTATAAAATTCTCTAGTATATAACTTATTAAAATAACCAAATACTTTTTATATCTAATATTATCTAGTATATAACTTATAAATTATAGATAGATAGATAAATTATAATTATAAATTATAGATCCCAATCTTCCGATAGGGATCTATGAAGGAGTATCACTGAGCCGCAAGCACTTATCTCTTACCGTACTGCTCCACCATAGGCCGATTAGACACCAGCATATTCTAGTCTAAGCCGCAGATTCATCTAGAATTTTAAACTGCTGCGTTAGCCTTTTTTATTTTTCTGTACACCGAGCTGTGGCTCGAACCGACATCCACTGAACCATTCGACAGTAAAGCGAATAAGAATCGGCCGCCTAGCCCGCTTGTCTATCTGTCCTCAAAACACAAACAAAACAATACTCAAAACATACCCTCAAGAAATTGATATTTAAGTCGAACGTTTTACTGTCCCACTGATATCAGACCAGTACAAACAATTCAATATAAAAAATTACCATTTATAAAGCATTTAACCACTTCTGTCACTGGATTATTTAAGCAATATACAATCATAATTGTTAAATATAATGTATTAGAAAACAGACTGTTTTCAAAAGTTAAAGACAAAACGTTACCTTTTTCGGATTGTCAGTGTTGTTACGTCGGTCAAACTTCACAATGGCTCAAACTAACCATCGGTAACACACTAAATTTTTGGTTGTTGATACAGCAACACTGGCGCAGCTTAGTATATCAACTCAGTGTGTCAACACTATTGTGTTATATAACACAGTAAATCATTGACACTACTTGAAAGTTTGATACCTTAAAGATGTTAATAGATAATCTTTATCAACGTCTGTTTTGCCTTGCAATTCTTAGAAGGCACAGATTAAAGCAAAAATCTGAATTTGGTTTCGAAAATTAGTTTACGGATTTAATATCAGATGTCGCTATTTGCGTCTACACGAAGCCATATTAGAGTTGCTTTCTAATACAAAAAAGATTAATTTTCATTTTCAGAGCGACTGTGAATAGTTGTCTCTGATGATCCCTATTAGGGTGAAATACGTATAAGCGGATACAGAGACACACTGTACGTGAAATAAAATCTTAACTATCTTTTCCCATTAAATAATACACTAACTGAAGATAAACAAATTTTGAATGACATTCATAATACTTAATTATTATATAACCACATTATATTTTGATCCAAATTGTACAATATCTCCTAGAAAAATTCTTAAGACATCAATTACGGTTACTAGTTCCAATACTGCTCTTTTTCTGCGATCGTTCAAATTCTTTTTTAAACTTTTTCGTAAAAGATCCTAGAGCCCGATAGAATTTTATCAGAAAATATCTGTTGGAATTTAATCTTTTGGATGGTGGTGTTATTTGAAGGATAAATTTACGATGGAATATATATTTTATTTTTGTACAGTAAACATATTTCTTTGTTTAGATAAAGAATTTCAAAAACACTTCGATGCTAATTATTTTACTTACTTAGGCAATGCCTTTTGAAATTATTTTCGTGTGGAAATTATAACTTAAAAATTGTGTTTATATGGAAGTAAGCCACAATTGATTGTAATGAAAATTACATTTTATAACTGCTGTTTGACGTTTCGATTTCCACTGCGGAAATCGTTTTCAAAAAAAGAATATTTAAAAATTGTGTTAAAAAGGGGTGTGAAACCGTCAAAGTTGTTGAAGAGGTTATGTCTTTTCAAAATTGAAAGATGACACAGTTGGCCGCAGTATTATAGGTAACAGCCAGGATTGGCTAAAAAAGATGTGATGATTGGTGAATATTCATTCGCCATTATAATATGGTGAAACTTCAAATTCTGATTGTTCTATGTGTTAATGCATTATTTGTATGTTCTTTATACGTTTATGCGTGTGAGTGTTCATGTATTGTGTTTGTGTATTGTGTATTTTGTGTTGCATACTTATGTACTGTGTAGATGATGTGTTTTAGACTTTTTTAATCCGTTATTGTTGGTATATTCTTATTGTTGACTTATTTTTGTAGTATTGACAACCAAAGCCTGTTACATTTTGCTAATGGGTTTGCTACATATTTTTTTCATTAAGTAGGATGAAGAAATCAAATGTGGAATGGTATTCTGGTATATAATATAAGAGAAAAAATTTTGCCGGAAATATTTTCGACTGGTATGAAAGTTTGTTGCCTGTCAATTTTTGCGCATTAAATTTCGGCAGTTAAATCACAAGACGTTAGTCGAGTGATTTTGTCAAAAATTTATAAGCAAAAATTGCCAAAAGGCAACAAACTTGAATAAAACCAGTAGAAAATTTTGCGGTAAATAATTTTCTCTCAAATGATATTCGACAAGACTATTTCACGACTCAATTAATGCAGCATATTAACGAAACATAATCTTTATTTATTTGTTAACAATATTAAACGTACAATATTATTATAAGCTATGTTAGTTTGCTAAATCTTTTCTATTATTGACCTGTAGTATTTGAGAACTCGAAGGTCCAGCTTCATTTGTTCTTAGATTTTCGATCAACTTCTGGTGGTGACTGGAATTCACCTGCAGATATGGTTTTAGAGAGCTTGATGTTTTGATGACCAGAGGGTTATAAGAAGTAGTTGCTTATCGCTATATCTCTTCTTCTTTCCCGAAGAAATGATTGACAATGACCAGAAGGTCGTAAGAACTGGTCGCTTATCTCTAGGTCTCTCTTTCTCTGCCGAATAGTTGTCACCTTACCTGCCTCACCTGTGTGTAGTTACCTGTCTTGAGGAAGTGATAAATAATGACCCCAGGATAGCTAAGGAAATGCAATAAGCTATCGTCAATGACCAGACCCTCTAAATCTCTTCTTCTCTTCTTCTAATAGGTCACCCTGTATGTCGAGTGCAAAACTTATCGCTTTATCTCCTCTTCTTTTCGTTATATTTGTACAGGGTGATCGAAATAAATTTTGTACTAAGATTTGGAAAATTTTTGTATGTTTGCTCTACTACTCATGTTAAAGGCATAATTCTCGAGAATTTTTGCTAATTCCGTTATGATAGTATATCTTTCAAGCGTAAAATTTCTCATCCGTAGGAACTCCGAAAATTGGGTCCAAAAATAGAGCTTCCGGACTTCGGCGTGTTCAATGGGACATTTTCCAAAACACATTTTTTGATCCAAATCTTGATTTTTCGTCTGGATTCATTATATTTGTCCACAATTGATTACGCCCCAATGACGTTAATCAATTTAACAACAATAAAATTACCAGATACCTTCGTGACGGATCTGTCATACTTTTGTCTCTGAGAAGTCTCGAGCAGGAAGGAGTTTTGTCAGTAGGAAACGTGGCGTTACTATGACGTTTTATCAGTTAAAAATAGTCTAGTGAAATAGTCATTACGATACGTTGGGATTTAATGCTATGTAAAATATTATTTAAATAATCTTTTAACTTTAAAAATCCAAAAACGTCATTACCGCATTAAATTCGAAATAACCAATAATGCGATAAAGTCTTAGTAACAAGTAGTATAAGTAGTCTAAATATCTAAAATCAACTTTTTGAATTACATTTCGTCACTGTTTATTTTAAATAAAACAATCTTCTTCAATATTTAGATGAAACTTGTTTATACAGAACATTCTTTCATCTAAACATCTCAAACACACTTTTTTGCCCTGATAATTAACAAAATACCTCTATTTACTTTTAATTATGTTTTTTATAACTTAGTTTTACGAACTAACAGTTTAATAAAAATTTCCAATCAGTTTCGCTGGAATATTCTTATACACAACAATAATCTCTTCCTTCCACTTGCATTTTGTAGCTACTCTGCGCATCTTTATCTAAATACCCGTCCCTCTTTTTAACAGCCTGCTATTCAGTCTATTTTCCAGCATTGTTTGTTTCCAAGAATCCGTGTTCACTACACTGTATTTTATTTGATTTGATATCGAATCGATACATTATTCAAGTGGAAGAGACTTCGCCTTACTGAAATGGGTACTTGTACTGCTATAAACATGAGTCATAAAGTCTATCGATATTGCCCTTTGGTAGGTGGATGCCTTAAATTAGAGACAATATTAATATGTCCTTAACTTCGAAATATCTAGAAAAGATATGTAAAATTGTAACAAATCGTGTACATATACTAAGTGGATCATTTTATATCGACAATATCGACATCGACATCGTTTAAACGTGATTTAACACTCTAATGTAAGATTTTCTGTATTCTTACAAAAAAAAATATATTTATGTGCGTTGGATTGGTTAGATAGGTTAGATCGGTAGAAAAATCTGTCACCAAAAGTGTTTCTGAAAACAGGAATGGTTGGAATTGCCGCCACCCTTGTAGCATATGAAAGACTTAAAGATTTTCTTCTAAGCTGAAGTGAATTCTCCCCAGATTCACAGTACATTCTCTTAAGAGGGCTTGTGTAATGTGTTCCCAATGCTATCCTAATTGCGAAATTATGAACTGGATCGAGAATTTTTATTATTGAAGTTTTTGCCGAGTTGTACGCAATTGCCAAATAATCAAGTTTTAAGCGAATTAGAGATCTGTATAAAGTCATTAATGTTTGGAAATCCACACCCCACTGCTTGTGAGCTATACTACTTAATAAATTTAGTCCATTTTGTGTAGATTGTCGAAGAAAGTGCACATGTTCTTTCCAAGTTAAACGATTATCTAATTTCATGCCAAGAAAATATATAGATTTTACATATTCAATAGAATTGTTATTTAATACTAGGTTTGGGATTAAACTAGCTCTAAAGCGTTTGCTGAAAAGCATAGCTTTTGTTCTATTGGGCGAGAACCGCAGAAGACCAGTTTTCTAGTTTGCTAATGGCTCCTTGAATATGATGTGATATTGATGATAAATTTGTCCCTCTTGAGTAGATGACCAGGTCGTCCACAAATAGACAGGCTTTGACCAGAGATAAAAGTGAGTTGGCAATATTAACAGCCGGTTCCGAAAGGCTGATCATGATTAAAATTAGGTAATCTACTGTTAACAGTCGATTAAATGCATTTTGAGTTGCAGAAACATCGATCAAACTTCAATCACATAACACACATTAACTAATCTAACAAGCAAATAATCGATGATTAACAGCCTGTCAGAAGTATTTTGGGTTTCCCAAAGGCTAATTATCGTTTTATCTATGTCAAACTTCTGTCATACTAGCTTGTCAGGTAATCTAAGATTTTTGGACGATTAATCTTATAATCTTTGGTTATGTACCAATGGTTGTAAGTAAATAAAATAAAATCTTTGGTTACGTTGTAAGATACCTACATAAACCTAAGGTGTTTTATAAAAAGCTGTTGTTTAGAAAGAACCCAAAAATATTGTTACAAAGGTTCATTTTAAGAATTAAAGATGATAAATGACAAATTGGTAAACATTAACAAACGACACAAAATTATTAGTTTAGGTTATGTTTGTTTGTTGATTTTCAGAATGCAGATTACACATAAACAGGAATGATGGTAAAGTGAAACAGCAACATTACTTTCTTAATTTAGAGCAAGATAAAGAACAATTCGTACAGAAATAATAAACGATTACAATCGATTCTACTGTTTCCATGTAAAATCGTATGTCAAATAATCTATAATCGGTGATCACGTAATTTTACCATAATTTTCGTTTATTCGGATAATTTCCGAAACCTGTCGCTTGTTAACAATTGATCAAATTTGATACTTGATTAAATGATTGGAGATTTGAATAACGTTTCGGAAACCGGCCGTAAAGATTGCAATAAGAAATAAAGAAACACTGAGAGTGGACCCTTGAGGAATACCGTTTGATTGGGTTTTATTATCAGAATAAGTGCTGTCTATTCGAACTTGGAAATATCGCTTCAGGAAAAAGTTTCGGATAAAATGCAAGATGTTTCCTTGAATTGACCAGCTTGACAAGGTATTTAAAATATCTTGTCTCCAAATTGTGTCATAGTCGTGAGTTATATCTATCAGTCCTGCCCACAGCCAAATGATTCATGTACTACAGACTCTATGTCTACTATGTTATCAGTAGTAGACCTAGATTTTCTAAAGCCGCTTTGAATTAAATTAAGAAGTTTATTTTTCCTAGGTGCCACAGTAATCTATTACTGACCATTTTCTCGAGTAGTTTACACATAAAACATGTTAAGGAGATGGGTTAGTAAGATTCAGGATTCGATTTACTTTTACCATTTTTCACTACGGAAATTATGTTAGATTTATAAAAGTTAACAGGAAAGATATTTTTTGTCCAAATAAAACTGTAGAGGTCTAGTAGATACTGCTTGCCTTCAACAGGCAAGGCTTTAATAAATATGGTTGGGATGTTGTCAGGACCGGGACTTGAATGCTTTGATTGGTTTAGAGATTCATGGGGCTCGTCCCTTATAAATTCCACATTTAAAAGTGAAGTGATGTGATCGTGATAATCAATGTTAGACCCATCAAAGTTGTTTTTATGATTTAAAAAATTTATTGGTAAGTTTTCGTCACTCGACTGCTTTTGGTATGTATTTGCTAGAATTGTAGCTATCTCCTCTTTTGATGAGTATGTTTTATTATCTTGTTCTAAGTAGTGAATAGAATGGAAAGATTTATTTCCATACATTCTGTTGAACATTTTCCAAACATCTGTAGTAGGATTAGATGAGTTTATGGAGGATATATACTTTTTATATACGCATGATCTTCCTGCCGTGAAGCCTGCCTGATCCTCCCCGATTTTGCATATAATCTTCCTATTGATGATATTACGCTTATTCCTCTGTAGTTGTCGCATCGTTTTCTATCTCCTTTCTTAAATATATATGTCATGTATGCTTCCGCCCATTCCTTTGGGAGCTGTTCTCCATTTATGGCTTTCTGAAATATCAGTTGTATCATCCGGTGTAATTTTGTTGATCCTTATTTTATAAACCCAATCTAAATATAGATTAGATTTTAAAACTATTTTGTCCATTAGTGGTTTATCAAAAAAGCAGTTTAAGAAAACAAAAGGTGTAGACAACTTCAAAAATTTATTATTTTATTTGAAGATCAGTGTCATCAATAATTAAATTTTTTTTCTCCAGACTACATGCCTTCTTCGTATCGTAAGACACTTTTGAGGACATCAATATTCTTTGAACAAGGTTCCAGCTGATGGTTAGTATGGTCGTCGTTGACAACAATTCCATCTTTAAATTCAATGAGCAAAGTCTCAATGTTCAACTGATCAGAAATATTTTCTAAGTTTTCATTTTCAAGATTTTCTTTAGATTCATTGGTGTCTAAATGGTTACCATTATTCCAATACCTAGCTGGTATTTCTTCTAATTACCTATCAGTCAGAGGTCTAGTGGTAGTCATACCTACACTGTAAAAACGCCATGTATCTGATACAAACTTAATAACCATGGAATTTTGTGGACAAAATAACTTCAGAGTAACTTAAAAGTTCAGTAATTTCAAAGTAAATAATAAAACACGTAGTTTGCTCTTACTTTTAGATTTGACACAAACTTTGATCCAAAGTAAAATAACATCAAGAACTTACTAAAAACAATAACATTCTAGTGACAGGTCTGAAGGAGCGATTAGAGAGAACGTGGAGTGTCGTTTTTCATCAGCGAAAAGAAATAGAAAATACGTACTAGAAAAAGACAAAATCTAAAGCTGATAGCTGATGCACCGCATGTCCAACGTCTTGGACGTGGCTAGGACGCGACTAGGACGCGGCAGTATTGTGGTCTAACGAAGTTGTGTTGGAATTTTTATGATTATATAAATTACTTAAAATTGTTACCGTCAACACTGATAGCGTAAAACAGACAGTCCTCAATACTCACCATCGGAATGATCCTACTACATATTGGGGTAGGTCAAGTGCATTTATGAAAAGCTGTCTGATTCCAGCTTTAGGGTGTATCTAATATGCTACACAACAAAATGATGGGTTGTCAAATTTAATATACGTAGCTAAAAACTGTGTTGTAGCAAATCTGCTATTTTGGGCAATAAGAAATTGGTAATACCGATATTTATAGCAGAACCGAATATACTCTTACCATGCCATATTTACACCAAAAGACGTAAATGATGGATTAAAATCTGGCATGTAAAAGTATAACAATTACTGGTAAAATAAAAAAAGTAATTATCGTCATCTTAACCAAATACTTTGATCCATTTATCTTCGCAATATTCAAGAATCTGTGTGTTTTATAAAATTTTAATTTTAGTCGACGCTTTTCGTTAATTCGTCTTCGATTATACAAAGTGAGCCGAGACGCAACCCCATTAGTATCATTCAAATAATTTACTCAGGCGCTTTGTCATAATTATGTTTCCAAGTTTGAACAAGATTTGTAAGAGAATTTGATTAATATTGCAAAATATCATTTTGTTCTACCTGTAGGGGTTCTAATAAGAGTGACGTGTTTTCTTTGTTAGGATTGTTTTTAAATGGATAATAATTTAAGCATCCATAACAGGAAAATACGATTGTGATATAAAGTTTTTGAAAGTATACGACAGAAAGAAATAATTAATTTAAATTCACAGGCTAACCAAAAAAAAATTATAAAACTTTCTATTACAAATTTATGTGAATCCTATGTATTTTTTGGCCCTAAAAAAGAATGTAAAATTAGATTTTACGTATTACCCACAATTTTCCCACAATATGACACTGATTTATTCTACATTATAATAATTTGAAAAAAAGAAAATACCGAAATACACTTAAATGATACATTATTATAATTATAATAATACTTATATTATTATTAATAGATATTATTATAATAATAAGATATTATTATAATAATACTTTTTATCTTATTCTTATCTTGTATTAGTATAGGTCTGTACAATCATTTCAGGGGTCAATGCTTTTGTATTTTCTTTCCTTTTTCTGTAAAACTTCTCAAGTAGCTTTTTCTCCTATGCGAGGCACTCTGTTGTTCCCGATGAAGTGACCAACAGTACTCACCCATCAGGGGTGTTCCAACGTCCCTGGTATCGTCTCCCCATCACCTTGATATCCTGGTGGAATTGTTCGCCTTGTTCTTCACTGACATCAACCAGATTTTTAGGAAAAAAGTCAAGATGGTCATGAAAAAAGTAAATTTTAAGGCTGATTAAACATCCCAAATCGACCACCTATCTAATAAATTAGCTACTAAAAGCTTGTAGTTAGGGTCTTTCACATTACCTAAAAACTTGGTTACAACTTTTTTGAATGTAATCCAAGCTTCTTTTTCCTTAGTAGTCATCTTGGTTTCAAAGGTGAAGTCGAACATCATTTTACAAATATCTGGTCCAACAAAAACACCTTCCTTCAATTTGGCTTCTGATAGATGGGCAAACTTTCCACTCAAGTACTTGAAACATTCTTCATCTTTAGACAGGACCTTGGCAAACTGCTTCATTAAGGCTAAATTGATGTGTAGAGGTTGAAGGAGGATCTTTTTGGATCTACCAAAGTTTTGCACAAAATGTTCTTCTCTCCAGGTGTTAAAACATTTCTTATGGGCCATTCTTCTGTGGACCAGTGTTTATCTCTTGCTCTACTGTCTCATTCACAAATAAAATACTTTGTAAATCCTTTTTGTTGGCCAAGTAGCATGCAAACCACTTTTAAATCTCCACAGATCATCCAATTGTGAACTGAATAGCTGATTTGCTTTAGAATTGTGTCAAGATTTTTATATGTCCCTTTCATATAGACTAAATGAGCAATAAGAATTGAAGCAAAGTGTTTCCATTGTGTACGAGTACAGTTTTTAAACTTGTTTCTGAAGAGTCTATAAAAACTAGCAAACTGTTGATCTCTGTATCTGTACTTGTAAATATATGTACCAGGCGACAAATTCTTTCCTTTTAATTTTGAGCCCTAATTCAGTCTCTTTCATTTGGGTAAAAGGACATGCTGGTATCTCGGGTAACACCAAAGCAGATTATTTTGCTAAAGAAGCGGCTTCAAAAGGATTAGAAATTAGTTGGTTCAATAGAAGTGATTTAGTTTCGCTGCGTAAACAAGAATTAAAAGAAAACTGGGAAATTGAATGGAATGCTTTTTGTAACAGAAGTAACAACCTTTATACAAAAATTCACCCTGTTTTACCTGCTGTGCCTTTTGCGGCAAGAAGTCATCCCAGTAGAAAAGTATATTCAATGTTTGTTAGATGCCTTGTTAATCATGCTACTGTGAAAGCCTATCTTCATAGATTTAATTTAAGTGAAACCGAACTTTGTGATTGTAATGGTAACACTGACGATATCAATCATTGGATGTTCGGGTGCATATATACTGATGCTACTACTAAGTATCTATTGGAAAATCTGATAAAAGAACAAATACCTCTTCCTCGGTGTCAATCTTCCATTTTATATATCTCTCGTCATAATATTAGGTTTAACCAAATTTTTTGGGAATATTTAAAAAGGACTAAAAGAAAAATTTAGGATGGAATGTGTAATGTGAATGTATAAATCTAGCTTTGTTCCCTCTGTTTATCCTTATGTTATATAGTTACCTCCTGGCCGTTGCCTGTCTTGTGTTGTAATAAAGTCGCTATGAAAGGCACCTTAGCGTGAAAAGTATTCCTACATTTTGTAATCCCTTGTTGGTTCTAAATATTTCCTTTAAGTTGGTTAGGGCACTAAATGAAACGAATGAATGTATGGTTTTTTATCAATCTACTGATTCTTGTGTTACTGACGTTTACATTATATTTTTAATCTACCTCTATGCGAAGTACTGTTTTGTTAACAAATGCAATAGGTCAATACAGCATTAACAAATTCAAGTAGTCAAATACATTATCGTGGCTGAATGGATCAAGTTATCCAAAGCCATTAATTAAAGATTTAAATTAAACAATTAATTAAATTTGAGCCCATCAATTTTAATATTTCCTTGATTAAACCCAAATCTCTTACTAAGTCATCTAACCCAGCTTGTGTGAACAACTGTGGTTGTAAATTTTCTGAAGGCCACTGAAATTCACCATCACTTCCTGGGCCACTTTCTGATCCACTAGTACTTAAAATGTTATCAATACGTAGAGGAGGCTCAGAGACTGGCAGTTCAGGTCTATGCTCTACTGGACGAAATGCAGACGGGTGGTTAGAATAAACAATCACTTTCTTATTTTCGCAGTTATATCCAGAAACATCGAGAGTATAAAAATAACAATCATTTGAATAATTTTTTTGCTATCTTCTTACCATAGGCACTGCAAATCTGAAAGTTTTTTTCTTTCTTCGACCACTTCCTTAACCTTCCTACTCTGCCGAAGTAAATGTTACATTTTTTGTCTATGGGTACGGGTGGACCCAGTGCATAAAACTCATACCTGTTGTGAATTAAATTCCAATTTTTTTTTTATTAATTCGTAGAAGCTTTTGTAGTTTCATGTTATCGATGTATCAAAATTAAAAACTTTTTTTTGTAATAAAAAATATAATAAAACTTTATATTCAATTAAAATTTTATATTTATTCAATGGAACTTTATTTATTCAACCGAGTGGGATTACAGCACTACAATCATACGACGTATAAAGAACGAAGAAGGAGATCTTTGATCTTTGAATGAAGATTTAATAAATAAAATTGCTTGATACAAAAATATCTAAAGAATAACGGTTAATAATAAACTAATAAACCGTTTTTGAAATCGCCTATTCATATAACGAATTTTTAAACTCTATTAATTTGTTTGGTGCTCCAATTTCCCAGATAGAGATGATAATAGGCTCAAGGTTAAATCAATATTGCATTAGCCTATTCGTTTACTGACAATCTGATTTACAAAATTTGAAGTAGATTCTCTATGCGTGTCCACTAAACTGGGATGATCCATTATACGAAAATTTCTTGCTATAGTATTGTAATGGGAACAATTACTACTGTATTACTCATAAAATATGCTACCTATCTAATCTATATTTTTAATTTATCTAATTTAAATACACAACTTTACAAGGCAATAGAATAGTTAAAAATAGTAAGATACTAGAACCAGATAAAGTACACAGATAAATTGTTAAACATTTAGAAAACCAACAAATTATATTCTCAAGAAAATACTGCAAAAACGAAAAATGTGCAGCCTGGGCGGATCTGTTTTAAGTTGGAAGTGAGAGATGGTATTCGGATTTTGGCAAAAATATGGTGATTACTTGGTGAATTTGGTGATAACTTCAGTAACAATAATTGACTAAAACTATTTATTTTGGAGCAAAATCGTAAATAGTAAAATGGCGACAATTAAATTTTCTATAAGGTACATCTGGTTAAAAGTGTTTCAATTTATTACGGTTGCTGCAAAATAGCGATAAATAAAAAAAGAGAGGGAAACAAGCCTTTTCTTATTCAATGTTTTTGAACCAATAAGATTACACTTAGGAACTTCATCATTCATCTAGAAAATATTTATAACATATTAAAATAGTCCTCCAAATTTCGTTACAATCGATTTAACAGATTTCGTATAATAATTTTGCAATCTAAATTAAAAAAAAAATTTTAATTTTGCACAACAAAAACTAGATCATATAGAAGTTTGGAATTTCTTTACTTATAAAAACGTACTTAATTTAGCTAACGAATTTTATGGAATTGAAATCGGAATATTTGAACGGTCTCAGGAACAATTTTAAAATGACTGTTTAAAATGTTATAAAAGAAACAAAGGTCAAATTAGCAACCATAAAGTTAAAGTAAATTTAATTTCAAAATCAAAATCGGTATACGTAAAAAAATGTATTTCCTCGATTTTTTCAATTTTCTTCATTTTAATAGATAGATCTTGTTTTTACCTTGTAGCCTTTGCATTTTCCTTGAAAAAAATTTGTATTTTGAATTGAATTTTGATTTGTACTTTGATTTGTATTTTGAAATCCCCTCGTATATAATTAAAATAATAAAGAATAATCTTAGTGTATTTATCTTTACTTTCGTACGTATTGGAACACCTTCTTCTTAAAGTTCCATCTCCTATCGGAGGTTGGATATCCTAATAAACTTGAAAGCGACAATATTTTTGAATGGAGAATGAAAAGACCTTTCAAACGATATATCACAAGCCTATACTTCCTATTTTAAAAGTGGGGGTTGTACCTGTCATTTTAAGGGGGTTGAAGGTAGGGGTTGCATTTTCACGTTAAATAAGGTCAAGTTATAATTTAAATTTGACGTGTTTCGGAATTTTTTATAAATATGTACAGTAACCTAAATAATGAATTTATTCCATTTGGCTTTTACACACTGTATGATGTTGCTTGAATATAGCAACAGTCTTCAATTCTAAATACAAGACTGTGTTGGTAATATTATCTATATACACCTGATTTGTGACATCAAAAGGCAGATAAACTTTTATAAATAAAAGTTAAAGATGAAAATAAAGCGGTTATTTCTCAATAATTAAAAAAATATTTAAAAAACGAGATAGCAAAATAGAAAAATTTTGCTGGTTTTAATAATTACTTAACTGAATCAGCCTATTTAAATTCTTTAGACAAGAATTAATAATCGAAGTCCCAGAATTCTTCTTAGACAGGATGAAAAATTAAAATTTAAAAACTCCTTGGCATTTCAAATTAATTAAATTTCGAAAGAGGCATTATTCGTTACTGGATGAGATATTGCGTGATAAGGTAGTAAAAGTGAACAAAAACCAGCCATTTAAAAAAAATTTACATAGTTTTTAAGTTTATGAATTATAGACTTTAATAAAATGAAGAAAAAAATATCATAAAAGAAAGTATGTTGGTCTTTTAAAAAATATCAATATAGAAAATAAAAATATCTATCTATATACAAGCCCCCTCCCATATCAGTTGGCCCACCTATGGAAGTCGATAACCATAAACAAAGTATACTATGCATGTATTTATAAGTTCCCATATTAATTAATATGGCATTTTTTATTAATATTTATTAAAAACATTACCCTTATGGTTTTTTATTTATTTTCAACAATAAAAAAAAATCCCCTAACCCTGGCTATGCATTCACTTATGTCAACATACGTTGATTTTCATAATTACTTTAAATCCAGAGGTAGCTATGGAAAGATGACATCAAAACAATAATATTGTCAGTTAATATCAAATGTATTTTATAGTATTGTAAAGCTTTTTGCCGTTTGTGGATTGTACAATGGATCGAGGTAAAGTTATTGATGAGAAAATTTGTTCAATAATTATTAGATTTTTAATTTTGGAAAATCCAATTCGAAAATTGCTAATATTTTGCAATTATTACGCTATAGTGTAAGAAAAAAGTCAGAAGATACAAAACTACAGGTTCGGTCGTCACAAAACCTAGAAATGTATGAAAAAGTAAAATAACCGAAGCAGATCGAAGGTCATTAAGAGGTATTATATAGTGAAAAATCGACTAGCAAATTATACCGAGTTAAGCGATTTATGGAGTGACGTTATTGGAAGACACGTTTCTAGAACAAAAAGTCACCGAGAAGCCCACAAATTAGGATTTGGTACTTACAAAGTACGTTTTATAGTTGAAAAAATTAGTACAAATTTTTTTAAGAAATTTCATTTTATTTTCGACTAAAGAAAAGCCACTTTTAACATTACAACAAAAGAAAAATAGACTAAGATGGTCAAAAGAGCATAAATATTCAATACAATGGAGTGATGAGTCCAGATTTGAAGTTTGTGTTGGAGACAGTAGGAGTCGCGTCATTCGCAGGAAAAATGAAGCTTTCCATCCCGACTGTCTGAAGAGAAAAGTCAAATTTCCTGCATGTGTCATGATCTGGGGCAAGGATCAAGGTGTGGAAAAGTTACATTTTATCGATGAGATTGTTAACACGGACAAATATTTGAATATTTTAGACGAATCTCTTTTGCCGATTGTGGAATACCGTTTAACATCAGGGGAAGATTTTGTCTTCCAACAGGACGGCGCAGGTTGTCATACCTCAAAAAAGAGTTTAAAATACCACAAGGAAACTAAGTTCCTGTAGCTGGCTGTATACCATGTATCACAAAAAATTTAAGTAAAAATCTTTTATAAAAGGTATATAAATTAAAAACCCAAACGGGCTATGCTATGAAGACAAAACGTTTTCGGAAACCATGTTCCATCATCAGTGTCTAGGTGTACACTCAAAACACTGCTCAAAACATGTACACCTAGACAATGATGATGGAACATGGTTTCCGAAAACGTTTTGTCTTTATGACATAGCCCGTTTGTGTTTTTAATTTATATACATTTTATAAAGGATTTTTACTTAAATTTTTAGTTTAAAATGGATTGAAGACCATGGCATACCACTTCTGGAATAAGTTTCTAACAGTAATGGGTTGAGTTGTCCTCAATAGATACTTTGTGGCGTGAAATGAAAAAAGCTTTGAGAAAACATCCTGCCAGGTCCGTCAACGAATTGAAGCAAAAATTGCAAGAAATATGGGATTCGTTAACATTAGAATTTTGTCAGAACTTGTTAAAAACTATGCCTCGAATGATTGTGGATATCATTAAAAATAAAGGAGATGTAACTGAATGGTTAATTTTTTTTTTTAATTTAATATTATTCTGTTTAATTAATAAATTTTATTACGTTATAAAATTATTTCTAAAATTAGAAAAAACACACATTTCGACATCGCTAAGAGGGCATTACATCATATCTCCTTTGTTATTGTTTCGATTGGAGCGTCTGATACGTTAAATGAAAGGAAAGGATATCACGAATATATTAAAAAAACAAACAAGGCGACTACTAAAAGGGTTCTACACAGTATCTTCATTATTAATGAACGTATAGCGACATACAAGGTAGTCATCATAGGGCACTATGGATAAAATTAGATTTACTATAAGAAAAATTTTAATTTATTTACTTATTTGACTTGTTCACTTATTGACTATTTTAATTTATTGAAGGTCTCATATTCATTATTGAATATAATGAATATATTTAGATAGAAAAAATAACCAAGGCAACTACTTAAAGGCCACTACACAGTATGTTCATTATTAATGAATATGCGATCATGCGACAGTATTAGTAAATTTCAAGTTCATTTTAGCTAATGTTTTTTAACAAAGTAACATACTTAATGGCAAGTTGAACATTATCTAAAACATTTTTCTTAAATATAGAAATACTACAAATATATGCAACGACTTGTTTCGACATGAATTTGCCGCCAGTATTTAGCCAATAGAAAATCATATTTTCCTTTACACAAGTCACTTATGAAACAGCTTTTCATATAGAGCGCATTATTAAATAGCCAAATAGCACAAAAAGCTCTTTCAGGCAATATGAAGCTCAAAATTGCACAGCGCCGTGAGTCCGTTACTGACTTGTTCTCCACAAGCCGATTTGCTTTAATTAAATATCAGATGAGGTAGGAATTTTAATATCTTCTGCATATTTATATCAACGCTATTACCTATTAGTCTGTTCACTGTAAATGTCGTTCATTTTGCATTACTTAACTTGTTTTAAGCCGACACCTTAACGACAAAATATTTAATTTCTGATTTGGCGCAGTCGATAGAAAATTTAGATGATTATCTGTATGACAGAAAGATAAGTAAAACAATTTGTCACACATTTTGTATTTTTGAATATTTTTTCATATTTGTAATTGTGAGAAACTGATTGACCATGATACAATTTACAGAAGGCACTTTATAAATCTAATGTACGTCAGTACTTATATAGTCTGACGAACAAATGCCTAAGGAATGGAGCTTAGCTGAGGAATAACTATCCTAAATGCAGCATACATGATATTATTAATCATTTTGTAAGAGTGATTAAAGCCTTATACCGAAGCGTTTTTAGAATAATTTTAGGTCTTCACACTAAGAAAAATTCTCGAAAAAGTGCAAAAATTTATTAAAGATATATACCATATGTTTGTCGAGTTTAAAGCCACCTATGACAGTGTCAGAATATCAATTCCGTTTAAAACCATACAAATCTTAACCGACTTAGTTGCACTAGCACAACAATTACGATTATCTATAAACCAAAATAAAAGCAAATTCAAAATGATTAACACAAATATAAGACCTATAAATGTTAACATCAGTTAACCCAATATTATCAATTAGACGCATTGAACCTAACCAACACAGACCAATACTCGATATCGATTTCTGAAAGAAAGGTATTGCGCAAAATATTCGGAGTGGTCTGTGAAAACAGAATATGAAGGCGTAGATATAATTTTCCACCACAGAATCTGCAGTGGTAATCAGAAGACGGCGCATACAAATACTGAGGTGGATCGACGGAGTCTCACCGGATGCTAAGGAGTTTCGGTATTGCCAACTTGAAAATGTTAGCAGGAGGCAGGGCAGAATAGCTGAGAAAGCTTGAGAAGATCCAGGCTCCTTAAGGGTGCATCAAGGGTGTATTCTATTATCATTGTTGTATAATTTACATAGTGAAGTATTCTGTAAATTAGCGCTGTCCGAAGTATGTGACGGCGTAATAATTACATACCATTGACGACACTATTTTTTTGGCGGGAACACTAAAAGAACTGCAACACTTCGCTTAACTTAATAGCATTGCAATAACTTCTTCTTTTTCTTCTTCTTCACTGGCTTTACAACTCGGGGTGAGTTTTCGCCGCATCCACTATCGCCCTCCATCCTCTACGATCTTCTATTTTTCCATTGTTGTACCCCAGTTCTAGATAAATCGGCTTCAATATCATCCTTCCATCTTTTTCTCGGTCGGCCTACTGATCTTCTACCATCTGGTCTTTCAAAAAACACTGTCTTTAACACTCTGTCATCCTCTGATCGTACCACGTGACCTGCCCATTTTATTCGGTTTGTTTTGCTATGTCTAACTATGTTTTCAGTTCCATACAATCCCCTGTGAATTCATCTATTTGAGAGTCAAATATTATTCTGAGAACCTTTATTTTAAATACTAGAAGCTTATTGATTTCCCGCTGGTTGAGAGTCCATATTTCACTGCCATATGTAATAATTGGGCGAATAATCGACTTGTACAGTGTTAATTTAGATTTTCTTTTAGCAGCTTCGATCTTAATAAGGTTAAAAGGGAGTATAATGGTCTATTTCCCCCAGCTATCCTCTATTTCTATGTGGTTG
Organism: Diabrotica undecimpunctata; assembly: GCF_040954645.1. Classification (NCBI taxonomy): domain Eukaryota; kingdom Metazoa; phylum Arthropoda; class Insecta; order Coleoptera; family Chrysomelidae; genus Diabrotica; species Diabrotica undecimpunctata. Next base: position 142,635,509 of record NC_092807.1, read on the forward strand.
TCCGCTGTGATTATCGCCCCAGGTATTTAAACTCCTTTACTATTTCGAAGTTCTGATCCTTAATACTGATGTTATGCCTAACGCTTGGTCTTGGATTTTTGGTTACTACCTGTATTTCGTCTTTTCTTCATTTATTCGAAAACCCACAACTACCTGTTTCCTCCTCGAGCTGTGAAAACACCTATCTCTCGTATCTTGTAGCATCCGTGACTGCATCTATATCATCAGCAAAGGCCAGCAATAGTTTTGATCCTTGATATTGTCCTATTGCAATAACTATGGATTAAAAATAAATCTGAAGAAAACAAAGGGAATGGTAATTACGAAAGCACGGAAAATCAGAGAAAAACTAGTACTAGATAATAAGAAATTGAGCAAATATCCTCATATAAATACCTTGGAGCATGTATCACAGAAGATACTGATCAAACACAAATCATTTTAAAGGTTAGGTTAAAGTAAACATTGCACAAATCTGTTTTATAGAAAAATGCTGTTTTTCTTGTTTTTCAAGTACAAAACATTCAAAAATAGTACTTTCTTTCTTAATTAATTCAAGTTTTACAATGTTTTTTATTTCACTGTATACATAATACAATATATTACTATTACTAGTACTACCGGGAGATGCACTTTATTTAAACCGGTCCTCTGCAACGCTTTTGAGTGAGCAATCAACAGCTGGCAAAGGCCTATGCTTTTTTTCTTCGTATGAAAAGCATTACCCTATCTTAGCCGTACTGCACTCTCAGTGTAAATTTCACTATAATATAATCAGTAAATGAGAAAAACAACAGTCCGATCCAGTAGTGGGAGGTACTAAAGGGTACATATAAATATTTGCTTTTTTAGAAATGATATAAAAAATACCTTACATCCTGATAAAAATCCAAATTTCTTGGACAATTGGATATTAATGTTAATTCGTTAAATAGCTAGAAGCTTTGAAAATACTTTAGCTTATATAATTAACAAAGCACTACAATAATAATATTCAAAATGGTAAAATATTAAAAAGGGGAGCAATCAAACTCAAATTTAGATTACGTATACAAACATAGATAACATAAAATGCCTTTCAACCAATTCGAGGCTAATGAATTTTTAATATGTTTTAGCATAATGTTGCTGTTGTAGAATTCAATAACATTCTTTCTGTAGTAATGCATATATCTATTCAAACAACAAATTACTATGTAAAATTCGTATTCAAATACCACCAACTATCTGTCTTATCATTATTTAAGATATTTATTGCCAGTTTTTTAAATTAATCTTACATACAGTCTGTAATAATATTTTGTTATTTTTATATCATACATAGCCAACCTAATTAAAATAATTTTTTGGGATTAATGTGGGAAAGTTCTTGGGGGTTCGCTGTATACCATAGTAGTTAAAAAACTTTACGTTGAACTAAAAACTTCTGTTATGATTGGCATAAATTTAATTAAAATTAAATCAAAAAATCCAAATGGATAACAATTTTTAATTTTGTTCAAAATTTTTTAATGCATTTGGATTTTTTTGATTTAATTTTAATTAAATATATACCAATTCCAGGGCAGCGTGATAGTGACTGCTTAAATACTGTGTTATTTTTCGTCCTTAATAATTCCAATTTTTCAATAATTTTAAAGAGAAGTAATTAACCCTTAACTACGCTCGTGGGGTCCAAGCAAACCTCACCTATAGTGTTAAGTTACGCAGTCACTGCAATTTTCTGACAAATTAACAAATACGTCCATCTACGTAGGCATTAGTATTCACAAGTGAGCTTAGCAGCGAGGTCGTAACTCTCATATTTTAAGTGATATACGGAAAAGAATCTTCAAAGACCCCACCAGCACGTAAGTGTATGTACAAAAAAAAATGCTTTTTCATATTTTCAATGAAAATTAACATCCTGTACATTAAAATATAACTGCTGTTTTTAAAGGTTATTTTATTTTATTTTAGCAACCAAAAAAAAATTGGAATACTCATAAACCTCGTAACTGAAGAGGAATTGGGAACGATACTAAACGACCCACATTGTTTCTCTGATGATGAGAGTCTTACCAAAAGCGATGAATTTGAATCCAGGTATCGCGACGATTCCAAAGTATCATCTGATAGAAGAGAAGACAATTGCCTGACAAAGAAGAGACAAGAAGAAATTGTCCTTTTACACAAAGAAAATCACTTGTTTACCACGTGAACTCCAAGGTATCATTATATTACAATTGGGACAGGAAATACCCATGACCTTTCATAATGAGGAACCAAGCCGAATATTAGTATATTATATAAAGAAAAGTACTGTGCTTACTCTTACTTATAAATAAAATTTTAATTTTTGGAGAACTGTATTTTTAATGTTAAAAAAATTGGGGTCTTCGAAGTCCCCACCAGCAAGTACGTGCAACATTATTTCACTAGCATAGTTAAGGGTTAAGTACAGTAAGTCAATGTGTAAAGTTACAATATTAAGTTAACAGCAGTGATTAGGATTGACCATAAAACATTACAAATTACTTAGACAAATAAAGAGACCAAGGGACAGGCCAATGAAGACATGGGACGATAATGTAACTTTAATCTTAGAGACAAGCGGAATTATCAAGAAACCAAGTAAAGAATAAGAAGCAACGGAGAAATATTCTGCATTTAACTATGTACCAGCAACCATCCTTGACCAGCAATCACGCTTGAAGTGATTCTCTTTTATCTACTCGCTCTCTGCAGTGAGCACCTATTCATCTTTTAAAGCTCGATGGTTTTTCGCTAAGCAAATGCGCCCTTGTTTATTTCAAGTATTTGATGCTTTTTATGTCTGCTGTGTTTTTATCTCTGCTGTTTTTAACATCTTTTTTGTCCTCTCTCTGTCAGGTCGTGTTTTTGCCACGTATTTCATTATTGGTCTGATGACCGTTTTGTAAATTCTGCCTTTCATTTCTTTACCGACATTTTTATTTTTCCATGTTGTTTTATTCAGTCAACCTGCGTCTATGTTTGCTCTATTCTCTTAATCTTTCACTTCTGTTCCAAGCTTTTCGTAGCTACATAGTTAATGTAATGCCTAGATATTTAAACTTCATTAGTTGTTCTGTTGTTTTAAAACAAGAAAATTGGAATATCTCAGACATATTACACGTGGAGAGAAATACACCTTGCTCCAACTGATTATGCAGGGAAAGATCCAAGGAAAGAGATGCATAGGGAGGCGTAGAATGTCATGGCTGCGCAACTTGAGAGAATGGTACAGATGTACATCAAATGAAGTTTTCAGAGCAGCCGTCTCAAAAGTCCAAATAGCTATGATGATTGCCGACCTCCGCCGCGGAGATGGCACTTGAGGAAGAAGTTGTTCAACTATCTAAACTTCCAGCTCCAATTTACATCTTAATAAATTTGCTGTTATAACCACGCATTTTGTCTTTTTTGAAGAAATTAACATGTTAAATTTTCTAGCGGTTATATTTTAATTGGTGTAGCATACGTTGTAAATCATTTTCACTTTGAGAGAGTAGTATTGCGTCGTCTGCATAGAAGATTATTTTAAATTGTTTTCCTTCCATTTGAGTTCTTACTTTTTTTAATATTTCATCTATAATACGTTAAGCAATAGAGGACTGAGGGAATCTCCCTATCTTATCCCATTGCCAGCTTGAATATAGTCAGTTAGCTCTTCTTCTACTTTTACTTTAATTGTGTTGTTTTGGTAGATATTTTTGATTGTTTTGATCTTTATTTCTTAAAGTATCTCACTTGTGTACAATAAGTGGATAACGTTCTTCAATTTGACCCGGTCAAATGCCTTCTTAAGGTCCACGATACATAGATATGCCGGTTTGTTGTATTGTAATAATTTCTCATGCACTTGCCTCATTATAAATATAGCGTCGGTGCATGATCTTCCCGACCTAAAACCTTGTTGCTCTTCTGCTAGTATTATAATTTCATTCAGTTTATTTTTTATTACATTGGTTCTTAATTTAAGTGTAGTGTTTGATAAATTATTCGATCTCAATTCTTCAGGAATTCTGTTTTATTTTTGTTTGATCAGATCTGGTCCTCCGTACTTTAGGAGCTCATTCGGTATTCTGTCCCCTGTTGGTGATTTTCTGTGTTTTAATTTCCTTAATGCTTCCTTTACTTCTTTCTCCTCAATATTTGCTTTTTATTATACGACTGAATATAACTGTAAAATAACCTTTTATGTAAATTTATTGGTCTCTTTTTGTTTTTCAACACAACACTGAGTCATTCTACTGCTTTCCAAGTCATTAGAATTCTTCTAGTTATCTCTGCCGTTTGGTTATGTTTGCCTAGTTTGATTTTTTGACCTAGGTATACATATTCTTCAACATTTTTAATCTCACTTTTATCTATTGTCTATATTTATGTATATTGTGTATAAGTCTATTATGGTATTTTAATTTGATATCACTTTTGCTTTATTTCATTACATTTTTAAACTGATTTTTGCAGATTGTTGTTTAAACTTATTTAGAATGTAGAGTCATCATCATCATTATCATACAGCTTTTATTTACCACGTCTACTGCTGGACATAAGCCTTCCTTAAACTCCTGTAGAGTAAGTAAGCATGTAGAGTAGTTCCGCTCTATTGTTGCTGATGAGTACAAATTAACTTTTTGAACACATCCTCTAATACAAGAATAAATAACTTTGGAATCATATGTCTCCCTGTCTAACTTCTCTGTTCGTTCTTATTTTGCTTGTTGGTCGACCTTCTGCTACGTTTATTTACATAAATCCATTGTCTTATATATATTGTGATTCAAATCTCAGAAAAAATAATAATGCTAAAAATTCAAGCACAGCACTGTAATATTAATATGATACTAGTCTATGCTCCCACAGCTGATAAAACCGAAGATGAGATCGAAAAGTTTTATTTAGAATTGCACAATATAATCAAGTTAACAAAATCTAGAGATATTACTTACATTTTAGAAGACTTTCATGCAAAAATTGGAGTAGGTACAGTTGAAAATATAGTTGGACAGTTCGGATTAGAAACTAGAAATGGGAGAGAAGAAAGCTTCCTAAGAGAAGACTATATACATGGACGTCTCCTTCATATCATATACAGAAAACCACATTGTCAGAAACCAGATAGACCTTATACTCGTTAATTGTAGATATAAAAACTCTATGACCTCAGTTAACTCTTATCCTGGAGCAGATGTTAACTCAGACCACAATCCGTTAGTTTCTGACGTGAAAATACAATTAAAAAGAATTGAACTCAGAAAACAACAACAAAATTAATGTAAGAATGCTAAAAAACGAAGAAATAAAAAACGAATTAAAAAATAATTTAAATGTTAATTTGCAAAAAACACTAACTGACAAACAAATTATGGATGTAAATAAAAAGTGGTAAAATATAAAAAACACATTACTGAAACCAGCTCAAGAAAGTTTGATACAACATAGGCCAGAGGCTAAAAAACAGTGGATGACAGAAGAAATACTATTACAGATGGAAAGAAGATGGAAATATAAAGGAAAAGAACTACAGAAGTATAAAGAAATACAACGAATAATTAAGGAAAAAATCAAAACAGCTAAGGAAATCTATTTGATGAAACAATGTAAAGAGAGAAGAACTAGAAACAAAATATGATATGAGAAATATGCACAAAAAAATAAGAGAAGTGACTGGAATGGGTCGAAATAGACAGCAAGGACACGTAAAAGACAAAAAAGGAGTGCTACTAATAGATTTACCAGAGAAGTTAAGACGATGGGAGGAGTACGGTAGAGAAGTTTTCCAAGATGAAAGAGGTGAAATGCAGAAAATATAAGAATTAAATTCTTCAGAGAGATAGAAGATCACGATAGATGAAATTAAATATGCTATCAAAAACCCTAAAGACAATTAGGCAGCTTTATTGTAAGAATTGTAAGTATTGGCAGATTTATTCAACACGGTGTACGATACGTAAATAATACCACAAGAGTGTCTGAAGTCAGCATTTATAACCATCTCTAAAAAACAAGCAAGCAAAATAGTGCTGTGATTATAGAACACTAAGCCTCATTAGTCATAAAATAAAAGTACTGCTGAAAGTAATGCATAAGAGAACATACGAGAGGCTAGAGGAGGATATTAGCGAAACGCAGTTCGGGTTCCGAAATGGAATGGGTACTCGAGAAGGACTATTTGCGATCAACATATTGATTCAGCGATGTCAGGATGTAAACGTTGATCTACACTTGTGCTTTGTTGACTACGAAAACGCTTTCGATAAAGTAAGACATGAAAATCTAATATCAATACTTATGAACAAGCGCATTGACAGTAAAATCATAAATATAGTGCAAACGTTATATTGGAACTAAAGTGCCATAGTTCAAACTGATGGGCAACACTCAGAAGAAATGGAGATCTGTAAAGGAATTAGACAGGGATGTGTTTTATCGCCACTTTTGTTTAACTTATATTCTGAAGAAATTTTTCAAAACACGCTCAATATTATCAAAGCGGGAGTTACCGCTAACGGAAAATTGATTAAAAACTTACGATATGCAGACAACATTGTGATCATAGCAACCAGTATAGAAGATCTACAACATCTTATCGAAAGCTTAATTATGAATAGCGCTGAAATGGGAATTACTATAAATGCTAAAAAAACGAAGTACATGCTAATTACAAAAAGACCACAAAATATACATCACCTATTGACAATCAATCATAACGTGATAGAACAAGTAGAAAAATATCAGTACTTGGGAACTTTGATCAATGAAACCAATGATCATACTTCAGAAATAAACATGCGAATAGAAATTGCCAGATCAGCATTTATACGAATGAAGCCACTCCTAACGTACAAAAATCTAAATTTGGATATCAGACTACGTACTATTCGCTGTTATATATTTTTAATATTATTATATGGAGCTGAGACTTGGACATTAAAAAATGCAATTTAAAAAGAATCGAGGCTTTCGAACTCTGGTTATACCGCAGAGTATTAAAAATATCATGGACTGATAGAATTACAAATAAAGAAGTACTGGAGAGGGTTGGTAAAGAAACAGAACTAATCACCACTATACAAACCAGAAAACTGGAATACCTAGGCCACGTGATGAGGGGACCAAAATATGAATTTTTGGGACTCATAATACAGGGAAAGATTCAAGGAAGAAGATCTGTTGGCCAAAGGCAGAACTCATGGTTAAAGAATCTACGTGATTGGTATAAATGCAGATCGATTGATTTGTTTAGAGCAGCAAGTTCAAATATAAAAATAGCCATTATGATTGCCGACCTCCTTAGGGAGACGGCACTGTAAGAAGAAGAAGAATATGTATTTTAGGGGTATTCTATATTTGCAATCAATCCTTGCTGTATTCATTCCTTTTGACACTGCCCCGAATTCTATGGAATCGAATGCCTATATATTTCTTACACTTTTACGGATGATAAGTGACCGTGCTGTCTGTAGTATTCTTTGGCGAAATCCCGCATATTATATAGTGTAGCGGTAGAATTCGTACATTTTAGAACATTTCCTTTGGATTCTAAGCTACGTAGTAAGATCCCGTGTCGTCAAGCGTCCAGTAGGGAAAAATTTATATCGTAGGCTACACGTTTAAATACGTAAGTACTCTTTGATTTTATTTTTATTAAATAGACAAAATATATCTTGATTTAACATAATTAAAATTTATTGACATTTAATTAAAAAATAAATATTTCAGCCATAAGTATATCCTACAATCTTCTCTTTTATTTATGTTTCCATTAAGTATAAATTCAAGCTGCCTCCAGTTCTACCTAAATTTAATTCCACAGCTACCTATCCAAGTTAAATCCCGAGCAGTAAATACGCCATCACTTTTTATGTTACTCTGACAAAAACTTAATCAATCTGAAATTGAAATTCAACAGCACAACAGCAGCCAATTAATTTTCCAAGGGGAAATTTCCACTCTCGAAATCGTAATCCATCTAGTTCACTAAGATAAGTTTTTGTATTAAAGGAGTGAAATATTGACACTATCTACAAAGCCCTGTCTTAGATTTCGTTAGCCTATTTCAAGCTCTAAATGCTGATGCGATAAGTTGTTTGTTTCTAAATTTAAACATAAAGTTTAGATCTGGATATATTGTTAGTTAATTAAAAAATTATTTTTGTTCAGGAACTTTCTATTTTATTGTTTTATTTATGTTTTTGTATTGTTGTTCGTTTAGAATATATTATATCTCGTGACAGTTGGAAAGTTGTGGATTATCACAGAAATAAATTTCAAAATAAAAAAGTCTGTCCAAGCGCGATTACATCAAACGATTTCAATATCTACTTTACTTCAGTAGCTAAACACATTAGAAGTTCTTTTAATTTCCACAAATGAAAATGTAGCCATAGATTTTTTAAAAGGTGCACACTCTCCTTGCGGCTCCTTATTTTATTACCTGTTAGTGATACTGAAATCAGGAATGTTTTGCATAGTTTGAAAAATTCACACTTTCTATACTTTATAATAATTATTGTCTTTCTGAAGAGATTTTTTCAGATGTAATAAAAGTAACAAAAATGTATAAAAGTAACACTACCAGTGTTCAAAAAGGGACCTTAAGATTAATTTGATATTTGTTTTTGTTCTCTGAATTTTAAAACAAGTGGTATATGCAAATTTTACAAACAAAATTAGAAATTATTGGCCCATCTCAATCATTTACATTTTCGGCAAAATTTTTGAGAGTATTCTAAATGTTAGTTTAATGAAATATCTAGAAAAACAAAAAATATTTTACTGTAATCAATATGGCTTTAGAAAAAAGTGTAGCACTATTATAGTAGCTATACAGAAAATTGTGAGAGATATAGTTGATGGCTTGGAGGAAGGTCATTTTGTGACTTTGACATCATGTGACTTATCCAAAGCTTTTGACTGTGTCTCGCTGAAATTTCTGTTGGAAAAAATATAAATATAGTATTAGGGAAAATACCTTTAGTATATTTAGATCATACTTAATAAATAAAAAACAGACAGTTTTTCTGAGTTCACCTATTCTGAGTTTAACACGTCGAATTTGGGGTTTCTCAAGATTCGATATTACAACACACTTTGTTTCTTATTTATCTAAACGATTTATTTTAGTATAATACTTTTCCTATAAAATGTATATGCTTCGCAGACGATACAACTCTCACTAATATTGATATTTATCAACATAATTTACTGATACTCAGAAAGCAAAAAACTAGTTTTTACATAATGGGCTGAAGCTAAATGAAGACAAAAATTAGAATTTAATTTTTAGTTCCGAGTGGAAGTATATTTCAAGAAATAGGTAGTGATAAACTATTAGGAATATTTCTTGATGAAAATTAGGATTGGAGTGCTCATACAAATTACTTAAGTTCTAGACTTGCTACAAGTATATTTTTAATTCGCAACTTAGTTTATATGATTTCTAAAAGTACCCTTAGAATGTTATACTTTGCACTATTTCATAGCCCTTTACAGTAAGGAATAACCGTTTGGGGTAATTCTTGTCACGCAGATAGAATTTCTAAATTACAAAAAAGAGTAGTGAGCATACTTGCAAGAGCAGGTTATACGGGATACTGTAAAGCTTGATTTCTGGATTTATTTATTATGCCACTATATATATATATATATATATATATATATATATATATATATATATATATGTATATATATTCTATATATATATATATATATATATATATATATATATATATATATATATATATATATATATATATATATATATATATATATGTTGATTTGTATAAATTTTTGCCAGATGAAGTAAAAAGTGTTAACTTACTATCGTTTAAGCTTAAAATTAAATCACACTTTTTAAAATATTGTTTTTATTCAAAACGAGAGTACCTAAGTACAGCTTTTACACAATAGTACTAGTTTGGTCAGAGTATTTGCATATTACGACGATGTTTCCCTATTTTTTATATTTATTTGGTGTGTTCGTCATTTCTTACTTAACCCTATAATACTAACCATCGTAATTTTTACGACGTCAATTTTATTTTTGTAGGATATTGTGGAAGTAATAACGTTATAATTGCAGAACAATGATATTCTCAGTTTTTCTTATTTTTGTAAAATATGAATAAAGAAATTAGAGACACGCACAGGCCTCTCACGCAGCGGGAGCTGAATTGCAATCTGACCTCGAAGATTTGTCGCCAGATAAATCAAATAACAATTCTGATAAATTAGAAAGTGGATCTGAAACAAAAGATGCCGTTTTATTCAGTCCATCTGAATCAGAGTTCCAACTATCAAACAAAAATGACTCAGATTTCGACCATGACTAAATTGCAGCTAAAGAGAAGCTCAAATGCTGTCACGTATAAAAGGTAAAAATGGACACAGATGGCCCTCTCAACCAAAAGCCGCTACTTAAACTCCAAAACGTAACTTCCTACATTTTATTCAAGGCCCCACTGATAACAACAAGGAAGCACAAAATCCCTTAAATGCTTTTTATTGTTTTAAAAGACCAGATTCTCTAGAAAAAATTGTAGGATATACAAATGTTGAAATTTCTGTTAGGGCACAAAAATAAAAAGTCGAAAAACTTACAAACTTAACACTCAATATTGAAGAAGAGCATGCACTGCTAGTACTACTTATTTTTACTGCTACCCAAAAAGAAAATCATTTAGCGACAAGACAAATGCTTGATGACAAAATTTCTGGTGCGATATATAAAGCAACTATACAGAACTACAAAACGTCTTATAAGCTTAGATCATACTGATCAATAGATGAGCAGCTACCAGCTTTTAGGGAAAGATGTCCTTTCTGGATGTATATCCCAAACAAGCCAGCCAAATATGGACTGAAAATAGATGCTGTGTGACCTAAGTACCAAATATATGTTTAATGCAGAATTGTATTTAGGAAAGGGAACTAACACCAATGGAAAGCCTCAAAGAGAATATTATGTAAAACAATTAACTCAGAGTGTGTACGGAAGTAACCGTAACATAACCATGGATAATTGGTTTACGTCAGTAATGTTAGCAACAGACCTCTTAAAACATCCTTACAATTTAACTATAGTTAGTTACTATTTAACTATAGTTGGTACTCTAAGGCCAAACGAAACGGTGCTTCTTTTGTCAACAGTTCACAATGGTAAGGTCCAGTAGAATGTGATTTAACAGGAAACCCAGATATCATTATATTTTTTATCGCAACCAAGTACGGAGTAGACATATTTGACCAAATATGTAGAAACATGAACATCTCTAGAAAAACAAGAAGACCTCTTTGCCTGTTATATGGCATGTTAAATATAGCTTGCATAAACCATTGGATAATTTATAATCATAACCAACAACGACAGCAGGAAAACACTATCACCAGAAAAAAATTTATGGCCATTTTGTCTGAACACCTGACTAAACCTTGGCTACAACATCGTGTAAATTGGCCAAATTGAACCGCTCGGTAAGGTTACTTAATGAAACTATTTGACATCTTTAGCCGCAGCAAGAACGAATGTGCCCTACTGTATAATGTATCTAATAATATTGTAACTGTTCTTTTGACTTATCAAAAACAAAACTATTTTTGTATATTGACTAAATAAATTCTATTCTATTCTACTCGTATTCTTCTATTTCTCCTTTCTGATATCAATTTCGACTTTATTTCTTGGGTTATCCATTGTTTGCTTTTAGGGGATGTATCGCACTACAATTGTTGTATGATGTTCCTCAGAATCTTCTATAACTCACTCCATTTTTCTGTATTGGTCACTATTGGTCACGAAAATTATAAAATATAAGATTAATAAAGTGTCTACTAATTATCCACTTCTGGCATCGTTCATTCGTATTAGACATCGGTGAATAATATTTCGACTTTAATAACGCAACCTCAAATTCACTTTTAAAAAAGCCCATTCACCGTTTTCAAAAGTCTACTAACAACCGTAGCATCCTATTTTCTTCTTTCCTCTTGAGACTGTCGAGACTCTACTTCTGATTGGGTAGCTATTGATCGAGATAGGGTGCGAACAAACTTCATTCAGCTAAATTTCATATTCATTGAAAATAAAACTCTCGATATCGAATGATAGAGCTGCTCTCTCTGGAGTCTTTTCTCCGTAATGGGGTATATTAAAAAAAATACCATAGGCGTGGTTTGTTAAGAAAAATTTGAGGGTGTTTACAAGTATTAAGATTTTTTTATGAGGCTAAATATATAATACTTCTTGAAATTATCAACCATTTAAAAAGGTACAGTCCAATTGCCATATATTTGCACAAGTATGACATTATTCACAAATTATTTTTTATACTACGTCTCTTTTCTATTCACAGAAACTAAATTAAAACTGTCCTTGTTTTGTCCTGAAATTTCATATGGATTCCATTTCATATAGGAATAACAGCAAGGAAATTGCAGACTATATAGCTCAGTCTGGTTAAAAAAAAATGTCGAAAAATGTTTCGCAGATATCTGAAGCTTTTAAGACATAGGTGGAGGTTACTAGATGGCGAATATATAAAAAGGTACTCGTATTTTTACCTTGCGTTTTTTTTAAACAATAATTTATGGTCACAACTTGATTTTTGTTTCGCTTATATTTTAAATAAACAATATTTATATCATTTTTTTATATCAAGAATATCTTGATTTTCCTGTTTTTTTCAATTAAAATTAATAAATAATTTACGGAGATATTTGCAAAAAAAAATTTTTTTGCCTTCTTCTTCTTCTTAACATGCCATACACCAAAGTGCGTAGGCTACTATCTCATTACTAGAATTCTGTTCTTGGCGGCGTGACACAGCTCGCCTGTATTGTGTATTCCTGTCCATTCTTTAATATTCTCTCCTACCTTCGATCTTCCCTTGTAGGATTAACTGTGGTATTTCATATTTTGCTCCTCTCAATATGTGCCCAAGGTAACCAATCTTGCGTTTTTTAATTAATTTAAAGAGTTTTCTTTCCACGCCGGCTCTCTCAAGGACGTCATCGTTTCGAACTCTATCCACCCAAGGTATGCGCATCATTCTTCTTAATGACCACATTTCAAATGCTTCAAGTTTGTTGATAGATGTTTTTTTCAAAGTCCACGTTTCCATGTCATAAAGCAAGATGGACCATATGTAGCACTTGACCATTCTGTATCGTATTTCGAAATTTAGGTTTTGATTACATAGGAGCGGTCCGAATTTCACAAATTTTTTTTTTGCCACCAATTTATAAATTTTATTAATTTTTTTATTAACAAAATAAAACGTTATTAATACATTTAAACATCGAGGAATTACCGTCTTTTAAATTTGTGCGAAATTTCCCCCCGATCGATCAAATAGTTTAAAAGTTATTTAATTTATTTATCCCTAAGGCTAATTATTTAAACTATTGAACTTGCTCTATTAGTGATGCTAGGCACATTTAGCAAATTTCATAGGATTCTTTAAGACTTAAACTATCTCAGAAGTTAAATGAATATTGCGTTTTTATCGAAAATATTTACAAAATAAACGTTTGAAAAAGAGGTATGTTTTCTACTTATGAACAATTGTAATAACTTTTATATTCGAAAGGCTGTAAGTTTTGAAAAATTGGATGAATTTTATAGATATAAGTTTCAATATAAATTTTAGATTTTCATTCAAAATTTGTGCAAATTTTACTTCTTAATGTTTATTAACAATGGAGATATGATTTTTTAAAAAATAGTCGCTAACTTCGTTCCTATTGGTCATAGAAGGTTTTATATTTTTTTTAAATGTAAGTTTTTTTACCAGTTATCCAATAGTTATACGTACAAGTTTTGTAGCTTAAAAAATATAGAAGTTATTGCAATTGTTTATAAGTAAAAAACATACCCCTTTTTCAAACGTTTATTTTGTAAATAATTTCGATAAAAACGCAATATGCATTTAACTTCTGAGATAGTATAAGTTTAACAGAATCCTATGAAATTTGCTAAATGTGTCTAGCATCATTCATAGGGCAAGTTCAATAGTTTAAATAATTAGCCTCAGGGATAAATAAATTAAATAACTTTTAAACTATTAGACCGATCGGAGGGAAATTTCGCACAAATTTAAAAGACGGTAATTTCTCGATGTTCAAATGTATTAGTAACATTTTATTTTGTTAATAAAAAAATTTATAAAATTTATAAATTAGTGCAAAAAAACTGATTTTTTGCAAATATCTCCGTAAATTATTTATCAATTTTAATTGAAAAAACGGGAAAATAAAGATATTCTTGATATAAAAAAATGATATAAATATTGTTTATTTAAAATATAAGGGAAAAAACTTCAAAAAAAAACAAAAAATCAAATTTTGACCATAAATTATTGTTTTAAAAAAACGCAAGGTAAAAATACGAGTACCTTTTCATCTATTCGTCATCTAGTAACCCCCCACCTATGTCTTAAAAGCTTCAGATATCTGCGAAAAATTTTGCCATGAAATCTATGATTTTTGCATAACCAGACTGGGCTAATAGTGCTAAATATGCGGTTGTGAGTGATGTTTCCAAAGCTGTAAACATATCGGTATCAACGGACATAAAAGCTTATATAAAAAAAATCAATATAAAGTGCGTAAAAAAATTAATGGAGTGTTGAAACTCTGCAGAGAGACATGGAATGTGTTATCTACCTTGAGGAACCAAGAAATAATAATAAAGCGTCTCAGACTCGGTCATACTAGGTTAACGCATGATTGCTTACTTAAAATGTTATACTACAAACAATAAAACTCATACTATGTGAATGTCCCCATAATAAAGAGTTTAAGAAGTAATAAAGCACCCGGTGAAAATGACACCATAGCAGAGTTCGTAAAGGAAGGTGGCCAAAGCCTACAGGAAGAAATCACAGAGTTGATACGTGAAGTATGGACCAAAGAGCAACTACCAAAACAGTGAAAAGAAGCCTTGCTATATCCAATATACAAAAAAGGAAATAATATGGACTAATAAAAACTATAGAGATATAGCAATACAAGACACAACGTATAAAGTTCTAGCTATGGTGGGTGAATATTAAGCTGGTTTTAGAGCAAACAGATCAGTAATAGACCAAATTTTTACAATTAAACAGATCCTGGCTAGTTTATATGAATTGAGTCTGCCACTAAACATATCGTTCATTGATTTTCGAAAAGCATTTGACACAATAAATAGACATAAATTAATTGATAGATTAAAATATTTGGACTTTTATAGGAAATAGGAAAAACTATGAGGTAAGTTTTTCTGAATCTGTCCAATCTCGTCAGATCCGTAAAAGACCAAATCCCTAATGAAGACCATGGTGTCTACGAGATACCCTGTTCCAGTTGCCCACGTACATACATCGGACAGACAAACCGACGAATCCATAACCGTATTTACGAACATTCTATATCTGTCAAACATTCCGATACTACTTCAGCCCTAGCCCAACATCATATTCAAACAGGCCACAAAATAGATTTCGAAAAAGCAGAAACCATCGCCCCCATCCGCTCCTTAAAATCGAGAATCATTCGTGAAGCTATCGAAATCGAAAAACGGCCTAACAGCTTGAACACGCGCGATGAGGCGAAACGATTGCCGGCAACATGGCGACCCCTGCTTCAGCGACCTCCCGCCCACACCGCTCAGGTCACGTCAGCGCATACCATTCCCGCGCATACAGCGAGTATAAAAGCAGCCACACAGGGTAAGATCGGTTGTCACTCGACACTGAGGAGTAGGCAGATTGAGACCTCAGTGCCGAGAGACAGTTCTTGCAATACAGAACACAATACTGGTACGTCTCGAGTGAGGGGAGTAGGCAGATTAAGACCTCGAACTCGAACCGAACCGTATCACTCTTGAATGCTTCAAAATGGGTGCCGAAACGTCTAGTAATAAATTCTCAACGCGGTTCTTCCGCGAATATATATATATATATATATATATATATATATATATATATATATATATATATAACGGAAAAATAAAAATCATTGTTTTTAACTTTGTTTATAATGTAGGTTTATATAAATGGATAAAGGTATAAGTGCTTCTTGAAAAATAAATATGATTTTTTTAACAAGCAGTCGTATTTGTCTTATTCCCTTAGGTTTCTACACAAAAAGTTAGAAGTTTGTAACCAACGCATTTTGACAAATTTCAGTGATGTTACAACCTTGTTCCACTAAACTGATTTTCTATCGCAGTTTGTAGTCTTAATTTGTTATAATATATAAAAGTTTATGATATATTATCCTCTGAAAAATCTTTCTGTTTTTCTCACCAACAATAGAAAGTACATTTTTGATCTTAAATTTGATTATAAAAGAAAATGTTTTTGTGGGTTACAACCTTATTCGGGACTTCCATTCAATTGATGAGCTACTAAGAGAACACGGCCATGGAGTGTTGAGACATTATCATTCTTTGTATTTTGTTGAATATTTGTGCGTATTTTATTGAAATTAGGTCGTTGTTGTGGCATTATTATTAAATATTGAGATTCGTTATGTACATCTGTCGCCTATTCTGTTATTTGGTAGTGATTGTTTAACTGCCAAGTGCCCTATCCAGCCAAAAGCCTTTTCGAAATTTATAAATACCATATATAAAGGTATTTGGTATTCATTTATTTTCTCGATTAGTGCCTTTATTGTAAATAGGTGGCCAAATGTATTGCAACCTTTTCTAATCCCTGCTTGCTCTTTGGATTAGTAGCTGTCAAATTTAGAAATTAGCGTGTTGGTTCTTATTTTATATGGTATGTTGATTGTGCTTAAGTTTTTGTTCATTAAAATGTGCAAACAATCTGTCGTAATTTTACCAACATATTTAATAATTTCGACCGCACTTAATAATCCTTCACATGATTTCTTATTCCTCAATTCTATAAGTGTACCTATTCTTTATTTTTATTTCTGATTTACTATTCTTTAGTTGTAGAAGTGGTAGAAGAAGTATACCTTGTACTGCATTTTTGTCTATACTGATCACGTTAATTAATTAAAGTTAATTTAAATTATTTATTGAAACCGATGTAAACCAATTCGTGTAAATAAAGGAATTTTTATTTAAATTAAATAAAACCATGTATATGTATTCTGTGATTGAAATTTTAAAATATTACTATGAAATATTCTTCCCAACCCTGAATTATCTATTTTAAAAAGCAAATACTCAACAAAACATTAATCAAATACATAATTTATTGGTAATATAGGCGGCGGCGGCGCGCACAACAACCACCTATCGTGAAAATTTATACGTTGTCCAGGCTGGTCGTCGGGGTTATCTAACCGGAAGTAAAGGTATGAATGTCACTACTCGAACCGGCGAAAATGGAGTCTTCTACGTTTGATATACGAGCAAAACTATATTCAGGATTGGCTTTACTTGAAAGTGAAGTTAGTAGCTGACTTTGCCATCTCTAATATTAATTAAAAAAAAAAGAAGTAGAAATATACCTCTACACTAATCGATTTTTATTATATCAAACGATCTAATAATATACACCTTGTATCACCAAATAAAGTACAATAGTAAGTAATCAAAGGCAACTATATTTTTTTATATATTTATGTTTAATTATCCAGCCGAAACATGAATGAGATAAAATTAAAATTAACGATTTTAATTATTGACCATTTATCACTAATTTTCTGTAATAATTTTTGAAGTTATACTTCTATACGCACGGTCGGCGTTGGAAATTTGCATGAGAGTGAATCTGTGAAACCATTACATATGTAAGATAATGAGTAAGAGAGAGACAGAAGATATATTTTCTCTCTCTTCCTCTCTCGAGAATAAAAATGTTCCTTTTGTATTATATATTTAATATTATATATATTATATAATAATATTGTATATATATTTATAATATTATATATAATATAATATGTATTAATATTATTATTTATGTGATATGTTTTGTATTATTTAAAATTAAACGTTTATAATTATTTTAGGCTTTTGTATTTCAAAATAATCACTGTTTTACCGAGAACTGTCAATTTTGAAATCCGTTAGTGTCATGTCTGATTGGCAAATTCTTTACGTGTTTGGTTCATACGCTGCGCTGGTGGTTGTGAGTTCGAATTCCAATTATGAATTTCCTTTTTTATTTTTGAAATATTCAAAAACCTTACGTTAATCTTATTAAATATATGTAATATACGCAAAAAACATAAATTTTAAAATAAAATGAAAATTTACAACATAATCCGAGTTGTTGGTTTTTTATTTTTATCTTCATAAAGTAAGTTAAATATATATACTTATGAATATTACATTTTAATTTATATTGTATTATTATATTGAATTATGTTGCAGTGTATTTATTGTATTGTAATTTTTATATTAATAACAAAATAAACAATGAATTTTACTGCTGAGTATGTGTAAATTTTTTTTTGCATTCAACTCCTTTTATACATATATAAAAATAAAAATATATATTTTCGTTAAAATATTGATACAATCCTTCATTTACTATACTCCTATTACAGGTCACATGTTTATATACAGCAAACGATGCACCATATACCTATATAACTAATTCTTTTTCTCTTTCTGCTCTCTCTTACCTATAGCATTACATATGTAATGATTGTGCAGATTGATTCCTATATAAATTTTTACCGGCGAACGCGTGTATTGAAGTTTAACTTCTACCGGCAGTCCCACTGGACTGCCACACCCGCTTTTTTAAATTTTAACTCAAACTACATCAACAGCACAGAGTTATTGGTAGATATAAGAAATACAAGAAATATTACATTAAATAGAATTATATGAGTTAACGTCTTTTAAATAGGTTAACAATGTTGAAATTTTTTTGTTGAGAACTATTTTGAGATCATCATCTGTGAATCCGTGGGATCTTCTTTTTTCTCAGATTCAAGCAGAATATATTTGACGGTCAGTGGGTGAGAGAAGCTGGACTAGATAGGTAGTGGTTCTTTTGTATTTGTGTGTTATGGCAGTATGGCCCATTCGTAGACGGTTAATAATTACTTGGTTTCTTTTGTTTGAAGGAGTCTCCAGGATAACATTTTTTTGGGCAAATTACATTTAATTTTGTACCTAATTTTTCCCAATGATTTTGCCATGTATTAGTACAGTGGATTTTAACCAGGTTCTTTAGATCGGTGTACGGATATGTTTTCAATTTTGCAATAAGGTTTGAGCTCATTAAACTTTTATTTACCAGTTGATCTGCTTTTTCATTTCCGTAAATACCTATATGTGAAGATACCCAAATAAAAGTCGTTTCCTTTCCTAATGATCGGAATGTTTCTAGTTCCCTTTTTATAGTCTGTATAATACGATTTCCAAAGTAGAAATTCAAACGTCAATAAACCTATTTTAAACTTTCAATTGCTAATTTTTATAACTACTGACCCTGACCAGTTTAAAACTGAATGGATAACAAAGTACTCAGTACTAAATCATTGTTCGGGACACCTGCGTATATTTATCCGATTTTAATAATTGCTTATTCACTATTTCTTATACACTAGTTGACACGCCTAGGCATCGTTCTGATAATGTGGTCGGTATTCTGTTATGGTATCTCATTCCATGCTACTGCAACTTTATTAGTAAATTTAAAATAAGTTAATTTTTAACCTTTCGATTTCCACTTTGGAAATCGTTCTCAAAAAACAAAACATTATTAAATTAAACAAATTTTGTTTTTTTATGCTTGGTGAAAAATCCTTCTAATAATTTAATTTTATCTGACTTATGTATATTGACAATTCAGACAATACATTATACATTTTAAAGTAGACGACTTTAAAATGATATTGCCAATATTGTCGAGTTGCGTTCTTGGGACGACTTTACTGTAAGATTACACTCATCATTCGATTCCATGAAATTAACTTTAATTTGAGAATACCCACCAGCAAAAATCATAGCATGTAATTCGTCTTTAAAAAGACAACCACATGCAATGATGACAATAAAATTCTCTTGTTAGTGATTCCATAGTCAATAATAATGGAAAAAACCTCAATATATTAGGTCGACACGTAAATATTTGGTTTTACACTTAGTTTACATTTTCAATAAACAACAAACTTTGATTTTACATATAGGTATGTTATTTAAACACATAAATGATGAATCGTTGATATGTTACTGACTAACTAATAGTCATATTTTTATATTCCCAATAAAAATGGTAATTGCATTCAAATGCCACAAGAAAATAGCTTGAGAACAATATTTATGCTTACGAGCTACTAAACACTGTGGAGGGTGTTGCAAATTTAACAGCCTACGAATAAACTATCATATCTCAGACATGTTGAATTGTAGACCAGGCAATCGTGGTAGCCAAGGTAAACAGTGGGTGTGATGTTGATCCATGAAGGCCAAAGATTCTTGAGGAATATACGATCTGGCATTATCTTGCTAAAAAATTAGATTTGGATAGTGTTTATGTATGAATTAAGATGAGACTCCAATACTTTTTGAGTCTAGTCGGACTGTCGTATTGCCTCTGATAAAAATAAGTAGTAATCTGTAACCATAACCAATAGCACCATATACCATAACTCCTACGATATGGTAAACGTGCAGCTCTTTGACAAATTGTGAGCTACGTCTTTCACCACGTCTCCCTATGATGCTTGCTCGACCATCGTGTATTTTCAGACCGAAGCAGAATAAGTTATTAAATTTTTACTAATTCCACTTCCAGTCCCTTAGAATGTTTAGCTGTGATAGGTAACACCAAATTTGGGCGATAAGAAAAAAGGTCAGACCATTATTTTCAGCGATATATCGTACATATACCAACCATCCTTTCCTGAAAATCAAATCACTGGTTTAGCGATGGGTCTAGTACTACAGAATCTGTCTGAAAGTTTTAATCCACGTTCGTATCGCTCTGTGGTCTCTCTGTGGCATCCAGAACTCCTTGCTCGGTATCCTCGATCTTTCTGAGTGTACGCTTTTCACTGCAATATGCTGCGTAAGGATATGTCGATCCTTTTAGACTAGGACAAGTCTACGCGCTCTAGGAATTTTGAACAATAAAAATTATCCGAAAAACTGAATGCTTTATTATCATCAAATACTTCACCCAGCCACCACAAAACTTAGCAGATAAATCTAAAATTTAAATCACTTCTGATTATTTTAGAGGACTCTTCCTAGGTTATTGAATATTGAATTTTTGATGACATTAAAATTTTATGTAGTGAAAGTAATAAATTTAAAAGGACTTTTTTGGAAATGATTTGTATTAGCAAAAGTGATAATAATTTAAACAAAAGATCAGAAATTCAAAATCTAAGCAAAATTTATAATTATATTCTTTCTTTATAATTTATATCTAAAACTTGTAAAATGTCATATTTAATTCTCCATATATCAGTTACATTTTTTCAGACATCTGTCAACGGTGAATAAATCTTCTTCTTTTTTGTTACTAAACAAAAAAGAATTTTTAAACAAAATTTTATTTTTGGCAATATAATTGTCAAAAAGTTGGCATTTATGACATTGAGGCTTATTTGTTTTTGGTTGCTATTTTAACTTATTTATAAATTCAATTGTTTTTGTATTAAAAAAAATGTTTTCAAAATTATACTAAAAATTTTTTAGAGGAGCATTTATTTTTTTTATACATTTTTATATTAATTATTTTAAAGATGAATTAGCAGCAATTTTTATTTACTAAACTAATTTTTATTTGGTAAGTTAACAAAAATTGTTTTTCCTTTCTAGTTCACCCTTGTAAGATATTTTGTATTTTTTAGCAGCTTTTGATAATATTTGTAAACACAATTGAAAGCTCAAGATATAAAAAAATATTAACCAATAGCTCCTTTTATTGACTCCAACCCATCCAAAACAGTTATATATTTTTCCAAACGAGTCACAAGTACTTCTTTATATCTATATATATATATATATATATATATATATATATATATATATATATATATATATATATATATATATATATATATATATATATATATATATATATATATATATATATATATATATATATATATATATATTCTTTAGGATATATCTTGACCACCCTTGCTGAGATTTAATAAATTATTGACTATGAACAAACAACTTCAAGAAGAGCGAGAAAGATTAAAGACAAGAAAATTTTACCAGAAACTGAACAAAAGCAAAAAGGAATTCAAACAAAAGGAGTAAGAAGATAATGAGGGTAATACATTGAAAGATGGAATTTTGGAATGAGACCGAAAATGTTAGATTATATTGATATATTAGATCATCGTTTGTAATATTCCTATTATTCCTATTTTTTTTTTAATATTGCTTTTAATTATGTGTGCTTATTTTGCCATACGCTAAATAAAAAATAAAATCTCCGCTACTGATACACTTCTTGGTAAAACTCATAAGGATAGCTAAATTATACGATAACTTACGATATGACGCGTATGATTCATTTCATTGTTTATTTGCTGGAGTATAAGTTTATCGAAATTATGCATTAAGAATCCTATCGAACAAATAGGAACAACTAACAACAGAAACCTTAGTTATGAAGATATATTCAGGACATAAAATTCCTATTTTAACCCTATAAATTAATTCAAACGTGTTTAAGACTATCTCAAAAACATAATTTGAAATAAATTATCAAAGACGGCCCTGCTTCCATTATTTGGCGAAAGAGCCTCAAAGCAGATTCCTTGGAAGCTAATTAATTTGGTGGATTTTGGCCATAAATGCATAGATTTGAAATCAATAGTAATGCGAATATATCGTGAGCAATTAATGCATTGTTAAGCAGTAGCGGTATCCATTAACCGGTTTTGGCTACTAGC
This sequence comes from Diabrotica undecimpunctata, assembly GCF_040954645.1. Classification (NCBI taxonomy): domain Eukaryota; kingdom Metazoa; phylum Arthropoda; class Insecta; order Coleoptera; family Chrysomelidae; genus Diabrotica; species Diabrotica undecimpunctata. Next base: position 142,658,354 of record NC_092807.1, read on the forward strand.
GGATTTACTACGACGGAATACAATTGGGTTAACCAAGCTTCAAGCAATTCCATTCACCGCATTTGCTTTTTAGGCATTATGTTAATTCACGCAGATGACGTTACAGAGTTAGGTCTTTGTCGTTAAATTATGGGTATGTTTGTGTGACGAAGGTAAATAAATCTAAGAAATTTGCTTGTCTAATGCACTTCTACTAGCAACCATTAATTATATTGTTCTGCATTTTGTTCTATATTGCAGTTTGTAGTATGTCATAAGTTAAAACAAAAATATGAACAAATATGATCTAATCAATTGCATCTACAATCACTCCACTTAATTTTTTCTGTCTTTATCCTATTTACTGTTGTACAACTTTCATAACAAATAAGTCACTTTTGGAGAGTCGCTGAACTTTTTGCGTAAAGTCGTCTTTTTGTATGTTTTGTGTAAAACTTAAGAGGTCGCTGGTTAAATGAATTTAAAATAATCGAATAAAAAATGCGCAATATTTTGACTGTAAATAAATTAGCGAAAAATAGCGAATATTAATTGTGAATAAATTACGAGAATTAACTGGCTTTACTCATTACCGTTACCTTTACCTTACCTTTTGAAATATCGCTGTATTCATTATTGTAGCAGGCAGTAGAACGGTACCACGTCACGACGTTAAGGGTTAAGAGGCTCAAAAGAGGACTTAACCGATAAATTGGATGTTAAGAGTTACGCTGTCTTGTTATAAAGTGTTGTCTTGAGATGGTCAGAACCCTCTGACCGTTAGGTAGTTCATGGGACGAATGCATACCGATAAATCACTCTATTGTATTGCGATTTTGAATGTCGACAATCTAACTTAATGGCCAATAAAATATGATACTTTTCGGCGGTATGTGTGCTGGAGAAATAATTATTTTCAAAACAACAAAAGAAGTCAAATTCGTTGAACTCAAAAACAGACATGTGTTTAAGGCAGTTTAACAATGAGATTTTACGAAGTAACAAAAAATAATATCTTTTAAAGCAAAGTCGTTAGAATATACCATTAAATTAGATCACATCATAGTACAGTAAAACAAATAAATTAAATGTAAAATATGAAAAGAACTACTTCATACTTTCCCAAACGGTATAAAACCAGCGTAATTCTAGTTGGGCAATTTATTTGTTGAGAAAGCTCGAGTTTTGTATTATATTTTTCACCGGTCACCAAATTCGCAGCCAATTATTTAGGATCAACAAAATTTTCGAAAGATATAAAATATTAAATTTGTAAAATAATAAACTTCTTGCACGAAAGTGCCGGTCTTTACACCTCCAGATAAATATTGTCCTATCTAACAGACAGTTATCTGAAGGATAGACATTTACTTATAAAACAAAATGTACACGTCTTTTCACCTCAAATTATGTCGCGGTTACTTATCTGTAAGATAAATGTACAATTTATTTCGGAACACAACAATATTTAATTAATTGTTTATTATTTCTTAATATATTCGTTATACTCTCGTATTTCATTTGCTATGTCGCGTGTTCGGATTCGATCATTCGTTTATCTTGTAATTATCCAGAGGTATTCTTTAAGTTAATAAATCAAAGTTTGTCTTATAGTTAATCTATTTTTGGCCTATGATATCTCGTATGTAACTCGACATTAATTAATAACAAAGATGCTGTGTAGTGCCCTTTTGGTAGTTGCCTTGTTTGTTTTTTTTTTATCCTAATATAATCGTTATCCACTACTTTTTATTTAACACATGCTCCAATCGGACCATTAACCATAGAGATATGATGTAATGCTCTTTTAGCAATGCCGCCATGTTTGTATTTTCTATCGTTAAAATCTCTATTGGAACTAACAGGCTGTGCCAACAGGAGTTATTTATACAAGCACTTAAAAACTGTACAGAAGGGATCAAGATAAATGATGTGAGAATACTTGCAGACGCTATTAAACACAATCTGTGATACTGAGAACAGTTTGGTTAAACAATATATATAAATAACACAAAAACCATGCTTATAAATAAGAGGCGTAAAGGGATCATAACAAGGATCCAGATAAAAATTTTGAAGATGAGTGCCAAAGCTTGGACTATTAATGTTGACCTAATGAGAAAGCTAAAACCTTTTGTGATGTGGCTTTTTAAAAGAATTTTAAAAATACCATGGGCTGATCATGTTCCGAAAAACTTTTGACCATATTTGGGACACGTACTTAGAAATGAGAAGTACGAGTTGTTGCAGCTGATTATGTAGGGTAAAATCGAAGAAAAAAGGTGTCCTCGTAGACGACAAATAACCTGGCGCTAAAAAAAATTTTAGACAACTGGACCGAATTTAACACACAGACGGTTTTAAGAAGAGCGGAATCTAGAAACAAATTTGCAATGGTTACACCCTAACTTCATTAGTGGAGTCGGCACTAGAAGAAGAATGCGTTGTACTAGATACCCTCTCTTCTTTTCAAAGACACCTCATGCGTTATGATCCGTCGAGCTGTTCTCGAGCTGTGCGACTGCGACTAATTTGCGTAGTATTGACGGTTCCAAAAATATGTCGCGTATTGAATGCTTTTTCCATATCCAAAAAGTGCACAACGTCGCTAAATAAGTTTTTACTTAAAAAATTGCTCATAAGTTTCATTTAAATTAATATTCTCATAGTTAGAGTGCCCATTGGCAAAAAGGTTTACGATAGATACTTTCTCCAAACTTTGGATATTGCTTGATTAGGCCAAGTCTAAAACGGTTTTATCATCGATAACAATTACAACTTGTTTTGGTAGTTTTATTTACATATTGAAATCTGAAATCCGATGTATCTATTTTGAGTCAATTTGTTTTTTGTATGATAAAAGCATCTAGGTATTTTCGACGATTTTCAGAACTTTATTAAGTTTTACGTTATTGGACGATGTATTTTTAGTATCACTTTAACTAATTCTATTATTTCGTTGAGATTGTATCATATATTTAGCACTTATTGCTTTAGTTTATCCTTAGTTTTTGCTCTTGATTCGCGAGGCGCATCAAGAGCAAAAATTCGCCTCGCGAATCAAGAGGCGAATAGAGATAGCGAGACAATCGTTTGTCAAAATGAAAAATTTCCTATGCAGCCGGGAGATAAATATAAACTTAAGAACGAGAATGTTAAGGTGCTATGTTTTCTCCATTCTGCTGTACGGAATCGAAGCCTGGACACTGAAAAAGATAAACATCAAAAACATTGAGGCATTCGAGATGTGGTGTTACAGGAGAATGTGGAAAATACCATGGACAGAAAGAGTAACAAATCAAGATGTTCTGCTGAAGATGGGAAAGGAATGCGAAGTCATAAAAACCATACAAACGAAAAAACTGGAATATCTGGGCCACATAATGAGAGGAGAAAAGTACTCTCTGCTTAGACTCATAATCCAAGGAAAAATCTAGGGAAAGAGAAATGTGGGACGTAGGAGGATTTCCTGGTTGCGAAATTTAAGGGAGTTGTATGGGTGCAGTTCAATACAGTTGTTCAGAGCTGCAGCCAACAAAGTAAAGATTGCTGTGATGGTAGCCAACCTCCGATAGGAGACGGTACTGCAAGAAGAAGAAGTTTTTGATTAGGTCTTTCTTACTTTCTACGGTTTGGTGGTGTCTACTGCAGGGTCAATTTGAGCCAGTAGTCTATTTTTATTAGGACGTTTTCTTCTTTGTTGCATAAGTTTATAGGTATAATTTTTTCTTTTAGTGATAGTTGTAGGTAGTTTTCACATTTATCATCGAACCAAATATTGCATGCAGTACATTCTTAGGGTTCTAGTACGTCATCTACCGCTTCATTAATTGTTCTTTTACATATTATATTCCATTGCTCGCTAGCTGTCATTAAATTCTCATCTATTATGTTTTCATTTTCAAGGTTATTTTGATACCTTCCTAGTGAACAAGATTCTATTAAGAGTTTTAAACTATAGCGAGTGCTTTTCTTGCCCTTTTCTTTTTTTGCGTTTGAAATTTTTGCTGTTATGTGCCTACCAAGAAGTGGTCTGAATCTATGGCCCCACGAAAAGTACGTACATCTATTAGATTAGAGAAGTACCTGATTTCTATTAGGATGTGATCCATTTGATTTTTTTGTTGTTACGTTTCTTTATGGATATTCTTGTGGGAAGAGTAGGTACTTTTAACGACCACGTCCTTGGAATTTGCAAATCCCATGGATTATTTATAATTTTTTTTCCTATTTTTGCATTAAGATCTACAATTATGATCTTGATGTCATTTCTGGGGCATATGTCGTCTATGTGATTATTATAATAATTTCTAATTCTGTCCTTTCTGGATATTCATAATGAAGATATGAACACCCGTTTCTTTCGTGTCGAGATTTCATTTATTGTTTTCCGTGATTCTTCTTGTTTCTGCAACATTAGTTAGACTTTTTTTAACAAAATCTTCAATATATGTTCTTCCGGCTTGTGTTATTCGATTTTTTTTTTTTTGGCGGATTTTCCTGTTTTATCAAATTCAACTTGGTATGTATAGACAGTACATATTCCTATTTCTTCTGCTTCTAGCAGGGCATTTCTGCATTAGCTCATATTGGAAGGTATTTTATTTTTTAATTATTCATTTTTAGAATTAATTTCTTGTATCCTTTATTTAGTTTTCTTGTTATATATTTAAGGTCCTCCCTTAAATATATGATATTCAATTGCATTTTTATTTCACATTGCTTTACCATAAATTTGATACTTGTACATGAATTATCATATCGTTCATAAACACAGAAACTGATGGGATAAATCTGCAAAATAAAAAAATTTTTACCTATTTCCAATAAATTTTATCGTGTACACTACCAGACAATCCTGGTTTTATTGACAGGTACTAGGGATTGACGTAGATAGTTAAAAATAAACTTAACTTGTAAATTTGCCGCTTAATTTGGTATTGACTCGGAAAAGGAAACTATTTTCTGGGTGTGTATAATTTGAGGCTTAGTAGACGGTCGCGAGTTTTCGGTCTCGTCCTCGCTATGTGTGTTAACAAGTCACAACGCATCCACATCATCCAGATTGATGATACGGACGTGAAAATATTACGAGCACTTCTCATCTTTCCAAATGCCCGTTTACATAAAAGGGGATTTTGGCTGGATCTGTGAGATATCGAGCGTTGACCTAGGACAATGAAAAGAATGATAAAACAGGGGATTTTCTGGTTAATGAAGTTTTATTAACGTTATCACAATGTTGCCTTCGAAACTGGTATAATATAAGTTGGATATATGTAATATAAGTTTCGTAATTTTAGAGAATAAATAAACCAGAAATATAATCTGGAAAATTTGAATGGCAAAAGTATATTACTATACAACAATCGACTCAGACACAAAGAGCAGAGCCGGATAAAAATGTCAAAATTACCTCATAGGAAACTTGACTCTAACTTTTATGGTATTTTTCGGCATCACGAAAGATGAAGATTCACCAAATTTTAGCCCAACATATTGACACATAACCTCAAAATTTCATAAAACTTCAAAAAACCTTTTTTGGCCATAACTCGTTTAATTTTAAACGCCCATAAAACAATAACAAAAAATATGGATTTCTCGAAAAAAATATATATGATGTATGATCACCAAAACTATGTTCCAGAATTTTTTTAGAATTTTTAAAGTGGTGCAAGGCAGTTAAAAAACAGTTTTTTGCTGTTTTTTCTGAGTTTATTGATTTACATTTCACTCTTTTGAAACTTATTTAAGTAAATAGCTGATCTTTTTGGGTTTCTTCGACATTTTTGAGTTATATCTTTAGTTAGAGAGATTCTACTCTTTTGAAAATTATTTGAGCCATCAGTTGACATTAATAAATCATTTTAAATCCTTAGAACAGGAGTTAGGATGACTTAAAAGACGAAAATCTGGTTATAATATTTGCTTTTCCGGATATTTTGCAATTGTTTTGCCGGTTTGTGTTATATTTCTAGTTAGAATATTATTCAGCTAACTTTTTTTGTTAAAAACTGAAATCAACACCTTAACTTTATCCCTAGATTTAGCCATGTAAACCACAGAATATGCTAAGCAATATGAATCAAAAATTTATAATTTGATAAATAAAAAGATTTTACCATTTTTTTGCTATTTTTGTTTTTTAGTGGATATTCAACTTAATATTCACATTTGAAACATTTTTGTGCCTAGCTGTGATTCTCTGAAATGGTAATAAAACGTATTCTTTTTCTTCTTTAACTTTATATTTCATCACTGAGCCAAAAGACTGAAAAAGCGGATGGAGTGTCGAAAGATTCTTGGCTGCTTTTTACTTCTCAGCTACTTTTTACCTCTTGACTTTCACATTTCACCTCTCAAGTTGATTTTGAATTAAATGAATACATCGTGTAGCATTTTCTACATTAATAGCTATAACACATGCGAAATAAAAAAAATTAGATAATTTTTCAGCTTCGGATTCTGATTCAACCATCTTATTACTTCCTGGTACTTCCTATTGGAAAAGATCCAGCAACTTACAAATTTATTAGTTGCACTATTAGAAGGCATTCTGAGGCTGCAATGAAACATGTTTACATATCAAATGCACTGGAAATCTAAAATAAGCATTAAAAAAAATTAAAAGCAAACTTTTACAAAATAAGCAAGACTAAAATATACTACACATTAATAAAATAATAATAATAATCATAACCAAGAACTAGAACTACAAGCTATACTGGGACCGCACTGTGCTTACAGACCAACCAGTGGCCCATAATAGACCCGATCTCATACTAGTTAATTAAATTACTAGGCAAACAACACTTATTGATGTGGCGATACCCAACACCAATAATTTACGTGTTAAATACAACGAAAAGATTGCCAAGTACAGAGATCTAGAAATACAAATCAGGAGACAATGGAGAATGAAAAGTACTCAGACGATACCTATTATTCTTTCTACCACTGGAGTCATCCCGAAGAGCCTCCTAGAAAACATAAAAAAGCTGGGTGTAAATGAACATCTATATAAGATTATGCAGAAAGCTGTGTTACTTTCGACGTCCAGATGCGTACGAAAATTTTTGGGAGATTCTCCAGCAAACCAAGTCACCTAGGGCTCGATAACACGGAAAGAGTCCCACCAAAGCTCAATCCTTTTGATACCGTAGGTATCTGGGATGAGTGAATTTTCCCCTTAGAGGGAGTGTGAGCCGTATGGCTAAATATGGATAATAATAAGTATATTTTTCGTACCCTTAAATATGTAGTTTTAAGTAGTAGAAAAAATTTTATCAGTAGAAAAAAATAATACCATTGTATTTTAAAAAAAATCTAGAAATTTCTAGAAAAATTTTTAAAATATTTTGTTTCGGTTAATTAATTTTATTTAATTTTAGTTAATTTTATTTAATGTTATACAATTTTATTCAATTTTATTTAATTATATTTAATTTTTTTAATTTATATTTAATTTTATTTAATTTTGTTTAACTTTATTTAATTTTATTTATTTTATTTAATTTTATTTAATTTTATTTAATTTTATTTAATTTTATTTAATTTCATTTAATTTTATTTAATTTTATTTAATTTTATCTAATTTTATTTAATTTTATTTAATTTTATTTAATGTTATTTAATTTTATTAAATTTTATTTTATTCTGTTTAAATTAGGGTTTCGCGACTGCTATATAAGATATTTAAGAAGTTATAATTTCTTATATGAGACTTTAATTTTATTTTATATAATTATATTTATTTTATATAGTTATATTTAATTTTATTTATTTTTATATATATTTTTAAATTTAAATAATTTTTATATATATTTTTTTATTTTTTATTATTTTTTATAATTTAAAAAAAAATTTTAATTTTATAATTTTTAAACTTTTTTTAATTATTTATGATTTTTTAATTTTATTTCATTGTATTTGTAATGTCTCAATATATTCTATATTGTGTCAATTTCTGTCTAAGTTTACAGTTCTCATTTAATTAATATTATATATAGTATAAATTATCTTACTTAATTAGAGTTATAATTGTTGGCTTAAATGTTTTAATTTTAATTTTAACTCTTGTTCTTATTAAGTTGCTCATTGTTTGTTTCATGTTGTTTTTAGCTTAGAGTTTTTGTTAGAACAAAGACCTATGTACTGTGACATTATAATAAGGCATATATATGGTAAGCCTCGAAATTGTTGTGAAAGCGTAAGCTGGTTTCACATTCTTTCTTACCTTGCTGACTTTAATAGTTATTTATGTACCAGGGGTATTAAAGATGTTTATGCCCAGAGGACGACGATATTACAAACCCGAGGGCCTATGTCCGGAGGGTTTGTAAGTCGCCCGAGGGCATATACATCTATTTTTTTATATTAATACCCGCGGTGCATACAAACTTTTATGTCATACTAGTTCGTTATTGCATATACAAATAAATATGTTCTAAAAAAATCCGAAAATTCGATTTCATTTGGCAATATATTTACTAGTAGACATTCTATCGTCCGTGTTATATTGCGGAAATCCTGTCAAACGGTCAAACTAAAACCGTGAAAATGCAAGATACTTTTGAAATCCCTAACCAAATTAAAAAAAAAGCGGAAAAAGCAACAAAACTTACTACCACACAAGTCGAGAGATGCCTACGAAAAGGAAGATGAAAAATTACAACACAGGATGACAGAAAACCATGTAGAATACGTTAGTGAAAATTTGCGGGCCATAAAGTACCCTATTACTTAGGTACTTGGTACCTAACTAATAAAAACACAATAATAAACTAGTATCACATAAAAACATTTTATTTCCCATACTATAAATATATAAATTTATCTTTTCAACTAAGGTACAAAACTTACAAACATTCTTAAAGAATAAAGAAACTACAAACAGAAAAACTATTATGAGTAGTTTTACATTCTTGGTTTTATTAAATCATTTACTTGGTCGCCCTTCTCGAAACAAAAATCCAATTAAAGTTGTGGAATCGAACAACCCCTGAAGAGAAACTGCCACAAGCTTTATTGACGTTAAAACACCATCCATTAAGCGCAAAACAAGTGAATCGACATAAATACAATATGTGACCAAGCCAACCGCGATCCTCTACAAAATTGCTGTTAATTTATCTAGCCAGCGATCGAGAGCTGATTCCTGCTCACTCTATCTTTCTTGCTTCCTCACACGAGTAAGCTATTGGATTTTGCTTGATCGGACGAGACGCGTAAACAGAGACAGAGCTCGAGGGTTGACGTTCCCCGTACAATGACCATTGTGTACCTAAATCACGGGTGGTGCTAAAAAAAGCAATTTATTTTTGATAAATTCTGCTCACTCAAATTCGGACTCATCCCTCAATGCCAATTATATTTATAGAGAATAATACCAGAAAAATAAAAGATGAAATAATACTCTAAAGATATTGTTTTTGGAAAAGTAGTATAAATAAAATAGGAGTATTTTAACAGAAAAGATCTAGTTATTGAATCTGTTAGATTGGTTATAGAATAAGTTAATTGATGAACAGTAACTTGTATCGCTGTACCGTAACCTTCCTTAGTACGCGATCAGTACCGCTTCTGAATTTTCGGCAATCATCGGTACTGTATTAGATTTTATATACGACTTACTAAAGTATTAAGAATATTTATTAGAAAATTGAACTACTGATATAGTCAAATAAAATTTATTGTCACTGTTACAAATAAAAACCTTATGCTTATTTGTGTAAAGGACTGTTTAAAAGAACAAACCATAAAAAGTTCAGTAATCTTCTTTTCTGTTAATACAATCGCATTATTTGGTTCAACAGTTACATTTTTAATGGCTTTATTTCCAAAAACATTTTTAATTCTTTGCTTTAGCGGAATTGGCAGTTATGTAATGCTTGACTGACGAATAGTTATGGTTCTTCGTAAGTTGCTTAACAATATCTGTACAAGATCTTGAAATGATATGTTCTTTATTTGATCTTTTTTGCTGTAGTAAATAATTTGTAAATATATGCCAGCAATATTGAATAAAGAGCAAAAAACTGCCTGGAATATTCTGCCTTCATCCTGTCCACCACATCAACAGCTTCTTTTGTTACATTATAGAATGTTATAACGGAAGATTTCATTGCATCACCACTTTCTGAATCAATAGCATTATCTCTGTGAAACGTAGATAGCATCAACACATTTTTGTTAGGTTTTGGTATGTACGAAGTAAGAAGACATTTATTGGAGTCGACTTTCTAAACAAACATGCTGCTATATCTTTTTCGTAATTTTGTATCTAAAAAAAATTGGGAAAATCTCTGGCTTGTTCTTACGTAATAGGGTCACTAACGTAATACGGTAATTATGTATCAAATCATTAGCCCAAAGCACAGATGTAAAGTAGTTGTGCATAGTAATAATTCGTCCAGTACCAATACAATGTCTCCAAAGTCTTATAGCACTATGGTCATCATTATTTAGTTCATACGGGCCAGTCTGCTATTTACTTGCATACATTTTAATGTTATGTGTACGAGTATAACATTATCTTGAGTCTACAACAGCTTAGATTTTTATGCCATATTTGGCAAGTGTATTTGCAATATACTGGCAAAATTTGCATCTTTCTCTGAAACCCTCAAGCATCTCATCTACTATTACTGTAACTACTTACCGAGTTGAAAGGTGTCCTTTAAGTTTACTGAAACATGTCCTGGATTTTTAATCTGACAAAAAGCAGAAAAGACTGGATTGTTAATGCAATAGGGGATGAACCAAATACCTATCTTCAAAGTGCATCTTTTAGTAGCTAGGCGCATATACTGGGGAGCCAAGTTGACCATACAGTTAATGATGACCAGATGAAAATCCATAAGAAAACTGAAGTTCTGTAGTTAGCTGTATACCATAAATCACAAAAATTTTATTTAAAAAGTCCTTTATAAAAGATATAATACAAAAACTTGTCGGTAAGATAGCCAAGCGGGCTGGGCGGCCGGCTCTCACTGGCTTCACTGCGAGTGGTTCAGTGGTTCGATTCCCAGCTCGGTGTACAGAAAACAAAAAGTCTAACGCAGCAGTTTAAAATTCTAAATGAATCTGCGGCTTAGAGTAGAATATGCTGGTGTCTGATCGGCCTATGGTGGACCAGTACGGCAAGAGATAAGGGCTTGCGGCTCAGTGATACTACTCCATAGATCCCTACTGGAAGGGCGAGGCGCCTAAAATACCTTGTATATATATATATATATAATACAAAAACATCACATAACGTTTATCGAGCTACATCACATAACGTTTTCGGAATTAATATTCCATATTCAGTGCTTTTCTAGGTTTACATGTTTGAAGCTACTAAATATCTCTAAAGTAAAGACTCTTTTAATATAAATAAAAATAATTTTAAGTTACTTTTTTGCTAATAATAATCTGGGATGTTTAAGTTACAGACGAAATTAACTTCATGGCAACGTAGGACTCCAAGACTGGATTTGCTAGGCCCTTACACGAAGGGTCTATGAGAACCTGTTAAAAACAACCAATCAAAATGATGCATTCATGTGCCATTCTAATCATTTTAACGGTAAAATTTGATACATTTCAATCAGAGTGACCTGTCAACAAAAATCAATATTCTTTTTAAATGTGAAGAGTTCAGCTCTCTATACAATTTTTGTATTTTGTCGCAGATGAAGTCAGTTTTTATAAAGGTGTTAAATAAATAAACATTGTGCAATTTTTGCCATTCATTAGGATTCTCATAATGTAATGAGTCCGTCACTTAAATAAGTATTCAATAATTTCTAACTGAGATCTTTAAAACAATAAAATTCATCAAATAGCTCACAGTTACACATTTACACAGTTACACACACATACAATAGCTACTTGTTCTGGTCTTATTTGTATTTGGTTTGAAGTATCTCTTACTGCGTTTATTTCCTTTCGTTTTCCCTTCCTTATGTGTCATATTATCGTCCAAAAGTTTCTATTATTTGTTATATTCTTCCTGAAGTTCTTCTCCAAATTCTTTCCATGTTTTTGTTTTTGCTTGTGTGACTGTCTTTTTTGCCAATCGTCTCTGCCTATAGTAGTTTTCTTTATCCTCTTCTAACCCCGTTTCGATGTATTTTTTCCATGCTTTTTTTCCATTTCATTAATTCCATTTTCTTTTTTATTTCTGTCTATTTCTTCTTTTTTACTCTGTCTCCAGATCTCACACTCACACAGATTATTCAATCTACTTAAAAATAATATTCTATATAATTTTATATTTCATCAGTGACCTCCTATAGTAGTTTCAGTTGGACCTTTGGTCAATACTTAGTTTCATAGAATTTTTAAAAGGTGCAGATCACATATCTATGATTGTGACTGCTCATCCAAGCTGTCATTTGTCACATGTCACTCCAACATTTCCGTTAGATCGGGAGCCATTCTGTCTCCAGCTTCTGTACGCAATGTAGCTATTCTTCAATAATTTTAAAGTGCTTGTTTGTCCCTGTGGAGTGTAGTGTGTTGTAGAGTTATATGTTTATGACATTTTATTCTTGTCGGATAGGCCGCAATTGACGAAGTAAGTCTATAAACGTTAATTACATAAAAACTCTTATCAACCATAAACTTCGAGTTTATATTATCGAAGTTAATCAATTTCTTTAGTTAAAAAAACGTTTCTTGGCTTATTTCAGATGCCCCTGAAGATGATCTAGGGATCGAAAGTACTTGGGCAAGATTAAATTAAACTGTGCTCGATATATGCCTTTTATTTGATCAAAGTTCATTTATCCGAGCATTCAACCTTATATTTCTTTATCGAAATGTTTGCGAAAAGATCTTGCTTTGCGTGCTTACAAAATTCAACTCATGCAATAATTAAAGGTAAATCATCACCTAGAAAGACTTAGATTCGGTGAGTGGTCCAAAACGAGATTGCCGTTGATTTCGATTTTTCGAAGCGAATTTTTTTTAGCGATGCAACTCACTTTTGGTTGGATATCTACGTCAACAAACAAAACTGCTTTATTTGGAGTTAAGATAATCCCCAAATGTATGTTGAGAAACCATTACTGCCAGAAAAAACTAACTGTTTGGCATGATTTATTGTCTCGTGGAATCATTGGACCGTACTTCCTCAAAAACGATGCTGACCAGAACGTTACAATCAATGGTGACTGCTATAGAGCCATGATAACTGTCATTTTTATTCATTAATTGAACAAACATAATATGCAGGAGCTGTCGTTTAAATGCACAGCTCGTGCCACAAATGATTTATTGAAGGAAACGTTTGGTAATCGCATAGTTTAACGATTCGGACAGTGAATTGGACTCCAAGATCGTGCGATTCAATACTGCCAGACTATTTTATACAGGGATATGTAAAGGTACCATGTACTAATTGTACTCTAGGCCGATAAAAATAAAACAATTGACCACTTGGAACTTGGAACATAGCATTCGCCGCGTTATTGCTGAAATACGGCGACGAATATTGGAACAAGTTATTAAAAATTGCACCTCTAGATTATACTTTGTAGAGCCAGCCATGACGGCCGTATGTCAGAAATAATATTTAACTTATAATACCAAAAGATTTTCTTTCGAATAAAGTCAATTTTATGTCAATTTATAAAAATCATCTTTGTTATATTCTATTTAAGCTCTATACCTCTAAAAAAAACACCCTTTATTATTGTTTTGCTTTTATTTTTGACATTGTTTATAAAGTAAGTATTTGACCAAAATCAAATCAAAATACAAAAGCATAAAATGCTTGTTTCCCAAAATAAGTTACGCCACCCCTGGAAGTAATTTAGATCGTTCGCCTAACATCCTGCCGACCAATCGTGATCATAAGTTATGGTAACAGCTTTGAGACACTACCATAGAAATCAGTGGGGATACTTTAGCTTGGTGACGGAAGGAGAAAGTAAATTGATGTTCTTTTTGTACCCTCGATAGGGAAAAAACACGAGGTTTTCATCAACCACGAAAAGGAAAAGAATTATATAATAAAACATACACAGTTAAATATCAACAAGACTATCAGAAAATTGACTTTTACTGATGATATATACAATATTAGTACTTGGTTGTTTTTTGTTCATCAAGAAAATTAAACAGACATTTTTCCTATACTTAGTAGTTTATATGTAGATCTAACGTTCACTTTATAATTTTGAGCGAATTACTTTTATTCAAAAATATATTATCTTAGAATAAAGTAGGTTAGGTTTAATATGAGTTGGTGCTTAACCATTCTTTCACTCGAGCTAAGAGCTCTATTGTGGCTCATCTCTATGTTAAAATTACTTTTGTACTTGAAATAATATACTTTTGTGTGTTAATGTACTTTTAGACCAGCCTTTTTAACAAAGTCTATTATGGCGTTTGATGTTGCGTCGTCTTGTCATCAGCCTGACAGAATCTGCAATTCACTCTGCAAATTTTCTTTCTCTCTGATTTTATTCGTATACCTCTTTGGGTAACAGTCCTATTGTAGACCTACGATAATTCACATAGTTATGTGACATGGGGTGATTTGAAGAGTATTACATCATTGTGAGTTTTTTATAGATACTGAAGTTGAAGTGGTTATTAAATATGGTGATATGAGATCAAAAAAATTAATTAATTGGGAAGATTGTAGTTCCATGGTGAACTTGAAGTTGGGGTGAATTTGATTAGTTTTAGAAAATAATAGTTCAGCTGAGTTGGAGTTACCTGAAATAAAGACTAGACAGTCATCAACGTCAAAAAATCAGTGGAGTATTTTAGGATTTTTTTTTTCACGATCTATGTGGATTCTAAATGATCCATAAATATATCAGCTAATGTAGGAGAGAAACAGCTACCCACGGATAAGCGATCAGGTTGGCTGTAGTATTTATTGTTGAGAACAAAGAAATTTTAATCTAAGTTAAGCATAGTAGTGTTGGGGCGAAGATTTATCTGTTGTAGGTTATTGACTAGATGACTAGTGTTTTTGACTGAGAAACGAGGGGTAAAGTTAGTCATGTTGTTAATGAGATTCAGTATAAATTTTGATAAAATGGAAACTGGAGTGTTGATAAAACTAACAACTGGACGAACAAGAATTCCTTCCGTATATATATCTTAGATAAACCATACGGTCGGAGTGTTAATGGGTGAAATGGGAGTTTATGATATGGGGAGAAATATTCAGAGAAAAATATGTTTATTATTTTATAAAAATTTAATTATGAACTTTTTAAAGTAAAGTGGTTATTAGAGAGAAAATTGGAAACTTTGTCATTTATAAGGTTTGATCTAAGATCACTAGGCAGTTTCCCTTATCAGCTTTGCTGATATTGGGATGGGAAATTATTGGATTTGATTTTGTTTTTAAAGGACTTAAGGGCGTTTAGATAATTATCGCGTTTGTTTAGAGAAAATTGAGAGAAAGGAGGTGTAAAATATGTGTTTTGGAAGGTAGAAGGTAAGCTGAAGGATGATGAATTGTTAATATTATTTAATGTTAAAGAATTGGAAGAAAAAAAATTTTTGTTTTCGAAGTTGTTGATAGTGTTTAAACAGAAATTTTTATTTGATATTTTTTTATTTAAAGGGACAGAAAGATTTTGGATGATGATATCTAGCTCAATATACTTACCTTACTAGGGATGAAGTCTGAGGTGAGTTTGAGGTCTAGATTTAGTAGAATAAGTTTATTTTTATCAAATGTGACTGAGGAGAGATTTTTAAGTTTAGGACAAAAAGAAAAATTAGAGAATTTAATGCTGTTATTGTTACTGTTATGGTTCAATGAATTAGATTTATTTTTATTGAGGTTATTTAGTTTAGATTTAAGTTATCAAAGACTGTGAAGTCAAGTAGAGAGTCATAAGTTACCTTAAGTTTACAATTTATGTTGTTAAGTTGGCTGTAATGGTTACAAATCTTTTTTTTCAATATTTTCAGTTGGAAAGTGTTCTTTAAGTTGACTGGAACAGTTCCTGGTGTTTTAATCTTACAAAAAGTAGGGAAGACTTGATTATTACTGCATTGAGAAATAAACCAAATATCACAGCCAAATGAAAATCCACAAGAAAACTGAATTCCTGTAGTTGGCTCTATACCATGAATAAAAGTTATGTTAATATAAAATACCTTTACCTTTTAAAACTAAAAGAAGAAGAATTTAAACATCACTTTGAACAGACAATGAATGAAAAAATTCGAGACAACATCACACAAGTATACAATGTACCAACAGTCGAAGAAAGATGGGATAACATAAAGAATGGTATCATCGATACAGCAATGCAAAGTGAAACTGTCACCCATTATAAAAAGCAAAAAAAAATAAAATAAAAAGCAAGCGTGGATGAAAGATGAAATAATCGAAATGATGGACGATAGAAGACAGCTTAAAAATAGAAATAACTCAGAGTATAAACGAAAGCATAATCTGATTCGAAGAAAAATCAGGGAAGCCAAAGAGTTATGGATGCGAGCAAAATGTGAGGAATTAGAAGAATTGCAACGAAAACATGACGAATTTAACACACATAAGAAAATAAAAGAAGTTACAGTACACAAAAGAAATACACCCATAACATTAACGAATAATGAAGGTCATGCACTATCCCTAGAAGACGAAGTAATGGAGGAATGGGAAAACTACATTAAAGCATTATTTAAGGATGATCGAGGATCACTACCTAACTTAAGTGCAAATACAGGACCATCAATCTCAAACGCTGAAGTGAAAAAAGCCATACACCAAGCCAAAAACAACAAAGCCAGTGGACCAGATCAAATATACAGCGAATGGCTAAAATTACTCTCAAATGACAATATAAAAGAACTCACTGTACTTTTCAATCAAATATATGATACCAGTGAAATTCCATCGGACTGGCTAAAATCGATCTTTATTCCTCTACCTAAGAAACCAAACGTTAAGAAATGTAGCGATTGTAGACTCATTAGTTTAATGAGCCATGCCGTTAAAATGCTGTTGCATATTCTTCTAAACCGAATTAACAACAAGTGCGAAGAAATAATTAGTCAAGAGTAGTTCGGGTTCCGGAGATGCCTTGGAACTAGAGAAGCACTATTTTCTATGCAAACACTCCTTCAACGATGTTGGGAGGTAAGAAAACCCGTATATATGTGCTTCATTGATTTTGAAAAGGCATTTGATCGCGTTCAGCATACCAGACTAATTACCGCCTTGCAGAGCATCCAACTAGATGAGAAAGACATCAAACTTATTGCCAAACTTAACTGGAACCAAACAGCCATTATTAATACCAACAACAGAGAATCAAAGCCAATCAGTATTGAACGAGGCGTAAGACAAGGCTGTATACTATCTCCCACCCTCTTTAACGTGTATTCTGAGAATCTATTTAGGGAAGCTTTAAAAGATCAAAAAGGAATTATCATAGGAGAAGAAATAATTAACAGTATACGGTACGCCGACGATACTGTGATTCTAGCTGAAAACATCGACGATCTGCACGAGATAATCAATAGAGTTGACATGGAATGCACAAATTGGGGACTGTCGATAAATATCGATAAAACTAAATACATGGTGACCAGTAAAGTGGATATCAGCGCAACCCAACTGATATTAAACCAACAACCGCTGCAGAGAGTTCAGAGATTCAAATACCTTGGATGTTGGATTACCCAAAATCTAGATCCATCCTTCGAAATTCGATGTAGAATTGAACAGGCAAGAAACTCATTTCAAAAATTCAAGCCTCTATTATCCAATAACTCATTAAATTTGGAAATCCGTGAAAAGTTTACAAGATGTTACGTGTGGTCTGTACTTTTGTATGGATGTGAAACTTGGACTTTAAACGCCGATATCATAAATAAAATCGAGGCGTTTGAGATGTGGTTGTATCGAAGGATACTAAAAATTCCATGGACTAGCAGAACTAGAAACGAAGAAGTTCTTCGAAGAATGGGACATCAACGAACTCTATTAAATATTATTAAGAGGCGTAAACTAGAATATCTTGGACATATAATCAGAGGACCAAGATATGAGTTCTTTCGGCTAATTCTCAACGGTAAAATCGAAGGAAAGAAATGGATAGGACGGAAGAAACTCTCTTGGTTGAGGAATTTGCGGCAGTGGACAGGTTTGACAGCGGACCAATTGCTACACCTAGCGCAAGACCGAGATTAGTATAAAAATATTATAAGCATGGTAGTCGCCGACGTTCCGTAGGGATATGGCACTCTAAGAAGAAGACCTTTATGTATATTTAGAGAATTCCAGAATTCCAGGAATTCCAGAATTCCTTGTGGATTTTCATTTTTCTGTCTTTCCACAGCTATTCACGACACTTTTAACACCTACTTTTAAAAATGCAGATCTGAACTGGAGATAAGCTGTTATTTGAGATTCTCAGATGACATCTTCATTATAGCCGATAATATGCATGATGCAATAATAATGTTAGAAAAGTTATATCATGCGTTCTCTGCGATCGGAATAAAAATCAATATGAGCAAGACATAAATATTGGCTAATCTGGTGCTAAAACTTAATATTGCTGTTAACACTTACAAAACAAAACAGTAAACAAGATTTGCGTGACAGAGGACTATAAAGCGCCAGATGTTGGGTGTCCCTCTGACCACCTAATTTCCGTCCCGACACAAAGAAATACGTCGTAGAACACAAACAACATACGCTATCGAAAAAATCACGTCGGATCACGACGGAATCACGGAATCACGTGGAGACCAAACCAAGAAGCACTATGGGGCAGAGGGCGCCCACCAATCAGATGGACTGACGACCTAAAGCACTAAGCAGAAAGCCAGTGGATGGGATCCGCACAAATCAAAGACAGATGTAAAAAGCTGACGCAGTCAGGGAGACATATGTGCAGCAGTGGATGAGATCAGGGTGATAATGATAATTAAATAGTTTTATTACATTATATTTTATAAATTGCATTTTTAGGTTTCGAATAGAATAGTTTCATTAGAAATGTGGTCTAATAAAAAAATAAAATTAAAAAACAAATATAAATATTTTGAAATATTTTTTACAGTACTGTATTAATATTTGATAAATACATTATTTTGAGAATAAAATTCCCAAGTTGTGTTAGTACTCACAAGACAAAGATCTACTTACTTACAAAGTCAACAAGCTGGTGTCCAGAGTACACTAAAACTACATTTACTGCATGCATTGTCTGTGTTAAAAGTAAATTATTCAGAAGATCAACATATCAAGGCTAGAAACTAATAGCAGAGAAGTTTCTGAATGTAAATAATATTTAGCAGAACCGACTTACGGAGAAACTGCACTGTATGTCGAACCAGAAAATAGTCTATTGTTTTAACTAAATGTTTTGAACAATGTGTCTTTGAATTACAAAACATATTGTCATTCTTGTTTAATTTGTAGTGGAGTTGAATTCACATGAACAAGACTGATTATGTGAGTAGTAGTGACTGTAAGACATTACAAAAAATTATCCACGGTCTTAAAAACTAAAATTTGTTTAAATATTGTATTTGTATGGGATTCAATCACAATTGATTGGATTAAAAAATTACATTTTTTGTTTATTTTTGATGTTCTCAAAAAAGAGTAATATGATATAAGGGAGTTACCTAAAATGTGAATTTTTATTAATTGGTGCTTTGTTGTAACAATTTGACAGGTATCACACTTGGCCTTGATCTTGCAGGCAAAAAACCCTAGATGTTTTTACAACATCTTCAGGTTTAATATTTTACTGCTCGGTTGCCTACCACCCTCAAAATTTGCAACTCAAAAACATGGCTTTTTTCTCTAAGAGATCTAGTCCAAGTAAGACACCTATCAAATGAGTATAACAAAGCGTCAATGAATAAACATACACATTAAATAACATTATTTTTAATTTAATTACTATTTAAATGGGAATAAGTCACAATTAAAGGTTAAAGTACGTTTATTGACGTTTCAATTTCCACTTCGGAAATCGTTCTCAAAATACAAACTTATGTTTGTATTT
The DNA here is from genome assembly GCF_040954645.1 of Diabrotica undecimpunctata. Lineage (NCBI taxonomy): Eukaryota > Metazoa > Arthropoda > Insecta > Coleoptera > Chrysomelidae > Diabrotica > Diabrotica undecimpunctata. The sequence goes on from NC_092807.1 coordinate 142,678,333, forward strand.
TAAGAACGATTTCCGAAGTGGAAATTGAAACAGCAATAAACGTACTTTAACATTTAATTGTGACTTATTCCCATTTAAATAGTAATTATTTTAAAATGCCACAAGAAAATAGCTTCAGAACAATATTATTTTTAAAACATAATGTAAACATAAACACAATTCGCCAGGTAGGAAATCGTATGATTTCTCTTGTTATTAATTTTAAAATATTCTTTTTTGTAAACTATTGCCGGAATGGAAATCAAAACGTCAAATACAAACGTAACATATAATTTTTTATAATCAATTGTGTTTTAATCCCGTATAAATACAATATTTACCTTTAAAATTTGAAAAAATCTTTTAATATATATATATATATATATATATATATATATATATATATATATATATATATATGTATATATATATATATATATATATTTACCAAAGAGCCAAAGATAAAAATTAAAATTACTAAATAGACCATTTAAATAAATTTTCAAGATATCCTGGAGAGTTGTTATGCTATGTAAAATTGAGAATAATATTGGTTTGCTTTTAAAATATTTCAAAGTACCAAATATAAGTCAAATAATTCACCTAATAAACTATAAAAGATATTTCGAAGAAATGAAAGTCCATTATCTTTGGATTACCTGTAGTAAACAAAATTTAAAGATATGCATAAATTATTTTCTTTGTAAAATAGATTTGAGTGAACGTAGTAGAATGAACAATGCGACCGGGTTTTCCAAATGGACTTGTACAGTGAATAAGACAATAGGGTAGAATTTAGAAATTATATTTCTCCGTTAGTTCTTAAGAATTTGTAGAAACCGATTAGCCTGTTAATAGTTTTTAGGAAATTTATTATTGTAGGTAAAATTGTTTGTTTGTTATCTAAATGGTAGATGGGGATACGTATGACGAACTTTGATTGGAGGAGATAAAAAAAAGGTCGGATAGCTATGTAGGAATGAGAGTTTAGCTAGATTTTTAAGGGGGAAGAGATAATCAGTTGTTTTCCAAGAATGCAAGGCGAACAGTCGTTGTTCTTTTTTCGGTTCCCAAGTGATAGTAAGCATTAGAAGTGAATGTTTGTGAGTTTTCGTGGACTAAGTGTATCCTGACGGAAGCTGATCCAGTAAAATATTGTAAGTCATACTTTTCTACTTATATATTCCAAGAGTCACTGTTCAGGCCGGAACAAGAGATTCAGTTTATCGAGAGGAGAAGAGGCTAGCGTCTTTTGAACGATACGTGCATCTGAAGGAGATCATTGAAGACGAGCGGCTCGCAATAATTTGTTGAAAGATTGCTGATTACCTAGGGAACTGCGAAGAATAGATAGTGTAGGCTACAAGGAACAAGGATTTGGACAACTCATCTTCAGAGAGATAGCTTTTTTTTACCATTCCTCAGTTTTTCTTTATCAACAAAGTTTTCTTTCAATTTTCTTAGAAAAGATAGAAATATTTATCAGGAGATAAAGGACAACAATTTTGATTTGAAATTTTAATTTATATAGTATATAACATTAATTTTTGAAGGTTCACGTACGTAGAATAAAATTTTGATAATCATTGTATGAGATATTTTTTGTTTAACATATTTGAGTGTGAATTTTATTTCAATATATAATTTTGTATCATATATGTTTATTATTCCGGTTATTCCAATAGACCTTACCAACATATGTAAAGCATAGATATTGAAGCACGAATATAACCCTGAGATAAGAGAATTAAATAGTCTGATAAAATCATAATTGCATCATTTAAATGAGTTTAATTAATTAATTAATTAGCTAATTAATTGCTTGGCTCACCTCTGACTTTTAATTTAATATATATATATATATATATATATATATATATATATATATATATATATATATATATATATATATATATATATATTTATATATATTATGCAAGCATGTGTTTTAGAAATAAAATATAAATAACGATATTTTTGTACTCCAGTGAGAAGTGCATCATATTATTTAAAGTGATTTCAAAAACTGTTAAGCAGTAATTTATATAATTTGTTTAGAAATAATAAAGAGAAATTGGTTTCTAAGGCCTCCCTCTGACAACAATACAGTTTGACATATGGGTATTCCAAATCATTGTATGTCGTAGATTTTGTTGTCAAGCCAAAAGTGAGTAGAGGAAAAGGCTTAGCCAAAAGAAAGAGTGAGAAAGATATGTTTTTTATTGGAGTGTGTTGATTGGTCAAGGAAGAAATTTTAGGAAATGATATGAAAGAAAACGAGAGGTTTGGTTTTGAGAAAATTTTAAAGTGGAGTTCGATACGAGTTTTGGAAAAGACATGTTGTTTTGATTTTCTTCGTAAAATAATTAAAGAAAAATAAATTTTGGTCTTTTGCCGATTGGATAAAAAGTGAATAGTGACAAAAGTCGTGACGTTTTTGTGGTACCAGCAAAGCAGTGCAAAGCAGATATTTTTAAACAATTGTAAGTTAATTTTTTTAAATACCACAATATTTTATTTCGGTAAGAAATAATTTCGTTGGTCAAAGATCGACTCAATGGGAGATTACTTTGATTTAGGAGAAGATTTGCTACTAATTGCTTTATCCATATCGGGTCCTGTATATGTTCTCACCTTTTTTATGGATTTTTTTTGTTTTTCTCAATTAAAACATGGTCAAACTGGTTAAATATACTGCCTTCCGAAGATCTCCATGTTCCCTTCCCGTCCCATCAAAGGCTGCCCAGGTTAATTATATGCGACATGAGAGCTCACGTGTCTGGTTTTTCCTCTCCAATGGTAATTAGGCTTCCTTACGGTAATCTTCAGTCTTTTTAGAAACGAATGCCTTTAGACCTCCTTCAACAAATTTTCAGTTGCTAAAATGTGACTAATAATAAGGCTTCTTCTTTTTCCAGATAAGGCTTTTAAACCTGTCTACTCCCTATACTCGCTACAATTGTGGTACTTTACTTTAGTCCGAAAATATCAATTCTAACGGGTTTATTACTTTAAAATAAAGGCCTAACCTAAATTTATATTGGTATGTCAATCTAAAAATATCACGTTAGTAGCATAGTAACTATGCTGCAATGACATGTACAAATATCCCTCCTTAAATTATTTTTTTTATAATGTCTTATAACTTATTACTTATAATGGTATACTTGTATCTCAATTAATCTCTTTTTTTTTTCTTCCGTCTATGTCTAGTACTTATAATTTTATAGAGTTTTAATAAAATAAACACATTGTATTATTTATACAATTTTAACCGATTTATTTTGCCGCTCGCACATACGTCCAATAAATCAAAAAAATACTACAATTTCCAACCTTTTACTCCGACTCTTTTACCAGGAGCTACAATTTGTAAGCCATTATAACACCATTTTTTCTTAAGCCATTGGGCCCGGAATTTCGCTGGGGGAACGACAATTTACGTTCGCATTGAAAAAGGATGAATCACCAACTTAGTCACCTTATCGAAGGGGATGGTATTTTTAGACTTATAAAGGAGACGAAAATATAATAGTTGGGAATTGAACTAGGTAAAATTTGGATGTAAACTGAATTGTTTGTATAGATTGATCTTAATATTTTAGGTTATAATAATAATAATATTAATTAATATATTCTCATGGCATGGCAAAGTTAAATATTGTATTTATATGAAATTAAGCCACAATTAATTCCCTGTTGAGAGTGAAAAAGGGGACAAGTCAATTTTTGATGAAAACGGAATTTTGATGAAACTCAAATATAGGTTAAAAAAAGTATGTTGTAATTGTGGGTAAAAGGGGATAAGTTAATGCAGCTGAATTTGTATGTTAAGTTGATTGTTCCAAAAGTGACACTTACCAAATAGTACATAAAATTTAGTATAAAAACGATATGTTAACATTTGGCACTGCCTATATCAGTATTTCTCTTAGAGAATAATGAGACAACTTGACTTGTCCCCTTATTCACGGTTGGATTTTAATGTAAAGAGCAACCAACTTAATACGCATAAGCTTTAAATGAGCATGCAGCACGTGTTATAGTTGTGATAATTATTGCAAAATAAAAATGTTTGTTTAAATTTAGTAATAACCATATAATTTAGTAATAACTAGTAAAAATTGAAAAATGTCTAGAGGAAAACAAATTCTTAATATGCTTAAATATCTGAATAATGTCGATGATAAGTAAATACATAATTTATTTACAAAATTAGAAAATTACAAAATTACAAAATTACAAAATTACAAAATTACAAAATTACAAAATTACAAAATTACAAAATTACAAAATTACAAAATTACAAAATTACAAAATTACAAAATTACAAAATTACAAAATTACAAAATTACAAAAATACAAAATTACAAAATTACAAAATTACAAAATTACAAAATTACAAAATTACAAAATTACAAAATTACAAAATTACAAAATTACAAAATTACAAAATTACAAAATTACAAAATTTACAAAATTAAGACAAATTACGGAATACATCCGAGGAGTAAGAAGTCGAAAAGTAATTAAAAGAGCTGAAGAAATAATTCTGAATACTCGAAGACACTCACAACATGATCCAGAAAACAACATAGCTTAACACTGCCTAGACACATTAAAACAAAATTCTCCGTTTATTCAGGTCGCCTAAGGAGATACAAAGTTAGTAACAAACGTAAATGCGACAATATACTTTTTGAGCATGCAGAGAAGGCTTTCTATAGGAAACTGAATTCCACTGTAGAAAATGTAAATAAATCCTACCCAAACCAAGAAGAAATTCATGAGTTATGGGGAAACCAACTTTCGACGCCAGCTACTCATAACAACAATGCTGGATGGATTGAAGACACGACAAACAGCTGTCAACACTACAGGTCCTTATGAACCTTTTACCACTGAAGAATTCTCGAACATTATCAAAAAGCTTCATAACTGGAAATCTCCTGGACCAGACGGAGTTTAAAACTTCTGGTTAAAGAAGTTTTGGAGTGTTCATGAGCTTTTAACAGTATTTATTAATAATATTATTTCTAATTCACAGGAAATACAATCATTTCGTACTCAGGGAACCACTTATCTAATACCGAAGGATCAAAATAACACCCAAGATCCAGCCAAGTACCGCCCAATTACTTGTCTTCCAACTTTATACAAATTGGTTACATCCTGTGTGTGTAGGGAATATCATATCTTTTTTTGGGAAGATTTTGAAATTTTGAGAGGAAGGAACTCACTTCTGGCAGGGTAGTCTATGAGAAAAGCCGCTTGCTTCTCTTACCGTTCTCTGTGAATTTTTTCTTTAAGTGTGTATACACTTAAATATTTGAGTTTCTTAATCTAATACCATATTAGATTAAATATGGTTATAAAGTACCATTATTTTAATTAACTTCAGTGCTTGATACTAGTAAAGTATAATAAAGTTCAGTGAAGTATTGCAGCAGTAATCGAGATTTCATTATAAGTTATTGTAATCATATTACCTTCAATTATCTGGGCGAATAATATGGTATGTAATCATATTACCCAATTCTGGACGAATTAGTGTCAAACCATTTCTTAACCTGTAGTTAAGGTTAACTACCCATTTAGCAATTTAATTAAAAGCACATTTAATATTTTAATACGAACCTTTAATCAGCTTTAAGAAGTCCTCACTAGTAATTATTCCCAACATTTAATTCTCAGTAAGAACAGTTAATCATTAAACAATAGTGCGAGACAGATAATTAACTTAAAATCAAGTGCGGGTTGGTTTAATTTTTATAATACAGAATTCTTGTAACCTTTTTCTATTCTTTTAAATTTAACTTTAATTAACTTTGTTTTATTTGCTATTCATTTTTTCTTATTTATTATATCCGTTATCTCGAGATAAGACCATAAACAGCGAAGAGAGAATTCTTTAATCAGATTTAGTTATTTATAATATATTTAGATATTATCAGACTCTCTTCACTGATAATTTAAATTGTGCATGATTTTATTATATTGTATTTGTAGAGGTATTTCTTAATCATAATACTGTTTATTTATAATACAAAAAAGGTTTCCGAGGTTACAATTCAAAAAATAATAGAACAAAACAGAATTCCTCAAGAATGGACATCAAGCATCCTATTACCCCTCTTTAAAAAGAGAGACAAATTAGACTAAGAAAATTACAGAGAAATTAATTCATTAAACACAAAACTAAAATTAAAATCACCAAAGTGATAACAAATAAACTGAATAAAATTATAACACTAGCAGAACAACAACAAGGTTTTAGGTCGGGAAGATCAAGCACCGACGCTCTATTTATAATGAGGCAAGTGCAAGAGAAATCAATACAATACAACAAACCGGCATATCTATGTTTCGTGGATCTTAAAAAGGCATTTGACCGGGTCAAATTAAAAGACATTATCCACTTATTGTACGCAAGAAAGAAACCTCTAGGAATAATTAAAACAATCAAAAATATCTATTGACACAACACAATAAAAGTAAAAGTAGAAGAATAACAAACGAAACTTATTTAAGCTGGCAATGGGATAAGGCAGAAATATTCCCTGACTCCTCCATTGTTCAACCTGATTATGGACGAAATAAAAAAAAGTAAGAACTAAAACAGGATACCAAATGGAAAAAAAACAACTTAAAATAATCTGCTATGCAAACGACGCAATACTACTTTCTCAAAGAGAAGATGATATACAACATGTTAATTTCCCCAAAAAAGACAAAATGCATGGTTATAACAGCAAATTTACTAAGATATAAATTGGAGCTGGAAGGTCAGATAACAGAACAAGTGATGGAGTTTAAATATATAGGCATCACATTATCTAGCTACGAAAAAGTTTAAAACTGAAGTGGAAGATCAAGTGAATAGAGCAAACAGAGCCGCACACTGCCTAAATGAAACAATATGGAGAAATAAAAATATCGAAAAGTTAATAAAAGGCAGAATTTACAAAGCAGTCATCAGACCAATAATGACATACGCGGCAGAAACACGACCTGACACAGAGAAGACAAAAAGGATGTTAGAAACAGCAGAGATGAAAATACTTAGAAAAATTGATGGTAAGATACTATAGGACAAAGCTAGAAGTACTAATATAGGACGTAGATGCAAGATGGAAAATCAAGAACTGAGTAAGAAATAAAAGAGTAGAATGGAACGACTATAAAAGCCGAATGACAACAAATATAGTAGTAAAGACGGCAAGCGACGGTTCTTCAACAGAAAAACGATCAGTAGGAAGACCACGAAAACGATGAAACGACAACTTATTAGAGGCACATTAAAAAACAGACAGTCACATAAAAAGAAGAAGAAAAAGAAGAAGTTACGCTAATTGTTGCTGTTACAGGTTAAGTATTGATATGTGTTATCAATTTTTCTATGTGTTTTTCCCATCCTAATGGATTCTTACCATTGTTTTTGTTATTTATTAAATATATCTTATTATGAAAGTGTTATTTTATTTAAGTTTTCTCTTTTTCTAACACCAGTATCTCTTAAAATTCTTCTACTAGTAATTTAACTGAAAGCTTTAAGGAGACAAACTTCTCTAGTTTTAGCTCTAAAGTTATAAATTTGTTCTTTAGTGGAAAAGTAGCATATATTTTCTTCTTTAAAAAGAATTAGGTACAGCAACGTTGACAAACCACTTTTCTAAAATTTTAAAACCTCTCTTAAAAACGACAAAATATGTAAGCTACTTGGCAGTTTTCACCTTAAAAGAAACATAAAATACAAGACGAATTTTCTGAAAGTACGTTACGGAGTATGTCCTGAATTCCGTTACACTGTAAAACTGATATTTTGTTATTATCGATTGTAGATAAAAAAGGAAATATTTATTTATTTATATATTTATTGACGGAGATACACCAATTTTACAAAGAGTACAAAAGTAAAGACTTTTGCATAGCTAAAGTATGCAAAAATCTACATGCATAGCATAGTAAGTTAACCACACACATGAACAGTAGTTTAAGATTTATTTTATCAATACACAATACAGTAATTTATTAGAATAAACACTTTGGAAATCATTTGTGATTCTCTTAACAAATCCTTACAGTTGTAATGCTTTTTTAATAATTTGGTTAATACGAAAGACAAAACCCAATGGAATATCAAGTGAGATTATAAAATAGTTAGCTATACTTTTAATATAAAAACAATGAGATGTTCCAAGCGATGACATTTTTGAAATGGCAATTGGACTTTGTCCTAGATTTTTCACCCAACGTGACCGAAATTAGAATATTAAGTTGATATTTGCACTCTTCTTGTAACTGTGACTCAATTGATATACGATTTTTCTAATTTTGGCCAAGGTTCCGGTCATAATATTTCAACCGGAAGTGATAAAACCAGAAGTATATATCTTTTCTCGTCTTGCTTAGATGCGTTAAATAATATATCGCTTGTGCTGATATAGTACTTCCGGTTGCAACTCTAGAACTAAAAGTTGGAGATCAAATTTTTCACCTTTAATACTGGGTTATAAACTCTCTCATTTAAAACCACACTTGTTATTGTATTTGTTATTGTGTATATGTTATAATGAAGGAGTTGTGCTTACGGACAGACAGACGAAGTGACTGACAGACATGGATAATTAAATACACACATATATATATATATATATATATATATATATATATATATATATATATATATATATATAACCAAACAACCCAGTTTATTAGGGTTGCAGTCAGAAAATTATGTTGTTTGTTTATATTGATAGATAACCAAAGATTCCTGTCAATACCATAACACATGCCTTAAAGAACTATAATGTGATCTGATGTGTAGTTTTTGATATGGGCAGCACGAGTTTGACAGACAATCTGAAATCACTGGAAAAAAGGACCATATTCCTAAGAGGTGGTAACCTACTACAGAATTGCTAACACCAATGGAATGCCATTCAAGTTCATACCAACTTATCGTGGGACAATTTTTTTGAGATGCTGAAAATGGTGTTTGATACTAATTATTTGGTCTTTAATGAAAAATATTAACTTTAAATATTTGGACCCCCGATGGGGTCACCTATCTTCAATTCTGGTTGATTGTGTACTTGACGATTTGATCTCAAATAAACTTGAGCTGTTGGATTTTCATATTCGTTTTGTCAAGAGGTATGTAGACGGCTTGGGTTTGACTTTGCCACTTGATAAAGTCCAAACTATCTTAGCACTCATTAATTCCTATTATCCCCACTCACAGTGCACTTGAAATAAACTTAAAACAAACAATAGTATTTCCTTTCTAGACATGCCTGTCCATAGGAGTTGTGATCAAGTATTAAGTACCTCCTGGTATAGAAAAGACATGGTCAGTAATCGTTTTTTGAATTACTACTCATGCCATCCCACGAGGTTTAAACACAACCTACTCCAATGTTATAGTTTTACTGCACATGCTGACACATGCTCTTTGCAGAATGGATTCCATATTAATACTAAAGGATATTTTGTTATAGAACTGATATCATCTAATTCTCATAAATAAATATTTTTTTACTATTTTATACCAGAGATATTTACCAACTTTGGCTGAAGCTAAAGAATTAGATGCTTTAATATTAAATTTAAATAGTCCACCAGGATTTATCTCTCACAATTCTTTCACAACTTCTAGCATTTATTGCTCTTTATCATTTTTTCCACAATTCACTTAACAACATTTTGAGGCTTCTCCGGATTGTGCCTGTCAAGATTACGAGAAAGAATGTAAGGTCGGAAAGAAAATTATTCTCCAAAACTAAAACTTCATTGTCTAAACAAGAAAAAAGCAATACAGTCTACAGGAACTAGTCATTCCTTAAAATTACGTCTAATTTCTCATTAAAGTAATATCAATTGCTCTAAACACACGTGTGCTTTATCGATACACGTTTTGTTAAAAAACCACCAGGCTGATATTGAGAATACAGAAATTTTAGCCACTGAAATTATAATTATTAATTATTTTAAAAGAACCTTCCTTTAGATGTGTCACATTCTTACACAATCTGTTATTCTACACAATAAATAACTGTCATACCTGCTGTTTTTGGGAATTTGATAGAGTTGGTGGTGCTTTTTCCGTTTAATTTTTTCATAGCTGTTAAGGACCTTATACAAAGCTCTGTACCTATCTTTAACTTTTCGGTAATACATCTTTCCAGGTTTACTTTAAAAATTAACATTTTTACCTTAAATAATAAAGTTATAGAAAATTATTTGAATACACAAATTCACTACAACATACTCAAACATTAAGAAGATTAAACAAGGATTAGAATTAATGAGGAATCCTAAATGAGAGACTTTCTATATTGATAAATATTTCTGAACCAATAAAATGTGTTAGTTGTTTTTGATATATTGTTCTTCTATCGTCATTGTCCCCTACAACCAATGTACCCTGAAATGTTTCACAAAGAAGGCAATTTATATGGCTACTTTGTCAGAATAAAAACGACTCCACTAAACGATTTAAGTCAAATAGAGCTAATCTAGCGCTTTATTTTTATTTGTTTTACTAAAAATATAACCCAATGTCGAGATCGTTTACCAGTAAATTTTTACTGTGTAAAGTGTATTATTATATGAGAATTCCTGGCACAAAATTTTTCCTACGCTGACGTAAAATCGATAATAGCAATGTTCTCAATCTTTTCTTGAGCTCGCTTCCCGCATTTGGACAGGGCAGTGACTGATTACTTGCCTTGATATCTATAAGGCTAACAAAAATGAACTTCCAATATATTGTATTCCATATGAAACATAACGGATCTAATCTAGGGATAGAAAATTTTTAAGAACTAAAATTCTAGGAATACAAAGAGGGGATTTACATGATACTAGTGCATTAAAATAAAAAATTTAAAATTAATTTATTTTTCCATAAACACAGCCTTTGATGTCCTTTAAATAAATGTAAAAGCAGCCTAGAGAGAAATTTATAAAAAAATAACTAAGTTTAATTTCAGAAAAAGTAAAGAGAAAAATGAATGATTAAAAACTAAAAACTCCTTAAGCATTTAGGATATACCCGCTTAGCCAATTATCTATGAGCCAAAAATCTAATATTATAATATGTATTATCATCTCAAAAATCCCTATATGTCCCAGAAAATGTGAAAATTTGTAACGATGACATGCCGCCATCATGCTCCAACAGCCCTTACCGCCGGCTGTCCCTCTTTTTGCCCGCATTTCTACCAGAGGATCACCACTACTATTCGATGCGTGCTGGAGATGGAACACCAACTAGGTATAAAACAGGCCAGAGTCCTGATTTGGTGAGAATTTCACGCCGGACGCTTTAGTGGTGATTAAAGGCTAACCGCTCCAGAAATTCAAGCTAAAGTACTGATCAGGTAAGACCTCCTAACCTGATTCCTGGAGTATTGATTTCTAACGGTTTTTCACAAATCTTCTTCTTCATGTGCCGAGCTCGATTATCGAGCGTTGGCTATCAAATTGGCTTTTCACAAAGTATTTTATCGAGAAAAATATTCTTAGCAAAAATGTAGCGTATAAATTGAAAAAAATGCAGTTTTTTCAAAATAACTTAAAAAGTATTAGTGGTATGAAAAATCTTGAAAAATAAAAAAAAATACAATGCTGTTCTGAACATTTTGGTTTTTTTGTTTTTCTGTAAAACGAAAATTCTAATGTTTCAAATACGACTAATCGAATTTCTTCTCAGGTGGAGGTTTTTATAGGGGTAGAATTTATGTAGAAAAAATTAAAAAAGGAAAGAAATCTAAATTTGATTTCAATGTATAATTAAATAATTCCAAATTGTTTAAATTTACAATTATACGGTTGTTATCTAATAAGGTTAGTTTTCACCCCTAAATAATAAAAAGCAATTAACGGTATAAGCCAAATTTTAAAGTGTAGGGTAAGTATAACTTGAATCCAAATTTCCATGCAAATTAGTGGAGACAAGGTATTCAATGACATTTACAGCAATGCAAAATTTACAGCGTGCTCATTTAGCAGGCGGAATTGGATTGTCTATAGACTGTTCACTAGGATTTCTATTTCGTTATTCGTTTCTGCTTGTGTCTTTGTTACCAGTTCTTGTGAGTGTTAAGTTCTTAGTATATTCTCCCTCGAAACGAAGTGGTTTCACCAGTGTTTTTTTTTTCAATTCCTCATGAAAAACTCTCCATGTTGTCAGTTTATTGGTATTCCATTAAATATTTATTGATGTCCATAAAACGAACGCATTGTAGACAGAAATCTCCAGCATATTATAATAAAACAATCACGGGCCAGCGATTTGTCTTTCTCTTACATTTATATGTACCAACAAGCTGATCTAGAGGATTCACTGCTCCCTTACTGGATTTTTAATCTGAACTCATTTAGGGCTTCTTGTCATTTCTGTTCCTAATAGCCTTTTCATGATGCAAAGAACAACATTTTAATTTTTGAAGTTATACTTCTATACGCGGGCTTCACGTTGGAAATTTGTATGGGAGTGAATCTGTGAAATCATTACATATGTAAGATAATGAGTAAGAGAGAGACAGAAGATATATTTTCTCTCTCTTCCTCTCTCGAATATAAAAATGCTCCTTTTGTATATATTTATTTAATACTATATATATATATATATATATATATATATATATATATATATATATATATAAAGATATATATACATATAATATTATATATATAATAAAATATTTATTAATATTATTATTTATGCCATATGTTTTGTATGATTTATTAAATGTTCATAATTATATTAGTCTTTTGTATTTCAAAATAATAATCTCAATAAATCACTGTATGATCCAGAACTGTCAATTTTGAAATACGTTTATGTCATGTCCTCGGTAATATAGTAGTCAGTATCCCTGTCTGTCACGCGGGAGACCGGGGTTCGATTTCCAGTCGGGGAGGACTTTTTTATTAATATTATTACTTATGAATATTGCGTTTTAATTTGTATTGTATTATTATATTTAATTATGTTTCATTGTATTGTAGTGTATTTTTTTATGTATATTATTGTCATTTTTAAATACTTATGAATATTGCATTTTAATTTATATTGTATTATATTAATAACAAAATAAACAATGAATTTTACTGCAGAGTATGTGTAAAAAAATTTTTGCATTCAACTCCTTTTATATGAAAATAAAAATATATATTTTCATCAAAATATTGATTCGATCCTTCATTTACTATACTCCTATTATAGGTCAAAAGTTGTTTATAAATTGTTAGTAAGTTGTTATTAATTCTGTTTCTCTTTCTGCTATGTCTTACCTATAGCATTACATATGTAATGATTGTGCAGATTGACTCCCAAATAAATTTGTAACGGCGAATGCGTGTATAGAAGTGTAACTTCCACCGGCAGTCCCACTAGACTGCCACACCCGTTTTTTAGAATATAGTTAACAACAGTGTTAGCTTGGTGAAGTAAAAAAACGAACTATGGACTTCTTTATACGCGGTTAATGCTAGAAGCTGCGGTTTATTTTTTCTATTGTCCCCTAAATTGTATTATTTTTAGAAAATGTCATCTTTCGCAAATGTAGTAACTAAATAAAAACTCACATTATAAAATGTGTTTTAAACGTTTTTATTGTTTATTTTAATCATTATTAACAATTAAAAAACACGTTTACTTTCAGGTTTACTTTGCAATAACTTTTTTGTTTATAATCATTTTTTAATTTAAAAAATCTCATTTTAAACAGCAAATATTTTCAAGAAACTCGTGTGTTGAACGTTTTTATCTAGAATGCGTAGGTTTTGCACAATATTGAAATGAATGAAAAAAGTCGCTTTTTTGCTTAAATTAATCATGACGCAGTAAAAGTTTCGACAACCACAAGATAATACACCTTTTCTATTGACTTTCCCCAGATATTCAAGTTAAAAAAGAGATCCCAGTAATTTTTCGATTTTTCAAGTGATATTTCGGCTTCGTTTCATGGGGTTATAAACTAGAAACAATTTATAAATTTAATTTAATTTAATTTAATTTTTTATTATTTTCAATAAAAAAAAACAAAAAAACCAGTATTATTTGTTGATGCAGATAAGTGCCTTAATTGATTTATATAGTAGCATAATTATTGTAATATTGTTTATTTAATATTAAGTTGTATCCCTAAGTCGTGCCTCGCAGTTTATTTCAATGTAATTTATAATCCTATGTTGTGCATTTACAGACTTTACTTTTGAAATTTAACAAAAAACTTACAACATAGTTAATCATAGTCAAACTGGCTATAAAATCCGGATTTGGAAGAATCGCTTTCTCAGACTTTCAATTAAATTCAGCCAGCGTGCTTGCTACGACTACTGAGACAAACTCATTGATTAGAAAATAAACTGAAATCAGTCAGGTCAGACTCAATTCCAAGAGAGCAAATTAGAATGAGAAAAGTTAGGTAGTGAACTGCAACTTAGAATGGGGTTTTAGTTCTTTTATTTGATTTGCTTCAAGCTGAGATTACATGGAAACAAATAAACTTTAAATTTAAAACTTATTTATCTACCTGAAAAGATACTTTGTATTTTTTAAGGGGCAGAAAAATCTCTGTGTAGCTGATAAAATATACATAGATAATTAAAGAAATTTGAACCATTTGATAGGATCTTACCATATGCTATTATTGTGTAAACAAAATTTTGTATTATTTAATGTAAATTAATCGAACTCTGGTATACGTTACTCCATCAATAACTCTGCATGGGTGATGTGGATTATATTATGTTTCTAAATAAAGAAGAAAATTCTATTCAGAAGGTGATAACTGCATTTTTAGTCATTTTGTGTTTATTGTACAAAAATAATCAAAACAATATTCATTATCGTTTAGGCAGACACTGCTAAATGCATGATGAATGATGATTTGATTGACATCATTGGTTATTTAATGATAACGCCAATTTTTAAGTTCTTTGATTTATCCTGCTTCACCAAAGCGTAAGCTACAAGTATCACGCCAAAGCAGAACTGTTACAGCAAAATATTTTATCACACAACATTCTTTAAAAGTTGAAATATGTAGGGCTTGTTTGCAAGTCATGTTTGCTGAAGCTAGAGGTTTTATCAATGGAATTGTCAAAAAAAAAAAACGATTTTAATTTATTTTATCTTAATTAATCTTAATAAACTTGAAAGCGACAACATTTTTGAATGGAGAATGAAAAGACCTTTCAAACGATATATCACAAGCCTATACTTCCTATTTTAAAAATTGGGGGTTGTACCTATCATTCTAAGGGGGTTGAAGGTAGGGATTGCATTTTCACGTTAAAGAATGTCAAGTTATAATTTAAATTTGACGTGTTTCGGGATTTTTTATAAATATGTACAGTAACCTAAATAATGAATTTATTCCATTTGGCTTTTACACACTGTATGTTTCCTGTAGTCGTTTTTTTGGACTTAATTAATTATTAACGAATAAAAGCCAAAAAACGGTAAATTTTCGCTTTTTTCGTCTATCAGCAAAAATTAAAGGGTTTAAAACAAATTTGAAAAGAGACGAAACTTATAAGCCATATAAAAATCTTCAAAATGGCGTTTTCTAAACTTTCCTATCCTTATTTCTTGCTTAGAAAGGTGCAAAGTAAGTAAAAAATTTTGGTTTTTTATAAATGTTAATAACTATTTTTAAAATAAACTTATAACTTTTATATCACATACAATGTTGGATCTTGTGGTACTTAAAATAAGATTCAAATTTTAAGTCGATCAGTCTAAGAGTTTAAAAGTTATTTAATTTATTAGTCTCAAATTAAACTTTTTTACAACAATACAATATACAAATAGATTATAAAAGAATAAGATTTGTTCTAAATATTATTAAAAAAATGGTGGAAAAATAATTTTAAATACTGCAAAATAATTTGGCAAAAACATGTACATGATGTTGTACAAAACAAGATTGTACATGATGTTGATAATATTATAATATTATCAACATAATGTTGATAATATAATATTATCAACATCATGTACAATCTTTGGTAACACATTACATTTTAAAGGGTTTTTACCCAAATATTTTGGTGGCTCAGGCATGGTAACCTGTATTTTAACCTGATGATGGAACAGTTGTTCCGAAAACGTTCGTGCTTTTAATGTTGCCCTTTTAAGGGTTTTTATAAAATAAAATATACCCACATACAAAGACTAACCTCTTTTTGTTATACGTGGTATACAGCCAGCTGCAGGAATTATTTTCCTTGTGGATTTAATTAGAATAACTTTTTAACCATTGACAGCAAAAATCTGATTTCTTTAACAACATTACAGTAAAAAGTTAACCCAATGTTTACCTCGGGAAGCTGTTTATTTATAACAATTTTTGAACAAAAATTTCATTTGTTTTTGAACTATTTACACTTTTTATATATTTTAAGCAAGTACTTGTGGTTTACTTTGAGCTTTGAGTAAACTTTTTACTGTGAATTGCAGCATCATATTCTTCCGATTAAAGTAAGAACATTGTGGTAAGAAATAAACAATGTGTTTCAAACGTTAAAGTTTGCACGTTCATCAAGTCTATATATTTCAAAACTCAACGGTATATCAATTTGTTCATGTATCTTTTAAACTGACTTTTGCAGTATAACATCAAAATGAAATTGAGCATTTTTAAACGAATTGACTTAAGCTTTCATCTTGTATTTTTTGTTTTTTTTACATCTGATGATCAACCTATTAAAGTAAGCGTTTTATATAAATATCATAAGAATCATTTTCGTCTTGAAATAACTCTCAAATAATTTAAAAAAAATTGTTATACATAAATAGGAACACTGCCCTGGCCTTTTTAATGCAGATTTTTATCTCTTTGCTTATATGATATTGAGACACTTAGAGAAAAAAAATAAACGAACATGTTGTAGACTAAAAATGGTCTCCGTTGTGTAGTGTCTTTAATACAGTGGAAGTTTACTTAGTTTGTTAAGAAAATTTAAACACAGGAGTTTCGTTATTTGCTATTTGTGTCCCACTTTGTATTATACAACACTAAATAAAATACTAAACCCAGGTACGAGAGAAACATCACTAGAGAAATTTTAAAGTAATTACTATTTAAATGGGAATAAGCTACAATTAAAGGTTAAAGTAAGTTTATTAACGTTTAAATTTACACTTCGGAAATCGTTCTCGAAATACAAACATTCATAAATTAAACATATTTTATTTTTTTGTTACTTGGTGAAAAATTTTTCTAATAATTTAATTTTATCTGACTCATTTATATTGACATAGATTATACATTTTAAAAAAGACGACTTTCAAATTAAATTGCCAATATTGTTGAGTTGCGTTCCTGGGACGACTTTACTTTTAAGATAGTTCATTCGATTACATGAAATCAACTTTAACT
Source organism: Diabrotica undecimpunctata (assembly GCF_040954645.1). NCBI lineage: Eukaryota > Metazoa > Arthropoda > Insecta > Coleoptera > Chrysomelidae > Diabrotica > Diabrotica undecimpunctata. Next base: position 142,695,711 of record NC_092807.1, read on the forward strand.
TGAGCATATCTGTCAGAAAAAATCATAGCATGTAATTAATCACTCCTGTTAGTGACTCCATAGTAAATTATGAGGGAAAAACTAGGAAAAAAACTTCATAATTTAATTTTAATTTAATATATTAAAAGAAAGGGGTTCAAAAGGGGTAGTGAGGTGCAATACAAGATGCTGTTTCCAGTTAGCATCTCTAGCCTATCCTATTCAATTCCTATTCCCACCTCCACGAAGTGCGGCTTGAGCTGTGCGGTCGAACCCCAAAGAACCTGAGCAACCCTGCTGGAGATTGGGTAACCAACCCCAGTGGAAAGCAGGGTCAGAGCAGACGAGGAAGGGAGAAATGGTCCTCCGAAAACGGGGTTTTCGGATACTATTGCCTCGGAATAGACATGGAACACGGATTAGACCCAAGCTACGAAATAAGGAATTCAGGCCCGCAATTGCAACACATGCCATAAAACAGCTTCAAAAATATAAGATGGACGTAACAGCGATTCGGGAAATGAGATGAACAGGATCGGGAAGCCTGCAAATGGAAAATTCCCTGGTTTTCTGGCCAGGAGAAGAAAAAAGGCACGAATTTGGATGTGGGTTTGTAGTTAACGGAAAACTCAAGTCTGCCATAATTGATTTTAAACCAATCAGGCGCATGTGCTCTATAAGACTTAAAGGAAAATGGTCTAACCTAACCCTCCTCTCAATCCACGTACCAACGGAAGAAGCAAATAAAGACGACAAGGAGAAATTGCATGAAATTCTAGAACAACAGTACACAAAAGCACCCAGATACGACGTCGAAATCATACTGGGAGACTTCAATGCCAAACTAGGTAAAGAAGACCATCTTAGAGCGGCAATCGGCACACATAACTTACATGATAACACCAATGATAACGGATCAAGACTGGCAGAATTCACTGTAGCCAACAATACGGTAGTAAAAACTACACAATTCCAAAGAAAAGAGTAAAACATAAAGTAACCTGGATGTCAAATGACAAAATCACACAAAACCAGATAGACCATGTGCTTATCGATGGAAGGTATTCTAGCAATATCATCAATGCACACAGTCTGAGGGGAGCAGAAAGTGACTTTGACCACTTCCTGGTCAGAACAAAAATGAGAACAAAGCTAAAGACGAGACAGCCAAAGCAACGCCTTGAGATGGGATATTTCAAGGCTCGATTTATCTGACAATGAACGCTAATCTCAGGCACTGATCCAAAACAAATTGCATACACTGGAAGAAGAAGAATCATCAACGCCAGAATTGACCCTAGACCAGAAATGGCAAAACATAACAAACGCCATAGAAAGTGCCGCAGCGGAAACTATAGGAAAAGAAAGGAATAACAATAAGAAAAATCAGTGGTTTGACCAGGAGTACAAACAAAGCTTGCATCAGAAAAGAATCAAGAGGCTAGAGTTACTAACACGCCCTAAAGATCAGAACAGGGAAAACTACAACAGAGTAAGGATTTAAACGAGAAAACTTTTAAGAAGAAAAAAAAAACAGTACCTAGAAGCGCGAATACAGCAACTGGAGGAGGCATATAGAACCGGTCAGCCTAGACAGTTTTATAAGGACCTAAAAACAATGAAGGGCAACACGACCAACAGCCCAAGATTTATAAAAGACGATTCAGGACAATTGCTTACATACGACGAGAAGATAAGCCGCCAATGGAAAAAGTATTTTGAGCAACTCGTAAATACAGAAAAACCCACAATGACAGGGCAACAAAGACAGTACCAGTTAGCCAAACTTGAAATACCAGGGCCCACACTAGCTGAATATTGTCAATATAAATGAGTCAGATAAAATTAAATTATTAGAAGAATTTTTCACCAAGTAATAAAAAAACAAAATTTGTTTAATTTACTAATGTTTGTATTTTCAGAACGATTTCCGAAGTGGAAATTGGAACGTCAATAAACTTACTTTCACCTTTAATTGTGGCCTATTCCCATTTAAAAAGTAATTACTTTAAAATGTCACAAGAAAATAGCTTCAGAACAATATGGATAAATTTTGGTTTCATACATATTTAGCCTAATACATTTACGCTCTACCTATTCATATGATCCTATCGAATGAACTTGATTTTTTTTTGTTTTTTTTTTTTGAAAACATCCTTTTCTTGAACCAATTTAAAATATTGTAGTTTTTAAGATACAGCTATGAGTTTGTTTAATTATATTAAACCAAAAATAACTTTTTTAGAGAAGTTTTTTTAACCTAATATAAATGTTTAAATTTTCTTAACCTGTTCTAAAAGATTATGGGAATAATTGAAAATCAAAGTTTTAAACGATATTTCATTTTAAATTCAATAAAAGTTGCTATTAAAGTCAAGCCTCCAGGTAAATGGGTTAGCATTGAAAAAAAAACGAACTAATTCCCTTCTGTTGAGAGCAATTATAAAACGTCAAACAAAACGTGGAGATTGCAAAACTTTCAGAAATTGCATTAAAAGTTGTTCGAACAAAATTTCCGAGATGGTTCGTCCATTTTTACAGCCCCCATAAAGATAGAAGGGAGCGAAAAGTTTTCCAAGTAGGTAGCTATTATATTATTTGCCAATTCTTTTCACGTAAACAAGATTACAATTCTTTTGAAATTAATCTTTTGTCTCTAAACTACTATTATAACTTTCAGGAGGTGTTTAGGGAAATATTTTTTCTAATTAACGCGAAAAAGTTTTAAGCGGTTTTAGGAAGAGGTGAACGAAACAGTGAACTTAATGAAGTTTTATGTTAATTTCCTTGGAACCGTAATCGAAATAAATGAAAATTGCTTTATTTTTCCACGATAGTCATTATAAAAATTGAGTTATAAAAATTTTAAGCTTTTCCCTACAACTAAAATCTATTTTAGTATTCAAAGTTTTTTAGAAATCCATTTAATTTTCATACAACAAAATTTTTCTTTTAAGTATTAAATTACATTTGAGAAGCGTACTAAACTGAGCAAAACGTATTAAATCCAAAATATATGGTTTTGAGTTATCAACAAAAAACTAATTGAATTAAATCTAGTTAACAGCAAATATTTTATTGATCATAGAACTTTATTATTAAAACATAATATGGAGACACACATGGTATTTATTGATCTTCAAAAAGCATATGACAGTGTCCCATTAGCCAAGCTATGGCAGGTGCTAGAAGACAAGAATATTCCACCGATTTACATTAATGCTGTAAGGGAGTTGTACGATGATATGACGAGTGTAATAAAGATTGGACAAAAAGTGACAAAAAAGATAAAAGTGACCAAAGGACTTAGCCAAGGCTGCTGCATTGCACCTATACTCTTTAAGATTTATTTGGAGGGGGTTTTGGATATTTGGAAAAGAAAATGTGAACCTATGGGTGTTAAAATTGAAGACCATACACTGTACAGCTTGCATTCTGCTGATGACCAACTTGCAGAAGATGAAGATGATATCCACTACATGTTACGAAAAATAGATGAAGAATATACTAAGTGGAGCTTATCAATTAATCCATCAAAAACAGAGTACGTAGTAGTGGGAGGTGAAGGAAAGCACTTAGAACTAGGAAGCAAACAAATTCAAAATACTGATAGCTATAAATATCTTGGTGTAAACATTACAAACAATGGTCGGAATACAAAGGAAATAGCTACTAGAATTGGTCAAGAAAATTCAGCAATACGTCAACTGAATAGTATACTTTGGAATAACCACATCACCCGAAACACAAAAATTAGGATATACAAAACTATCATAGAAAGCATTGCTACATATGGTTCAGAGCTTTGGGTAATAAATAAAAATGACGCATCCAAAATAAAAGCAATGGAAATGAATTATTGGAGAAGATGTTGCCAACTCACTAGAAGAGATAGAGTAAGGAATACTGAAATCAGAGAGCGTATGGGTATAGACATTAACGTCCTGGAAACTATAGAATGCAAAAGGCTGAAATGTTATGGCCATGTAAAAAGAATGAACGATCAACGATGGCCAAAGAAAATGTTACAGTGGATCCCTACCAACCGCAGGAAAAAGGGAAGACCAAGAAGATCGTGGAGACAAGAAGTAAAAGGTGCAATGGAAGATACGAGTCTACAACTTTATTATTAACATTATTTTTGACAGAATGTTGGAGTTTTGTGTTCAATTTCAGAGTTTCCAATTTTTTTAAAGCTTTCATTTTGTTTAATTTATCTCAGTTTACTTAAATATGGTGTGGATTTAGAGCATTTTGCTCCATATGAATGGATTTATTTCGTTTTGCTTATCCGTCGGTTGGATTTATGTTATTTTGCTAAATAAGTAAATACCTAAATGTCGGAAATAAAACACCAGTATACAAAAATACTATTATTAATTTATAAAACAAAGGTTCTCAAATATGTAGGCCTGTATCATCTTCTAGATAATCACATTCCTTTTCCATTCCATCACGTTCATTAGCGGTGTCATCTTCTCGGTTTTCTAGAAGGTTCTTATACCATTTAAGGTTTTCTTCTTCTTTCCACATATTTTAAAATTCTTGTATCAGTAAACGTTTTAACGATTTTTTTTTTTTAGTGGCTGTCCAAATCTCGCGGTTTCTAGTGTCAACTAGAACTTTGTTCCCTTTCTTAAGCAACGTTTGCTACACTTAATTCTACAAGAAAAAGTAGAAGAAAAACGAGGACCAGGAAGACCCACACCTTTCGTTAAACTAATCAATTCCGATCTCTCTCATTGGACGATCAGGATCAAAGTAGACGACATCTTCAAGCTGGAGTGACCCAGGGCTCACTTCTTGCTCCAATATTATACACAGACTACAATAGTGACATCCCCCACCAACAGCATAGATCGGAGACCCTTCTACTGTATGCTGATGACACTGCTCTCCTCATGTCGAAATCACACAGAGAGTGTGGACAAATGTATGTATTCAAAAGAGCGCAAAACTATCTAGACAAAGTCATTAGGTGGTGCAATAAATGAAGGGTGACCATAAATCCCTCTAAAACACAACTAATTTTATTTAAATCTGTAAATTGTCGCGATGTCTGGGGCCGAATAGCTCTGTTAGGAGATGACCTTATTCTCACAAACTCGGTTTCCTATTTGGGAGTCAATTTTACAAGGACTCTCAACTGGAAAACCGACATTCAAGATACCCTTGGAAGGGTGAGAAGGAGGTTTTAACTCCTGGCAGTGCAAGCCGGCAAATTGGGCAAGACGTCATCTAAAACTTTATTGCACACCTATAAAACTTTCATTAGACCCACCATCGAATACAAGGCATGCATCTGCGCCTCTCTTAAGACCTACGAAATCAATGTCATCATGACTACCGAAAGAAAAATCCTCAGATTCTGTATGAGGCGGAGCAGGCTATACCCATCAGCACACATATACATACTGGCAAACATAACACCTATTAAGGACAGAATTCTATCCCTCAGCAGGAGGTTTGTCCTTCGAACCATTACAGGCTCGAATAACCGAGCAAGGCAAATATTAAAGACACGTTGCAATTGCCGAGGGCAAATACTTACCAGGCTTTCTCAAAGAAAAGTTTTGTTCCCTCCAGCTAAACTTCTTCACAACACTGGACATGAACTCCCGGATGAGTATTTTGAAATCTTAGAATCTACCTTCATCAAATATCGCAGCTAACTACTGTATGCCAAAAATGCTGATTAAGAGCCGTTCCTATTGTATGACTGGTAACCCCTGAAGTACCTTCTTCGACATGTTTGGCACAAATCACCTAAATTCCTCTTGTGCGCTTCTTAACACATCGTCCACACAAACACGTCACCTTCTGAACCACAGCTGCTTAGTAGTCCACTACTTCTCCACACATAAAATCATTTATCACGTTTTATCATACCTCCATTACTCTGAAAAAAAAAGGAGAAGAAGCGAAAAGCCTAAACAAGGTTAAAACTCTGAAACCAACCACAAATCTTTATAAAGCAGCAGTTTTTAAAATACAGATTGCCATAATGCTCGCCCATATCCGAAACGGATAGGTACTTCAAGAAGAAGAAGCAACCTTTTAGGAACTTCGGAGTTACTTTCAAACCTAGTGTTTAATGATACTTTCATCGATGCTCGTCCAGCCATATCTTCTGTCCATGTGTAGAATACGAGACTTTTAGCGTGCGTCGACATAGCATAAAACGTAAAAACTCACTTGTTGAGCATAAAAGCATCAATAATAGGTGTTCGTGGAAGGGGCTGCACTTGCTGCATATCAAAGAAAAGGTTATTGAAACCGGTGGCACTTCCCTTGCTAACTTATAAAAAGCCTTGCCTCTTTTATTATGAATTCTGTACTGTAACAATCAGTTGTTTTCTTCGTTGTCATCCTTTGCTTTTTAAATTTTGTGCTTTAATCAACTACATAGAGAACATCAACTAGATGCAGGGGAAGAAACTGCGCTATTGGAAAAATATTGGCACGCATTGTCAAACTGGATATATGGATATCATCTGTACATTGTGAGTTATACAGTTTATGTATTTTTGATATATAGGTTGGCAGGTAAATAGATCCTCTATGATTTTGATCTGTTATAGTGACTCGCAGGAGAGCGAGTTAAATTTCCAATAAATTCAATAATGTTTTTCTTTATGTTTACTGTTTTATGAGAAACCTTAGTTCTTTTAGTACAACAGTATTGTGTTTCTTTTTAAAAACTATATTTACTATTCGCTTACTGATTCCTAGAGCTGTTGACAAGAATTTTGGACCAACTCTTGTGGGTATGGTAATCTTTAAGGGTGTAACATGATAAGGAATATTTAATGATCAAAAGCGAGGGTTTGGCTTGATACCTCGTTTTCTTTCGACGAGACCAAGAGTTAACATATAAGATAAATTTTTATCTTGCTTTAATTTATCAGTCGCAGTGTAAAAAGATTGCCTTAATCATTTTATATCAGATTATGTAATATTGGTGCATTTAAAGCTGTTAAATAAATGATTACATGTCCTCTGAAACCTCTTTTGGAAAGGGATCTTTATCTTTTTTTTTTTCATCAAGAACATTTTCTAGAATATTTTAATACTCTAGGGAACAAATTCATTGCAGGTGGAGATTATAATTCAAAACATCCGATGTGGGGCTCTAGAGTAACAACACCAAGAGGCAGAGAATTGGCTAAAGCAATGTTAGAAAATAACCTGCAACAAATCTCTACTGGTAAACCAACTTATTGGCCATCTGACTTAAACAAAATACATGATGCCGTTGATTTCTGCATCACAAAAGGCATCGATAGCAAAAAATGTAAAGCTGAATCATACGAATCGATTTATCATCAGACCACTTACTGTTTATAATAACAATCTTCGAAAAAATCTTAAACAAAGTATATCAACTAACTTTGCATAACACCAAGACTAACTGATCCCGATTTAGAGAAAAACTAGACAGCCTGATCTTACTAAATTTGTCCGTAAAAAATGAACTCCAACTAGAATCAGCTGTAGATAACCTAACAAAAAGCATACAAATTGCTGCATGGTATGCGACTCCCAGCTACAAACCATCTCCAAACAGAAATAATGTGTCTCCCACAATAAAACAAAAAATTTCAGAAAAACGACAATTACGTAAAAATTGGCAAGAGTAAAAAAAACTTAACAAAGCAACAAAGGAATTAAAGGAATTAATCCATGAAGAAGAAAATCATGAAATTCAAGAATATTTAGAAAATTTAACACAGACTGAAGCTATAGATTACTCACTCTGGAAAGCCACAAAAAAACTCAAACGGCCACAACAGCATAACCCAACAATCAAAGATGAGGCAAACACCTGGACTAGGAACGACAACGAAAAAGCTGATCTTTTTGGCAAGCACCTTCAAAAAGTATTCACGCCATACCCTTCTACAGTATCTACAGAGGAAGAAACAGAACTAACCAGATTCCTAACAGCACCGTTTCAAATGGAGCTGCCCCACACGAAATTTACAGTTAACCAAGTGAAACAAACAATAAATGAAGCCAACATCAAAAAAACATGATTCTAAAAGAAGTCTCGGATAAGTGCATAAAACTAATAACCTATTTATTTAATGCAATCCTGCACCTAAACTACTTCCATAGTTCATGGAGAGTGGCACAAATCATAATGATCCTTAAACCCGGAAAAAGACCGCAAAAAATGCATCTTCATACCGGCCTATAAGCCTTTTGCCTATGATTAGCAAAGTCTTTGAAAAAAAATGTACGTAAAAGGGTTAAAACAATAATAGATGAACTTAAAATAATTCCAGAACATCAATTCAGTTTCCGAGACAAACACGGAACCATAAAACAAGTGCATAAGCTAGTCAACCAAATAAACAAGGATTTTAACGCCAAAAGATACTGTTCTGCTGCTTTCCTTGACATATCTCAGGCTTTTGACAAGGTATGGCACATAGGACTACAAATAAAATTAAAGAAGCTCCTACCCTATCCTCACTTTTAGCTCTTAAAATCCTACATAGAAAATAGACACTTCCTGGTGAAGCAAGGTACCGAGCACACTAAGATATACCCTATTCACTTAGGCATCCCACAAGGTAGCGTTCTTGGCCCAATTCTATATCTTTTATACACAGCTGACATTACAACATCTAGTAAAACTACTGTTGCAACATATGCAGATGACACTGCTATCCTGGAATCCCACACAGATCCATCAACAGCATCAAGAAATCTTCAATCAAACCTAAATAGAATTCAGCAATGGATGAAAGTATGGCGCATCAAATGGAAATAAGTCAATACATGTTACATTCACGCTACGTAGAAAAACATGCCCCCCTGTAGATATTGATAAATGTCTAATTCCTCAATCCGAGGACGCTAAATATCTTGGCATGCACTTAGATCGCCGTCTAACTTGGAAAAAACATATTTTTAACAAACGAAAACAACTTGGACTTAAATTGAAAAATATGTATTGGGTCATTGGACGCAATTCAAAACTATCTTTGGATAACAAAATTTTACTCTACAAAGTCCATCCTCAAGCCCTATGGACTTATGGGATTCAGCTATAGGGCATAGCTGACTGCTAGCAGCTCCAATACAAACATCTTACAGAGATTCCAAAACAGGGTGCTGCGTACTATAGTCAATGCGCCATACGCCATGTATCCAACGATGTGATTTAACACGACATCCCCCTAGAGTCTGTGAAAGAAGCCGTACAACGTTTTAGTGCTATATACTGTGAACGAATGCTAGTGCATCCTAATGCGTTTGCTCGACAACTAAATGTGCGGAACGTCTTTGAAGTGCGTACACTAAAACGGCAATTGCCGTCCGACTTGTCCAACTGAACATAATAAGTGTATTCAAACTAATAAAATTATAATTTTAGAATGGTAAAGAGAGTACTCAATTGTGTAACTCTCTACATATCTGCATTTGTTACTATACCAAATGCTTAATGCCTAATGGGCAGATTGTTGTACTCAATGGAGTTAATAAAAAAAAACTTACAAATAATTTAAATCACTATTTAAAAAAGTTAGAAATAACAAATGTTAATATGTTTTGACGTGACAACGTCTTAAATTAGGTTGTGGCTCGGAGTCATTTAAGAAAAAGTGTAACGCCCGCTCACGTCTGTTACAGTGAGTCGCCGAACGAGAGAGAGGCACTAGAGAATTAAGCGCGTTAAATCGCTAAAGTTGAAAATCATTGAAAGTATCGTCAGCTGTGTCTGTAGTGAAAATGTGGAGTGCTTAGATTCGTCATTTACAACAACTACAACAATAAAGGTAAATAATTGTACACTAATATTTCATTATCGTAAACTATGATTGATTGATTAATTGTTAGATTGACACAAAAGTTGAGAAACTGAGTTTATAGGTTATGTCATACTATTGACAAATGTTGATAGTGTTAAGTAAATTATTAGTTTAAATCACTCTGCAATCAATCGTAATTCAGTCGATTGAGAAGAAACAGCGCGTATTGATAGTCAAACATTTAAAATAACAAATTAAAACTTCTAACCTGTCAAAACAGGGCGACCAAACAAACGAACTAAACCGACCAATCACCACGCGCGGAGTTAGAATTTAACTGTGTTTAGCAAGAATTTCAAATTCCAATTTTAGTAAATGTTTTAATTTTCAACTTTACCATTTAAATTTACAAATTTTAATTAATTTCAAATTTATTTAGCAAAAATTTGAACTTTCGATCTGAATAAGTGTTTTGATTTTCAAATTGATTCTTTAAAATTAAAAATATTAAAATATATATAATCAGAAGTGAACGTCACATAACATTATCTGTACTTATTATTATTTAATATGTAGGCAAATACATGTGACCATACTTGGTAGACACAATTGGAAATAGTAATTTTTTATAACTGAAAAAAATAAATATATAAAATACTGGTAGCAAACAATAACTTCAATGATCGATATCTCCGTAACTAATTGATATATCGAAAAAATTTTCAAATAAATTTTGTAGAAAATAATATGATCAATAATATAATATAAAATAAATAATATATAAAATAATATATAAAAATATAATATATAAAATATAAATAATATATAAAATACCTAATAAATCGGTAATGCAATTCTTATTTTCATTCAATTCCTTGTTCCTATTGTGCAATTTAATAATATTCATATCAATAAATATTCTACCGAGAAAAAGACGTTGTCACGTAAAATCTTCGCCCGTAAAACAGACTTTACAGGCAACCGATTTTTTTTACCTATTACTTTTTTTAACCGATCTTTTAGACATTTTAGCCATTCTCTTTCGACTTCCCTTGTTATCATCTTTTACAAAAAAACTAGATATAAGTTTTGTTTGGTTTTGAATTATTCATATAGCAATATATTGGATTTAAAGCACATTGTCTGAAATGAATAACTACAATAATAACATATAATATAATAATAATATTATATAATATAATAATAACAATGTAGATTGAACTAAACCAAGTATTTTGTATTTATATACAACAGAGTAGGATATACTTGCTCTGTTGCCAAGCGTGGCCAGGTATACCTAGCTGACCGACTATCCTCCTCTGGTCCACCTCTCCTCCCTTTACCTCATGCGAAATTTGTTAAATCGATTTTAATAAAATTTAGAGGATTTTATCATAATATAAAAATTTTCTAGACGAATTATGAAAGTACTAAGTGTAATTTAAGTGGGTAAAATAAATTGAGTAAGAAAGTATAGACTCCCTCTCTTTTTTTGTATTTATTTCTATTTTGCAGCCACGGTAATAAATTAAAACATTTTCTACTAGCGGTATCTTATAAAAAATTTAATTTTCGCTATTTTATTATTATACCACTTTGCACCAAAATGAATTGTTTTAAAGTTATGAGTAGACTTCGGCAAATATGCAAATAAAAATGTAGAAAATATGCGCATAAATATGCACGTGTTTACCCGAAAATATGCAAATATTTTACAAAATATGCATACAAATAAATAAAAAAATCGTAAAATAGTAACAATTTTATTTAAAAAAAAAAGTGTACATAACTAAATATTTCCTACTATTCATTAAGATTTACATTTATTTTAAGTAACTACATCATTTTTAAGTATGAATAAACTTATTTAGAATTATGGTAACAATAAATGACCAAGTGGTGTTCAAAATTTTCTAACAAAAACTTGTGGCTTCTGAGTACATATATTTATATATGGAAAAACTTCGTTCAACATCAACTGATGTAACGGGAGCATTTTTCAAACTAACCAAAACATTTGGTTCTAAATTAATTGTTTCCGAAATATTTCCAGCTAGAACACTGACTACTTCAGAAAGAATATGGTAACCTTTATTTTTTTCCATAGTAGCTTCAAATTTTTTTAAAATATCTTTTCCAATATTACCTCTAACGTTCCGACAACATGACGCAAATTCTTTTATTAATGCTGTACTTTCGAACAATGACAGTTTTGGTGATTCTAACTGAGTAATTGTTTTTTGAACAAAACTAAAATTTGATTTTATAAATGAAAGTTCTTGTTGAAGCAAGTTACTCTGAAAAGTTTGTTTAGAATCCAAAAGAGATTGGGAACTTTCATCTGTTAACGTATCAATTATGTTCTTTATTTTAACAAAATGATCTGCATAAAAATTAGCTGCTTCTAACCATGTTCCCCATCGCGTTAAAATAGGTTGTAGTGGAAGAGGAATGTTAGGTAGCATTTCTTTATAAAGTTGAATTCTTATAGGAGATTTAAGAAATACTTTTTTGACACTGGATATCATGGTATTTACAAGAGGAAACTTTTTTCGTATTTCCTCTGCAACTCTGTTTAATCCATGCGCTACACAAGTAACATGTATTAAATCTGGGAAAAATATTTTTAAATTTTGTCCTGCTTTCACCATATAAGGAGCAGCATCCGATAAAATAAGCAGTAATTTATTAGAAGGAATAGTTGTCGGAAGAAAAAAACTTGCTAATGTTTCTTGTATAAAACGCGAAATTGTTAAAGCATTTGTTTTCTCAAGTTGCTGGCATGAAATAAGATGAGATTTTGGTAAGGTATCTTCTTTAAGAACACCAATCAAAAAATGAGCAATATACTTTCCTGAGGAATCAGTGGTTTCGTCTACAGATATGTAAAAATAATTATCTGCAATTTCTTCCTTAATATTAATTAACACCGACGAGTATAGCCCGTTCACATTATTTCTTCTTAGAGACCGATCACTTGGAACATTAAGTTTGCAATAATTTTTTAAGAAACGAACTAAAATTTACATTTGCTAATTTTGAAAGCGGTATGTTTGCAGACACTAATGCGCGACACAAGTCTTCATTAAAAGTTTCTTGCTCATCTAATTTTTTTGAAGTAGATTGGAAACATTTAGCCATTGAAGTTTGATGTTTTCCTCTTATTTTTCCTTTTTTTGCAATGTGTGAAGCAGTTCTCACATGTTGGTCTATCTGAAATTTCTTCTCACATGCTATCTAATAAATAAAAATAAAAACCTTTATTTTAACCCAACCTTTAAAATATAAAAATATACAAGGTGTTTTTGGTTAATCAAATAACTGGTTTGGAAAAAAAAAACACTCACTAAGTGTTTTAAATGCAGTATTAATCCACAAATTAGTTTTTGTTACTAACCATTACTACATCATATAACTTATTTTAAAATTCAACAAAAGTTTTTTTTTTTGTTAATTCAATTACAATAAAAATAATTGTGTTTTAGAATAGCTGACTTCATAAAAAAAAGTAAAGGTGAAAAATTTTTCTAAATACACACCATTGTATTGTACCATTTACAATTTTTTCTCACTAAAGGAAGCTATTTTTCATTTAAAAACAACCTACGAGTACTAAATTTCAAGTAAATACGTTTATTGGTTTTAAAGTTATTGTTGTTATTAACTAAAAGAATTTAATTTTTTTTAATTTTAACACCCTGTATCTCGAAAAGTAAATAAGTTTGACCCCTCATTAACTATATCGTTTTGTTCAATTTTTCGAGAAGTATCTACAGTCAAACGTTGTAAGTGTCATTTGAAAACACCTTGTATGTATGAAATATTAGATATTTAATAGAAAATATTAGATACTTACAATTTTGCCATAGACTGAACAGTAGATTTTTCCCATATCCATAGACAGCTCTTTATAAGGTTTAATCCAAGTTGAAGCACTGGTTGTTTTAGGCATTATAAAATCACAATCTTCCTTTTTGTTACGCACAACGAGTGTTTACGCTTTGAATATCAAAACAAAAATTATTTACAAATCTGAGCATCAAATTAAAAATGTTTAGGTACCTAATTCAATAAACTGGGAGATTTTGGAAAATCCCTAAATTAGGAACAAAACTATTAGCCGTTTACCTGCTGTTAAGATACAATAAATTGTAGATAGATTTGGGGATTAGATCATAAAATGCAAATGAGCGAACCCTTAGCGATTATCCAATAACTGAATGCCTCAGTGACCGAGACTTTCTAAGAATGTTGAGGGCTACTTAAATGGATCTTCTTTGAAATTGTAAATGTTTTGTACCTGTAGAGATTACGTACTTAGATCATTTCTTGATTAAAATGACTACAAAATTTTATACAAGAATTGAAATAAATTGGTATGTTTAAAAATTTTCAAATACAGTATAAAAATCTGAACTTTTATGCACTTTATGCAAACTTTTATACAAATATGCCAAAATATGAAATATTTGCATAAAATATGCACAATATGCAAAATATGCAATATGCATATTTGCCGAAGTCTAGTTATGAGTAAGATAATTAAAAAAAATCGATGTTTTTAGTAATTTTTAAATATTTAAATTTTTTTAATAATGTTCCCGACCTATTTGAGAAGGAGGATGAGTCAATTATTATTATTGAAATTATCACCTAACTATTTCTGCAAAAAATCGAATGCCATCTATCGCAACCAAATTTAGTCGATTTTTTACAGATCCGCCATTGTCTTTTTCATCGCTCTTTTTCTTGATTGTGCTTCTTTTTTCTGGTGTATAACACTACTTCATATAAAAACATATATCAGGTTGCTATATGTATCACATTCCTTTTTTAAAAAAGATCTTAATGAAATACTTATTTTACATTTTATAATAGAAAACTTTATGATAAAGCAGTACAACAAATAATTTTATGATAAAGCAGCTAAATTTCTATACCACACACTATTTAACCCAAGTGAATAAATAAGCTTGCAAAATTCTCTATTATTTTATTCTATCAGCGCTTAGGGCCTCTATAATAAGAGACAAAACTCACAATTTAACTTGAACTTAACAAAAGGCTGAACAGTGCGCTGCATTCTCAAGATGTTCAGGGAGAACACGCTCTTTGATCTTGGCCCAAGCGGTACTAGCGAAGGGTGGCAAACCGACATTTTCGGCATGAAGTGCGGAAGTTGCTCATCACAACAAAATTTACGGAATTTAAGGGGGTGACATTGTTTAGGCAGCATGCACTGGGTTGTGGGATTGAGAGTTATGCTTTTGACAAGCGTAACAGAGCTTCTTTGAAGAAATTGGGTTAGCTATATTTTAAAAACTTGCATTGTTATGCATTTAAAATTTGCAAAGATAATCAGTGTTGCCACCACTTTCCTAATATTTTTCTAATATTAAAATAAAGTATCTATATGTATGCTAATAATAAAGGTGGATTAGAAACTTTGATTTAATTTATAAAAGCATAAAAACATTTTTCCGTTTATTTTTATTATTATTGATTTTAAATTTAATTTTGAACTTACTGTTTGGGAAAGTACTTAGTATTTATTTTTATATTTTATATTTAATATTTTTCTTTTACTGTACTATAATGTGATCTTATTTAATGGTCTATTATAACTACTTATTTGCTTTAAAATATATTGTTTTCTGTTATTCAGTAAAATTTCATTGTTAAAATGGCTATCACATTTCACAGTTCCTTTTTAAGTTAAAGGAATTTGACTTTTTCTTTTGTTATTTTTGGAAATTACGTCGCGCAAACACAGACAATGCTCTAAAGTATCATATTTCTGTGACCATTTAGTTAAAATTATTGCCATTCAAAATCGCAATACAATAGAGTGATTTATTGGTATGAACTTGTACTTCGTACTGAGACAGCGAACGAAACACACCCAGTTTATATCTGCTCTTTTGCGAGTCTCGGCGCTGGGACGTCGTTTTTTTTTGTGCCTCGGATGGCGTCGCGATGGACAACTATACTATTCTACTTCTGCTATGATTAACACACCAATATTCCAGAAGGTAAGTCTATTCTTTGTCCAGATAACAGTAATGAGTTAAAGCCAGCTAATTTTCATAATTTATTACAATTAATATTTGCTATTTTCGCTAATTTATTTAGAGGCAAAATATTGCATTTTTAGTTCTCGTGCAACTTCTCAGGCGCCATCGAGTTGCTCGGCTTCAGTTTGCCAAAAACCATGCTTATTTTACTGTAAATCATTGTAGCACGTTTTATTATCAAGGGGGCTTAATTATGCTGTCTAAGCACGTACAGAATTGTACATCGGCATCGTTACGAGATCCTCCATAACAGCTGTCAGGTACATTGATAAAATTCTCCAAGATTTTGTTGTACTTATGTTGGTTTTGTTGGAAATGACTTTGTTCTGGTGCATGATAATACCAAGCCTCACAGTGCGAGAATTACTTATACTCCATTCGCTTAGCTCGGGCATATTTTGACAGATTCATTGTCGGAAACCTACAACACAACATTTCCTACTTCTCACTATTGCAGATTTCTTTCTTTAAAAAAGGAAGAATTTTTCTAAATAGTGGAAGTGTATACTAAACCCTTCAAATTTTGGGTAGTATATATTTAAAAAATATATTTTAGTTGTTATAATTTAACATAACTATTTATTATATGGTGCAGATAAATAAATATTGATTGTCGGTAATTCGCAAAGTTCTATTTAATTTACTATTTAGTTTGTTTACTATTAATATTGGCTATGAGTACGTGTGCTTGGTTGTATAGTAATTTCCAGCCACTTTTAGTCTGTCAAAAAGTAACTAACTTCGCAAAAAAATAATTACTAAATTCACTAGACAGTTCGGACTGGGAATAGCGAACCGAGTATAATAGTTTTTTTATGAAGTAAACATTCCTGTAATGAATTGGCCAGCATTGAGTCAAGAAGCAAACCCAATCAAACTGGTTTGGGACATGCTTAACAAAACATTTCTCATTTGATTTTTGGGCATGCCAAAGAGAATTTAGGCAATAATTCGAGCACACATTCAATATTAAATCAGTTTGTCCGGACACATGATTTAAGTTTTCATTATATATATATATATATATATATATATATATATATATATATATATATATATATATATATATATATATATATATATATATATATGGATTATTGCTTTTTAATATTATTGAATAATTTGTGCCTAATCTATTTTTCTTGCTGTTGTATTTATTCCTGTATAAGCCAACCCTGCACAAATCGATCCATTTTGTGTCTATAAAATCCTCGACATGACGAGTCGTTCTTTGCAGCATCCTGTGACGCGATCCTGGTAGCGTCGTTATCGTAGCGAAACCACAGTTCTACCGGAAGCTGGTAACACTGAATTGTTTATGTGATGTTTCGCATTTTTATTCAAATTCCCTTTAATCCTAAAATGTGAGCTCGAAACACCTTTAAAATATATATGTCAGAATGTCAAGGGGTGCCTTTCATGAACAATACTACTATCTGGAAAAAAATACGACTTTTAGAGAAACAAAAGTCAATCCATTACTCGTAGCGACAACGTGTCTAAACTAAATAATAAAAAGGAAAATAAACGAAAGTTATAGATAGAAATGATAAAATAAGCAAAATATACGGTAGTAAAATTATTAGTTAAATTTTGCTAAACCGAGTTTTTGACTCGTCATCTGGATTTATCCTCAGATATCTCAAAGAACTCGTATTTAAAAGCTCGGCATAACAAAATCGATGCTGTTTAATACAGCACCTGTTAAAATTATCGCTTAGATCTCTTTACCTCCAAATAGAATTAAAGATTTCCAGTTTAGCGATGCAGTTTTCTCAATATTTACAAAAAGTCACTTATACCCCTTTACTTCTAGGGCCCTCACATAAAGTTAACGTTATAGCAAATTTCATGGGATCACAGTTAGATCTACCAAGAGGTAAACCCACGTGTAGTGCAAACAAGAAAAAGATAAATAATACGAGTTATAATTATACTATAAATTTTTGAATCTTTTTAATTTCTTTCAATTTTAGTATTAATTATTTTTGTTTTATTAAGTTATTAATTTTTATTAAGTTAGTATAATTATTTAATATTAAGTCAAATACTTCTTATAAAAAGATCAACCAAACATAATATTCCATGATCCCTAATTCCAGAACCAGACTTTACAAAGACAGTATTTATATGGACCAATAAATTGGTTCAACGCATTGAAAAATTCACTCCAGGCCGCCTTCCGAACCCCACACGACCCGAACTGCAATCAACAATTTAGACTCAACTGAGAGTGAAACATGTACTTTACAATCCTCTACTACACATGGTAATTAAATATCATCTGTTGACGGCCACAGTACAAGATCACACTATGAGACATATATGTTGCTTCGGCAAAAACACTTCTCCTGGCTCCAATGCCATACACAAAAGATGCCTCTAAAAAGTCCTGAGAGTATACTTCCGCTACTTGTCCTTATAATTATTGCATATCTCTTGCTGGGCAATTTTACTACTTCTTGGAAGATAGCCAGTACAGTCATTATTGTCAAACCAGCGAAGCCATAAACCAGCGGTCGGGGAACCGGGGTAAATTACCCCAAATGGGGTAAAAATTAAATTTTTGGGGGTAAAAATGAAACTTTTGTGAGTAAAAAGTATATATTCTTAATTTGCTATTTTATAAACCTGTTAGTATTTTTTTAACTTAAACAATTTAGCGACATATGCAGGCCACGCCATCTTACTCTCCACCACTAGAGTGTTCTCGAGTTATATCTTTGCGTAGTAAAGCACAGTCCCGGCCCCGACTACCTGCTCAGTTCGTGCTATGCCGTCAAGATACAAATACATTGACGAGTCAGAGAGCAAGTTTTTACTAATTAGTTGCTGATAAGATCACCATTTTATCATTAATCATCGATATATCGATCAAGGTAAGCCGCAATTTAAAAATTTAATTCAAGTATTTTACAACTATTATTTTCTGTCTCCCTTAAGATGGCAGCAAATAGAAAAAGAACATACCAAGACGAATTCCTTAATTACGGCTTTACATAAATAGAAGACAATGGTACAATGAAACCAGAGTGTGTTGTATGTGTGAAGGTACTGACTTCAGAATCTTTCAAAAAAAGTCAATTGAAGAAACATTTACAATTTAGATAATTTGCATTCACACCTGTCTTCCAAACCGCGAGAATACTTTGCAAATTTAGAAATACCTGTTAAAAGACAAATATTGAATAGCAACTTGTTTGGTACATTTGATCGGCGTCCAGCATCAAGGGCTAGCTCTGAAGTAGCCTGATTGATTGCACGAAATAAGAAACCATACACTATTGGTGAAGATTTGGTTAAACCAGCTGCTGTAAAAATGGCAGAGATTATGTGTGGTCAAAAAGAAGCAAAGAAACTGAATTCAGTGCCCTTGTCTGCGAAAATTGTGAAAGAACAAATTTCTATATTAACAGAAAATGTAAAGGAACAGGTTATTTTTGTATTAAACAGGCTAAATATTTTGCTATTCAGCTTGATGAGACAACTGATTTTCGTAGCAATTCACAGTTAATGGTATATGTTCGCTACATAGGTGTAGATAATTTTGAAGAGGAATTGCTGTTTTGTTCTCCTCTCGAGTTGAGATCTCATGGAATTTATGTCTATAATAAAGTAAATGAATATTTCAATGCGCAAAGTTTAAAATGGGAAAACTGTATTTCTGAATCTTTGCATGGAGCTCCAGCTATGCTGGATCATATTAATGTTTTTTCGGCTTTTGTAAAAAAAAATAACCCAAATATTGAAGTTACTCACTGTATGATCCATCGCCAGGCCCTTATGGTCAAATATTTAGAACCTACACTGGAAGCTGTCATGCATGATGTCACCAAGATTGTAAATTTTATCAAGGAACATGCACTAAACACGCGGCTATTTCGTGAATTATGTCAGGACGGTGAAGCTGAATATACGGACCTACTTTATTATACAGAAGTAAGGTGGCTTTCTCGCGGAAATGTACTAAATCGAGTATGGACTCTCAAAACTGAAGTCGAAATTTTTAT
Organism: Diabrotica undecimpunctata; assembly: GCF_040954645.1. Classification (NCBI taxonomy): domain Eukaryota; kingdom Metazoa; phylum Arthropoda; class Insecta; order Coleoptera; family Chrysomelidae; genus Diabrotica; species Diabrotica undecimpunctata. The sequence continues at coordinate 142,715,535 of NC_092807.1, forward strand.
GGTTGATTAAAAAAATATTCTCGCAGATAAGTTAAAAACTCTTCCTGGGTTGCATATCTCGCATATTTAGCGGGCATTTTTGAGAGTATAAATATATTAAACAAAGAATTGCAAGGAAAGAATATTAATATCATTTCAGCGAGAGAAATAGTGTCAGCGTTTGGGTTAAAGCTACAATATTGGAGACAGAAAGTAGAACCGAACAAGACAGCTACTTTTTTAAGGTTAGCTTTGTTTTTGGAAGATTGCGAACATATTACTTTTGTTGACATCAAGGATACTTGTAAGACATCTTATCAAACTCAGAAAGCGGTTTTCAGATTACTTTCCAGATCTTGATACACTTACTTTCAGTTGCATTACATGTGAAATTGCTATGATACCAGAAGAACCTTCAGGTTTAGCAGAAGCAATTCTTGAACTTCGATCTAATATTCAATTTGAGAGTAAACCAAATCTGTTATCTTTTTGGATGTCAAAAGCTGCAAAGGCTTTCAAAATTGTACATGAAGATGCGGTTACAAAATTGTTGCCATTTGGAACAACATATTTGTGCGAACAAGGCTTTTCCACTCTAATGAACATAAAAACGAAGAACAGAAATCGATTAAACGCTAAAGACTGTGTTCAAATCGCTCTTACACCAAGTCCCAATTTTGAAGCAATTGCATCGAACATGAAACCTCTCCCATGAAAATTCGCCCCACAGAAAATATAAGCAAATGATAATTTCTCGTTATTTTGTAATTCATATGATATTTTTCTTGTATGACAAAATAACAAGAAATTATCATTTACTTATATTTTCTGTGGGGGTGAAAGTTATGGATTACTAGGTATTACATTGATAAATTGAATAAATGATGTTTAAATTATATTTTTAATTATTGTTTTCTTTTCAAAATTATCATGGGGGCTATAAGATGAAAGATGCTAAAAAGAGGCGATTTCGTTTTTTCTTGCTCTTCGCCATGGGGTAATATCAACTTACACAAAAATATTTTGGGGTAATGATTAACAATGTTCCCCGGTCGCTGCCATAAACCAACACGGCATCGTACCGAACTAGGTAAAGTCTACGAGAAAATCATTAGGGGAAGACTAGTAGACTTCCTAGAATAATTCCACATTTTTAATTTAAATTCAAAGCTGGACACTGTACTTACGAGTATAATGGTTTGATTTAAGCAGCAACTTTCAAATTCCAAACCTTCAATGAATGTTGCAAATTTAAAACCAGATTGTCGTGGATATTCAGAAGACATTCTATCAAGTCTGGCATGACACTCCACTAAAACTTCTAATTAATTAATAAACTCCAATAAAACTTATTAGACTCCACCAAGCTGATTTGACGACACCATGTCTAAAAGTCAATATACTTTGCCATTCTCTTCCGCTTCTTTAGGCGAAAGCCTAAACGAGGTCTTTATAACTGGTTCTATGGTAAATATTTAAGATGATTATTTAATTAATGAATTTAAATGTGTTACCTACTAATTTTTTTTTTCAAAACAAATTTAATTAATAAACAATATAGAAACAGTTTTGTCAATATTGTAAAATATTTTATTAAATCACTTTTTCTTGGAGTACCGGTTTTTTGCGGAGGGTGGCATTGCTAAATGGCGTGCCCTCCAAGTAAAGACTTCGCCGGACCCTGAGCTACCTGGCCTTTCGGCATACGCTCGTTAGTGAAACCTCTGCCCCTACGAGTCCGACACCAAAGTGAAGGTGCCACGCGGCGCATACCACAAACGTCCCGTGGATCCCCCCGTGGGGGTACCCCGTGGGGTTACCACGACACGTCTACTATACGCGACCCGTGGGGGCTCCACCTTCCCCGTAGTACCTGTGTTGTGAGTACCTTGCCTACCCGTTACTCCCACACTACGGGCGGGCAGGTTCGGCAGGCGGAGGAATTTCCACCTCACACGTAGACAGGTCGCCGCCGAGGATCTCTCCTCTACCACTCTTGGATCTCCCGGTGGGTACGTGCCGGGACACCCACACCACGCCTGACCGAGGTCAGGAGAGGTATATACGGGCCCAGCTCGTTCAACCTACCAGGCTCTTTTGGAACGGGAGTAGAGTGGTCCCACGAGAGTCTCGTCTCGGATACTAGGAATGTAGACCGGTGACCGTGTCACCGAGGCGACCGTGTTCGTTTCTACCAACCCGACACCTCAAACGACGGCTCTCCACCTCCCTATTCCTACCCATTAGTCGCCTCTTACGACAGGCAGGGCTTTCTGACCCCGGCCGTATTCTTATCTCCGCGAGCCGGACGGAGGCGGAGGGTGGCAATCATAACTTGCTACTCTAAATAAATCAATAGATCTGCATTGATATTATTCACGTAGATTCTTCAACCAATAATTTTGCCTTCGGCCGATAGATCTTCTTCCTTGAATCTTTTTCTGTATTATGTCTCAAAATTTCATCTCCAGGCCCTTCAGGCTTGGATATTTCAGTGTTCGTGTTTGTATAGTGGTAAGTAGATCTGTTTCTTTACCAACCCTCTCCAGTAGTTCTTTATTTGTAATTATATGTCCATGATATTTTTAATACCCTGCGGTATAACCAGAGTTCAAAAGTCTCAATTCTTTTTATCTTGCCACTTTTAATGTACAAGTTTTAGCTCAATATAATAATATTGAAATTATAAAACATCAAATGGTCCGTAGTCTGATTTCCAAATTAAGATTTCTGCACGTTAGGCTTCATTCGTATAAATGCTGATCTGATAATCTCTATTCGCCTGTTTATTTCTGCAGCATCATTGATTTCATTGATCAAAGCTCACAAGTACTATGGTTTGTTTTTTAACCAGGAAGCGTAAACTAAAAAGACAGATTCACAACCAAGAAAGTTACTAGAAAAGTCACCAAATACATCTTCTCTTTTGGTTGATTATCTCGGCCTAGCGGTAATCCAGTAATCAGTATCGGTCAACTAAAATAGGAATATAATACCTATAATATTTAATATTTCCTATTTTTCCTATTTTTATAATATAATATTTCCTATTTTTCGACTTCTCTTCAAGTATGTACAAAATAATAAAACGTACATTAGAATAAATCTCTTTATCTTCTAAATGATTGCCTTACTCAGACACAATATAAAGATTTTTAGACTTTTTACGTTTTATTTACTATATAGGTATATGTGGCTAACACATACTTAAAATTGATTTGCTTCACTTATATAATAATGAACGACACATATTTGGAAAATCTGGGCGGTTATTAATTCCACTTAAAATTTTTTTTAAAGTGGGCATTTCATCCTTGAAAAAGAAGCTGTGTAAAAGCTGTGTTGCAAGAATAGAATGTCGACAGCCAATATTTTTAGGACATCTTACTGTTACAGTCTGCTTATATTCCTTAATTGTCCTAGTAAGTATAAATAGTTGAATTCGCAACACCTAAAATTAGTACATTACTTTAGTAAGTCTTGATTTTAACATTAACTATTCTGCAAAACTAACCTGTTGCCTGGTTTATTTTTGCTACTATGCCTGTTATTTTCATTCCAGGATTATATTTTTTTTTTGTACATGTTTATAATGCATTGTTTTTCATTTAATGATAAATGATCCAAATCTACTCGGTGTTTTTTATGTGGAGAAGGATAATTACCACTAGTACTTGGCACTGAATCCATATTGCTATCTTAATAACTAAACTATTGTTATCTTAATAGGATTCGGAAAAACGAAATAACACTAATAATGGGAGACTTTAATGCCAAAGTTGGTAAAGGACAAATTGGAAATTTAGTGGGATCCTTTGGTCTAGGGGAACGTAATGAACGCGGAGACCGTTTGATTGAATTTGCAACTGAAAAACAGCTCGTAGTGACAAACACCTTTTATGATCTTCCTCCAAGACGACTATATACGTGGAAATCTCCCCAGGATACTCCAGATCACACAGTACGAAATCAAATAGACTATATTCTTATTAACAAACGATTTAGAAACTCTATAACATCTGTTAAAGCGTACCCGGGATCCGAAATAAATTCGGACCACAATCCACTTATCGCCAAAATGAAACTTAGTTTAAAGAAAGTTCAAAGACCAAAAATTATGAAGTACGATATTAACCAACTGAAAAATAAAACAGTAAAGGAAAAGGTACAAAAACACCTAAAAGAAAAAACGTGGGCTCGTACAGAAAAACCATGGGCCCATACAGAAACAGATAACACAGATGTAGAACTAGAAAATTTGCACAAAGTAAGTCAAGAAATAACAGAAAAATACTTAAAACCTGAAAGAACAAATAAAAAGGAATGGATGACGAAGGAGATTCTATGTATGATGGAAGACAAAAGAAACGCTAAAGATAATAAGAATTACTACAACAACATAAATAACGAAATAAAAAGGGCTATTAAAATAGCAAAAGAAAATTGGTTTAGCTCGAAGTGTACAGAGATAGAGTCATTACAACAAAAACATGATTCATTTAACCTCCATAAAAAGATTAAAGAAGCGGCAGGCTTATATAAATACAAGAACACTGGATTCCTGACAGATAATCAGGGAAACATAGTACTGGAAATAGAGCATAAAAGAGATATTTGGATTAAATACGTAGAAAAAACTTTTGAAGATATACGAAGTAACACTGGTATTACAACAAACACCAATTGCGAATCTGGACCACCATTTACAGTCGAAGAAGTAAAATATGCCATCAAAAGCACCAAAGATGGGAAAGCAGTAGGCACCGATAATTTTCACTCAGAATTCTTAAAACTTATGGACTATGATGGCAAATGGTTGACAAATATATTTAACAGTATATATGATACAGGCGTGGTTCCCCAAGAGTGGTTAGTGTCAACTTTTATAAATCTTCCAAAAAAACCCAATGCGAGAAAGTGCGAAGACTATAGAATTATAAGCCTTATGAGCCATTTACTTAAAACATTTCTAAAAGTCATCCACAAAAGAATATATACAAAATGTGAGGAACAACTAACAAGAACACAATTCGGATTTCGTGATGCTCTGCGAACACGGGAGGCCCTTTTTGCTGTACAGGTGCTATTTCAGAGATGCAGGGATGTGAATTATGACATATACGTATGCTTTATAGATTACCAGAAGGCATTTGACAGAGTAAAACATGACAAATTAATGACTCTAATGCAAAAAATTGGAATTGACAACAAAGATCTTAGAATTATCAGAAACATTTACTACAATCAAAATAGAAGACCAGTTAACTGATAAAATTGCAATAGAACGTGGAGTACGACAGGGCTGTATTTTGTCTCCATTGTTGTTCAACATTTATTCTGAATGGGTATTTAAGGAAGCTTTAGACGGTTGTGCGAAAGGAATACTAATAAACGGTGAATGGTTGAATAACATTAGATATGCAGATGACACTATAGTTTTTGCCGATAATCTGAATGACTTACAGATATTAACAAATCGCATAACAGAAGTCAGCAACAGATACGGACTAGCTCTTAACATAAAGAAAACCAAATTTATGACAATTAGTAAAAAACCAATACTAAACGCTCAACTTACAATCAACCAACAGAATATCGAAAGAGTCGAGCAATATACATATCTAGGCACCAATTTAAATAGCCAATGGGACCACTCAACAGAAATTAAACAGCGAATAATAAAAGCAAAAGCAGCATTCGTTAGAATGAGAACCATTTTCAACAGTCGAGACATATCATTAAAAACAAAATACCGTCTATTGAACTGTTACATATTCACAGTTCTGCTCTACAGAATGGAAGCATGGACACTGACTGTTGCATCTATGAATCGGCTCAAGGCTTTCGAAATGTGGTGTTATAGGCGCATCTTACGTATATCCTGGGTTGACAGAGTTACTAATGTGGAGGTTCTGCGTAGAATGGGGAAAGAATGTGAAATTCTCATGACCGTCAAAACTAAAAAGTTGGAATATCTAGGACATGTTTTTTATATAAATGCAAACGAAAAATCTAAAAATTAAAGGAATGATGCAGAAAATACAAAAAATCGTCGATATAAATTTTGAATTTTAAAATTTCATAAATGTCATTGTGTCATAATGTGATGATTTAGTGCAGTAAACTTACCTGCGGTTGGACCAATTACGAACAAGCATTACGGCGCGGTAAATTTGAATTACTCCTCCTGGTTAAAAAAGAAACTGTAATATTTTTCTACTTGTTCTATCACGTTACCATTTATTGTCAATATGTGAGAGTTGGCAAAATGCACTGAATATAGAAATGTTTATATCTGTTATTCCCCTGTGGAAACTTTTAAATATGAAACTTCTAAATAGAAGCATTTACATATTTCATAATTATTAGTTTAAAACTGACAATTTTCGAATATAATATAAGGAGCTGTTGTAGTCAAGCTGCTCGACCATAATTATTATGGATCAGAGTTAAACAACTTGCAAAGTTTGTAAGTTTACAATGACAACTTTAAGTGAATCTGTTTAATCCCGAGTTGTGAACTGAATATTCCAACAAAGTGGTATGTTGAAGTTAGAAAAGTTTTTTGGCAATAGCTCCAAAATAAACATCCGTTGCTTTTACCACTGTCACTGGTATAAAGCAGATGTCACTCATTTCATATTAACTTTTGTTTGAAGTATGCGTTGCATATCCAGCTTTATTTTCTTAAAAAAATGTTAAATAAGTATAATTTCTTATTTCGGAATTAACTGAGAGGTAAGTATTAATAAATATATAGTTTATTGAAAACATTAACAGTTTATATGTGATACAAATCAAACTTTGTGTCTTTTTATAATTACATAAACTTTTAGTTGTATATCTTCTACATACATATCTTTAACACTCATTTTCAAAAAGGCCGCCAAAGAAACTGGAGTTGCCAATCACCAACTGACTTATACAAGAACGACATTGACTTTAAAATTACCAACAAAAAAGACGCTGTTCAAGATGTAAGTGTACCAAATCAATTTTCAACCGGAAGTGACCATAGAATAATTAGAGCGATGATAATCTTGAACGTAAAGAAAAAAAGAAGAAATATGGTAACAAAAACTAAAAATATCACATTCACTGCGATTACTACTAACACAAGGTGGAACAGCTTAACGAAATGTTGCTAAAAAAGGCATAAAAGAAATGCTAAGCCAAAAACATTCAAACTAACGGAACGCAAATTAAACAAGAGTATACCTACAAGTATACGCTCCTACAGCGGACGCCCCAGAAGAAATCATAGAAGAATTTTACAATGACCTTACTAATATTGTCAAAAGGATTCGGAAAAACGAAATAATACTAATAATGGGAGACTTTAATGCCAAAGTTGGCAAAGGACAAAGTGGAAATTTAGTGGGATCCTTTGGTCTAGGGGAACGTAATGAACGCGGAGACCGTTTGATTGAATTTGCAACTGAAGAACAGCTCGTAGTGACAAACACCTTTTATGATCTTCCTCCAAGACGACTATATACGTGGAAATCTCCCCAGGATACTCCAGATCACACAGTACGAAATCAAATAGACTATATTCTTATTAACAGACGATTTAGAAACTCTATAACATCTGTTAAAGCGTACCCGGGATCCGACATAAATTCGGACCACAATCCACTTATCGCCAAAATGAAACTTAGTTTAAAGAAAGTTCAAAGACCAAAAATTATGAAGTACGATATTAACCAACTGAAAAATAAAACAGTAAAGGAAAAGGTACAAAAACGCCTAAAAGAAAAAACGTGGGCTCGTACAGAAAAACCATGGGCCCGTACAGAAACAGATAACACAGATGTAGAACTAGAAAATTTGCACAAAGTAAGTCAAGAAATAACAGAAAAATACTTAAAACCTGAAAGAACAAATAAAAAGGAATGGATGACGGAGGAGATTCTATGTATGATGGAAGACAGAAGAAACGCTAAAGATAATAAGAATTACTTCAACAACATAAATAACGAAATAAAAAGGGCTATTAAAATAGCAAAAGAAAATTGGTTTAGCTCGAAGTGTACAGAGATAGAGTCATTACAACAAAAACATGATTCATTTAACCTCCATAAAAAGATTAAAGAAGCGGCAGGCTTATATAAACACAAGAACACTGGATTCCTGACAGATAATCAGGGAAACATAGTACTGGAAATAGAGCATAAAAGAGATATTTGGATCAAATACGTGGAAAAAACTTTTGAAGATATACGAAGTAACACTGGTATTACAACAAACACCAATTGCGAATCTGGACCACCATTTACAGTCGAAGAAGTAAAATATGCCATCAAAAGCACCAAAGATGGTAAAGCAGTAGGCCCTGATAATTTTTACTCAGAATTCTTAAAACTTATGGACTATGATGGCATAAAATGGTTGACAAATATATTTAACAGTATATATGATACGGGCGTGGTTCTCCAAGAGTGGTTAGTGTCAACTTTTATAAATCTTCCAAAAAAAACCCAATGCGAGAAAGTGCGAAGACTATAGAATTATAAGCCTTATGAGCCATTTACTCAAAACATTTCTAAAGGTCATCCACAAAAGAATATAACAAAATGTGAGGAACAACTAACAAGAACACAATTCGGATTTCGTGATGCTCTGGGAACACGGGAGGCCCTTTTTGCTGTACAGGTGCTATTTCAGAGATGCAGGGATGTAAATTGTGATATATACGTATGCTTTATAGATTACCAGAAGGCATTTGACAGAGTAAAACATGACAAATTAGTGACTCTAATGCAAGAAATTGGAATTGACAACAAAGATATTAGAATTATCAGAAACATTTACTACAATCAAACGGCCAAAATCAAAATAGAAGACCAGTTAACTGATAAAATTGCAATAGAACGTGGAGTACGACAGGGCTGTATTTTGTCTCCATTGTTGTTCAATATTTATTCTGAATGGGTATTTAAGGAAGCTTTAGACGGTTGTGCGAAAGGAATACTAATAAACGGTGAATGGTTGAATAACATTAGATATGCAGATGACACTATAGTTTTTGCCGATAATCTGAATGACTTACAGATATTAACAAATCGCATAACAGAAGTCAGCAACAGATACGGACTAGCTCTTAACATAAAGAAAACCAAATTTATGACAATTAGTAAAAAACCAATACTAAACGCTCAACTTACAATCAACCAACAGAATATCGAAAGAGTCGAGCAATATACATATCTAGGCACCAATTTAAATAGCCAATGGGACCACTCAACAGAAATTAAACAGCGAATAATAAAAGCAAAAGCAGCATTCGTTAGAATGAGAACTATTTTCAACAGTCGAGACATATCATTAAAAACAAAATGCCGTCTATTGAACTGCTACATATTCACAGTTCTGCTCTACGGAATGGAAGCATGGACACTGACTGTTGCATCTATGAATCGGCTCGAAGCTTTCGAAATGTGGTGTTATAGGCGCATCTTACGTATATCCTGGGTTGACAGAGTTACTAATGTGGAGGTCCTGCGTAGAATGGGGAAAGAATGTGAAATTCTCATGACCGTCAAAACTAAAAAGTTGGAATATCTAGGTCATGTAATGAGAAATCAAGAACGTTACGGCCTTCTCCAGCTGATTCTCCAAGGGAAAGTAAATGGTAAGAGAGGACCGGGAAGAAGACGCATTTCCTGGCTTCAAAATTTGCGAAAGTGGTATAACACGACTACCACTGAACTGTTCCGCGCTGCAATAAGCAAAGTGAAGATAGCCGTGATGATCGCCAACGTCCGGAACGGATAGGCACTTTAAGAAGAAGAAGATACCTACAAGTATCTGAGCCACGAGATTAAATTAGGGAGAGACATTCCAGGTTTAAAGTTGAGGACTAACATGGGCAGCTTACGGACAACTAAGGAAAGGTTTTAGATTAGATATGCTTAAAAAGGAAGGCCTTTGATCAATGTATACTCCTAGTTCTAACATATGGAGCAGAAACATTGATTCTTACCAAAAAAGTAATCAATAAAATACAAATGGCACAGAGAACAATGGAGAGTTCAATTACAACGCTAAAATGGAACTGGGCAGGACATGTTTCCAGAGTCAGAGATGGAAGATAGAGCAAGAAAATATTAGAACGAAGACCTTGACACGATGCTTATTGTAATTGTCGGAAAGCGTAAAGTGTATTCGAAATGGCTAATGATGATGATCCTCTAAAAGAAATTTATCCGTTTTAGACGAAAATTAGTTTTTCTTCTGAAACTAAGTTTAAGTTATTTACGTACATTATATTTTCTCATCCAAAAAACTATAGTTTTTTATCACAGTAGTAGACCACGTTCAATTTTGGTTGGTTTCCTGTTCCTAAGTCGTTGAGACAACCCCATTTGATAAGGTTTGACTTGGACAATGCTACGCCAGTTCTTCAATGGTTCAGCATACGTCACGTCTGCCAGCTTTAAATCTCGCTTTGTGAAATTTCTGCTATTAGGTAACACGCCGGTGTTTTGTTTAGAAAGGCTCTAAGGATGCGCTTTCTTGATTTTAGTATGTCAGGATACGGGTCGTGACCAAAAAAGAGGGTGACGTTGTCGAAGGTTTGTTTGAATCTTGGTGAATTCGCGGGTGTCTGCAGAAATTAGGATCTGAGAAGCCTGAAGTTTTATACTGTTTGTTCAGAGGGGTTGGTCTCATATGCAACCGGTAATGAGTATGCAGATTTTGTTTAGACTGGCGTTTATTATTTTGGCATGTGCAGATCTCTTCCATAGCGGGCATGCATATTTTGCCGTTGAGAAGTATAGTGCCTGCGCTGTTGATCTTAAAACTGTGGATTTAGCGTCCCATTTGCGATTGCTCTTTTTTTTATGATGCCCTATTCAATTAAAAAATGTTGGCAATTACTTCAGCAAATTTCTTTCCATTTTTTCCTGTTCTTATTAGTTCTTTATAATTTAAACCCGTCCAATGTAATGTATATTTTGGACCCAAAGTTTGGTTGAGCTTTTTTGTTCTGCCTCCACGTTTATATTTAATTTTGCTTGTTACTACGGTTACGAAAAGAAAATATTTTAAATTCCTTATTAGGTGATCAGGGTACGAAGTTTTGAGAACTTTTGCCATAAGAACCACGTCGTCTGTGTAGAGAAGATCGCAAACTATAACTGGATGTAGGTTTCTATACCCTATAATTACGTCAAGATTGGCTTCCTTCTCTCGTATTTTCTTAACTATTTCGTTCGTTATAATTATGAGTAAGAGTGGACTCGGACTATCTGTTTTAATAATTTTATCATCTTAAATTCCTCTGGTATCTCTTCTGATATCTATACTTTCGCTTTTAGCGTGTTATATATACATAGATATATTAAACTGCTGCTATTTGTTTTCCTAGTACTTGTAACTTCTTTAAGTAACTTTATATGTTCTTCCTATTTACCTTATCAAAAGCTGCTCTTAGGTCTATAAAGATTATAAACAGTTATTCGCCTTTCTCCAATCTGTTTTCTATTACCCTTCTCACTACGAAAAGTCATTTTAAGGTAAAACTTACATCACAGATTTACAAACTTACATTGAAATGAAATATTGAAGCATTAACAAGTTGTTTTAGTTACAATGTTAGTACTATCTATACAGCTGAACTGTGTGCTCTCTATCGCGCCATAGAACTAATCAATCTGATAACAAACTGGAAATATATTATCTTAACAGACTCACTTAGTGCCATACAAAGCATCCGATATGTATCCAAAAAACCTGCTTTTAAGAAAAATTAAAACGGTCCTTCTTCAGGCTTATATCAATCACAATGAGATACATTTTATCAGGATCTTATCCCATATAGGAATAAACGGCAATGAAACTGCTTACCATAGTGCGAAAGACGCGATAGTGAGTGATGTTTCCGAAATCGTAAACACATCGGCATCAACGGACATAAAAGCTTATATAAAAAAATTAATCTTAAGTGTGCGGAAAAATAAATGGAATGTGTCGAATTCAAAATTAAAACAAGTGAAACCCAGCCTAGAGATATGGAATGTGTTACCTAAGTCAAGGAGCCAAGAAATAATAGTAACGCGCCTCAGACTCGGACATACTAGGTTACAGCATGATTACTTAATTAAAAAGTGCGAACTGCCGCGATGTGAAATGTGTAATACGACACTAACAATAATGCACATACTATGTGAATGTCCCCTCTACAATCAACAACGAAGTAACAACAAGATACCAGAAGCACTTCTAGAAGCTCTAGGTGCAGACTGTAACTTTAACAATACTCTGAATTTCTTGAAAGACATTAATAAGTACCATAGTATTTAACAAACCAAATTTTAATGCAGTAATTGTACCTAATGTAATCCATTAATTTTTCGCTAATGGCCATTTGGTCGATGCGATTTTCTAAATAAAAAAAATCTTTCCATACATCCCAGTAGGCTCAATGGCAATGTAATCCCTTTATTTTATCAAAATAAAGTTTTATAAATTATTTTATAAGTAGTCTTATTTATTAATACAGGGTATAGGGCATATAATTCCCACGTAAGATTTGCTTTTATCGGACTTAGGGAAAATAATTCCCACACCTATTTTTTGTAAATGAAAAAAAATACCAGATATTTGTATCATATTTTATTTCTAAGTAGTTTTCTTAATGTCCACCTCTATGGAGTAGAAAGCTGGAGCCTTACAGAAGATGCCATAAAACGATTAGATGCATTTGAAATGTAGTGCTACCGACGTATGTTGAGGGTCTCATATATACACCACACAAGAAATTATTAACTCCATAAAAAACAGAAAATTGGCTGACTTCGGCCACATCATGCGTAATGAGAAATACCGACTTCTACAGTTAATTCTACAGGGCAAGATTAAGGGTAAGAGAGGCCCTGGACGTAGACGTATATCCTGGCTGGCCAATCTTAGGCAGTGGACTGGTCTAACGTCAACTGATCTATTTCGAGCTGCTGTGAATAGAATAAGATGGGTCAATGCGGTCGCCAACATCTCTAGAAGATAGGCACATTTAGAAGAAGTTCTCTTAAATAAATTTATAAACAAAACTGTTCTCTTATATGTACTTTAGTTAGTCCCGGTTAAGGGTTAATACAATAGGGCAATCAAGGATATTTGAATATATACTGCTAACTACAAGATAAATTTCTCTTAATCTTCTGAAAAAAGTATTACGAGATAAGTAAATTTTAAAATCTAATAATTGGAAAATTTAATTTAAAAAAGTTCCTACTAGACTGTAGCTATGAGAAAGAACCAATCGTTTGATACTTTTTGGTGATTAGGATCATTTTACCATTCGGTTTCTAGTAAATACCTAACCTAAAAATTATTTGAATCTCTATATTTTGTTTTAATTTGGACTAATAATATTACCTAAGCATATTATAATGGTAAAACTTAATTTACAAAAAAAAGTGCTCTTGTATACGTCGGTTTGCAAAAATTAAGTAATTTTTATTTGATTATAATAAATAAAAGTAAAACAGTAGTTTATAATAATTTATGTTTTTGATTAAAATAATTGATATTTTTTATTTGCTGATATCTTGGTAATATTAAATGTTTTATCATTTTACCGAGAAGTCGAAAGTCAAAGCAAACATTTTAATAACAAAAACCAAACTATATAAATGCAAAATATAAAGTTGTAAGTGATTTATTCAAAAGGTGAGTTTTATGGTTTATGAACTAGTGCAATCTATATCTTCTACTCGTAAGAGTTATGTTTTATCTGGAAGACTATAAAAGTGGTTGTTTATTATTAATACATAATTTGGAACAAAATTACCGGTACATGAAAGAGATTTGTAAATTTCATATAATAGCAAAATATATTGTAATTAAATATGACCAATGGTTAAAATATTTAATATTATTTATAGAAAAAGCAAGTTAAAAATCGTATACATATTTAATTAATATATTACAACCATAACTTACACTTTTTCGTCTTCTCAGCTCCAACATCTAGTGGCACAGTAACGAAAAGTACACAAACGAAAAAGTAAAACGTCCACGGGGGTCCAGGTCCCCGATTTCCCAACATCATGGTCAATTAATATCACTATAAAACTATGTTAGTCACTAAGTCACTGAAAACTCGAAAAACCGAGACATTCTCGCCTCAACCCGAAATACCCGGCCACTTAAATTTGAAAAAAATTCACATTTTAATTTTTTTTTGTTGGTCGGATATGTTTGATATGTGTTTTAAGCTAGTCGGGGGATATGTGTTGGTTGTTAGTGGCGATGAAGAGAATCTGTAGTTGGTGATTTGACACGCGCTGCTCGCGCATGACCTCTAAAAATCGATGGTGGCGTCGGCATCGACGAGCGGCCGTCGCGACGCGTACGCCATTTTATGTTTAGAGCGATATCTACGGCAAAAGATATGAACTTCCTGATATAAAGAGTCCTGTCAACATTTTTTAAATAAATACAGGGGGAGTTCATTTATTAAGGGCCTAGTTCTTAAAATCAGCTTTCATGAAAATAAAAATAATTATTCTTAAGACAAATAAACAAAATAATATGTTGTGTATGTCGTATTTTTATTTCTTTTGATCTTTCGAACATGTTACATGTTAATTACAAGGGCTGGTGTTAAAATATTATGCTTTCAATTAGTGTTTTCAGCTTAAAAATATCAGTATGGAATTTAAGAAAAAATATTGCGGAGCTAAGCCTTCAGCTAGCGAAGAACAGATGAACCAGAAAAAGTCTTAACTGCCACTAGGATTTTATGAATATTTTTACAGCATGAATATTTTTACAGTTCCAATTGATCACATAATACTTTCAATAATTATTTTGCGAGTTATTTAACTTTACGTGACATTGAAACAAAAAAGTATTAGGGCTACGGGCACAGTTCGTGATAATCTTATCACAATATAAGATTCAAGATTCAAGATTTATTTATTGAACTACATTTACAAATTTTACATTTGTTTGTAGTAAGTCAATTATATGTATAGGTAAAAAAGATAATATAAAACATACACAAAATACAATAGGAGATGAAAATACATTAATGCGCATAACATAAAATATACAAAATAAGACAGATACCAACATAGTGAGTACATCCATGTTCATGTTACTGCCTTGAAGTGATCAAAGTATTCACAAACAGAGTAAAAAGCAAATATCAAAAGGTATCTTTGCAAGAAATAGCTAATACCCTAGCTGAATCTTTTAGAGAAATGTCTTCAAATAGTAACTACAATGATACATTCCTTGACAGGAAAATAATACATAAAGAGTACATAATACTTACTCAGAGGAGAAAAGTAAAGAAAATGGAACACCCCAAGGATCAGTCCTAAGCCCTACTTTATTCTTAGTGACAATAAATAATATTATTAACAACCTTACTAAACCTCTAAAGGCTCGACTTTTCGCAGATGACCTTGTTGTCTATATCAAAGGAAATAACACCGAATCAATGACAAACGCTTTGCAGTGTTTTCTAAACCAATTAGAACAATGGTCTCTAACGACCGGATTCAAATTTTCAGTAACAAAAACATCAGGTATACTCTTCTCCAAAAAGGTTTCATCAATGCCCCCTACATTAAAATTATACAACACTATGCTACCATTTAAACCAACGGTAAAGTTCTTAGGTATGTGGTTTGATCAAAAACTTACTTGGCAAGAACATATAAAACAAACAGTTTTAACATGTCATAAAAGACTGAATCTAATGAAAACATTGGCAAACCGAAATTGGGGATCAGATCAGGAAACTCTGTTGAGAATATATAAAACACTAATTAGATCTAAATTAGATTATGGATCAATTGCATATGCATCTGCTTCAAAAACACTACTTAAAAAACTTGACAGCATACACAACGCTGGTATTAGAATTGCACTCGGAGCCTTCCGGACAACTCCCTCCGAAAGCATACTGAGCGAAGCCGGCGAGCCTCCTCTAAATTACCGAAGAATATACTTAGCTCTAGCGCATGCTACATCTATAGCCTCAAATATAAATAAACCCCTCTACTTTAATACTTTTAATAACAAATATATTAATTATTACAATAATAAGCCCCGTGCCCCCAAACCTTATTACGAGAGAATCCGATTATATAGCTCCAGACTGAACATTCAATTCCCAACAGTATTTCAAACAAATACCAATAACTATCTACCTTGGACTATCGAACAGCCCAAAGTCATTACAGCGTTAAGTAGATATAATAAACATGAAACTAGTCCTATTATTTTTAAAGTTAAACTAAATTCAATCCTAGATCAACAATACAATGAGATGATTAAAATTTATACAGATGCATCCAAAGGTGAACTTGGCGTTGGAGTAGCAGTGGTAACACCAAATGAAACTTTTCAATTTAAACTTCCGCTAAATTCCAGCATCTATACTGCAGAACTATTTGGTTTGCTCAAAGCCATCAAGCAAGTAAATCTTAAAAACTTCCCTTGTTGTCTAGTCCTTTCTGACTCTCTCAGCGCAGTCAAAGCTATGCAAAATGTATACCCTAAACACCCCATTGAGAAAATTATCAGGGCCGAATTAATGAAAGCTCAAGAAAATTTCAGAAGAGTCCACTTCCTATGGATACCATCTCATATAGGCATAGAAGGGAATAAAGAAGCAAATACTAGTGCGCGTAACGCTATCACCAGTGACGAATCAGAAACAGAGTGTCGGAGTATCGCAGGCGATCTAAAAGTTTATTTCAAAAATAAGATGTTAAGTGCGTGGAATCGGGAGTGGAATGACTCTAGTTCGAAACTCAGAACCATCAAAAGTGATATTTTTTCATGGAAGTCCACAGCCAGAAGTAGAAGATGCCAAACTATTATTACACGTCTACGACTTGGACACTGTAGGTATACTCATGCCTATCTCTTCTCAAATAGTGAACCTCCAAAATGCGAAACCTGCAATACAGTAGACAGTATAAAGCACTTCTTGATAGACTGTCCTAAATATGTAAATCAAAGACAGTCTTACAATTTGCCAAATAACCTGAAAGCACTCCTCAACAAAAGTTTAGTTCCGAACAATTTATTAGGTTACTTAAAATCTATAAATATGTTACACAAAATTTAACTTAATTAATTGTTACAAATGTTCAATTGTTCACAAATTGTAATTAATTGTTACAATGATTGATTGTTACAAATGTTAATTTAATATTATTACAAATGTTACAGGAATGTCGCTAATAACCTTTGGGTGGATGCGACTTTGTTTCTTTAAATAATAAAAAAAAAGGTATCTTTTCAAACTTCCTTTAAAATTATTCATCGAAAGTTGTTTTAAATCCTTAGGTAGGACATTGTATATATTATAGTCAATTGAGTTTTTTTCTGATTTACTCAAACGATACTTAACTGTTCTGATGTTATTTGCACCTCTTGTGCTATAGTCATGTAAGTGTTTAATTAAAGTATCAGCGTTTTTATGTATTTCTACATTACCGCTGTATAGCCATAATGTTGGCAAGGGCATTATGTTATATTTAATAAACAACGGTTTGCAAGATTTCAAGTAGCTAACCTTTGCAATTATTCTTATTACTTGTTTTAGCAATTTAAATATTGTTAGGGCATTGCAAAAGTTTCCCCTCAGAATAATACCATAGCTTAAAAATGAATGGAAAAGAGAAAAGTACGTTATTTTCAAGGCATCGACACTTGTAAAAAATTTTAATTGTCTGAGTAAAAATAAGATACTAGAAAGTTTACCTTTGATATGGTCAATATGGTTATACTAAGTCAATGTGTTCTATTGTATCAACTGTTATGCCTAGACTTCGGCAAATATGCAAATAAAAATGTAGAAAATATGCGCATAAATATGCACGTGTTTACCCGAAAATATGCAAATATTTTACAAAATATGCATACAAATAAATAAAAAAATCGTAAAATAGTAACAATTTTATTTAAAGAAAAAAGTGTACATAACTAAATATTTCCTACTATTCATTAAGATTTACATTTATTTTAAGTAACTACATCATTTTTAAGTATGAATAAACTTATTTAGAATTATGGTAACAATAAATGACCAAGTGGTGTTCAAAAATTTCTAACAAAAACTTGTGGCTTCTGTCTGAGTACATATATTTATATATGGAAAAACTTCGTTCAACATTAACTGATGTAACGGCAGCATTTTTCAAACTAACCAAAACATTTGGTTCTAAATTAATTGTTTCCGAAATATTTCCAGCTAGAACACTGACTACTTCAGAAAGAATATGGTAACCTTTATTTTTTTCCATAGTAGCTTCAAATTTTTTTAAAATATCTTTTCCAATATTACCTCTAACGTTCCGACAACATGACGCAAATTCTTTTATTAATGCTGTACTTTCGAACAATGACAATTTTGGTGATTCTAACTGAGTAATTGTTTTTTGAACAAAACTAAAATTTGATTTTATAAATGAAAGTTCTTGTTGAAGCAAGTTACTCTAAAAAGTTTGTTTAGAATCCAAAAGAGATTGGGAACTTTCATCTGTTAACGTATCAATTATGTCCTTTATTTTAACAAAATGATCTGCATAAAAATTAGCTGCTTCTAACCATGTTCCCCATCGCGTTAAAATAGGTTGTGGTTGAAGAGGAATGTTAGGTAGCATTTCTTTATAAAGTTTAATTCTTAGAGGAGATTTAAGAAATACTTTTTTGACACTGGATATCATGGTATTTACAAGAGGAAACTTTTTTCGTATTTCCTCTGCAACTCTGTTTAATCCATGCGCTACACAAGTAACATGTATTAAATCTGGGAAAAATATTTTTAAATTTTGTCCTGCTTTCACCGTATAAGGAGCAGCATCCGATAAAATAAGCAGTAATTTATTAGAAGGAATAGTTGTCGGAAGAAAAAAAGTTGCTAATGTTTCTTGTATAAAAGGCGAAATTGTTAAAGCATTTGTTTTCTCAAGTTGCTGGCATGAAATAAGATGAGATTTTGGTAAGGTATCTTCTTTAAGAACACCAATCAATAAATGAGCAATATACTTTCCTGAGGAATCAGTGGTTTCGTCTACAGATATGTAAAAATAATTATCTGCAATTTCTTCCTTAATATTAATTAACACCGACGAGTATAGCCCGTTCACATTATTTCTTCTTAGGGACCGATCACTTGGAACATTAAGTTTGCAATATTTTTTTAGAAACGAACTAAAATTTACATTTGCTAATTTTGAAAGCGGTATGTTTGCAGACACTAATGCGCGACACAAGTCTTCATTAAAAGTTTCTTGCTCATCTAATTTTTTTGAAGTAGATTGGAAACATTTAGCCATTGAAGTTTGATATTTTCCTCCTATTTTTCCTTTTTTTGCAATGTGTGAAGCAGTTCTCACATGTAGGTCTATCTGAAATTTCTTCTCACATGCTATCTATAAATAAAAATAAAAACCTTTATTTTAACCCAACCTTTAAAATATAAAAATATACAAGGTGTTTTTGGTTAATCAAATAACTGGTTTGGAAAAAAAAACACTCGCTAAGTGTTTTAAATGCAGTATTAATCCACAAATTAGTTTTTGTTACTAACCATTAGTACATCATATAACTTATTTTAAAATTCAACAAAAGTTTTTTTTTGTTAATTCAATTACAATAAAAATAATTGTGTTTTAGAATAGCTGACTTCATAAAAAAAAGTAAAGGTGAAAAATTTTTCTAAATACACACCATTGTATTGTACCACGGACAATTTTTTCTCACTAAAGGAAGCTATTTTTCATTTAAAAACAACCTACGAGTACTAAATTTCAAGTAAATACGTTTATTGGTTTTAAAGTTATTGTTGTTATTAACTAAAAGAATTTAATTTTTTTTAATTTTAACACCCTGTATCTCGAAAAGTAAATAAGTTTGACCCCTCATTAACTATATCGTTTTGTTCAATTTTTCGAGAAGTATCTACAGTCAAACGTTGTAAGTGTCATTTGGTAACACCCTGTATGTATGAAATATTAGATATTTAATAGAAAATATTAGATACTTACAATTTTGCCACAGACTGAACAGTAGATTTTTCCCATATCCATAGACAGCTCTTTATAAGGTTTAATCCAAGTTGAAGCACTGGTTGTTTTAGGCATTATAAAATCACAATCTTCCTTTTTGTTACGCACAACGAGTGTTTACGCTTTGAATATCAAAACAAAAATGATTTACAAATCTGAGCATCAAATTAGAAATGTTTAGGTACCTAATTCAATAAACTGGGAGATTTTGGAAAATCCCTAAATTAGGAACAAAACTATTAGCCGTTTACCTGCTGTTAAGATACAAATGCAAATGAGCAAACCCTTAGCGATTATCCAATAACTGAATGCCTCAGTGACCGAGACTTTCTAAGAATGTTGAGGGCTACTTAAATTGATCTTCTTTGAAATTGTAAATGTTTTGTACCTGTAGAGATTACGTACTTAGATCATTTCTTGATTAAAATGACTACAAAATTTTATACAAGAATTGAAATAAATTGGTATGTTTAAAAATTTTCAAATACAGTATAAAAATCTGAACTTTTATGCACTTTATGCAAACTTTTATACAAATATGCCAAAATATAAAATATTTGCATAAAATATGCACAATATGCAAAATATGCAATATGCATATTTGCCGAAGTCTAGTTATGCCCAACAACTTGACATTATTTTTATCAACACTCACATCGAAGGTAGGCGAAAAAATTAAATTTTATTTTTTTTTATCATTTAGTCTAAATTTATTTCATCAGAAAAAGTTTAGACTCAATTTGATCATTAGGAATGATCCACGTGGCGCCCTCTATGACAAAACGTAAAATTGTAAATAAAATACTATTTCTTGTCTAAGATTATGCCTCTGTGCTAATATTGATAGCAATTTATAAATATACAGGGAAACTATTAGCAAAAAACGAAAAACAAAAATTAACTTTAACACCCTGTATCTTTTTTCTCAGCAACATTTTATTAAGGCATATTTGGCCCAATAGCCATATTTTGGTCCAAATAACCTGTCCTTAGTCTATGTCCCAATAGTTATGACTCACCCTGTATAATTATGATCCCTTCTTTAGGAGACAAACAAATTTAATCTAGCTAAAATGATTATTGGTGACTTTAATCTCATGCTAAGAGAGGGTCAATCAACGACATTGTAGAATTTTGGCTTTAGGTGACCAAAACAATGGAACATCGATAAGACAATAAACAATAGATATTTTGAAACAAAAATAAGTGTATCATAATAAATAATTGATTCCAATAACATCATTACAAAGTTAGTCGATTTGCATACTGAAACCAGTCAAAATGAAGTTAGGGTTGCACAATTCGCAGCAGCAAACAATTATGTAGTTGTTAGTACTAACTTTCAGAAAAGATATTCATAAAGAAACCAAAGAAGCCAATCAAATTGACCACATATTAAACTTAAAATTTTGACAGTGGTAAAAGAAACAAATAGTAGTGTGAGGATTGAGGATGGATATGTATGGATATTGTATCGCTACGAGAATAGACCTTGACAAGAGCGCCTCTGTACCAAAACTGGTTTGATCTAGTATTGCGAATGTCACGTGTTGTGTTTCTGGAGTGGAATAATGTGTATAATGGAAATATTTGGGTTTGAAATTTATAAAGGAGTGACAGACCATAGCACAGAAACAAATTGATATCAATTTCCTTGATAATTATTAAAGAATTGCAAACTCTAGTTGTTAATTTGTCTTCATAATAGGTAGATCTAAAAAAATTATTAAATTTAGTATAGGAAATAGATTATAAATCAACATAATAATTGGGTTCAGCGTTACATACAAACTAGAATATTTATTTTTTGAGTTGAAAGGTATTCCATTTCACTGGTTCATTTTATAAAAGTATCAAACTAGAAATTATTAAAATCGTAAACAAATTTTCGAAACCAAATTCAGAATTTTGCTTTAATCTGTGCCTTCTAAGAATTGCAAGGCAAAACAGACGTTGATAGAGATGTTATGAGAGACATGGGGAATCTAAAAATTGCATTCCACAACATATCTCCTCAACTAAGCAAAATTCTTAGCGAATTGGTTTCTAGTACTCGTACAGAGTATATCGAAATAAAAAGGAAAAGACAGTTAAGATTTGATTTTACGTACAGGGCGCTTGCGCATCCGCTTATACGTATTTCGGCCTAATAGGCCTCAGGAGAACGGCTTTCGCAATCGCTCTAAACGTGAAAATAAATCTTTTCTGTCTTAGGAAGCAACTCTAACATGGCTTCGTATAGACGCAAATACCGACATCTGATAATAAAATCGTAAACAAATTTTCGAAACCAAATTCACAGATTAAAGGGAAATTCTGAATTTGGTTTCAAAAATTTGTTTACGATTTTATTATCAGATGTCGGTATTTGCGTCTATACGAAGCCATGTTAGAGTTGCTTCCTAAGACAGAAAAGATTTATTTTCACGTTCAGAGCGATTGCGAAAGACGTTCTGATGAGGCCTACTAGGCCGAAATACGTATAAGCGGATGCGCAAGCGCCCTGTACGTGAAATCAAATCTTAACTGACTTTTCCTTTTTAAATAATTATATATATATATATATATATATATATATATATATATATATATATATATATATATATATATATAATATAAACTTTTATTTTGGGGTTGCAGTCATTAATAGGGCAGGAAAGTGAAACTCTTTGTTCTTTATCTAGCTTTCGCAAAATTTATTTGCTTCTTCGGGATATGCTAAAATATGGTATCAGTAAATACAATGAAATTAAAATTAAATAGCATTGTATAAAACTAGTATAAAAACTTACAACATGAGATTAATCCATTAAATTTTCAAATTTACAAAACATTAAAACTTAACTTATTAAAATTATCTAGTTATGTAAGTACAATATTTTAATTTTATTTAATTTTGTACAAATTCATTATGACATTGATTATGTTGATGTTTGATTTATGTCAGAAAGACACTCGTTTCTGTTTATTATATTTTTTGTTGTTGATAACTAGCTCTTGATTGTTATTATGGTTACGTACAAAGTGGCGCCAAATATGAATATTTAAATTTTTTGAAATTATAGTATTTATAGTCAGAAAATCTAATATTAGAAAATTATAGTATTAATTTTCGTAAGACAGAATGTAATTATAGATATTGCTTAGTTTATCAATATCAGTTTTTTTATTAACGCATTGATATTTATTTATGCATACCATTTCTAGGAATTCTCTTTTATTTAATTGGTTTTCACGTCTTAATATATTAGTTTTATTGAAATTAAATGAATGATTTTTATTAATTGCATGATCTATTAATGCACACGTATTCTTATTATTTCTAAGGTCACTTTTATGTGATGTTAGTCTGCCTATTAGATTTCTAGATGTGTGTCCGATGTATAACTTATCACAATTTTCGCATGGTATTATATAAACTACATTTGAGCTTTTCATAATGCTAATAGGTGATTTAGTTTTTGTATACAATGATGCTAATGTTTTAACATTTTTAGTTGCAATTTTAATATCAGAATAGTTAGCAAAGACTTTAGTTAGTTTGGGTGTTAATGTTGGTATATAAGGTAGTGATGTGAAAGTAAATTGAGATTGCACGATTTGTTGATTTGGTTCTCTTGTTTGATTCATGTCAATCATTCTATGTTAAATAAAAATTTGTTAATTATTTTAATTGGGTATGAATTCTCTAATAAAATGTCTAATAAAAGTTCTAATAACCCTTTGTTGATGTTATTGATGTGTGATTAATTGACTATTCTGTTTTTTAAAGCCAATATCAAATTTATTTTCATATGAGGTGGATGTTGTGAATGATAATTAATAAATCTGTTACTAAATATAGGTTTTCTTTACAAACATTTATCAAACGATTTGTGGATGACTTAATACTTGCTTGACCTACAGACAAAATAAATGAAACTTTACAAACTTTTAATAATTATTGTGAACATTTACAAGTTACATGTGAATAAGAGATAGAAAATAGCATCCCATATCCCATATAGAAATGGTATGCATAAATAAATATCAATGCGTTAATAAAAAAACTGATATTGATAAACTAAGCAATATCTATAATTACATTCTGTCTTACGAAAATTAATACTATAATTTTCTAATATTTGATTTTCTGACTATAAATACTATAATTTCAAAAAATTTTAGTTATCAACAACAAAAAATATAATAAACAGAAACGAGTGTCTTTCTGACATAAATCAAACATCAACATAATCAATGTCATAATGAATTTGTACAAAATTAAATAAAATTAAAATATTGTACTTACATAACTAGATAATTTTAATAAGTTAAGTTTTAATGTTTTGTAAATTTGAAAATTTAATGGATTAACCAACCTCATGTTGTAAGTTTTTATACTAGTTTTATACAATGCTATTTAATTTTAATTTCATTGTATTTACTGATACCATATTTTAGCATATCCTGAAGAAGCAAATAAATTTTGCAAAAGCTAGAACAAAGAGTTTCACTTTCCTGCCCTATTAATGACTGCAACCCCAAAATAAAACTTTATTTTACATAACGTGTCAATAATACCTAACTACTTTATATATATATATATATATATATATATATATATATATTGAATTTTATTTAAAAATAATTACAATACTTGCATTAACATATTAAAATTATATAACTCATTGTCAACTTTTAAATAATTCTACATAATACATAACTACTTACTCTTCAACATTAATTTTACCTAACTTGTCCCCCAAACACCTATCATCACACATCGATAAACGAGATAAAATTGATGCATCTTAACAAAATAAAAAAATTAATTAAAGTTTATAATTGTTTATAACAAATAAAAATCGGTAAGATTAAATAAAAAATTCAAAAAGTTCTCAAAAAAAAATTTGGTCCATTTTTGATAAGGTCAAAAAAAGTTGTAACTAGTTGAGGTCTCGAATTCCAAATGAAAACCCTAAAGGTTTGAAATTTAGATGCTTGGATTTCGAGACCAATAACCAGTAATTGTCATTGTTTCTAGAGAGCCTAAAAAATCGATATCTCCTTATCATTTTATCAATTTGTAAGAGATTATGCTCTACCTACTTGAGATATTTTAAATCAATAAATTCGTCTTCGATTGTTTAAAATCTTTTGATTAGATATATCTATCGTTATAGGTGTCTGAATACTCATCAATATGACAACGCATAGTATGTTTACTATTATTTAATTATATTTAACCAAAGTATGTGATTTATTAGATAACTGGTACTCTTTTATTTTTAATTGTAAGTACTGTTTAATTTTTATTATTTGGTCTTTTTACGCTGATTTTAAAATAAATTGTTGGTCTTATTCTAATGCTATGAAGATGCTTAGATAACTAGCAATGTCAATCCGAGAAAAAAGCCCTGAAAGAACTTAAATCCAAATCTAATCATTCTTCCAGCGGGTGAAAGAAATGTCACCGTCATTTTAAACACTTCTTCTTATATTAACAAACTCTCAAATCCTATTAATACTTCAGACTACATACCAATTCCTAATAATTCTACTACCTATCTACAAACAACAATGTTGCCATGAAATAATCTCTAATTTCTAGCGAAAAGTCGTCTAAAATACATCGAATATATGGCTTACCCAAAATTTAACCCGATATTTCTCTATGTTTCATTGTCAGTGCATAAAACTGCCCTACACAATCATTTGCCAAGTACTTGGCCAAAACTCTACAATATTTCGCCGAAAATGCTTCATCCTTCGTCAAAAATTCTTTTCATTTCATCAACTTCTTAAAGAAGTCAGACATTCTAGTAAGTTTCGATATTATTTCAGTCTATACAACCATTTGCTTCAAATTCACTCTTCTTCTTAATTTGTAAACCTTTTGCTACTATTCTGGCTTTTTTACTTTAATCATCCTTTTTTTTTAAGTTATTTTGTTTGATAGCTTTTTTATGTTTAGGTAATTCTACTTCTGCACATGTACCTATTTAGTTTTTCATGTGAAAGTAGCTTCTTTCTTATATATTCTACCCATTCTGGATCTTTTATGACATCTTCCTAGCATAAATGACCATTTTCTGTATGTCCCATATTCACTTAAATTTTTGGATGCTTTTATTTTTGTTCCTGTTTTTGTTATATTTATCTTTGGCATGCATTCTTCAGCATTCCCTGAACATTCTCTGTTTCATCTTTATTAGCTTCCTTTAAATCATCATCTTGAATTTCTATTTCTATATTATTTATTCTTCCTTGCAATTCATTTTCATATTGTATTTATTTTGTTTCCTTATTTGTATACATATTGGTCTTACTGATTTCATTATAATTACTTAACATTTCATCAAATCTCTTGAAAAAAGAGTGCTTTACTTCCAAATACTTTCATTTTTTAATAAATCTTGTTTATTGTACCATCTCGTGGTAGGTGTTCCTTCATTATTTGCTTGAGTTGGTGTTCTATTTAACTCATATGCTGAGCACATCATTGCTTCCCCCTATAACTTTCTTGGACGATTAGTTTAAGCAAAATTGGTCCTTACTTTGTCTAATAAGCTTCTGTTCATTCTCTCTGAAATCCCATTTTATTGTGGAGTATACAGATAACGACATTGTTTTGTTGAACATAGGAATTAAGATTTATTGCAATCCCATCTCTATAGTAATATATAATCTCTTTATTATAATGCTCTAAAACTACTTTTTTGGTTATTTTTCAGCCTTAATAGCAATACAAATAAATAAGTAAGTAAATAAGTAATATCCTTATAACAATAAGACAAATAAAAAGAAAAAATCAGAATAAGCATCGTTTGTACTTTTAAATAAAAAAAAACAATAAAATTCTTCCAAAGTGAAACATAAAAAATACTACCTAATTAAGAACCTAAAAACTTTGTAAAATGTACTTAACAAAAAATAAAACTTAGGAAAGCAGATTAATGAATTAAGGGCTCAAATATTCCACCTCCTTGTGCTAAACAGTAACCAAATCTCTAGTACAGATTTCTCCCCATATTTTGGAGTAGGGCTGGTGTAATGCTTGCAGAGAAATAAAGTATTTTTGCCCTTAACTCGACTAGGTTTGTGGCCCTTTCAAACTGATGCCTATAAATGTTTTCTTTCAGAAAACCCCAAAAAAAGAAATCGTTAGGCGCTAAGTTACAGGATCTAGCGGGCGATTTAATCGTACCACGTGTACTTATCAGTCGATCATGAAACGTTTGATTGAGGAAGTCAAAGTTGCTCTAGAGTTGTGAACCGAACACCCATCCTGTTGGAAATAAACCTCCTGAAAATTAACGGGAAGGCGTCGAACTGCCGGAATGGTCTCATTCTGTAAAAGTTGTAAATATTTGGGTCCGTTTAGGTTTCCATTGATAAAAAATGGACCGACAATATGGTGGCCTAACATCCCAGTCCAAACATTTAACTTAACTTTTAACTGAGGTGCTTATTTTTTCAAGAATAATACCTTACAACGGATGCATTGTATTTTTTATGTAATGGAAATGAAGATACGTCAGAACACAAAATATTTTTTAAAAAGTTTACATTTTCATTGTGTTTATCTAACATAAATTCACAAAACTCCATCCGCATAAAGTTATCTTCCGGAAACAGTTCTTGTGTTGGTTGTATCTTAAAACAGTGATACCTATTCCTTTTGAGAACTCGCTGGGCAGTTCGAGCATTCACGTTAACTTTCTTAGCAATTTGTACATTATTGCAGGGTTCACTAGCTTCCACAAAAGCACAAATATCAATATCCCTGTTTTGACGCTTCTCATCGATAGGTCTAACACGTGGTTTGTTACCTTCATGACACTTTTTACAACTGTTTACACATCCCGAAGCTTGAAAATGTTTAATGGTATTTTTAACTGTTGTAACACCTTCTTCTTCTTCTCGTGCCACTCCTAGCGGATATTGGAAATCATCATGGCCACTGCGACTTTGTTAGCAGCGCGCCTAAAAAGTTCAATCGAACTACACCCGAACCATTCACGTAGATTACGAAGCCACGATATTTTTCTTCTTCCCACACTTCTTTTGCCCTTAATTTTGCCCTGCATGATATTTCTTAAAAGTTCGTACTTTTCACCTCTCACAATGTGCCCCAAGTATTCCATCTTTCTAGTTTTTATCTCATTTAGAATTTCGCATCTTTTGTCTAAATTTTGGAGTACTTGCGTGTTAGTGACGCGGTCCATCCATGATATTCTGAGAATGCGCCTATAGCACCACATCTCGAAAGCTTCGATGTTTTTTGTGGTCAACTGTTTTAGTGTCCAAGCCTCTACTCCATACAACAGGGTAGAAAAGACATAATACCGCAGCATTCGTATTCGTAACTTTATGTTGATATCACGATTGCAAAAGAGTTTGCGCATTCTATTAAAGACTGATCTAGCGATTTCTATTCTACATCTAATCTCTTTTGTTTGATCAGTATCGTCTGTGATCCAATCACCTAGATATTTATAACAGGACACACGCTCAATCGTTGTATTGTCTATTACAAGATTAGCTCTGATGTTATTTGATTTCGTGATTACCATAAATTTAGTTTTTTTCAAATTAATTTTCAAGCCGTAACTGTTACAGTATATATTGAGACTTTGAACGAGATGTTGTAGTTCTACTAGCGTTCCCGTTAGGAGAACCGTATCATCAGCATACCTTATATTGTTGATCGTCTCACCATTTATTATCAGACCAAGATCTTCTTCCTCGAGTGCTTGTTCACAAATAGCTTCACTATACAGATTAAATAAAAGTGGCGACAAGATGCATCCCTGCCGGACTCCTCGACGGATTTGAATTTCTTCTGTTAGCCTACCCTCAACCTTCACATTTGCTGTTTGATTCCAATATAGGTTGCATATAATTCGAATATCTCGGCTGTCTATATTTTTCTTTATTAGAATTTGTCTTAGTGGTTCATGTTGTACTTTGTCAAAGGCCTTTTCGAAATCAATAAAGCAGGTGTAAATTTCTTGGTTCATGTCTAAGCATCTCTGTAAGAGAACGTTCATTGCAAACAGAGCCTCCCTTGTACCCAGCCCTTTTCTGAATCCCATCTGAGTGTTACTGATGTCTGCGTCTAATTTCCTATAGATCCTATTATGGATTATTTTCAGGAACAGATTTTAGAGCATGACTCATCAAAGCTATCGTACGATATTCGCTGCATTCCCTTGTATTTGCCTTTTTGGCAGTAGTATAAAGGTCGAACGGAGCCATTCCCTAGGTATTATTCCAGTTCTATATATTGTGTTAAATAGATCTAGGAGTATTTTAATAGATTCATCGTCCATAAGTTTGAGCAGTTCTACGGGAATTTCATCAGGACCGGGGGCCTTACCACTTTTCGCTTGTTTGATTGCATAATCTATTTCTTCTCTGATTATATCAGGCCCTGTATCATCTGTATATTCGTTTGAGATTTCTTGTCTATCTTTGTCATCAAAAAGTTGTGATATGTATTCTGTCCATCGATTCATTTTTTGTTGTAAATCTGTTATGGGTATACCATCTGTATCTTTGATCTGTCCTGTCTGTGTTGTTCTTCTCCTTCCTGTCATTTCTTTAATCTTTTTGTGTACATTAAAAAAGTCATATTTTCGCTCCAGTTGTTCCAACTCCTGGCATTGCTCACTTAGCCATCTTTCTCTAGCTTCTCTTATTTTCTTTTTTATCAGTTTATCTGTTTCTTTGTATCTTATCGGGCTATTTGTTTTGTGTACCCTTCTTTCACACATCAACTGTAGTATTTCCTCATTCATCCATTCTTTATGTTTCCTTTCTTTCGGTGTTAAATTTTCTCTCCCTGCCAGCATTACGGCATGTTTAATATTCTCCCATTTTGGTGTTGTAACACCTGGTGAGGATCTATTTTCGAAGGCAACAATAAATAAATCAATTACTTCACGTATCAAATGACCCTGAAAGTATCATGTTACAAGTTGCACTTTTTTTGGCATTTTATTAATTATTTACTTACTATTACGTATTATGTACAACTAAAATTTTACAAGTGCTTATAAATCAGAAGATAAGTTTAGCAGATAAACAACAGGGTTTTCATAGTGGAAGATAGTGTACAGATGCAATATTCATCGTTATAAAGAAAATTACTGAGAAATCAATAGAGCACAATAAACCAGCATTTCTGTATCTTATTGACCTAGAGAAAGCGGTTGACAAAGTTAGACTCAAAGATGTAATCCATCTTTTGTATAATAGAGAAATTCCCCTAAATATTATAAAAACTATTGAAAACATCTTCCACAACAATAAAATAGAAGTCAGAACAGATGGACAACTTACAGAACCTATAGAAATCGGCAGCGAAAACAAGGGGATTCATTGAGTCTCATGCTCTTTAATTTGATCATGGATGAAATCATCAAAATGGTTATTAAAGAAAAAGAATGCAGAATGGGAAACAAAGAAACAAAAATACTCTGTTACGCAGACGACGCAATATTGATAGCGCAAGATGAAGAAAGTCTAAATATCAAAAGAATTTAATATGACAATCTCATCTCAGAAAACTAAAACAATAGTATATGTATATATATATATATATATATATATATATATATATATATATATATATATATATATATATATATATATATATATATATATATATATGAAGAATAAATAAAAATCAATCCAATTGTTTTGATGAGTTTTATTTATTTCGGTATAATGTTTAATATTATTAATAAACACAAAATAAACAAACGGTATGTTATGACGATTAAGGTCGAGAGTTTCGTAATAAATAGATAACGTTTTCTAGATAAACCTATCGGACATTTACCCTAATAGGATTTAGTTACTTTATACTACGGACATTCATAGTGAAACCTACTAAAATTTCCCCTGAGAATGACCTAATATTTTCTGCCCAGTAGCGGAACTCCTCTATTTCTCGTAATCTTAATAGATTACACGCACATTTTAATAGATTATGATATAGCTATGCATTTCAAAGTAAACTAATTAGTTTAGTTTAGACTAAAAATATCACGGGTATTAAAAACTGAGTTATTATATTTTTTTTATAGTTTTTATGCGAGTTTAAATCCTTCTTCTTCTTCCTCTTCTTCTTCCTTCTTGTATGTAGGCTTTAAAGCCTGTTTTTCAGTCTGTCTTTCAGTACTTCTTCGTCCATTTGGTGACTTATATCGTGCTATTCTTACTATCCTATCCTCCGCCATTCTACTTATGTGTTTGTTCCACTTCTGTTTCCGTTTTGTCACCCATCCATGTATGTCTTCTATATTACATGCTCTTTTTATGTTTTCGCTTCTCTCCCTAGTCAACAAACTTTTCCCTGATATTCGTTGAAGTATTTTCATCTCTGTTGTTTCTAGTAGTCGGCTCGTTTTAGATGTGTTAGATCTTGTCTCCGCCGTGTATGTTAATATAAGTCTAATTGTTGCTTTATAGACTCTTGTTTTTGTATCTTGTCTTAGGTGTTTGTTCTTCCAGATTGTGTCATTAAGAGATCACGCCGCTTTACTTGCTTTTAAGCTTTGTTGTCATACTTCTTCTTCAACATCTTCGTAACTAGTTATATCTATTCCCAGATATCTGAACCTTGCTTTTTGCTTTATTATTTTCACATTAATTTCGATTTTACATCGAAGTGGGTATTTAGATGTTGTCATACATTTGGTTTTATTTAAATCCTAATTAAATAAATTAAAGTATATCCCAAATAAAGCTGTTTTTTCACGACGATTAAGAAAAGAGGAACGTTACTAACTGATAACAACATTGCTGCATTAGTAATAATTCTAAATAAACTTACTTACTTACTTTACTTACTAAACCTAACAAAAATGTAACTAGGGGTATTTTTATTATATTTATTATTATTTACATCCCATTGATATTAACCTAGTGATGCCTCTATTCATATTAATAAACCTACATATGAAATATGAAATGAAAGCTGCATAATGGTTGTTTGCTATTTGCCTACTACTGGTGTATTTGACAAATTTTACTAAAAACTAGACGCTATCATTTGTATGTATAGTTTTCTGCAATCGGAGGTGCAACGTTATCAGCTCTTATCTCCGTATTTAAAATTAAGATAAAAAATATATTTACATAATAAAAATCAATCGTCCTGTACCGTGGTGGAATAAATAGTAAATTATTCCTAAACCTATTCGCTCCGTGCGTGACCATGGTAGGGGTACCTTGAAACGATGCCAGCGTGCGTAGCGGCGAAATATGACAAAATTGGACACTATCTTTTTACGCATAAATTTTATCAAAAATGTGTGCAAATACATGTTGCGTATTTAATTGTGCTAATAATAGCAAAAATAATAAGTGTAGTTTTTATAGGTTCCCAAAGATTACATATAAATTAGAGAAAAGAAAAAGATGGATCCGTGCTATTAATATGAAAAAGGAAATAACATAATTTTTATGCAATTAAAATAAAAAATATTAAAATAATTTACCTTAAATAATATTTTATAAGGCTTCAAGCTAACTGCAGAGTGCCTGATGACTTTAGCTTTTATATCATAACTCTTACTATTACTGTTTTTAATTATATGCTCTTTCACGTGAAAAACTTGATTTGCCAGTACTAGATTTTCAACTTTTCTCTTCCGTTTGGGGTTAAAAAGATATATTATGATGAATTTTGAGAAACCCAGTTTTTAATACTACATTTATTTTGTACATAAACTGAAAAAATATAATTAAAAAGTTAATTATTAATAATTGTCAATTTCGCCTGTATTTAACAATGTCAAACATATGTCATATGTTTAACCTAAAAATTGGTAGGTCCAAAACTGTCAGATGAAGGCGGTAGGTGTCGCGTCAGTCACGCACGGAGCGAATACAAAAAGCATAAAACACTCGAAAATAAAGTAAAGTTTAAAATGCTAAAAGCAAGGGCATAGATAACTGTCAAAACTGCTAAAACATTTTCATAAAATAAGTAAGTATCGGAGATTATTAGCAATACCCTTTTCTCTGATGTCTAGAACAAAGTTAGAAAAATATTTGGTTTTCACAGTTCACACAATTTCAAGAGTGAAAGAAAATAATAATTTCATAACATCGATTAGTGATATTGCAAACATTTTTGGGAGAATCTATCAAAGACACACATCGAATCAACAGTATACAGCCAATTTTCAAATCAACCTTATACATCCGTCAGAAGTTTAAAATAATTCCTTAAACCATCCTATCTCTTTTTAATGGATAAACTCATCTCTTCTTAACCTGAAGAATTCTAGTCGTAACCAAGGCCCATGAGTTGTAAAAACACTTGCAGAACATTGGTATAGGTCTGGTCAAAATATTACAACTGATAATTTTTTTACCGATATTGCTTTATCTGAAGAACTCTTACACAAAAATTTAACTCCTTTGGGTACTATCAAAAAAAATAGGAAGAGTTTACCCAAATCATGGCTTGAAATGACAGATCGCTCACTGTAATCTTCAAAATTTTTGTTCACCAGAAACATTACCTACTTTAGTTTAATATGTAACCTGCCTAACAAGTTTGTTGTATTATTATCGACCTTAAACAATAAATATAAACTTTCTAGTGAATACCAAAAGTTTAAACCAAATATTATTTTGGATTATAACAAAACCAAAAGTGGAGTTGATATTTTAGATAAATTGATCCGAGAGTACACATGCAAAAGAGCAACAATGCTTTTGTTCTATGGAATATGAAAAATCCGGAATTCACCACCCTAGTAAATATAAAACATCGCAGAAAACTTTTTCTGGAGAAGCTTGGAAAACAACTAACCTCGCCCAATATAAAACAAAGGGCTAAAGCAATACAAGAAGAATCCTCCGGGTACCATAAATCCGTAATCGCTGCAATAGAGACCACCGGTGTTAGTGTAAAAAAGCAAATAGAAGTGCCGCAATCTGTAACAAAACGAGGTCGTTATTATTCTTAAAGGGGTAGTGACAATAAATATTCAAAAGGATGTGAAATGTGTAAAATATTTGGTTGTTATACTCATTAAAAACGCGAAGAAGTCCATATTGTCAAAATTAAACGCAACTAATGCCAAAAAGGCCAGGATGGTGAACTATCTTAAAAAATTTAAATACAATAATTTAGGATTATAATTTTTATGTTTCTGTATTTTTTGTTGAATTAAAGATACTGTTTAATAATACTGACTATTTAAAACATCCTTATAAATAAAATCAGAATGGGCCACGCTTGACCCATCATCGTAATCTAAGTAAGTAAAATAATCTCCGTACTCCGAAGGTTCTACTGACAACTCGATGCGGGAAAGTATTGTTTAAGTATTCCCTAATGATTCGAGCGATGTGAACTGAACAGCCGTCTTGATGGAACCAAACATTCACCAGATTTACATCAGGATGATTGAGAATAGCGGAAAGAACATGATCCTGTAATAAATCAAGGTATACTCTACTATTCAAGTTGCCCTCAATAAAAAATAGACCTATTATTTGGTCTCCTAAAATGCCAGTTCAGACCTTAACTTTTTGAGAACGTTGAGTTCGGTAAACAACACTTCTGTGTTGGTTTTCCCGCGTCCAATACCTCGTAATACGATATTATGAATTTTCTACATGCAAGAAATTGGTCTCTTTTTAAAAAATACAGAAAATATATCTACACACCCTTGTCCAGAATTCTTTGTCAACCATTTTCCATCCACTCCTGAATGTAGGTCTCTCCCAATTGCTTCCATCTTTCTCTATCTTGCGCCAATCTATTCCACTGTTTGCCTGCCACTGTTCTTATGTCATCTACCCATCTTTTTTGAGGTCTTCCCGTGCTTCTTGTTGTCGTCCTTGGTCTCCATTCTAGAATTCTCCGTGTCCACCTGTTGTCATTATATCGGGCTACGTGACCTGCCCAGCGCCATTTCATTTTTGCAATTTCTTCCACAATATCCCTAATCTTCGTTCTACATCTTATCTCGGTGTTTCTAATCTTGTCTCTTAGTGATATTCCAAGCATGATTCGTTCCATTGCTCTTTGCGTTGTTTCTAATTTTTTAGCAGATTTTTTGGTAAGGGCTACTGTCTCCAAGCCGTAAGTAGAAACTGGTAGTATGCATGTGTTATACACCTTTTTCTTTAAGTTTACAGGAATGGAGGTGTTTTTCAAGATATATGCTAATTTGCCGAAAGCGCCCCATGCCAGTTGTGTTCTTCTTTTAATTTCAGCATCTTGATTTGGTTTTCCTAGTTTGATAACATGACCTAGATATACATAATGTTCAACATTTTCTATGGTATGATTTTGTATTGTTATATTTGTCTGGTCTCGGCTCAGTATTTTTGTTTTGCTGTAGTTCATTTTTAAGCCTACCGCTCCTGAAACTGCATTTAATTGTTGTAACATATCATTTAGTTCTTGGATATTGTCGGCTATTAAAACTATGTCATCTGCGAATCGCAAGTGGTTTAAGTATGATCCGTCGACGTTGATACCCTTATTGTTCCATTCTAGTTTCTTAAAAATGTCTTCTAGAGCAAGGGTAAATAGTTTGGGAGAGATGGTGTCTCCTTGTCTTACTTGTCTCCTTGTCCAGAATTACCATCACAAAACTATTTTATTATTCGAGCTTTTTCTGCAGACATATAAACAGATCTGTTGTTTACAGAAATAAATTTAAAATCTACGCTCTTATTGCTTTAAAAAACCACTGTATAATGACATTAATGACAAATTATTGGCGACGGGTCGACGGAGGATCGTGGAAAGTTGACGGAGCGCGGTGTTGCCATTTATAGAGTGTATATCTAATTTAAAACTTAACGTACTGTATGTCCGCTTTTTCTTTGGTACTTTTAGTCCATGCACCATTAGGTTTTGTAATTTGTGTGTTTTGTCTTATTCGCCATTTGCTCTAAAATATCCAATGCTTTAAAGTGATTATTTTGATTACTTGCATAATGTGTAAAGAGCTGTTTGTTTATGGTTAATATCAGGTCTTAAAAAAATTATAAAAATTCTGCTTAGAAATAAATAGGAGAGCTATAAAGTTTAAAAAAATTGTTGGAATCATTATAAATTTTGATCTGAAACAGTATCAAAATAAGCAGTTTAATCTATTTTAATAATGAGAAAATAAAAAATACTTGTATTCGACAGTATATAAAAGTCACTAGATAGACCGTTTAACCCCATAAATTTTTCTTAGGAGCAGCCAATGATCTGCGAAGCGACCCTCCCTTGTTTTTTACCCTGACCACTAGGCCGAGCATTTAATCCTAGTTAAGTCATTATAGGAGTGATATCTGAAACTTATTACGTTAGTGAATCGCCAAGTATGAGAATATACAAAAGTGACGGTAGTTATGTTGAAGACAATGACACTGAGTTTGGATGGTATTTTTACGAAATCATGGTTGACGAGAGCAACGATCGATTCGAGGAGATTAATAGAGAAACTAGGTGAGTTTTCTAAATATAGGGTTAAAATCAATATGTAAAGCATTTTTTCATCGTATAAAAATGACCAAATTTGAGCATTATTATTTTATTCGTATACATTTACCTTTTAATAGTATCCTGTAAATATTTATAAAAATTCGGGACCATTTTAGCAATCACCCATAGGGTATATTTTATTAAATGTAAAACTACATCAAATGCACAATTCATTTCAATATTAGCATTAGCACATTTTTGTTTAATTCATTGAATAAAATATATTGTTTCCAAAATATAAAACAGTTATAATTTTAGAATAGATGGTGTAATAACATTATTTTATAAAAATACTATCTGACCCGGCCACGCATTGCTGTGGCTTGGTTATTATACGGCTAATATTATGTTCAATTTATTTAACAGAGTTAATTAAATACCATATCAATATCATCAAAATTCTTTTGGATAATTTACGGCTTCATCTTCATTAACAATATTGTCGACTGATTTAAAAGATATCAGATTGCCTGGTAATAGCTGTTAAATCTGGAAGTTAATTTCGTTAACATCGACATTTTTCGCCACCAAAATTGTGCACTCAATAAGCCAATTATGATTCAAGTAATTATTCAGTATAGCCGGGAAGACACTTAATTTATGTGTACTTTCAACAAAAGTGCAGAAATTATCCAGAAGTTTGATGCATTGTGTATTTGGATGCAGTTTTATTTTACCGTTTACAATATTTAGTAAAAGTTTGAAGACTATTAGATATTTTTGCACTTGTACTCTAATCTTAATGATTAATTGAACTGTTTCGACATTTCGCCATACAAACTATTGTGTTAAACATGCATTAATCCTATCTACAATATTTAAAGATAGAAATAACTGGTAATGTCTGTCGGAAGTCATTAGACAGTAGTTTGTTTAATGACTTCCGACTACTGAAAGGAAATTTAAAACATTTTCCTTGTTTAAAAAAAGTAATCGAAAAAGAAGTAGTAAACGTTCAACCTTACACAGGAGAGAGATATATAGAAATGTTGACCAGAAAGCTTATCCCAAACCAACGAACAGCATTTCAGCGAAAGCAGACCAGAGACTGAATTAGAAATAGTCACACTGCAGAATGATTTGTGTTTGAAGAGCGTTTCCGGAAAAGAAAATTTTTGGTGTCTAGTGTCTAAACAGAAATACCCAATCCTAGTCAATGTAGCTTTGAAAATTAGTGCCCTGTTTTGTTCCACCTACCTTTGTGAATGAACGTTTTCAAACATGAACTTCATTAAAAACAAATACAGAAGCCGACTAACGGATGAACATTTGGACTCGTGTATTAGACTATAGTGTATTTTTTGTATGAGAGAGTAATAAAACAATAAATTATGTATGCAAATCCCTAAACTGTTGATACGGGTGACTCAATGAAAAACAGATATTTGTCAACAAGTTTACAGAAGTATATAGGAAAACAATTTTAAATTAAGTATGACCACCAGGTATAAAGGTTGGAGCAGAATAGAATACAATAGTTGTGAGGTTTACTAATCCCTAAATAAGGTTGCCAGTGTCGGAGTGATGGAGGTTAACAGGTACTAATGAATTTGCAAGAAATGTAAGATGTTTATTTTATTGGTTATATATAACCAATAAAAGTTTAATAAGTACCTACCTATTTGCAAAATAAAGTTTAATTCTTTAGATAAAATAAAACGTTTTATTTTATCTGAAATGAGTGCATTCCACGAAGTAAGGGTTTCAACAATCAAACATTTAATTCTTTAATTCCAGGAATCTACGACAGTAATTGACTAGATAATTACCTTCTAGACTTATTCCACAGAAAATGTGATAGTGGGTTTTTCCATTTTGTAGGAAGGTCCAAGTGGCGTATTCAAAATTCTTAACAGTTCACTAAAAGTAGGTACTTCAGTTGCAAGGTGCAGTTTATTGTATATACTAGTGTTATGGAAAATTTGGAAGTGCCGTGTAAACGTCGAAAAATTGGTCCTCTAACAGTTAATGAAAAAACATTAATATTTAATTGTTTTAAATCATTTACAGACAAACGTTTATGTTAAAGTGTTGATGAGACCGTTGAGTTAATTAGCAATACACTTGGTGTTGGGAAATCTACGATTTACAGAGTTATTAAAGAAGAGAAATGTGGTAGTTTTCAAATGCCACGTAATGCTCCAGGGAAACCAAAATTTCAAATAGAATATCATTTTAAAGAAGGACTTCGACGGAAAGTGCATGAATTCTTCTTTAGACAAGAATTTCCAACATTGGATAAAGTTCTTGTCTCAGTTCGAGATGATAAGGATTACCCAGAAATGAGTCGAAGTACGTTATGGAAACTTTTAAAAGAAATAGGCTTCCGCTGGAAAAAGAATCCCAGAAAGTCTATTTTATTAGAAAGAAGCGATATTGTCATATGGAGAAGACATTTTCTAAGAACCATAAAGGAAATGAGAAACCAAAAAAGAAAAATATTTTATCTTGATGAAACATGGATCAACGAGGGTCATACACCAAATAAATTTTGGCAGGATGAAACTGTTACAAGTCAAAGGCACGCTTTTGTAAATAACTTATCTACTGGTTTAAACCCACCATCAGGAAAGGGACGCAGGCTGATAATAGTACACATTGGCAGTTCAGACGGTTTTGTTGAAGGTGGTTTATTAACTTTTAAATCAACTCGTACCGGTGACTACCATGAAGACATGAACGCTGATGTCTTTCAAGAATGGTTCGAACAAATGATAGATCTTCTTCCTAATAACTGTGTAATAGTAATGGATAATGCAAGTTATCACTCCAGACTTATAGAAGGACTGCCCACAACCAAGTGGTTAAAAAAAGACTTGCAGAATTGGCTGAGTTCACAAAATATTACGTACCATCCCGGATCTATAAGAAAGGAACTTTATTCGTTGTATGCCCTTCATAAAGAAAAATTTAAAAAATACGAAATTGATGAAATTGCCAAAAATCGTGGAATGACAGTACTTAGATCCCCACCATATCATTGTGAATTAAACCCGATTGAACTGGTATGGGCACAGATAAAGAGTGAAGTTTCAAGAAAAAATACCACTTTTAAAATTCATGATGTTAAACAGTTGTTTTTGGAGGCCGTAAATAATGTAAAACCTGAAAACTGGGAAAAGGCAGTAAATCACACTATTAAAGAAGAGGAAAAAATGTGGAAGCTAGACAATATTACTGATAAAATGATCGAGCCAGTTATTATAAATCTTGGTTCTGAAAGTTCATCTTCTGAATCTGATTTGTATTTGTAACAAGTAGCTGTAAGTTTTATATTAATATTTTTATTCATCTATTTAACATACCTTAGACGGTTTTAAAAACTCTTTTTCTCTTTTGTAATTTTTAAAAATTAAAAAAAATGTGAATTTTTTAAAACCCTTTTTAATGTAGGCCAGTCAGTTCTAATATAGTGTGTGATAAAAGAGGTCACTTTTGTTTACATACACATAACACTTTATAACACTGAAATAATTCATTTATTTTTTACAATTATTCAAAGTAATTTTTCAATTAATCTTGAGCACGCCCATGGAGTGGTCAGAGCTACCAGTTAAAATTATGCTAATTACTCTCTCGTTCATAAAAATAAACTATAGGAATAACAAACTACCAACCGGATTTTAAAAAACTAACAGACATGTTGGACTGTCAATCCTCCCATTAAAACAAAATACGTAGGTATGTATTTTTTTACCATGTTTAGCTTTTACTTCCTGTTCTCTTAAGCGTACGTCTATAATAAAGGTTTTTAAAACAAGATAGATCTTTGGTGCTTAGGATTTTTTAAGTAGCTCTTTCCTGTAGTGTGGTTGCCGACACCTGATATAAAAGATGAAGTTCCGGTATAGTCGAACAACATATACGACAGAACGATGATTATTTGTTTTAATAAAATTTGTGTAGGACTCAATATATTTTTGTTATTAATTACGTTTCAACTGAGGATAAAGGAGTTGTATACATGACAATAATTTTTTTATGTAATATACAAAACGATTCTAGTGTTAATTGTTGCTAATTAAAACTGCCCCAATTGGGGTACTATATAATCTTATACCTTATATGCGAAATATTTTAGTGCCTAATAAAATTCTTGACTTAAGGTGATAATTTGATTTTTTGGTGCTTTTTTTATATAAAATTAAGTTAACTTTGTTTTCAGGTATATTTCAAAGTTAAAGAAACCGCTTAGTTTTACTTTTGAATCAATAGATTACACCAATTTTGAAGAAATAGAGGAACGACCGATAGAAAAAATTAGCCCAGATATAGAAATTGAGAGCATATTTGATGTTGAGTCGTGCACTACCGAAGAAGAAGAGGAATCGATTTGCGAGGAAGTAGATCTAGAATTTCCTCCGAAAGACAAACTTGCCGAGCTTATCGACCCATGTAGTCCTGAGACTAAAATGTTATTAGCTGTAATTAGTTATTCTAGGTTGGTATATATTTTACTTGGTTTTTTTATATTCTTTTGAAATAGTTTTCTTCAATCGCTTTTAATATTTCCTTATACGGTATTAGCCAAAGTCAACAGTACCAAAATTTAGGCCAATTAAAAAATGGAAAAGAAAGTATTTTTGAAGTCTGTAAATATTTATATCCTAGCTGAGCGCTTTCGGCTTACAAAGCCGGAACAGAGCTACACTGCCATAGAACACTAATATAAATAAACTAATTTAAAGTTTACAATATTTTACTTACGTCAAGTATCAAAACAGTACACTGGACTCCACAAGAAAAAACATATATTTATGGTACGGATGTCAGAATCCGACCATTTGTTGGTCGAAGCAGCAGATAAAATGGGGGAAATCGAACACCTGCTTTTTAAATGATTCCTCAAAAAAGTGACAAATGACATATGTCATACATAGAAAATTGATGAATTGAAATTTATGATGAAATAAGAAATTTATCGGAGACTGTCTAAACTTAATTTAGATTATAAAAGATTTATAAAACTTAATTTAAGAGAGTTTTCGATATATTCTTTATTTCATTATGAATATATCAATTTTTTGATAATTTGATTATCTTAATTTTCTATGATGACATATGTCACTTGTCATACATATGTTTATGTTCTATATTTATGACATGTTGTGCTAGGGATGACGTTTTCTCTGTTCTTTCTATGGCATTTCGATGTTCTTCTCGTCTAACTTGTATTTGTCGCAGTCTTCGTATGACATCCTATATACTCCTAGATTTTCCAATACTTTTGTTTTAAATAGTTGTTAGTACACAGAAAATTTTTTCACCAAGTACAAGAATGTAAATATACCTCTAAAAAATTAGTAACTGTAAAAGTGAAATTGGATATCAAACCTCTAATTGTGATAGCAATCTATGCACCAGAGAACAACAGAGATACCACCACAAGGGAAAACTTCTACAAACACCTTCAAATTGTAATAAACGAGACACCAAATGATGAATATATAATCCTTATGGGTGTTTTTAATGTTGTGTTGGGTGTTGGCAATGAATAGTTCCAGGAATAAAACAACGATATATTGAAAATACCAGAAATAAAAACGGAGACACCCCCAGGAGCAAACAACAATAGACCATTGGAGCCTCCATCAATTCAGGAAGTAACGGATGCAATAAAACACCTAAAAAATAATAAATCTCCATGAAGTGATGGTATACCCGCAGAACTTATTAAATGTGGAGGTGCTACTCTGACTAATCATATATATAAAATCATACTGAGAGCCTGGAATGAGGAACAAATCCCAAGAGAGTGGTGTATTGGGATCGTTTGCCCGCTACACAAAAAGGGCGATGAATTAGAATGAAAAAAACCAATGAAATTAATATAGACACATACCTTTTTTTCGTAGACTTCAAATCGATCTATGATAGTGTCCGAACAAATAAATTGTATGAAGCCATGGATGAATTCCACATCCCCAATAAACTGATAAGATTGGTTAAGGCTACAATGCACAAAGTTGTTTGCAAAGTCGAAATACAGGGCGAACAATCACAGGCATTTGAAACGCATGTTGGGCTGCGACAGGGAGATGCGCTGGCATGTCTCCTTTTCAACATAGCTCTGGAAAAGGCGATCAAGGATGCCCAAATAGACAACAGAGGAAACATTTTTAATAAATTATCCCAAATGTTGGCATATGTAGATGATGTCGACCAAGTTGCCCGCACAACACGCAAGCTAGAAGAAATATATACCACCTTATCAAATGCCTAAAAAAATATGGGCCTGCAACTAAATGAAGATAAAACTAAGATAATGGCATCAACACCTAACAATAAAGCCAGAAATCGGCCACCAATTCAATGTTGATAATT
This sequence comes from Diabrotica undecimpunctata, assembly GCF_040954645.1. Classification (NCBI taxonomy): domain Eukaryota; kingdom Metazoa; phylum Arthropoda; class Insecta; order Coleoptera; family Chrysomelidae; genus Diabrotica; species Diabrotica undecimpunctata. Next base: position 142,758,387 of record NC_092807.1, read on the forward strand.
TTACCTTTGAAGTGGTGGACAAATTCACATACTTAGGCTCCCTGATCACCAAGAAGAACGTCATGACGAAAGAAATCAAGCGAAGAATAATCCTAGCAAACAAATGCTATTTTGGACTGAGTAGACATATGAGAAGCAGAAACTTAAGCCAAAAAACAAAAATAACCATATACAAAACTCTTATACAACCAGTGTTGACATATGGGTCGGAGACATGGACCATTTCCAAGGCAGATGAAAATCTCCTGCTTATATTTGAACGAAGGATCCTGAGAAGAATATTCGGTGGCATCTGTGAAAATAGTGTTTGGAGAAGGAGGTACAACTACGAGATATATCACAGATATAAACATATATTTGGTGGTAAAGACGTAGTATCCTTTATAAAAATAGGAAGACTAAGATGGGGAAGACATCTGGTAAGATCACAGCAGAACAAACCTCCTAGAAGAATCCTTATGTCGCAATCTGTGGAAAGTAGAAGTAGGGGAAGGCCAAAACTCAGATGGAGGGATGGTGAAGATGAGGATGGTAGACAAATAGGCGCAGCAAACTGGCAACAGTTGGCAATGGATAGAACTGACTGGCGTAATAGACTTGGGAAGGTCGAGGCTCTTTTATAGGGCTGTAGCACCAATGATGATGATATGGAATGTGTACATCAATAGAAGGTTATTGTTTCTATATTTGTAATGTTTATTATATGCACAAGTTTATCGTGTACATATTATTACAAGATTTTGTTCTGTGTCAAAAGTATCTATTTTATGTTGTTTATGTTTGAATTATTAATATTTCAATGTTTTTTATTTGTATCGTTCCTAAATAAACTTCTCTTGAAACGAAACCATTTTGTTTTAATTAGACATGAAATAAAAAGAAAATACTAGACCTAAATCAGTGAGTACGTAGAATTTACGTATAGCTAGCACTTACGTATGTTAAAGAAACGTTAGTATTCTAGGGTTAAAAAGATAAACACATGCCATGATGACAGTAAAAATCTCCTGTTAGTGATTTAAACAATCTTGACAAACTTGATAATTTCGTGTTTGTGTTTGCATGAATTGCAATATTTAATTAAAAATAACTATCACCTTTTGTATAATTTTATATAAATGGAATTACCAATTAACGTTATTTCTTTAAGGGCTTTTCTGCTATTGATATTATTTTATGAACATGTAATATAAGCAAGGTCTTATAAAAAGAGAATGTGTAATTATATTTTCTGTAATACATTTTACTATTCATTCTTTTATCACCAACTTTATATAGCAATTTATAGCAAAAAATTTTTAAAAATATTTTTAGGTACCAGTCTCTCATGAAAGAAGACACGACGGACAAACTAATAAAAAAAGTTAACGTTAAAACTACAAATTTTAATCACTTTATCAAAGATAAACGCACAAGTTTAAGTGAAGATATGTTTAAAGAAATCATTACATATCACGCGACCAAAGAAGATAATATGATGTCTTTAATGATGGAGTTAATTTTGACCGACGTTGATTGTCAATTAGAAGATATAGTTGATTCTGTTGAGCCAGAACCAGAAGAAGAAGAGTCTGCCAATGGTTTTCAAATACCTCAGTTTGTCTTTGAGACTAGCGATTTGGGTAAAACAATAATTTTGCATTTATTTATTTTATTAAACATATACAATAAACAACTTTCATGTTATTCATTAATTTTTCATGGTATTGTGTGGCTTTATTTTTTACATTTCCAACTATAATTTCTTACTAAACTTCCACAAAGAAAATAAAATTCCTGTAGTTGGCTGTATCTATACCATGAACCACAAAAGTTTTATTTAAAAATCCGTTGTAAAAGGTATATAATTAAAATGACCCTTTCGGGCTACATCACAACAGAACGTTTTCAGACTAACAAATCCATCATCAGTACATTTATCTGAAATGAGTATTACCCCTTTAGTGAATACAAGCGTAAAGATTCCATTTTGAGAAAGGTTAAACAAGCAATGTGGTTCAATACTCATTAGGTGTACATGAGTTTAGTCACTCAATATTTGGGTAAAAACCCTTAAAATGGTAGAAAAGTTGTAATTTATTACATACTAGAATATGGCATGATTCTAATGCATCGGTATTCTAGAACGTATGATGTTCTACTAAAATGATTCTATGCAGATTAATTTTGGCATTATGAATAAATATGAAAAATGCAAAATAAAACGTTTTAAGACGCACAAAACGGTACATTACAAATAATCAATATCTTAATAACTAACAATCTAACAAATATCTTTCTCATCATATCATATGCTTTCTCTAAGTTTATAAAGATCATTATGTGTTTCAATATTTTTCTCTTTGTTCTTCTTTATTACCTGTCTCGTGATGAATATATTATCTAGACACGATCTGGCTTTTCGGAATCCAGCTTTTTCTTCGCGATAATAGTTCGTGTGTTGATCTCTTTTTTCTTTTATTATTGTAAGAAGATTCTTGCTATTGAAGCATATGATGTGCCCAGGAAACAAATATGAAGAGCAATGAGAAAAATTCACTTTAGAGAGAAATGGGTGAATATAACGTAAAGGCTATATAAAAAAAACAGCAGTGCAAACAAAGTTATGCAATGAAATAACAAAAAAAAATCACCTCAAGCAAAGGTGTCAAACAGGGATATAGTCTATCACCTACATTTTTTACCATATATATAATATGGTATATATCATGCGGAACAATGCGCATACGGAAGAATATAAGCTAAGGGGACTCAAGATAAATTGTGTAAGACCGGATACTTCTGTATTGAATCCAAGGTTGCAGATTTAAACTTAAAATTAGAAGATGAGACAAACATGAGTTGCAAGACTTTTAAGTAATTAGGATCACTGATAATACTTGTATAAAAGTCATCAAGCTGAGGTGGTAGTTGTATGAAAGATATAGAAATGAAAATAGCCTGGGGAAAACAAGCCACGAAAGCACTCCATTGAGTGATATGGAACAACACTCTAATAAAACAAAACAGAAAAAGGTTCCTTCAGAGTATAGTGATGAATATTACCCTATATGGAGCAGAGTTAAATAAAGAAATTAAAAGAGCATGTAGGGATGATAAAAATAAACATATAAATGAGGAATGCAAAGAACTAGAGAGACATGCAAACCGATATGGATTCCATGAGCTATATAACAAAGTCCGATATCTATCCAGGGAATTTAAACCAATCTCACAAACAATAAAGGATCAAAACCAACATATTATAAATGAGGAGAAAGGGATTGCGGAGGTATGGAGAAAATATTGTCAAAGTCTATATGCAGATGATCCCCATAATGCAAATCACGACGAGTTCACTGCAGAGTGAAAACCAAACGTTTTAAAGTCAGATGTAGAAAAAGCAATCAAAAAGTTAAAAAATACAAAATCTCCTGGCGCAGACCATCTAAGATCTGCTTTTTAACCAAATTGTCTCTTGGTAATTCTAAAATTACATGGTTTCCTAAAAAGAAACATTATAATTAATAAATATTTCAAATCATTCTGTCTATATTTGTTAATTTGTCTAAGTTCTTACTTATTTTATACATAATAACATCACGGATACCTACCACTGACATTCAACTCTTCTGTACTAGTTTTAGTCTTTTTCTGTTAGCGTTTTTTAGGAGGTGATTTTAAAAGTTCAATACTTTTCACAGCTTGAGAAATAATACTGACGGTAGATACACTTAGTTTTAAGGCTGCTGCAATACGCTCAAATACATAATAAGACATTGTATTGCAAAATTATATATTTTAAATCCCTTAAATTTCTCTCTCATCAATATTTTGTTCTTGTTTAAAATACTCTATTAAACTGTAGCATTTCCATTTCCCTCGTACAAGTTTAAACACCGAAAAATATGTATATAAACAGATGGGTATTTCTTTTGATGTTGATTCCGATTAATATTGCGCGTCAAATAAATATCCACTTAGGTTGGTGGGAAAGTGATGCGGGGAGATTATGATGTCACTCTACGATGAATCGCCAAAGTGGCCAGTTTATTGTTTAGTCCGGATTTTTCTTTTTAAATTCGGTATTGTCGTTCGTTATTCGTCTTTGTCATGGAAATATAGTGTAAAGAGGTAGTGGCAGTTAAGAGAGAGATTTAGATTTGGAAAGATATAGCTTTCGGGATGTAGTCTTCAAAGCCGGAAATTTTTTTGTGGAGAGGTGAATTTGGGCTCGAGATGCAATTTGGCAGTATTTGTTAAGTTAATCAACGATTGGTTCTGCTGTGCCCTATGTGGGAGATTTGTAAGACGGCATTGAGAGGTCCACGTGGTTTTAAGAAGGATTTGAGTGGCCGAGTTTTAAAGATTGCAGTTTGTTGTCATCCAGGATAACCCTAATCAGTGTCCAAGTTGCCAATGATTGTCCATTTTGTGTTTCATCAGTGTTTTGGATTTAATTCCAATTCCAAAAACTTTCTTAAAGGAAATGCACCAGTCAGTGATTATTAAAATTATTCAAAATAAAAATAAACAATTTTTCATTAATAAAAGATTTGCATTCATCCACAGGGAATCTAAGTTCCTGTAGTTGGCTGTATACCATATATAACAAAAAAATTCATTAAAAATCCTTTATAAAAGGTATATAATTTAAAAAAACCCAATCGGGCTTTATCACAAAACGTTTTCGGAATCCATATTCCATCATCAGTGCACCTAAAAAGTATATAACTTTTCTTTCAGGTTTATTATACGTTTATATATTTATAACCGTTTTTTCGTAATTTCACGTTCTTTTTAAATAAGTGGTAATATACTTTTTAGGTGCATTGATGATGGAATATGGATTCCGAAAACGTTTTGTGATATAGCCCGATTGGGTTTTTTTAAATTATATACCTTTTATAAAGGATTTTTAATAAAAAAATTTATTTGCATTTATGACAAACTAAAAAATAATAAATAAATAAAATTATAAGATTAGCTAATTTTCATATACTTAAGTCTTCTATTAAATACAATTAATTTTAAAATTTAATTAATATTTCAAAAAGGTTTAATATTTCATTTCGACATATGACAGTTAGTATTATCTTTAAATATTATTTCTACGCGTATATAATAAAATATTTCTAGTGGCTGTAATGCCAGTGTACTCAGCAAAGTGATTCTAAAAAAGAACACACCTAGCGCCTAAATATTTCGTGTTGGTATCATGTTACCTCACGAGCTATGACGCGGATGACGTGCAACGGTATGTAAATTAGATGAAGTATAGATAAACAGGCTGAGAATAAGATTATAAAGTATTGGCAACACTGTATCATATGTATGCCACTCAAATATCATGTTATTGAAACGTTTCAATATATTTAAGTTTCAATAAAACAGATAATATTAAAAACAAGTGTACCAAATAAAATGTTTGCAATTTTATTACTTCTAGAGACATAGGGTGTCAAATCAGACACTGTATCAAAATAAAGTTATTCATATCTAGAAAAACACCCCTAGATTGGTCAAATTCTAAATTTACAAATATCAAGTATGTCAATATTCTCTAAAAAAATCCAATTATAACTTCCAAAGAATCACCCGCTATAATTCGTATAGTTAATACACTTTGTTATAGTATTATATAATTTATTTTATTTTTACAAACCATTATTAACTGGAGTATCACGTTTCTTTCCATAAAACGTTCCAAAATAGTTTTTAGTTCAATAAAAATGAAAAAGACATGTTCTTGAATTTATAGAACTTTTCCATTTTAGCCAATTATCCTTTGTATCTTTTAGGTAACAGCCTTCCAAGCATCAGTTCGAATAAAAGCGAGACCCTTGTCGATAGTAATTACCTACAGGTGTCGAATAGAGCGAATATTTTGAGCAATCTCGGCCTCAGCGACGAAGATAAAAGCATACAGAGTATCTGTGAGGAAACTTTCGAGATGCACCAGGAGTTGGCGGATATTAAGAAAAGCTTTCAGGTGAGAGGAACTCACCAATTTTCTTGCTTGTTCGTTCATATTTGTCGACGGGATTTGGGTCATTCCTATTGCATAGCCGGGTAGTTATGATGATCATTTTTATTTTACCCATAGGGACGTTTGAATAAGGATAGGCAAGTTTTTTAGAAGCAAACCTAAAACTGATAAAAAAGATTGATGCCAAATACAATACTTTAGTTATTATTAGCACTCAGAAACAACGTTTGAGGAGAACGGCGGTATTGAATGTCATTTACACCCGTGAAATCAGTTTTAAATAAAATTTGTATTCAATCATTGTTTCTGAGAGAACAGTTTATTTTGCACAGGAAGTGCTAATAGATATTTTCATTTTCATTATGACCTTAGTCAGAATTCGATCGAAGCGGTCATATTTTGCTACACTCCTGCAAATTAAAAATTTAAAAATTATTTATTGTGGTTGTGTTTTTAAATGTTAAAGTGAGTGATCACGAAAGATTTGCTGTTTATTATCTATCCAATAATTATGATTCATATCTAAAATTAGCACAAAGTTAATCAGGCCTAATTCATCGTCTTGCGCCAATTGTTCAAAGCGAACTTCTACCTCCAATAGAAAGCTCCAGTGTGATGGCTGCAAGAAACCAATACACATTGCTTGTACGGACCTGTCAGTCGATGATCGAGTTACGAGGCAAAAAGTACGTGGGATATGTAAACTTTGCAATGCATATAGTTCATATCATACACAATAGAATATACACACATGTCCAAAAGTTTGGAATACGTACAAATAATATATCTACGCCTATGGGGGTTTTAAAACTGTTGTTGATATTCATTCTAGAGGGTTTTTAAATGAAAATGATAAAAAATTTGAATCGTTTTTGTATGATTTTGGTCACATTCAACTGATTAGCGTATTTACACATTATTTCAGTCTTTGTTTAAATTTGAATTGAGCCGTTTAAAAATGCCTAAAAACGTGATATCTCATTTTGACAGTTCCAGAGTAATTGCTTTGTTACAACAGGACTTTAGTCAAATTTATATCGTAAATATTGCTGATGTTACTCAGAGTGCTGTATCGAAAATTAAAAAAAATTCCAAGATACAAATAAAGTCAAGGATCGTCTCAGAAGTGGTAGAAATCGATGTACAACAGCAGCACAAGACCGGCAAATAACATTAATAGCTCGCAGAAATCGTCTGGAATCTACAAGTGGTATATCCAGAGAAATTTCTAGGCTTCAAGGACTGAATATTTCACGGCAAACAATAACACGCAGACTAAATGCGGTAAATGTGTATCGTAGAAGACCGCTACGTGTTCCTAAACTAACCTACCAACACAAAATAGTAAGGTTGCAATGGGCTAGAGAAATGGCGCATCATGATCCTAAATGGAATAACGTAATGTTCTCTGATGAGTTAAAAATTGACTTATCTGATTCGCGAAGAACACTGGTTTGGAGGGTCCCAGGACGACAAGCCCCACTAGAAACAGCTAAACCGCGTGTCCCATTTGAAGGTGGCAGTATTATGGTTAGGGTGGTATTATGAGTGGTACACGGACGTCACTGCTGGGTCTGGAGAGAAGAGTCACTGGTGCTGTATACATCAAGGAAGTTTTAAATCCTGTCGTACGTCTATTCCGAGGGGCAGTAGGTAATGAATTTGTGTTTATGCATGACAACGCACCTCCTCATCGAACATCAGCAGTACAAAATTTTCTTGAAGAAGAAGGAATATCTACATTACAGTGGCCCTCGAATTCCCCCGACATGAACATTATTAAACATGCTTGGGTCATTCTCAAAACACGCATCAAGAAGCGAAACAATCCCCCTATTACACTTTCAGAACTTAAAAATGCTGCTCGTGAAGAATTGGAGAGAATTCCGCAAGCCCAGTTCGACTAGTTAATCGGCAGCATGCCAAATCACCTACAGGCTTGCATACAGGCCAATGGAGGAAATACTTATTATTAGTTTTATTAAAAATTATTTTTTTCTATACTAATTTATTTTTAAATGTAAGTTGTACATTGTAAGTTTTTCACTCCAAGAAAATAAATATTTTTTTCGCATATTGTTTATCTGGTTTTGAGATTTATTTAGTATTGTTGATAATTGAAACAAAATGATGTTTACCTATTCAGAAGATTTTATATATAAAAATCAATAAAAAGATGAAATATTCCAATATTCCAAACTTTTGGACATATGTGTATAACAAATGCGAAGCAAATATATCGGAGTCACAGTTCGGATTCCGAAGCGCATTGGGCACAAGAGAGGCGATCTTCAGTCTGCAAGTTTTAATTCAAAGGCTTCTCCAAGGCGTTTGACAAGGTCAAACATGATAAACTCATGGAAATGCCCAGGAAGATGCATATTGATGGCAAGGATCTGCGCATAATAACCAGTCTCTATTGGATCCAAAGTGCTGAGATAAAGATGGGCAACTTACATAGTGGGAAGATAGATATTAAAAAGGGTGTACGACAGGGATGCGTCCTCTCGCCGCTCCTGTTCAATATATACTCTGAACAAATCTTCAGAGAAGCACTGGGAGAAGTTTTGGAGGGTATCAAAGTAAACGGAGAGGTAATCAATAATATTAGATATGCTGACGACACAGTTATTATCGCAAATGACTGCAACGAGCTTCAAAGACTCATGCAAAGCATACACACAGCAAGTTAAGAATATGGTTTAGAACTCAATACAACCAAAACTAAATGCATGCTCATCAGCAGAACACAACAACCTCCAATGCAATTGACATTAAACAACCGAAAAATAGAACAAGTGGAGACATACACATATCTTGGAACCACAGTCAACACAAAATGGGACCAGTCAACAGAAATAAGATCACGAATTGAAAAAGCGCGAAACGCTTTCAACAATATGAAAAAGTGGTTCACAAGCAAAATCTCAATGGAACTAAAATTAAGACTGGTCAAGTGTTATATCTTCCCGGTCTTGTTCTATGGAGCAGAGGCATGGACCACAACGGAAGCCACCCTGAAGAAACTAGAATCCTTTGAGCTGTGGATATATCGCCGTATTCTTCGGATATCCTGGACAGACCATATCATTAACGTGGAAGTAATGCAGAGAATAGGCAAAAGCAAAGAAATAATCTTCACCGTAAAGAAACGGAAGCTTGAGTACTTCGGACATGTCATGAGGCATACTAAGTACCGGCTGCTACAGTTAATAGTCCAAGGAAGAATCGACAGTAGGAGGGGACCGGGAAGAAGACGACACTCATGGATGCATAACCTGCGACAATGGTTCGGACTAACATCGACCGAACTGTTTAGAGGTGCCGTAAACAAAGTCAAAATAGCCTTGTTAATAGCCAACGTCCGAAACGGATAGGGCAAAGGAAGAAGAAGATAGTTCAAACATTGGGAATATTACTGAAATCAAGAGTCTACTAGTGGAGTTTAAAACGGACATTAAGAAGAAAATGGAAGACTTTGATATTAAACTAATTGAATTCAGCAAATGAAATCAACTTAATTCTATTTCAACAACAGAATTTACCGATAACATTGTGAATAAGCTGCTGACCGTATATCTCGTTCCAAAATGTTTTTGGTTAGAGGCGTCCCTGAACCTACAGGAAATGCACAAAATAAAAAAGATCTTAATAAGGATAAAATAAATTTAGCCCTAGAAGTCATTGGATGTAAGAATGTCGTGTTACATTTTAAAGAGTCGGTAAACCAATTCAAAATGAACGTTATCCACGCATGATAAAAGTGATAATGAGTTCTGAACACCACACTCGAAAAATTCTTCGTAACAAAAATAAACTTTTGGAAAAAAAGTCTACTGAAAATTATTCTGTTATTGATGAGAAGACACCTATGCAGCAACTTCGTTTAAAGGAACTACGTACTGAGCTTGAAACTCGTAAAAATAATGATGAAAATGACCTTACGATCAAATATGCGAATGACTGTCCAAAGATAATGAAATTTCGTTTATAATTCTTTTGTACCAAAATTTACTGATTAACTTCTTATGTATACGAATTTAAACTTTGTTATGTCCAAATGTAATTAATTTATAAGTACTGGTCAACTTTTAAAACCTCATATTATTCTCCTAACAGAAACGTTACTTAATTCTTCTATGCCCGATGCTAGATTAAACATTGATAATTTTACTATACTTATGTGTATAAGTATTATAATTAATCTTTCACACCAGATGCAATTAAACATCATTTATGGAAACTGCGCAGTAGTTGATCACCTGGATTAGAACGAGTCACTTTCTTTTTTTTCAAACAATGTGCAGAATCTGTAGCTATCTCTATATCTCTCCTAATGAATGCTTCTTCTAATCAAGGTTCTCTCCCCTCATCCTGAAAATTGGCTTCAGGAAGTCTATATCTAAGTTTCTTCTTCAAGCAAATGTCATCCCTTACCAACAGCATTACTTTAACAAAGGTCGTTCAACGATCACAAACTATCTTCATTGTGTAGATGATTGGTCATTATCTTTAAACAATAGACATCCTGTCTATGTAGTCTACTTAGACTTCTCCAAAGCTCTGGACCGTGTTCCAAAAGATTACCAGCCAAATTGGATTACTATGTATCAGCGGAAAGTTAAACATTTGAATTCAAGATTTTCTATCCGACAGATACTTCAGGGTTTGTGTTGGGGAAACCCACTCACTAGATATGCCAGTCAAGAATGGAGTCCCATAAGGATCAGTACTTGGACCGCTACTTATTTGTACCTACACTAGTGATCTTCTGCTAATTGTATCCAGTAGGGTTTCCATTTACTTAATTCCACTATACAAAATGAAAATAAATCATACCCAAGCCAAAAATAAATTCATAAATTCTGGGGATATCAACTTTCAGCGCCAGCTACTCATAACACCAATGCTGGATGGATTGAAGACACAACGAACAACTGTTAACATTACAATAATATTCTTTACGAACCCTTCACGAAACAGAAAGGATACGCTAAGGGCTCCATGGGCTGTAAAGAACAACTTATTATCGATTCAGGTATTTCTAACCAGGCATACACCAAAAAAAGGAACCTTTTTACTGCCTTCATTGACTACAAAAAGCCTTTAATTCAGTGCCGCATGAATGGCTTCTAGATATATTAAAAATATATAAAATCGATGATAATCTACTGACCTTTTCAAAGCATATAATGTCAGAGTGAAAGGCTAAAATTCACCTTCAAATACCTGGTGAAACCAATATGAAACTGAAGATATCCCAATTAACCGGGGCCTTTTCCAGGGGGACTCGTTGAGTCCACTTTGGTTCTGTTTAGCGATGAACTCACCATCTCAGCTACTGAACTTTCTTAAATGATATCAGTATGCATTTTGGACTAGACAAGTACCGTATACTAAATATAGTCAGAGGAAAGGTTTAGCCCGGAGGTTTCGATATGCAAGATGGACAAAACATCGAGTCAATGGGTGAAAATGATGTACAAATATCTCGGAGTTAAAAAAGCGCGGAAAATTGACCATAAACAAATGAAAACTGAACTAACTTCGGAGTTAACTTAATAGTAAAAATTTGTTTAAGGCAATAAATATGTATGCCTGTTCCGCGCTGAGCTACTCATTTGGTATTATAAAGTGGTCAAAAACGGATATAGAGGATGCAGTAGAGAGAACAGCATTACCGCGGTATCAAGGGGGAAGAGGACATATGGACATAGGTGAGCTATTGGATAAACAAATTGCTAATTTAAGAACTTATTTTCAGGTACAGGCTGAGATATCTACTTTACATTCTGCAATTTGCGCAATAGATGATACAACGCCGCTTAAACTGAGGTAGCAAGAAATGCGCATAAACCACCTGACTCATACGAAAAAATGTGCACCCGGATGAGTAAACCTCTGCATGGGCGACATCTAAATGAGATCAGTCAAGAATATGTCGACAATACATCGTCGATCTATTGATTGACATCAGGAAAGATGTTTGCCGAGACTGAGGGTTTCCAACTTCCCATTCAGGATCAGGTTATTCCAACGAAAAATTACCTAAAATATATTGTTAAAGATCCTCAAGTCCAAAATGATAAATGCCAATATGGATGCCAAGCTCAAGAAACCATCCAACATTTTACCGGTAGCTGCCAGGTATTTGTCGATTCTGATTATAAAGAACGCCATGACTCAGTAGCAAAGATTATCCACCAAGAACTAGCTGACAAACTGGGACTTCTCCAAACCGACCATCTTCCTTATTATGAATACTTTCCTGATAGAATGCTTGAAAATGACAACTACAAGCTGTACTGGGACCGCACTGTGCTTACAGACTAACTAGTGGCGCATAATAGAGTGGATCTCATACTAGTTAATAAAATTACTAGGCAAACAACACTTATTGATGTGGCGATACCCAACACCAATAATTTACGTGTTAAATACAACGAAAAGATCGCCAAGTACAGAGATCTAGAAATACAAATCAGGAGACAATGGAGAATGGAAAGTACCCAGACAGTACTTATTATTCTATCTACTACTGGTGTTATTCATAAAAACCTCCTAGAGAACATAAAACAGCTGGGTCTAAATGAATATCACTATAAGGCCATGCAGGAAGCTGTACTGCTCGCGACGTCCAAATGTGTACGAAAATTTTTGGGAGATACTCCAACATAGGGCTCGATAACATGGAAAACGTCCCACCAGAGCTCAATCTTTTTGATACCGTAGGTATCTGGGATGAGTGAATTTTCCCCTTAGAGAGAGTATGAGCCGTATGGCTAAATCTGGATAATAATAACGGTGTTAGTCAATTTTTTTGCATTTTTTTTGGGATCCCAAAATTAACCTACTTAGCAAAATTCAGCTTGTTTGTATGATTTTTAGAGGTCAAATCTCTGACGACTGGACGGAAGCAGGTAGTATTTAGAAAATTGAATGTTTTTTTATATCTTTAACTTGCTGTAACTTTGGAATCGTTTTGGACCAATACATTTTTATTAAGAAAATAAACAGCATACTATTTGTTACGCATAAGTTCGCAGTTTAAATATGCTACCCAAATGTTCGAAAACTTTAAAACATTTATTTCTAGGAGGATGTTAACAAAGTGAATGAACTGCTAAAACAAGCCTGTGTTTTAAAAAACGATTTACGAGAAACCCTGTACCTCAACGATATCATCAATCTCCTGGAGGGTGACATCGAAAAAGTTAAACTGAAGAAGCTCCCTTTCCGCATATTTTACCGAAGTATCAAGGCCGGAGATCGGGACATCAACCTCATTATATAAGAATTTCGCTATTTTTCTATCAAAATATGGCCTTGTAAAAATATAAAGGTGGGTTCATATTACATTACTGTGGTTTTTTTATTAAAAATAGATAATATTGTTCTAGAGCCATTTTCTTGTGGCATTTTAAAGTAATTACTATTTTGTTGGGAATAAGCCACAATTGAAGGTTAAAATAAGTTTATTGCCGTTACAATTTCCACTTCGTTCTCAAAATACAAAGTTATGCGGTTAAGATCAGTAATAATTTTTATTTCAGAATTTTTTAAAAACAATTTCCATGGTGAAAATCGAAACTTTAAAACAAATATAAAATGTAATTTTTCAATACAATTCATTGTGGTTTACTCCCACATAAAATATTATCTAAGTTAAAAATGCCACAAGAAAACAGTCTCAGAACCGTTTCATAAAACAAAAACTTCGTTTAGAACATCTCTAACCTTAGAAAAGTTTTTTCAATAATTTTACTTTCCATAGCAACGCACAAAATTGAACAGAACTAAAATAAAGCTGTCACAATGGCTAAAAAGGGTCAGCAAGTGCAACTTCAGGCCGAGCTGAATACGGACGAAGAATGGGAAAAGTTTTTGGCGAAAGATGGTTTACTAGGTAAGTGCTACTTCTTGTTTCTAAAGTGGTTTGTTACGTTTATTATAAAATCATGATATTGGATATATTTTGTAAATCAATATATTCTAGAGAAATTTCGCTCGTATGACATGGTGGTTTGCGTAAATAATTGCTTACACGATTTAAATTTGTAATTTTTAACGTAAATGTTTTAGCTGTTTATCCTTTCACACAGCTGCACTTCTTTTTTATAATTTTTAGATTCTGTAGATGCTTAGTTGTTGTTAATAATATTCAGGGTGTTTCAAAAAGGTATATCATAAATCAAATCGCGTATTCCGGGGACAAAAATAAATTAATTGAATCCAACTTACCTTAGTACAAAATTGTACACAAAAAAAGTTATAGTCCTTGACATTTCGTAATAAAAATGGACACGTTACTTTCTTGTTCTGAAAGAATTTTTCATAAAAATGAAACAACAAAATCTAAGCGCACAGAAAAAATTTTAAGGGGGGTGTGCAGCCCTAAATCCCCTCCAAACTTTTGAGTACGTATAAATTTTGTGGCATCATTAGTTTAACACATTGTTTTTAAATTTTTTTGCCTCACCACTTTTTTCAAAAAACAGTTTTTATTGAGTTACGGCCCTTTTCATTAACCTTTAAAAAATTACGTGCAACTAAATAAATGCCTTAACCCTTTAATCGGCAAGATAGAAATAGCAGGTATTAAGTTTCAGGAATTTTGGTTTTAGGGTAATTTGGGTGTGGGAAAAATGAATCTGAGGTCAGTTTGGCGATATTGTGTGTGTGTGGGGTCGTCAGCTTAATAAATGGTAGACCGTCTACAGACGGTCTTGTCGTTCAGAAGGAAAATTTATGAAAACACCATAATTTATTAGTTGCACGAAATTAATATTTTTATTAAAAAAAAAGTTACAAGTAAATAAACAAAAAGGTATCAGACTTTGGTGTAATACTATGTGAAGCAATTTTTACCTTTCCTGTTGGAGAAATGACGGTTGCACTTGGTGAAAAAGGAATGAGTGTCAGACTTAATACACAGTTTGCACGACTTTTACGATTCCCATTCAGGCCAATGATTTAATCCGCCGTATCTTACACTATCCACCTGATGAACAGCTCGTCTACCGACGGCAGAACTACTAGACGGCTGTGGAACGGACGATGGTCGTCCAACAGGACGTTTTTCAGTAGTAGCACACAGCTCTTTAGCCATTTACCATCGAAATTGTTGCGTCGTTATGTCTTTGTCTTTCACCTTCATCGGAGACATTCCGATTGTTCTCGACATTTACGCATCGATAAAGACCGAAGACATTGATAATCGCCATTTCCAGTAGATGGTAAAAAATTCTGGTGGCCATGTCCATTGTTTTGATACTAAGTCCATTTTGACCCATATATGAATCCATGAGGTCTACACCTCACATGTGGGAGTTGTATTCTCAAATGATTAGTACAACCTCGTTCACATGTAAGTACATTGAACGTTGACGCCACAGAATATTCTTCCATTCCTGTGAAACCTTTGCAATATTTTTTAACGCTGAAAGAAAAAATAATCAGTAGATCTCATTTTTTTTATTCATAATATGTACAGACCTCTTCAAGTGAAGCCACCTACTGATGGTACTACTCTCGGGCCGGAAACTTCCAAAGTCAGTAACAATGATGTTGGTCCCTTTGATGGTTTGAATGTAGATGCAGGTGTTGCTATTGATGTTGTTGCTATTACTGTCATATCTACTGTTGTTGCTACCGTGGTTGTGTCTTCTGATGTCGATGCTACTGTTTCTACTGCTGTAGTTGGTGGAGATTCATCTCTAATACAATAGCCGCTAAAATTGTACTATTGGAGTAGCATCGATCGAACTGAGTGAAACACTACTGATATTCAGTGATAAGTTTGCAGCTTGTACAAATTTAGTGGTTGAATCTAAGTTTTGCATGCATTCAGTTATCATCTCATCATCCTAAGGTGTTATTTCATCAAACTTGTAATCCGGATCACTGTCTACGTCATCAACATATTCTTCATCCGTAAACGATTCCATAATGTCTGTTACTTCTTCTTCACTCAGAGTAGACACATAGAATCCTTTTCCTACCGCCCACGCCCTCCTACATGCTTCTACACCATGTTTACCCTTCATTTTCTACATATTAAAACGATAACCGCAGGTTTAGTAGGTAAAATAAAAACAAAAATATGCATGCTAATAAGAAAAGAGCAGAAACGTCTTGCAACTAAGCGACAAGACCGTCTGCAGACGGCCTTCATTAAATGCGCGATATTTCAAATCCACTGTTTATTTCCTCAACACACAGTAGTAAATCAATAAATATACCTAATAACTACTCACCACAAAAATTTTCATGTTTATTTCTCAACTAGAAAGTACTTTTTTAAAATTCATTGTTGTTACCCGTAACACAAATAATTTTAGCGTCTCAATCATACGAATGTCTCGACACAAATGCCAGCTACTGTAAATCAACTAAAGCTAGAGTGTTCAAACTGGTACCGTTTGTTTCGTATTTTTAGTACACACAAACGGTTTGGTCGTTCAGCTCGATTACACACGTTATTAAAAAAATACTTAGGTTAGAGTAAAGACCGTCTGTAGACGGTCTTGCCGATTAAAGGGTTAAATGAATTAACAAGTACAAAAATTGTCTATAATCTCTATAAATATGATATTACAATAAATGTTCAAAATGACCCCCATTTTCTTTAATACACATTCGGTATCGTTTTAATAAGGACAACATTAACAATGTTTTAAGGATTTCTATACTTTGTAATTATTTTGTGTTAATAAAGTTTTACTTTCTAATATATACTGCTTCTTACTGCTGTCCTTTTAAAAGAACATTACATATTAAGCTAATGAAAACTTATTATTTTAGTATTTTTTGTCGTAAAATAAGACACATTTCCTTCAAGAGAACATCAAGGACTGGATAAGAAATAGAAGAGTGGAATGGAACGATTACATTGACCGAATGACAACAAATAGGTTAGAAAATATGGCGGGAGACAATTCCCCAATAGAAAGTTGATCAGTGGGAAGACCACCAAAATGATAGATCAACAAGTTACTGCAGGCACATTGAAAAACAGACAGCCGTATCTACATAAAAAAAGAAGCTGATGGACTTAAAGATGATGGACCCCACAGCATAACTTTGCAGCATTTACTTTTTTTGATATTAGTGTACGTTATAAATAGTATTCTTGCTGTATAAACTGTTTAATTTCGATATATTGCATTAAGTGTCTCTGTCATTGACATTTCCGTTTAGGTTGAAGGCGTCTAATATGTTTTATTGTGTCAACCTCGAGTTTTTATACGGTTTGTAAAGTGCTATGTTGTAAACAATAATTCAAAGTGATTACTTATAGCGATTCTGTCGAAAAAGTAAGTGTGCAGGGTATTTTAATTATTTTATTAATGATTTGGGATCACTTTCGGTACATCACAGCTTCAAGTTTCATTAAAATAACCCGGAGTTGCAGCAAAAACTGGCCGGCCTGACAATTTATATGATTTCAAGCTAACTTTGCATCACATTGAAACTGGTTCAAAGTTTCCCTGACGATTTAAAATTGCGGAAAAATTTATTTATTGAATTTAGTTTTGTAATTTTGTATTTCGGGATTTCCCGAAATGCCGAGAAAACAGATACCTACTCAGTCTACATACTGGGGTGGGTCGGTATGGAACTAAAAGCCGATATTCAGAGCAACACTATGATATCCCGCTTAATACAATTCGAAATAAATTAAAACGAAATCATTCAAAAAATGAGGGAAGACTTACAGTAGTTTCTCAAGAAGAAGAAAAGTCGATAGCCAAGCATGTTATTTCTTTAAGTGATAATGGAATTCCAACATCTTTGTTTGATGTGATATGCATTGCACAAAGTTACCTAAATTCTCAAGGGAGAAAAGTATCACAGTTTAAGGAAAATTTACCAGGCTGGGATTGGAGCCAATTATTTTTGGAGAAAAACCGCACAGAACTTGCTCAACGGTTTCAGACGAATATTTCAAGAAGGAGGGCTCAAGTAAATGAAGAAATAATAAGTAAGTTTTTTGATAACTTGGAGATAGAAATTTCTGATGTCGCACCCAACAACCAACCCAATATTTACAATTATTTACAAATACAAATATTTACAAACAGGGTTCCATGACGTTCCAACAAAAAGAAAACTTTTATTCAGAAGAGGGTGTAGGAATCCAGAGAGAATCATAAATTCAACGAAATCTTGTTTTACCACTTTGTGTTGTGCAAATGCAGATGGAGAGTTTCTACCTCCACATGTAATAATGAAAGGTAGTCTGAAGTGGTCGGATTGGATTTTTGGTGCACCTATTGGTACGAAGTTGAACACCTCAAAATCGGGCTGGATTGAAAATTTTGTATTTGATGACTGGTTTGAGACACATTTTCTACCGTACGCCAACAAAAACGAAGGTAGAAAGATCTTGATAGGCGACAACATGTCAGCACATATTTCAATAAAGACATTAACACTTGCAAGGGAACATAATGTTCGTTTAATATTTTTCCTTCCAAACTCTACACACTTACTGCAACCGCTGGATGTTTAGTATTTTACCAGTCTTAAAACATAATGGCGCCAAATTTTAACCCAGTGGAGAGCGACCAAGGGAGGAAGAAAGACAGTAGCTATGCCAAAATTAGTATTTTGCCAACTTATCAAAGCAACCTTAGACCTCGGAAACGACACTGCAGCTCGTAATTTCAACAAGGAGTTTGGGGCTTCAGGAATTTATCCCACTGACAGAAACAAGGCATTGCTAAAACTTCCGTTGTATGCGCGACCAATGGGTGAAATAAATGAAGATATTGGAAAAGAATTTAAATTATACGTAGAAAAGAGTCGTGAAAATGATTTGCAAAACGTTACAAAAGCAAAAAAATTCTGTCTTCCAATAACTGCTGGCAAAAGTGTTTCAGTCGAAGAAGTAAACCAGTATTATCAAAACAGGAGTTCAACTACTAACAATACTAGAAAATCTACACCAAGAGGTGGACCGAACCCACAAGATGTAATAAAACTACGAGGTGGACTAAAAACACGATGTGGACCAAAACCACGAGGTGGACCAAAAACACGAGGGGGTCATAGATCGCAAAGATCTATTACGACCAACACAAATGTTGAAGAAGCAGAATACATACCTGCAGTTGAGGACAATGTGCAGTAAAATGAAGACGTTGACGAGGTAAATCAAGAACAGATACTGTGTTATGGAGATATGCACGGTCAGCAAATTTTGGAAGAAACCAATATGACTGAAATTATAGTCGAGGACTTAATTGGCCACAATTTCGACATTGACAATATGCCAGTAGATATTATACTGGCAGAAAGGACAGAACAGGATCAAATCATCAGTAATGAAGATGAACACATAGTAAGTAGAATGAAGGAAAATAAAGTTTAAATTGCAGTGAAGTTAACAAGAAACGCAAGACAGAACAGAACAAACTGGAAAATCAGCAGAAAACGACTCCGCATCCTCCTCAATCATTTTCCTTGGGTATAATTCAAAGCAAGAAGGATCTGGGAGTAGCTATTAATTTTAAAAATTAAGAAATATCTTCTGGATTGTGTTATTTTTGTAGTTTCAATGTTTCTATGCATTAATTAGTTATAAAATAATGTAATAGGAGCATAAGAATATTTTATTTGACGTGCATTAAAAATAACAAACTTTACAAATCAAATTCCAATATGTTTATTTGTGCCACTTGTTTAAAGAAACTGTGATTCGCCTATCGAGTGAAAAATTTAATATTTTTGTTGGTAAAGTAACGAAGAATCTTTATTTAGTATTTGTTTTGTATGACTTTAGTTTCCTAATAAATATTTTTAAATAGTACATACATATTGTTGAATCAACCCATGAACAGTCATATAAAACAGAATGGTAACCAGGCCTGGGCTAAACATTTTGTGCTGTGTAACAACTGTGTAATTTTTGTACATCCGAAGTAACCTAATGCACTCTTGCAAAGTTGTCCGGGTAGTTTAAAACACCAAATATATAGGATTTTCCTTATAAATGTAGATATGGTTTCAAGTTACACCCATAGCGGGTCTAACTTTGAACCATGCCAAAACTTTTTTTCTTGATTATACTTGCTACTGTTACAAATTTTTAGGCTTGTAAGCCGTTATCGAACTATACACAGTCATAATATAATATAAAAGGACAACTAAGGAAGTTAGTGTAAAAATAAATCAAGAAAATATTTAAAAAGTGGATCAAAGTTACCCCGAATGACTGTAAAGGAGTAAAAAGTTATACCCGGTTAAAGTGATGGTACTCATAAAATACCGCCACATAAAAATCGACGAGAAGCCTGCGAGAGCTCCTTTTTTTAGAATGGAACTTCAAATTAAAGAGCGAGGCAAAATTTATAATATCTATCCAAAAATTGCTTTAGTGTTCGACAAACCTAAAACTCTCTGATAACCGGATAAATTTAATACCAAAATATTCATAATGGAAATTTTGCATAACTTTTCAAAATTCAATTTTTTGATTGTATTGAAGTTATAAAGATATAAGAAAAAGTTTTCTTTCGCGATATCTCGGTTTGGTTTAAAAATTTTAATTTCTTATTTTGATACAATTATATTGTAGATTATTATTAATTATATTCGAGAAATATAGCTGTTGGAGTTATATAATTACACCAACAATATAAAAGTAATATAAAATATTTTAATATTAAAAAAATTAAAGAAATTATATTACATAGTTATTACTTACAAAGCAATATTAGAGTATAAAATATTCCAGAAATTTATGCTTTGGAAAATCGTTACTTTATTGAAAATCGTTTAAATTTTCTTCTTGAACGTGACTTTTATTGAAATATGATTCAGAGCATGTAAATATATTGCAGCAATTTAATTCAGAATCCATGCATGGACAAATATTACTTGTGCAGGAATTTTTTCTTTCCCATATACAAAAATACTTTTGCATATACTTTTTTATTACATATGAAGTAATTTCTTTCTAGATAGCCTCCACTTACTAATTTGCCACATAGACCTTAAAATATGTTGTTTTAATAACGATTTTAGACAAGACAATTTATCTATGGATATATTATCTCTCATGTTAGTTAAGTTGACTCAAATAACAATGCAAAACCTAAGCTCATGCGTTAGAATTGAAGAAGAAAACTCTACGTCCTTTGATATTAATAATGGTCTAAAACAGGGGGATGCTCTGGCGTGTCTCCTCTTTAATATTGTTTTGGCAAAGGCAATCAGACAATTATATATTAGAATGAATGGAACTATTTTTAATAGATCGACGCATTTTTTGCGAAAAACTTACTTTACTTTTCGTGTCTGGATCCGACTACAGTTTTTCTGCCCAATATCGGGCTACGTCTAGACCCGTTGTATTTGCGAGCCATAAATCATCGAGGGTGCACTGTGATGGGCAAAGTCTGCATACTTTCAGGTGCTCCACGTTCTGTATTTCCCCACATTCACAAAGTGCGTCGCTGTCTCTCTTGATGCCCCATTTAATGAGGTTCTGTTTTACAGGGGCAACATCTGTGCGTATGCGATTGAGTGTCCGCCAGGTTCTCCAGTCCAGGTTCATTCTATTAGGTCGTTCTGGATGTAGGGGGAACAGTTCGGGTGGTTCGACGCTGACATTTCTTATAAACCTTTTCCTTGATTTAAGTCGGCTGATTCCTGGCAGTTCGTCAAACGCGTATAATTGGTGCCTTTCATCGAAAGTTTGCCTGAACTTCTCCACATATTGTGAGACGCATCTACGGTCGTCTGGTGATGCGAATCCAGCTACCCGGCACAGTAGGGGTAAGGGGGTAGGCTTCATACAACCGGTAATTATTCTACATGTTTCGTTTAACGCCATGGTGACTTGTTGGGCGTGTCTAGATCTACCCCAGACGGGACAAGCATATTCCCCTGTTGAGAAACATAAGGCCTCAGCTGTTGTCTTCAAGACCTGGGGGTCTGCACCCCACTTGCTTCCTACAAGTTTCCGGAGAAGGTTGTTTCTCGTAGAAACCTTTTGTCTTGTGCTCTGACAGTGGAATTTATACGTTAGTGACCGGTCTAGTACTACTCCTAGATATTTGGGCCTATCAGTATGTTTCAAGCGTTGTCCCTCCCAAGAAACATTCAGTTTTACATGCGCCAGTTGGTTGTTGAGATGAAATGCACATACTTGGGTTTAAGTAGGGTTTGGCTTTAATGAGTTTTGTTTGTAGTAAGTTGACATCATGTTTAAAGCCTCTTTCATTGTCGACTCTACTTGTGTGAGTGTTTTCCCCTTTACGGCTATACCAAGGTCATCAGCGTAGACAAAACTCTCAGTCTGAGGGTGCATTGGTTGGTCGTTGGTGTAGATGTTAAATAAGGACGGCGCCAGAACGCTTCCTTGAGATAGGCCAATTTTTTTTGGGTTCTCCATCTGCTCTTCTTTTCATTTAGCAAAACGTAGAAACGTCTATTACACAACAGTGATCTAATGATATTTACCAGGTCATAGTCAGGCACAGTGTTATAGATCTTAGTTAGTAAGGTTCTGTGGTTTATCGTATCATAGGCCGCCGTGAGGTCTACCAAGGCTACTCCCACTATCTTTTTCTGCTCAAATCCGTCCTCTATGTATTCTGTTAGGTTCAGCACTTGGCCTGTGCATAATTTACCTGGTGTGAAGCCTGCTTGTTGTGGGATTAGTTTTGCATCTAATTTTTCCTGGATGCGGTTTAAAATGAGGCGTTCATACAATTTATACAAATGGCATAGCAGGGATATCGGACGGTAGCTACTCGGTAGTTCAGGGTCTTTCCCAGGTTTCAGAAGGGCTGCTACTTTTGATTTACGCCACAGTTTTGGAATCTGGTAGGTAGAGCGACAGGTGTTAAATAGATCGAGCATCCATTGTCTCAAAATATGTATAATATTTCACAATGGAAAGAAAAACTTGGTTGTAGTATCACGTTTCCTTATAACGAGTAAAGGTAGA
This sequence comes from Diabrotica undecimpunctata, assembly GCF_040954645.1. NCBI lineage: Eukaryota > Metazoa > Arthropoda > Insecta > Coleoptera > Chrysomelidae > Diabrotica > Diabrotica undecimpunctata. The sequence goes on from NC_092807.1 coordinate 142,781,315, forward strand.
AGTAGGTCATTGATACATACAATTAAGCTTTTTTGGACAAAGAATATAATGGAGCATGGAATGGAGTAATTTTACCTGTAAAAAACCATATTATTCGGCAAGTTTTAAAGCTTTTTATGTGTGCCAACTACAACAATAAAAATACCTTTGTAGCAGGAGAATTTATTAAAAAGTGAGGTTCAAAAGTTCTCAATAGAAATTTTTAATTAAAACTATTTGACGGATAGCACATTCTTTTTTTTTTCGCCCTTTTGTTTAATCAACCTTTATTATTCAGATATATCCCATTTTTTGCAACAACGTCCATCGTATATTGTGTCACAATAAAAAATGGAAATATTCAAACCGAGCCCGAATATAACGAGTTAACTTTTATTAAAATTATAATATCACTAATATATTGTGCTAAAAAATAACAAATACAAATCTGCAGCTAACGGACCTGCTTCCAAGCCATTTTCTCTCACACAAACACACACACACACACACACACACACACACACACACACACACACACACACACACACACACACACATACACACACACACACACACACACACACACACACACACACACACACACATAAGATTTCTGATTTTTTTTTGTTTATTTATGTTTTTGCTTTCAAATACCATTTTTCTTCCTCTAGTTCCTCTGTTCAAATATATATTCTACGTGTTTTATTTCGTTCTTCAATTACCGCCTTATCACCAAACCATTTCTTTCCTTTTATTATTCCTAGCATCGATTTTGCTGCAGTTAATGTGGTTCTGCTTATTAGGTTCCACTGGTATTCTTAATGATCTCTCTTTATTTTCTTCATATTTAGTGAACTTTTTCTTTATTTCTTCCTTAAATTTCTTTTGAGTATTGGGTCTTTTCAGTTTTCCCAGATCTAGAATTGCCTTTCTTGGTTGATTTTTTTTTATTGTCGGCTGATTCTACATCTGAAGTGTACCTGAACTAGTAGGTGGTCTCATACGCAGCACGTATGTACCTCTTTACTTTTTACATCCAGAATGCTTGTTGCTGATCGCTTTTCTGTCAAGATGTGGTCAATTTGGTTCACAATATTCCCTCCAGAGGATATCTAGGTGCCTTTGTGTATGTTTTTGTGGGTTAGTATGGTAGAACTTATGACCATGTTTTTGCTAGCACTAAGACATTATTCGTGTCTCTATACTACGCCTTCCATTTGTTCCAATGTATTCTTTTTCAGTTCCTAACTTTGCGTTTGTGTCACACATTACTATTTTGATGTCATTATTTGGTGTTAGGTCATATTATTATTAGTAATTGGTAATGAGCTACTTTGGTGTCCTCATCTTGTTAATTCATTGGACTGTGAATATTTATTATGGATAAGATTTGTATTATTCTTAGTTGTTCAAACTGTAGTTTCGGCATTTTCTGGATTTATTGCTTCCGTATAAAAATGGATTTTAGTCAATGATTTGGCTTGTTAACATTAATAACACATTTGATTGGAGAGTGTAGCTAACAAATTGATATTATTTTCACTACGACGAAAAGATGTATCTGGAGGAAAAAAGTAAAAAACAGTAAGAAAACATTAAATAAAGGCGAAGGCGCTGGCAGAACATCCACAGAGGTGGGAAGTACTCACGTATGTCTTATAATCCAGTGGATGTTAAACAAGTTAAAAACAAATACATTCATGTGACTTATCACGATAGTCGTGTTAGATTATACTATTGATTTTATGGGATATTAAAAAATAACGTTTTATTCAAGTTCAATATTTTGTTTTATTATTAACTTTATCAATTTTAGTTATAGACGTTTACTCAGATTGGTGTGGACCTTGTTCTGGAATGGCAGCAAATCTTAAAAAAATTAAATTAGATCAAGGAGGAGACCTACTACAATTGGCAATAGTACGTATAATAAATTATTATAAAAATAAAAATGTATACTTAAACATATATATCTGTCTTCAAATTTTTACCGCTAAGTTCTTTCTTAGCATAATCAAAGAGAGAAAAATACAATATTTGGGTCATGTGTTAAGAGGTGAAAGATATGAATTACTCCAAATCATATTGGAAGGTAAAGTGCAGGAAAAAGATCAGTTAAAAGATGCCAGTACTTGTGGCTGAAAGACCTGAGTAGATGGTTTGACCGCTCATTAACAGAAACTTTTCGTCCAGCAGTGTCCAATGCTACAATTGCCATTTGGATCGCCAACCTTTGAAAGGAGACGGCGCAATAAGAAGAAGAAGTTCTTTCTTATTTAGTTACCATGTCAAAATTAATGAGTTTCGTGACCATTTCGGTCGTTAGATATTATTGTATACCATATTTGCCATCACGGCTTTATAGATAGCAGATTTAAATTATAATGTAGTGCATTTTCCGTGGAATTTTCTAAATTTTTAAATCGATGTCCCTCTTCTGTCACGATCACATTTATATTGGATTTTTTTGCATATGTTGAGATGTAAAAGTTAATATTTTTTAGGGTGTCTCTTAGTGTTTATTTGTAGGGTTCGTTTTGTTTATATTGACCAATTGTGTTTTTTGACCATTTTTGTTTGATTCGGCCGTCAAAGAACTTTCTCATGTAACTATACCCAACTTATTTTTAGACGTCGTCTTTATACCCACATCTGAAAGCCTTTCAAGTATTTAACCATGGTCTCACTTAGAGTTCAAGCTTCTACTTGATATAACAGTACCTAATAAAAAGATATACCAATGCGTCTTTTTATCTCGAAAAGCAAAACTAATAACATTGCTGCAAAGGACATCGTTCATGTATTAAACTTTCGCTCGAACAAACTCTATTCCTTTTTTAATTTCTACGGTGAGATCGCATTTCTCTTTGATATTACTGCAGAAATTCACGTGTTTGTCCAATATGTTTAGTACTACATCTTTGACGTTAATCGCGTCATCGTGTACATAATTTTGTATCATTCCATACTGTTCACTGGTCTAATCTTTCCAGTTTTTGTCCTTTGTATGCTTCTTTTGCTCGTCTCCTGGCACGTGAGTTTATTTTTCTGTTCTCTTCAATAACAGTATGTCAAGGCACCCAAAGTAAATTTACTTTACTCCATTATCAGAGAAAAATATAAGCACATATCTATAACATAAATTTCTGTTTGGAACGTAGTGGACTGATCAGTCCACTGCTTTCACTAAGGCTTAGACGTGGTTTTTCAGCGTATTTATCACAGCTCCAACTGATTTCATTCCAAGGTTTCTTTCTTAGCGTAAAAAAAGTATAGTATTCTTCTTCTTATTGTGCCGTCTTCTAACGAAAGTTGGTGATCACTTCTTTAAATGCTTCTCCATCTTTTGCAAAGTGTTCCACACTCAGGTTAATCTAATGTCTGATATTCCTCAGCCAAGATTTCTTTATTCTTCCCAAGCCTTCCCTTTATTCTTCCTTGCATATGCTGTGCAGAAGAGAGTATTTATCGTTTCGAAGTATGTGGCCCAGATACGATGCTTTTATTATTTTAATTGTATAGTACTACTCCTAGATATAAATAGATATAAATACAGAAGAAATAAAAATGAGAATTGGACAAGATAGAGCAACATTTAATAAGATGAGAAAAGTATTATGCAGTAGAGACCTTAGTTTGCAACTCAAAATAAGAATATTACATTCATATGTGTTTTCGACTTGAAGCATTCAAGATGTGGACCTACCGAAGAATATTAAAAATAAGTTGGGTAGACCGAATAACGAATGTTGAGGTCCTCAGAAAGATGACAAAGGAAATGGAAATCATGAATACGATTAAGATAAGAAAGTTACAATATCTCGGCCACGTTATGAGAGGGGATAAATATGTGTTGCTACAAACCATAATGCAGGGAAAACAAAGTATTGGGAGAAGACGCATCTCCTGGCTCAACAATCTGAGAAAGTGGTATAATTGCAGTTCCGTTGACTTGTTTAGAGTAGGGATGGCGGTTTTTGACAAAACACCGGTTTTCGGTTATACCGGTTTTTTTTGCTTACGGTTTAACCTGGCGGTTATAACCGGCCAAAAAAAACCGGTTTTTGCAAAAGGTTACAAGTTTGCACTTTCAGTTTGCTTCTGTATTTATAAAATAAAATAAAATTTGAAGTATGGTTTTGTTTGGAATAATTACTTGAGAATAATAATTATGATTGGGATTCAAAATAATACCTAATCTAATCCTAATCACCGTAAAAACCTAATAACCGATTTTTATTTTAAAAATAAAAAACCGGTTATAACCGGGACAAAAAAACAACCGATAAAACCGGTTATTGCGAAGTAAAAAAACCGGTTTTCGGTTAAAACTGGTAGGTTTTTCTCATCCCTAGTTTAGAGCTGCAATGTCAAAAGTGAAAATAGCTGTGATGATTACCAACCTCCTTAGAGGAGACGGTACCTAAAGAAGAAGACTCCTAGATATATGACCTTATTCGCATCTTTGACTGTTTTTTTATAAAGAGCGGGCATCGAGAGGTTATCTAGTTTTCGTTTACCTGTGAAATTGAATACTATTGTATTGATAGTACTCACAGAGTGTTTTTTCTAACGCACTCCCTAGTAGTAATATAATGTTCGTTGGTGTGTGCTGGATAGAACATTTCGGTACTCCCTCTTAAGATCCTTTTTCAATAAGCAAGATCAGGTCATCCACCAGAAGTGACCAGAGTAGAGAAGAAACTATTCCTTTCTGTAGACACTCCTTAGCTGATTTGGACACAACATCCGCTCCTTGCAGGTTTGTTAAAATTGGCCTATTTTACAGCTTAACTTTGATTCCGTTTCATACGTTAGTGGATATTTCTTTTGATGCTGCTGCATCGTAAAGAGAGTTTGGTATTGTATTATTATATACGCCTTCTGTATCTAGAAATGCTGTTAGCGGAATTTCTCCATTATAAATTAAGTGACTGATTTTGTGAACTACCTTATCCACTGCTGTTTTTGTTGATTTTCCTTCTTGATGAAATGCTGGCTTCCATTGAGAGAATCTTTAATTGGTTCCTTTTTACTATGAATATAAATAATTATATTTTATATTGCATTTAACGGAAATGATGTAAGACTGATCAGCCTGTAGAATGTAGGTAGGGAGTTTCTTGTACAGATGAAGGGTATTTTGTTTCTTCTCATAGTTTGATAGTTTTCAATTTTATTACATTCTTTTTCATGAAATTATGTTGTCTTAATTATGAATTATGAATTATGCATATCTTATATCTGTGATTATTGCATGGATTGTCCTTACGTACGTTTATTTTTGTTGCTGACGTTCTGCTTTATTTAGTGAGCTTTAGTATTTTCTATGTCATCTATCCTTATTTTATTCTTGTTGTTACCACACTCGATCTTATTTTCTGAACGTTTTTAATTATATTTTCATTATCTTCCAGTTTTCCAGAATACCTTTCTCTTAGTGCTTGACGCCATTTATTTTTTCTTCTAGTAGATGGTTATTTCATGTTTTTCGGTATTATTTGGCATCTTTTCTCTACTAATAACAACCGTTTCTTTTTTTAACATTGTAACCTTTTTTAAGATCACTTTGATTTTTTCTACCAAAATATTGTAAACAGTCGATATATTTGTATTTGGATATATTTTTGACTGCTTTTACTAAATTTATGTATCTTTTGCTTATACACGTATTCTCTTTTGATTCATTACCAGACCATGCTTTTCTCTTGTACTTTTTTTATACACCTTCGCCAATCTTTGCAGTAAAATCTCCCACGACAATATTCAACTCTTGTTTATTTTTATATGGCAGCTCTTTATAAATCATTATGGATTTTTTCGATATCGTCTTCATCATAGTCTTGTGTGGGTGCGTATACTTTTACGTTTATTGTTATTTGCAGTTGTATGTTGCATGTTGTAAGTTTTTATTTTGAAGAAATAAGAGTTACCCAAGGAGAGCTGATACGAAAGATAAAAGACATTTCAGTCGCCACAAGTTAAAGAAAAAGTAAAATCTAAACCTCGATGATCTGCTAGGTGCGTTTATTAAGTGCATGAGTATTAATACACTTTGTGTTCCCGCTCATACATCGGAGTGTTAGCTATATATATGGCTCATTAAAACATCGATATAATTAAAGTTAGGGTGTACGTCACTTAAGGACCAACCGCTGACGTATTCACATTATCTGCCTTAAAAAAAATAAAAACAGGAACTGCTATCAATCTGCATTGGATAAACTCACACTCCTTGTCTGATTTCCTTAATTTTAATAGAGTAACTTGCTAGAGAATAATCTAGGGGCTAAAGTTAAGCTCCTGCTTAAGGATATTTATATTGTAATAACGTCTTGCATAAGGATATCTACATGATAATAAAAGGGTTGATATCTTCTTTTTTTTAACATGCCATACACCAAAGTGCGTAGGCGACTATCTCATTACTAAAATTCTGTTCTTGGCGGCGTGACACAGCTCGCTTGTATTGTGTATTCCTGTCCATCCTTTAATATTCCTTAACCAGGATAATTGTTTGCGGCCTTCTCCTCCCCTACCTTTGATCTTCCCTTGTAGGATTAACTGTGATATTTCATATTTTGCTCCTCTCAATATGTGCCCAAGGTAACCAATCTTGCGTTTTTTAATTAATTCAAAGAGTTCTCTTTCCACGCCGGCGCTCCTAAGGACGTCATCGTTTCGAACTCTATCCACCCAAGGTATGCGCATCATTCTTCTCAATGACCACATTTCAAATGATTCAAGTTTGTTGATAGATGTTTTTTTCAAAGTCCACGTTTCTATGCCATAAAGCAAGATGGACCATATGTAGCACTTGACCATTCTGTAGCGTATTTCGAAATTTTGGTTTTGATTACATAGGAGCGGTCTGAATTTCACAAAAGCTTGTCTTGCCATTTGTATTCGGGTTTTTATCTCTTATTGTGGATCCGATTGGTCATTGATTGAGGTTCTAAGGTATTTAAAAGTTTTCACGCGTTTTATGCGATCGTCACCTATGCATATTATCGGGTTTTCTGGAGGGTTTCTGCTAATGACCATATATTTCGTTTTCAAAATGTTGATTTTGAGGCCATATTTTTTACCTATGCTATTTATCGTATCAAGTTATAACTGCTGATCTTCCAAATTATCAGTTATAATCACTGTGTCGTCCGCATAGCGTAGGTTGCTAATTGGTATGCCGTTCACCTTAATGCCTAATTTCGTGTCTTCTAATGCTTCCGCAAATATATTTTCAACATATAAATTAAAAAGCATCGGAGAGAGTATGCAGCCTTGGCGGACACCTTTGCGGATTTCAAATTCATCCGTATATTGGTCTTGATCAATCCTCACCTTTGCCATTTGGTTCCAGTATAGATTCTGAATAATTCTGATCTCCTTCTGGTCAATGTTGGCCCTATGTAGTAGACATCTTTTCGTTGATCTAAACAGTTTTGTATTAAGGTGTTCAAACATAAAATTGCCTCTCTTGTTCCTAGTCCTCCCTTAAAACCGAATTGTGTTGACCCGCTAAGTTCTTCTAGTATCTTGTACATTCTTGAGTGTAATATCCTAAGGAAGAGTTTCAGCAAGTGACTCATTAAACTGATTAAGCGGTGTTCATTGCATTTTGTGGCATTAGCTGTTTTTTGGGTTGATATAGTCTTTATTAATTTTTTTTACTCTTTTTTACTCTTTACAACAACTTCTTAAAGAAAATAAGTAATCAAATAATTTTATTTCACGTTGTAGGCAAAAAGTGACAACATTGAACAGCTATCACGATTTCGAGGAAGAAGTGAACCAACTTGGTTATTTGTATCTGTAAGTTTTCAAGTTAATATTATTACGTTTTACTCATTTCAAGGGTGTGTTCAAAAAAAGCGTGGGCATATCGATTGGTATTTTCAGTAATTAAATTTATCTATTTTCTAGAAAGGTAAAAAAATAAATTTACTCTTTGGTTGTAATGCACCACAATTGACGCGTCTCATCTTAGAGGAACTAAAAAATGAAGAGCAAGCCGTTAGTGGAGAAAAGTCAAGGTAATATAAAGAAGTTTCTTATTTGAATCGCTTATTTGAAAAACCTCATATAATATACGCTTAGTTTTGAAGAGAAATCATACATATGCAACCCATATAACACTTTCTAAGATAGTTTAAAATATTTGTTTATTTAAGAAATCCCACAAATCCTGTGTTTCTCGAATAAACGGTTTCTATCGTCTACGTGACAAGTGTCGTGTGTTGAATATAGTATACCGTTTTTGAATAAAACGAGCGATTCTAATTTATATAAATATATTTATGTATAAGTTTACAGCACAAAAATATCTTATCGACTCACTTTAACTCGTGAAAGGTCTGCTTATATATACAAGATATTATGTACTAGAATATTCTGGAGTAGTCCACCTCTAATTAGTTCGTTTGACGGGTCGATCTCTCCCGCGGTCGATACTTCCGGACGCTTCTATAGAAAATGTCACACTGAGAGTGCAGTACGGGTAAGATACGGCAATGCTTTTCTTATGGAGAATAAACGCGCAGGGTTGTCGGTTTTCTCCAGCTGTTGATTGCTCATTGTCTCACAGGACCGGCTTGGATAAAATGCATCTGCCGGCAGTACCAGTAAAATATTTTATATCATGTATACGTATACAGTAGAATAAAAAGGCATTCATGAGTTATTGACAATGAAAACTATGAATTTTGCATATAAAACGTCAACATGAGATTTACAATTGAATCATATTCATAAGAGTAACATTTGAACACCTCTTTACAAGAACAACATACAATAACTGTAGTTTTAATGTTTTACATAAAATAGAAAAAACCTACATAATTTCTAGGAAAGAATTTGGAAACTTGGAAATGATATTATTTATAGATATTATATATAATATTCAAATTGCCAATTCTTTCATAGAAATTAGATTTTTTCTATTGTATGTAAAATATTAAAAATACAGTTATGTTGTTTCTATAAATAGGTCTTCATTTCTTTTGTAAAACTTCTGCTACAAATTACCATCATTAACATAATCACCTAAATATGGCCATTAACTTGTTTGTCATAATTAGTATTTGATAAACTCCAAGCTTTCCCTATTTCACCCCCTAGCCATCATAAGGATGGGTAGGGGGTGAAAGTGCTTTTGGAAAACTAAACTACACTTCAAAATTTAGTCCGAGTTTCAACAGAGAGCATGGAGTCCCATAAGTTTAAATCCGGTGAATTATTTAACGGTTGCGCTAAACTCGTAGTGTTAAATGTGTTGTGTTTTTTACAAAATACAGAACAACTTAATGTAAGTGCTGCTGTAAGAAGTACTTCGTTGATGACTGGTGTTAGCGAAAGAAGCATTTACAATTTCAAAAAAGAAAAAGAACAGAGTGGAACGTTGAAATCGCCAAAAAAACGTAAAAAACGAGTGTGTCAGTCAAATTCTAGAATATTCACATATGACGAGGGTGTAAGAAGTATTCTACGGAGAATTGTTCATTGTGAATTTTTCATGAAAAATTTGCCGCCATTCTTAAAGCATATACATAACTTCATACAAAGTAATGAGAATATACAGCCGTTGTCTCTTTCTACTTTATACAGATTTATGAAAGATATTGGATTTGTTTATAAGAAACGTGGCCGAAGACGCATCATGGTGGAGCGAGAGGATATTATTCATTGGCGCCATAATTATTTGAGAACTATACGACGTTTGCGAAAAGACCATTGCAATATCATATATTTGGACGAATCGTGGGTTAATGTTGGCCAGTCTATAAATTACGAATGGTGCGATACTACGATACAAAACAGTCGTGATGCTTTTCTCAAATGTTTAAGTACTGGCTTAAAAGCACCTACTAAACGAGGTCCACGATATGTTTTATTGCATGCAGGTTTTACAGGAGGTTTCCTTCTTGGCACACAGCGTGTTTTTCTGGCAAAGAAAAATGATGGCGACTATCACGATGAAATGGATGCCGCATATTTTGAGTCGTGGTTTAAGGAGACAAAAATCAAATTTACCAAATAATGGTCGCAGGAATGTCATTGTAATGGACAATGCATCGTACCACTCCCGTAAAGAGAGATTCCCTAACAATTCCTGGAATAAAGCTGCAATCAAGGAATGGCTAGTGGAAAAAGACATTTTTTTCGAGGAGTGTTATTTGAAATCCGAGCTATTAGAAGCAGCGCGTGCTTTTAAAGATCAATACGATAAGTATCATCTTGATGAGTATGCTTCACAACATAATGTTTATATTTTAAGGCTTCCTCCATATCACTGCGAATTGAATCCTATAGAAATGGTGTGTAACCAAGTTAAGCGATATGTAGGTACCCATAATACCACTTTTAAAAACGACGAGGTACGCCAGTTGATCGACGACGGTTTCGCACGCGTCACAGAGCAAAATTGGCGCAATTATGTCACTTATGTTGTTGAGAAAACGGAAACTGAGATGTGGACTGCGGACAACCTGTAAAATGACGTAGACCAATTGATAATACACGCGAACACAGGGGAGAGTAGCGAAAGCAAATCCGACATCTTGGATGTAGACAACGACTTTAGTATAATTAATTGAATATCTGTGAGTAACCTCGATAATTTTACACTGTATAACCAATAAAATGCATTTACCAGTCCAATCAGAGTATGGGCTTTTCGGATATTGGGCTGGGTGCACGGAAATCGAGTTCCTGGAGGTTCCACCCTGTATATTTATAGCTATCACGAAATGTAATTTAAAATATATTTGTTAGTTTAATAAAGTATAAATATAATATAATGTTAAATAACTTACACTATAAACCTTATACCTGCTCATCTGGTCAAGTGTGGGCAAGGAAAACCATTATCCCATATGGAATAACACAATGTTTCGCTAAAAACTACCAGGTTGCTATGCCAAGGAATTAGTAAACTTATGTTGTGTGTAAAAAATGCGAGACTGCATTATGTTTTAACAAGGACAAAAACTGCACTTCAGATTTTCACAAAAAAAAATTTCATAGTAGGTGTTAAAATTTCGCAGTGATTCAAGTATAAGTTATAATAAATAACAGAGCCCGGCGTAGAGATCTAGGTACGGTTCTGTGACTACCACTTGGACCTGTTTGTATCGCCAAGCACAAGGCGTGAAATCCGGCAATTGTGCATTCCTATATTAGCCGTACTGCACTCTCGGTGTGACATTTTCTATAGAAGGACAGATCATCGTCGTCTTGAGATGCAACCGTTATATGGGCTACGTCGAATGCATGTTCGTAACAATATGTTTAGTTTTTACAATGTCGTCGTTCCTAATAAATGCCAAAAGCTACCGAAACAAGTTATTTATAAAAATTATGTAATTAAAAATGCACGAGTAAAGGGCAAAGAATATTTGAATTACAGCGGGATCCAAGTAAATCAACGGACAATGCGTGAACCATGTTGGTAAGATAAATAATTTTGTTTTTTTCGATAAACGTCGCTTGGGTAAAGCTTTTTACTTTTAGTTGTAGGTTATGCTCTTTTCTTAAAATTCCCGAAGGTGATCGGCAAGAGGTTTTCGATAAATTTTATGCTCTAGAAATGCAAAATGAACAAGATTTATATATGCAAGATTTATTTGAGTGTTTAGAAATTGCAAGAAAACGACCTAGAGTAGATCAAAATAATTCAAAATCAAAAAGCAAATCATATAAGTACTTCATGTCTTCTAGTTCGGGCAAGTATAGTGTCTGTTAGGAACATCTACTGTTTTCACAGCCTTTCCCGAAGCAGTTGCATACCCTAACACAAAAGTCCCAATAAGTGCAAAAAATATGTTGAGTATCAAAAAGTTTGAGAGGTTTATCACAGAAAAAGATGAAAACATTGAAAATTTTTATCGGCAAATAGTTGAATTGCTAACTGTTGGTGGCGACTAAGATAATGTTAATGAAGATTGAACGGATTATTTTTAATATTTTTCATCTTAGTTTGACCTAATAAACTATTTTTGAAAAAAAAGTTTTGTGTTTATTCTACAAACTCCACCTATGTCCACCGCCATTTTTATTCCTTTTCTGTCACATGATCAGATAATTTCTAAAAACTTACAGGAATTACCCATACTTTATATTTGGAGTACTTACTTTTATGCATTTTACATTGTTTTTATTAGGGATGGCGGTTTTTGGCAAAACACCGGTTTTCGGTTATACCGTTTTTTTTTGCTTACGGTTTAACCTGGCGGTTATAACCGGCCAAAAAAAAACGGTTTTTCCAAAAACCGGTTTTCGGTTTTTTTTTTAATCCAATAGTTACAAAGTTACATTTACAATGCACTTTAGTTTGCGATACTTCATTCGACTTGATATCAATATGATCAAAATTAGTACTATCGAAAGAACATCAATATCAATATAAATAAAACACAATTTTTAATAAAACCATTTTATTCTATTAATTATTATATTTATTTATTATTTTATTATTAATATATATTTAGTGATTATTATTAAACATAATATAGCAAGATTATTATTAAATATAATTATAGTAAGATTAATATATTATACATATTGCAATAATATACAATAAAAGAATATGAAGTAATATTTTAAGTAAAAAAGTATAGGTTAGAAGGTTACAAATAGGTTATAATATATGAAATGGATTTAGCATTATGTTGGCCAGTATTTTTCATGAAGCCTATTGAGAGAAAAACTCGTTCATATATATGTTGGTCGGTTAAGCGGCTTCTCTCATCTAACACAATATCATTCATTGATGACACCACTCTCTCTGATGCCACCGAACTTCCGACCAACGACATGTATTTTTTTAGCTATAAAAGCCAAGCCTGGCATATAGGTTCTGTTCTGATACCAGAATGAAAACGGATCACTTGATAGCAAAGGCCGCTGCAGATATAGAGTCAGTTCATTTGAAAAAGAACTTTGAAACTGTGTGTCCTGAGAACTTGAACTGAAACCACTGTTCACCAACTCCAGATAGTGTGAAGATCAAAGAGGGTTTGATTTTAAACTCACTTTGGCTTCTTCATTCTGGAAGGAACAGGAAGGAGAAAGTTTTCCGATTTCGGTAAGGCAGGTCCTAACTTCTGAGCCTAAATTGGATGTGACTGTCTCCGATATACGGATTCAGATATAGTTTTTTGAACCTCGGGTCCGTGATTGTGGCATGGCAAAGCAGGGGATTTCGTAAAAGCTTAGTGCCTCTCTCTTGAAGGCTAGTTATAAGCTTTTGGCATAACTTTTGAGCTGTACTAAGGTTTGGCTTAAGGTTTTTTAAAAATCTTTCGATAATAGACACAAGGGGATTAACAAGGCTAGCAGTAATGTACTGGGAACCCGAGATCTGCTTTGTGGCCTCATCGCAAGGCGATAAAATGCTTACAATTTCAGTGATTAGTTTTATATCTGAACCAGAAATCATCCTTAATGCTTTTTTAATCGAGGGATCTGCCAATATTGCAGCTATATATGGGGACATTAGTGTGAATCTTTTAAGCATATGGTAGACAGAATTCCATCTGGTTGTAGTCAGATGCAGAGAGCAGTAAACCAAAATTATTACACTACTGCTCAACAGAGAGCGCTAAAATAATTCAGGTTCTATTGTCAATGAATATAATGAGAGTAGAATATAATATGCAATTATTGTATTCAGTTAATGATGCAAATTTAATTTACCATTTAAAAATATAATCCTCTAAAATACGCACCAATTTTCCTCTCCTCCCAAACCCAAGAAATTACCCACCTCAACCATTTCAACTTATAAAAAATGTCCCAGGCTCTTTCAAATGGGATTTAAAAAAAATAATATCAACAAAAATATTTTACTTAAAAATAAATTAATGCAATTCATCTTTTATTTTTACTACCTTTAAAAAAATTATCATGTATTACTTTTAACACGTTTGTATATTTGTATAATAGGTACATTTTAACTCGTTTAATACTTCCTGTATGGTGTATCGTTTTGAAAACGTAGGGAAATCCTTGGAGATTCGTATTCGTAATCAGTAATTCAATATTTATAGCCAGAACATTATTTTTGGTAATCAGAAACATCCATTCACCCACTTTCAATGTCAAGAGTCAAGTGTGAAAAATAGATGATGTACCAGATCACTTCTTATGTAAATATTATGATTACAAATACCTTTTCAACGAAATATTAAAATAAAACTTAATTGTTTCTGGCTGATGAGAGTTTGCACTTTCAGTTTGCTTCTGTATTTGTAAAATAAAATAAAATTTGAATTATGGTTTTGTTTGGAATAATTACTTAAAAATAATAATTATGATTGGGATCCAAAATAATACCTAACCTAATCGTAATCACTGTAAAAACCTAATAACCGGTTTTTACTTTAAAAATAAAAAACCGGTTATAACCGGGACAAAAAAACAACCGATAAAACCGGTTATTGCGAAGTAAAAAAACCGGTTTTCGGTTAAAACCGGTAGGTTTTTCCCATCCCTAGTTTTTATATAAAACAGTTTTATCAACTTTTCTCAAAATGTTCATTTTTTTAAATGTGGGGTTTCTCAAATAAGCGATTCATTTGTAGAAAATAATATTAGCTGCTGTTCTATTTTATGCAAATATAGTAGAGCTTCTATAATACACACAATTCAATGTGACATGCGTGACAATTTAATCATTAGTTTCCATAAACGGTCAGCATTTTGATTCCATTATAGTGGCCAAAGACGCTGAAATAAAGAAAAACTATTTAACGATAAAAAATTCAAAGATACAAAAGACACAAGCGTAACTATCTAATAAAATTGTTTTAGATTTTAAAGTTCAAAAAGTTAAAGTTCAGATTACGGTAATGGTCTTGCAAATGGTTTACCGGTAAGAGAGCTAAGTGACTTTTCTGGAACTCTAGAAGAGTTATGGATAAAACCTGCGGGCTGAAACAAATGATAATTTGCTACATATCACTGACCTTATTTACTAGTCTACAATAACAAGCACTTCTAAATATGGCTTGAAATATGCAGGAGCGGCATCTTTGGAGACTATCACAGTTGTCCCCTGTTGGAACTATGGATTAAACTAAGAATTGTGTTTCGCTATTCGCCGGCGTGGTCTTCAAATTCTGATTGTGGATTTGCTTTCGCTCTTAGACTCGTTTTTTGTTTAAGTCGTTTCAATCTTCGCATGTGACATATCTGCATAAACATTGCTACGTTGCCGTATCGGAAAAAATGTATGAAGTTAACTTAAAACATATAATGCGTGAACATGGCACCCTCCTTGGCAAACACTGCCAAAAAAATCGACTGCTAACGCTAACTGTTCGAATGTTTGAAATGCACTTAGGCCGAAAAGGACACCGGACACACCTTGGAAAAAAAAACAAGTAATGATACCGTTGCCTGTCTTTATTTTGAAAACTCTGGCTACACCATCACTGCCAAATTCGATCACGCGACCCAACTTCCACCTTAATAGAGGTAAATTGTCATATTTTATGAGCACTAAAGCATTTTCCATAACTTCATCATTGGTAGTAGTCCATTTGGTACGTTTTTATAGTTCGGAGACGTATTCGTTGTTCCATCGTTCCCATATATACTGAAAAAGCTGCTGAATATGATGGAATTTTTAGATCCGGTTAACTGGAATATGACGCAAATTTGGATCTGGATTGATAGTAAGTAGTCTTCCGATAAAAAACTGTGCATGAGTTAATGAGGAGAGATTATTTGGTTCGCAGGATAAAGGATGAATAGTTCTTGAATTTATTATAGTTTTATTCTGTACAAGCAACGAATAAAATTCCTCAAACATTCAGTGAGCGTTACCCAAAACTCTATGAAAATTATGTTTAACTATTTTTACACCACTTTCTCACAGTCCGTCAAAATGTGGAGAACAAGGAGGTATAAAAACCAGGAAATATGATCCCCTAGCAAGGATTCTGTTATTGCGAAAGTGTGTTGCTGTAAAAATTCTCTTAATGCTTTTAACTCCGAACTAGCTGCTATGAAATTGGTTCCATTATCGGAAACCATCTTTTGAGGCATGCCTCTTTACCCAATAAATCTTTTGAAGACCGAAAGAAATTATTCCTTAGATAATTCCGTAACAAACTCTAAATGTATGGTTTATACAAAAACAAATGAAAAGACACAAATAACTCATTATCAGTGTACAACCTCGAGTCTTTTTATCGCAAATTAAGAAAGGGGCCGCATAATCCACAACTGTTAAAATAAACGGTGGCCTACCTGCGAGACGCTGGGCAGGTAGGTCTCTTATTACTGGCTGAATGGATTTAGATTTTAAACGAAAACATTTTACACATTTGTGTACGATACGTCGTGCTAAATTCCTTTTCGATAACGGCCAGAAAGTTTCTCTTATTGTAGAAAGTAAAAGCTGAAGACCAGCATGCATAAGATCCTTGCGAAAATGATCAAATATTAACGATGTGATATGTGATCTGCCGCTAAAATGATAGGATATTTTTTGTCATACGCAAACTCGGAATGCCTTAAATGCCCGCCTACTCTCCTAATAAATTTATGAGTTTGTTAGTTTTCTCTAGAGACCTTTTCTAGTTCATTAGAAAATGACTGTAATTGACACAGTTTTAGAATACGGTTAAGCAGAATGAATTTTTTCCACAGAAAGAGGTTTGGAAGTCCCTTTTCGCTATGATTGTATAATTCATGCTATAAACAGAGTATTCAATTGCGGTGAGTAGAATAATCCCAAAGTTTTTGCTATCTCGTTTTCACCGAATTGAATAACGAAACCTGTAGTTAATGTATCCTGTATATTTCTCAATATTTCAGGATCATTTAAATAGAATTAAGCAATGTAAATCCTCCGGCTTTGAGTATAGTTTATTTCACGAAAAATGGTTGAGTGCTTAATGATTGCAATAAAACCCGACCGCAAGTACCCCAGCTTAGTCAACATTAGTTGAGCAGGTAAGTATTCAGGTAAAATTGAAGCTATTGTGGAGTGTCGTTATCTTGTTTGTATAATAAGTTCCTGGTAATATAAAAACGATTAAAAAATCGTATAAAATTATAAAAACGATTAGAATACATTTTATTTCATAAAGTTGTAAACACTTTAACAGTGAGTTTCACTATCAATGGTTGATCTTTTAATGACCACAATAAATTTGTTGATCGTTAAATATTTCCTGGAATAATTAAACAGGTTCCCTCTATTCTGTATAATTTGTAAAAGTATATAAAACCGATGAGAAATTTTTAAATATACATTTTGTTTCATTTAGTTGAAAGTGTTACAAGTGTTACCAGTGTTACACCTGGTATTTAGTGTTATACCTATTTATACCTATAAAACAGCATTATGTGGCGTCCGTGGAAAAACATTCATGGTGCTTCTTCCAGTGTTCCAGCAAAGAAAAAGCATTTATCTGCTGACGCTAGAGAAATCGTAAAAACAATATATAGTTCTTTACTTACAAGAGGACTTACTGCTAATACTGCTGCCAGTGAAATGTCTGATTTAACGAAAATACCTCTAACCACAGTGAAAAGAATTACATCAAATCCCATTAAGTCAAGAAGGAAGGGTAAGGATGCCGGTTCTACCAAATGTATTGACGAAAGTGATAAGGACTTAATAAGACGAAAAATTTACACAATGTACGAAAAGCAACGGATACCTACATTAAATGCTTTAAAACAACGACTTACTAATGATGATACACAAATAAACTGTAGCCGCATTAGTCTTTGGAGGATTTTGTCTAAAATGGGCTTCAGATATCGTACAATTGACAAAAGGCAAGTGCTTATGGAGTCCCATCGTTTACAAAAGTGGCGTACTGAATATATAACTTCCATAAGAAAGTACCGTACAGAAGATCGACCAATAATTTATCTGGACGAGACATGGTTTGACACTCATGACATACCATCCAAAGGATGGTCCGATTCTTCCAACAGGTGCCAAACAAAAGCTCCATCAAACAAAGGGAAAAGAATAACAATTTTACATGCAGGATCAGAAACTGGTTGGGTCCCAAATGCCTTATGGCTTTCTGCAAAGAACATTAAAGACTCCTGCGTGGACTACCATGAGGATACAACGGCAGAGCTTTTTGAGCAATGGTTTAAGAATTGTCTTATACCTAACCTTCCTTAAAATAGTGTGATAGTAATGGACAATGCAAGTTACCACAGTCGTCAATTACATAAGTCTCCAAGTGCAAATAACACGAAAATTAACTACCTGTTAGAAACCGATATATATTTTGAAGAAAGATATTTAAAAAATAAACTGTTAGAAGTGTTAAAATCATTTTCTATTAAAAAAGTATATGTTTGTGACGCATTGGCCGAGGACATGGGACATACACTGTTACGGCTTCTGCCCTACTATTGTTTATTTAATCCCATAGAGTATAGAGCATATGTGGCACCAACTAAAGTCAAATGTTAGGTCACAAAATGTTTCTCCGACTTTAAGTGGTTGTGTAGTCGAATTAATAAGGAAATGTGTTGATGATATCTCCCCAGAAAGTTGGAAAAATTCAGTACGCCATGTAATGAACGTAGAAAATTCATATGTTACTTTGAATCACATAATTAAACCAATTGTTATTAATCTTAAAGAGGATAGCGACAGCGAAACAGAATTAGGTATTTAGGAAATCATAAATATTTTGGTTATTTTGGGTATTTTTTTTTCATCTATTTTAATTCATCTATTTTTTGTACATTATGTATTCGTTTGTATGTATATACTGTAAATAGAACTATTATTACTGTACATTTTTACCGATATCCGATTAGGAAGAGCAAAAACTTTTAAACACGCCAGTTTTTTGCTGATAGTCATAAGCCTGTAAAATGTGTGAAGGAAATTACCTTTCTGAATTTAGATCCATATACTACAATTATTCACGTATAACAAAAAAACAACTTTCTTCATGTTAAAAATTGTTCAAT
This sequence comes from Diabrotica undecimpunctata, assembly GCF_040954645.1. Taxonomy (NCBI): domain Eukaryota; kingdom Metazoa; phylum Arthropoda; class Insecta; order Coleoptera; family Chrysomelidae; genus Diabrotica; species Diabrotica undecimpunctata. Next base: position 142,800,254 of record NC_092807.1, read on the forward strand.
TATCAAGTATATTCACTTGAACAACCTGAAAATACCATATGAAATAATTTAATAAATTTTTATAATCGTGTATTACACAGCTACCAATGAAATATATTAAATAACAAACTTTCTGAAGTGCGACCCTATGTACTTCGGTAGTTTATTGAGAGACTCTTGTATACACAATAGGATCAACTCAGGTAACCATTAAGCACTCAACCATTTTTCGTGAAACAAACTTTACCTCAAAAAGTTGATAACAAGTTTGGCGTGCTTTTTGTTTTGAATTAAAACCTGTCAAAAGTTCGTCTACATAAAAACCTGATTTTATAATGCTAGAAATGTTGGAATTTTTAGTTTCTTGCTCCTCCGCTGATGAGACATTTTATCGCCAAGTAAGAAGAGGATTTTATGCTGTATGTAACTGTTTGTAACTGAAACATTTCAATCGGATCTTCCGGATGATTTCTCCATAAGATACATTAGATACAATGCACAAGTGTGTCGTCAGAGAACTCAAACCATTGTTGGATACCTGTATCAACGACTGCCACGAAAAAGGCTTTTTTTAATAATTTCTCTGATCTAAAATGGCTTTAAATCGTTTGAGTGCTATATCCCCTTTGATCAATAAACTATTAGTATCAATATCAATACATCAGCAATGAGGGGATATACCATTACGAGGGGATAATATTCCGTATTAATGAACAAATGTTCTGGTTTTATTCATACTTATTTATAAATTATTTGCGTTTAATTCAAATAACTACTTCTATCTTTTTTAGATTATTGATTAGGTTGTTAATGGTTGATATTCCTAGCAACAGAAATTTATAATCGATGAAAAGGGGACATCAATAATCCATTAATAGTTTAACTTTACGATTGAAATGTTTAATGTAAATTAAACTCTAGTGTTAAAAATTATTTCATTTAACTGAATATTTTATCTTAATGAGCAAAGACATTCATTTAGCATTGGGTGTGCTTGCGTTTGGTGTTTGTGGCTTCTTTTCATGAGAGGCAACCGGCGGAGTAAACTAGTGTTATTTGCCACATATCTATTAAATCTTGAATGTTTTGCCTGTGTGAGTTCATTTCAAATAGGTAAAAGAAATAAGAATAAGGAATAAGACTTACTTACAATCTATTTAATTCTATCCCAACGACCGGCTTCGCATACTACAATTTGCTATGCATCTTCAGGTCTTACGGTACATGGTAAATTAAATGATACCGGTACAAAAATTATTATTTAGCGATTTAGAAAACATAGTTCAAACTATCCTGGATTAGCTGGTGATGGGTGATCATCAGTTTTATTGTAACTGTTTGACAATTAAAGGGGAAGTAGGTAGGAATGAAGATTCCAACGAAAAATGGGAAACATTTAAGAACACATTAATGATGCCAATTAAAGATACGCTGAGTAGTCACAAAATCGATGAAACTAAGACTCCATGGATGACAGATGAGATCCGGCAACTAATGGACAAAAGAAGATCATACAAAAACAAAAATGTAAACGAATACAAAGCCACACACAAGGAGATCAGGATAAAAATACGGGCAACTAAAGAGAAGTGGTACAACGACAAATGTTTAGAGATAGAAGAACTCCAGAGAAATCATGACAGTTTTGAATTGCACAAAAACTAAACAGATGGAGAAAATACGTCCAAGAATTGGTTGAGGACGACAGGACACAACAAGATAGCATGAACGATTGCGAGGAACATGATATATGTTCTAAAAAATAAATAAATATAATATAACTAAGGATGAAATAATACATGCAATAAATCTGGCAAAATCTAATAAAACTGCGGGGTCTGACACAATTTTAACTGAAATAATTAAATTAATATCAAAAGATCAGATCAATGTATTAGTAGACTTATATAATACTATATATAATACGGGTATTATTCCGAGAGATTGGCTCAAATCAACATTTATTAAATTACCAAAAAAACCTAACGCAAGGGTAAATGACCATCGTATAATTAGTCTAATGAGTCACACACTAAAAATATTCTTAAAAATTATCCATTTAAGAATTTTCAGAAAAGTGGAACAAGACATCACTGAAACCCAATTTGGATTTAGGAATGGCATGGGTACACGAGAGGCATTATTTGGATTTAACGTCCTCATGCAAAGATGTATGGATGTATGTACTCTATGTTTGTTTTATTGATTACAATAAGGTGTTCGATAAGGTCCGACACAACCGTCTTATACAGTTACCTAAAGATAAACACATTGACAAAAAAGACTTAAGAATAATAACTCATCTCTACTTTAACCAAACAGCTAAAGTCAGAGTAGGCAAAGAACTTTCGGAGGAAGTAGAGATAAAAAGAGGCGTAAGGCAAGGTTGCATACTCTCCCCCTTATTGTTCAATCTATATTCGGAAGAAATAATTAAAATAATCAACAACATCAGATATGCCGATGATACTATACTAATTGCAGAGAATATACAAGATCTACAGACTCTTTTAGATAATGTAGTAAATGCTAGTGAGGAAAGCGGACTAATGCCTTATGCTAATAAAACAAAATTTATGACAATTTCCAAATCACAACAACAAGACATTTTAAACATAAGAGGGGTTCCAATAGAAAAAGTAAAAAAATACAGATATCTTGGTACAATTATTAATGAAAATAACGAGTATACAGAAGAAATAAAAATGAGAATTGGACAAGCTAGAGCAAAATTTAATAAGATGAGAAAAGTATTATGCAGTAGAGACCTTAGTTTGCAACTCGAAATACACGTCCATTGATGATGCATCTTATTACGTTCATATGTGTTTTCGGTACTGCTGTATGGGGTGGAGGCCTGGACCTTAAAGAAAGAGGTAAGCGATCGACTTGAAGCATTCGAGATGTGGACATACCGAAGAATATTAAAAATAAGTTGGGTAGACCGAATAACAAATTTTGAGGTCCTCAGAAAGATGACAAAGGAAATGGAAATCATGAATACGATTTAGATAAGAAAGTTATAATATATCTCCCACGTTATGAGAGGGGATTAATATGTGTTGCTACAAACCATAATGCAGGGAAAAATACAGAGAAAACGAAGTTTTGGAAGAAGACGCATCTCCTGGCTCAACAATCTGAGAAAGTGGTATAATTGCAGTTCCGTCGACTTGTTCAGAGCTGCAATCTCAAAAGTGAAAATAGCTGTGATGATTACCAACCTCTTTAGAGGAGACGGTACCTAAAGAAGAAGAAGAAGAAGGTATTGTGTAATTGTTTGTTGAAAACAATCTGATGTGTTATATTATTAATACATAAACCCTGAAGACCTGAAGATGCATAGCAAATTATAGTATAAGTCTTATTCTTATTTCTTTTACGTATATCTATTAAGGTTAATATTTTTTTACGAACAATATGCTTTTATGTTTATTAATTTTGTTTTTATTAATTTTAAAATTTTTGTTTTGATTTTGTTGTGTCACTTCTATGAAGATCTCCAATTTTTTAACAGTATTTTTAAAGCAGCTGCAAATTTTTAAATGATCATAAAAGATTTATTTAATTTAATCTATTTTAAATATTGTAGAGAATATGTCTCGGAAATAACCGAATTAGACGAAATCGAAATACAAAGACATGAGGCTGCAGAAGCCATTGTTAGAGCAGCCAGAGAGAAAGAAGAAGCAAAAAGAGAAAAAGAATTTCATGAGAGAAAAGTAGCGGAGTGCAATAATATACTAGAAAATTTATCACACTTGGGTACCATACTCATATTTCCGAGTGGAAGAGATAGATATCACGACGCTTTAGATGATCTACTTAAAGAAGCCAGCGTTATTGCTACTCAAACTGAAAAGGTAGTTATTTATTCAGTATGTATTAAAATATTTGGTTGAAAAACTAATATGTGTGCCCCTTTTTTATCATCAGCTCAGTTTAATTAAGAGAATGGGTATGGTTTTGTATAAATTTACAGCATATTATGACAGTCATTTACAAATATTATCATGTTTGTAATGAAAAATGAGTTTCTACTGTGTTGTTTAACTGATAGTGGTTTAACTGATAGTTAAACCACTCTTAGTGACCTTTAGGTGACTCTAGATGACCTGATTATGCTTACGTATCTCCCAAAAAAATTTTTACACATCTAGACGTAGAGGGCAGTATTGCTTTTTGCATTGTATTAACATTGAGGTTAATATTTTTGATATTTCTTCAATAATTTTTTGTGATGTGTGTTCACTAACCAGAAACAAATAATCCGGAATAGATAATCCCAGCTGAATTATGTAAAGAAGGTGGCCATGATACCATAATGGCATTACAGTAGCTTATAAAAGGAATATGGTCACAGAAATCCCTCCCCAATGATTGGAGTATTGAAATACTTTGCACCATACACAAGAAGGAGATATCTTTGCATGCTCTAACCACAGAAGAATTACGTATTCTAAATGCAGCGTATGCAGAACAGATAGTAGAAAAATACCAGGCTGGTTTCAGAGGTGGTAAATCGACAATTCATCAAATTGAAACCCTGAAACAAATTTTGAAAAAAACACTGGAATATGGCATTGATACTCATCACATATTTATAGACTACAAAGCAGCCTACGACTCTGTAAATAAAAGAGAAATGTTCAAAGCAATGAAAGAGCTAGGAATACCAAATCAGTTGGTAAATTTAACAAAACTAACTCTTGAAAAGTTGAATGCAGAGTACAAATTCAGGGGGAACGGTCTGAACCTTTTAAAACAAATAACGGGCTGCACCAGGGAGACCCTCTCTACTGTATAATTTTCAATCTGGTTCTCGAAAAAGTAATACGTATGTCACAAATCACAACCACTAATTCAATATATAATAAATCAGTGCAAATTCTGGCCTATGCTGATAATATCAATATTGTTGGGAAATCGAAAAACGTTGCATTAAAGGAATCAGCTACAAAAATGGGTTTAATAATAAACAGCAACAAAACGAAGTATATGAAAATAAGCACGCAACCACAAATCCTACAAACACTTAGTTAAACAAAGGTATAGAAAACGACGTCATCGAAGCAGTGAACGAATTTGTATAAAGAACATCCCAGAGGTACTTTTCAGTGCGTCATTAATTATGACGTCATAGAATGAATTAGGTGTGTCGAGAATTATTTTATATAATTATTGAAGATTCTGACAGATGCCAGGATCGTACTTAGCCACAGGTAAAAAGCTTGTGGAATTACTAGTATTTTTATTGCAAGGTCATCTGAGTAGATTTGATTATTACAAAATATGTTAAGATATATTTTTTTTTGTAATGGGGGTGATCCCGTATATTAATAAAAATAAAAAGTAAACAATATTGTTTATTAAATGTATCAATATGGAAATATTTCAAATCGACGACAAAATGGTTCATTTATTGAATTTTTGTATCTTCTTCTCAAAGCAATCTGGCGTCAAGGCGTCTGCGTGTCGAAAGTTGGCAATCATCACAGCGATTTTTAATTTTAAGACCGCGGCTCTAAATAAGTCGTTATAACATGAGTTACATCTCCTTCCTATGGATCTTTTTCTCTGGATTTTTCTTGCCTAATGACCTGGAGTATTAGATATTTATCTCCTCTCATCACTTGACCCACATATCCCACTTTTCTCCTCTTAATTTTTAGTACTTCTATTTCTTTATGCATACGTCACATTACCTCAACGTTGGTTATTCCATCTACCCATGAGATCTCTAGTACTCTTCTGTACTTCCGCATCTCGAATGCCTTCAGTCTCCTCCACGCTTCCATACCGTATTATAATGAGAATAGCACATAGCACCTCAGCAGTCATATTTTTAACTTAAGGTTTAAGTTTCTACAGCAGAGAAGCCTCTGTATTCTTGTAAATGCGCTTCTGGTCTGTTCGATTCTGATTCGTATTTCTTGAGAGCTGTCATTGTTTTCATTAATAGTTGTATATAGGTATTTGAATTCTCTTACTATTTCAATAGGCTGATTCTGTACATATATCTCACGAATGTCCTGAGTTGTCTTTGTTATTGTCATATATTTCTTGCTCTATTAAGTGATGGTCCATATTCTTCTTCTCTTACTGCGGTCACCTAATTAAGAAGTATGGTCACCTAAGATTGTTCGTCATCTTGGGCTTCCCAGCCTGCATAATAAACCTTCGTAGACAGTAAAACTTAAAAATCCTCTATTGGATGAGCCTGCGGTAAGTTTGGAGGATTTTGTGATCAAAAGATATGTGGTGTTCGTGAACAAACTAAAGCAATTTAAAAATGCAGTCATCAATGTAGCTCTGACTATTAAAAACTTCACCCTTCATTCTTCCCACAAAAAGTCGTGATACAACCCTGATAGTAATTGCGCACCACACAAGGATTTTATCTGCAAATTTCGCTTTATGTTTGTATCTAACATAAGCAGGGCATTCCTCAACGGAGTCCATATAAAATCAATCGTTTCTCTTAATTTTAGAATTAGTCAAAGTGAAATACTTTTCATCATCTAAAATAATTTTTTCATTGGCAAAGTGTAGTACCCGCCTTAGCTGATGACAGCATTGTTAATTACCTGGAAAGTCTTATGGTCTAATTGCAATTTACCTCCCATATCGGGACTTTACTTCCATTGTTTAATACATCTTTCTTAAACAAATGCCTTTACTATAAGGTTAAGATTTATTTTGTTTAACGCCTTTGGTACATTTACGAACCACGTGAAGGTGGGACTCTTATTTAACAGTCTTTTGTACCATTTGGCCAATTATTAAGATGACGTTTGTTGTGAATAATTCTTCCGAAATCACTGTGGTTCTTCGCATACAGAGATCATCCTTTTTAATTTCTAGATAATTATTTTCTAAAAATTTTATTACTGTTTCTAGCATCAATATTATTCTACAGTTTTTTTGGCTTTTTAAATATCAATATAGGGATGCTTGTTTTCCATTCACTTCAAATTGTCTATTTGCTTCCCATTTATAATATGTACGAGATTATCTTATTGATTTACCTTGTTATTTAGGTAAATATGACTGAAGAGAAACTAGAACAAATGTTATATTTTCAAGAAATGGAAGAAGAAGAAGACTATCTGTTTGATGAATACTCACTATATGATCTTTATAACAATCAATGTCTTATAATTGTGGTCAAACCTAGTCATGGTGCAGAGATCGAAGACATAGATCAACTACTACTAGAAATTGTAATATATTTTTTAATATTTTAACCTATAATTTTTATCATCATCTGTTCTTTAATTTTTTCTCTTAAACACTTGATGTCTATTTTATACTATTCATCTTTTATATAAACTTTCTTCGACTCAATCTTCGATCAATTAAGACTAAGTGTCTTAAACACTTTAGTGTCTATTTTATACTATTCATCTTTCATATAAACTTTCTTTGGCTCAAGTAAGATGTGTATGTATAATGTACAATGTACACTCTACGGCACAAAATTCTGTCACCAAAAATTGTTGATTAATTTTGACAACTTATAACTTTTTTATTGGTATTCCTATTTTCAAGATTCTTACATCAATTTGTAGGTACATGTGTTGACATCTGGTAATAAACAATTTTTGCTTCGATGGCATTATACGGGGGTAAATAGAAGCATTGCATTTTATTCTAATTGTATATAATGTATCTAATTTCTGGGTTTTCATTTTTTTATTTTATTTATTGCTGAAATTCTTTCAGATAAGTTATACGTGTCCTTCAGGTTTGTCCGTGTCTATATTGTTTTTCGCTTTTTTAAAACCACTTATTCTTCTTCTTCTTTAAGTTCCATCTTCTATTGAAGGTTGGAAATTATCATGGCTATGTGGACCCTATTGACTGCCGCTCTAAATATTTCTGCATTACTGCATTTAAACCATTCCCTTAAGTTCTTAGGCCACGATATTCTTCGTCTTCCCACATTTCGCTTTCCTCGAATTTTGCCTTGCATAATAAGGTGCAATAATGAGTATCTTTGCCCTCTCATAACATGGCCCAAGTTCTTACTAATAATTATTGTCGAAAAGAATATTTTTTAACCTCTTGTTTATTGATGGTATTGCTTAACATTGTCTTGCCCTTTAATTATCTCCCATATTGTAGATTATTTTAACATTTAGTTTATTATATTAAAAAAACCAATATCTACAGATTTACGGACCAACAATGAAACCTCCTGGTTCTGAGGATTGTCCATACAGAAAAATGCTTAGTGAAGCCATAGATGAAGAAAGTGGAGAACCAATTAAACTGACTGGTATATGGGCCCCGTCTATAGCATGTGTAAAAGCGACAATTCTAAGGTTCTATTTTTAATAAATATACATTTCTTTCAAACCCGAAAGAGTTTTTCTTCAAAATATTTTCCTCTTTCATTGGTAAGCACACAGAGCGTCATCTGTTATGACGGCAAGGTACAAAAACGTTTTAATAAAATAATTTTCTGTTCCTCTGGGCTATATAAAAGTGCAAACGATTAGAAACTTTCAGTAAAAGCTTGATATTGTTCTGATGAAATTAATTCCAAATATTATGGCATTGGAGCACAAATTCGCCCGAATTTGAATCAGCTCGAACGACTGACGAGATGGAGACATCGAAATAATAGTTATATCGTTCTATTTATTTCGATTTAAACGCGAACGGTTTGTCTAATTTGTGCTCCAAGAAACATAAAACGATTTTATTAAATTTTTGTACCTCGCCGTCAAAGCAGATAGAACCTGTGTGCGCCAACCAATGAAAGTGAGAAGTATTTTGGAGACATTAGTTGGACCTTTCGGGTTTAAGTTTGAATCAGCTCGAACTACTGAAGAGGTGGAGATACCGAAATAACAGTTATATTGCTCTATTGATTCCGATTCAAACACTAAAGGTTTGACTAATTTGGGCTCCAACACAATAATATTTGGCTACTATTTCATCAGAGCAATAGCAAGCATTTGCTGGAAGTTTCTAATCACTTGTAAAGGGTGTTTTTAAGAGGTATAGATCATTTCATAATAAAACAAAGATGATTTTTATAAATTGAAGTAAAATTATTGACATGACATGATTTACGGCATATGACCATCATATCGGCATAGACTAGCACCTTTACATATCTCCACATAAAATAGTCTAGCAGTGTTAAATCGTACGATCTTGGAGGCCAATTTACGGTCCGAAATGTGAAACTATGCGGTTATCAAACGTTTCCTTCAATCAATCAATTGTAGATTAAGCTGTGTGACATATTTCGCCGTCTTATTTAAATGATAGCTCCTGCATATCATGGTTGTTCAATTGAAGAATGAAAAAGGCAGTAATCATGGCTGGTATTGTTACTGTAAGTCTGTAGGATACACTGTTTTCTAGAAAAATCGATTTGAAAATTTTTCGTTTTTTCGTCATAAAAGTTAAATTAAAAATTAATTTTATAAATTACCTTTTATTTCAATTGATGCTCTACACACCATTGGTAAAAAAAATATTAGAAAAAGAAGCAAAAAATCATTTTAAAACAAAATTTTATTTAAAGGTTTTTAAAATCAAAGTATTTTCAAATCAAAGTAAAAGATGCTCAATGTGATGACCGTTAGTCTCTTTTATGTATAAACTTTGAAAAATTAAAGGCAAATATCGAGCAAAATTTTAATAATCAAATCTTGCCCAAGTACTTTCGCTTTCTACAGCATCATCAGGGGCATTTCCTCAAATTTGGGCTATCCAGCAAGCGCAGAATGTAATAATCATGAAATTAAACATAAATTGTACATAACACTACACTAAAACAAGGACAAACAGTTTAAAATTATTTAAAAATTATTCCACGCTACATTCTTGTCGGCAATTCTCTCTCCTGTTGCTAGTTGTAGTAAATTTACTAATGTTTGTATTTTGAGAACGATTTCCGAAGTGGAAATTGAAACGTCTATAAACGTACTTTAACCTTTAATTGTGGCTTATTCCCATTTAAATAGTAATTACATAAATTACAAGGATTCAAATCCGGCGACTTTGCTGGCCAAGCAACTGGACCGCCCCTTCCAATCCAGTGACTTTCGTAACCAGTTACTATCAGGAAATTCTCGTACATTCCTAATAAAGTTGGCCGGACAGCCGTCATGTAGAAACCGTTTTGCCGAATATTTAAAGGTACATAATTAAACAAATCAGGTAAAATATTTTGCAAGAAATGTAAATAGTCAGCACCATTTAAACGAGCAGGCAATTCCACGGGTCCAAGTAGATAATCGTCAACTACTCAAACCCAGATGTTTATGCTAAATCTATGCTGATGCTTAAATTCTTAAACAACGTGAGGATTGTCACCAACGTAAGAATAATAATGTACATTAAAAATTCCATTTTTTGTGAATGTAGCTTCGTCGCAAAAAATGTATCTGAAAAATTCTTTATTTTGAATTTTCTGATGTTGTAACCATATTCGCTGCGTGCATGACTGATGAGACATCTACCGCGTTCATCTGACAGTTTTGGACCTCCCAATTTGAGGTTAAATATATGTTAAATAGATACGAAATTGACAAGTATTTGACAAATAGTTTTTTAATTATATTTTTTCAGTTTATGCACAAAATAAGTTTAGTATTAAAAACTGAGTTTCTAAAAATTCATCAACTTTATCTTTTTAACCCCAAACGGAAAAGAAAAGGAAAAATCTAGTACTAGCAAACCAAGTTTTTGCATGTGGAAGAGCATATAATTAAAAACAATAATAGTAAAAATTATGATATAAAAGCTAAAGTCATCTGGCAGGCTTCAGTTAGCTTGAAGCCTTATGAAATATCATTTAAGGTAAATTATTTAAATTTTTCTTATTTCAATTTCATAAAAATGAAATTGTGATATTTACTTTTTCATATTAAGTAATAGCACGAATCCATATTTTTCTTTTCCCTAATTTATATGTAATCTTTGGAAACCTATAAAAGCTACACTCACTATTCTTGCTATAATTAGCACAAATAAATACGCAACATGTATTTACACCCAATTTTGATAAAATTTATGCGTAAAAAGATCGCAAAGGTCCAATTTTGTCATATTTCGCGGCACGCTGGCATCGTTTCAAGGTACCCCTACCATGGTCACGCACGGAGCGAATAGCGACTTCTTAAAGGGCAGGAAAATCTCCTTGTAGTAGTGCTTGTTTCTTTGTTTTGTAGCATTTCTAAAATTCCTTGATATATATTGAAATCCGCTCGTATTTGCTAAGGTATTGAAGAATATTTCTAGTGTATTTTAGTTCCTATCGTACAAGTTAAAATACCCAAAAAGTGTTTTCAATCCTTTTGCGTCGCTGGAGTTAATGTAAACTATTTTAAAGTTTGTTTATATTTCACACATGCGTTTTTCCTCGGCATTTCTTTTATTCGAAGCCACCTTGGGATTTTTGTGCGTCAAAGAAATAGGAATTTAACCGTATATGTTTTGTTAATACTAAGCTGTGAAGCGAATGATTTTAAGACTCTACTCATTCTCGCTGAGGTCGCTGCCAGAGGCAGTTTATTTCAGGGGGAGTCCAAATTTTTCGTCAAATTTGTAATGTCCTTTTGTTCTTCGTCTTACGTTATGGAAAATAAGTTTAGTGGCAGTTAATTGTTCATTTAGTAGTTACAGTTAAAGTGAGGATTTGAAATATACCCACATTGTTCCAGTCTTTTTAAGAAGCAGAGCTCCAAAGTTTGTGTTAAAGTGCCCCAATTTCCAATCTCAATTTTGTCTTGTCCTATCACAGTGGAGATGAATTTGTTCGAGTGGTACAGAGTTTGAGTTCCAGTGAAGTCCAGTTTCAAACCCCAGAATTTTTGTGTAAAATTTGTAACGAAGATATTTTGCCTACCACATAGGGTATTATTATAGGGGTTAAAAGTTGGGGACAGAAACTACTGTGGGCGGAGATAGGGCAAGCAAAATAAACGAAACTTATGCGAACGGCACTCAGGGTTTATTTGGAGTAGCTGGGTCGTAGATAAGTTGAATGGCAAGGGGGATGGATTGGGGCAACTACAAAAAATGAAACAAAGGAGTGCTTACATAAGTCTCTTTGAACAAACAAAATAAAACACGAGAAAACCTCTAGCAATTTCAAATGGATGCCGCTTCGAGGTGCCAAATTATAACGATTACAACAACTAGTTGTAACTATTGAAAGAATTATTAGAAATAAAAAATATATCTTTTTAAATAAAACTCAAAAAAGGGTTAGAGAGTTAGTTAAGAGGAGTAAACAAAATGGTTTAGGAAATAAAATAAACATTTATTTGTTGTCTCGCCACAAACAGTTACAAAAATAGACAATACAAAAATAATTACGATATAAATAGTTACAAGGATTTATACCAAAATAATAAAAAAGAAAAACTTACATATGTCCTATTCGTTTACAAACTCTGTTTACAAGTGAGAGATGCTACAAAACTTACAAAAAAATTGTTACTGCATGGAAGTTAACCTTCTTTAAAAAAAAGCAAACTAATGTCAAATATGATAGATAGTATAATTATTACAAATTCTTTTTTGTTATGAAAGCAAATTATTAATATTAAAAAAATGTCTATCTTTATTCTAATTTTTAACACAAAAAAGTTACCTGGATTGCACTGAGGTTTTACACAAAAAGTCTGGGGGTAGACACTAGACTTCACTGGAACTCAAACTCTGTACCAGTCGAACAAATTCATCTTCACTGTGATAGGATAAGACAAAATTGAGATTTGAAATTGGGGCACTGGAACACAAACTTTGGAGCTCTGTGGAAAAACGCATGTGTGAAATATAAACAAACTTTACACCTCAGCGTTACACCTCATTTTGTAATAAACTAAATGCACATCAGCGTATTCCTCATGAGTAAAAAGCATTTTTTGTTGAATTAAAATTGTTGTGTTTGAATGCCACAAAGTGAAAACTAAAAGAGAAACTTCACGAACTGACAACAATTTGACAATAAAAAACGTAGGTTATACTTCTGTTGACATTTTAAAGCCAACTAATGCAAAAAATATTAATTTAACTTTCATGATAAAAAAACGAAAAATCTTCAAATCAATTGTTCTCGAAAACGGTGTATCTGACCAACTTAAAATAAAAGTACCTTTTAGTACTAGAAAACGTAACATCTAATAATCTAGTATCACAAATGCTTAAAAGTTAAAAGCAAAAAAGTTATGCAGTAAAATAACCATTACCCTACCAAAAACGGACGCCTATGACCGGTACTAGAAATTAGAAATTAACGGAATCGATTGAACTCTGGTGGATAAATAATAGTAACAGTTTTCGATTTTCTGAACAGAAGCGTTCTGAAGGTATTTCAAAAAAACTAATTGCAATCAATCATCTTCAAAGAGCTCTAGCTCCCTTAGGAAGCATGAATAGGTGAATTGATTTAAATTGTGTTAAAATTATCTGAGGAATCTCCGGTATTCGTTTGTCAGAAGAGTTTCTGAACACCCTGTATTATTTTCGACTAAATATTGAATAATTGCAGATGTCTATACATGTATTTATATGTAGTAATTGTTTATCATTAACTAAAATATTTTTTAAATTTTTTTCCAAGGATGTTTTTTCCTAAACTGGCTTCATCGTACGAAATACCCGAACCGGAACCTGAACCCGAACATTTGGCCCTTGTATTCGATACTAGAAAAATTCGTGACGCCCTCCATGTAATGAGTCAGTGGCCAGACCAAGTTATGCATTATGGTTTTTTCTCAAAGGAAGATCCTCACGATACCGAATTGATTGCTAAAAGCGTTCAAAGATTAGACAAACCAGCGTACAGAGACAAAAGAACATTGTAAGACATTAATAATTACAGTACATTAGGATTTTTCTTCTCCTTCTGGTTACTTTCTTATTTATGTTTACCGAAGTATTTTTCTAAGTTTCTATTTTCTCATCCTGTTAACCTTTTATATTACTCATATAATTTATATACTACGTTTCAGGGATTTTATCCGATGAGTAAAATCATATTCGAGGCACATTTAGAGTTACATATCTGTCAGATACAGACAAGTTAAGACTTTTGAACCCGGACGTATGTGTTTTAATTTAGTACCTATTCAACTGCATCTAATTTTACCGGTAAATAGAGAATATTCAATACGAAAGTCTTTACTTAATTCACATTCCTAGTAGCCACCACCACTCTATCTCCTCTCCTACGTTTTATATGACTACGCAATACATAAATGATATCATAAATACCCTATATACAGTAGCATGATTATGAATTCAGTTTCAATCAAGCGTTAAAGCAGAGTGTACGTTTATGTGTTTCGGTCCTAATTGAAATATTTTTTTAATCAGGCGAAATATCGGTCATCACACTATCTCCTCTTCTACGTTTTCATACAGATTCAAATGATGTCATAAATGCCCTCCATAGAGGAACACCATTATGCATTCACTTTTAATTAAGCGTTAAAGCAAAGCTCAGGTTTATGTGTTTCGCGCCCAATTGAAGCATGTTTTGTCTTTATAAATAGCAGGTAAGTGATGTTATATGCATAGTTTTGATATATTTAATGCTCATTTGCATTACTTATCACTGTAGTTGTCTTTGCAATTATGTATTTTGAATCTCTTCCAGAATGTCCTTTTGTAAATAATATTTATTTACTAAACTTAACGGTTGGGTAATGCCGGTCATGGTGACCGGTATTTTCCGCAAAGCAAAGTGAAAACCTACGCTATCATATAACTATATTTTATCATATAACTTTCCGAACACGGAACAAGATGAGGAAGAAGAAATATTGACCTATAGAGAAGTGAAAGAGAAATTATGCAAACATAAAAACTGGAAAATAGCAGGAGAAGACGGAATATGTGCAGAACTTTTAAAATATGGTGGGGATGCAGTACACAGAGAGATTTGTGAACTAGTACAGAATATATGGAGCAAAGAAATAATGCCCGAAGAATGGGCATTATTGTGACAATTCCAAAACAAAGAGACTGTAGAATATGCAAAAACTACCGAGCAATTAATTTACTGAATGTAACATATAAAATAAATGTCAAATTTGTCAAATAATGACAAAGCATGGGAGATTACCAGTACGGTTTTAGAAAAGGAAGATCCACGGTACCCACTATACATACGGTAAAACAAGTGATAGAGAAAACATACGAGTACGACGGAGAAACACATATATTTTTCCTAGACTTTAAACAGGCATTTGACAAACTAAACAGAAGAAAAATGATCCAAGACTTACAAGAGAGTAATATACCAAATAAAATTATAAGAATAATATGTAATATTATATATAATATAATATATATAACAATGCAAGATTCCCAAGCAACAATAGACACCAGAAGAGAAAGAAGAGAAAAAATAAATATAAAAAATGAAGTAGGAAAAGGAGATGCGCTCTCAACGGTACAATAGATGCACACAGTTTCCAAAAGGTTGAAACATTCAAATATTTGGGAGCACTAGTCAACAGAAGAAATAAAAGTGTAGATATGAAAAGTAGAATTCAAGCGGGAAACACGGTGTTTTATAGAAAAAATAAAAAAAAATGTTCTAAGAGATAAGAATAGAAGCCGAAACACAAAAATGAAAATCTATAAAACGACTATAAGACCAATAATAGTAGTATATGTACACAATACAACATCATTGTGTGGCTTGGTACAAGAAGTGCCAAGTCAAAATTTAATGTTTTTCAGGAAGGCCAAATTTGTCCCCCCCAAAATTGTGTTGTTGTACAAATAGTTTATTTAATATATTTTTAACGCCAATCATGTGATTTTGTTGAGATAGTAAATTAGTTTATGAGTTGTAATTAAAAATTTAACAAAAATTCTTCTTTTTTGTATTCTTGAGTGACATAGTCATTTCTTGAAATAAAAATTTTAGGTAAATTATTAATTGTGTATTGACATAGGCAATTTAATACAAATTCTCTGTGATACATATTCTACTTAAAAATAAAGATGGGCAAGTAAATTCCTGGTGTTTACATATCTTTATATATGCGCTCGTCAGGTAAATATTCATCATCTACAGCTTGGGCTGGTGCTGGCCTAGCAAAAATACATTCATAAAAGTACCTGCTTGATACAGAAATGTAAGGCATTAAGTCCTTGAGGTCTTTAATTTGTTTATCTGATAGTGGAATTATCTGATTGGTTAGTGGGGTTAGCGTAACTTCGCATGGACTACTGCTTGATGCAAGCCCCATCGTTTTATGTCTGATTCGTTTAAAGTGGTTATATGCCTGTTGTGTTTGTTGTGTTCTGTATTATAAAAAGTTTTCTTCTTTTCTTCACATTTCATCTTCACTTCCTCTCTAAACTATGGTGTTTTCTTTTTTAATATGTTAATACTTAATTTTATGTAATTTAATTAATACTGCCATTATAATTTTAGATAACGTTACCTCGGGGTTTTTATTTTTTAGCAATTTCAACTTTTCCAGTATCCCCTTTTATTTCTCAATAAAAGGATCTTATTGTTTCTTTCCCCTTCCCCTCTTAAATTATTTAAGTTATTTTCGTTTTAAAAATTTAATTCTAGAAAATTATTTGTATTTGTTCTGAGACACAAAGCTTCGGTTTTCTTTGATTATGTATACTTCTATTAGTGAAAACCATTTTCTTCGTTCTAGCCAAGAAAAGTTGATTATCCAGTTATCGAAAAAGAAAAGCGAATGTGTGTTAGCTTTTGCTCAAATTGGACCAAGCTATATTTCTCCGAATCCTCAAGAAGGCGCTAAAGAATGTCAATTATTCTTTCCCGATGATTATGCTGAATCGCTTACTGAAGAAGAACAAGTCTTTATGGAAGAACTTGAAGTGGAAGCAGAAGCTGTGGAAGAAGAAACTAAAGTGGAAGAAGAAAGAGAAAGTGAAGAGCAAGAAATTGAAGAAGAAATGTGGGAGGAAGGAATAGAGGAGGAATTAGATTTTGATATGTTTGACTTTTAGTATATAACAAATAAAATAATACAGAGTTATAAATATAATGTCTGAATTTACTTAATGTTATTAACTAATATGATGAATTAGTGTTATTTTTTTGATCTGAAGGTGATCGTTTACCTCATTGTGCTTAGTACCAGATTTGTCATGTATCGTGTCTTTTCCAAAGTTATGTTCACACCAACTTCATTACAGGAGGCATCAATAAGCATAGTTCTTTTTTCTTAAGTTCAATTTGTTATCAGAACAATATCGTCCGCAAAATCGTAAATGGGAGAGTATTTCACGGTCGACATTGATTCCTTTGGCTTCCCACTTCAATTTTTTAAAAGAATGTTCCAAAACTGCCGTAAAGAGTTTGGGAGATAACGTGTCTTCTCGCCTAATTCTTTTTTTGACTTTTATACTATTTGGTTGCATCAGTTTGGAGTATTTGAAGTAATTCACACATTATCGACAACTAAATAATTAGACGATAATTTTTTGGTGGCTAGCTGGTTTGCTCATTTGCGCCAGTCTCAAAGAAATATTTCAGTTATGTTTTGCATATTTTCTGTAGTTAAGACGAAAATCAAGGTAAACGACGTCAAATCCTGAGTTTTCCCAGAAGTAACATCCTAAAGTATTTTTTTATAAATATTACCTTTCTCGTTGAAAGGTAGCCACCTTGTACCTTGTACCTTGTTGTCATTCTGTTTCTTTGAAATGGTTGTTGCTATGGGTTAATATATGTTGCTGTCCCATTTAGGCATATTCTTGTGCCTCTTTACGACATACTTTTGGTTGGTAAATAGTAAATGTTGGAAATCACTGATTGTAGCGGTGATAGATAGTTTGGTGTCTTGCGGAGGAAGGTGTCGTCTAGAGAAAAAAGGGCTTGGAGTTTTTTTTGTTGTTTGACTGACTCTAGCATTACGCCTTGAGAAAAACTGTGGCTGTTACCTCTCTATTGACAGCTCTCTATAAGTTTGTAATGAAATCGAGGAAACCGCAAAAAAGGATACCTGTCTATCTGTGTGTAGAGCTTTAAGACAACTATTTAAATACGGTAAAAAAGAGTTGTTGCATCCAGAGTATCGATATATGAGTCAAGGAGTTCGTTACTGGCAGAGGTCAGCAGTTTTCTGGGTGGGAAAATTAGTTCTTTTTAGTATGTCGAAAAATGAACATGAAGTTTTTAGCATGTATTGAGCTCGAATTTTGTAGCTACATATGGTTTTAAAGGAAAGTACCCCTCGAGTATGGTTGAAATGTTCGAGAGTTTATATAATGAGTTGGAGAAGAAATAATAGCAGCCTTTGTCAGCGATCTTGATTAATTAGAGCGTAGATTTTTGCTCTGTGTTCAATCCGCGTGTGTTTTTCACATAAATCATTAAGTAGGCCGACTCTTTTTCTAACCTTGTGACAGGTTTCCATTAGCTCTTGTGTCCAATTTAGTATTTTGTTGAACACTACTGCTGAATATTCGATCTGGTCGCTGAATTGGAGTAAACCTTCCAATAGCCTCAGTTCAATACATTCCTCTACACGTTTTGTGTGGTAGCTGCCAGTGATTGGATGTTTAAAGAGTTTTGTTACGGGTGGGTGTTACTCTTCATTTTCCGCACCATCTATGGATATGGTTCAGTTGATTTTGAGTATGCCTTGCGACGACATGTATCTTGTTACGAGAGAGCAGTGCTGTCTGCCTATAGTAGGGTAACAGTGTTAGTGTTTCTAATATTAGGAAAGTTCGCTGTTGTATATTATTCACAGTATGAGTGCCAGAATAGAATTTTGAGGTACTCCTGCTATAGTAGTGAAAGATTTTAAGAGTTATTTTCTGACCCTAACCGTGATTTTTCTATCTGATACACAAGAATGGAGCAGTTTGACAAATGGGATGGGCAAGACAATGTTCCATACATTCTTCAGTAGTTTACCATGCCAGACTTGATCGAAAGCGTTCTGAAAATTGAGAAAAATGACAAGGGAATTTGTTTTGTGATTTAACTTTTGAGTGATGTAAGTAATAATTTCAGTCAACGCGGTGTTGGTAGAGTAACCTTCCCTAAACCCGAATGAAAGGATTATATTGAGATATGTGAAGTGTGTAAAGTGATGTGTGAAGATTATTGTCGTTCATATACATATTAAGTCTTTTTTTTTGGAGTAGTGAATCTAGATCCTCAGTGTACATTTATTGTTTATTTATATTATGTTGTGGGTAGTATATGAGTGTTATTGTTAATAAACCGTCCCAATCTTTAATAGATAGATTGGTGGGTTGCAAAAAGTCTTTAGTGGTTTAAGTATGCTCGTGATACTTAATTGATTTCTTGATTATGACTGCAGCTCCGGCGTGTGCCGTACCACCTGGATTATTAGTGCCGCATATTACATAATTAAGACATATGTAATAACTGCGATTGGTAATTAAGGACTTTTATGAGTTTTTTTTTCATTTCTCAATGTCTATTTTATGTGCAACATGACAATTACTCTATTGTCAAGTCATCACATTTTATTGGTTTTAATTTCGTTTTTAGGTTAAAATAACTCAAGAAATTATTACCGACATATTTTTTTTCTGCGAAGAAAAATTGTCAACAAAAAGTGTTGATGACATGTTGAACGGAAAAGTCTCATTAGCTATGTTAGTCAAAAGAAGTGGAGAGAATCTTCCTGGAGAAATTGAAGATATCGTCCTGCAAATTGTCTATGGAAATAGTCGTGCGCCACCTGGAGATCAAAATTCACCTTGTCAAAAATTGACTATAAAAAAAGATAATGATGAAGACGAGGATAATATTATCTCAGGTTTGTTTTATTTAGGCACAACAAAGAAATTTTTAAAATCTTTCTTTACACCCAAAAGAATTACTAAAAATCTCATTAGATTGTTCTTTTTGTTCAGTTTTAATTTGCTAATCACCTTCAATGTTTTGGAAAGACAAATAGCAAAATGTTTTTTAAATGCAGAAGGTTTATATATAATAAAATACAAAAAATAAATTTTGTTGTTGTATAACTCCTTCTTCTTCTTCTTCTTCCTTCTTGTATGTAGGCTTTAAAGCCTGTTTCTTCTTTAATATTAGCCTCCTAAATTGTTTAAATTATCACACCATATGTTTCTTCGTCTGAGAAGACTTAAAACCAATTATATATTTTAGGTATATGGGCCCCTCCAGATAAAATGACCAAAGCTCTAGTCTTGAAACACTTATTTCCCAACCTTACAGCTCCTTATAAATTTCCAGATGCCGAGCCTACACCATTTTATGTAGCCGCAGCATATGACTCATTTAAAAGTAGAGAAGTTATGGAGCTATCCGATTTGTATCCAGGTCAAGTGATGATGTACGGATTTTTTTCGAGTGACAAACCAGCTGAGGCAGCACTCATATCTAAAACCGTTACGGACTTTGAGGAAAGAACTACACCAACTACGTAGTAAGTTAATTTTTTAAAATTGGCTTACAGATTCTAATACAGTGTTTAGAGGTAAAAATTGATTGTGGTTTCAATTTAATAAATTTGTCTGGCTGGAGTTTCTAGTAACTATCTAACTAAATATTTTGTAAACAATTAGTTTTAATCAATACAAGAATAAAACAAGAATGATTGCTGCACTATAACTTATATTTATTTCTTTTTTTTTTTGTCCCTGCAAGCAATTTTGCTTTTCACTGATGGCTTAATGTATATGGAAGGTTACCATTTTCCTATTATTAAGTCATTTTTAACAACTCTAACGTGCGTTAAAATCACCCAATATAACACAGATTTCCTTTTTTTTTGTTTTATAGGCCAGGAAATGAAGCTGAAAAAATGGCAAAACCTCGCAATTTTTTCGTCCAGCATCTATTTGTACAAAAATTCGGATTATCCTCATTGTAAAAAATTATAAAATAACATTTTAAACTTTAATATGATCAATATTTGGTTTTTATTAGTTAAATATTGATTTTTTTATGTTTAAGGATATATTATCATAATATTTCAACCCTTAAAAACCACCTTTATTGACATTGTAATTTTTATAAGTAATTTAATATATCTATACAGAAAAGAAAGTAGAATTACGTACAAAAACATTTATATACACAAAAATAGGAAGTTACAAATACAAATACAAATACAAATAGTTTTTTAGTCGACTTCGACTATAATTTGTGAACAATTGTTGCAATCTTCCCCCGAGCGCCCAAAACAAGTGGAATTGCAGTATAACCCCAATTTCCTGAACCCGCATGAAACGCCGCACCCTTTTTTGCATTGACACAAAATCATTTTCAAAAGTTCATCTTGTACAGACGGCTTGTTCATGCGAACAGGATGTAAATAACCCTTTAAAATACCACCCCCAATCTATTGTTTGAATGTTTTCCTTTCCAAGCCACTGTTGAATTGTGTGCTCGTCTAAGTCATCAACAGTGGATAGAAAGAAAGATAGTTTGACTGCACTATTTTTTGTTGTGGTTTTAATATGGAAATATTCATGCCGTATCTGCTCGAGAAAAGCTTTAAAATCTTTTATTTTGTTTAGCTTATTAAGTTTTATTGCACAGTACCTACGGGCTATTTGAATTTTTCGAAAAAAAAATCGTTTCATAAACATAGCTCCTTCATTTTTGGTGATGAAAGATCTATAAGACTATTAATTTTTAAGTGAGATGAGTTTAAAGGATCCGAATAAGGGGGTGTTTGCTCGTAAATAGAGGTTTTAAACTCGCTAAATTTTCGCTGTAATGAAAATCTATGTGCAAAGAAATTTTAGTTATTAAAAAAGCTACAATTTAGTACTGTATTGTTTTTTTCGTATCTCCAGTATTTTCGGAAATATTTTGAAAAATGGTGAAAAATACGAAATTGCAAAAAACCAATTTTTCTTTAAATTTTAATTTTTCTAAAATTAGGCCTTTTAAATAGGTCAAACTTCTTAAATGTATTGATAATACATATATAAAAAGAATTACGGAAGGGTGAAGATCAATTTTAATTAGGATGGTAGTTAGGGGGTTGCTTTCGCTAATTTTTTCGTAGAAAAAAGTAGGTACTGATCTTATTTTGATCATAGGTCGTTCGATTTTTATGATATATTTTTTTTAAAGGACCAATTGTGCACTTGAAAAAAGATTCTGTAAGTTTTCCTCGAAAAATGCAAAGTTTTCTCGTTATTTCTCATTGAATATTTCAAATTCTGCATTTGTCGAAATAAGCTAACCTTTAACATGCCGTATCTTGCTTGTGTTTCTAAAAGATACAATGTTAGTATCTACAGTGTTGTAATTAAATGCATATTTGTCGAGTTATTCTCTAAAAACTCTCTAAAAAAGTCAATTTTTTTCTTCGAAAAACTGTTACTTTCAACCACAAATAACTCGAAAAATATTAGTTTTGAGAATAAAACGTAACAAACATTTTTTTTCTTAGAATTGCTTTTTCCATCGAATTCCATAGTTAAAATGTAATGAAAAATTTCCACCCCAAAGTTTTAGTGAAATCCCAAATGTAGTGCGAAATGTAGTGTAGTCCCTATCTCCTGCGAAAATTTTAAATAAATCCATGCTGGAAGAAAAAATTGTTAGCCAAATGCTTCATTTTCTGGCCTAATAATATAACCTACAGTATTTATTAGTTTATTAAAAAAAAAGTCGTCTTTTATGCTTGGTGCGGCATAGTCACAGATTTTTTTCTATTTCTAGTAAAATTATTTGTTCGGTTATCTCTTCCCAGCTCCGAATATTGTTTCTTTACTTTTTATGTATACCTAGTTATAGAAAAGTAGTAGAGCAAGCGGGGTTCAAACTCACTTTGGTAACCTGTCCATCAGGGTCTCCGATGGAATGTATCGATGGCCTAGTTTGACCTTGGGGATGTACAAGAAGTACAAGAAGTGATCGACAATGACCAGAGGGTTGTAAGAAGTGGTCGCTTATCGCTTGATCTCTTCTTCTTCTTTCCCGAAGAAGTGATCGACAATGACCAGAGGGTCGTAAGAAGTGGTCGCTTATCTCTAGATCTCTTCTTCTCAGCCGAAGAATTGTCATCTACGTTACCTGTATGTCTTTACACCTGTCTCACTTGTCTCTTCTTTGTCTTACCTATCCTGAAGAAGTAAAAGAATCGGTCGACAATGACCAGAGGGGGTGTCTTTGAGTGGAACGGACCACCTTGTATGTCGAGTGCAAAACTCAGCGCTTATCGCTTCATCTCGTCTTCTTTTCGTTAAATTTGTACAGGGTGATCGAAATAAATGTGTATTAAGGTTTGAAAATTAGTTTTGTAGTGGCGAGTCAAAAAATAAATTGTACGGACTTGCTTAGACGTATCTGTCTAGCCTAGCCTAGCCTAGCCTAGCCGATCTTATTTTTACTCTTGAAACATGTAGAAATTGTAATCCGACAGGTTTCATTTAGCTATATATTTTTCAAAGTGTTGTATCATTTCATATTTATCTCTACATGTTTTACATTTATTTAAGGAACTTAAAGAAAAAACAAAGTACCAAATTAAAAAGTTTATTTATGTAAAATTATTTTTATGTCTACATGTTTTACATTTATTTAAGGAACTTAAAGAAAAAACAAAGTACCAAATCTAAAAGTTTATTTTATGTAAAATTATTTAATTCATAATACTGATAAATTAGTATGTCGTTCCACAAGTTTCTTTTAACCACCATCCAATACGACCACCTCACTTGATCAATATACTTTGCCCAAATTAATGCATCTCTATGTAGTGGATGGTCATCTGCTATTTGGGCATTGTAATTGCTTCTGTAATGAAAGTCTTCATCAGACAGAATGTCTTCTTTAATTTTTAATACTCCCATTCCAGAAGCTGGTAACGTTATTTTTTATTATTGCGGTCTCTGTCTCTTTACATACATTCTACTAGGTATATTTTTAGCACCACTCTCTTCCTTGTACACCTCTTCCAATTCACAATTTATACACAGCTCTTGTGGTTGTTCAGTGTCAGCACTACATTTTGGACATTTATTTTGCACAGGTACAGGTATATTCAAAGGATAAAATGATATGTTTCACAGATGTACAGATATTCTTCTCACTCAAATTTTCTTTGTTATCGTTGTTGTTGTTGTTGTTGTTGTTGTTGTTGTTGTTGTTGTTGTTGTTGTTGTTGTTGTTGTTGATTTTAAGAAAAATAGGATACACTCTTTCCAAAAAAGTACAATTAGGACTAAATTTTTTGTGATCTTCGATTATAATATTGTCATTTGATTCGCATTTGTAAATCTCTACACCACACTTGAAACACTTAACTATATCTTCCACTTGGAGAAAGTAAAATCCACAGGCAGCTAACTCTATTTCAGATTTATTCCCCTTACAATTGTTAAAAGTTGAAAGCCTTGAATAAAAATCGTCTAAATTTAGCATGTACACTTCAAGACACATATTAATTACTGACAAAATTTCGCTGGATACATTTATTTAAATACTAAATCATCAGATCATCAAATCAGTAGATTTGGTACTTTTTTCTAAAAAAATACATTGACGTAAATCTACAACACGCTATGCAACGTGATTAAATTTTTATTTCTTCATCGAAAACACATTATAAATGCAATAAACATATAAATAATTTTACATAAATAAACTTTTTAATTTAGTGCTTTGTTTTTTCTTTAAGTTCCTTACATAAATGTAAAACATGTAGAGATAAATATGAAATGATACAACACTTTGAAAAATATATAGCTAAATGAAACCTGTCGGATTACAATTTCTACACGTTTCAAGAGTAAAAATAAGATCGGCTAGGCTAGACTAGGCTAGGCTAGACAGATACGTCTAAGCAAGTCCGTACAATTTATTTTTTGACTCGCCACTACAAAACTAATTTTCAAACCTTAATACACATTTATTTCGATCACCCTGTACAAATTTAACGAAAAGAAGACGAGATGAAGCGATAAGCGATGAGTTTTGCACTCGACATACAAGGTGGTCCGTTCCACTCAAAAACACCCCCTCTGGTCATTGTCGACCGATTCTTTTACTTCTTCAGGGCAGGTAAGACAAAGAAGAGACAAGTGAGACAGGTGTAAAAACATACAGGTAACGTCGATGACAATTCTTCGGCTGAGAAGAAGAGATCTAGAGATAAGCGACCACTTCTTACGACCCTCTGGTCATTGTCGATCACTTCTTCGGGAAAGAAGAAGATGAGATCAAGCAATAAGCGACCACTTCTTACAACCCTCTGGTCATTGTCGATCACTTCTTGTACTTCTTGTACATCCCCAAGGTCAAACTAGGCCACCGATACGTTCCATCGGAGACCCTGATGGACAGGTTACCAAAGTGAGTTTGAACCCCGCTTGCTCTACTACTTAGAAACTCACCTTTTTGCTCTAGAACTTTTATATCGTCCACTATAAAACAACGGTATAAACTTAATACAGTTTCTACCGTTGTTTATTTTTTATTTCCACATTAACCAATCTTTTAGAATCTCAAAGTATATAAATCAGTTTCAGTGAAGAAAAAATAGTCATTCAGCTAGCCAAGACCAATGAAGAGTGCCTTCTGGCTTTCACAGAACTGGGACCTACTTACATGAGCGCCGACGCGGAGAAGGGGGAGATCGACTGTAAGTACTTCTTCCCAGCCGGATATAATGTACCCAAAGAAGTTATTCACGAAGTGAAGAAAAAGTTTAAAAAGAAGAAGGCTAAAGCACCTGTTGTTAATCAAGAAGAAACAACTTCAATTGCTACCAGCGATATTGCTAAGGAACAGGAAGATTTGGAGCACGAAGATGAGGAAGCTAATAGCGACGAAGAAAGAATAGAATGTGATGTTGTACAAGAAGAAAATATTGAAGAAGAAACTACTGAAGCTGATCAAAATTCTGCCAGAAGTGCCAAAGAAGCAGATAAAGCTACCTCACCAATTTATGATAATAAGAATTCGGAGTAGGTAATTCTTCTAACAAAATGGATGACTGCGTATTAACTAGCCGAAAATAAAAATGCTAATCACTTTATTGTAGAATAATATTGACATGAATTAGATAAGTAAAAATACCACTTTTTAATGAACTAAAAGTTATATCGAACACACCATATGAAGAGTAAAATAATACTTTTTTTATTATTGTTTTTTTTAATTAATATTTAAATAGGAACCAAATACCAACAAATTTTTACTGTACTAATTTAAAACAATACTTGGGCAAAATTCCTACCTTATTCATTCCACTTCCAGGCTATAAGTATACTATATTCCTCCCATTATATCCTATCATTTGTCACATATCTCTATATCCGTTCAGGCGTTGTAAGCTTAAGGCTAATTTTTGCAACGGTCGAAGACGACGATTTGACAAATGACAGTTTGATAGTCAGAGCTGTCGTGGTCTTAACTAATAAAACAATAAATTTCAGGCAAAGCCCTATCTTGGGGGCGTGTTAAAAAAATGTTTGAACACGTCGATTGATATTTTTAGTTGAGCATTGTTTCCATACAGAGGTGTGTATCATGTAACAGTGGCCAATACCAAGTTTCTTATTTCAAATATTAAGTGTTTTTTGATTTATTGCAAACAGTAACATTAAAAAGAAAGAAAATAATTCTCTTAGAATACAGAAATTGTGTCCCTAAATATTAAGTAACCCAAAAATCCTAGATTTAAATTTACTTCATTACCAAGTTTATTGATGGATGGGACTACAGTACACAAAGTTTGAATAAAAAAAATTTTTCAATAAAATCCTTTATAAAAAGGTATATAAAAAACCCAGTTGGGCTATGTTAAATGGACAAAACGTTTTCGGAATAAGTAGTCCATCATCAGTGTCAGGTTAATACATGGATGTAGCCACTAAATATGGGGGTAAAAACCCTTTAAAAATTACTAAATGAAATTTAGTTTACATTATGTCTAATTTAAAATTAAGATGGTAAAGTTACCGTTGGATTGGTAACATGGCGACATATGACTCTACATTAAGTAGTGCAAGTAATGAGACTTGCATCTTAATGTAGACTTTTAGAATTTCCAACATTTAGAATTTCCCTCTTCTATCTCCAATACTTTCGTAATGTAATAAAACATAGTACTATCATTATTTCCAATATTTCTCCTTAAATATAATTTAAACTTCTTCACAGTAAAATGTGTCAAAAAATAAAAATCTCTAAAAAATCGGCTAAATTAAATAATTATTATTGGATTGGAACAGTCTGATTTCAATATTTTAATGGAACAATATAATTTTACCACTTCTCTTGGTATTTTAGAATAAATTATTTATTGGCATTAAATTTTCCTAATGAAAGTACCTACTGCCAAATTAATATTAAGTTTTTAATCAAACTGAAAGACAGTTTACAATAATGGATTCAGCAATTCTTTACCGCCATCTAGTGAATAGAGGACAAACAAGCAATATGAAGTTTCTGCTCATAAAAGATTCCTATTACAGAAAATATTTTAGTTTAATAAATTGCAGAGTAATGACACAATAATCACGTATTTTAAAGTTTAAATCAGCTGTTACACTCAGACCTGTGTACATGTGTTTATGACTCAACATAAACAAGTACAAAAAAACCACTGTAAAAAATATTTTTTTACCTAGATATTCCTCAGAACAAGCACGCGGTATCTATTCCTTGTGGATTCATTTCTTTTTATACTGGAAGTGTATTTTCTACAGATTTTGCGTACCTACTCATTCTATTTTGATTTGTTAGCAATATTTTTTTTGTTTAATTTGACTTCATGTGTCAGATCAGAAGATCTCTTAATCTATTTCAGGTTTAAGCAAGTGTACCCACATTCTTTATCCCTTTAACGGGCGGGTGAGGCCTGCCACTCCACTCCCATATGAAAGTGTGACATAGATAAACTTTGTATTTTTTTTATAATAATATTGAAACCGTATACCCCAATCAATGATGCGCATAAATATAATTTATTTTTCTGTAGGGAATATACTCGAGATTTTATGACTGATAATGCACTAATGCACTAAAATCGATAGTTGTATCTCTTGTCTTTGAATATTTATCAACGAAGATATGAATAGGTACCTAATCCACGGAAAGAGAAAAATTTTAGTGCATTTGTCCAATTGTATCCCACCATGGGGTAGATTTCTACAGCTATAGAGCACATTTGGCCAATTTGATAAAGCATTTGTCTAAGACATAAATAAAAAATTATTTTAACCACGAAGTATTTACCAACGAGATTTGTTTGTTACAACATAAACATACACGACAAAGAAATTATTGAATATTATAAGGAAAAAATGAGGCACTTTATATAAAACGCTTGCCGAGATGCTCCCTTGATTTCTAAAGGTATGGGAAGTTTTGCCAGAATTCCTCTACAGTTATATTGCTAATATCATTTTTCTTCTTCTTCTTCTTTTTATGTAGACATGACTCTGTCTGTTTTTCAGTGTACCTCCAGTAAGATGTTGTCTTTCTACTAATCCTTTTCCTATTGGGAAATCAACTCTTGTCGTCTTTACTACTCTATTTGTTATCATTCGGCTTATATGTATGATCGTTCCATTCTACTCCTTTATTTCTTACCCAGTTCTTGATGTTCTCCACCTTGCATCTACGTCGTATATCTGTACTTCTAGCTCTCCCATATAGTATCTTGCCATCAATTTTTTAAGTGTTTTTATATTTGCTGTTTCTAAAATCCATTTTGTCCTCTCTGTGTCAGGTCATGTTTCTGCCGCGTATGTCATTATTGGTCTGATGACTGTTTTGTAAATTCCGCCTTTCATTTGTTTCCCGATATTTTTATTTCTCCATATTGTTTCATTCAGACAGCCTACGGTTCTATTTGCTCTATTTACTTGATCTTCTACTTCAGTTTCGAGCATTCCGTAGCTAGATAATGTGATCCCTAGATATTTAAACTCCATCAGTATTATCTGACCTTCTCGTTCTAATTTACATCTTAGTAAATTTGCTGTTGTAACCATGCATTTTGTCTTTTTTGGGTAAATTAACATATTAAAAAATTTATTCTTCACTTTGAAAGAGTAGTATTACGTCGTCTGCATAGCAGATTATTTTAAGTTGTTTTTTATGTGGTTTTGTTTATTTGTTAATATAATTTTTGAATAGAATAATTTTGAATAGAATGAAGCTAATGTTCAGTGTGAATCGTAAAAATTTAATTGTTAATTTCTCATCCTTCTGCTTGGCCTACAAAATAACCGTTTTCTTTGTTGCAAATTATACCAACATGAAGTCATCTGAAAGACCATTTATTTCCTCCTGATCACTGTGCAAATCTGAATTACAATTAAACATCGTAGCGCCTAATGTGAGAAACTAAAGTAAGATAATTGATTCTTTGGTCTTTTTTGCCTTCTTTTGTGCAGGTTTTAAATTTTCACTTCCGTTAATTTTCGTATTTACAACGTTGAATCGTTTGTTAGTATTTTTCTTTTCTTCAGCGTCTACTCTATTCTTAGCTGATGTACCTACTAGTATAAATGCGTGACTTTCCTTTTTTCAAGCACGCCTGTTCTGCTTTGGTAGCAACGTAGGAAAAATGGTCGAATACCCGTCAATTTTGTCTGTTGGAAGATTCTGTTACTCTTAGGTATGAAGCTTGACTGAACACATTTGTCAGCACCTCTTACGTCAAGTCCGTGATAAATATCAGAATATCAGTCCCCTACAAAGGCATTTTGGGGTATGAGTAAGAGCTGGATAGTTCGACATTTATCACAAAATCATGAGATGTTATTGGTGTACGGTTATTTTCCATTTGTAAACTTGTGGAAGGTCCATAGGTGAGCACTCCAGCAAAATCAAAACGGTCAAAATTAACTGTTTACTGGTCAAATTCAGGCTTTTTCGAAAGCATTTCTTATATTAATAGGAACAAATGATAGCATATATGGCTAAACTATCAAACTTGCAGTGTCGTACATCGTTATTGTTTTGCCAGGGTACGATAAATTTAGTTATTAAAGGCTGGCTTGTACCTAGTTTTAAACAAGCCCTAAACTCAGATGACCTGCTCCTGCATCCTGTGTATGCAGTAAGCTGGGAAGGAAAGCATTACTATTCCATGGTCTGTGCAGTAATAGTTTGCATCAAGTGACGTAATGACTCTCGAGGTTGTCAACAATTAAGAGTACCGAGTTTTCAACAAAGAAATGCATATGTTTCCGAATACATTCCAATAATTTGATAAATATGGCTGTTGAAATCCTGACTGATTTTCTTAAATATCCAACTGCATTGGGCAGACTTAAATATAAACAATGATCTTTCGTTCTTAATAGCGGGTACATATATAATGGTGGAATAGTTACACCGGTGACGGTTATAATTTCACAGAAAGTGACAAGTGTTTCTCCATCTGACGAAAACATTTACCCACTTGGTGCTTGAATGACTGTAGAAACACCAGTTTTATCAGTATTAACGACTTTTTTCAGAGAAAGAAATTGATATTTCAACGTAGGCTTTATTAAAACCGGACGTGCGAGCATTGCTAACATTTTCGGCTTTTCTATACGACAGACAATTTAGTGCGTTTCATGAATAAACTTATCGATTTAATTCCTGTTATCTAATTTTCGGTAGAAACCTATAGAGGATTAACACCGAGCTGCGAGGCCTCATTGCTTGTCGTACTAGGTCATTCATAGGTAGATCAGATTGTCATCGAATGCCATAGTCTGTGGACTAGTACGCATTTCGATGCGCATCGCCCCGCCTCGAATTTTCCTGCTCTTGACCTGGAAATCCCTATTTATCGCTCGAACAGCGCATATAAACATGGTATAATAAACTACAGAGGTAACATATTGCGCACGTCGCATGACCGTCGGCCAGGTAGTGACGTCAGTTGCAGCGTAGCGTAGTCAGTCAGAAACTAGCATCCGAAGAGTGCAGTTATAAATTTCGGAGTTTTCTCACAGTAATAGTTTTAATTTTTACGATATGCGTTGTGCGGTATTTGGCTGTTCCTCTGATAACCAGAGCAAGCGAAATCCTTGTCTTGACACGAGGTTTTTTCGTTTCCCTAAAGAGGAAAATCTAATTAAACAGTGGGTGCACGCCACCGGTAGAAAAGATAAATTTAACCCAAAGACGTCTTATATTTGTTCAAAACATTTTACAGAGACTGACTTTTATGTAAATCTTAAGCATCAACTACTGAATTATCGGCCGAAAAATTATAGGGGTTTGAAAAACGATGTTGTACCCAACAGGAATTTGCCTATGATGAAACTTGAGGTTACCACGATAAGCCACGATGGCGCAATAAAAAAAAGGCAAAGAAAACAAGTCGTTGATGAATTATTAAGCAGGTAATTATATGTAATTGTTTTTGTAGATATAAGCTTCTTTAGAACTTCTTAGAAATCTTTTACTTATTGCTTGTTTGTATCTTTATTATTTAATTTCCGTAGCAAACGTGAAGGCTCTGGGGCTAACATTAAACAAGTAGGCACTGAAGATAACTCTCAAAGTTTTATTCAGGGTGATGGTTTTAACAATAATACTGCAGAGAAAAGGTAAATTTTTCTAAAATTTATGCTTTAAAATTTAAAACTATAGAGCCTGTCATAGTGCTCCAAAGTAAAATTATTATTTAATTTATGGTAATTATAAATAAATATTAAAAACAAAATATTTTTAGCACACAAACAGAACCACTAATACACCTGAATCAAGAACTGATTAATGAAATTTCACTTCTAAAGCAACAACTAAATGTGGCAACAGCAAAGGTGTCTGCAATGGAAAATACTATTTCAGCCGTAGAAAATATTTTTTCGAAAAATCAAATTAAAAAAATTAAAAATAACAAACGAATATTGTGGTCTATATCCGAAATTTCAAAAGCCATATCATTATATTCAGCTGGACCTCGAGCTTACAGACTCATGATAAAAAGAAATTTTCCGTATCCCGCAGTATCTACACTGCAATCTTGGTTAAAAAACATTAAAATACAGCCTGGTACATTAAAAAACTCTTTTAAAATTGTGGAATACTCCAGCTTTAGTACGAAAGATAAAGTTTGTACTTTATTATTTGATGAGATGAAAATAAAAAAAGAGTATGTCTACGATAAATCGGAAGACCAAGTATTACAGCCATTTGCGTATGTGCAAGTCGTAATGTTGACAGGTTTATTTAAACAGTGGAAACAACCTGTCTATTACAATTATGATACAAAAATGACTTTTTCTATCCTATCTGAGATTATTACATTTGTAGAAGAAGCAGGTGAGTACCAGCATACCATATTTAGGTACTCATATTTACTTATAAATTTTCTCTAGGTTTCCAAGTATTAGCCATGGTTTGTGATTTGGGAGGTGGAAATAGAGGACTGCACACAGAATTGGAAATTACAGAATCAAAACCTTATTTTAAAAACCCTCACAATGGTCAAAATGTTTATGTTTTTGCTGACGTGCCACACCTATTAAAGCTTATCAGAAATCATTTTGTGGATGAAGGTTTTATTTTTAATGGAAGAGAACTGAATAAGGACTGTGTTGAATCTGTTCTTGATGCTACAGCAGGTTCTGATTTAAAAATTACCCACAAAACAGACAAAGAAAAGCTCAATGTCAGAGGAGCTCATAGACAGAGTAAAATATGCCGCAAAATTATTCTCCCATACGGTATCGAAGGCTATTAGTAGGTGCGGCATGCTTGGTCTCATTAATCAAGACACAAATTGGACACAACTAGCAGATGTTTTTAAATTAGTAAGTGTTATAATTTGTAAGGTAAACATTAATTACAAATTTGTTTTAACTTGTTATAGGTGAACGACTGGTTTGATGTTTTTAATGTAAGCGTTCCTGTGAGCGACACTCGAACCAGAAACCGGGCTTACGGTTTGGCGCTAGAAGAGCAAAATGATATTTTAAAAAGAATGTCTGACATGATTTCAACAATGCGCGTTAAAGGCAAGAAATCATTGCTTCCGTTCCAAAAAGGTAACACAATATATCAAAGTAAAAACACATTTGTTACATTTTATAAAACATTGTAGGTATTCTTATATCAAACAAGGCTCTGCAGTTGCTGCTTGAAGATGTAGGTAAACGATACAATATGAACTACCTTTTGACGAGACGCTTAAACCAAGATCCCTTGGAGAATTTTTTTGGGGTCATAAGAGCGAAAGGTGGTTTGAACGATCATCCAACTTCTTTAGATTTTAAATACAGACTGCGTTCTTATTTAATGGGAAAAAACGAAGGTGCTTTTTCAGATTACTGTAATGTAGAAGACGATGGTACTCCTACATTAACTATGAGCGGTAGTATGGTGGAAAAGCTTGCTTCAAAAAAAACAATCATTGACACCAATCCCACGGATGGAGATGATATAGTCCTCTCTGAAGAACTCGATGATTTAAGATATGATGGACTAGAACATTTAGGAGGATATATTTGTAGCAAGCTTAAAGGCAAGTTACCAAATTTAACTAAACAAAGTTCGACGTCTTACACCTGGACCAATCATTTGACAGAAGGTGGACTATGTAAACCTTCTAACGAATTTATGGCTCATTTGGAAAAACTAGAGCAAATTTTTCAAAACTTAAATGGAGATACCATATTTACTGGCAAACAATATATTTCAAGTCTGTTATCCGCAAGTATTAATATTGATTGTCCTGAAGATGCTAAGAAAATATTTTTTCGATCGCGTATGTACTTCCGTATAAAAGATTTTAATAAAAAAATTATTTTAGCACGTACTAATAAAAGAAAAATACAAAAAACTATCGCATAATGTATATATTTTTAAACTAAATTGTTTAAAAACTGCTTTATATATAGTTATTTATTTTGAAAATTGGCATCTGACTTCTGTAAGTGACGGTTGTTTTAAGTATTTAAATTTAAGTATATATTTACCAATTATGTGCAATATAAAAATTTTGTTCCTTAGAAGTTTATAAAAAGTGCAAGTATGTTAATTTATTTATATTAACATACTTGTTATATTAGTTATATTAGTTTTATACTTGTTATTTTATACTTGTTATATTAGTTTTAATTCGCATAAAAATTAGACATATTTGACTAATAAAACATGATAAACTTTTGTTTTTATTTAAAATGTATGAAGAAAGTAAAATAATATGCAAAATATCCATATTTAGGATGACTAAGTTACGAGTGCTTATGTATACTATTAGGAGCAATGTGAATACTACGCTGCAAGTGACGTAGCTGCGCAAGGACAACGCGATTTTGCACTTCGGAATAGATGGCCCTGGCATATAAATATTGGCGATTTTCAGGTCAGCCAGGTCAGTCCCTCACGGGCTCTCCGAGAGCTTAATGCTCTCGGGGCTCTGCTTCCTGCATTTATTTTCCATACTCTGCGGCTGAGAATTGTTTCAACTTAACTTGGTGTTTTATTTCGACAAAGAAATTGTCATGTAAGAAATATCTTGCCTTTTTCAAGGCAAGACACCGAAGATAAGTATTTTCCAAGTCCATAACCCGAAAATGGACTTAAGTAGAGGAGCTCTCGACAGCAATATTCGAAGCCCTCTACAGAGCACCCGGAGATAACAGAAGGTGGTTAGACCCTTATTTGTTCCCCCGAGGTGACAAGATACCAGCGTACTCAAGATCATCAAGATTCATTTAGAACGACTACGTTAGCCTTTTTGTTTTCGAGCCAGGATCCGGACCTGAACCATCTACCACTAGATAATTTTACAATTAAGTGAAAAAAGGTTCGACCGCTTGACTCGCTTAAATAACCTGACCTACTATCATTTTTTTTATTAATTTAATTTTTAGGAATATTATATATTGATCACATTATATTTGAAAGAGATAAAAATAAAACTAACTACCTAATTATCAAGAGTTTTTTAATTGATAACATAAATAACAAATATTTACAAGAACACCGAAATTACGGTTACTGACGTTACATCAGACTTAAATAAAATTATCACTTTTTGTGTAAACTTACGGTATTCGACGTTGATATCTATACTAATCACAGCCTTTATACAAAATTATCATTTAGTCATATATTTAAGCCCATTCCTAATACTAAGAACAATATTAATATCATTCAGCTATGTAATATGTGACAAAATTCACCAAAAACTTACAAAAGTTTGTATTGAATCAAAAAAACAAATTAAAAATATTGATAACAAAAATTGACAATAATTTAACATTCTGCAAAAAAATAGTATCCAAACATTTACTGTTCAAAGCATATTTTCAAAATGACAAATATGCCAAAAACTCAATATTAATGTGCTCGATAGTAGAAAAGTGACTTGTAAATTTGTCAAGTAATACTACCTATAGTAAGTAAGCTTTTAATGGATTAGAGAAGTGACCAAAATGGGAGATGTTAGAGATTAAGTGGTACAAATTTAATGTTAATTAGCATATCATATTATTCGAAAATATTAGGAAGATTAAAAGAAGAAGGTTGAAAGTGGAATAAGCGGATCATATTTTGGAAACCTTGAGGACACAAGTGTGATAGATCTCAGTATTAGTAGTAAACTGTATGAAATCATAAATAAACTTAACCTACCCAACAAAATATTAAAACGATAATGAGTAAAGTGGTATGTAGAATAGAATCTTTTTCGTAAGGGTTTGAAACAGGTGAGTTAACTACACGTAGATGCTCTGACATATCTTATTTTATTATATCCATCGAGAAGCTCTGGTAAATTACAGGGATGTCAGGCATGATACCTGTCAAGAGCGTATGAATGCTAAGCTCTCAGTAGATTCCAATTATTATCAATACCTATGAACAATAGAAGTACGAACAGATCAAAACTGAAGTGGAAGGGTGGTGTAGATGAGACTGTCAGGAAGATTATCGTGGTAAATTGGAAACGGTTGGCAGTGGGCATGATAGACTGATGAACAAGACTAGGAAAGGTTGATAGTTAATTTAGCCGCGATGATTATGATGATAATATTGATTTGATTGTAGAAAAAATAGATGATCTTGAAGACATAACAGACATCTAGCAGTCATGGAATGAAAAATTGATAAATAACTTGTCAATTTATCCTACGTATTAAGAATGGGCTGTGAAAAGTCGACCAATAGCTAATGCCTATGAAAAGTTTACTTTAAATATACATCTCCCACTGTTTTAATAGCACAATAAATAAACACGTGATTAGATTAAAAATTTTAAACTTTTTTACTTTTTACAACCAATAATTGTTGAAATTTATCCCCACGTTGAAACAATAATTTTGAGTAGTAGAATTATACACTAAGTAAAAGAAATGATTGAAAACTTATTAGTATAATTTTAAGAGTAAAATTTAAAATATTTCAAAGAATAAAATATTTCATGGACAAAAATATCGAATATTTTGGAATTTTCCAATTTTTTTTGTAGTCACTATTATTTCAAAATAATTTTAGATTACTGATAATACTCATATAGTAGGCTGATGTACTCAACTGGTTTGAAATATTTTGATGTTTATTCAGTGGTTAGTGTCATTTGTACATTTTATCATAAAAATCCTTCTTCACGTAAAGAAAAAATCATACTAATTCGGTTATTTATAGTTTAATTTATTAAGTTTAATTAAATATTGTTTTGATTTAACTAAGTTTAAAAAACAAGTATCCCACCAATTCGGCACTGCGATGAAGTCCAAGTAGCACATATTTTAATTTTGTACAAAGAAGGATATGCACAAAAAGGTATCGCACGACGTCTCAGCAGAACTGAATCTATAGTTTCAAATACTCTAAAAAGGTACCGCGAAACAGGAAATTTTGTAAGAAGGCCTGATCAAGGACGTCCAAGGTGCACAACCGCAATTGATGACCGTTTTTTGGTTCTTAGTTCTACACGAAATCGTTTATTGACATCGATGCACCTCAGAAATGAGCTATTAAATGTTTGACGAGTTAATGTGAGTTCACAAACAGTTAGACGAAGATCAAAAGAAGCAAACTTAAAGCCCAGACGCCCCGCCAAAGTTCCACGTCTTCTCCAAAATCATAAAGCTCGTCATTTGGAATTTGCAAGAACACATATTTAGTGGAATATCGACAACTGGAAAAACGTTCTTTTCACTGATGAGACCAGAATCCTATTATGGAAGCCAGATGGTCAAAACTACGTCTACAGAAGAGTTGGAGAACGATTCGCCAGCTGCAGTCTCGCCCAGACCGTTAGTTTTGAAGTTGATGGCATAATTCTTTGGGAAGTTATTAGTTGGGAGGTACGTACCGCACTTGTGGAAGTGATTGGACAGACGACTGGTGATTCTTTCGTTTAAAACATCATGCAAGATCATGTTTTGTCATATGTTGGTTACATTGGATATGAAAGATTCACATTAATGCACGATAATACTCGACCACATGCCGCTGCCATAGTGAGTAATTATCTTGATGAGGTCCAAATTTGAAGATTGAATTGGCCACCGTCTAGCCCGGATTTAAATCCAATACAGCACATGTGGTATCACCTAAAACGCAGCATACGACAAAGAAATCCCGTTCCAAATGCGATAGAGCAGCTTCGGCTTGCTGCACAGGATGAATGGAATGCAATTTCCCAAGGATATGTCCAAAATTTACTTGCAAGCATGCTGAGAAAGATGCAAGCAGTAATAAGAGCTAGAGGGGGGAATACACGTTACTGATCATGCACTTCTTTCAGTTTAAACCAGTTGTATAAGCAATTTAAATTATCATTTAAGTTTAGAGTAAAATAACTTTATTTACCTAATATTAAACATTTATTTTTTTCGCAATTTTTTCCGCATAAAAACTTAAAATTGTTCATTAAACATTGTTAAAATAAACTCTATTTTACAATAAATGACTTGCTTGACCAGAATTTATTTTGAAAAAACAAAAATTTTAAAATTCCAAAATATTCGATATTTTTGTCCATGAGTGTATATATATATATATATATATATATATATATATATATACATATAGTAGTCTAAATATGTCTAATCCTACATAGATTGACAAGAAATCTCATGAAAAAATAGCTAATTAGGAGAATTTTATATCTTTCTATTAAATTTAACAACATATAGTTATCTTTACTTTTACTCAGTATAGTAAAAAACTGTATTGATGAAACCACTCTAACATTAAATGTTAATTACAAAAATAAGTTACCTACGTCAGTGAAATTCAAAGTAATAATAAGTTTTTAATACGATGTTGAAAGCTGTAACTGCGTGGGAAATTTTTATTCAAGTAGGTAATGTAGATACGACACCCAAAATAGTTTTAGATAAATAATGGTCAATTAAAATGGTTTTTGATAAATGTTTGTATCTACTTCGCCGTAAGCTGATCAGTAAATACAAAATTGTGTTTGGAGAAATGTGGAACAATATACTAAAAACTGAATTCGTGCACCTCTGAAATGTATAGAATCTAAGTATTGATCTATGAGGCTATTGAGGCTATGAAGAACCTGAAAGAGTGGCATGCAGAATAGCCATGATGATTGCCAACCTTTGTCGCGGAGATGGCACTTAAAGAAGAAGAAGAAGAAATTATACTTCGAAATTTATGATATTTTAATTAAATTAACAATGAAACACTCTCGAAAAATCAAGGTACAGAATAAACTTATTGAGAATCATATTAAAGCTTATCCCAAATACCATACCAAATAATATCAATAGTAATCAATAATAATATCAATGTAAATATATATATATATATATATATATATATATATATATATATATATATATATATATATGTGTGTGTGTGTGTGTGTAATTGTAGAAAAATTTTTATGTGGGTGATATATTGAGCGGAAATAGATGCAAAATACTGGAATCGATTGTTTAGGGAAAGATAGGGAAAAATGAAGCTTCCTGACTGAAAAGTATTCAAGATTAGATGGAAATACAAAACGCATAGCATAATTTTTTTAAAAATAAGAAGTTTAATTGGCCCAGGTCCAATAAAGGTTAGATTGGCCCAGTAATTCACCAGACCTCAACCCCATTGAAAAAATTTATGGGCCATTTGCAAACCTAGACTGCGCAAAATCGACGGTACTACAAAAATAAAAATGATGGAAGCGGTCATTCAGGTTTGGTTTTGAGATGAAAGGATATCTGAAAACTGTCAGAAGCTATGCCAAAACGGGTAAAAGCAGTAATTCCAGCCAAATGGGGACATTTTTCCTACTAAATGATGTAATTTTACCGTTATAGTTTTTCAAAATATAATTTTTTTTTTTTTAATAAACTGTTTTTCAATAAAACAAACTATGATTTCAATAATTCGCACGGTACCGTATCTTAATTTTTTTAAATCTATGAACGAAATTGTGGTTAATTCCAATTAGAGGTAGTAAATCAAATATTTACATATACACATATCAGGTTTTGGCGATGATGAGGATGTACCAGAACAAGAACAAATAACTAGCAAAAATGTAAAGATGTCTAAACAAATCAATATAACAAAAGAAAAACATTATCGCTGAAAAATAAGATAAAACGTATTTGGTACATCTATAAAGGATAGTTAAAGTCCGATTAATTATGAATATTTGAATGTAAAACTAAGGATATGGATCTTAAAAGTTTTGTTATTTATTTAGACTTATGGGTATATTATATTCAGCAACTTTTCACTTATTTGGCTTGTATAAAGAATTAAATCTCGCTCATTAAGAATAAACATTTTGTTTACATTTCCTGCATAAACGAGCCAGGAAAACATTTTTCTTCTTACTGTATTTAAAAAATTATAATATAAAAATCTGGATGGGGCAATATGATTTTCAATACAAATTTTTAACTTTAAACAAAAGTTCTTTTGGAAAGCTGTCACATTTCTATTTACAATAATCATTTTAGAGAATCAACAAAATAAGCAAAAAACGTAATTATTTATATAACTCTCTCAGTATACTACTGTACTTTTTTTATGTTGCTATGACGTCTGACAATAATGAGGTATCATGTCATAATTAATCGGTACACTTTGTCAAAACTCGGAATGACTGAAAATTATAGAATCAGCATGCCCACTTGATGCGCAGCAAAATTATCGGAAAATATCTTAGTAAGAGAAGTAAACTCAACGTGTAAACTACGTTTAAAAATCACGTAGTCGAGTCCCGGTGTTTATACATAAATATATTTCCTTTCGAATACTTTCTTTGTCATTCCTAGTCTTGACGAGTAATAACTCAAAGCATCCATTTTAAAAGAATCTATGCAATCCATCTCAAAGCACCGAAATAGCTTGATTACTTTGGTTAAAATATTAATTGTTATGATTTTCATTTCATCGAAATAGTATGATGTAGAATTTTTTATAACATTTTTAACAAAATTTTAAAACCGGGTCCAATTAATTGTTATTAATCAAGCAATTCATGTTTTCTGCTTATTGCGTTGTTCTTAAAGCATATTACAGTTCAAAACTAATTTTAAGTCCATGACAGAGCAATATTTAAAATACAAAAACAATCCATCGTATCCGTTTCAAACCACTGCACAATCTCGGCGACTTGAAAAATCCATCAGACTAAATCTCCTTCGCTCGAAACCACAAAATAAAAAAATCCTTTTAAATTTCAAGTTCAAGTATAGTCAGAACTTCATGTCGCTTTTGCGGAATCCGCGTTATCGGTAGTACATCCATGGAAGAACTTCACTACGTTCATACTAACGGGTGTAACGGGCGTCGGAGGTGTCTGCGGCGTCCAGTCTGCAACTTCTACCGTTTTGGCAGGAAGTGGAGGGTCCTTGACCCGATGGAGCTGCTGCAACGCTTCCTCGTATGTTGGTAGGCCCGATGCTATTGTGTAACTTGGTAGTTCCGATTCCGGTAACCCGGTTTCTATGTTGCCAGCGTTTCTCGCTTCTATAACTGTAACAAAAGAATAAAAATTAGTCATGTGGGAAATACGATTAGGAAGAAATTTCTTAACGACAACTGGTTATTGTTTTAATAGTGAATAAACCAAATGTTTCTATTTGATTACTTTTTAATGGAAGGTTACGATATTTATATAAAAACTATGTGTAAAACTTCTATAATGGTAATGTCTTGAGGACATCTTACAGATATAAGAATGATAAAGTGGTTTTAATACATTTTCCCCATAAAAAAAATCCACAAAACTACATGGCAATCAGCAAACGGACAAACAAAAAACCACATTGACCATGTACTTATTGATAACAATAATTATTAAAGCGAGGCTTCTATACTGGCGATGTATTACTTGTCACGGGTAGCGTTACGAAATATCGGATCTTTGTATCTCTTACACCCATTAAAAACAATGAAGAATGGGAAAAGCTCTGGACCTGACATGCTTCCTATAGAAATCCTAAGAATTCTAGATGAGAAACACACTAATGTTTTAGTGACACTCTTGAACCAAATTTATAGTTCAGGCATATTACCCAAAGAGTGGTTAACGTCGATTTTTATTTGTCTCCCCAAAGAGAAAAACGCAAGAGAATGCAGCGATTACCGAACCATTAGCTTGATGTCTCATGTGCTAAAGTTACTACTAAAAGTCATCCATAACCGAATATATCACAAACTAGACATAGACGTTAATGATACACAATTTGGTTTTCGCAAAGACCTAGGAACCTGTGAAGCTGTTTTTTCACTTAATATACTGATACAAAGATGCCTGAACGTCAAACAAGATATATACGCATGTTTTATTGACTATTATAAAGCATTCGATAAAGTAAGACATAAACAATTAATGAATGTACTGAAATCAACGAAGATTGACTACAAGGACCTCAGGATCATATCAAATTTATACTATAAACAGCGAGCAAATGTACGTGTTAACGAACAGCTGTCAGAAGAAATTGAAATTAGATGTGAAGTCAGACAGGGATGCGTATTGTTCTTTTGCGTACTGATTCTTTTTAATGCCTACTCCGAAGAGATCCTGAAAAACGCCCTTGAGGGTGAAACAGCTGGAATAAAAGTAAATGGAGTTCCCATTAACAACATTGGATATGCAGACGACACTGTGATCTTAGCCGACAATAATAAAGATCTTCAGAGACTGGTGACCAAAATAGCGGAATATGGAAAAGAGTCTAACAATGAATGTCAAGAAGACGAAATTTATAAGAATATCGAAATCTCAAAAAAATAACGAGAATCTTTTAATAAACGGAACCAACGCCGAACAAGTAGACAAATATGTATATCTGGGAACAATGATTGATTTCAAACAGGCGTTTGATGGAGTAGATCGACAAAAGATTTTAAAGCAACTATCTATGTTAGGGATACCCAATAAGTTGGTTAAACTTATACGAATGACTCTGGAGGGTTCCAAAGCTATGGTGAGAATAGATGGAAATATGACGCAGGCCTTTGATATTGAAAATGGAGTTAGACAAGGGGATGCCTTATCAACACCACCGGCTGTATTAATACAAGATCTATTCAAATATGCGCATATGCGGATGATGTTGCCATAATAAGCCGCAACAAAAGGGTATTAAGCGAAAAAGTTATAGAACTGAAACGAGAAGCTGCTACGTTTGGTCTATATATAAATGAAAGCAAAACAAAATATATGGAGTGCACAAAATCGAATGAACATGAGAATCTGAAGGTAGACAACCATACCTACAAATATGCCTCAACTTTTCCCTACCTAGGCTCAATAATAAATGACAACAACAACATCAGTCAAGAAATACAAGCACGGATTCTTAGCGGTAATAAGTGCTTTTATGCATACAAAGGCCTAATGAAAAGTAAGTTACTGAATCGTGAGTCTAAGCTGAGAATCTACAAAACAGTAATTAGATCAGTGGTCACATATGGATGTGAAACATGGATCTTCTCAACCACTGATGAAAATCAACTGAGAATATTTGAGCGCAAAATACTAAGGAAGATATTTGGACCAACCCAATGCAGCGATGGTTCGTGGAGAATTAAAATGAACCACGAGCTGGATGAACTAATGCAGAGCGCAGATATTGTCAGATTTGTAAAGTCACAAATACTAAACTGGCTTGGTCACCTAGAAAGAATGCCTGATAATCGAGCTGTAAAAGTAGTCCAGAGATGGAAGCCCCAAGGAAACAGAACAAGAGGAAGGCCCCATAAAAGATGGATAGACGACGTAGGGAGGGATCTTAAAACCATGAACATCAGGCAGTGGCGAAGAAAAGTATCCGACAGGGCTGAATGGAAGAACATTGTTAAGCAGGTCAAGACTCACAAAGGGTTGTAGCGCCATTAGAAGAAGAAGAAGAAGAAGGGAACAATGATTAACTCCACAAATGGTTACATTCAGGAGATCAAAATCAGAATAGAAAAGACTAGAGCAAATTTCAACAAAATGAGAAGGGTGCTATGTACAAGGGATTTAAAATTGGAACTAAGACTTAGGTTGGCGAGTTGCTATGTTTTTTCGACTTTTTTTTATGGAATGGAATCTTGGACCTTGAATGCAACATCAATGAAAAAACTGGAATCATTCGAGCTGTGAGTGTATAGAAGAATTCTGAAAATATCGTGGACAGAACACGTCACAAACAAAGAGGTTCTGAGATGGATGAATAAAGAAATAGAAATTT
Source organism: Diabrotica undecimpunctata (assembly GCF_040954645.1). Lineage (NCBI taxonomy): Eukaryota > Metazoa > Arthropoda > Insecta > Coleoptera > Chrysomelidae > Diabrotica > Diabrotica undecimpunctata. The sequence goes on from NC_092807.1 coordinate 142,843,820, forward strand.
TAAATATAATTATAACAAGAAAATTGGAATATCTCGGACATATTATACTTAGAGAGAAATACACCTTGCTCCAACTGATTATGCAGGGAAAGATCCAAGGAAAGAGAAGCATAGGGAGGCGTAGAATAGCGTAAAAGTCCGAATAGCTATGATGATTGCCGATTACCGCCGCAGAGATGGCACTGGAAGAAGAAGAAGATATCTATTCACTACTCTCGATCAATTCCTGTCTAGTCATATGTTTATTCTAAGCAGGTTTAAAGTAAACACTGCATGAAAAATAACCAACTAACAAAATACAGACATTAAATGAGAAGAAAAAACTAAAAGAATATATTATGACAATAAAAGATTGGATTTGTAACGATTGTCAAAATTTAAAAGTCATAAATTTCATCCAATTAAAAAAAATATAGGTTCATCTGTTTTAATTTTTATGACCCTTCTCGTTTTAAAATAATGTCATATAAATACAATTATTATTTTTAAACATCATATATAAATAATAAAGTTACTTTATTCAATTTTACAAATAATATTTAAATTGCTCGTTTACCGTAGCATTTTTTTTCCTAGAAGTACTGGATGTAAGAGTATGTATAGTATATTTCAAAAATTTGGGACAGTTTTGAATTATCAAAAATGTTGATTATAAACTTTGTAGTTAATGTTAATAATTGTCTGGTTTATGTATTGCTATAAGCAATAGCATATTTATTGTCCCTATTTATTTTTATTGCTCTTACTACCTTACATATAACAATAATTACTAATATATTGTGATAGGCTTAGTTATGTATAACTATAAAATAACATCATTATTACCAACAATTTGAATCCAGTATACATTGTCTTATTAGATACCATTGCCAATATACATTGAGTCATGTGTATTTTAATAATACGCAATATAAAAACCAATATATACGTAAAATCCATGTAGATTCAGAAATGCCTATTATAATTATAAATACCAAAGTTTTATAGTTAAAATTTTCGTTAAAATGTGGTGAATCTATTTATTACAGTTTAAAACAAAATTGAACCGTAATCGTTGGCCCTTTTGGTTAATGTAGGTTATAGAACAATTCAAAACGAACATTTTAAGTTTGAGTATATGTTTATGTTAATATTTTGCCGATATATTGAGAATTTGGATTAAGCGCGCCCTTTGTGCGCGCTTGCATTCGCTGCGAGGTGGCCGTGTACTTCATAGCTCATTAAAATTAATATAAAAACATTTATCAAAGCTTAAAATGTTCGTTTTGAGTTGTTCTATAACTTTCATGTGCTAACGTTTACGGCTCAATTTTGTTTAAAACTCTTAAAAACAAAATAATTCACAACTTTGTAGTGAAAATTTTTAAGTTTAATTTTTAAACTTTTTATTAATTAAGATGATGTGATTTTGTAAAGGTTTTTTAAATCTGAAACAATTACCTTTAAAATTGGGGTGTTTTGAAAGTTAATCGCATGCAAAAAGCTGAGTTATACGTGGAAAACTCCATCGAATGCCTATTTTGCAATTATTTTTCACGAAATGTGTTATAATTTCGGTTCTAACAATCAGATCGCAGTTTACTAAACGCCATTTTGTTCATTTTTCAAAAGGAACAATTGACATTTTGGTAAAATTAAATATCTATAATAGTTTAGGAGATACAATCAGTTTTTTGTAGCTATCTCCACTGCAGCGTATTCGGGATAATCTGATTTATTTATATATGATATATTACCCAAATGCTTAATGAAAATATTCGCAAAATTTATCTCAGTGGTCCAACTATCATCAGTGAATGACCGCTATATGAGTGAATGAGTGACAAAGGATAAATTATGCACTAGTTCGCTTTTCCAAGATTTGGAGTTAATGCGTCCGTTAAATATACTTTTTTTTTTCATTAATAGAGTTTAATTTACATAATATTTTGAGTATTTCTTTAGTTGCTTATATTACTAACACAAAAGTGTTTAGAAGAATGGCAAAAGAGTATAAGATTTTGAATAGAATTAAATCACGAAAGGTGGAATGTTATGTCATGTTATCAGAAATATACAGCGTACTGCTTTGGTTGATTTTACAAGAAAAAGTTTACGGTAGAACACCAAGACGAATTTCCTGGTTATAAAATATAATAACTAATTTTGTCGGCTTATTTTCTTATTTCAGTTATTGAGTTACAATTAATCCATATGTTTAACATTCCTATCTGGTAATAAAACAAGCGCATCTTCGTGAACCAAGTTATCGCAAAAAAAGTTTTAATGAAAACTAGCTAAAATTTAAGATCAAAAATATATAACAAACTTTAAAAACAACGAAGGGTATTAGTACTGATTAAAATCATTTCCGGATCGTAAAAACTGCTAATGAACTTTCTGTTGTTGATAACACAATCTAAATGATTTTTGACCTGCCAAAAGTCTTAAGTTGATAAGTGAGGTAAATTTAAAAATATAAAATTGATATGTTTAAAAAATAATAATCAGGAAAATTAGTTATTGTTACTAGTCAAATAATCAAGAAATCTATTGCTTTGACGAAAAATAATTCCACAATGAAGAATATTCACATCAATATCATCCGAGTAATTAATGACTTAAGCATGGCGTTCATTCGAATGTTATTAAATACACTTTATCAGTAGTTCCATTGACGTCATACCATCAATTCTTTTAAAAACATATCTTTAGGTAATGACTTTTTAACCAATACAAAAATAATTAACTGATAACGACGTTTTTTTTTTTAATTTTGAATATTATTCATGTGTATTCTTTGCTTACCAACATACCAGCATAGATAACTGCACAAAAAACTGACAGATAAGATTGTAGATAGTATAGGTCAGAGGAATAAGGTTAAGGAGTGCTAATATTATATGTAGAAAAAGTTAGATTTGGTATTTACATACGGGAACGTTTGAATACTTGAATTTTCTCATCGAAGAGCCATCTTGAAAGCATAAGTAAACCATGAAAAAAAATAAAGACCAAAATATCTATCAAGTAACCGCTTATTCCAAAAATCTTAAAAACGAAATGTTTTTGTTAACATTTATTATTTTTCTTTATATATTTTGCTACATTATTCGTTTGAATTGGGTAATTATAATTATCAGATATTCAGAAAGGAGCGGTAAGGAACCTTTAACTTTTAATTCGTATTCCTCTTTGAGAATTACATCTTTACAACTCAATAAATTAGTCCCGAGAAATAAGGTGAAAAAGTATTCTGTTGGGGACTTTAACCAGACCAGGTATCTAACAAGTTTTTGAGTTTCATGCACCCAGGGCCGCCGCTAAGGAATTAGCAGCCCGTGTGCAACTTAATATTTGCCGCACCTCTTCCAACACTTTAGACATACATACTATTATTTAAAGAAATGTGCAAAAGATGCATAATATAACAATAATAATTTGTAAATATATAAATAATTACTTGAACATTTAGACGTCCATATATTATCCTAATATTCTATCCGAATATCCTAATTTAAACGTCCATTATCCTAATTTAATAAACATGATCCAACGTCCAGAAAATGTATATCCTAATTTAAACGTCCATTTAATTAAAATAAACCGTGAATAGAAATATAAACACATAAAAAAACTAAAACGCACTTTTCGGGCTTTCGTCTCGGAAAACTTTTTGACAATATTTTTAATGTCCAATGTCGCGCACACTTCATGTCCAATAGATAACATTGCAGAAAGCAGAAACACATCTTACAACAATTGTTATTTGTTCTACGTGCGCCCCAATGTTTTTTTTTCATTTCATATAATTTTTGATGAGCAGAGTCAACTGCTAATTCTTTTTTTAATGTTGTAGATAGTTCAAACAGTTTTTGAGAATATTTTATATGAGCTGCACCGGATTTATGTCTTTTTAAAATAATAGCTAAATGTTGCCAGTCACTTACCCCATTAATTCCACTAAGTAATAGTCGGCTGCTTTCATCACAACAAAATAGTTTACAAGGTACACAAAAAACAATATTTAGTGATATTGAGTAAAGTAACCACGGGCGATGAATTTGGTCTTGATTAGGTAATGTGCGATAATAATAAATTTCTGAAAATTTCCTATTATTTGTATCTCTGGAAAAGTTAATTTTTGTAATTTGCTGAGGAAAATTTTCAACAACAAATTGAACTTTACTTGGATTCATATTTGCAGGCCATTTTCCAGTATCCTCTGAAACCAAGTATATGCTGGAGCTTCCTACACTGCAATCCAGATTAACTGGAACATTAATTGTTCTTTCTTGGTTGGTGGTATCAGGTTCAGGCGTTTCAGCATCAGTACTCGCACTATCGCTATTATTGTCATCAAATCATCCGTCTCTATCCGCAGGAATAGTCAATTGTTTGGTACTTTTTTCTATGGTTTGAACTTTGCTTGAAGTTGAAGGTCCTAAATTTATATCTTTTATGTCTTCTATATTTTCATGTATGTTTTTCATCAAAAACGATTCCAGTGCACCGCTAAGTTTTTTTTCTCTTTAGTTTTTGCCTCTTTTATTTTTCTATATTATAAACCTGAAAGTCGTTTTCTTTTTCTTTCGGACATTTTGAAATTATCAATTAAGAACGAAGCCGGGCGAATTTAACAAAATAAATCCAAAAACACTGCAAATAAGTTGTCCAAATAATATTTCTCCAAATAATATGTAGCCGTAACGCGTATACGAATAAAATTGCTCTGATCTCGACGTTACTTCGAAATACAGTACCTACTGTGCAAAAGAAAGGGGTATGGTACTATATTTTACAAACAAAATCGTTTATCAAAAGCGTGTCTAAATTCATCGAATTCTCAACTAAGACTGAACATAAGACATAATAACTCATCTATAAACATAACCATAGGAACAATATTATAACAGAAACTTTACAACCACTTGCCTAAATTCTTGTAAAGTACCTACGTGTTAAATCTCAACTAACTTAAGTCCGAAAGCCACCAGCCGCTTTGAATTAAAAAGTATTCCCGAAACTGCTTTATGACTGTACCTACAAAAGGGCGACAGTTCATACAATAAATAATATCTTCTGACATTTTTTTCAGATTAGGATGAAAAAAAGAAGTATACATGAAAAATGAAACGCGAAAAAGTATTATCACGTACTGAATAATTATTATTGTTTGGAATATTAGAGTTCACAGAATTATCTGAATCATTACTATTTAATTATTTGAATTTATTTTCGTTTTAAAAAAGTATTATCATCAGCGGACTGCTTTTGGCCGCCCCTATTGTTGGCCGCCCGTGTGCGATGCACACTTGGCACGCATGGTAGCGGCGGCCCTGCATGCACCTCAATAACCAAAACCTCTATGATTCCTGCAGTCAGGTCCGGTTCTAAAGTTTTAAGCGCCCAAGGCAAAACAAAATTTGGAGCCTTTTCATACAAGTATATTCCAATTTATTGCAAATTTTGAAAAACAGTAAAAAAGACAAAAAATCAATATTACACAATAAAGAACTGTGTAAAAATTTATTCGTCTAAAAAATATTGTTATATACTTACTCGTGATGCAAAATATGGAATAGCATAAGGAGCGCATTCGAAGAAATGGCATTTAAATGTGCTCGAAGAAATGTAAATGTATGAAAAATACAATATGTTTCATAAAAATATTTTAAACATATTTTTTTCTGTCTTTTAGATCTAGAAAATTTTGTATGTTTTTGGTCATATTTATATTTTTTTAAACTTCATTGTCTATTGACAAAATTGGCAAGCTATATAATGTTTCATTTGTAACAAGCTGCAACGGTTACATTAATTGTTAGCAAGATCCTTAAAGTTGTGCGTAAATTTGGTATAATTGTATATAGGTCGTTAATTTTTATGTAATTGAAGATATATCATATCTAAAGAATTGTTAAGATTTTTAAAAGACATAATTTCGTCATTAATTCAATATCACCAATATCATATTTTTTAGTAATTTAAAAGCAAACTAAACTCATGCAGCATTTGAATAATTCATCGTTATTTAGATTTTTTAAATTAGAAAAATCCCCAATTATTAAAAAAAAAACATTGGTTTGTTCAAAACGTTCTACCAATGAAGACTTAATTTGATCTACTAATATGCTGAATACATTTATATTTGTGTTTCGCATAAATTTTTTAAAGAAAAAAGCCGATTGTCAATCAAAATGTTTCATTGCCTCACGGAAGCAGAAAAAAATGTGTACAATACCAAAAAAAGATGTTGACTGTGTGGAAGATATAGCTGGATCCACAATGACTAAACTGAGGGAGTGGCATCCACAGGGCATAGCAAAAATACGAGAATACTGAAAAGGCAGTTAAGATTTGATTTCACGAATCGTGCCTCTACAATTCGCTTATATGTATTTCGTTCTAGCAAGACTCATCAGAGCGACTGGTTAGAAAATCTAGGTAGAAGAAGGATTATTTACAAAAATTTATTGCAAATTCAAGTACATGTGACCTATTTGTAAATTTTTTAATAAAATTGTTCTTACAATATCGTTGAAACTTTTTTTGGCGAAAATTGAACAATTTCCATGGTAAATGTCAGAAAAGAATTAATACAAAATTAAAAAAGAAGCGTCAAAATCCATCAACAAGAACCAGAGATGTGGTTTATAGGGCGAATTTTAAAGTAGGTCCACCACTACTCCAACCTAAACGAATTGGATTTCCACATTTTGAAGCTTTGAGATGAGTCTGTTCAAAGCAATCTTTTCAAACCTTGTAATTAGGTTTCTTAATTAAATTAAAACAAAATGACTAACTTCGTCCCTAATTGTCGTATGACAACTTTTTTTTAAAACATGTGAAAAATGCCAGCTTTCAGAATATGAAAAAATATTTTTTCCCGAGCAATAGCGAAAAAGTTATTCCAAACATTGATGAATAGAAAATTGCAACGTTTTTATAATTAAGTTTTGCATTGCCTGGAAATTGTTCTATCAAACTGCCATGTAAACTTTTCCACTCATTTCTATCTTGCATCCAATTCGTGGTAATGCGCTTTATATAATCTATTAAACTAGTCGGTGACCGTCGTCTGCTTCAATATGCCTCTTGTCTTGGTCGCTTTTCCAGAATGTTTCTAGTCCATCTATAATCCATCAGTCTAGCAACATGTTCAACCAACTCCATTAAGCTGTGGCTATCCTTTCAACTGCATCCGTAACTCCTGTTCTTCTTCTTGTTTCTAGGTTTGGTACTTTATTTCTGATAAGAATGTAAATCTTTATTTATTTATTGTTTTTTTTTTCGTTTGTTAGTGTTTCGGCACCATATGTGAGAAAAGGTTGGACACATTGATTAAAAATCTTTTTTTTTTACAAATATACTGGAATATTGGACTTAAAAATGTTGTTTAATGTGCCAAAGGTAGTCCATGTGAGACTTATCCTTCTTTGTATTTCAGTTGTCTAACTATCTTGGTTATCAAGACCAAATCTCATGCTATAGATATTTATAAGCTGTTGCTTGGTCGACGCTACGACTTCAATTTGAATTTTGTCGCTTACCACAAGTTTGGTCATAAAGGTCTTTGAGGTGTTGATTTCAAAACCAACGGTTTTTGATGCTTCATAGAGTGTTTTCAGATTTTTTGTGGCTATATCAATGCTATCAGATAAGACGATGTCATCGGTAAATGTTAGGTGGTTCAGATTCTCTTCATTTATAATAATCCTCTTTTTCTATGAGCTTAACCATATATTTGAGTACATCTATAAACATTTTCGAAGAGATAGTATTACCCTTTCTATTCAGAACTTTTTGGTATCTTCATGAAGTCAGACACAAGCTGTACCAGTTTCATTGACCTATCCCATACGTGAGTATAAGGAGGATACACTTATCGTAAATTCTGGTTTTCAAATATTTTTCTATTTTAGTGCTTTTCAAGATCCAACTAAGTTTTCCAAATCCTGCCCACGCTAACCTTATTCTTCTGGTAATTTCGGCAGTTTGGTTTTCGTTGTTAACTTTCATTATCTATCCCAGGTAGACGTATTCGCTTACTGTTTCTAAATTTATGCCGTTCACCGTTATTTCTCTAATGTTCGGTGTATTTGTCATTATTTTTGTTTTTTTCCAAGTTCATCTTAAGACCTACTTTTTCCGAATGGTCTAAAGTTCTTCGAAACTTGTAGCGAATACTACAATGTCATCAGCGTATCTCAAATGACTCAGTTCTTCCATTAACATTTATTCCTTTATTCCTTTATCTGCCCAGTTAATGTCTTTGAACACGTCTTCCAGTCCAAGTGTGAATAGCTTTGGTGAGATAACATTTCCCTGGCGAACTTCTCTGTTGATTTGATATAGCTTTGGTTTTCGCATCTATTTGTATTTTCATTGTAGTTTTCTTGTAAATATTATATATGAGCATTCTGTATTGGAAGTCTATACTGCAGTTGTTCATAGATTTCTCTAATGCCCAAAGTTCTATTGAGTCGAATGCCGTTTCATAATCAACGAAGCCAATGTATAAGTTCAAGTGATATTCATTCATTCATCTGTGATGATGTACCTCAAGAGGAAAGCGACCATCTCATTGGGAGTATTCCCAAACGTATTTTTGGGCGCAGAAGACATTGTGAATGTCCAACATATTATTAATTTTTTATATTTTTTTCAATAGTTGGCTATTTCTGAAAGTTTCACCAATTACAATTCCTGAGCCTCAGAGACATATATACAAAAAATTGTTGTAATTAACTCAGTATTACTAGGTGTTTTTTTTATGTCACTTAGTATATTTTTTATACAATCGAATATCTAGCCAAAAATAGACAATGAAAGCTATAGGAAAAATACTATATTCATCCTATCTTAACGGTAATATCTAACTGATAACAAGTCAACTGATTTTTATTAGATCCCATATGAAATCTTATAACAAAGCTTGTTATTTATTTATTTATGTAAAATTCTTTGTAGTATTTCGGAGTGTAAATTACAAAGATTTTCTCTACAATAGCTGCAAAGTTGTCAAATTAAATTAAATTCTCAAAGTATTGACTTTAACTATTATTACCAACTGTAGAATAATTATTCAATTATTACATAATTCAAAATATTTAAACAAATAAATAGATTTGTTTATATTTATAAATATAGCGTTAAATATATATAGATATAATTTTTAGGAACTTTGAGATTATTATTGACGTTATTTGTATGGCTGCAAACTATATAAACCTGCCTCTAAGCCAACTTATCTCTCTCTCTCTCTCTCTCTCTCTCTCTCTCTCTCTCTCTCTCTCTCTCTCTCTTTCTCTCACACACACACATTCACACACGCAAACGAAAACAAAAAAAGTGAAAACGCACCAGTAATAAATAGAAAAAGCAATAGATATCTGCAAAATATATACAGCTATCACCAATAGTGATAATTTAAAAAAGTTTTGATAACTTTCTTATTTTTTAGGAACAAAAACAATTAAAACGGACCGCAAAAAAATACGGACATTAAAAAAAACTGATCTAAAATAAAAAGTCTTATCAGAAATACAAAAACAAGTTTTTTTTCGATAAAATGTTCAATAACAATAAGTCATTCAACCCAAAATCAATATTAAGAGGGGTTAACATAATTGTAGCAGGTGTCACCTTACAAGCAACTGTTGGATTAGAAAATTTACAAAGTAAGCTTTGGCAACGATATCGTAAAACAAAAAATATATATGTGACACCTTGAGACCTAGAAATAGTTTCAACCCCAATCCGAAACCGTTTTACTGCTTTTAAAGCCAGAAGAAAGAGACTGTCAACGAGTTATTTTTTAAAATATCCCTTAATTTATCTGTGAGTGGTAAGTGGTCTTTCAGAAGTCCGTCAAGCAACTATTCGTGGAATTTAAGAAGCTAGAAATGTGTGGGCGCAGGAATATCTAAATTTGAATAATGAACAATAGAGTTTTGTTTACGGATGAGTACCGATTTAGTCTCCACCCAGATCACGAAGACCAAGAGTTTTGTGACAGTTCAGATTGGCTGCAATACTGAAAACTAGAAATAGTTCAACAGGTCATAGTCCACGGTTATTGCTGCGGTACTCTTGTGGTGTAGGATTGTATCAGTAAGAACTGATTCCGTTCTACTTCAGGATTTTGTCTAAAAGGATTTTAGGTCAATACAAGTTCATATCGGGTACTATCGTAGCAACACTTGACGAAATATTTTTTCTAGTACATGTTAACATCCTTCTTAGCTAAAATACTTCTTTTTGTTCTTTTTACATATAAATTGTTCTTCTTCTTCTTGTACTTGTTGCAGGCCATTATTCTTGTCGCATTATTCCCTGATAAATTTGATTTTTTTCTGTACTTTTTTGTTTTGCCTGATATTGCTTTTAGTATCTTCATTTCGGTTGTACGTCGCATACTTTTGGTTTTACTGGTTTCTCTAACATGGTATGGTTTAGGCCAGAAAACATGTCTTAAATATCTAGATACGATTTCGGCCTTATTTATCTGCCACCTAAGGTCTTTGACTAGGCCATGGTAACTGGATAAATCTACGCCGAGGCATTTAAATTGATTCAGCTGTTCTATGGGTTTGTTCTCCTCTACAAACTTACATATAAGTGAATCTTTAGCTGCGAAGAGTAATACTCTTCGTTTTCTGAGTAGATATGCATCCATAGAAAAACTAGTCCATGTTAAGCCTTCGGCTAGTTTTTCTATGGATTCTTCCGCAGATTTTTGGATGCAATTTTTTATTTCGTTTCAGTATTCTTTAACGTCATATACTTTAACTTCAGCATATGCAAATGTTTTTCAATTTACTGGTCAGCCTGCTCTGATATAATTTTCTTGTACTTTCTGGTGTTAGTAAGTCTATATTCTATTTATTGGTGTATGTAGAAGGTCGTTTGACTTTATTTGGTCATTCAATTTGCATTTAACATAAAATCAAGTAATGATCTGTTCCAGTGCCATTCCTGTTGCTGAACTTGTATTTATTTTGGTCTTTCGGAGTACATGTTGTTAATCCTCATTTCATTTTTAGCACAGAGGTCAATCAGAACTCTCTGTTCTCATTGATGATACCTTTGTTAAACTTTTATGTTACTCTTGATATTCTTCTTCTTAACGTGCCCCATCCCTAAGGAGATTGGCGATCATCATGGCCCATTTGACTCTATCTGCAGCCGTTCTGAAAAGTTCTATCGACGTTTTACTCCTGATAGTGTTTCATTACCTATTATAACATTAAAGTATCCTAGGGTTTATCTCTTGCTATTTTGACCACAAGGGTCTTCTTCATTCTACTTATGTGGTTATTCCGTTCTTTTTTTTCTGTTTTGTGTATACTCGGTTATAAATTCTACACTACATTTTCTTCTAATGCCTAACTCGATCTCTCAGCGTATTTTTTTTATTATCAGTCTAATTCTTCTCAGTATTTCTCAGAAGTTCAAACTTCTTTGCCGTTTCTAGTAGTCTTTGTATTGTGACTGTGTTGAGTCTTGTTTCCCATGCATGCCATTATTGGTGTTACATAGCTTTAGGAATTCTTGACTTCATCTCAGTTTTAGAACAGAACCTATACAAATAGACAGCAGAATAAGACAAGGGGATTCATTGAGCTCCATGCTCTTCAATTTAATCATGAATGATATCATCAAAAGCGTTAACAAAAGAAGAGGATACAGAAGGAGAAACAAAGAATATATAATACTCTGTTACGCAGAGGACGGAATATTGATAGCCGAACATGAAGATAGTCTGGAAAGACTGGTCCACAGATTTAACATAAGAGCAAAAGAATTTAATATGACAATCTTATTGCAGAAAACTAAAACAATAATAATCAGCACAGAACCAACCAGATGTAAAATAAAAATTGATGGCATCAGTATTGAACAAGTAATGGAAATAAAATACCTGGGAATTACACTGTCCAGCTATGGAGACCTGGACAAAGAAGTAAGAGATCAAGTACAAAAAGCAAATAGACTGGCAGGATGCCTTAATAACACTATTTGGCAAAACAGACACATTAACACTTAGATAAAGTCAAGAATTTATAAAGCCAGTGTAAGACCAATAATGACATATGTCTCAGAAACAAGATCCGACACAGCCACAACGCAAAGCTACTGGAAACGGCAGAGATGAGAGTACTGGGAAGAATTACAGAAAATACGCTGTGAGATCGAAATAGACGTGAAGACATGTACAGTGTACAATTGAATGGACACAAAATAGAAAAAGAATGGAATAACCACATAAGCAGAATGGAGGAGACCCGTGTCGTTAAAATAGCAAGAGATAAGTCACAAAACGGCAGAAGTATCGGACGACCACGCAAAAGGTGGAGTGGCAACCTTCCATAGAGGTATTAAACCGTCAATGAACAAGCAGAATTGCTTATAAAGAGGAAAAAGAAATTTTTTAGAATTAATAGTAGATGAAACAGCCTACCTATCTATAAACCTATACACGTTAGGAGTTCAAGTATCAAAGGAAATGTAGTAAAAAATAACTAAATCTAAATTCAACAACAGGTACTTCTAATAGCGTTAGTGTAATTTACAATAATGATAATCATTACCCATCAAAAGTAGACGGCTCATTTTCCGTATTTTGTTTAGTTTGTTCCTTAATTGTTAATAAACGACATACTTGTTTTGTTCAAAGACAATGTTTATGCCTCTTTAAAGACATTATTAAAGGTACATAATTAGTATTATCTAAAGTAGTCTGTGGGCAATTATATTTCCACAGTAAGATAACATTTGTTTTAACGTATAGCAGTTTACCGTTCCATGACTCACAATGAATATGCACTGTTATGTGGCGGTGGTTACCGTATTAATACATCACATAATAATTGGACTATGAAGAACTGATTATTTAATGATTAAACATCCAAAAATAAATTCTAACGGAATTTCGATATATGGAGATAATGATGTATTTTATTCCAACCACAAAACAGTACAGTGGTATATACTAGCTCTAATAAATTCCGATTGCTAAAGTATTTTTTCTTTTTCTATAAAACAATAATTACGCAATAAAATAATTATTAATACATACAATGAAGACATACTAGTATAAGAAAAAGATACGTTCTACCAAAAACTAGAAGACGTATTCTCAAAAATATGCAATCGGCGAGAAATAACAGGATAAGTAGAAAAATGTTTGCAAAAGATTAGAGGACTTCTTGTTCTAGACGACTTCACGGACAACTTTGAGAGTACGCATCTAGAGAGCATTGAGATATCGTTCGCAATTTTAATTAGAATATTTAGATGATTATATTAGTTAGGACTTACACATTCTCAATGTGAACCAATTAAATTCATATATAAATAAGCTTTTTGAGTATATAAATATATTTTTAATATAATACTATATAAATATATATTTGAAAAGTTATTGGTGTTTTGCTCTGCTAATTTTTTAAAAATAATAACAATTGGAGATTTCAACATTGATTTTAAAAAAGCTTCTAATGAACTAAACAGTTTCCGTGACCTAATTTACTAGAATCACAACTAGATCAGCAACTTGTTTAGATATCATCTTAACAAACATAAGAAGTGAGATAGTTGGTTGTGGAATTGTGGACCGATGTATTTTTAATCATCTTGCCCAATTTCTCTACTTAAAAATAAAATCTGAAAAAAGTCATATTGCTAATACATACAGAAGACATATAACAAGTAATGGCATTCTGATGTTAAAACAGTCATTAAATAACGTTGACTGAGCTTCAGTTGTTTCTATCAAAACAGCAACAGAATGAGCTCAATTTATTACCGAAATGTATGTAAAGTTAACTGAAATTAATAATTTTCCAATAAAAAAATTACGAATTCATAGTAAAGCTCCAATTTTTTGGTTTGATGATGAACTAATAGTATTGCGAGAAAATCTTTCCACAGTCAAGATAATTGCTGATGTTACAAAGGAATATAGTGAGTATAATAAGTTTAAGAAGCATTATAAATCAAAAATATCATTAAAGAAAAAACTTGCTTGTAAAAATTTCTTTTCCAATTCAGGAAATATATCTCGTGACAGTTGGAAAGTTATAAATTACTACAGAAATAAATTTCAAAATAAAAAAGTCTGTCCAAGCGCGATTACATCAAACGATTTCAATAATTAGGTACTTTACTTCAGTAGCTAAACATATTATAAGTTCTTTTAATTCTACAAATAAAAATGTAGCCATAGATTTTTTGAAAGATGTACACTCTCCTTTATGTTTATTGCTTGGTAGTGATACTGAAATCAGAAATATTTTGCATACATTGAAAAATTCACACTGCACGGATTTTAATTTCTTAAACAAAAAAACGAGTGTGGCAGTCCAGTGGGACTGCCGGTAAAAGTTATACTTCTATACACGCGTTCGCCGTTACAAATTTATATGGGAGTCAATCTGCTCAATAATTACATATGTAAAGCTATAGGTAAGAGAGAGCAGAAAGAGAAACAGAATTAGGTATATAGGTATATCGTGCATCGTTTGCTGTATATAAACAACATTTGACCTGTAATAGTAGTATAGTAAATGAATGATTGAATCAATATTTTGATGATAATGTATATTTTTATTTTCATATATACTTTTATACTGTCATCCTTTAGTAGAATTAGAGTGATAGAAGTTATATTATATGCAACAGCAGTAGTTATGTAGATCTGCCACCCTTGCTGTAATTCCATCAGTAGATGTACATGATATCTTTGATAGTTTTGAAAAGTTTAAAACATTTTATTCGTAATAAAATTCTCTACCGTAATGATTGTATTTCCAATCAGTTAGGGTATAGTTATTGAAATTATTACTGACATATTAAATAGGAAGAATCTAGGCGAATGACATGGCGTCTTATGACGTCAACATATTGTTACGCTTTTATTCTTCTTTGTTAGTTTGTGAATAAAATTAACACCCTTAAAAGTAACACAGTTGTCGTACATATGCTAATTTGCGTATAAATCTATTTACAAAATGGTACAAGGCACTTTCAATAAACATATAGATAATTATTGACAAGGCGCAAATATACAAAGTTCATGTCTCTCCAATTATCTGTAAATTGAAAAAAAATTGTAAGCGAAGACATTTTATATCTTTTTTATCTACTGCTATTATTAGATGCCAATATCTTGGGTATAAATTGATTTTCATTTGGCAGCTACAAGGGTTATATACATTTATATATATACATTATACACATTTAAAAACGTTATTAAAAAATACGTATTTCAGGAGAACTATCAAAGAAAAGTGCTAAATAATTTCAGAAGGAATATTTTTATTACTGTCTTCACAACAAATGTAATTATCACTAATACACAAATTCTAAAATAGAATTTAATTCATTGACATTCACCTCTCCTTTAATGCTCCCTGGTTTTTATCCAGTGCTGAATTCATCCATTTTAATTCAGCATGATGTTTCTTAAGATCCTCACCCATTTTAGCTCAGTTTTTTCTTTTCCTCTTGTATTTGCCTGTTCGTTACTCTCCCATTGGTTACTTCTTCTTCTTCTTTAAGTGCCGTCTCCCGATCTGAGGTTGGATATCATCATCACTATCTTTACTCTATCTACTGCTGCTCTGAAGAGTTCTATAGAACTGCATTTAAACCAGTCCCTTAAATTCTTCAACCATGACACTCTCCTTCTTCCTATACTCCTTCCTCCTCTTATCTTTCCCTGTATTATCAGCCTTTGCAATTCATATTACTGTCCCCTCATTACGTGTCCCAGATATTGTAACTTTCTTATTTTTATTGTGTTTATTATTTCGTATTCTTTGCCCATTTCTTGCAATATTTCCGTGTTAGTTTTCTTCTGTGTCTATGCTATTCTAAGCATCCTCCTGTAACACCACATTTCAAAGGACTGTAACTTATTTATGTGTTCTTGCTTTAATGTCCAGCTTTCAAGTCCACATTGCAGTATCGAAAACACGTAGCATCTCAGTGCTCTTACTCTCAGTTCTAATCTAAGGTCTTTATCTAAGGTATTTATTGGTTACTTCCTTAATCCAATTAGTTATTTTATATTTATGTTTTATATGCTACAATTTATTCCCCAGTGACCCCTGCGTCACAGAATAAATATCAGAATGTTCACTCTCAGATGCCGCCTTTGAAGTTTGTCAGCACGCGATCGCCATATTTTAAACGGAAACATAGACTCGAATTGAGAAATTTGTGACAAGCTACGACAGAACTGTAATTTAAATATTTACAGATTAATAATTTAGTAAATTTGAAAAAATTAAATCTATTCTTCAACTAAAAGTAAGAGTATAGTGCATTATTATGTCTATGGTTGCCGTAAATAAATTAAACCGGGTTAATTTTTCTATGCACACCAGATAAAATTTCACTGAACAGCACTGGTTCCGTTTAAAACATGACTGATTCCGTCTGCGTGAACGAGATGCGCGTACTTATCTTGACAAGCGAGTGGGCATTCTGTTTATTATTCTGTGCCTGTGTCAACCTCTATGTTGAATATGAATATTCAGGTTCACCATTTAAAGATTCTGTTTAAAGTAATTCAGTCTTTTCGAGGCAGATCGAAACCTGAAGGCTTGCTTATTGGTACCCCTTAATAACTGTTCTGCCTATTCTTTTTTTCCAGCATTTAGCAAGGGAAAAGGAGTTTTGTATAATGGCCTTAGCGCTGACAAAAGTTGGAAGTCTGGAGCGCAATCTATTTTGGTCAATTCCTTCACTCAGAACGTGGATAGGGAGTTGCAGGTTGTTCTGTAGTTTTTAATACTCTCCCACGAGGTTAGATTCCTTACGCAGATATGGTGGCGGAATATTACTCAATATAGGTAACCAGTATGTAGGAGTTAATTTTATAGTTTCTAAAATTATTCTCATTGTTTGGTTTAGTTGAACTTGCACCTTTTTTGTGCTAGTGTTGTTTAACCACAAAGTTCTAAAGCTTAGCTGCGCAGTACAGATGTATTAGACCCAAAATTGCACTCCATCATTTTGGGCTAATGTTGTTCAGGGTACGGATTTTTGCACTAGTATTGATAAGATGATGTTTGTAGCACAATGTTGTATTAACGTTATTTCCAGGTTCTTTTGATTTTTATAATAGGATAGCATTTGACCATCAAGCTGTATCGTGAGCTGCTCATTTGCTAATTTATTATTCAGATGGAAACGTATCTTCTTTGTTTTATCGGACTAGGTTGCAATCTCCATTCTCGGAGATATTTTGTTATTATCGTTAAGTCATTTGTTAGTACGGTCTCGATTAGTGACGAGTAGTGGAGCCAGAATAGATTCTTGAGGCAGACCATTGTTGAGTTTTTTTGGATTACTTGTATTATTACCAAGGATTGCCTGAAATATTCTATTACATCTCGTTGATTAAGTTGGCAGTTCTCAAGCATGCCACATTGCTCAGGAGTTTGTAGATTAGTCCCTATCTCCACACGGTGTCGTGCGCTGCGGTCAGATCAATTAATACTACTGACGTTTGTATCTTTGTCGTTGCTTCTATATAGCTGGTTAGAGACAGGACTTTATCCGCGTTACTTTTGTTCGATCAAAGACCTGCTTGTTCCACCGCGATAATATATACTCTGTTATACAATGCATAACAACTAGTTGACGACATTCTTTGAGGTAAAAACGCACTCAACAAAAAAAAAGGTTGAGAAATTTTATGGCTTTCTACTAATCTTAGAAGACTTTAGGGAGATTTAGCTATTTGAGTACTAAACTTTATACATAATATAAGTTTTGCTAATATTTAAGAGCATTTTACTTACTCTTTTCATTTACCTGGTCATCTTTCATGTAATTTAAAATAGTAAGTTAAAAGTAAAGAAAATTTGGGAAATACTATCCGAAGTTATTCTGTTTAATAAAATTATAATAATAGTTTTAATAATTTATATATTTGCAATTTTAATAAAAGGTACTAAAGTACATTGCAATCGGTTCAAGGTAGTGCAATCATAGGGTTTCACAATATTACGACCTACTATTCATGTCAACATTGGTAGGCAGTTGCCTAGGTCAGGTGTCTTATGTTTGCCAATTAGAGGTAATAAGTGTGAACTTTGCTTTATACAATAAAACAATGTCAATCTTCAGCCTAACCGTACTTAATCGTGGGCAAATAAACAAAGGAGAACAATGAACTTTTACTTTAGATACAATGTTGTTCTTGTACAGATACATTTTTTATAAATAAATATAATCTGCATAATCTTCATACACTTCAACAAGTAACGCGGAGGAGAATAGTCGTGGGAAAATATAATAAGTTTAACGAAATACTGAAAGTTTAGTAAAATCTATAAAACTAATTACGGATTATACTCCCCACCAGCATGTCATTTGTTTAATTATTATAAACATTAGAATGGGTCTCATGAATAAAACGTAGCAAATGCTTTTACTTCAAATTAATGAAGCAAAACCTTCAAACTATATAATAAACAAGTTTGCAGCAATTGCTTTACAACTTATATGCAAAACCATGTGTTGTATCCTAAGTAAATACTTTAAATTATACAAATTATATGAATGAAGTCATCCATTAGCTAGAAACGTACAGAAAATGCTTCATTTTTCTGAACTTACCTACCTATAGTGCAGACCAGGGTAATAACATGTGTATGGTTATGATCATCATCATCATTGGTGCTACAGCCCTATAAAAGAGCCTCGACCTTCCCAAGTCTATTACGCCAGTAAGTTCTATCCATTGCCAACTGTTGCCAGTTTGCTGCGCCTATTTGTCTACCATGCTCATCTACACCATTCCTCCATCTGAGTTTTGGTCTACCCCTTTTTCTACTTCCCACAGGTTGTGACATAAGGATTCTAGGAGGGTTGTTCTGCTGTGATCTTGCCAGATGTCCTGCCCATCTTAGTCTTCCTATTTTTATAAAGGATACTACGTCTTTACCACCAAATATATGTTTATATCTGTGATATATCTCGTAGTTGTACCTCCTTCTCCAAACACCATTTTCACAGATGGCACCAAATATTCTTCTCAGGATCCTTCGTTCAAATATAAGCAGGAGATTTTCATCTGCCTTGGAAATGGTCCATGCCTCCGACCCATATGTCCACACTGGTTGTATAAGGGTTTTGTATATGGTTACTTTTGTTTTTTGGCTTAAGTTTCTGCTTCTCATATGTCTACTCAGTCCAAAATAGCATTTGTTTGCTAGGATTATTCTTCGCTTGATTTCTTCCGTCATGACGTTCTCCTTGGTGATCAGGGAGCCCAAGTATGTGAATTTGTCCACCACTTCAAAGGTAGAATTATCAACCGTGAATTGGTGGCCGATGTTTCTGGCTCTATTGTTGGGTGTTGATGCCATTATCTTAGTTTTATTTTCATTTACTTGCAGGCCCATATTTTTTGAGGCGTGTGACAAGGTGGTATACATTTCTTCTAGCTTGCGTGTTGTGCGGGCAACTAGATCAACATCATCTGCATATGCCAAAATTTGGGATAATTTATTAAAAATGTTTCCTCTGCTGTCTATTTGGGCATCCCTGACCGCCTTTTCCAAAGCTATGTTGAAAAGGAGACACGCCAGTGCATCTCCCTGTCGCAGCCCAACATGCGTTTCAAATGCCTGTGATTGTTCGCCCTGTATTTGGACTTTGCAAACAACTTTACGCATTGTAGCCTTAACCAATCTTATCAGTTTATCGGGGATGTGGAATTCATCCATGGCTTCATACAATTTATTTCTTAGGACACTATCATAGGCCGATTTAAAATCTACGAAAAGATGGTATGTGTCGATATTAAATTCATTGGTTTTTTCCAGTATTTGCCTTAGCACAAAGATCTGGTCTGTTGTTGATCGACCAGGCCTAAAACCACTTTGATATTCTCCAAGAAGCTCCTCTGAATATTCATTCAGGCGACCATATAAAATACTCGAAAATATTTTGTATGCTGTATTAAGGAGGGTTATTCCCCTATAGTTTCTACATTCTAATTCATCGCCCTTTTTGTGTAGCGGACAAACGATCCCAATACACCACTCTTCTGGGATTTGTTCCTCATTCCAGGCTCTCAGTATGATTTTATATATATGATTAGTCAGAGTAGCACCTCCACATTTATGATGGTGTATTTATGATGTTTATGATGAGTATGGTTATGATGCTATTTCTAAAAAATGTAAGAGCCTTAAAACGTTACAAAATATGTGTAGCAATATCACCATATAATTTTAAAAACCTGTTTAGTCCCAACGAAGCAAAAGTGCATTGGTTAGCCAACCATTATCACCGTTCTACAAAATGAAAGTGTTTTTGGGATCTGTTCAGCTGTTTCAGGCTACTAAAATAGTGTAGAGAAAGTACTTGGAATCCAATATAGTATTGTGTCAAAAACAATCGGAGAAGTAATGAAAATCTGGCAGATTACTAATATATGAATCAAGTTTGCCTTTTACAATGGGAAAATACGTGAAGCCCAACATTTTTAATAGCCAGTTTATTTGTTTCCAGCCGCAGTTGAAGTTCTGAATTGCACGCATGTCTGTATTTGAAAGCCTTTCCAATTTAGAGATCAATATATAAGCCACAAAGGTTTTGCATCAATAATGTCCAAGCAATAGATGTACAATGGCCCGGTTCTTCTGATTGCAGTAGAATCTGGAAAACGTCTAACTTTTGTATACACAGCCCCTAATGGCATTTAATCATGTAATAATCTGTAATTAAATACATATTGAATGACGTTAAATTTTGCACATGTTCTGTCCTCTGTCACCATCCGTTACATGCCATAATGCCTGTTTTATTTATGCTTTGATTTGATTTTTGCTTTGTCACTGACTTTTTTAGACAATTAATTTAGACTTATTGCTTTCCCGCTGACCGCTAGCGGTTCCTCCTCCGTAACTTTAATAATGAACTTCAGAACTTGGAGACGAATGGTGCTTGACCTCATTTATGGGAGACAGGAATTACAGAAAGTCAAGGCTCAACGTGAACGAAAGAGGAAGAATGTTCTGGTTATCAACTTTACCTTAGCACCTTAATTTCAAGAGATTTTTTTATTACAACGGTTAATATTTTTTCTTTTTAGTATTCCTTCACACTTTTTTATTAAAAGCTTCTTCACAGTCTTCACAGTAAAAAACACAAGCCAATCTCTTGGTTCATATCCGTTAGTAACAGAATTGTGTCAATAATTTAGTTTTTAAACATTTTAACAATTTTGCCGTGTATAATATTTAGAAACGTTTTGATTATGTAAATCGTTGTATCTATTGTGTCTATAAAATTAGGCAGTTTCGTCGAATCTTAGTAAATATAGCACGAACTCAATGACTACTTTTTAAATTTGATCTAAAAACTATAATTTTTAAAATTAAATTCAAATTCAAAATCAAAATTAAAAAAGGATTCTTTTTTAATTTTGGCGCCTAAAATTCAGAGCATATTTTTTGAATTTGCCGCCTAAAATTCAGAACCTACGTTTTGAATTTACCGCCAAATGAAATTAGTTTCGGAACGTCCGTATTTGGCGCTAGAAACTCTCTCCCAAAACTTTCTATGGGAGTTACCTTACTAGGGGGGTATATACTCTGTTAGTGAACTCTACAGTATTGAGATATCCAATCGTAATGTATTGTTGCTAAAAGAACTTGTACATAAGAGTACTGGGGAAGACTCTGTTTCAATAAATCAATGAGCAAAATGACGAAAAACATTATTCTCGAGGAAGTATACGAATGAATTCGATGATGGCTTAATCTTTCAAGTGACGACGATTATCACTTTCACTTACCCTTGCTTACTTCTGCTGGCGGTTTTACTAATTACTATGTTTTAAATAGAAGAGACTGTTCTACCAAAAAACCATACCAAATGTTCAGCGTTCACAAGAAATATCTTTAAGTCAACCTTGATGATCACTGATGTGTATAAAAATTTGTATAAATCGAAGCTTTTATAAATTAGAACCAAATATCATAATAAAAAGCAAATTATTTCTGAAAACTGTATCGGAGAAGGTAAAATAATATTATAAAATTACTGTTTTTGTAATTATTTAACATGCGTTTTGTTTATTATTTCGTAATAAGATCGTGTCTTTTGCAATAAACGTTATTATTTTCAAGGGCAATTTTATCAAATAATATTACATAACCACAAAGATATGTTTTCATTTTTAATTTGAAATCGTATACCTGAATTAATTTATTGCATTTATCTATGTGCTTGTAGTAGTAAAATCACAATGCCTCCTACGAGCTAATATGTTTTCAGCTTTTCTCAATGCAGAATACACTGTTACAATATAATACTTAAGTTAGATGTTACCAGTCGTTGGACTACGACCATTTTTTCGAGCGGGCATCTGTATGTTCCCTTAAAAATAAAATCATTTAAAATCGCCCCCACACAAAGAAATACTACTACCACAGACCGAGATGCATTAAATGCACAGGAGACCATTCAACTAAGCTATGTTCACATAAAGAAATGACAGGCAATGTAAAATGAATGCTTTGCGAGGGTAAGCATCCTGCAAATTACAAAGGTTGCTCTGTCTACAAAGAATTGCAGAAAAAACAATATCCGATTCTTAAACCAAAACAAAGTTTTCCTACACCTCATATAAATTCTGGAGACTCACAGCCCGATTTAACACGCTATATTTAGCCAATCTTAAATGTAGCGACTGCTCAAACACTTACATCGGTCAAACAGGTAGAATTTTTAACAAACGTATAGCAGATCATAAAAGGGTTTTCAATAGTAGAAAAACATATTTTACGTAAGCATTTCACCTTCTAAATCATAACCATTCTTTTAATGACGAATTTTAAATGCTTCACATCCGAAATAAAGGCCTTAAACTATCTCTATTAGAACCGATAGAAATTAACAAATTAAAAAATATAGACGTAATTCTGAATAACCAACTTAAGACAAACAGTTGTCCCCTCCTCAACCCATTTAGTTAAAGACTATAAAGTGTAAACACATACCAAAAATAAATCAATTAAAAAAAGGTACTCTGTCAAAATAGCTGTAGTGATAAGATATTTTAATAAATTTCGTGGAAGTTTTGAAAACAAACGTTTTCAGTGTTTTATTGTTATTTTTAGTATCTCACTCTTGATCAGGTCAAACCCAGGCGCTTTTTTTTTGATATTCTTGATTAATTTTTGAACTTTTTCAATACGAATAGAATCAGTATCTACTCGTTCATCATCTACATGAGTTTCCCCAGGGTTTGGTTGAAATACATTTTCTAAACGCATTCACTTTCTCTTTGGGATTTCTTGTCCATGTCATGTTTTCTTTTCGTAAAGGAGGTATATGTTGAACTGGCTTATTTATCTTTCTAGCCGAATTCCAGAGGGAGTAATCGATGAATTCATCATCTCGGTTAGTTCTTCAGTTATTACTGATTGATTCGTTTTTAATTTTAGCGATTTCTCTTTGTAGCTGTTGTGTGGACCTGTTTAGCTTGTTTTTATTTTCAGTTATTCGTGTTCTCTGCCATACCTTCCGAGCCTTTCTTTTTTCCTGAAACAACTCTGTAACTTCTTTGGGGTAATGTTTGCTACTGTTTTTTTTTATTACGGATGTGTTGTTCCACGCAGCCTGTTGGATGTTTATCATAAATAGCTCAGTTTTTTGTTCCAATTGTTCTATCATTTGAATAAATCCTCTTCTTCTTTTATTTTCTTTTTATGTAGACATGACTCTGTCTGTTTTTCAATGTGCCTCCACTAAGTTGTCGTTCCATCGTTTTCGTAGTCTTCCTACTGATAGTCTTCCTATTTGGGAACCGTCCCTTGCCGTTTTTACTACTCTATTTGTTGTCATTTGGCTTATATGATCGTTCCATTCTACTCTTCTATTTCTTACCTAGTTCTTGATGTTCTCCACCTTGCATCCACGTCGTATATCTGAGCTCGGTCCCATAGTGAGTCATAGTGTTTTTCCATTAATTTTTGTGTTACATAAGTGTTTTTATCTCTGCTATTTCTAACATCATTTTTGTCCTCTCTGTGTCAGGTAGTTTTTCTGCCGCGTATGTCATTATTGGTCAGATGACTGTTTTGGACATTCTACCTTTTATTTCTTTCCCGATATTTTTATTTCTCCATATTGTTTCATTCAGGCTGTTTGCTCCATTCACTGGATCTTTCACTTCAGTTTATAGCTAGATATGTTAACTCTATCAACACTGCCTGGGGTGATTGCGGGGTGGATTGAGTAGTTGTTCTGCGGTTACCACAGCCGGTTTCAAGCCCGGAAATATTGTGGAGGGTGATTGGCAAGGTTAGCAACCTACCAGTCGTAAAGACAAATATTGCTCAAAGAAACAACAACTGGATCCATTGAGTTCAATTTTTTCATTCATTTCGGATTGGAAGTTTACCCAGTCCGTAAATTTAATGGTCAACGCGGGTTTCATTTCAGTGGTAACAATTTACTCACTAATGGTTAGTATAAATGGGGAGTGGTCAGATATAAGCTCCTCTACATCCTCTTAATTTCTAGTATCGCTTGAATATGTTGTTCGCCATAGTGACGCCATACCTGTAGTCAGTACTACTTCGTCTATATCTCTTATCAATGAATTGTTATATTTGTATACCGCCGAATTTTTTGGTTGAAGACAGAGTGTGATAATCGTAATTTTTTTAAACAACTCTTTTGTTTGTAATGAGTTGACATAGTGCTGTATGTCGTATTACATTAATCACAAATTAATGTTATGTGTTCTGCTTTGATGGCTCGAAAATTATAATCTATAGCAATTACACTAGTGTCAATTTAAGTGACCCTAATCTAATCGAACTAAATCGCCGAATAAGATTTTATTACTACTTTTGTTCCAATTAATTTGTTTACGTGAAATATAGTGAGGGATACGTGAGTGAATTTTGTTTACTCAGGTCATTGTTATTTCTTGACCGGTAAGAACTGGTATGTAATCAGAATTGTGAAAAAGGAAAAAAAAACAAAATTGTGCAAAAAGGTAGTGTTCTTATCAGTCCCAGACTATTGATCATAAAAAAACATGACAATTTTGTTTTGACAAATATGTGATGTTGAAGCAATTTCGACTAATTTTTTAGATTACTGATGTTATTTTTACTCTTTAGAATAAACAAGGAACGGCGTAAATAACAGAATATTGAAAACGGTTTTATAGTTAAGATAAATAGTATTAAATGATAAAGATATTTATTAGATTGTAATTTATTTAAGAGGTTTCATCTGTAATTATTATTGTGTATTAATACACCATAATCTGTCAGTAGACAGTAATCTAAAGTAACAATAAAAAAGCTTTAGATGATCAATTATACAAAAAGATACACTTAGAGATATTTCAGCACAGGATATGAAGCGAGACTTGGAAGACTAGACTTTGGAACTAGAAATAATGCTGAAACTAACAGTTGCACTAGATATTCTGATTGAAAAGAGAGACTCATCGCATACAATAGTTGACAAACTTATTCTCACATATCTTATTTTCTAGGTAAGGACCGCAAGGTAATATTTAGCGACACTGTAAGACCTTGCTGGACTGCCTACATCGTTCCAAAAAATAATATATTCCTATCTCCCCAATCGGACTATCCGATTCAAGGTTGCCAACACACTATCCACTCCGTCCACTCCACAAGTTGACGTTTCCCAGGGCTTAATTATAGCACAAATATTAGACACAGTCTACAACAATGACATCCCGACTCTCAAAATACATCGGAGTCAATATTTCATTTTGCTGACGACACTGCACTCCTTACTGCAGGGTCACACAACGGGACGTAAGGACAGATGTCTGAATTCGAAAAAGCCCAAAACTTATTAAACAGAATTGTTAGGTGGTGCAATTGATGTAGAGTAACACTAAACGCTTCAAAAACTCAAATGATCTTACCCAGATCCTCCACAGCCGCAGTGCAGAAATGAACCAGATAAACATCCTAGGAGATGAAAATCTTGAATTCAGAACCTCGGTGTCCTATTTGGGAGTTTATTTTGGCAGGACTCTCAACTAGGACATTGGCATTAAAAACAAACTAGACAGGGTAAAAAAGGGCACAACTACTGGGAGCGCTATCTGGCAAACTCGGAAATACATCAAATAAAACTCTCTTGCACACCTACAAGACCTATATAAGGCCTATCATCGAATACAAGGCATGTGTCTATGCGTCACTAAATGATCACCAAACCAACGCCGTCATGGCTACGTCAAGGAAAAGTGCAGATTTTCCATCAGTATTAATCCACCAGCATGCAAATATTCCATTATTAAAGGACAGAATCCGAACCCTCCAATAACAGAGCAAATCAAACCTTAAAAGCTTCTTGCCATCGCTGAGCGCAAATACTCACCAGACTTCCTCTAATGAAAGTTCCATTTCCTCCAGCCAAACTTTCACACTACACTGGAAACAAACTTCCTGGTGAGTATTTCGACGTCCTAGAAGCAATCCCCCTTAAATAACGCAGAACATAACTGCATGCCAAGAACGCTGAATCAAGAGCCGTTCCTAGTATGGCTGGTAACACCGGAGGTACCTTCTGGTCATGGCTTAGTTGACTCACCCAAAATTCTCCTCGTTCGCTCCTTTTTTACACACGTTACCACCACTATCTGAGTCCCAGTTCCATAGCCCTTTATTACCCAAAACCAAAATCGCACACTCGCAACAAACTTTATTTTCACCCAACAAATTATCGAATAGCAACCACGAGTTCGAAAGAGCACTAGAGGAGTCCTCAAATCTGATGAACCGATGATACCAAACAAATTTCGGATCACGAAGGAATGCAAAAATAACCAACAAAAACGATACGACCTCAGAGAAGCTTATACCCGACGATAGATTGAATAGCTGTTGGTGATAATAATGTTACAGGAAGTCTCATATGTTCAACGTTGAAATGATGATCACTCAATAATTATGAAGAATGGCTAAGTTGTAAATTCCTGAAAAGAGTATAGTCCAGTCGTCAGAGAGTTGACCCCCAAAAATCATATGAACAATCTGAATTTTGCCGAGAATTTTAATTTTGGGACCCCAAAAAGTTGCAAAAAAAATTACCACTTTACCTCTGGGCTTTTCCCTAAAACCTCTTTGTAGTAAAAACGAAAAGAATCGATTTACCAAGATCTCTACGCTGCAGAAAAAAACTGTTTCAAATAAAAAATACGCACACCTTAGTATTTATAAAGGTGTTAAATGAATGGCGCGATCTTTGCCATTTTTTACGATTCTTGAGAGATCAATAAAATTGATCATTTTCATTGACAAGTCGTAGTAAAATTTCCATTTTTAGAGATCAGTCCTTAAAACATATGACATGAAATGTTGTTTGTGAGAGAACGGTTTATTCTACACAGGAGTGCTAATGAACGTATCTCAGCTATATTTTTTATTAGAAACATTTTTTTCTACGGTGTACAGATTCTTGGTAATAGTATATTACTTTATGAGGCGGAGAAGCATGACTTTTCTTGACGCGCCCGATATTACGCTCCGAACGAAGTGAGGCGCGTAATAGAGGGCAAGTCAAGAAAAGTCGCTTCTTTGCCGAATAAAGTATACTATTTTTTCTTCAAACGTAGCAATTTTCAACCATAAATAGTACAATTCATACGCTATTTTTACTCGAAATTAACTGTGACAACTATCAAAGTCGTCTAGATGTTAGAAATTAAAATAATTAAGTCGTCGGTGGGATTTGCGTCTCCCTGGTTACAGTTGTTTGACAGTTGTTTGCAATTATTAAAGACAACTTATTATTGTTGCAACCGCAAGCGCAAATTTAGTGCGAAAATGGAAAACCTAAACGAAATTGAGTCCGCGGCTAATGATGCAGTAGCACGTTTGGGGCCCTCCAAGTCCGGAATAAAGTATCGGTTAGCGTACAAGCACTTCCAAGAGTGGTGCGATACAAGAGGAGTACGGCAAGTTACCGAAGACGTTTTACTGGCATATTTTAATATAATGGAAAATGAAAATAAATGGAAATCTTCTATAACGTGGTCACGATACTCTATGATAAAATCCGAGTTAGTTATTAGAAAAAATGTGGATATAAGCAAATTTTTAAAGTTACGTGCCTTTCTGAAAAAAAAAACAAGCGAAGGATATACTGCAAAGAAGTCTAAAGTTTTCACTAAAGACGAGTTTGATAAATTTTTGTTTGAAGCGCCAGATAAGTTGTATTTAGGATTAAAGGTAAAAAAAATTATATTGCAAAGCATGTAGTATACTCTACTAAATTATAAAAATATTTCAGATTGTTTTGTTAATTGGGGTTACCTGCGCCTGTCGATGCGACGAAATGGTAAAAATGAAGACTGTGGACATTGAGGATAAAGAAAATGTAATAATTATCACTGGTAAACACACAGTTTGCTGCCGGAAATTTTTTTACTGTTTTCAAGTAATTTTGGTCTGCTGAATCCGAAAATGCCATCAGATTTGCTCCATCAGATCGTTTTCAGGAAATACAACAGATCACATTTCTAACATATAGGGTAATTTAACGCAGCACTAGCTAAATATGTGTAGTGCTGCTACCAATTAAATAAACAAAACACTGATAAAAATTAAGATATTTATTGTACAATAATGTACTTAAAAAAATCACCACACATATCTGCCAAAAAAACTTAACTTTTCATCTAACCTAACCAGCATCGCAGCACAAATCTGCTATTCAGCGTCACCTAAAAACTTTCTTTTATATGATTTTCTTACAAAGGCTTTAAAAGGACGGTCCCTTTGAAGACTCCAGCAGTAATACGCCATCATGTGAGTGTCCCATCTCCCCTGATACCTCTCTTCCATCGTTTTGATACCTTGGTGGAAGCGTTCCCCTTGTTCCTCACTAAGGTTACCAAGATTTTCTGGGAAACGGTCTAAGTGGCTGTGGAGGTAATGAAATTTAATACTTATATGACAACCGTGTTTGTTAACATTGTTGAGCATTTCTTCCACTATATACCGGTAATTTTCCGATTTATTGTTTCCAAAAAAATTTTGCACAATTTTCACAAAAGAGCACCATGCACTACATTCAATTTCAGTCATCGATTCTGTAAAATGCGAATCTTTTATAAGTTGTAGTATGTGAGGCCCATCAAATATTCCGGCTTTCAATTTTTCTTTACTAAGTGCAGGGAATTTGCTGGACAATTATTCAAAACAAGAACGATTCTGGTCTAGGACCTTTACAAATTGTTTCATCAGCCCTAGTTTAATATGTAACGGAGGTAATATTATTTTTTCTCGGTAGACCAATGCTTCGTTAACTACATTAGCTTCTTCTTGAACTAAAGCATCTCTGGGATGCCATTTTCTTCTACTCCAGTGTTGGTCTTTAGCCCTGCTATCCAAAAGACACAGGAAACAAGGATATTTTATATAGCCACCTTGTTGTCCCAGGAGAAAGTTCACCATCTTAAAATCAACACAGATCGCCCACTGATGTTGGTCATACTTAATGTTTTTTAGCACCAGCGAAATTGTTTTATATTCTTCTTTCATTTTTGTAGAATGCCTAATTGGTATACTTCCATATTTGTTGCCATTATGTAAACACTTTAAACTTCGGTTGGAACTGTCGATAAAAAGACGCCAGTGATCTGGTGTATATTCCGATACACCCATTTTGTCTAACAGTCCTTTAATATTATTACAAAAAACCATATCATTTTGCTGAGAAAAAAAAAGGCAAAAGGTCTTTTTCTCTATTACGGTAGTATGTAATTTTGGTGTCTGGGTGAAGAAGATTCTTTTGCTTTAGTCTGGAGGCAAGCAACTCGGAAGAATCCTTTGGAAGGTTCAAATCTCTGATAAGATCACTTAGCTCTTCCTGAGTAAAGAGTTCAGGACGTGTTGACTCCTCTTCAAAATTACTGTCGTCTTCCTCAAATCTAGTAGTTTGTAGTTCATCAGATAACGTTTCGACATTATCCTCTGGTAACGTAGGTAGACAGCTAAATATTGGAATGGGTATCTGTTCAAGCTGATGTGGAATTGGTCTTGCTGAATCCAGGTTAGGATATGTCCACTTAGAATGTCTGCTTGTAGAAGCCATGATTTTCAGTTGTCAAAAACAAACTCTTGCAACGAAACTCAAGTTCAAACTAGATTATACAATAGAACGCAGTTGACTTTTTAGGAATTTATTAAGGCCGTTTCAGAGAAAATACTATTTACTTATCGGACAATAGTTAAAAAGTAATTAGCGTTAATTTCAAGTTATGGGCATTTCCAAAAAGTACACTTTAATTAGAAGTGGTTAGTATGTATTTGTATTAGAATTTGTTAAGTTGGTTTATAAACATATTGCAGTTATAGTGGTAGAATATACAGAAATGTAAGAATATTTAAGTATTTGATGAGAATGTTATATCTCGAAAACTAGAGCTGATACAAAGAAAAGGTTTGTATTTTTGGAATCAGCACAAATGAATTAACCAAAATCAGTTGATTTTTTTTCAGCAGCAAGACAAAATTTTTTTTTTGTTGGGCTGTAATTATCCAAATCCCAGACAGTAAAACACGACAAATTAGATCTTTTACGATAATTGGTCAAAACTACATTAAACTGTATAAAAAGTATGCATCACTGCGGCCTGAAAATTTCACAGAAAACCGATTTTTTATAAAGTGCCAGAATGGAAAGTGTTACCGAAGCGTCATGGGAATACATTCGATCAGCGCAGTAGCCCGAAAAGTAGCTAGTTATTTAAATTTAAACGATGCAAGCGCATACACGGGTCACTCTTTACGACGAACTTCAGCAACACTTTTAATTGATAGAGGCGGAAATCTAGAATGCCTCAAACGACATGGGGGCTGGAAATCAAGCACGGTTGCCGAAGGATATATAGAGGATTCAATAAGAAATAAGAACGATAATGCTCAAAAAATTTTAAACCCTCATGATTCGCCAACATCAAGAATGATTGCTGAAAGTTGTTCTCGACCATCAGTATCATCAACAATTACCAATGCGTATCAAGAGTCGGGAACATTTTTGCACGGTTTCAACTTTGAAAATGCCTCATTAACTAATTGTACTTTTAATATTACTATAAATAAAAATGATGTTTAATTGTTGTTAATGAAACTTGTATTGATGCTTTGTGACATGTTTCATATTGTTGCCATGACAACATTTTTTCCTCCGCCGTAAAGAAATGGGAAAGAAACTGCTGCCGGCGGAGACATCAAACTTTGACAGGATCACAGACCACTAATGGTCTGTGGACAGGATCAAGTTAGATAAGTAATGTCATCATTATTTGACGTTTGAAGAAAAATATATTTTTTTGCGTTTTTACTTCCCTACGTGGAGGGTTTTAGGGGGAAGCCTGGGGGTAAAAGTAGTAAACTTTTTTGCATCTTTTGTAGGGTTCCAAAATTAATATTCTTGGCAAAATTCAGCTTGTTTGTAGGATTTTTTGAGGTTCAGTGGCATTTTCGTCTCTGGCGACTGGAGTATAGGAAAGAAAATTTAAAGAAAACTATTGTTATACTTGTATTAATTGTTTCCCAAAATTAATGCGAAAGTAATTTTTATTGCCCATTATTTAAGGTATTTAGTCGACTCTTTTGTTTCAAATAATTAAGAAATACTCGAGTAAAGTAAGTTGGACGAATAGGTACATTTTATTCCTTTTAGGGTAACAATTAAAAAGTTGTTTACCATTCCTTTTCGTAACCGCCAGCATACTGTAGTAGCTTTTTAAATCCAATACACCAATAAATAGACAACCTCATTATCGGAGCAACCAATTAGTAGCATGATTTGATGCCGTTGTCTGGTAGAAAATAACAATTGTAATCAAAATGTCGATGCATGGGTATTTGCGTTTTATATTATGAGTAAGCTAAGAGACAAGATACGTGAATTGAATGATCAATATTTTTTAATATAAATAGCTACCATACCGTATTGTTAAACTCGGTAAATATCGATCTCATCTCTAAAAATTGAAATAATTTAAAACTAAACAATATTAAATTGATGGCACGCGTGGGATTTTTTATTCGTGTAAAAGCGTCAAGTTGTATTCAATTAGTATATAATAATTTCTTCTTCTTCTTCAAGTGCCCTGTCCGTTGCAAACGTTGGCTATTAACATGGCAATTCTGATCTTATTTGCGGTGCTTCTGAATAGTTCGACCGATGTGAGCCCGAACCACTTCCTCAGATTTTGGAGCCACGAATGTCTTCTCCTGCCTGGCCCTCGCTTACTGTCTATTTTTCCCTGGACAATCAATTGCAGTAGACGGTACTTATCGTGTCTCAATATGTGGCCTAGATATTCAAGCTTTCTTTGTTTAATTGTATTCACGATTTCTTTCTCCTTTTCGATTCTTTGGATTACCTCTGTGTTGGTAACATGTTCGGTCCAGGATATACGAAGAATGCGTCGGTACACCCACATTTCGAATGCTTCTAGTTTTCTCGTGAGCGTCTCCGTCAGCGTCTAGGCCTCCACACCATACAGTAAGATCGGAAAAATGTAGCATTTAACTAGACGTAGTTTTAGGGGAAGAGACAAATCCCTGCTTATGAGGAGCTTTTTCATATTGCTAAATGCTGCTCTAGCTCGTTCTATTCTCGCCTTAATTTCTGTGGCCTGTTCCCATTTTGCATTTACGTTGGTGCCAGGGTACACATAAGATTCTACATGGTCAAGTAGTATGTTACTTATCCGTAACGGTCGAGCAGGCTGTTGCTTCCTGCTTATCAGCATCCACTTTGTCTTCTTGAAGTTGAGGCTCAGGCCGTATTCCTCACTAACTGAATAAATTCTTTCCATTACCTGCTGTAATTTGTCTATAGTACTGGCAATGATCACCGTGTCGTCGGCATATCTTATATTGTTCGTTAACTCGCCGTTTATTTTTATGCCCTCATTCGCCTTTTCCATACATTTATTAAATATTTCTTCGGAATAAATATTGAATAGAAGTGGGGATAATATACAACCCTGACGGACACCTCTTTTGATCTGCACACTTTTAGTGAGTTCGTTGCCAATTTTTGCTCTTGCTGTTTGACCCCAGTATAGGTTTGCCACAATTCGAATGTCCTTGTCGTCAATACCTGTCTTTCGCAGAATATCTATCAATTGTTCATGATTGACATTGTCAAATGCTTTTCTAAAATCCACAAAGCACAAATACACGTCCTTATCAACGTCTCTACACCGCTGTATAAGCACCTGAAGAGCGAAAATTGCTTCTCTAGTTCCAAGTGCTTTCCGAAAGCCAAACTGCGATCTATCAATATTTGACTCACATTTATTATATATTCTTCTATGAATGATCTTAGTGAACGCTTTAGTGACATGATTAATCAAGATTATAAGCCGGTAGTCATCACAGATCTGGGCATTTGGTTTCTTCGGGATTGTAATAAATGTTGACTGCAGCCAGTTCTCCGGGATTTTACCGCTATCATATATGTTGTTAAAAAGTTCAACTAGATTATCAAGGAACTGTTTGTCTGATTTACATAGTATCTTTAATATTTCGCAGGGTACATTGTCCGGACCTGCTGAGTTATTGTTTTTTAGTGCTGCAATGGCATCTTCTATCTCCGATTTAAGGATTGAAGGTCCTGTTTCTCCTTCTCCATATAGGTGATCATCAGTCCTGTCAGATGCAAATAATTTTTCTATGTATGATTTCCATGTTTCTAAGATCGTTGATGGCTCCGAGATAAGATTTCCATCGCCATCTTTTATGCTGTTGGGTGACTTATTGAATTTCCTCTTGTTTGTCATTGATTTTATTTTTTTGTGCATATTGTAACTGTCGTATTTTCGTTCGTATTGTTCTATTTCCCTGCATTAGTTGGAAAACTATTTTTCTTTGGCTTCTCGAATTTTCGTTCTTATGATTTTGTGGATCTGTTGGTATTTTTCTTCATTTTTATTCTTGAATATAATAATTTATGAGGAAAAAATAAAGATAAATAATATAGATGAAATTATAAAGTGCGAAAAATGACGGTATATAGGATGAGAGATAAGATGATTAAATAATATCTTGTGATATGCCGATGACGCGGTGTTCATTGACGAAAACGAGAACGACCTACAACAACGCCTACTAGACATCAAGCTATGGCAAAGTTGAAGCAGAAGTAAGGGAACAAACAACGAGAGCAACAAAAATAGCTGGCAGTCTAGATAATACAATATTGGCGTAATAAATAACATTGCCATTGAGGCTAAACCGAGAATATACGAAGCTGCTATAAACAGTAAATACCAAAAGATTGTTTAAAACAGAAATAAAGGTACTTTACTTAACTCCCACAAAAACTCTACGTTATATGAAGCAGGAACCCGGACTATACATTACTCACATTCTTTATGACTAATCAACCAACTCATCATCAATTTGCAGACATACCTTTAAATGTCCTTGAAAAAATTTAAATTTTGATTTATTTTTGGAAATATTTGATCAATAAAAAATACTAAAAAGTTCATTATAAATACTTCTGGGCCGTTTAACCGAAAAAAAGATGCACTGCAAAAATATTTTATGTGAAAATTATGATAATACGTGTATTTCAAGTATGAATAAACATGATTACGATGACATTTAAACGCATATATCTAGCTTGTGTTAATTATTCGGATAACGGCACAGTAGGCAAAAAATATATAAAATGATGGAAGACAGCCTTAACTAAGTATCTTTGACTTACTGGTCGTCATAAATATGGAGCAGGCAAGTTACAACAGATAATATTAACTCATGATTGGATGGCCACAGGAGCAACGCAAGGGAAAGATCCCTGTGGTTCGAAAACCATTTACAGCCTTCTCAACAGGCGCATTTTTTAACAAGTTCCGCAACGTCTGTTGTATTGATTTTCTCATATTTTTTTGTCTGTTTTATATACTTGTTAGATTATTGGTAGTAAGCTGTCTTGAATGGAGAAAAAAAACGTGATATCTACAGGTTGGAGACGGTGGGAGGTGTGCGGTGGCAGTGAAAGGAGATTTATTCCGGTGTCGCGACAAAAATTTTAGAAAGCCAGACTTGAATGCGTTGTGGTTATCTAGCACTAAAAGAACTGGATGGTGTTTAGAAGCATTAACATGCCGCTGAAAATGTTTCAAACATTCCAAGAAAGGTTGTTCCTTTATCCACCCTAATTTGGAACATCTGTATATTGTCCCAATAGGATCGTTTTTATCCGAACCTTCTTTCATGCATTTCTTCTATAAATAAACATAGGTGGAATATATTAACCTGAAGCACTTAAACCTCATACTAGCGTCGTGGTTTGTCCTCGTTCACCACTGGTAATTGCACCAACTTGTTTCTTGCCTTTGGCAGCAACATCTCTCATCAGCATTAAAAATTTGATGACATTCAAATTTGTAATGATCACATAGAGTTGCCAAGATTTTGAAAAATATCTTTAGTTCTTCACGATTAAAAGTTTAATTTTTGTTTTGTTCTGCATATTCAAAAAACATTTGACGTATGGTGTGGGACGAAAGGCCAAAAAACGCCTTCGACAGTTCTAAAATTCTAGATACAAATTGGAATTCCTCTTCCTTGGTAAAGACAGCTTTTCGTCCTAGTGTAATTCTTTTGGCCTCGAAACGACCTCTTAATCGGTCTTGCAGTGTTCCATAAGGGATGTTATATAACTTATATCCTTCTCTTATCGAAAGTATTTTGTCAGCTATATCGCTGAGGGCTCTTTCCATCGCCTCTTTGCCACATGAGGACCGTGTTGTTTTTCTGCGATATGTTCATGGCATCTGAAATAAATAACATCAACTGAGACCTATCACAAGTTGGGGATTTTAATAATTTACTAGACATTAAGTGCATATGGCGTATGAAAAACGACTAAGCGGCCAGTGCACCACCTGTTGTTGATGCGTTTAACATGCGCGCATTTGTTTTGCTCTGCGACGCCAATTATGAAAAAAAAGACGTACGTCCAAGGGAAGAGACAAAAGAAACATGGATAGATCCAGGATTTTTTATTTTGCATCGAAAGAAAGGTAACCACTATTACGAAGAAATGGGTCTTAAACCTTGAAAAGATTTTTTATATGAACGGTCGAAGACCAAGATCCAATTATCTACTAAATATGGATAGAAATTATCTGAGAATTACCGTAGGTTTCCTAACAGGACACTGTTTCCGCAAGGGGTACATGACTAAAATAATCGGACTGACAGAAAATGTGGATTGCAAATTTTGTCAGGCTAAAGACAAGACGAGGGAACACTTTCTGTACAACTGCTCAGGATTGGATAGAATACAGCTCAATAAATTTGAGCATTATTAACCCTAAGACTGTGTAGAAGTGTCACCAAAGGTCATAAAAAACTTTGTTAAAAATGCTGGCCTAAAAGGATAACTTTAATCTAGGGTAAGGCACAATAAATCTCTTAGGTCAAGTGGAAGAGTGGTTGTGTCCACTCATATTGAACCTAACCTGACCTAACGCTGGTGGAGTTTAGAGTTATAGCGATTTTATGGGTCTTCTTTTTATATCGAAGGTAACAGAGCCGCTACCAAGCTTCAACCGTGGAAAAGTAAATAGTAAGAAAAACAAAGAAAAATTAGAACAACAAAGATTGAGAGAAAGTCCTAAAGATCATTTAGAGAACAAATAGACCAGGTAATAGAAAAACAAAAAACCTGCAAAAAAGATTGGCAGCATAAAAAAAGCTGGAAAGAACATTTAAAAGAAGGAATACAATGGAAGTGATCAGAAAATCGATTGTAAATGTTTGTAGGGTCGCCAATATTATTGTAACATTTAAATTATTTACAGCGATCAATTGACATTCAGTTATTCATATTTATGAACATTTAACATCTATAGAATCATATTTAATGCTTATTTGTCAATAACACGTAAATCTATTTGTATCATCGATTTTGTTGTCGAAGTAATGGCAGTTGACCTTTTTCATTACGGAATATCGATGTTTATTTTAGATATATCAAAATAAGTTGCCATATAATGTAATCTTAATATGAGTAACTTTTCAATTAAACTAATTTTCTGATGTTATATGAAAATCTACGCGGACAGCTAAAAGGATTTTGTCGATTTTTTAGCAGATGTGATTTTTTGCTATGGAGATGTGCGAAAAAATTAATAAAATTATAAAAGAAATCACGTCGGGTTGTGATATTTAATGTGTTATAAGGCCCTCTATTTTTTTTATTTTTAGTACATTATGTGTGACTATATCATTAGCTAATAATCAGACCCATGAACTGTAGAGAAGAATCGGTCTTGGGTGGGCAGCATACGGAAAACTGAGAGAAATTTTTAAAAGTGAGCTGCCCACATGCCTAAAGACTTACTTTAATAAAAGCCTCGGCTACCCAACTAACAGCCTCACAGAGAAGAATGGAAAGATCCATATAAGGAATAACTTTGCGAGTCAAAATAGAAAACGAAGAGGTCAGGAGAAGAATCGAAAGGATAGCCAGACTAAAATGAAGATGGGTAGGACACATAGCTAGAATGACGGATGGGCGATGAACAAACAGGTTATTGGAATGAAGACCAAGAACAGACAAGTAAGCATCGGTCGACCATTTACATGATGAGCTGACGATTTAAGAAGAAAAAATAAAAAGTGGATGAGATGAGAGTGAAGTGCCTGGGCGAGAAAGGAGCCTTTGTTTAGCAGTGGACTTTTGATGCTAAATAATGATGATATCATTAGCTCGTCAAGTTCGACTTCTTTTGTCGTGTTGAATTTAGGTTCCGCCAAAGCTTTTAATGTCTCCTTAGTCGACAATGCTTTTTATCCTTCTTTTTTATGAGTATGTTAATATTTTGTCAATCAAGTCATTTAAGTCCAACACATTTAGCAAATCCTAACCTATTTCGCACCAAAAAAAAATTCAACTTCTCACCATAAATAGAATGACATTATTCTATTGCAGTTATACAATAACACATACAGAGCTGATTTATTGGAATAAAAAAATGCAGAAAAAGACCATAACATCGACCTTTTACTTTTAATTTGGTATAAACCACAAAGACCCAGTTTGGACACTTGAACACTGAAGCCATTCAATGTAACATAATAGTTATACGACGACGATTTATGTTTTCTTGCATTTTCTTGTGTTTTCAACAGCAGTGCATTTTTGCACTATATTAATGCATCTGCTCTATATTAATCTTGTCAGAGCAGCCATACCTGCAATGTTTATGGTATAAAGTACCTTCGCATTAGATTTTATGGGTACTATAGTATTTTTGTATGACCGATATTATTTTCCACTTTCTCCTGCAATAGCTGCTGATTTAGTTTTCCAAGTCGCTGCATTTCTTGGCCATTTCTTGGATTTATTTTCTTTCTTAGGAAAGGTTTTTCTTTTGCGTGATGTACTTTTCACATCGTTATTGTTGGCCAAATGATCGTGTGTACCGGACCCATTATTTTGGAAAACTTCTGCGACGTGAGCCAATAAACTTGACGACTTAGCAAAAGAGTGTAACTTTGAGGATTGCTGTGCAAACAGTTAGCCTTAAAACCAAATGAAGTGTCTGCTAATGTTTGGAAAGTATTTAATGTTTATTTAAAAATATTTTACTTCTATATATTTCGATCACACCTAATATTTTTACCCAATATAACATAATATGATCTTATTTAGTTGCTAATTTTATATTTTTACCTAAAATGTTTGACCTTTTTTATTTTATCTAATAGCTGCTCAGAAATAAAACGAGCTCGATCCCAACATCTACATCCTGCTATTCTGTGAAGCCAATATTAGCAAGTAACCACCACATTTTGCAATCATTTAAAGCCAACAAGTTATCAAGTGATGCAATAAGTATCATTTTATATCTGTAAAGCTTATAGGCAAGATTTGTTTTGTTTCATTTTTATAAAATTTAAATTTTTATATTTATTAATGTATAATAAATATGGTTAGGTAATATCTTGGTAATATCCAAACTCATTTTTTATCTTTACTTCTAAGATAAGATGTTCTCACACCTGAGAGACTGAGCTACACGAGGCTTAACAATTGGCTCCTCAAGAAAGTTGTGAGTTTTATTGTTCTACATTGGCCCCCAACGTTCGGAGGTTATATCGTTTATAACCATTAGCTCCCACCGTTTGTGATGAGTCGTTCAAAGTTTACACTTGTTTTTAAACTTCAGACTTCAAATTGGCATCCTCTAAATAAATTATAAAAGCTTGCAAAGACGTTCCACTCAAAATTATTAGAGATAGTGGACAATTCTCACGCGATATTTCTGGAGTTGAAATCCCTACCCTTAGCGCGAAAGTGAAGGTAGGCCTGTTTACATAAATACGGATTCACCCCGTGAAGAAATCCTTTTACATCCACGTTTCACAAAAAAATCAATTTTTTACTTCATTACGACAAAGGCGAATCTCTTCACAATCCTGACACGATTCCAGGCCATTCTTAAGACAATACTTACAGCAAAAGGTAGGTAAGTCTTTGCTGCAAATAATTAAGAGTTGCGTAATCTTTATTTTTTTACTGCTTTAATTAACCAGATAATTACAGACATAAACCGTCATAATCGGTATATCTTATATTGTTGATCAGCCCTCCGTTAATGTTACTACCTTTTTGAATATTTTGCAGTGCGCTCTGGATCACTTCTTTAGAATAAAAATTAAAGAGAAGAGGTGACAGAACTCACCCCTGGAGCACTCCTCTTGTTATGGTGAAACTACTGACAGGTTTTCACCTATTTTGACTGACACTGCCTGTTTTCAATGTCATATTTCTGTGGAAAATAGAAATATTATCGAATACCGTGAAACCAATAAACGCATAAAAAGAAAAATTAAGCAAGTCAAAGAATCCTGGCTTGAGAATTTATGTAAAGAAATAGAAGACCTCCAAAAAAAGCATGACAGTTTCAATCTCCACAAGAAACTTAAATATACTGCCGGAATTAGAAAACAGAAAAATGCTCACATACTTAAAAGCGCGGACGGAAAAATTTGTGATCACGAACAACAGTGTAAAGAATGGGAGAGATACATCACTGACCTTTTTGACGATGCTTCTAGAGAAAATGCTCCAAATACTGCCTGTGACAACCAGTTAGACAGAGGTCCCAGTATACTGAATTCGGAAGTCAAAAAGGCAATACAGCAAGCCAAAAACAATAAAGCACCTGGACCAGATCAAATCCCTGCTGAGCTACTTAAACTCTTGGATAAGGAAAGCATTGCCTGCTTAACCACTTTCTTCAACAAAATTTACAACGAAGGAAAAATACCAGATGATTGGTTAGAGTCACTGTTTATAACATTACCAAAGAAAAGCAGGCCCACCAAATGCAGAGATTTTAGACTAATCAGTTTGATGAGTCACACACTAAAGATACTCTTACGAATTATACAAAACCGAGTATTCCTTCTATGCGAAAGTAGGATGGGTAATAAGCAATTTGGATTTAGAAACGGTCTAGGAACTAGAGAGGCACTATTTTGTATGCGCGTTCTCTTACAAAAAAGTTGTGAATTCCGAAAGAATGTTTATGTTTGTTTCATCGACTTCGAGAAGGCGTTCGACAGAGTACAACACGATACACTTTTCGATTGCCTACGGGCAGCAGGACTTGACCACTATTATATGAAGACTGCTGAAATACTTATATTACAATCAAGTAGCCTCTATCCAAATTGAAGACAGTCCGACTGAAAAAATATCCATCAAACGTGGAGTACGGCAGGGTTGTGTTTTGTCACCCACTCTTTTTAATCTGTACTCTGAAGAAATCTTTAGGGAGGCTTTGGATGACAGACAAGAGGGAGTAAGACTAGGTGGAGAAGTAATCAACAATATTAGATACGCTGATGATACAGCCATTCTTGCAGAAAATTTACAAGATCTCCAAACATTACTAAATCTAGTCAGTGAAGCAAGTTATCGAAGAGGCCTAAAAATCAACATTTCAAAGACAAAGTGGATGGCAGTTGGAAAGATCAATATAGATCAAGGTCTGATTTCTCTTAATGGAGAGGAGATTGAATGGGTAAATCATTTCAAATACCTTGGCAGCTGGTTAAATGTAAATTATGACTCTGATGAAGAGATAATAACCAGGATCGAAATATCACGTAAGGCTTTTATGACCTGGAAACCAGTTTTATGCAACAGAAACCTGTCGATGAATATTCGTAAGAAGGTCCTGAAATGTTATGTATGGTCCATCCTATTGTATGGTTGTGAGACATAAACGTTAAAAACCACAATGCTA
Source organism: Diabrotica undecimpunctata (assembly GCF_040954645.1). NCBI lineage: Eukaryota > Metazoa > Arthropoda > Insecta > Coleoptera > Chrysomelidae > Diabrotica > Diabrotica undecimpunctata. The sequence continues at coordinate 142,885,149 of NC_092807.1, forward strand.
AACAAGTTAGAAGCATTCGAATTGTGGTGCTATAGACAAATCCTAAAGATATCGTGGGTTTCGTACACTTCCAATAAAGATGTTCTTCAAATAATCAATTCAGAACGTCTGCTCATAAACACCATAAAGAGGAGAAAAACAGAATACTTCGGCCATATAATTAAAGGACCTAAATACCATCTACTTCGCCTTATAATACAAGGAAAGGTGAAAGGAAAGAGATGGATTGGTCGAAAGAAACTTTCATGGCTGGGTAATATTAGACAATGGTGTGGTTATACAGTAGAAGAATTTATTTCGCGCAGCAGCCGACAGAGAAAGGTTTCAGGAAATTGTAAACATGATGACGGCCAACGTCTGAATACGGACACGGCACCCAAAGAAGAAGCCTGTTTTCAACACAGAATTTTATTAAAATTAATATCCCATTAGCCTAATTCTTATCCAGTGAGTAGCCCAACGAGTTTGGTGTATTTTCTTAGTCAAACGCCAGTTCACAGTCTATGAAACATATAAAAAGATCTTTTTTCTTTTGTCTGATCTTTGCATTTTTGTCATAGCGTTTATGTTACCTTCCTTTAATACATTAAAAGTGTTTGATAGCTAATAACTGCCACACTGATATTTTCAAGTCGTTAGTAGCAAGACGACTATTAAAAAATATTAAAAATAATGAACTATTTCAAAACTTCTTTATATCTAGAGTACAGAGTATAGGTGTCTCTATAACGTGCTTTGAAACAAGTGTTCGGTATCCAACCGGAGATTACATAAATTTTTTTAACAAAATATGTTAATAGTATCACCTTAAACGTTATAAAGCTATGAATAATATATTCAGAACACATTCAGTTTCCAATAAAAATGTCAACGAAGTCCCTTCCTGATTTTCAAGTAGTTTTATTAGCATCAATCAATTCACCAACATTATCTGCATTATAAGAGCGCAAAAAATCTTCAAGAATGTGTTTACATCTTTAATAAGAGACCAGCAACCTTGAGATGGTCTGCAAAAGGAGGCGCTTATAACCAAGTCATTACCATTATTTAGTAAAGTTTATTGTCTTGCGTCTGTTAAAATACATGATTATTTAAATCGTTTTATTAATTTGTATTTTAATAGCGTTGTCAAACTGTAGAAAGTAATAGGCAGAATAGTTTAACTACAAAAAACTAAATAGGCTAAAAAACTAAAAAAACTAGTGGTAAGGCGATAGTGGAAATATTATTTTCAGTAACAATATATAGTTTTTGGTTTATTCCCAAACATATATAGCTAATAGAAAATACTACCAGAAACTAGATTTAGAACCATATCAAGAAATCGATATGGTCGGTCTACCGGTATTAAAAATATTAGAATATTAGATTGTTGGCATTTGGAAAAGTCCTCAATTTTCTACGACAATGTCGCGACAACAACAAGCTTTTTGGTAGGAAGATTATGCACCGAGACTATAATGAGGCAAGTGCAAGAGATATCACTAGAATATAACAAACCGGCATATCTATGTTTCATGGACTTTAAGAAGGCATTTGACAGGGTAAATTTAAAGGACGTTATCTCCTTATTTTACGCAAGAGAGATACCTCTAGGAATAATCAAAACGATCGAAAATATCTACAAAAACAACACAATAAAAGTAAAAGTAGAAGAAGAACTAAAAGGTAGAAAAAACTTTTGAAGATATACGAAGTAACACTGGTATTACAACAAACACCAATTGCGAATCTGGACCACCATTTACAGTCGAAGAAGTAAAATATGCCATCAAAAGCACCAAAGATGGTAAAGCAGTAGGCCCTGATAATTTTCACTCAGAATTCTTAAAACTTATGGACTATGATGGCATAAAATGGTTGACAAATATATTTAACAGTATATACGATACGGGCGTGGTTCCCCAAGAGTGGTTAGTGTCAACTTTTATAAATCTTCCAAAAAAACCCAATGCGAGAAAGTGCGAAGACTATAGAATTATAAGCCTTATGAGCCATTTACTTAAAACATTGCGAAGGTCATTCACAAAAGAATATATACAAAATGTGAGGAACAACTAACAAGAACACAATTCGGATTTCGTGATGCTCTGGGAACACGGGAGGCCCTTTTTGCTGTACAGGTGCTATTTCAGAGATGCAGGGATGTGAATTGTGACATATACGTATGCTTTATAGATTACCAGAAGGCATTTGACAGAGTAAAACATGACAAGTTAATGACTCTAATGCAAGAAATTGGAATTGACAACAAAGATCTTAGAAAAAAAAAATTGTTAAAATCCTTTGTAAAAGGTATATATTTTTAAAAACCCAAACGGGCTGTGTTTTTTTAAAATTTTAAAATTTTAAAATTTTTAAAAATATATACCTTTTACAAAGGATTTTAACAAATTTTTTTTAATATATGGTATACAGCCAAATACAGGAACGTAGATTCCTTGTGGAAAGATCTTAGAATTATCAGAAACATTTACTACAATCAAACGGCCAAAATCAAAATAGATGACCAGTTAACTGATAAAATTGCAATAGAACGTGAAGTACAACAGGGCTGTATTTTGTCTCCATTGTTGTTCAACATTTATTCTGAATGGGTATTTAAGGAAGCTTTAGACGGGTGTGCGAAAGGAATATTAATAAACGGTGAATGGTTGAATAACTTTAGATATGCACCTGACACTATAGTTTTTGCCGATAATCTGAATGACTTACAGATATTAACAAATCGCATAACAGAAGTCAGCAACAGATACGGACTAGCTCTTAACATAAAGAAAACCAAATTTATGACAATTAGTAAAAAACCAATACTAAACGCTCAACTTACAATCAACCAACAGAATATCGAAAGAGTCGAGCAATATACATATCTAGGCACCAATTTAAATAGCCAATGGGACCACTCAACAGAAATTAAACAGCGAATAATAAAAGCAAAAGCAGCATTCGTTAGAATGAAAACCATTTTCAACAGTCGAGACATATCATTAAAAACAAAATGCCGTCTATTGAACTGCTACATATTCACAGTTCTGCTCTACGGAATGGAAGCATGGACACTGACTGTTGCATCTATGAATCGGCTTGAAGCTTTCGAAATGTGGTGTTATAGGCGCATCTTACGTATATCCTGGGTTGACAGAGTTACTAATGTGGAGGTCCTGCGTAGAATGGGGAAAGAATGTGAAATTCTCATGACCGTCAAAACTAAAAAGTTGGAATATCTAGGACATGTAATGAGAAATCAAGAACGTTACGGCCTTCTCCAGCTGATTCTCCAAGGGAGAGTAAATGGTAAAAGAGGACCGGGAAGAAGACGCATTTCCTGGCTTCAAAATTTGCGAAAGTGGTATAACACGACTACCACTGAACTGTTCCGCGCTGCAATAAGCAAAGTGAAGATAGCCGTGATGATCGCCAACGTCCGGAACGGATAGGCACTTTAAGAAGAAGGCATATCTATGTTTCATGGACTTTAAGAAGGCATTTGACAGGGTTAATTTAAAGGACGTTATCCCCTTATTGTACGCAAGAGAGATACCTCTAGGAATAATTAAAACGATCTAAAATATCTACAAAAACAACACAATAAAAGTAAAAGTAGAAGAAGAACTAACTGCCTCAATTGAAGCTGGCAATGACATAAGTTATGCATTATAGCTCATAAAAATAAACAATTAAACATTGTAAATTAACCATGGACAACATTATTTTTAAACCAGCAGTAAAAAGTCACCAACAGGGTTTAACCCTTTACCTGCTGGACTTGTCCATACCGATATCAGAAAATTCAACAAAAGCTTTTATAGCAAACTATAGAAATCCTATAAGGCATGTTTGTATTAAACCACTGCGTGACAAGTAATCCAAAAATACACCTAAATTACCTTAAATACATAAATAAACCTAAAAAGTTCTAAATAAACCAAAAACAGTCAGTGTGAAGTACACCTTTAACACTTCAAGAGAAGAGAAAACAATTGCACACAAGAAGTATTTTCCTTTGATTGTCAAAAGAATCTACCACTGCGAAAGATTTCAGACCAGGCCTGCTACTGTGGTATCTGGACATTCAAAGGCCCCACTTAATCCTGAATAAGTAAAATCGTTTATATGGACAGAAAGTGATCGCCAGAGAAGTTCAAATAAGACTGTTTCTGGTGTTTATTACACATTGACAAATTTTAATTTTGATGAAGGGATAGAGAAAGTGCGTTTAGTGGCTGCTGATTGTGGGGGACAGAATAAGAATATCACAAAGGTTGGAATGGTTAAATACTGGCTACATTGCTGTTCACTTCATATATAGTCTGTAGAACTCTTATATCTCAAAGCCGGTCATTCTTTCCTTCCCCCTGATCGAGTATTTGCTCAAAAAGAAAGAAAAGTTAAAAAATGTGACACCATAATAATTGATCCAGAAACGTATATTAATTTTATTAAAGATTATTCTACAGTGCTGAAGATGAGAAAAGATTACACAGTTTTTAACTGGAAAGGTGAGTTAAACGATTAATATTTTCAAAAAATAGGAAAGGATTCGTTTATGTCACAGGCGAACCATTTAATAAAAATATACCTTCTAAGTCCAAGAGCGTCTTAATTTCTTCAGAAACGCTTTTAACTACTTGGAAAACACTAACCAGGCGGAAAATAATCCTGAGGATACGAAAGATTTTCCTGAAGATGCAGAAGACGAAATTATGATTACTTCATCTGATACAGAAGATATTAACTTGATAATTTAGTTTCCCTTTATATATTCATTAAAAGCATTATTTTGAAATTAAATTTTATTTTATTACGACCCTTTTTTGTTAGTATCACACACGAGGCTATCAATGTTATAAGAAATACAAAATCAGTTGAGGTTCATTTAGATGCATAAGCAGACATCTGCAACTCTCACGTGCAAAACAAGACATGTCTAATTTTGAAAGCAAAATATCTTTTTAATAATAAGTCTAATTTATGAGACAGTTCACTGAGACAATTCACCATTCACACTTGGGAGTGAATTGTTCCATAAAATAAATTGTAAAAGTTTAAATCCAAATCCATTGCATCTTTGTTCAATGATGTGCCATTCGCCTTATCTACTGACAAGGTCCTAACCCTGTCTGCATAAATAAATCAAAATTAGTGTATATACAAAGAGCTAGTCTATCTTAAATACATAAATACGACTTTTAAAGGCATGTATTTTGTTTAACAATATTTACTGTTACGTTTAAGTATAAATATTTGCATAAAACCAAGGCAATTGCTATTTTAAATCATTTTTGGTAATCTACGTCAAATACCAAATAAAATTAAAAAACATTATAAACAAATTCTTTTTTAAATAATATGTCTACTTTAGGACTTATCTTTTTTCAAAGACAGGTAATCTAACATTAAAATTCAAGTTTATTTTTAAAATTTTCTTTGATACAAATATTGATTTAACAAATGGTTTAAAATCTTTCAATAAAATCCTAATTTGACTTTTTTTAGAACAATTTGTTTTTACTTCCTTCGTGTTTTCCAAGCTTTAGTTTAAAATACACAAAAACAACAAAATTTGGTCGTTGTAGGGTGTAGCGACTTTTTTGCTACAGCTGCGATGCTGGTTTTCTACTTGGCTCTGTCATATACCATATGAATCTTGCCAAACCAACATGACGCGAAGATAAGAATACGGCCGAGTCAAGAAGGCCCTGCCTGTCGTAAGAGGCGACTAATGGGTAGTAATCGAGAGGTGGAGAGCCGTCGCTTGAGGTGTCGGGTTTGTAGAAACGCACTCGAGACGTTTAGGCGTCACGGTCACCCGTCTACATTCCTAGTATCCGAGACGAGACTCTCGGGGACCACTCTACTCTCATTCCAAGAGAACCAGGCGAGGTTGAACGAGCTGGGCCCGTACACACCTCTTTTGGCCTTACACCACCAATCGTGGTGTCGGTGTCCCGGCACGTACCCGCCTGGAGATTTAACAGTGGTAGAGGAGAGATCCTCGGCGGCGACCTGTCTACGTGCGAGGTGGAAATTCCTCTGCCTGCATCACTTGTCCGCCCATGGGAGGGGATCACTTATGGGTGAGGTAATCGCAACACAGGTACTACGGGGGAGGTGAAGCCCCACGATGCGTGCGCGTATGCGTACGTGTCGTGCCACCTTCATTTTGGTGTTGGACTCGTAGGGGCAGTGGTGGCGCTAACGGTCGTATGCCGAAAGGCCAGGTAGACCAGGGTCCTGCCAAATTTTTATTTGGAGGGCACAAATCAATCGCAGTACCTCTCCGCAAAGTTTCAGTCAATTTAACTGAAGCATGCAACTTTTACTAATTGAAAAAAAACTTGGGCAAATGGTCTAAAGTTACAACAAAAACCAACTAGAATCCAATTGTGGGCATCTGAGAGAAGATCTATTATTGAAATCTTGGAGAGTTTCGAACAAAAAGTCTTCCTTATCATAAAAATTGTATCTCGGTACTGGCCCAATAAATTCATTAATCTAGATAATTGTAGCTGCTCCCGAAAGTATATAAGGAATACTCCAATTTTCAGGCAGGCACATTAATATTAATATTAGTAGTATGCGTTTTTCTTTCGTTAATGAACAATGATACTTTCGTCTTTTTGTTTTGTTCAATGGTTCAAGTGGCTTGATGTTCTTCTGGAATATGAGTGCGAAGAACATCAGTAGTCCCGTTAACTTGGAAAATTAAATTACCATTTCAAGCAACAAAAAAAAAATAATGTGGAAAACACAAAAATACTCACAAAAAGCAGGCCATCGCAATTTGCAAACCTAAGAATAATTTCCATTCATATATTAATTTTATTAAGAAAGATACTTTGGAACCATCGATAAATCTGGATCCTCTGATCCCACCAAGAATTAGTTTAACCAATAACTGGAACAATCAATATCTTCTTGCAAGATTAGGGAAACTAGATATTTTCAAAGCCATTAAGCTACATCTTGCTTTTCTACATGACCAACCGGCTTCAGTATATTACGAAAGATTCACAAATTTAATGAAAAACTCATTTTGGCTTCCGAAGGACTTCCCTATAAGATTCAAGATCTACGAAAAATCCTTTTAGAATTTAACTATGCTTATGAAATTGGTCCAACTGAGGTTCAAGCTAATCTTGCTGCTTTAAGGTCTGATTAATATTCGTTCTCTAAGATAAAAAACAGATTAATTATTTTTGTTTCTAGAGGAATTAGGATTTCGCCCGATAGTTGTGGTTACAGAGTCACTGGCTTGAAGTCAACGAGCCTTTTTTGTAAAAAATATACCTGAATTGCTAGTTATGATTGTCCAAGTTCAGCTCATGGTGAGAGTCGAATTATTTCTACAAATATTGTACTTTCTGTTGAATGAAGCCTTTTTGAGTTTTCATTGGTTTATAACAAGAATCTAAATCTATACATTAGTTGCATTTATAGATCACCTGATTCCTCCACTGAACTATTTTTTCAGAACCTGCCAAATTTGTTAGACGACCTGCCCAATAAAAGCAAAAAAATTATATGTGGTGACTTGAATATTAATTACGCTGTTGCTTGTGCTACCCAATTATCCTCGGTCAATATATTCGAATCGTATGGTTTCACAATGCACGTTAATTCTCCTACAAGAATTACTAAAACAACATCTACCATAATTGATTATATTGACTTAATTGATTATTTTTCCGACTTTTTGTAAGCTTTGTCCATAAAATTGCAATGACAATAAAGCATACTTCTATTGTACTCTCATCTATAAAACAAGACAAATATCTCAAATATGCTTTTTTAATAGAATTAACCGATTGAAAGTTTTTAAATGTTAAACCGTTATCAAGAAATGAGTTCAAACCAAACATAAAGTTAAAATATTCTTTCTTAAAGGGTACCTACGTGATTTTTCTCATGGTCGACATAGAAAGTGTGTGGTGGGATACAGATTATTTTGTACGTTGAGACAAACGAAAAAACTGTCGTTTAATTTAAGTTCATTTATTGGTTTTTCTAATTAGGTTAGATATATTATTTTGGGAGTGAAATAATATAGCAATAATGGACTTCTTATCTGGTAGCTGAAACTTAATGCGTATTTAGTTCTTTGGTTTCTATTTTTGGAACACAATATTTCCACGATTAGTATTTTAATGTATACACAACTCGTTAAATATGTAGTATATTATGCATTATACCATACAGGGCGTTGCTGTATTCGACCGATAACCACTACACTATTATAGAGCTCTCGGTAATTGATAAATTTTATATGACAATAAAAAATTAAAGAGTGTAGTTCAGTAGATACAATAGATTAACAATTAGAGAACAAAATTAAAAATTTGTGATATATCAAACACTTTTTAATATTGTCTTTAATTTTTTACTCTACGAAAACATTTTTTTTCGTGTCCTCGAATTGAAAGACATCTGTTTGACAAAAGAAAAAATATAGGAAGCACTGTATGAAGATATATGGATAATGGTAAATTGAAAATACACTTACCGCCGTTTGATGAAGACAAACCGCTTGCCACAGGAACTAACTCGGAAATGAGCTCGAATTCTGATCTTAGACAAGCTAAGGATAAAAAAACAGTGGGAGTATTGGCCGAAGAGTACCACGCAAAAATGATACTTAAATGACAAGGCTAGTGTGGTTGTATTTGTAACCTAACCACTTCCTTTCGACAGGAAAGATTACTTCATCGAAAACCAACATCTCCCTTTTTCTTAGAAGGTAAGCCGGGTGCTCGACAATAGAAACTAATTTCTTTTTTAACAGGAAGGGTTTCTTTTTAACAAATAAAAGATAAAAAAAGCAGGGAACATTTGGCGAACTAATTCGTTGTTAAAAAAAAGCATGACAAATCGTTCGTTGCTTTTGGGTTATTTTTAAGGTTCCTAGCAACATATATAGACATAGGTGGCGTGGAAGTAATTGTCTAAGGCAAATAATTTAAAGAAATTTTAAACAAGCTTCACTCTTAACCGTACCTTATCTTTCTCGCTATCTTATTTTATATGTCGTAGGTTTCCCTGTTCCTCTAAAAATAGGGTGGTGCCCAATTATTTCCCTTCCCTTTATCTTCTAACTTCTCTTCGCTTTATCTTCAGTACTTCTCTAACTGATTCTTTGTATTTGAGCTGTAGTAAGAGCCCCGACCAAAAGACCTCTACCAGACTGAAGCCCGAGTCTAGTACCGTTCTTTGTGTAACCTCTATTCTGTCATTAAAAAGGGTACAATACTAGTGCTCTATTGTAGCATAGGTCTGAGGATGGCTTTGTAAACCGAAAGCGCTCTGCTAGGAACTAAATTTGTACACAACTCAAAAATACTGTCACTCATATGAAAGTGTCTTCTAAAAAAAAGCTTGGTAAAACCATACATAAAGCGACTTTCAATATTACTCATAAAGTCCCCAAAACTTTTCTTATACTTAAACTCTTAAAAAAGTCTACAGAAAAATATTTTTTAAATACAATAGCAAGAATTACATTAAAATTAAAGAAAAACACGTGTAAAGTAGACTTATTGAATAACTAGTTCTAAAAGTAGAAAGTGCTAAAAGATTATGTTAATAGGAGATTATATTATATGTTTTACAAAATACCAACTATAAAAATAATGGAATATGTTATATTTAATATAGAAAAATAATGGAAAATGGGAATATTTTCGACTGTAACATTATTTTTCTAGGTCTCTTGCGTTGCAAAATTTTCCCATAGTTTTTACTACGTGAATATAACGAGAAATGCAATAATTACTAACAACTGTTACATATAAACATTTATGTCTACTACTATTATGGGTAATCCTGAATCTATAAATGATCTTTTAGTATTTTCCATAAATTATGATTCATTCGGATGACAACTATTCTTGTTTTGATTCAAATAGATTTTAAAATGTCATTGAAATGTTATAATGTAATCATCGATTATATATACAGTAAAGTCTTGATAATTTTTGTTTATTTGCGTATTTTTATGCGTATCTTCATACGTTTCAAAAAAACAAAAAAAAAATAGATTCATTATTATTACAGTTAAACCAATCATTTTAAATCATTATTTTCTTAGTAATATGAATTGATATTTATAAAAAATGCTTAATGCAATTAACTGTATTTAATATTATATCATTTATAACAACATAATAATTGATGGTTATTCGCTACATCACCGCCGCATGTACCTCGCTCTATCACATGCAGCCTCAGTCGCGGGCAATACTTCAAAGCCAATACATCAAAACACTTTTACAAATAAATATTTAAACTTATTCCAAGATATTCGCTATACTAAAAAACCATATTACGAAAGAATTAAATCCATTCTTCAAAACCTAAACATTAATTTTCCAGAGGTTTTCTCCTCGGATATTAAATACCCCGAGCCTTGGCCGATCGATATACCAACTTGCGATGCATCTCTAGAGTATTTAGATAAATCTAATACACATCATTCTCTAATTCGTTCCAAGTTTGAGGCCCTCATAAATAAGTACCCTGACTACCATAATATCTACACAGATGCATCTAAATCCGAAGACGGAGTGGGGGCATCAATCGTTTCTTCAGAAAACAATCTTTTTTTCCGTTTACCCCCAGCATGCAGCACATATTCAGCTGAACTCTATGCCATATACTGTGTTGTGAAACTTCTTAAGGAGCTTACACTCACAAAAGCCCTGATTATAACAGATTCCCTTAGCTCTTTAAATTCATTAAAACACATTTTTCCGAAACATCCTTTTGAAAAGTTGCTAAAATACCAGCTTTCCCAAGCTCGTGAACATGGAAGAAGCGTCCAATTTTTATGGGTTCCCTCACACGTCGGAATAACAAGAAATGAAGAAGCTGACAGGATTGCACGAGAGGCAATTTTAAGTGATTTGTCGGAGCCGATAGACAAGTGTGTTTCCAGTGACTTAAAAGCTTATTTTAAAAATAAAGTGTTGTGTTTGTGGCGAAATGAGTGGTCTCATACTAATTCCAATTTAAATAAAATCAAAAATAATGTGTCTGAGTGGTTTCCATCGTCGCGCAATAGACGAGAACAAATTGCAATTGCGCGTTTACGTCTAGGACATACCAGATTAACGCACTCCTACCTTTTCACAAAGAAAAATCCACCTATATGTGATCAGTGTAACGTCCGATTAACAGTCGAACACTTTTTAACAATTTGTAGTAAATATGACCAAGAAAGGCAGCGCTACAAGATCCCAAACGCTCTACCACAGGCTCTAGGTCAAAACTGTTCCTGTGACAATATAATGAATTATCTCAGATCCATAAACATTTTGTATAATCTGTAGGTGTTTAACTTAGTTATTTATATTTTGTTCCGTCGCTAATAACCTTTTGGTGGATGCGACATCTTTTTCTAATAAAAAAAAAATTGATGGTCATTTTAAAAATGTTCAATTGGTATCCTACGTTATTATATAATAATGTCCACGTACAAGTATATACCTGCAAGTGAAAGAAACTCATAATTTTTTTAATACAATTGGCTAGTTCAGAACAGAAGTAATTAAAGTTGCATTTTTGGAGAAATTGAGTTATCTAATAATAAAACACTGAAAACTTTTGTTTCCAACACTTTCACAAAATTTATTATAAATTATTATCACTACAGCTGTTTCGGCAGAGTGCCTTTCTCAAATGATCTATTTTTAGTATGCGTTTACACTTTATAGTCTGTAACTAAATAAGTTAAGAAGAGGAGAGCTGTTTGTCTCAAGTTGGTCATTCAGAATTATGTGTGTATTGAGTTACATCACTTGGATGTGCTTTCTTTTTCATTAAACTAATTGGCGCGGAAGTGGTCCAAGTTCCATGGAATACATTTCTGCACAAAGCCATGACTGATTTTATATTAAAACTACAGTACCGTTCGAATTAATGTAACCATAGTCTGTTTTAATAAAAAAATGGGTTTATTTAGAAAAAAATTATATTTTGACAAACCTATAAAGGTTAACTTGCATCATTTAAGTAGTAGGAAATATGTCCCTCTTTGGCTGCAATTACTGCTTTTACCCATTTTGGCATGGACTTTACGAGCTCCAGACAGTTTCCAGATATCCTTTCATCTCTAAACCAAACCCGAATGACCGCTTTTATCATTTTTATTTTTGTAGTAAAGTCGATTTTGCGCAGTCTAGCTTTGCAAATGGCTCACAAATTTTCAATGGGGTTAAGGTCTGGCGAATTACCGGGCTAATTTAAGATATTATTCTTCTTAATTTTGAAAAATTCCTGAGTCCTGTTGAAAAATTGTTCCTCTTTCGGGCTGACATTTTTGGAGTTCTGTGTTCAAACTCTGTTCGAACATGGATTTGTATTTTTGGCTGTTCATTATGATATTCGATTGATACCAAAAATCCAACCCCCATGTATGAAAAGCATCTCCAAAAAATTTTTTTGACTAGATGTTTTACTGTTTGATCAATATGAGATGGTGTAAGGTTTTTATTGTCAGACTTCCTGACGAATTTCGACCGCTGTCCCTGAACTATAGTTTCATCTGTAAATAGTACTTTTTTCCAGTCGTCTACAGTCCAATTAGAGTATTTTTTGGGCCACAATAGCCTCTTTTTCTTCATTCGTTCAGTTAGAAGCTGTTTTTTCTGTGAACGCATTGCCCTTCTACCATTCTCTAAAAGTCTTTTCCGAAAAATTGAGTAATAAATTACTACACCTGATGCTGCTAGATATTGTTGGAGCTCTTGGCTTGTTTTTTTTTGGGTCCAATTTACTCTTTCGAAGTAAAAATCTTTCATCTGCTGGTCTTGTTTTTCCCTATCTTCCGCATTTTTATAACGTTTTCAAATCCATTGATCCTGTTTCTCGTTTTCGCTTTAAAATCTTGCTTACTACCCGCTGACTCTCTTTACACGTTCTTGCGATTTCTCTTTGTGACAGAAGTGTGTTTACTTAACGCGATAATCTTTTCACGCTCTCTAGGCGTAATATCCACGATGGGATTAAACGAAACAAACTCACTTATTACCGAAAACAGCACAAAATAGTACAAAATAACACAAACTTAATGGGAAATGTCCTAAAAGACCCTCAAATAGAAGGCAGAGCAAAGTAAGGTTACGTTTTCAATGCTTGGTCAGTTGTAAATGTATGGACAGTGTTGCCAACTGTGAATATTGAAAAATATCACAATGATTCCATTAATTCGCACAATACTGTAGCTGACCCTAATTTTATAGGATTAAAAAAATTAATAATAAATCTGGCTAAATAAAATTTTGTAAAGGACATATTAGAACATAATATCTTAATGATGGTTACTCAGATAATTGTGACTTTTAAAGATTTAAACGAAGAGATCAGCACAAATATGTTGTTAAATACTATAAAATCAGAGCATGTACAATGGGCTACCTTTTCACTATCAGTTTTATTTAAATTTACCAATCTTAGTAGGTAGGTTATGAGTAGTACCAAACAATATCAGTGTCAATTAATAATAAAATTATTTTCTGATAAGTTCTTTAATTTCGTTACTTTAAAATCCTCATTTTTTTAATAAAACAAGTGATTTAAGATCATAAAAATATCAATTAATTATTCACTAATTTACTATCGCCGATTAATTACAGTCTTTCGGGTGGAACAGCGTAGATTATCATTGCGCCAAGCTTTCGACATTCTTTTTCATATCTTCTTCAGGGCTTCCCAAGTCTCAGTCTCCCGAGTCCTCAGACACTACTACACTGATCAATAACCAATGCATTACTATTACAGTTATCACTTTGTTATTATATTTCATTAATCTTTTCTTAATATTTTTTTTTAACTATTTTATAGAGTACTTCGAATAGTGCTATACCTGCGTAGTTTTCGCACTCCAGTTTTTTGCCTTTTTTATAGATAGGACAAATAAGAGCATTGTTTGGGCATTTCTTCATTTTGCAAAACTGCTAATTTCAAACGGAATATTTTTTCTTTCAGTCTTTCGTCGCCTTCTTTAAAAATCCCAGCTCATTATTTTCTGCCGCCTTTTTGTTAATTTTTGGGTCTCTTATTTCTTTGTTTAACTTCGGTTAACTTCGTTTAAAGTAAGTTCCTCGCATGTCCCTTCTTCATATTCTTACCAATTTTTATTTCCTTCTAGTTCCTTTTATTGGTCTGTATTTAACATATCTTCGAAGTATTCCGTCCATCTGTTTAATTTTTCTGTCCTAGAAGTAAACCTTCTTGGTTTTTGGAATACTTTGCAATAAAAATAAGTCATCGTTTCACAAATAGTAGACCTCTAGAAAACTTAACTTTAACTACATATTAGAAATGTTTAAATTTATGGTGAGTATAATATAGTTTTGATAAAATAATTTACTTTAATTTGAAATCCAATTAAAATTAAGCTTTCCCGTGTATTTCTTATTCATACTTAAATTAATTTGAAATTTGAAATTGAAATGTCATTCTCTTTTACTATATATGTCTCCATAGAACGTTAAGACGAATGACATACAATAAACATAGAACATAAAATTTTATAACTATGAAACACTTGCTCAATATTTGCTGTGATATATGATAAAAGTTCAAAACGTAAAATCATTGCAGATATAATTTGTTTAGTACGTAAAAACATTATTGATTAAATTGCACATGTCTACTTAATAAACAACGAAAGTAGCGCAAGCGATTTTTGTATTGATTAATATATAATAAATATATTATTACACATACGAATATTATTGTATATTGCAATTATGCGATTATTGCGATGGGAGAAATTGTCTTAACTGTTGTTAAATAACTAAATATCGCCGCTTGTGAACGATTTTTATGTTATTGTTGTATTATTGAATTTACTTCAAAATTTTCTAACTTATTATATACTACATATATATAAACCACTGCAATTTTATCCCTTGCTGTAATCAGAAAGTGATTACCATTGTTATGAAGCTATTTTCTTGTAGCATTTTAATATAATTGACTATTCTAATTGGAAATTAATCACAATTTCAGTTCAAAATACGTTTATTTTGATGATTCGATTTTCGAATATACGAGTATATTTGCTAACTGCTTAACTCCCCACTTGTGTGCAAAGATAATAAATGCTACCCAAGCAAGTATTTACCAATATATATTGGGTATAGTATGGATACTTCCCTGCGATTCCTGCAGGGGATAGATCTTCTTCAGGAATAGCAAGCCTGTCCTCGCCAGTCCATAGATTTCACAGTCATCCATCCTCGGAAAAACTATGTACAAAACCAAAACATTTCCATCTCCACTCTTTCCTCCTGCCACATCCAAACCAACTAGACAACTCACACTAGCTAAGCGTGGTGTTTTAATGGCTAAAAACCCCAAAAATTAATTTTACATGAAAAACGAAACTACTGAACGGCCCTCAGTCTCCGGCAGCTCCAAAACCCCCAACCACAAAAAACGACAAATGCATATTACTTCTTACAATGTTACAACTCTTATGTAGGATCAGAAGATTGAGGTTGAGTTGGAGGAAGAGCTGAAAATAATAAAATGGAACATCATCGGCCTTTGATAATAAAAAAAATAAGTTATAAGAAAACTTGACAATAATATCGCTCTAGTAACTTGTATCTTGTATAGTATTTTTGTTAATAACGATAAAAGACATAACTTCTTTTTTACTTTAACTTTGTCTTAGTAGCTTTATCCATGTTATTGTCATTGTTTGCGTATATAACTTAAAAATTATATTTTTTCACCTTTGAGAATCTTCTAAATTCGTTCTTATTTTCTTTAATAAATAAACTACACAATAAAGATGAGATTTTAACTGTGCAACTTAATTATTGCGATTTTTTGAAATTCAAATGAATATCTAATGAATCTTTTGCATGTGTAGATTACTTTAATTGCTCCAATTGACGTTGAATCCTTGATAAACCCGATATTAAAATCTCTTTAACACATGTTACTTAATAAACAAATTGACTGTTTGAACTTATCTACCTTTGAACTTTTAATTTCATATTGTTTGTTCAAGGTGTTTTTATTAATAGAACGCAATCGGTGATTTAACTTCGTCAACAAAGTGGTTGTTAATTCATCGAATTGTTTTTAAATGGACTTACTAAATAAATGGTAGACTTCTACTATTATATTTTGATGAAAAAATCTAAAAGCTTAAAGGATACTATTGATCGATGATAATTTAAATTTAAAGTATTTATACTAACAACTGCTATATAAGTAACAACTGCTGATTCTACACCATCAGTAGATTTGGATGCATCTGTATAAATATGGTAACAATCGGAAAAATAGGAAAGTTTGTTACGGAACAATTGGTTTATTATTGCATGAGAGGTTTCAAATGTGTTGTATTTGATTAGAGTTAGATCACATTGTATAGGGGTATAGTCCAGGTTAGAGATAGTGCTTTAGTTGGCGCATCGAAGAGTTTTGGAAATTGGATACTATAAGACGAAAAGTACCTTCAAATTCCCTCGTAGAATGGAGGATCTGTCCAACTGTTTTCAGTAGTAATATCCCTAGGACATTGATAACAGACGAGATAATTTCATGAATCGTCGAAAGCTCGTTCCTTGGTAACAGCACGAAGCCGAAGGCTGAGTGCTGTTACCAAGCAACGGGCTTGAGAAATTTGTCATGAAATTATGAGGCATTCATCAATGTCCGAGGGATATTGGGCGGATATTTTTCGAAAAAAAAAATCATAACTCAACATAACGAAACGTTTATTTATTAAAAGTAGTTTACCCATAATATTTATAATCTTGTTGTGGTGTTCTTGATCGAGATTCAAGTTAGCTTTTATAGAATTCTGATTGCCATGACCAGTAATTTTTAGCAATTGTTGTTCTTCTACACCACTTTTTGCTAATTCGCTAACAGCAGTTGAGCTATTCGAGTGATTTGTTATCTTTTTCTCCTTTACATTCAAGCCAATTGCTTCAGCAGAAGATTTAGTCCATCCATTCATTGTATTTCTTCCAACAGGTACATTATCGTACCATTTGTTTGGATGAAGTTGACATTTTGAAATTTATTTGGATGAAGTTGTCAAACTCGATCGTGTTGTCATAGGGATTGAAAATTGCACTGAATGCAATTATCAGTCTAATGTTGACATGATTGGTTGAAATTGTTCCACATGACACAAAATTACGAAATTTGAATGGTTGTTAGAACAGTCAAAAAATTATCAGTAGTAATATCCCTAGGACATTGATCAGACGAGATAATTTCATGACAATCGAAAGCTCGTTCCTTGGTAACAGCACGAAACCTTCGGCTTCGTGCTGTTACCAAGCAACGAGCTTGAGAAATTTGTCATGAAATTATGAGGCATTCATCAATGTCCGAGGGATATTCGGCGGATAATTTTTCCAAAAAAAAATCATAACTCAACATAACGAAACATTTATTTATTAAAAGTACAGTTAGTGCAAGTAAAATTATTAAAATTTAAGTTAACATTAGATTCGTTGCTCTTATTAACAACTATTATTTATATTAACAATCTATATTAACAACTCATATTCTCGTCCGCAGCAAAATTCCATGAATATTACCCAAATATATTTGTGACTGTAGGTTGTATTTCTGGGAATTTCTTCTTTGATTAGCGCATTTATACTTTGAACATTCCCATTACCGAAACGTGACATTTTGAAATTTATTTGGATGGAGTTGTCAAACTCGATCGTGTTGTCATAGGGATTGAAAATTGCACTGAATGTAATTATCAGTCTAATGTTGACATGATTGGGTGAAATTGTTCCACCTGACACAAAATGACGAAATTTGAATGGTTGTTAGAACAGTCGAAAAATTATCAATGTAAGTTTCTTTGAAATGCGTTCCCAATGGTATGATAATGAGAGGGATGTGACTTTATTACTTATTACTTAAATATTGTAGCTATTCTCTTAAATGCTGTATTTTGTATAATTTCGAGTTAGGAAAGTATTGTTTTCTTTGAATGAGAGTAAGCAATTTACCAATAATCAAGTTTTGATCTTATAAGTGATTTGTAAATGTGAACAAGGCTTTAAACATCTGATCTCCAACTGTTGTTACACAAAGTTCGCATTCAATTAAGGCCAGTTTGACAAGATTTCTTAATGTGCATAATGTGCATTTTCTAAGATAGTTTTTTATCAAAAAAAATTCCTAGAAATTTTATGGGCCGCCACTCTAGCTTTCCTCCAGATTTTGAGGATTTTGAATGTACGGACGCAACAGTTCATCATCAAAACAAAATTAGAGTTATGATTGAATAGGTATATTAAAATAGTTATAGTTTCGTATTTAATTAAAAAATATTCGAACGTTCGCCTCTGGTTAATTGTCAAAAAAGTTGACGTTGACGTAAAAACAATTAGAGAATTGAAAAACGTCAACTTTTTGACAAATAACCAGAGGAGGAGGTTTTAATACTTATTAATTAAATGCGAAACTACAAATTTAGTATTTATCTAATTTATTCATTAAAATCAGCTTACACTCAAATAAACTTAGTATGGTTAAATAGGTATTTTCAATACCTTTCAAACAAGGTGTCAGTTGCCATAAGGTCCTATTTAAAATTATCTGTCACAGTGGCGCTGAAGCGCCATCTGTCACTATTACGTCACTTTTTATGACTATTTTTAGTTAAAAAGCGAGGGGGGAACGGACTTTTCCCTAGCACCGTATAAAAAAAATCCCATGTCCTAAAGGCAATTTTCAACCGCTTTAATGTTAGATGTATATTATTGAATGCCTTTATTTTTTTTTCAAATGCTATTAATTCTTCGTGTAAAACTATAACAGCACATTCGCTAATAAAAAGACCTTATAATACTTCTGGTGGTGGTGACGTAATTTATAAGATTTGTCATCTCGTTATTTGCATCTGTATAACATTATTAACAAATTAGATTTTATATTTAGTCTCTTTTTACTTGCAGAATTTAAAGTCACGAAATTAAGACACTTCCATTCATAGTAAAAAAGATTAAACTAAGAAAGCAATATGACGAACGACCTTAATACTGGGTTTTTTAAATTGTAGTGTAAGATCTACTCCTGGTAATATTATAAGCTTTCTAATTTTGCAATATCAGTAATACATATTTAATCAAGTTATTGATAAACTAAGAATAAGTTAAGATAAAAATGTTTACAAACAAAACATGTATTATATATACTAAGGCGACTTGATATTTCTATTTTTCGAGAACAATAATATATTTTAATCTACTGAATGTATTTACGATTTACGATAATAAAGCTAAATAATCATTTTAAGCTTAAATTACCATTAATCGGAACATTATTCTACACAAGAAGGATATAAAACTGCCAATTGATTATCTTTAAAGTATCTTACCACTTGATCGAAGATTCAACTCATGAATTATGTTTAATAACGGCAATGTCAATACAATTATCCCATAGAATATATATCTTGTGTTTCCTCCCCTTCCATCTAAACGAATTGCTAAATTAAACTGAATCTGGGTTGTAACGATCAAAAAGGATTGTTATAACAAAGATAAGAATAAGGAAGGAAGACCTTCATCAACCTAGACCCTAATCAGAGTATACGGCCCAGAACACAACATGCCTCAAGCAACAAGGAAAACATTGTAAGAGGAATTAAAAAAATATTAGATCAAGTCAGAGCGAAGATGATAATACTAGGAGATTTTAACGCTCGAGTAGTTTAACCCACTCAACTGTAGTTCAACATTATAAAACTTTAATCCAGATTATTTTATCCACTTGTGACAGTAATCCCTTGACAATTTCTTCGACTTTTTTTGCAAACTTTTACTAATCATCTCCTATTTCTATCAGAAACTAGTTTTGGACAACCTGAGCTTTTATCTTTTTTTATGAAAGATACTTCCTGTTTCTCATAATGTTTAATCATATTTCACACTTTAGTTTTTGGAATATTAAGTTTATCAGCATACATGTGCTTTGTAGATTTAAAAAGTGCTTTTGACAGGGTGAAGCGAAATGACATCTTAATTTTATTACAAGCTGAACAAATAGACCATCAGATAATAAGGACAATTAATGAAATTAACAAGAACAACAAGACCAGAGTTATAATGCCAACAGGGGAAACAGAATGCATAGAACTAAAAGGAGGAATCCGCCAAGGAGACTCGCTCGGCCCATTGTTATTCAATATGGTGATGAATCAAATAATTCACGAAGGAAGAAAACGACACGGATACCACATGGAAGCACATAAAATCACGATACTATGCTATGTCGATGATGCAGTACTAATTGCTGATAACGAAGATGACCTACAAAGGCAGCTTCACACCTTCAATATCACAGCAAACAAACTTAATATGAGAATATCAGTAAAAAAAACTAAATGTATAGTGATGAGTAAAGAGCCGCGAAGATGTAAACTAGAAATAGACGGCAAAATTGTAGAACAAGAAATGAAATTCAATTACCTAGGAGTAGAGATCATTAGTGATAGGGATATAAGAACAGAGACCACAAGGCAAGCATCAAAAGCGGCAGGAGTAGACGGAAAGCAAAATGAAAGTATACAAGACAACAGTAAGACCAATCCTAACATATGCAGCGGACACAAGGACCGATACAAAAAAGACGAAACAACAAATCAACAATATCGGAATGAAAGTATTAAGATCAATTGCGGGCATATCATTAAGAGGCAGACAAACCAACAGAAGTATACGCGAACAATGCAAAATTCAAAATATTAACAGGTGGATGAAAACAAGAAAAAAAAACTGGAAAGAACACGTAAACCGAATGGGGCCAGATAGATTAGCGAACATCTGTAAAAACAACAAGCCGTATAGCAGAAAACCCGTTGGAAGGCCGCCAAAAAGGTGGAAAGATAATGTACAGTCAACAATGACTGAAACAGAATAAGAGGCAGACAAACAGGAGTAATCCTAGTCACACGAAGAAGAAGAAGAATATTAAGTTCATCCGACACTTTACTGCTTGATATAATAATAAATATTATAAAATATTAATGAAAAAGGTACTATTTCAATATTGAATTAAACAGAATAATGTGTTTTTATTCCTGCTTAAATTTTCCGGTCGTGCTAAATTTTAACAAAAAAAAAATCGCTTTGAAAATAGCGGTCAACGAGACCGACGCTTCATTAGTAACGATGTTGAAAATAACCACGTTAGTTACTGAGCGATACAGCACCAAAAATTTATAAACTAACTACCAAATACAAACATTTCTTCATACATCGTATGAGAAGAACATTAAATAGCTGATTTATTATTTAAGATAAATCAACTATTATTTATTAACATTCTTTGTTTTTAAAACGTAATCTATCGTTCAGTCATTTTAGCAATTGTTATGTCTCATTTATTTACGGTCGAGCAGTGTCACATCATTATCAATGTTTCGGGAAACAAAAGAAAAAAATATTTGTCAACGATTATTTGATGTATCTTACTTAACAATGTTTTTTTATTTTTGCTATTAATATTATATTATAAACATTTATTAATACTTTGTTTATCGTAGAAGTAATAAGTTGGTAAATCAAGTCATGGGGGTTTTATTGATCGGATATGATCATTTAATTTTAAATACTTCTTCTCCTCTTAATTACTTTTACACCCTATGCTGTAGGATTTTTGGTTCGAATTTAATAATAAATCCATGATTTTATTATAAGTAGAAAGTTCAGGTTTTCTTCTTGTTTTACTCCTCTTTCTAGAAGAAAGTCATTTGACCTTTCTCTTCTATTTTGTAGTTTCGCTCTAGTAGTTCATATATTGATTTTATTACTTTTATTAGTTTACTCGGAGTTTGTATCCATTTTAAACGTTTATCTAGTCCTTTGTAAACATCCAAAGTAAATCATCTAGAGTGACAGATCTTATTCTGAAGTTGAACAGTAGATATCAACTCAAAATGATCCAAGTATACGCTCCAACAACAGACCATACAGAGGAAGAAATCGAAATATTTTATGATGATATGTCTACTGCGCTTAATGACTCTCGTACTCAATTCACCATATTTTGTTGCAATTCCAACGCAAAAATAGGTGTAAAAGAAGCAGAACTAGAAACGTCATTGGGAAAATTTGGTTCCCCAGGAAGAAATGACCGAGGAGAAACGATACTAAGATTCCTACTCCACAATAATTTATTCAACATGAACAGCTTCTATCACAAAAAGATGCACAGAAGGTGGACCTGGGAACGTCCAAACTGTAGAATAGGGAACTAAATCGACTACATCATAAGTAAAACAAAACAAATAGTTAAAGATGTAACAGTACTCAACAAGTTCACCACAAGCAGTGACCACAGAATGATACGAGCGAACGTCCAAATCAACATAAGAGAATGGAACATAATGATCAAAAATAAATCTCATGGTATCAGGATACCCGCATTAGATATCAAACAATATCAGGCATAGATAAATAATAAACTACTACTCCATGAAACATCCACGAACAATCTTAAGGACTTGAATAATTGCATCATAAACGCTTTACAAGAAAGACACCAAGTGCACTGTCCTAAAAGAAAATCAGATAGTAAAATAAGTCCATATACTGAAACGCTGCTGGTCCAAAGAAGACGAATGAGAAGCGATAAGAATATAGACAGACACACTTTAAGAGAAATGAATGTTTCGAAGGCAATCAGGAGAGATTTAAGGAAATTTAAAACCGATAATATTAAACGTACTATACAGGAAAATAACAGCCTAAAAGTTCTACGTAGAAAGCTAACCAATGGGAAATGCGAAATTCATAAATTAAGAAACAAGCAAAATGAAATAATATCACATAGAGACGAGTTAACACTGATCGTCGAAGAGTTTTACAAGGAATTATATGGAAGTAGACGAGAAGATCAAACAGGAATACAAACAGCCATTTCAAAGAAGATCATGAATCAAGGTTACGAACTAATGCCAGAAATAAAGGTAGATGAGATTCGTCAAGCGTTACGAAAAATGAAAAATAACAAAGCCCCAGGAGGGGGTGGAATAATAATAGAAGCTATCGTAAATGAAGGAGATATGCTATTAAATGAATTAAATAAACTGTTTGCATATCTATGTTTGCAGCAAAGAAAGGTGCCCAGAGAATGGAACTGCTATAACCATCCTTTTGCATAAAAAAGGAGATAGAACGGACCTAGAAAAATAAAGACCTATTAGCCTGTTGAACCACATATACAAGCTCTTCACTAGGTTGGCGACATCAAGATTGGAGAAAAAATTAGATTTCTACCAACGGAGAGAGTAGGCAGGATTCCGATCAAATTATGGTACCGATGATTACCTTCAGTAAAGACCCTCACTGAAAAATCTATAGAATACAACAAACCTCTTATCCTCACTGTCATAGATTTTCATAAAGACACGATCGAAATAGGCAGCCCTATAGAAGCAATGAATGACAGCAGGATTGACCATAGGTATAATGAACTTATTTACAATATTTACAAAAATGCCACTATGGCTCTTAAGATAAAACCCGACCAATAAAAATAAAACGTGGGATAAGGTAAGTAGATACATTGTCACCGAAATTATTCATAACAGAATTAGAGTATGCCTTTAAGATGGTTAATTGGGACCACAGAGGAGTAACTATAAACGGCGAAAATCTTAACCATCTCCGTTTCGCAGATTTGTCGCAGACATTGTCCTTATCACAGATAATTTAGGAGAAGCCACAGATATGTTAAATGAATTGGACTTTGCATGTGCGAAGGTGGCCTCAGAATGAACTTGACCAAATCTAAGTTTATAACAAATATGGTCCCCAATAACCATTTAACTATTCAAGACAAAGTGTTAGAACTGGTAGAAAAATATACGTATGTGGATCATGAAATAAGAATCAGCAGGGATAACCAAATATGCGAAATCCAAAGACGAATTACTTTAGAGTGGGCAGCCTTTGGAAAACTGCGAGACACACTTAAGGCCGACATACCAATTAGCGTCAAAAGAAAAGTATTTGACCAATGCGTATTACCAGTCATGACCTATGGGGCGAAAACTATGGCTCGAACTAAGACTACGGTTTCGAAATTGAGAGTGGCACATGGAACGGTCTATGCTGGGAGTGACGTTAAGGGACCGAATAAGAAACGAAGATTTGCGAAGAAGGGCGAGTATTGCTGATGTTGTGGAACTAAAATGAAACTGGGCATGCCATGTAGCGAGAATGAATGACTCACGATGGACGAGCAAAATTACAAATTGGTGGCCAAGAGCAGACAAACGTGGTAGAGGAAGACCACCTACACGTTGGGCTGACGACATTACCAACATTGGCAACATTGGCATCAAACATTGGCAACAAAGAGCACAAAATCGCAAAGAATGGAGGAGTTTAAGGGAGGCCTATGTCCAGCAGTCAACATGATAAATGAAGGCTGGATGATCTAGTCTTTTTCTATGTTTTGTAGCAAATACTGGTTTCAAGACTACGAATGCAGTACTAGTTCCTCCTCTGTCTCAATTTTTATTTGTATATTGTTTCTCAGTACAAATATATTATTTGTTGTCTGTCTTTGTTTTCTGGAGACTGCTTGTTTTTCTTCTAGTTTTTTTTTTTTTAATTTCGGATCTTAATTTATACTGTTATTTTAATATATACGTCAAATGCCACTTGCGGTAGACAAATGACTCTATAGTTCTTCCACTGAATTCTGTCCCCTTTCTTATAAATTGACAAAATAAGTTTATTTTTCCACTCTTTTGGTATTTTATTTTGCTTCAGCCTTTTCATTGCCATTTCATCATTTCTGGTTCTATTCCACCTTTGCCTCAATTTTTTTCCTTTTTTCTTTTTGTTGCTTTGATGACTACTTTTTCTCTATTCTCTTGATATGTCATTTGAATTCAAGCTTGTGTATTTTACTAATAAGTGTAATAATATTCCTTTCAAACTTTTACCATTTCATTTGGTTTATGGCATATGTTTCTGTTCTCGTTTGC
Source organism: Diabrotica undecimpunctata (assembly GCF_040954645.1). Taxonomy (NCBI): domain Eukaryota; kingdom Metazoa; phylum Arthropoda; class Insecta; order Coleoptera; family Chrysomelidae; genus Diabrotica; species Diabrotica undecimpunctata. Next base: position 142,910,152 of record NC_092807.1, read on the forward strand.
CCGCTTAATACTATCTGATCTTATTCCAAAAAGATCTATTGCCGTTTTTATAACCGTTGTTTAAGATGCCCCATAATTCTTCCATTGATTTTTTTTTTCAAATCGTTTACTACCTTTTTGAAAATTTTGTTTTTACTATTTATACAGTATATATTTCTTTCTTTGTCCTTTGTATCCTCTGTTACACGTATCTTATCAATGCTTTCTTTTTTATCAATGATAGCCGCTTCTACTTGATTTGGCCACCATCTGGTTCGCTTTAGGTTTTCATTTTTTTTAATTCCACGAGATTATTTTACTGATTCGTATATAACTCCTTTTAATTTTTTTCCTATTTGATTTAATGAGACCTCTTTTTTAATCTTTTCGTATTTCTGTAACGTATTTACCTTTTTTTGCTTGATGTCCCTTATATTTTAATCTACACTTGCGAGCAAAAAAAATCGACTCAAAAGTAAATTAAGTTATATTTTTTGACTGCGCTGTTTGGCTAGTGTAGGTATATCCACATATATGTAAAATTAAAAGTTAAATAGCGTAAAAATAAGTAATTTTTATTGCAATAACACCAATATTTGTAAAATTACTAAGTAAAGAACATAACAAAGATAGCTTAATATTGTATGTGAGAAAACATGTTATGAATCAAAATCATTATATAATGAATATAAAAGTAAATTAACATAAAAAATAAAAATTAATACTGAGTATTTGGTCCTCTGATTTGTATTATACTTTCAGCGATGTCTTAAGTCTTTATTAAGCTTCTGACTGATTCCTGAGGAATCGCTTCCCGCTCTTCATATAATGCAGTTGTTAGCTCCGCCACTATCGCTGGTACTGGATTACGGACCCAAACCCTGCGTTTAAGTTCATCTCATAGGTGCTAGATAGGATTCATATCCGGACTCAATGGAGGTCAATCCATTGTTGTTAGCCAGGTAATCTTTCGTAATTTGCGCTGTGTGACATCGAGCGTTATTATGCATTGGCATGAAGCCGTCGCCTATGTAGCCACCGTAAGGAACAAAATGTTCTTGGAGAATATCCGTAATATAACGATCCAGTACCAAACCCCCTCCACGACCACCACCGGCCACGAACACAAGCTCCGTTTTTTTCTTCTAAAGAAATATTGCCTCAAAACATACACGAACCACTTCCATATCTCACTTTTTCGAGACTGCAGTACTGGACAATCGTTCTCCGGACCTCCGATAGCAGCGTCGTCTTCTGTTATTATTATACAAGCACATTCGACTCTCATCAGAGAATAAATCTCTGCTCCATTGGTCAAGGTTCCAATTGACGTGTTCTCGAGCAAACTGAAGTTGAGCTTGTTTCTGACGTGCGTTCATTTTGGATCCTGTTTAAGCTCATTTGGGAGTCAAAGTGGCAGCCTTAAGTCTTCTCCTAACTGTGCACTGAGTGACGGTGACACCTCGTACATTTCTCAAGGTTTGTTGAAGCTCAACTAATGTCGAGTGCCGATTCCACAAGGCACTCAGGACAATGTATCGATTGTCCGTCTCTGTCGTTACACATCGCCGACCCTAACCTGGTCGTCGACTGCACCTACCGGTCCCCTGGTTTCGACGATAAGCCCTTGAGACTGCATACTGCGTCATAAGTAGGCGACCGGCAACAATCCTCTGACTATGGCCCTCTCGTAATAATGCAATTATTTGGACCGCCGTAACTGGTGAAGTTATTTGTAAAATATTCGCTTTTACCGACCACCGACATATTCATATAGGTCTATATTACCCCTTACAATGTTTGCTGCATTCCCTGTGCCATAAAGAAGCAGGCACATTTTACAAGACGTTGTCAATTTGCATAAAACAATTCTTTTTTGGATGCTCTATAATAGACAATATTTTTTGGCATTAGTTGTTCTAATTCAAAATAACACAACATAAAATTACTTAGCATAAACTACAATTCATCGAGTGAGTCGTTTTTTATTGCTCGCAAGTGTATTTTAAATAACATTAGATTAAAATTCAATTTAAAAAAAATCAACGTTATGATATACGGTTTGATATTCTGCTATTCACCCAAGCAAAAAGATCGTTGCACTTTTGATTCTTCACCAGTTGTACCATCTACGCACGTCATAAAGACCATGAACAATGATGACGAGTTCACTTCTCAATGTTAAATCAATATCAAGACCAGTTCTGTTCATCCGAAGTACGAAATTATTGTTTATTAAAAAGTGTTAAAATTTCTTAAACTTGTTTTTCTAGTACACTTTTGCATTTACGTGAATGATACGTGTAGTTTCCGCAGTAATATCAATTCTAGAAACGCCTTAAGCTACCGTCCGAGGTTGTAACTTAATCAGAATTTCCAATGAAAACAAGCGTAAAATTATGCAATCTTGTATGATTCTTTTACTCTTATATTTGAATGAGTCATTTTCATAGAAGTTCGTTAATACGTTGAAATTATCACAACCCATAATAAGCTTGATTTGGTCTTGCTTTGATCCCATTGTTTTACAAGTTACTTAAAAATAATGATAACGGCTCCAAACTAACCAAAAATTTACAGTGAGTGAACAAAAATTATTAATAACATAATTAAAACTTTAATATTTATAAATATATTTGTTAAAAAATAATTTTATAAAGAATTCATTGAGAACTAAATTTCCAAATTTTGCATAAAAATTATCAATGATTTTATTTATTTATTTTCTAAACATATAAAATATACAGTGTATCTTAAAAGTAATATTTAAAATTCATAATTTTTTTGCTGATGAGTTTGGAAAAAACAAAAAACACGTCGATTTTTATTTTTACATTGTAATGTTTTGTTTTTTTTCCAAAAATTTAATTTTTTTCTCTTGTATTTGTCAAAGTTATGACGTCACAGACTGTTTTTTAAATAGGATACTTTATGTTAAATTGAAGAAATGAATAGTCTTTTCAGAGACAAATTCAATGGTATAAAGTTTAGCTATCCTTCTCTAATTACTGGGGGAAATATTCGAAAAAATCTTTTATAATATACTAAAAAGAAAATGGCAAAAAGCCACAAGGCTGAGGCCCCTCAGGCACGCCCCTAAGGAAAAAGACCCTTCAGGAATAGCCCTTCAGGACTAAGTTGCCACAGGCAACTCGCGAAAACTGACCATCGAGGTCGTGTGCGACAAGCACGGGCTCGATAGCCAGGCCTATCGATTGCCCAGTCGGCAAGGAGACCAAAACTTGTTTTGCCAAATTGACGACTGTGTGACCGAGCACACAACAACCGAACAGGAGCCGACAGTTTGCTGTCGACCCCCTGATCGGACACACATTTTTTTAGGTAAAACCTGGGGGTCAGATAGGTACCGAGCCAAAATGACTTGCTGTTTTGGAACGAGACCGGTCTGATCTTCGGACATGGGGGTCCCACTGTCTAGCAGTGGTACACTCATGTTCCATAGGGGTTGGGATGAACTCATGTGTGTGTGTGTGTGTATGTGTGGCAAAAAGTTAAAGACAATGAATATAGGAAAAACATATTATTAACTCAAATATCACCATTAACTATCAGTGAACAATTCGATGTTCAAATCCATTAGTGACATTCTGAATGGTACTAAAAGTTATGTTTAAAATGTCTTTTTTAATTCATGAAATCTGCTCTTCGATATTATTAAGCCTATTTACATAGAGATTGTCCAGCCTTTTTAAATATTATTACAACCAAAAGCCTAAGTATTGTTCTAAAGCTATTTTCTTGTGCGTCTTAATACAATTTACTATTATTTATTATTACAATTTACTCGAAAAGTCTGAGAGAGTTAAATTCGGAGAACGAGGTGACTATTAAATGAACCTGCTTCTACCTATCCAACGGTTTGGAAATATTCATCCGGATCGTCTTCCGGGCTCGTTATATTATTTACTACAATAATCCCATCCCAAAAACTAACTCTTTGTTGCACTTGTGTATGATCTTTTTGAACCCAAGGTGGATTTTCCGGACTCCAATAGCATGTATTTTATATATGAAAAACAAAATACAGTTTCTTCCGTTGGAATCTCTTACGAACTAATTTGCAATTATGTCATAAAACTCCAACTTTCTATCGGTATCATCTACCCACAGTGCTTCTATGATATTGACTTTAAAGTGATAGCAATTTTCATTTTTGAGAGTTCGGTGAACTGCGGATTATGACAGCATTACCTATCATACATCAATTGTCATTATCATCAGTGGCGTTACAGCTCTTTATGAGCCAAAGCCTTCTTCAGAACAATCTTCCATTCGCCCCTGTCTCTGGCAACTCTTCTCCATGCTCTAATTCCGATAGACTTCAAATCATTTTCTAGGTTGTCTTGGTACCTAAGTCTCGGTCTTCCTCTTCTTCGTTGTCCGATCGGCCCTCTTCGGTCAAAAACTTTTCTGACTATGGCATCTTCCTCTCGTCTGATTACATGACCTATCCATCTGAGGCGTGCTACCTTAATGAATTTTACAACGCCAGGTTCTCCAAATCTTCTATACAACTCAAAATTGTAACACCTGCGCCACAAACCTTGTTCTTTTATGCCTACATATATTCGTCTTAGTATTTTTCGCTCAAAACGTTTGAGCAATTCTTGGTCATTCTGTGTTAGTGTCCAAGTTTCTGAACCATATGTTAGCACTGGTCTTATTAGTGTTTTGTATACAGTCAGTTTAATTTTTCTAGGCATTTTTGAGGCCATCTGTCTTCTTAAGCCATAGTAACACTTATTGGCGAGCACTATTCTTCTTTTTATTTCTTCACTGACGTTGTTATCTTTGGTTAGCAGCGACCCTAAGTATATGAAGGTGTCAACACCTTCCAGTTCTAGGTCACCAATTATTATTCGTGTAGGTGTCGGGTTGCTTGACCTAGTGCAACACATATATTTGGTCTTTTGAACATTTATATTTAGTCCCATTCTGTGTGCAGATGCTCTTAACGACCGAAATGCTTCAGTCAGAGATTCTGTGGACTTACCTATGATGTCTATGTCATCTGCGTATCCGACAATTTGTACTGATTTGTTAAAGATAGTACCATTCGTAGTAATCTGCGACTCTCGAATTATTTTTTCTAATGCCAGGTTAAATAAGAGACACGATAGTCTATCACACTGTCTTAGTCCATTTTTGCAATGGAAGGGTCTTGAGAGATCGTTTTGGATTTTTACCATGCTCTCTGCACCAGTGAGTGTAAGTTCCGTTAACCGGACAAGATCAAATGGAATGCGAAATTCTACCATAGCAAGTAGAAGTTTATTTCTATTAACGGAGTCGTATGCGGCTTTGAAGTCAACAAATATGTGGTGGGTGTCGACGCCGAACTCTAGGGTTTTTTCAAGGATCTGCCTCACGGTAAATATCTGGTCCGTTGTTGATTTATTAGGACGGAAACCGCACTGATATCCTCCCACTATTTGTTCGGCGTAGGGGAGAAGTCTTTTGTACAATACGTTGGACAACACTTTATATGCCATATTGAGTAGAGTGATGCCTCTATAATTATCACACACCATCATGTCTCCCTTTTTGTGTATAGGACACAGTACACCTAACTTCCAATCTGTGGGTGTTTCTTTCTGTTGCCAGATTGCAGTTATCAGTTTATGCATGTATTTCATGAGGGGGTCGCCGCCATTTTTGAAAAGTTCGGCAGGGAGATTATCCGAACCGGGAGCTTTATTATTTTTCAGTGTTGCGATGGCTTCTCTAATTTCTTCTTCGGTGGGGGGTTGTTGCCGATCATCTTCATTCATTTGAAACATGGGATCCTCAATCTCGCCATCTTCGTGGTTGTCGCTAAGCAGTTCTTCAAAATGGTCCGCCCATCTGTTTAGTATCTGTTCTTTGTTACTAATTATAGAACCGTCCCTATCTTTACAGGCTATTATTCTGGGTTTGAATCCTTTTCTGCAGTACATCAATTGTAATAATATATATATATATATATATATATATATATATATATATATATATATATATATATATATATTAAATCAATTTAGCACATTTAAGCGGACAAAATAATAATTATAAACATGATAAAAAATGGAATTTTCTATTTAAGATTCCAAAGTTGCCTCCGTTGTGGGGTTTGTGTTTGACGTCATTCGATAGATTTTTGAAAAATAATAAAAACGTGTTTTTTGGTTTTTTGTTAAGAGTATATTTCTGACTATGTGAGATAATACACCGTTTCCATAATTTTCCCAGGATATCAGGATAATGGTTTTTTCAAATGTCCAAATGACAAAAATGTTTCGAATAAAAGTTTCCTATTTTTTCATAAGTAATCCAAATCTACAATAAAAAATAGAGGCTTCTACTTGAGATTTTGAAGTTGTCCCCCGCCATACCAACAGCGGGTGGGACAAGAGGTTGTGTTTGGTCATTCGATAGATTTTTAAAAAATATTAAACATGTTTTTTATGTTTTCCGTTCCGATATATATTTCGCGAAATATTCTACCGTCACGCCTTTTTTTGCACAAACGGTATAGACTTTACTACTACCCGGAACATTCAGAATGAAAGTAATTTAATTTATCTATTCGATATACTATCATTGAATTTTCCCGAAACTTAACAAATAAATATCATTTAATAGTAAATTTAATTATTCTATAAAGTAAATATGTTTAAAAATAATCATTGTATTTATATGAAATTATTTTAAAACCAGAATTATTATAAAAATTTAAACCGATGATACAATGTTGTTATTCGCGTACTCAAACGACTATAGGTGGCAGCACTTATGTTGAAAGATGGCGTACGAAATATGGATATCGTTTGTTGACATTGTAAATTTGATTAGGAATTTTAAAAGACCCTAGTTGAAAGGCAAGCAAATTTAGATACCAACTATATTATTACTTCTGAAATATTATCATGTAGTGGGAAAACCGCGGTGATACAAGCATTGTGCCTTCAATCGTTTGAAGGCACAATGATCACTCCGCGTGAGAGGAGTACCCCACCAAATACAAGTGAAAATTGAAGTAATTGATATATTAAAAATGTTGTTTGTAATTGTACATGTAAGGCAGGAAATTCAGGCAAATGCAAACATATAATTGGCACATTATTCTATATTTTTCGGTAAGTGATTACATAGAGACTTGATAAAAGTAAAAGAACCATTTTGCTATAACTTCATGTTTATAATTCCTTTTTATTACTTACAAGCATATATGATGGAAAAATTAAGCACCTCAGATATCAAGCAATAGGGAAAAAAAATGTTTATAAAAGTATGGTGCCAATTAACCAGTTTTTCCACATGAAAAAAAAAACACTGCAAGAAGAGAAATAGATACGCGTCTAGCAAAACCAGCAAATACTGCGATATTGAAGATATTACTCTCCGCAGCAGAAGATTCAAAATTAAGTCTGACTTTAAAAAGTGTGGTTCCTATACATCAAGACACAAAGTTCTATGAGGAAGAAATGCTTCAGTTATTGGCAACAATAAAGTTTCACCAGTGTTTGCTGATACCATGGGCTGCTGACATTTTACTAGGATATGATTTAGCTATATTTTATACAAATAATGCCGACTTTTCTTTTGACATTGAAAATCGGGCGTAGGAACTTTGGCACTAAGCAGGTAGCGACTAAAATTTAATGGCAATTTTCGACACCAGCCTCAATTACCGTTTTTATCTTACAGGTATATTCGACACCAAATAAATATAGCTGCGACATAAATAAAATACCATAATTAATTAATTTATTTATTTTAATAAAAGTAATGTGCATTTTATTTCTTTATAACTGTAATAATATCTAAATATAATACAACTAGTACCTAATTTTTGTACATTTTACCGTTAATATACTTGTATACAATGATTTATTTGCTATTATAGGAATGATAAGATACAGCTTTTATAAAATCTAACCTACGTATTTGTTGGGATCGTAGTTTATCCATCATTTTCTCCAAAAATGCCAATTTAGCCTTAACAGTAGTATCTTTGATTTTTGCTGGTATATGTAAACTATTTATTTTGACATAAGTGTCTACTTGAAATTCTTTTAACTTTTCAATAAAAATAAAAATAGAAGGATGTGTTGAATAAAAAGAAGAATTAAATCTCGAATGAAAGGATTCACAGGCATTTGTGGTCCTCGCAATAGACGGATTCTGATTAGACCATATGTGTGGTGGAAATAGAGCGCTATCGAAAATGTAATTTTCCAGTAAATAATCTGCATATATATCAAGTGTTGCGTTTATAGGTTTATATGACATTAAATCATAAAGAAAGCATTCTTCAACTTCTGCTGGATTTAAATAAATTAAACCAAACGTATGCCTTAACCATTTTCCAATTTCTGAATTTGTATCCTTATATTCTTGTACCAAACTCAAAGATTGAATTTTTTTAAACCAGTTTTGGTGTAAGTGAAAACGGCATCCACTAATTTTTGCATTGGCCACATATACAATAAAGCACAGTGAATTGCTTTTTCAAAGTCCACAAATATTTCAGTTGGCTCTAATGATAATTGAAATGTTTCAAAAATCTTAGAACTTAATAAAGAAAATAAATTTTTGTATATCATTGACAATTTGTCCTTTAACAAACAGTATGCTAAAGGAACATAATGTCCATTTTCCAAGCCATGTATAGTAAATAATTGTAGAAAATATTTGGTACTGTATGAAAATGTACCATCCATATACAAAGTTTTAATTTACACAACAAACGAATATTTGTCTCGCATGAAAATACAATTACATTTAATTCAGGATGATTTAAAAACAAAAAAACTTTCATTGCGACAGGTTTTAGGAGAATAATTACTAACCGCGTTATGGACTTCTGATATGCTTCTTGGTAACGGACCTGGTAACAGTTTACGACGACAGTTGTAAATGTTCTTTCTTATGCTAGCTATGTCAGGAACCGTCAGCAAATCGGCATCACACTCAGCAACAGCAGTTCTTGTAATTTTGGCAGGCTTTTCCGATATGTCCTCTTGGGCTTTTCTTTTACATGCATTGGTTACCATCTTTACTTCAAGCTTTTTTGGATCGGCTTCATGATTATGTACCAAATCACTTCTTGTGATGGTAAGGTCCTCACAGCCTATTGTAAACACTTTTGCGGAACACTTAGTGTTTCTTTGGATGCAGCGCCAAAATATCTCGCCGCTTTTTAACACTTTCTGTTTCGAGAACGAATGATGCTCCACCACTAATAAATCTCGACCACGGGAAATTTTTATCAAACTCATTTTTTAAATATCCGTATACGTGCACAAGTCAACGTCAAACAAGAAATAAATTACAACTGAAATAATTTAGTCACAAGTACACAAGTGCCACGCCCCCCGCGGTGACAATAAATATTGGGAAAACCCGCTTGTCCTGCTTGGGTGCAAATGTCCATCGCCGCTAATTACCTACCTACCTGCTTTACGCCGCGGTGTCGAAATTTCCTATAATAAAATTTGACCCTTCGATTACCCCAGGTACAAAGACAATTTGGTGTCAAAATTCGCCCGCCGTGAAAATCCACGCCTTTCTAAGAGAATATTTATAAGTGAATGTTTTCTACCTGGTAATTCTAATAGCTCTGTGTCCTTTAACGTAATGTATTGTTTAGGGCCCTACTCGAAATGACTTTTAGGGAATATCTTAAATACAATAATTTGTACGACTTTTTTAAACCTTTCCTAAAATAATTTTTCTCCCCGTCCCCAGTAAGTATCAAGTTTCCATAGGCATGATAAGTAAAAATAAGTTAATCAATTCAATCAACAACAGATTTGATATAATATAAGAATATAATTTCGATTGCATTTTTAAACTGATGCATTTGAAACATACTTTTCAGCTGCAAAGAAACCTTTACAATAAATTTTCCGCACATGCGGGTTGAAAGTCATTTTAACGGTTAATTAAAGCTGCTAACCACAATAGTGTTAAAAATGCATCGGTGGTATAATTATAATTAAAAAGCTAACGCATCACTCTGTATTTGTAATGGGCAGGTGCATGACAATATTAAATTAATAATTTCCGTTATATTTTTATAAAGAAGAGTTTAAATTGGCACTGAAATTCTCTGCAATTAAAGGTCATCCACACTTTAAACAAAACATTTTAGGAATTTCCGTTTGAGTAGACTTAGGTGTGAATCATGAAAACTTTAATAAAGAGTTATAAATCAGTTAAACATTATGTACCTACTCAAATTATACATTGTGAAATGTAAATTTATTAGAAGAGTGATGAAATATTTCTGGAAATACTATAGTTTTTATCATTATCTTTTTTCGATGAAGTATTATTTTCTTTGAAAGTCGGGATATTCGTCACAAACAGAATCTGCATTATGAAAAGCACGTTATGTTGTCCGAGGTCAAAGAATTAAAATTAAACAAAGATCAAACAGAGGTCAAAGTATTAAAATTAAACGAAAAGAGAGGCTTCTACAAGCCTTTCTCTCTTTTTCTTCTTCTTTTTATGTAGACATGAATATGTCTGTTTTTCAATGTGCCTCCAATAAGCTGTCGTTCCATCGTTTTCATGGTCTTCATACTGATGTCTTCCTATTAGGGAACCGTCTCTTGCCGTATTCACTACTCTATTTGTTGTCATTCGGCTTATATGATCGTTCCATTCTACTCTTCTATTTCTTATCCAGTTCTTGATGTTCTCCACCTTGCAACTACGTCGTATATCTGTACTTCTAGCTCTGTCCCATAGTGTCTTACCATCAATTTTGACGTGACAACGTCTTAAATTAGGTTGTGGCTCGGAGTCATTTAAGAAAAAGTGTAACGCCCGCTCACGTCTGTTACAGTGAGTCGCCCAACGAGAGAGAGACCCGCCGGACCGGCGAATGCCTTGCGTCTCTCTCCCACTCAAACATGATCGGTCCGCTGCGCGCGGCACTAGAGAATTAGGCGCGTTGAATCGCTAATAAAATAACAAATTATAACTTCTAACCTGTCAAAACAGGGCGACCAAACAAACGAACTAAACCGACCAATCACCAAGCGCGGAGTTAGAATTTAACTGTGTTTAGCAAGAATTTCAAATTCCAATTTTAGTAAATGTTTTAATTTTCAACTTTACCATTTACATTTACAAATTTTAATTAATTTCAAATTTATTTAGCAAAAATTTGAACCTTCGATCTGAATAAGTGTTTTGATTTTCAAATTGATTCTTTAAAATTAAAAATATTAAAATATATATAATCAGAAGTGAACGTCACATAACATTATCTGTACTTATTATTATTTAATATGTAGGCAAATACATGTGACCATACTTGGTAGACACAATTGGAAATAGTAATTTTTTATAACTGAAAAAAATAAATATATAAAATACTGGTAGCAAACAATAACTTCAATGATCGATATCTCCGCAACTAATTGATATATCGAAAAAATTTTCAAATAAATTTTGTAGAAAATAATAAGATCAATAATATAATATAAAATAAATAATATATAAAATAATATATAAAAATATAATATATAAAATATAAATAATATATAAAATACCTAATAAATCGGTAATGCAATTCTTATTTTCATTCAATTCCTTGTCCCTATTGTGCAATTTAATAATATTCATATCAATAAATATTCTACCCAGAAAAAGACGTTGTTACGTAAAATCTTCGCCCGTAAAACCGACTTTACAGGCAACCGATTTTTTTTAAAATGTTTTCATCTCTGGTGTTTCTAACATCTTTTCTGTCCTTTCTGTGCCAGGTCGTGTTTCTGCTGCGTATGTGATTATTGGCCTGATGACTGTTTTGAAAATTCTGCATTTCATATCTTTCCCGATATTTTTATTGCTTCATATTGTTTCATTCAGGCAGCCTGTAGGTCTGTTTGCTCTATTCACTTGATCGTCCACTGCAGTTTCGAGCTTTCTATAGGTTGATAAGGTGATGTCTAGATATTTAAACTCAATCACTTGTTCTATTATCTGACCTTTCAGCTTCAATTTACATCTTAGTAAATTTTCTGTTGTAACCATGCATTTTGTCTTTTTTGGGGAAATTAACATATTAAAAAATTTATTCTTCACTTTGAAAGAGTAGTATTACGTCGTCTGCATAGCAGATTATTTTAAGTTGTTTTTCTCCCATTTGGTATCCTTTGTTAGTTCTTACTTTTTTTTATTATTTCATCCATAATCAGGTTGAACAATAGGGGACTCAAAGAATCTCCCTGTCTTATCCCATTGCCAGTTTTAATAGGGTCAGTTAGTTCTTCTTCTACTTTTACTTTTATTGTGTTGTTTCTGTAGATATTTTCGATCGTTTTGATTATTCCTAAAAGTATCTTTTTTGTGTACAATAAGTGGATAACGTCCTTTAATTTGGCCCGGTCAAATACCTTCTTAATGTCCACGAAACACAGATATGCCGGTTTGTTGTAATCTAATGATTTCTCTTGCACTTGCCTTATTATAAATATAGCGTCGGTGCATGATCATTCCTTGTTATTCTTCTGCTAGTGTTATAATTCCATTCAGTTTATTTGTTATAATTTTGGTTGTTAATTTTAGTGTTGTATTTAATAAATTAATTCCTCTGTAATTTTTCGGGTCCGATTTGACTCCCTTTTTGAAGAGAGAACAAGACGAATCTCAGATATGCAAACATGCCTAGGATAACGAACACAACGAAAACACAAAGTCAAAAAACATCTTTTATCCTACTTAATAAGGAAAAAATTTTAACTCCAGCAGGCTTTGGTTGTTAATACTAAAAGAAGAAGTCAACAACAAGAATATACCAACAGCAGCAGATTAATAGAAGCTTGGAGGCATTATCACATACAATTATACACAATACATATGCAACATACAATACACAAACATATAATCTACATAAACACACATTACACAAATAAATAATACCAAAAACACACAAAACAGTTAGAATTGGATATCCCGAGGGTACAAACACCACCCTCAGATATTTTTTTAACTAAAAGCTGGCTATTACCTATCAGATCAAGGCCAAATAAGTCAACTGTTAAACAACTTTGTTGGTTAAGTATATATTTTTGCAGAATTTTTAAAATAATCTTTTTTAAAAACAATTTCCAGAGTGAAAATCGAAACGGTAAACATTAATTAAATAAGTAATTATCATTATAATCATTTGTGGCTTAATCCGATAAAACATAATATTAAGAATATATAAATCACGGAAGAAATCAGTAGTATTTAACACACAGTAATAATGAGGTAACTAAAATGACATGGAGGTAACAGTAATGGCAGGTCCTTATATAATTAACTAAATTATCAATTATGTTTCTTATAAGAAAAATTTTTAATACGTCAAGCAGTATTTTTTAATACCTCTTTATTTGAAATATTTTAAAATATGTTTAAAAATAAGCAAGTAGTTTGATGACAATTTGAAACTGCACGAAAATGCCCAGTGTTAGTTTCTTTTCTAAATCACGAATTTAAAATTCGGAAATGATACAACAAATTAAAATCTAGTTTCTCGGTAGTCATTTACGGTATGTACCGTTTGAGTCTGCGCATTACATTGGGCGTGGATGTAATAACTCTGCGATCAAGTTTGGTATATTTTCTTTATTTACTTTTAACGAGTCTATAAATGTTTGGTATATTTTCCATAATAGTCTTTGATTTGTGATTTAATGGAGTTTAAATAAATGTAAGAAGAACTAGCGAAAGCAGATGGATAAAGAGAATAACCGAATGGAGCCCCATAGGAAGGAGGAAAAGAGGACGACCCCGAAAATCCTGGAGGAACGAAATAAACGAGAATGGAACAACAGAGAGAGATGGAAACAGTTGAGCGAGGGAAGGCAGTGAATACTGTAGAATCCCTACAGTAAAGGTCTTGTGCAAAGATGAAGTTTGGTCATAATGGAGCTTTGGTTATCAATCGCAATACCTTAGTTTGAAAGCGTTCAATAACTCTATATTAGATATGGATTGTGTTCTCCACAAATGAATTGTATAACTCCATATGAGTTTGAATATCACTTTGTAAACTAACAGTTTATTTTTCAGGTTTAACTTGGATTTGCGACTAATTAGCCAAAAAATCTGTCTGAGTTTATAGCCCAGATAGTTTCGCTTAGACAATATGTGTCTTCTTCATGTGTAACGTTTGTCGAATTAGATTATTAGGTATTTGGCTTTACCTAGTCATCATCATCATCATTCAATCCTCGCTTATCCACTGCTGGACATAGATCTCCCTCATAATTTTCCATCTATTTCGATCTTGTGCCTCTTGCATCCAATTCCTATGACAACGTTTTAGATCGTCAGTCCAATGTGTTGGTGGACGACCTCTGCTTCGGTAGGCATCAACTCTTGGTCTCCATTCCAGTATCCGCTTTGTCCATCTATTATCTGTCATTCGAGCCACGTGACCTGCCCAGTTCCATTTCTGTGTTGCTACTCTTTCTACTGCATCAGCCACTCCTGTTCTCTGTCGTAGCTGGCGATTTGGGATCTTGTCTCGTAGTGAAACGCCCAAAAAAGTACGCTCCATCGCCCTTTGACACACACGGATCTTTTGAACTGTTCTCCTTGTCATGGTCAATGTTTCCGCACCGTAAGTTAACACTGGCAAAACACACTGATTAAACGTTTTTTCTTTTAAGGCATATTGGTATATCAGACGATTTGAAAATATGGTTCAGCTTGCCGAAGGCTGCCCAAGTCAGTCTTATACGACGGAGAAGCTCAACGGTTTGGTTATCTTTTCTTATTCGAATCTCATGACCTAGGTATTTATAGGCCATTACCTGATCTATGGATCTTGTTCCTACGCATATATCTTCGCTGACTACAAGATTTGTCATCATCTGGGTTTTAGATATATTTATTTTCAATCCCCCTTCTAGCTAGGAAAGGTAGAGCTGATTTAAAAGTTCTTTGGCCTCATCTATCTTATCAGCTATTAGTACAATATCATCTGCAAACTTTAGATGGCTAAGCTTTTCTCCGTTTATGTTTATGCCCGTGTCGGTCAGTTTTGCCCTTTTACATATATATTCCAAAAGCGTAGTGAACAGTTTCGGCGATATGGTGTCCCCCTGGCGTACTCTACGTTGTATCGGGAATTTCTGGGTTTGACGATCACCCACTCTAACACTGGCTGTTGCGTTTTGGTATATGTGTTTAATTATATTTATATACCGATAGTCAATTCGGCATTCTGTCAAGGCTTTCAACATTTTTTGTTGATTTACGGTGTCGAATGCCTTTTCATAGTCGACAAATATTAAAGCTAGTGGTTTATTATATTCAGTGCATTTTTCTATAAGATTTTTTATTACCAGTAGGTGATCGTTTGTTCCATAGCCTTTTCTAAAACCCTTCACCTAGTGTGACAGTTGAAATCTGTCGAGTGAGTTTGGTAGACAATTTGTGAGAAAAGATCGTGAAAAGCTTAAAAAAGGTATATATCTATCGCAGGTCTTTGTTTACTATAAATTTCTGTATGATCCAAGGAAGAAATTTATGGCGAAACGTAATGTAGAAACCGACCAAAGGGAATGGTGATGCTATGTTCACATTAATGTGTCACTTATAAAACCAGTTTTATATTTTATGCATGTGCCCTCACATTTTTTTTTTAAATGTAAGGGCGATGTTTTTATCCTGATGACACTCCCACTTTTAAGTATATCTTCAGGTATAAAAAAGGCCTTAAAAATGTATTCAAATTCAAATTGACTTCCTTTGAATCTTTTACAGGTTTTAACATCTAACGCAAATATTTATGATAAAAATTATGATTTTATTCTTTTACTCCTCAAATATACAATCAACATTACTTTAAAATCTTCAACTTCGACTTTAAAATGCTATTATTAGCTTCCAAATAACGACATCTAGAGTTCCTTAGGGCACTTAACAGACAGGCACAAACAGACACATTAACACTGAGATGAAGTCAAGAATTTATAAAGCCAGTATAAGGCCAATAATGACATGACATGACTCAGAAACAAGATCAAACATAGCCACAACGCAAAGGCTACTGGAAACTGCAGAGATGAGAGTATTGAGAAGAATTACAGAAAATACGCTGAGAGATCGAAAGAGAAGTGAAGACATTAGAAGAAAATGTATCGTACAGTGTATAAATAAATGGACACGAAATAGAAAAAAAGAATGGAACAACCACATAAGCAGAATGGAGGAGACCCGTGTCAAAATAGCAAGAGATAAGTCACCAATCAACAAAAGAAGTATTGAACGACCATAGAGGTACTAATCCGCTAATGAGCAAGCAGAATTGCTTTTAAAGAGGAAGAAGAAGAAAAATGGTGCCAGATTAGGAAAATGATTAACAACTTACAGAACATAAGAGACTAATATTCAGGAATGAACATTCCCAAGTAATATTACTGGAAAATGACGGAAATCTAAATATATGTCAAACTATTTAATTTACTTAGTTTTTTTTTAATATAGGTCTTGAACTAGTACGATTATTATGAATACATAAAAAAATAATAGTTAGTAAACCCTAATTAGCCTAAATGCCACCAAAATGTAGTACTTAATTAACATAAAATATAATATTAGTGATAATAAAATAGGTTAATTTCATAATAAAGTTTAGTTTATGTATTTAAAAAGTTCATTTAAATACAATACAAGGCACTTGTAAAAAATGGAACAAATATTTTAATTATACTTGCCATGTATAAATTAAAAATAGAAAAGCATGGAAAGCGGATTTCGTGATCTATTCCTAGACACATTTATAGCGACACATTAAAGTCAGAAGAACTAATAAAAAACAATTGCAAGTAATATATATTATAATAATGTTAATAGTAATAATGCCTGTAAATTGCTTTGTAAAAAAATACACACTTAATTGCCAAGGAATATGAACAAAGTTTAAAACAATAAAAATATCATGAAATATATGGGAAAAAAATGTACCCACCTGACAAAGGTTTGTAGAGCCAAGACAACGACATTTTTTAATAATTCTGAATGCAGAACTCTACTACTACTAAGGATTTCCACAGTTTTCACTGTCTTCCTTCACTCAACCGTTTTCTCCAATTTTCCCTGTCATTCCAGTCTCCATCTCGCAGGGTTCTTTTCTCCATAGCCTCGTCGATTTCATCTCTGAATGACCTTCGGGGTCTTCCTCTCTTTCTTCTTCCAATCGGGCTCCATTCTGTGATTTTGTTTATCCAGCGTCCTCAGTCCGCTCTTCTGACGTGGCCGTACCAGGATAGTCTCTTCTCCTCTATATAGTCCATTATGTCTGATTGCACTCCCATTCTCCGCTTAATCTCTGCGTTTTCAATTCTGTCTCTTTTTGTAAGTCTACAGCTTCTCCTCAGGAACTCCATTTCTACTGCTCTTATTCTACCTCTATTTCTCTTGTTTATTGTCCAGTTTTCGGACCCATATGTCAGGATACTTCTTGTCAGGGTGTTATATATTCTCTTTTTTGTCTTTATCGTAATGTTCTTATCCCACAACACTGAGTTTAGTTGTCTTATACAGTTTCTTGTTTGTCTCAGTCTGTTGTTTATATCTTCTTCTGTTGTTCCCTGTTTCGATATTATGGTTCCTAAATACTTGAATTTATCTGTTCCATTTATTTGTCTTCCCTCGTCTATCTCTAGGTTTCTCATATCCTTGTTTTCTGTTGTTAGGTATTCGGTTTTCTCTAAGTTTATTTCCATTCCGTTGTTTTTATATTCTTCTTCTAGTTTTCTGAGCATAAAGCTGAGATCTTCTTCATCTTGTGCGATGACTACTTGATCGTCGGCAAAACTTAAGGTGTATAGGTATTCGTCTCTTACTGGTATGCCCATTCCTTCGCACTTTCTCCTCCATGGTTTGAGTGTCTTTTCCAAGAATATTTTAAACAGAGTAGGGGACGTAGCACAGCCTTGTAGAAGTCCTTTTGTCGTCTTAAATGGATTGTAGGCTTTATTTCCACATTTAATAGCTACTTTGTTTTCTTTGTATAGTGCTTTAACTGCTTTTATTAGTGTTTGTCGGATTCCGAGATCATTCATTGCTTCCCATAATTTGACTCTAGGTATTGAGTCATATGCTTTCTTTAGATCAACAAAGGCCAGATGGACCGGTCTACCTTTTGCCATTTTCTTCTCTATCAGTTGTTCTAATGTGTACGTATGATCTAGGCATGATTTTCCTACTGTGAACCCTGCTTGGTCTTCTCCAATTTTTCCTATTATTTCAGTTTCTAGTTTTTCTTTAATAATTTTCCCGTTAAGTCTACCTACCGACGATATTATACTAATTCCTCTATAGTTTTCACATTTTTTCCTGTTTCCTTTCTTATGTATGGATGTGATGTATGCTTGTGTCCATTCCGCAGGTATTTCTTCTCCATTTAGTCCTCTTTCGAACATTCTATGTAGCATGCGGAATAACTTTTCCGTTCCGTTTTTAATTAGTTCGTTTGGTATTCCTCCGGGTCCTTTGGCTTTTTTGTTCTTCAATGTCTTGATTGCTCTCTTAACTTCTGCCAGGCTTATTTCTATCTGGTCGTATGCCCCATTTCCTGCATGTTCTATATTCTCTTCCTGAAATTGGGGACGGTTTTCTGTAAGTAGTTCTACGTAGTATTCTTGCCACTCGTTTTCACTAATTTTGCCGATCTGGGTTTTCTCTGTCTTATTTCGTTGAAGTGCTTTTAATATTCGCCATGATTCTGAATTTCTCGTTCCTCCGATATGTCGTTCTATCTCTGTGCATGCTTGTTCCCATCGTTCGTTCTTTTCATTTGTTACTCTTTTCTTTACCTCTCTGTTTTTCGCTCTATATAGGTCTAAGTCTTCCTGTTTTTTGGTGTTTAGGTATTTTATGTGTAGTTTTTTCTTTTCTTTTATGCATTTCAATGTGTCTTCCCTTAATTTGATATTCTGATGGGTGTTCCTTTGGTCGTCTTCTCCAAGAGCTTCTAAGGCCGCTGAAATCAGGCAGGTTTTTATGTGTTCATGCATTTCATCTAACGTGTCATATCTGAATTCTTCTAGTTTTTGGTCTAGTCTTCTTTTGTATAAATCTTTTATTGATTCTTCCTGCAATAGATGTAATTTGAGCCTCTTTTCGTTTATTGTCGTTCCCGTTGTAACAGTCGATGTATGTTTTTGTTTTGTCCAGATATAGGGGAATTCCATCCATGCCACCACAAGTTTGTGATCTGTTCCACACTCTGCCCCTCTTTTCACTCTGCAGAATGCAGAACTCCAGTTCTATAAAATATCTCCTCTTCGCAGATAAAGTTCTGAATAATCGGCCCCGTTGGGATAAATATGTCCCCTTAAAAGTTACAAAATTAGCTCAAATGCGGACCGATTTAAACGTACTTTTGCTTTAGTGGTATTCTTAGTGCAAACGCAGAAAATTAAATTGAATTAACAACACTGCGTGACCTTCGGCGTCAGTTACAGATTTATTTTCACACGAGCTCGACGTTTCAATGCGTTTATGGTTAGCTTTTTAACTATTTTCATCGAGATTCCCACAGTTCCTACAATCCTAGTGCCAAGACATAAAAATATCTCAAACCGCCATGGTCTGTAATACCTACTTTTATAAACACTTCACTCTGTAAATTTAATAAGCAACAAACAAATAATGTCATTTTTCGGCCACCTTTCAAGGATTAATAGGTACATCCCACTACGATAAGGTGCTCTATACCAATGCATTCCGAAACGCAGATAGAGTTAGCTGTTCTGTTACTACAGTTGGTACAGTATTAGGACACTATCCAGCGAATGTAGCATGTTTTTAGCAGAACTCTTCAGTATTTCAAACGCACTCGAGTTTCCTTTTGACAATCATTAAAGTGTAGCTCTGTGCACCGATTCCTTAAAAATACTAGAATCGATTCATCTCCACACTTCTCGAGGGACTTCAATAACAGTAATATGGGTGCCCAAGGAAATATCGGCATCCAAGAAAATGAGATGGCTGACAAAGAGGCATCTACATCCAACTTACCCATCTACAACATACAGCTGCAGGAAGATATAAAATCAAAATTCAAAAGGAATATCCAAGGCAGGTGGCAGGAACTTTGGATCACCAACGATACAAAGCTCAGAGAAATACAACCTAATGTTAACAGCTATTTATCCCTAGCATCCCTGAACAGGAAAGAGAAGATAGCAACACGAAAATTGAGGATAGGACACACACGTTTGATACAGGGTCATCTTATGTATATACAGACCAACAGTCATTCTTTCACTGTAATGATAGTCCTAGCACCGTCAAGCACATCCTCACAGAATGTCAACACTACCAAGCTACTCGCACTGCCCACAATATAAATGACAGTTTCAAAGAACATCTGAACTGTTCAAGACGACTTAAGAGCCTAACAGACGTTTTAAAGACTACACTTCTTTACTATTGTAAACTCTGTAGGTACTATTGTAAACCTTTGGTCCCATGTCAATGACCAAGGAACCAACGAGAGCATAATTATTAGTCAAGCCAATAAGCACATATGGCATACAATTGTAGGGATCTCCTAGCTTAAACTTAAAAATCCTACGAAGATTCCAGAACAAATATGTCCGTATTATAACTAATGCTCCATTGTATGTTTCAAATAATATAAACTTATCTCTACATTTCTCTACAAGAATTCACAAATAAGGGCAAAAAATACAAAAATCAAACTAGTGCTCTGTTTCATGCGATGCAATCGGTTTCAAATAAACGATGAATTGTGCGATTAAAAACTTTTCTAAAGCTAACAAACTTAATAAACAGATTTAAATAGAAATAGTTAAACTCAAGCCAATACAATATTAACTCGTTTGTTAAATTATACTAATAAAGGAAGCTTCTCGGTATATTCCTGCATGTCATCTTTCTATAATTGTAATAAAATTTGTTTATTGTTAAGAAAGATAACAAATTAATGGATTAAAAAATCTGGTACAGTAACCTTTCAGAAATGTTAACCTTTCATTAATCCAAAATTGTAAATTTAAACGTTGGAACACTATGATAACACTAACCGGCAATTTTAAGAGTTTTAACAAATTCCCGTAAAATATAGGTATAGAAAAACCGAATGCGCTAAGCATAAATTACTAAACGAATCATTAACAATTATTATTTTATTTAAAATAAAACAATGGAAAATATAAGATACGTTTTAACATATTCAACAAAAAGGTCTGATATATCATGGGTAAGAAAATACAAGGAAATCTGTGGCCAGAAAAATATAGTATTGTCCCATCAAATTAATAGAAATGGTAAATACCATATAGATCATCAAAACAATGCATTAGGAGTCAATGTAAATTAAAAATGGTTTGTTATAAACATCGTATACGGTAATTAGATCTTTTTAAAACTTACCTCGCGTTTTCCACTGCTGAAACTTGTGATAAATCAAACAAGAACACATAAAACATACACAACTAAGCACCATAAGTGTCAATACGATTCCGACCCAAACATCAGCCAAAAACTGTTCATATTCAGGATCAGGAACATTTAGTTTCCCCCCTTCAGTTTCTGATGATTGTAGGAAAATATTCGTAATGTTAAATTCGACACTATTGAAGTCGTCGCCAATTTTTGGAGGAAGTTTTAATTGATGAAAATCGTCGTCTATTGTCAACATTTTGAAAATGTGAGAGACCGGTTAAATCCTTACTCGTTAATATTGTGGGTAAGCACTAACTGATAAATAAGTCAATTGACTTTGTCAAGTTTCGTACTACTACTCGCTACTCGCTGGTACTCCCACTTTCACACCGGCATGGTGGCACCGTTGTGGTTTTATCAGAATCATCGGTTCGCTATAGTTGTCCAAATGAATTTTTATTATAATATTGTTTAGTTATTGAATTATTTTACGCGTATAAAAATTTAACAAATACCTAAATATACAAATATAAAAAGATTCAAAATATATGTTAAATCCATTGTGTTTTTGACTTAATTCGATGTTGGTGCAATTAAATTTTATAGTACAAAAAAGTTACAAACATTTTTAAACTATATATATATATATATATATATATATATATATATATATATATATACACTGCTCGTCATTAAAAAGAGGCCATCTAGAACTTTATAAGAATTTTTCAATAATTTTAAGTTCATGCAATTTATTTTATTGTAAATAAACTCCCATAATGCAGAAACACTTTTAGGCACCGCCACTGGATGCCGATAGGTCAATTAAGGGTAATAAGTTCGCAAAATTGATATCTGTTTTAGGACTTCGGAGAATGCACGTTGTATGTACGTTGTTTTTCTTGAAATATGGCTGTTCTGTTTTTCAAACATCTTTCATTAGTGTACAGTTATTCAAAGGTGACCTTGTGGTATTTTTAAATTTAAAGTGCTTTTCTGAAAATTCTTTCGGAGTAAAAGTTGAAAAGCAGGGGTGACAAGAGGCATCCCTGCCGTACTCCTATTTTAATATTAATAGCCTGTGATTCCACACCATCTACTAAAACTGATGTTGTTTGATTCCAATATATATTTGCAATTATTCATACATATCTGCCATCCAAACCAATGTCTTTTAGAGCTTCGATCAATATAGAGTGCTTAACACGATCAAATGCCTTTTGGAAGTCAATAAATCAATGGTATATGTCTACAGATATATCTCGCCATCTTTGAGCAAGTACGTTCATTCCAAACAGTGCCTCTCTCGCTCTAACCCGTAACGGAAACCAAACTGTGTGTTATCCAGGTATTCCTCGCATTTATTGTAGATACGAGCATGTATTACATTCAGAAAATTTTTCAATAAGTGATTTAACAAGAGAATCATTAGAGGAGGTAATTTTTATGCAGATGTGGGACAATCCATGAGAGTATATGAATTCATTTTTTTTAACTACATTGGTCATCTCTGAGAAAATAGTCAGAAATTCAATAAAGAAGAAAATTAATGAAGAAAACACATAAATTGTTTTTCAAAAATTGAAAGTTATTATTGTCGCATTAGGTCTGGAAGAGAATATTTAAATCCAGAACTAAACGTAACAATAATATACAAATTATATTTAGAATGGATCAATGATAAGATTTATGCAAAAGAACTTGTCGTAAAGAAAAGTATGTACCGGGAAATTTTTTCTACCGAGTTCAACCTTCATTTTCAAGCCCCCTAACACTGATACATATGATACATGTGACAGTTTTCAAAATAAGCGAGAAGAGGCAGATCCTAATGGACTTGAAGATATTTTAAAGAACAAGGCAGATCATTTGAATGACGCAGAAAACAGATACAAGTTAAAAAGGCAGGATAAGATAAGATGCAAGCAGAATTTAAAAGAAGTCATTATTAAAAGAAGAATTTATGGACATTTAATTTTACCCTCTATAATGATAGTACTGCCGAAGGTTCATGCTTCATGTAGGACGAGTCTATTGCGAAATGGGGTGGTAACGAGATATCTTCCGCTGTAATATTGTGGTTAAAAAATTTACATTCTACAACAGAAGAGGTAACATTTTGGTCAGACAACTGCTCTGGCCAAAACCAAAATTCTTTTTATTTTGTATGTGTATGTGAACTGTCCATAACACCTCAGTAGTTAGAATTCATCATAAATATTTACTCAAGGGGCATACACACAACGAAGCAGACACAATACATAAACTAATTGAGAGGAAGAAGAAAACACTGTCTACTATGAGTATTCCTGTACCTCATGAATGGGCCCAGTTTGTAAGGATTTGCAGTTTATTAAAACCGCTTATTATTTATGAGATGAAAACAAGAGACTTTTTGAACTTTGAAAAAATGGGCAAGGAATCGACAAGCCCGTTTATTAATAGGAAACGGAACACAGAAAATGAACTCTTTCTATCCTCTAAAATTGTGCACTTGAAATTCAAAAGAAACCACACTGAC
This sequence comes from Diabrotica undecimpunctata, assembly GCF_040954645.1. Taxonomy (NCBI): domain Eukaryota; kingdom Metazoa; phylum Arthropoda; class Insecta; order Coleoptera; family Chrysomelidae; genus Diabrotica; species Diabrotica undecimpunctata. The sequence continues at coordinate 142,934,087 of NC_092807.1, forward strand.
ATTATGTTTTATAAGACAACATTTTCCCAGGAAAATTTTTAAACTGTAAACTTTAAAAGGGAAATGATAAGTTCTCTCGATTGTCTTCTACCACAGATATTGGATCAAATAAATAATGAAAAATCAATTCCAATTGATAGTTCAAAATATAACCACCTAATGGAATTGCTAGAATGGATACCTTCTATTTACCATTTCTTCTATAAATCTTTAAAAACAACAAAAAATAAAGTTGTCGTTAACGAAGACAATTCTTCACGTTCCGAAGATGATTAACTGCTTTTTAATTTAAGTTTTATATTATTTTTATAATGTTAAGTTCTGATTATAAGGTTCTTTTCCTAATAAACTTATACCAAAAGGGCAGTTGTCCTGTTTTTATGAATATAGTACCACAGAACAAAAAAGTTTGTAGTCCTAAATTATTTATTATTTCAATACAAAACAACTTAACGCCGATTTTATTAGTGTAAAATAAAATACAAATCATGCTTTACCACTTTCTTTAAAAACATAAAACTGCAACATCATTTGATGATTTTAAAGGCATTTTAAATTATGGTGTAAAACTAAGAGCACTAATTTTGATCTATTGCAAAACAAAGTGAACGTGACTTCCGCCCTTTCAATTCTAACGAACAAATTTAAGGTAAACGCTCCTATTTTCGAAGTTGCTCCAATTATCGGCAGTAATTCTATATAATCGACAAAAATAAGAATTCTTGCGCGTGGTTGTTGGACGAAAGTATTTCACTAATTTGTAAGGACCTTTATCTACACCTATGAACAATATGCCAATTGTCAGACGAAAACTGCAATCACAACATTTAAAAATATATTAGTCAGTTGGCGCCAAACTCTTGTGGGAAGTGTTTCTTGTAGTATGTGTTAAGAAACAGGTAAGCTACAGGATGCTATAATTCCTGATTAAAATATCGAATAACCGTTTTATTATGTTTTTTATGTTGAGAAATAGTTTATTTTGATTATTTGTTGGCCAAAAATTGTTTTTCTATAGCTTTTTGCAGTATTTTGAGAGTGCCGATAATAGGTACGTAAATATTAGCACATGATCCAATCATTGGCTGGAGTGCCGATAATTGGTTATATGCATTAGACTGTATATAAGCTGATTTTAGCGTAATCTTTTAACTTACTAGGACAAATTGTTGGTCATTATATGCAATAAAAAACGATGTTTCCTTGTACCAATTTTCGGCATCTCGTATCTCTAGTAGAAATAGCCATAATTTGACCGAGTATAACACTGCTGATAATACATGCCTAGACGTGCCGATAATTGGAAATTCTTTGTTTAAGACTACAATTCAGAAATTAGCAATGGAAAAGCGAAAGCGAATTCAATATTCTGCGGAAGATATAAACAAAGCTTTTGTAGCTGTTCAGTTAGGAATGTCATTTAAAACAGCTAGCAAGTTGTATAAGGTACCCAGATCGACTCTACAGGATAAAGTAAAGAATAGAACTTCTTTAGGGAAGAAATCTGGACCAGCGACCACACTAACAGAAGAAGAAGAAAACCTACTGGTAGCATGGCTATTTCGGATTGCAGCCTGTGGATTTCCTGCAACAAAAACGCAGTTGTTGGATAGTGTTCAGCTATTGCTTAAAGAACTTACATGCCTAATAATTTCGTGGATGTTAGGCCTGGACGTAAATGGTACGAACTATTTTTAAAACGGCATCCCGAACTGTCTACAAGAATTTCCCAAAACCTAACTTGTGCTAGAAACACTATAACAGAAAATCGAATTCGTCAATGGTTTATTGAAGTAGGGACCTTTTTAGAAAATACAAACAATCGCAACATAACTTTTGATCCTAGTCGTGTATTTAATTGTGATGAATCGGCTTTTTTCTTGACTCCTAAGGGAGACAAAGTGTTGGTTAGAAAGGGGGATAGAACAGTTTATTCGTTTGTTAGTAACGACGGGAAGGAATGTCTGACAACTTTGGCTACCTGTAGTGTCCGGTCAAATTTTACCGCCCATGATCGTTTTTAAATATACAAGAATTCCCAAATCACTTATCGAGAAAATACCGGCTCACTGAGGGATAGGAAAGTCTGAAAATGGGTGAATGACTGACGAAAACTTTTTTGAGTACATCGCTAATATATTCCACCCTTGGTTAGGTGCTCAAAAAGTGCAGTTTCCGGTTATACTGTTTTCGAACGGACACAGATCACACTTAACGGTGGCCCTAAGTGAATTTTGTAGTAATAATAATATTATTCTAATAACTCTGTGTCCAAACGCAACACATTATTTTACAGACTCTAGAATGACTGATTTACAGAAGTGAAAATTCATAATGAAATGGGCAACCAAGAAACAACTGTAAATAACGAATTCAATGATAACTTAAAAAATGAGAACAACACATTTGCTAAGAAAGCAAATGACGATGAGATTGATGTTACAGAACTGATTGACTGTTCAAATTTATTTCTCTCGGTAGGCGTCGCTGAAGACATTCCTATCATAATTTCTAATCCATTCTCCTCCGGTCAATCCCCGTCACAGCAGCTTTCGCCACCTTTGGAACAAAACCTTCGACAAATGGAATTTCATAATCCATTCTCCTCCGGTCAATCCTCGTCACAGCAGCTTTCTCTACATTTGGAACAAAATCTTCAACAAATGGAATTTCATAATCCATTCTCCTCCGGTAAATCCTCGTCACAGCAGCTTTCTCCACCTTTGAAACAAAACCTTCAACAAATGGAAACTTCCCAAGTTACACCGCCATCCATGAATCATTCAGATTCTAATACTGAGCTGAGACAAGTTCGAATTTAGACAAGAATTTTATGGATAAATCTATTCCAACTCCGTTCAAAAAAATTTTATTTTGGCCTACACCTAAGGAAAATATTGCTAAGCGTAAAGTGATAAAGGATAAGATACCTGCCGTAGCAACTTCATCTCAGTGGCAACAATATTACAAAAAAAAGAAGAAAAAAAAAAACAAGAAGAGCAGGTAAAAATGCAGCGGAAAGAAAAGCGCATCCTAAAGAAAGAATTGGAAAACGAAAAATAAAAAAAAAGTTGCTCTTTCACAAACTTTGAATAAAAGAATTTCTAATCGCAGGACAAAGACTAAATTGAAGAATGTTACGAAGGATCTATTGTCCATACAATAAATGCAAGAAAATAAAAGTATGTTAATTAGCAAACCTTCAGCATCTAAACCTTTACAGGAATCTTGGTATTGTTCATTGTCTGACACTGACGATTAGCTGGGCATGCGCCTTTGTGGTTCTTGCTTGAAATACTACCACGAGGCTTGTCTTGGTCTAACTGAAGAAGATAGAGAAGAACTGAACTGCCCCTTGTGTCAATGACTACTAAAATAATGTGTGTTTATTAATTCAGTTTTCATAGATACATTAAAGATTTTATATTTATCTTTTGAAAAATACGTTATTTTATTTGAATTTTCAATTTAGTGTATTTACATACCTACAATAATTTATTTACTTCAATAGTACCTATCTAACTAAATATTTAGGTACCCTATATAATTATTCAAATCTTGGGTATCTAACTCATGCCGAAAAGAGAATCTTTGATTTACCGAAAATTAGAGCATGCATTTAATTTAGAATGCCGATAATGAGGACTTGTGACTAATAATATTTTAAATATTATAAGTTTATTTTAGGATAAAATAAATATTTTATGTGTAATTGTGATAGATTTTATTAGCCCAAACCATAATCTAAATACACGTTGTTTAGGTAATTTGGTTACTAAAAAAATTAAAATGAAGCTCCATTGTGCTTAACGTGCTAAAGGTGCCAATAATAGGTACATTTACCTTACTTTGATTTTTTGTCTAATAGAGAATAAAAATCTTATATCTTTAACGAACCACTTGCTTAATTTTTACTAAATAAATGTAATACATTATAAAATGTGAATGATTCTCTTTTTTGAAACGGTTATTCCATGTTTCCATGATTCATACCATGCTATTTGTTATCTAACAAAGAAATTCAATACAGCTCTTTACTCATATTCAATATTGAACTGGTCTACTAACTTTAACAATTTGTTCAGAACTGAATACCATTAGCAACCAAAACATTGGGGTTTCCGCGGTTTATGCGTAGGATATTTACCATGATATTGATTTAATTTCTGTGAATCGACATATTATTACTTTACCCAGACTCCTATTTAGCGACATTAATCTAAATGCCGAAATCATCAATATTTATCGTAAGGTAAGATAAATGTTTTCTTTTTTTTTTTAAATAAAGTAAGTGATGTAAGTGTTGACAGTCGTTAATTCTGGATAACGAAAATAAGTGAACTTATTTATAAATACGTTATCGAGCAAGAAAAACATTCGATATATTATTCGATATCATAGACATTTTTCTGACCTTTTGGTTTATCTCAGTAATCAATGTATTTGGACTGAATGTTGCCTTACAGTTATGCGGAATTGTAGGCGTGCCGTGATGAATTGTAAGGACTATGTTGTTTTGTGAAAAGCCAGCCTACAGTATTTAGACATTTTCATTAAATAACTTGTCCCTGTCTTGACAAGTAACACTTATAGCAGATACTAAAAGAAGTAGGCGTACCACAATACTAAATTTCGCTTATAACTGAACACACAGTGGAACAATTAAAGTGCTTGACTCAGTTTCAAACGAATTCTATCTAGAACAAGGTGACCGACAAGGATGTCTACTGTCTCCACAATTATTTAATATACATTGGAGCATATATATTAAATAAGGAACTTTCAACAATTGACCGAGTAGTATCCTATCGCCGTTGATATTTAATATGTACCCAGAGACAATTTTTAACGAGGCTCTTTACGGAATAGACGAAGGCATCCTTCTAAATGGTGAAAGAGTAAACAATGTTAGATATGCCAACGACACCATGGTGATAGCAGATAGTTTAGAGGGACTTCAGAGGCTAATGGACAGAATAAACGAGTACAGTCAACAGTACGGACTAAACATTAGTACCCACAAAACGAAACAAATGATTATCAGCAAGGAGAATATAAATGGGGCTCATCTATACATTAATAGGACGCAGATAGAGCGAGTAAAACAGTATTGCTACCTAGGAACTATTATAAACGAACAGTGGAGCAATGTACAGGAAATAAAGTGCCGCATAGGAAAGGCAAGAACGGTCTTTAACAAAATGAGCGCCATCTTCAAAAGTCACAACATAACCCTAGATACAAAAATGAGACATTTGAGATGCTATGTTTTCTCTGT